>NC_058374.1:0-1216071 GCF_018350175.1 Felis catus
GGGTATCCCTCATTTCTCCTGGAATTGTGGGACTCAGCCTCATGTTCTGTCATGGAGAGGGATGTCTTGAGGGAGAGTGTGCTGCTCTTTGGCAGGCAAACTCCAGAGCCTGCCCTGTGGGGAAGTGACCTGGAGCCATCTCCCTCACTGCAGGCCCTGTTGGATTTCCCCCCTCCCCCCACCATCTGGCCTTCCTCATGTTCTGAACCCAGGCATCAGGCATTGTGTTGCTCCAGGTCCTGCAGTCTGGACCTGGCAGAGGTGGACTGCTGATATTGATAAAAAAATATTTGACAATTAGGTCCATATTCTCCCTCTGAAACTAGCTGTGTGCATCAAAATAGTGGGTTGCTATCCTCCTGTCTACAACCAATCTGAGGATTCCAGAAGGCAGGTGAACCCTTTAAAACACCATAGTCTTCTCTTACATCAAATTCAAAGACATTTTCTTGCCCCAGCTTTCTTTTAATTCTGAAGAGATGGCAATTAGTAATTGAAGGCATAATGGTCCTATTGGAAATTGACCTATATGACTGATGGACATGATTTAATCCATCTGTATCGCTAAAGCACATTTCATTGGAAATATTAGCCATGGATACATACAGTAAATTCATAACAGATGTGTAGCTCCCTGTAAGTTGCATTCTGACCCTGTCACATATGTGTCATCAAAGATGTTATTAGTGACTATTCAGATAAGCTCTCAACATCAAGAGGGTGATGTTAGAGAATCTGGTATAAATGGAATTTCACAGATTCTAAATTAGGAATGATTTTTCATTTTTAATGTTCTTTTTTTCTTTTTTTGAGAGTGCCCAAGCTGGAAAGAGGGGAGAGAGCAGGAGACACTGAATCTGAGGCAGGCTTCAGGCTCTGAGCTGTCAGGACACAGCCTGACGTGGGGCTCAAACTGATGGACTGCAAGATCATGACCTGAGTGGAAGTCGGATGCTTAACCAAGTAAGCCACCCAAGTGACCCAGGAACGATAGTTTATTGGCAAAGAAGGAGAAATTAAAGATAGCGTAAAGGATGTCGACTTTTAATTGAAGTATTGTTCACACATTTGTTGTATTAGTTTTAGGCATACATTGTAGTCATTCCATATGTCTATAAATTATGTTGTACTTAAGCACAAATGTAACTATCATGTGAAAGCATGCAACAGTATTATTACAGGATTGACTCTATTCCATTGGCTGTACCTTGTATCCCTAGGACTCATTCATTCCATAGCTGGAAGCCGGTCTCTCTCTCTCAAAGTTTTCAATTCTTTATCTAACCTAAATACTTTGGTGGTAAACACAATTACCTCTTGTTCAGCATGTGTAAATTGGCGGCCTATTTTTCTTTGAACATTGCTTAAAGCATGACAAATGATGTCATTACGTTAATAAATTCGGTTTAATTCTTCACTCACAAGAAAGGAGAAGGAAAAGATTTCTTTGTGTCCCAGGCCCTGTCACTAAGACCCTTCCCAATGTGGAGAACAGGCGGAGTTGCCCAGAGCACCTTTGGTCCCTCAGCTGAGCGGCCAGGGCCTTCAACATTGCAGGAATTCCCATGGTGGCCAGCAGAGAGAGCTCGAGCACCACAGACCTGGAGGGGCGGGTTCCTCTGCCTGGGCAGTGATGGCCAGCAGAGGGCGCACCATCGGCTTTTCTGACCCAGGGCATCTCAGAGCAGGAAGGGCTTCTGTTGCTTCCAGAGGACTCAGGGCCTCTGCCGCTGCCTCAGTACAGAGAGCAGAGCCGCATTTCCAGCAGGTTCTGCCGCCTGCCCCAGGGGAGACCTTGGGAGCTTTGCAGCAACTTGGCATCTCCTGAGTCGCCAGAGAGAAGCTGCCACGTTGTACTGAGTGCTAAGGAGGGGGCGCTGGGTGGCTTCCCTGGGCAAGCTGGTTGCTGAGCTGCACAGACCCTTGCATTTTCTGGGCTGTTCCCGTGTTTTATTCCTCCCCTTCCCGGACAGTATTTGAACGAGACGTATTTTACTAAAGGACTCGTGGATTGCGGGGTCCCACGACATCACCTCATCGATGCAGTCGATGGTTTGTTCCAGATTCAGGCTTGTTTCCGGGAAGAAACCCTGACAGAAATTCAGAAGAACGGGAGCTGCATTCAGTTAGGACGTGGATCCATGAAATGCTCGTCTCACGACCTTCTAGAAGGAGCTGGGACCCATGTTCCGAGTCCTGCTGGACCCAGAGACTGAGGTAAGGGCACAGACTGTCCCCCACATCATACATGCTTTAAAAAAAATTTAATGGTTATTCTTCCAGCCTAGTGAAGTGATTGAAAAGTACAGAAAACCTAGTAGGTCCCTGTTATTAACCTTATGTTATCTTTTAATTTAAATTCCAGTGAGTAAAGCTACAGTGTAATATTGGTTTCAGGTGTACAATATAGAGCAACACTTCCACACGTCACCTGGTGCTCATCCCAGGTGCACTTCTTAATCCCCAGCAGCTGTTTCACCCATTCCCCCACCTCACTGTGGAAGCCCTCAGTTTGTTTCCTAGTTAAGAGTCTGTTTCTTTGTCACTGTCTCCTCCCCCCCTCCCTTGTTTTGTTTTATTTCCATTTGTTAGTGAAATCATCTGGTATTTGTCTTTCTCTGACAGGCTTATTTCACCCAGCATAATATTCTCTCTCTACATGCACCTCGTGGCAAATGACAAGATTTCATGTTTTTATGGCTAAATAATATTACATTCCATATACTACATCTCAATTTATTCATCAGTTGATGGATGCTTGGGCAGTTTCCGTAATTTGGCGGTTGTAGAAAATGCTGCTGTAAACATTAGTGTGCATGTATCCCTTTGAATAATTATTTTTGTATTCTTTGTGTAAATACCTCGTAGTGAAATTGCTGGATCGTAAGGTAGTTCTATTTCCAGGTTTCTTTTTTTTTTTTTTTTTTTGATGAATCTCCATGATGTTTTCCAGAGTGGCTGCACCAGTTTGCATTCCTACCCACAGTGCAAGAGGGTTCCTCTTTCCCCACATCCTTGGCAACACCTGCTGTTTCATCATTCATTGATTTTCGTCATTGTGACAGATGTGATGTGTTATCTCATTGTACTTTTGAATTGTATTTCCCTGTAGATCAGTATTGTTGAGTATCTTTCCATGTGTCTCTTGGCTATGTGTATGTCTTCCTTGGGAAAATGTCTATTCGTGTCTTCTGCCCATTTTTAATTGGATTTCTCATTTTTTGGGTGCTGTATAACTTTACATATTTTGGACACTAACCCTTTATCAGATGTCGTTTGCAAATATCATTCTCTAGGTGTTTTAGGTTTGTTGATTATTTCCTTGGTGACGGAAGCTTTTTACTTTTACAAAGTACCATTATTTTTGCTTGTGTTTCCCTTACCTCAGGAGATATATCTACAAAGACGTTTGTACAGGCAATGTCAAATAAGATACTACCCTTGTTATCCTCTGGGATTTTTATGGTTTCAGGTTTCACATATAGGTCTTTATCCATGTTGGATTTATTTTTGTGTATGTTGTAAGAAAGTGGTCCGTTGTTTTTGTTTTATTTTGCAGGTTGCTGTCCAGTTTTTCCAAGACCATATGTTGAGGAGACTTTTTTTTTAAGTTTATGTATTTATTTGTGAGAGAGAGAGAGTATGCAGAAGAGGGGCAGAGAGAAATGGGGACAGAGAATCCCACGCATGCTCTGCACTGCCCTGAGATCATGACCTGAGCTGAATCCACAATCACACGCTTTGGTGAATGAGCCACCCATCTGTCCCAAGACTATCTTTTTTTTCCATTGGATATTCTTTCCTGCTTTGTTGAGAATTAATTGACCATATAGGTGTGAGTTCATTTTTGGGTTTCCATTTTATTCATCTATGCCTCTGTGTTTTCTTGTTGTTGTTGTTTTGCCAGTACCATACTGTTCTGATCAGTACAGCTTTGTAATATAACCTAACGTCTGGAATTGTGATATCTCCAGCTTTGCTTTTCTTCTTCAAGTTTGTTTTAGCTGTTGGGGACTTTTGTCATTCCATACGAATTTTGGGATTATTTGTTCTAGTTCTGTGACAAATGTTTTTGTTAGTGTGATAGGGATTTCATTACATGTGTAGATTGTTTTGAGGAGTGTAGACATTTTAACAGTATTTTGTGCTTCCCATCCATGAACATGAAATGTATTTCCTTTTCTTTGTGTCCTCTTCCATTTCTTTCATCAGTGTTTCATACCCTTTAGAGTACAGGTCTTTCACCTCTTTGGTTAGGTATATTCCTGGTACCTTGAGGTATTTGTGAAGCTGTCAATGGGATTGCCCCCTTACTTTCTCTTTCTGTTAATTGTTTATTCATCTATAGAAATGCAATACATTTATGTGCCTTGATTTCTGTATATTGTGACTTGTCGAATTCATATATCAATTCTATCAATTTTTAAGGGAGTCTTTCATGTTTTTTATAGAGAGCATCATGTCAGTTCCAAATAGCGAAAGTACTACTTCTTCCTTGTCGATTTGGATGCCTCTTATTTCTTTTTGTTGTCTGATTGCTGTGGTTAGGGTTTTCCGTACTATGAGGAATAGCAGTGGTGAGAGGGGTCCTCCCTGTCTTGTCCCTGACCTTGGAGGAAAAACTTTCCATTTTCCCCATTGAGGATGAGATTAGCTGTGGGTTTTTCCTAGATGACCTTTATTATGTGCAGGTAGGTTGAGTCTCAATGTACTTTGCTGAGGGTTTTTATCAAGAATGGATGTGACATTTTGTCAAATGCTTTTCCTGCATCTGCGAAAGCATCATATTGTTCTTATCCTTTCTTCTATTACTGTGGTGCATCATGTTGATTGATCTGTGAATGTGGAACCACCCTTGCAGCCCAGGAATATATCCCACTTGATTATGGTAAATGATTCTATTAATGTATTGTTGACTTTAATTTGAAGGTATTTAATGAGAATTTCGGCATACATACTCATCAGGCTATTGGTATGCAGTTTTATTTAAAAATTTTTTAAACATTTTTAAAATGTTTATTTCTTTCCTTTGAGTACATAAAAGTAAGGGAGGGGCAGAGAGGAAGAGAGAGAATCCTGGCCATGCCCCACACTGTCATGGCAGGGTCCAACGTGGGACTCGAACCCATGCACCGCAAGATAATGTCCTAATCTGAAATTAAGAGTTGGACAGTAAACCGACCGAGTCACACAGGTGCTGCTGCAGTTTTAGGTTTTAGTGGAGGCTTCATTTGGTTTTGGAGCAGGGTAATGATGGCCTCATAAGATGAATTCGTAAGTTTTCCTTCTTTTTTATTTTTTGTAATAATTCGAGGAGAATACATATTACCTCTTCCTTAAATGTATGGTAGAATTCATCAATGAAGCCATCTGGCCCTGAACTCTTGTGTTGGGGGGAGATTTTTTTTTTTAATTACTGATTTGATTGCTTTCTGTTTTCAGATTTTATGTACCTTCCTGTTTCAGTTTTGGTAGTTTGTGTGTTTCTAGGAATGTGTCCATTTTTCTCAGAGTGTTCAGTTTGTTGCATATAGTTTTTCATAATATTATCTTCTAATTATAGTTTTGTGGTGTTGACTGTATTTTCTCCTTTCTTATTTGTGATTTTATTTATTTGAGTCCTTTCTGTCTTCTTTGTGAAAAGTCTGACTAGGAGGTTTTCAAGTTGATTACTGCTTTCAGAGAACCAGCCCCTGGTTTCATTGATTTGGTCTAGTGTCTTTTTGGTTTCTATATTCCTTATTTCTGCCCTAAACTCTATTATTTCCTTCCTTCTGCTGCTCTTTTTCTCATTCCTTTAGTTGTAAGTCAGGATTGTTTGAGATTTTTCTTGCTCTTTAAGGTAGGCTTGTATTGCTATATACTTCCATTGTAGACCGCTTTTGCCGCATTCCAAAGGTTTTTTACCAGTGTATTTTCATTTTCATTTTCATTTTCATTTGTTTCAGTGTATTTTCTCATTGATTTCCTGTTTGACCCATTCATTTAGTAGCATGTTATTTAACCTCCCTTTATTTGTGGCCTTCCCGCCCCCCCCCCCCCCTTTTTGTGGTTGACTTCAAGTTTCCTAGTTTGTGGTCAGAAAAGATGCTTGGTCTGATCTCTGTCTTTGGGTACCTCTTGAGGCCTGATTTGTGACCTAGAATGTGATCAATTCTGTAGAATGCCCCATGTGCGCTTGAAAAGAATGTGTACTCTGCCATTTTAGTATGGAGTGTTCGGAATATATCTGTTAAACCCATCTGGTCCTGTGTGTCATTCAAATTGATTATTTCCTTGTTGATTTTCTGTTTACAAGTTCTGTCCATTGATGTGAGTGATGTGTTAAAGTCCTCTACTATCGTTATATTATTATAAATGAGTTCCTTTATGGTTGTTGTTAAATGTTTTATATACTTGGTGATTGCATGTTAGATGCATCAAAATTTAAAATCATTGGATATTCTTGTTTAGCTGTCCCCTTTAGTATGAGATAGTGTCCGTCTTCATCCCTTGTTATAGCCTTATTTATTTATTTTTTAAATTTAAGTCTTAGTTGACATACAGTGCATTCTCAGATTCAGGAGTAGAATTCGGTGATTCATCCCTTACATACAACACCCAGTGCTCATCACAAGTGCTCTCCTTAATACTCGTCTCCCATCTAGCCTAGCGCTGACCCATCTCCCTCCATCAACCTTCAGTTTTTTCTCTAACATTAAGAGACTCATGTGGTTTGTTACCACTCTTCTTTTTTCCTGCCCCCTTCCCATGTTTTCATCTGTTTTGTTTCTTCAATTCCACATGAGTGAAATCATATATTTGTCTTTCTCTGATTGACATATTCCACTTAGCATAATACATTCTAGCTCCTTCCACATCATTGCAAATGGCAAGATTTCATTCTTCTTGAAGCTGAGTTATATTTCATTGTATATGCATATGTATGTATATATGGACATACACATATGTACATAAGTACATGTGCGTATACGTACATACACACACACATACCACAACTTCTTTATACCTTCATCAGTTGACGGATACTTGGGCTTTCTCCATAGTTTGGCTACTGTTGATAATTCTGCTATAAATATTGGGTGCATGCAATGTCACTATTAGGTATTTAACAAAAAGGGTACCAAAATACAGTCTCGGTTTTAAAGTTTATTTTGCCTGATATAAGTATTGCTACTGGCTTTCTTTTGACATTATTGGCATGATAAATGTTTCTTCATTCCCTCACTTTAAATCTGCAGGTGACTTAAGTCCAAATAAGGCTTTGTAGGCAGCATCTAGATAGGTCTTCTTTTTGTTTGTTTGTTTGTTTTGTTTTGTTTGTTTGTTTGTCCATTCTGACACCCTATCCAATGTCTTTTGATTGGAGCATTTTGCACTAGCATTGCAAAAGGGTTCTCTTTCCCTGAATCCTTGCCAACATCTGCCGTTTCCTGAGATGTTAACTTTAGCCATTCTGATAGGTGTTAGGGGATATCTCATTGTGGTTTCGATTTGTATTTCAGTGATGACGAGTGAGATTGAGCATCTTTTCATGTGACCAATCTGGATGTCATCTTTGTTAAAGTGTCTCTTCATGTCTTTTGCCCATTTCTTCACTGGGTTATTTGGTTTTTGGGTGTTGAGTGTGATAAGTTCTTTATAGATTTTGGATACTAACCCTTTATCTGATATGTCACCTGCAAATATCTTCTCCCATTCAATTCAGTTGCCTTTTAGTTTTGCTGATTGTGTCCTCTGCTGTGCAGAAGCTTTTTATCTTGAGGACCGAATAGTTCATTTTGGTTTTTATTGCCCTTGCTTCTGGAGACATGACAAGCAAGAAGTTGCTGCGGCCAGGATCAAGGAGGTAGATTGCCCGTTTTCTTCTCTAGGATTTTGATGGTTCCTGTCTTACATTTATATCTTTCATCCATTTTGAAATGTGTGTGTGTGTGAGCGTGTGTGTGTGTGTGTGTGTGTGTGTGTGGTTTAAGAAGAGTGTCCAGGTTCATTCTTCTCACTGTCCAGTTTTCCCAGTGCCATTTTCTGAAGAGACTCTTTTTTTCCATTGGATATTCTTTCCTGCGTTGTCAAAGATTACTCGGCCGTATGTTTGAGGGTCCATTTATGGGTTCCCTATTTCATTCCATTGATGTCTGTGTCCGTTTATGTGCCTGTACCATACTGTCTTGATGATTGTGGCTTTCTAATACACCATAAAGTCCAGAATTGTAATGTCTCCAGCTTTTTCTTTTTCAACATGACTTTGTCTATTTGGGGTCTTTTCTGGCTCCTTACAAATTTTAGGGTTGTTTGTTCTAGCTCTGTGAAGAATGCTGGTGTTATTTTGATAGGGATTGCATTGAATGTGTCGATTGCTTTGGGTAGTATTGGCATTTTAGCAATATTTGTTCTTCTAATCCATGAGCATGGAATGCTTTTCCATTTCTTTGTGTTTCTTCAATTTCTTTCATAGACGTTGTACGGTTTGTTCCTTTATTTTTTTAATGTGTGTGTTTTCTTTTTTTTTGAGAGAGAGAGAAAGAGAGAGCACATGAGCAGGGGAGGGGCAGAAAGAGAGAGAGAGGGAGATACAGACTCTGAAACAGGCTCCAGGGTCCAAGCTGTCAGTGCAGAGCCCATCGTGGGACTTGAACCCACAAATGCGGGATCATGACCTGAGCCGAAGTCAGCGCTTAACTGACTGAGCCACCCAGGAGCCCCTCTGTTGTTTTAAGTGTACTGATCTTTTACCTCTTTGGTTAGGTTTATCCCTGGGTATTTTATGGTTTTCAGTGCAGTTGTAAAGTACATCAGAAATCCTTGATTTCTCTCTGCTGACTCATTATTGGTGTATAGAAATGCAATCAACTTCTGTATATTGATTTTATATCCTGATACTTTCCTGAATTCCTGTATCAGTCCTAGCAGTTTTTTGGTGGAGTCTTTTGGATTTTCCATGGAAAGTATCATGTCTGCAAAGAGGGAAAGTTTGACCCCTCCTTGCCAATTTGGATGCCTTGTATTTCTTTTTGTTGTCTTATTGCTGAGGTTAGGACTTCCAACAGTTTGTTGAATAACAGTGGTGAGAGTGGACATCCCAGTTGTGTTCCTGACCAGAGGGGGAAAGCTCTCAGTTTTTCCTCATTGAAGATGATATTAGCTGTGGAACTTTCTATCTGCACATACTGATATTGAGGCAAAATCCTTCTATCCCTCCTTTCATGAGGGTTTTTTTTTTTTCATCAAGAAAGGACGCTGCATTTTGTCAAATGCTTTTTCTGCATCTATTGAGAGGATCATATGGTTGTTATCCTTTATTTTATCAATGTGATGTATCGCATCAGTTGATTTGCAGATATTGAATCGGTTGTGCATCCCAGGAATAAATCCAATTCATTGTGGTGAATAATTATTATTATGTATTGTTGGATCCCATTTGCTAATTTTTGTTGAGAATTTTTGCATCCAGGTTCACCAGGGAAATTGGTCTGTAGTTTTCATTTTTAGTGGGGTTTTTGTCCAGTTTGGACTCAAGGCCATGCTGGCCTCATAGAGTGAGTTTGGAAGTGTTCCTTCCATTTCTCTGGCCATGACCTTATCTTGCTCTTTCATTTGGGATGCATTCCTCTTCTCTTGGCGTTTTGGCTATTTGCCTTCTCTGTGTTACAAAAGCTCATTATGCTACCTGCCTGTGAGAAGAATGGGTTTATGAAGAGGAGGTCATCTAGTGTCCAGGACCTGGCACACCAGGGAGTGTCTGTGGTGTGTGTTGCATGCACTGTTTTGTGTTATGGCTGCACTATCCTTCAGGCCAGTTGTATGGACAATGTATGGTCCTTGGCCAGAATGTGCTGAGTTTTGTCTAGGTCACCTCCGATCTGCTTCTTAAATGAGACTTGACTGCTACTCGAAGTGAAGCTCTGCAGAACTGTCTGGTCAAGAGAGATGGTCATGGGCTTCCGCTGGTCTTCTGGGGAAAGGGACACCTCCATTGGGACTGAGGCAAGCCTGATTGACCTAGAAGGCCAGTCTCGCCAGAGCACAGGATGGTGGGGTTTGTGTAAGCAGCTTAGGCAGCCAGTGTGGAGATGACCTTGTTTCCAGCAGATGGCTCTGTGTTTATGCTGGGGAAGAGGAGGAAAATGGCACCACCCAGCTCCTCTGTCCTAGCTCCTTTGTCCCCTTGTTGTGAACACTGCCTCTCAGGGACGCTCTCCATGATAGTGTATAATCTCCCCACTGTGTGCACCAGGTGATGCACAGATCACTGTTTCCATGCCATCTGCCTGCAAGTAGTTTGTTGCCTTCTCTCAAGGAGTAGGCCAGTGCCCTCAGGGCTGTATCCCAGCCAAGCCTGCTAAATTTTGAAACTCCACATTCTCGGGGTACCTGGATGGCTTGGTTAAGCGTCTGACTCTTGATCCTGGCTCAGATCATGACCTCATGGTCGTGGGATTCTCTCTCTCCCTCTATTCCTGTCCCTCCCTTGCATGAGCTCTCTTTCTGTCTCTCTGAAAATAAATAAACTTAAAACAAATTTAGTGGCATGGAATACCTTATTTAGGCAAGATTGCCTCCTTGAGGGGAATGGCAGGGATCTATCAGTTAAATTTCCAGCACTGACTAGGAAATTCTTTGCTGACTGGTTAAAGGTTACATTCCTGCAGGGATGAAATTAGGTTTAGTGACATGGGGCCTTTACGTAAGTAACTCCATGATGGTCCTGTGGGTTTTCTTAACATTCGAAACCCAAATTTTTACACATCCATTTTTTATTAAAAATATAGCCCTAAATAATATGTTAGCCGTCTACTGCTGTCCCGATGATCATATCCTTTGAAACTGTGACCATCTCCTAATCATAGATGAAGATCAACTCTGTGGCTCTAAGATCTTTGTGGCTCTAAGCTACTTTGATCTATGTTACTAAGGTCTTTGTGAGTCTAGGTTACTGCTGGCCTTTTGAAATCTTTGACCCAGGGACCCCCAGCCAGGTTGCTGAGCCATCACTTAGGCACAGAAGCACCCTTTCCAAGTCACCTCTTCCTAAAGCGTTGTCTTTCCCTCTGGTACTTCTGGGTCTTACCCTTTTGCAGATCACATGCTGTGATGGACATCCCCTCATGCAAACCTGTCAAAGTGGACCAGAGAAGGCTGCTTGCCTGTGACTGCCACTTCATGGTCACATCTTTTCCTTCTGAAACCCCTTGAACACCCTATCGTTCTTCCAGCCTTTGAATATCTCTTTGATTTGGAAATATTTCATTCTCTTGATTTCCTGCTAAAAATACGCGTGAAAATATTAAAGCAAGGATTCTTTACAATAAGTGAGCCAGTCACAATGATCTATCTGTCCGTGTGTACATTTTTTTTTTTTGACAACGTTCAGGCAGGATGTGAAGTACATCCTGTAAAATCTGAGTATCATTCATTATCTAGGATGACCACCTTTATGGAAAGCCATTCAATGACATGCTCGTTCAAGATGAGAAAAACACTTAATTTACATATCACATAATACAGTGGTATATACATATGTTATTATCTTAAAATATGTAAAATAGATGTTTCTATGAATTGTATATCACGCATTCAGTTTTCTGCACCATGAATTCTATTATTTAAATTAAATAATATTAAGAACAACAAGAATAGGTACATGTCCATCACTAGTAACTAATACTGGAACTAGTCATAAAATATTATGTGTTGAAAACATAAAACCATGATTACTAATAATCTTTTCATTTGTGATAGGCTTCTAGTTACCAAAAAAATTGGGAAGATTGTTCTGACTCTCCACATACATCAGAGTGTTTTCTGACTGTTGATGTCCTCTGAGTTGATACATGATCACAATCAATATCCCGAAGAGATATGGTAGTATTAACTAAAGTTTATATTTGTATTCAGATTGCTTCGGTTTTAACCTCTTCTGTCCCAGACTTATCCCAGCTGGCACATTACAGTCATCCTGTCCCCTTCGGCTCCACTTGGCCATGACAATTTTTAGATTTTTCCATATTTTTCATAAGGTGCAAAGTTTTGAGGGTACGTTTGTAGAATGTATTTTGTAGAATGATCCTTGGTTGGGATATGTCTAACGTTTGTTCAGATGCTTAGGCCAGAGTTACTGTGTTTTGGAGCAGAAGATCCAGAGGCATAATGCCATCCATAATTACCACTTCACATAAAGGTTGTTCACTCTGAAGATTGGGGTCTTTTGTGGTTCCGTACAAATTTTAGGACTGTTACAGTTCTATGAAAAATGTTGTTGCTATTTTGATGGTGATTGCATTAATTGTGCCAATTGCTTTGGGAAGTATAGACATTTTCATGAAATTTGTACTTCTGATCCATGAGTATGGAATATCCTTCCATTTCTTTGTGTCATCTTGTATTTCTTTCATCACTATTTTACAGTTTTCAGAGTATAGGTCGCTCACCACTTTGGTTAGATTTATTCATAGATATCTTATTATTTGGTGTACAACTGTAAATGCGACTGTTTTCTTAATTTCTCTTTCTACTGCTTCATTGTTGTCTAGAAATGCAACAGATTTCTGTACAATGATTTTGTATCTGGTGACATTGCTGTATTCATTTATCACTTCTAGCAGTTATTGGGTGGACTCTTTAGGGTTTTCTACATATAGTGTCATGTAATCTGCAAAATGTGAAGGTTTCACTTCTTCCAGATTTGTTTTTGTTTTAATTTAATTTAATTAAATTTAAATTTAATTTAATTTAATTTTACTTTACTTTGTTTTGTTTCATTTCTTTTCGTTTCGTTTATCTGCTGGCTGTGGCTTGGACTTCCAGTACTACGTTTATTAAAAGTGGCAAGAGTAAACATCCTTGTCTTCTTCCTGACCTTATAGGAAGAGCTCTCAGATTTTCTCCATTAAGGTTGATTATAGTTGCGGGGTTTTCATAGAAAACCTTTATTACATTGATGTATGTTCCCTGTAAACCTACTTTAGGGGGTTATAATCATGAATGGATGTTGTACTATGTCAAATGCTTTTTCTTCATGTATTGAAATGACCGTATGGTTCTTTTCTTTTAACGTTCATTAATTTTGAGAGACAGAGCGTGAGCAGGGGAGGGGCAGAGAGAGAGTGGGAGACACAGAGTTCGATGGAGGCTCTTGGTTCTGAGCTTTCAGCACAGAGTCCGATGTGGGACTTGAACTCACAAATCATGGGGTCATGACCTGAGCTGATGTCGGACTGTTAAAGGATTGAGCCACCCAGGTGCCCCGATCAGATGGTTCTTATCCTTTCTCCTGTTGATATATTGTATCACATTGATTGATTTGAGAATATTGAACCACGCTTGCAGCTTGGGAATAAATCCCACTTAATTGTGGGATATATTTACAGTTGTTATAGCTTCTTTTTGGATTGTACCCTTTACTGGTATATAGTGTCCTCCTCTGTCTCTTGTTATGTACTTTTTTTTTAAGTGTATTTTTTCTGATACAAGTATTGCTACTCCAGCTTTTGGTTTTTCATCCGTTCTTACACCCTACGTCTCTAGATTGGAGTATTCATTCCATTTACCTTCAAAGAAATGATTGATAGGTATGTATGTATTGCCATTTTTTTAAACCTGTTTTCTTGTGGTTTATAATGATTTTCTCCAATCCTTTCTTGTCTGTCTTTCATTTTTTGCTTATTTTCTTTAGTGATGTATTTTAATTTCTTTATCTTTATTCTTAGCATATTTGTGACTGGTTTTTGATATATGGTTACTGCTGGGTGTTTATATAACCTCTTCTGCATTTAGCAGTTTGTATTAAGCTGATGGTCATTTACCTTTGCACCCATTATTTTCTCCTCGCTAGGTTTTTTGGTAGATGTTATTATATTTCAAATCCATTTCTCTGAGTTCCTTAACTGATTTTTTACAGAAATATTCATGTTTTACTTTATTTGTGTCTTTTACCTCTATACTGTCACTTTTGGTCTTTCCTTTCCACTCAGAGTTCCTCTAGTATTTCTTGCAGGACTGGTTTAGTGGTACAAACACCTTTAGTTTTGTTTGGGAAACTCTGTGTCTCCTTCCATTCTGAATGATAGCCTTGTTGGATAGAGTATTCTTGGCTGCTGATTTTTCCATTCAGTACTTTGAATATGTGATGTCACTCGCTTGTGGCTTGCCACGTTTCTGTTCAGAAATATGGTAGCTAGCCTTATGGGTCTTCCCTTCTAAGTGAGGGTTCTTTGTCTTGCTGCTTTTAAGAGTTTTTCTTTATTGTCACTATAATTTGCAAGTTTGCTTACAGTATGTCTGGGTGTTGGCCTGATTTTGTTGATTTTGATGTGAATTCTCTAGTCTCCCAGATGTGGATGTTTGCTTCCCTCCCCGAATTACAGAAGTTTTCAGCTATTGTTTCCACAAATAAATTTTCTGCCCCCTTTTCTCTTTCTTCCGGGACTCCTCCAATATGAATATTATTATGTTTGCTGTAGTCACTGAGTTCACTTAGTCTCATCTCACATTGCAGAAGTCTGTTCTTTCTTTTTGGTTCAGTGTGATTAATTTCCATTACTCAGTCTCCGAGGTCACTGGTTTGTTGGTTTGCTTCTTCCATCCCTCTGTTCGTTCTAGCAAGCCTGTTTCTCCTTTATTGTGTCCTCAATGTCTACTGTATTATTTCTTATCTCTAGTCAGGGGTCTCACTCTTCTACTCATTTCACAACTCTAATGAGTATCCTTATGATCATTGCTTTAAATTCTGTATCAGGTATGTTACTTATATCTCTTTGGCTTAGATCTCTGGCTATGGCTCTGACTAGGACTTCATTGGGGATAAACATCTCTGTGTGTCCATTTTGTTTGTCTCTCTGGCTCTATTTCTCTGTGTTAAGAGAGTCATCTGTGCCTTCTGCTCTTGAAACTAATAACGTTATGAAGAAGAGGTCCTAGAGACCTCAGTAGTGAATGTCTCCATTTATAGGAACTGGACCTTCAGGAGGATATCGTATGGGTATTGCTCACTTCCTGCTGTTGTGTCTGGGTTACTTTTCCTTTCAGTGCAGGTGTCTGCACTGATTGTGTGCCTGTTGTGGGCTGTGCTTGCTCTCAGTGGTGTTAGTGGGACCCAGGCAGGCCAGCTGTGGGGTGTTATGCCCGCTGGGTAACTTGGGAGCAGGGCAGGAGTGTTAGCACAGGGCTACTAGTCCTATGCTAGATTTCCTGATGTCTTTTGGTGGTTGGGGACTGTGGACCAGCGGTGGAAACTAGGGGCTTGAGGATATGCACAGAGCATGTCTGTGCTTGGGGACATGTGGCTGGGTGAGACAGATGAGGGTGCCTGGATGTGCACAGCTGGGTGAGCTGCAGATGTACACAGCATGCTGTGGCAGCTATGCATGCAGCTTGTCGGACAGTGTGCCTTGTGGTTTGAAAAATGTTTGCCCTGAGACCAGCAGGCTTGGTGTCATGAGTCCCCCAGTGAACCCTTGGGACTGGCGCACTGCTAACTGGCTAGGTAGCAAGTGTGTGCAGCCTCACCCTCTGGTGGGTGCTTCTATGCTTATTCTGGGAGGTTGGGGTAGAAGAATGGTGCCTGTGAGCTCCCTCATTGTGGGAGAAGTCCTCCAACACACTCAGGAATCAGCATGAGTAGATGTGTGTCCTGTTGCCTCCACATTGTGTAAAATGCCGTGTTTACATTGTCTCTCCACACATGCTGGGACCTGGCTATCACTCATCCTCCTGGATCACCCAGTGCTGGGTCAGCTGACCTCCAAAGCTCCAGGTTTTCAAGTTTATATTCATCTGTTTTGTATCTTAAAGTCCTCATATGAGTGAGGTCCTATAATATTTGTCTTTCTCTGACTAAATTCGCTTAGCATAATACCCTCTAGTTCCATCCATGCAGGTTAAATGGCAACATTTTATTCTTTTGGATTGCTAAGCAATACTCTATTGTGTATGTGTGTGTGCGCGCGCGCGTGCGTGTGTGTGTGTGTATACACCACATCTTCTTTATCCATTCATCCATCGATGGACATTTGTTTTTTTTCTATACTTTAGCTGTTGATGGTGCTTCTATAACTTTGGGGTTCACTTTTCCCTTCAAAATAGCACATCTGTATCATTTGGATAAATACCTAGTAGTGCAACTGCTGGGTTGTAGGGTAGTCCTCTTTTTCATTTTGTGAGGAACCTACCTACTGGTTTCCAGAGTGACTGTGCCAGTTTGCATTCCCACCAGCAGTGCAAGAGTTCCTCTTTCTCCACTTCCTCGCCAACATCTGTCGTTGCCTGAGTTGTTAGTGTTAGCCATTCTCACAGGGGTGAGGTGTTATCTCATTGTGTTTTTGATTTGTACTTCCATGATGGTGAGTGATGTTGAGCATTTTTTCATGTTTCATTTGGCCATCTGGATGTCATCCTTGGAAAGTGTTTGCTCATGTCTTTGCTCATTTCTTCACTGGATTACTTGTTTTTTGGGTATTGAGTTCGATATGTTCTTTATAGATTTTGCATACTAATCCTTTATCTCATATGTCGTTTGCAAATATCTTCTCCCATTCTGTTGGTTGCCTTTTAGTTTTGCTGATTGTTTCCTTCACTGTGCAGAAGCTTTTTATTTTGATGAGGTCCTAATCGTTCATTTTTGCTTTTGTTTCCTTTGCCTCTGGAGACTTGTTGACTAAGAAGTTGTGGAAGCAAACATCAAAGAGGTTTCTGCCAGCTTTCTCCTCGAGGGTTTTGATGGCTTCCTATGTTACATTTAGGTGTTTCATCCTTTTTGAGTGTCTTTCATCCATTTTGAGTGTGAGAAAGTGGTCCAGACTCATTCTTCTGCATGTCGCTGTCCAGTTTTCCCAGCACACTTGCTGAGGAGACTGTATTTATTCCATTGGATATTCTATCCTTTTTGTCAAAGGTTAGTTGGCCATACGTTTCTGGGTCCATTTCTGTGTTCGTATTCTCTTCCACTCATCTGAGTGTCTGTTCTTGTGCCAAGAGCATACTGTCTTGGTGATTACTGCTTTGTAATACAGCTTGAAGTCCAGGATTGTGATGCCTCCTACTTTGGTTTTCTTTTTCAAGATAGCTTTGGCTATTCAGGGTCTTTTCTGGTTCCATACAAATTGTAGGATTCTTTGTTGTAGCTCTGTGAAGAATGATGGTGTTATTTTGATAGGTATTGTGTTGACTATGTAGATTGTTCTGGGTACTATTGACATTTTAACAATATTTGTTCTTTCTATCCAGGAGCATGCAACATTTGTCTTTTCTGTGTGTTTGCCATCTGCAATTTCTTTCACAAGCTTTCTATAGTTTTCAGTGTATAGATTTTTCACCTATTTGGTTAGATTTATTCCTAGGTATTTTATGGGTTTTGGTGCAGTTTTATTGTTTTTTTTTTTAATTTTTTTTCAACGTTTATTTATTTTTGGGACAGAGAGAGACAGAGCATGAACGGGGGAGGGGCAGAGAGAGAGGGAGACACAGAATCGGAAACAGGCTCCAGGCTCTGAGCCATCAGCCCAGAGCCTGACGCGGGGCTCGAACTCACAGACCGCGAGATCGTGACCTGGCTGAAGTCGGACGCTTAACTGACTGCGCCACCCAGGCGCCCCATTGGTGCAGTTTTAAATGGGATCGATTCCCTGATCCCTCTTTCTCTTGCTTCATTGTTGGTGCATAGGAATGCAACTGATTTCTGTGCATTGATTTTGTATCCTGCCACTTTCCTGAATTCCTGTATTATTTCTAGCAGTTTTTTGTTGGACTATGGTGGGTTTTCCACATAGAGTTTCATGCCATCTATGAAGAGTGAAAGGTTGAGCTCCTCTTGGACGATTTGGATGCCTTTTATTTCTTTGTGTTGTTTGATTCCTGAGGCTAAGACTTCCAATATTATGTTGAATACAAGTGGAGAGAGTGGACATCCTTGTCTTGTGCCTGACCTTAGGAGGAAAGCTCTCAGTTTTGCCCCTTTGAGGATGATATTAGCGTCGGGTCTTTAATATACGCCTTTTATGATCTTGAGGTATGATCTTTCTATCCCTACGTTCTTGAGGGATTTTATCAAGAAAGGATGCTGTATTTTGTCAAATGCTTTCTCTGCATCTATTGAGAGGATCATGTGGTTCTTGTGCTTTCTTTTATCGATGTGATAAGTCACATTGATTGTTTTGTGGATATTGAACCCGATTTGCATTCCAGGTATTAATCCCACTTGGTCGTGGTGAGTAACGTTTAAATGTATTGTTGGATATGGTTGGTTCTTATCTTGTGGAAGATTTTTGTATCCATGTTCATCATGAAAATTTGTGTATACTTCACCTTTTTAGTGGGTCTTTTTCTGGTTTTGGAATCAAGGTAATGCTGGGTTCAGAGAAAATGTTTGGAAGTTTTCCTTCCATTTCTTTTTTTGGGACAGCTTCAAGAGCATAGGTGTTAACTCTTCCTTAAATGTTTGGTAGAATTCCCCTGGAAAGCCATCTGGCCCTAGGCTCTTTTTCTTGGGAAATTTTTGATTACTAATTCAATGTCTTTACTGGTTACGGGTCTGTTCAAATTTTCTACTTCTTCCTGTTTCAGTTTTGTTAGTTTATATATTTCTAGGAATTTGTCTCTTTCTTCAAAATTGTCCATTTTATTGGCATATATTTGCTGATAATATTCGCTTATTATTTGTATTCCTGCTGTGTTGGTTGTGACCTCTCCTCTTTCTTTCGTGATTTTATTTCTTTGGGTCCTTTCCTTTTTCTTTTTGATCCAACTGGCTAGTGGTTTATCAATGTTATTAATTATTTCAAAGAACAAGCTTCCGGTTTCATTGATCTGTTCTACTGTTTTGTGCGTGGGTGGAGGGGGGATAGTTGTTGTTGTTGTTTTCTTCTGTGTGTGTTTTTGTTTTGGTTTTCAGTTTCAATAGCATTGATTTTTGCTGTAATCTTTATCATTTCTTGTCTTCTGCTGGTTTGGTTTTATTTGTTGTTCTTTTTCCAGCTCTTTAAGGTATAAAGTTGGGCTGTGTATCTGAGACCTTCTTACCTCTTTTGGAAGGCCTGGATTGCTATAAGCTTCCTCTTATGACTACCTTTGCTGAATCCCAGAGGTTTAGGGGTCTGGTGTTATCTGCTTCGTTGGCTTCCATGTACTTTTTAATTTTCTCTTTAACTTCTTGGTTCACCCATTCATTCCTTTTTTTTAATTTTATTTTTTATGTTTTAAAATTTACATCCAAATTAGTTAGCATATAGTGCAACAATGATTTCATGAGTATATTCCTTAATGCCCCTTACCCATTTAGCCAAACCCCCTCCCACATCCCATCCAGTAACACTGTCTGTCCTACATAGTTATGAGTCCATTCTGTTTTGTTCCCCTCGCTGTTTTTATTTTATTTTTGTTTCCCTTCCCTTATGTTCATATGTTTTGTCTCTTAAAGTCCTCATGTGAGTGAAGTCATATGATTTTTGTCTTTCTCTAATTTCACTTAACATAATACCCTACAGTTCTAACCATGTAGTTGCAAATGGCAAGATTTCAGTCTTTTTGAAATATATATATATAAATATATATATATATATCACTTATATATATATATCACTTATATATATATATCACATATATATAAGTGATATATCACTTATGTATATCGCTATATATATCACTATCTATATAGTGATATATATATATAATATTTTATATATATATATATATATATATATATATATATATATATATATATATATCTTCTTTATCCATTCTTCCATTGGTGGACATCATTTGGGCTTTTTCCATACTTTGGCTATTGTTGATAGTGCTGCTATAATCATGGGGGTGGTGCATGTGTCCCTTCAAAACAGCACACCTGTATCCCTTCGATAAATGCCTAGCAGCGCAATTGTTGGGTCATAGGGTAGTTCTGTTTTTAGTTTTCTGAGGAAACTCCATATTGTTTACAGAGTGGCTGCACCAGCTTGTATTCCACCATTCATTCTTTAGTAGTATGTTCTTTAGTCTCCAAGTGTTTGTTATCTTTCCAAATTTTTTCTTGTGGTTGATTTTGAGTTTTATAGCATTGTGAGCTGATCATATGCACGGTATGATCTCAAACTTTTTGTACTTGTTGAGGGCTGATTTGTTTTCCAGTATGATATCTATTCTGCAGACGTTCCATGTGTCCTGGAGAAGAATGTACATTCTGCTGCTTTAGGATGAAATGTTCTGAATATAACTGTTAAGTGCATCTGGTCCAGTGTCTCACTCAAATCCATTGTTTGTTTATTGATTTTCTGTTTAAATGATCTTTCTGTCGTCATAATGGGGTGTTGAAGTCCCATGCTATTATGGTTTTATTATCAATGAGCTTCTTTATATTTGTGATTAATTGATTTATATCTTTGGCTGCTTTCACATTGGGAGCATAAATGTTTACAATTGTTAAGTCTTCTTGGTGGATAGACCCCCTCAATTATGATACAACACACTTATTCATCTCTTGTTACAGTCTTTATTTTGAAGTCTAGATTGTCTGATATGAGTAAGGCTACTCCATCTTTCTTTGGCGATCATTAGCATGATAGATGGTTCTGCAGCCCCTTACTTTCAATCTGAAGGTGTCTTTAGGTCTAATATGGGTCTCTTGTAAACAGCATATAGATGGATCTTGTTTTTTTACCCACCCTGTTACCTTGTGTCTTTTGATTGGAGCATCTATGCCATTGACGTTTACAGTGAGTACTCACAGATATGAGATCATTGTCATTATGTGTCTTGTAGCGTTGGATTTTGTGGTGGTGTTTTTTTGTGCTATCCAGTCAGTCTTTGGTACTTTTGGTGTTTTTTTATTCTTTTTTTTTTTTAATCTTTTCTCCCCTCAGGGAGCCCCCCCTGAAAATTCCTTTAGGAATTGTTTAGTGGTCACGAACTCCTTTAAGTTTTATTTGCCTGGGAAACTTTTAATCTGTCCTTCTATTTTGAACGACAGACTTGCTGGATAAGGAATTCTTGGCCGCATAGTTTTCTGATTCAGCACATTGAGTATATCTTGCCACTCCTTTCTGGCCTGCCAAGCCTCTGTGGGTAGGTCTGCTGCAAACCTGATCTTTGTTGTCTTCACTTGTTGGTTAAGTACTTTTTTCCCTTGCTGCATTCATGATTCTTTCCTTGACTGAGTATTTTGTGAATTTGAATATGATATTCCTTTTACTGGTGGATTTTTGTGGAATCTTATGAGAGTCCTCTGTGCTTCCTGGACTTTAATGTCTGTGCCTTTTCCTAGGTAAAAAAAAAAAAAAATATCCGCTATGATTTGCTGACTTAATACTTCTATCCCTTTGTCTCTCTCTTCATCTTCTGGGAGCCCTCTGATTCTGATGTCCTTTTTAATGAGACAGGGTTAGGTATAGGTTGAGGGTTATGGTTAGGGTTAAGGTTAGCGTTAGACTTAGGACCCAGGATGCTCCAGGCACTGAAACCCCAACAGTGCACTTGTCTCCACGAAGGGCTGAGTGGAGTACACAAGGAGGGGGGGGGGTTCCAGTCAGGATTAGTCTTTGGGTTCCAAGACCAGACAACTCTATGGGATGTTCTTCAGGTAGGCCTCAGAAATACTCTCTTGTAGACATACTCGTGCTTTGGAAATCACATGGTGATGTTTCAGGTTCCATGCCAAGTGTTTCTGCACCTATTTTCGATCCCGTGTGCGTGTTGTAGTCAGACTTTGGAATTGGGTCCCATGGGGAGAGAGCCATAGCTACGGTTAGGGTTCAGACCAGGGACATCGACAGGGCTGAGGCAACACCAGTATCATGAATTCCATGGAGGACTGAGGTGACGGCACATGCACAGCTGTGGGCCTGCTGTAGAGTTAGTGTGATAGATAGGGTTAGGAGCAGGTTGAGGGCTAGGGTTAAGATTACGGTTAGGGTTAGGGTATGTCCCAGGAGACTTCAGGCACTGACCCCACATCAGAGCAACTGTCTCCCCGAAGGGCTGAGTGGAGTACACAAGGGAGGATGCCGGTCAGGATCAGTCTTTGATACAAGGCCAGACAAATGTATGGGCCACCCTTCAGGGAAACCTCAGGAATCTTCTTGGGCAGCTGCAGCCAGGCCTTTGAAAGGACATGGTGATGTTCCGGGTTTTTTGCCGAGTGATTCTGTACCGCTTCATGCACCCAGACACGTGGTGTTTTCAGGCTTTTGTATTGGGTTCCCCATGGGGAGAGACCTTAGCTAAATTTAGGGTTTGATTGAGTGACATCACCAGTGCCGAAGCGAATCCAGTCTTGTGATCTCCATGGAGGGTTGAAATGAGGGCCCATGCGAAGGTGCAGGTCATGAGTAGGCTTTGAATTGAGATAGGGTTAGGGATTTGTTGAGAGTTCTGACTAGTGTTAGGGTTAGGTTTAGTTCCCAGGGGGATCCAAGCGCTGACCCCACAGCAGTGCAGTTGTCTCCCTGAAGGGCTGAGTGAGGGCACAGTGGATCGTGCTCGTCAGGATTAATTTTTGGGTCCAAAGGCCAGACAACTGTATGGGCCACTGGTCGAGTAGGCCTCAGGAATTCTCAGGGGCAGCTACAGTGGGGCTTGGAAACAACATAGTGATGTTCCAGGTTCTATGCCAGGTGGTCCTGCACTGCTTCAGGACCCCAGGCGTTGGGGTGTCAGACTTTGGTATTGGGTACCCATGGGGAGAGAGCCTTAGCTAGGGTTAGCGTTCGATCCAGGGACATCGCCAGTGTTGACAAGACCAGTCTCGTGACCTACCTCGAGGGCTGAAGTGGGGGCCCATGTGACGGTGCGCTTCAAGTGTAGGGTTAGAGTTCGAGATAGGGTTTGGGTTCGCCTGAGGGTTCTGGTTAGGGTTTCTGTTAGGTTTAGGTCTCAAGAGCCTCCAGACACTGACCCCAAGGCAGTGCAGATGTTTCCCCGAAGGGCTGAATGGAAGAAACAGGGAGGGTGCCGGTCATGATTAGCCTTTGGATTCTAGGCCACACATATATCTGGGCCACCCTTCGTGTAGGCCTCGGTAAACCTCTCTTGCAGCTGCAGTCACCCTTAGAAAATGACATACTGATGTTCCACGTTCCATGCCGAGTATTTCTGCACCAATTCTTGAACCCTTGAGCGGGGTGTTGTCAGACTTTGGAATTGGGTCCCCATGGTGAGAGAGTCTTAGCTAGGGTTAGGATTCGGTCCAGGGAAATAGACCTGGCTCAATCGACTCCAGTTTTGTGATCTCCCTCAAGGGCTGAAATGAGGGCACGTGGGAGGGTGCGGGTCAAGTGTATGGTTAGTGTTAGAGAATGGGTTAAGTGTAGGGTGAGTGTTACGGTTAGGGTTATGTTTAGGGTTAGTGTTAGGTCCCAGGAGTCTCCAGGCACTGACCCCACAGCAGAGCCTTTGTCTCCCCAAAGGGCTGAGTGGGGGACACAAGGGAGGGTGCTGTCAGGATTAGTCTTTGGGTTTCAAGGCCAGATGTATGTATGGGCCATCCTTCGGGTAGGCCTCAGGAATCCTCTTGTGCAGATGCAGTCGCGCTTTGGAAATGACATGGTGATGTTACACGCTCCATACCTAGTATTTCTGCACCGATCCTCGAACCCATCTGCATGGTATTGTCAGACTTTGGAATTGGGACCCCATGGGAAGAGAGGCTTAGCTAGGTTTAGGATTCGGTCCAGGTAAGTTGCCAGGGCTGAAGAGACACCAGTGTTGTTAATACCATGGAAGGTGAAGTGAGGGGAAAATGTGTGGCTGTGAGTCTGCTGTAGAGTTAGTGTGCTAGATAGGGTTAAGTGTAGGGTGAGGGTTATGGTTTGGGTCATGGATAGGGTTTGGGTTAGGTCCCAGGAGACTCCAGGCACTGAACCCACAGTAGATCAGTTGTCTCCCTGAAGGGCTGAGTGCACTACACAAAGGAGGGTGCCGGTCAGCATTAGGCTTGGGTTCCAAGGCCAGAAAAATGTATTGGCCATCCTACAGGTAGGCCTCAGGAATCCTCTCATGCAGCTGCAGTCGCGCTTTGCAAATGACATGGTGAATTTCCATGTTCCATGCCGAGTATTTCTGCACTGATTGTCGATCTCATGTGTGTGCTCTTGTCAGACTTGAAATTTATTCCACATGGGGAGAGAGCCTTAGCTAGGGTTAGGGGTTGGTCCTGGGAAGTCAGCAGGGCTGAAGCGACTCCAGTTTCATGATCTTCATAGAGGGCTGATTGAGGGCCCATGCGAAGTTTCAGGTGAATCACAGGGTTAGGGTTAGAGATAGGGTTAAGTGTAGGTTGAGGGATATGGTTTGGGTTACGGTTTCGGTTAGGGTTAGATCCCAGGAGGCTCCAAGGACTGATTCCACAAGAGTGCCGTTGTCTCCCTGAGGGGCCGAGTGGTATCCCCAGGGAGGGTGTCAGTCAGGATAAGTCTTTGGGTTCCAATTGCAGACAAATGTATGGGAGACACTTTGGATAGGCCTCAGGAATCCTCTCGTGGAGCTGCAGTTGTGCTTTGGAAATGACGTGGTGATGTTCTGCATTCCGTGTAGAGTATTTCTACACTGAGCTCGAAACCGTTTGTTTGCTGTTGTCAGTCTTTGGAATTGGTTCCCCATGGGGTTAGCGCCTTAACCAGGGTTAGGGTTAGGTCCAGGGAAGTCGGCAGGGCGGAAGCGACTCCAGGTTCGTGATCTCCCTCGCGGGCTGAATTGAGGGCCCAGCGATGATGCGGGTCAAGTGTAGGGTTAGAGTTCCAGATAGGATTAAGTTTCAGTTGAGGGTTCTGGTTAGGATTATGTTTAGGGTTAGGGTTAGAATAAGGTCCCAGGAGGCTCCAGGCGCTGAAAGCACAGCAGTGCAGTTGTCTCTCCGCTGGGCTGTGTGTACAAGGGAGGGTGCTAGTCAGGATTAGTCTTTTGGTTCCAAGGCCTGACAACTCTATGGGTCACTGGTGTAGTAGGCCTCAGGAATCCTATAGGCAGCTGCATCCAGGCCTTCAAAAGCACATGGGGACCTTCCAGGTTCTATCCCGAGTGATCCTGCACCACTTCTGGAGCCCAGGCATGTGGTGTTGTCAGACTTTGGTATTGGGTCCACATGGGGAGAGAGCCTTAGCTAGGGTTAAGGTTCTGTTCCTGGACGTCACCAGGTCTGAAGCGACTCCAGTCTCGTGATATCCTCCCAGGGATGAAGTGAGAGCCCATGCGATGGTGATGGTCAAGTGGAGGGTTAGCGTTTGAGATAGGATTAGGTTTCGGCTGAGGGTTCTGTTTAGGCTTAGGTTTAGGGTAGTGTTAGGACCCAGGATGCTCCAGGCGCTGAACCCACAGGAGTGCAGTTGTCTTCCCAAAGGAATAAGGTGAGGGCACATGGTAGGGTGCTGGTCAGGATTAGTCTTGGGCTTCCAAGACCACACAACTCTTTGGGCCACTGGTCAGTGAGGCCTCTGGAATCCTCTCGGGATGCCGCAGCCGGGTCTTTGAAAGGACATGGTGTTGTTCCAGGTTCTATGCCGAGTGATCCTGCACCGCTTCTGGACCCCAGGTGCGTGGTGTTGTCACACTTGGTTTTGGGTCCCCATGGGGAGAGAGCCTTAGCTAGGGTTAGCTAGGATTAGGGTTCGGTCCAGTGACATCGCCAGGGCTGACGCGACTCCAGTCTCGTGATCTCCCTCGAGGGCTGAATTGAGGGCCCATGCGACGGTGCGGGTCAAGTGTAGGGTTAGGGTTACAGATAGGGTTAGGTGTAGGGTGAGGGTTATGTTTAAGGTTATGTTTAGGGTTAGGGTTAGGTCCCAGGAGTCTCTAGACACCCCACAGCAGAGCAATTGTCTCCCCGAAGGTCTGAGTGGAGTACACAAGGGAAGGTGCCAGTCAGGATTAGTTTTTGGGTTCCAAGTCCAGACAAATATATGGGCCACCCTTCGGTTAGGCCTAAGAAGTCCTCTAGTGCAGCTGCCATAGCTCTTTTGAAATGACGTTGTGATGTTACATGTTCCATGGCGAGTATTTCTGCACCGATTCTTGAACCCGTGTGCGTGCTGTTGTAAGACTTTGGAGTTGGTTCCCCATGGGAAGCAAGACTTACCTAGGGTTAGGTTTCGGTCCAGGGACATTGCCAGGGCCCAAGTGACACCAGTGTTGTGAATCCATGGAGGGTGATGAGGGCACATTCTTGGCTCTGGGTGTGTTTTAGAGTTAGTGTGATAGATAGGGTCAGGTGTAGGGTAAGGGTTAGGGTTAGGGTTAGGGTCGGGGTTATGTCCCGGAGGCTCCAGGTACTGAACCCACAGCAGAGGAGTTGTCTCCCTGAAGGTTTCAGTGGAGTACACAAGGGAGGTTGCCGGTCAGGATTAGTCTTTGTGTTTCAAATGTATGGCCAGTCAAATGTATGGGCTACCCTTCTGGTGGGGCTCAGGAATCCCCTCGTACAGCTGTCTCCCCGAAGTTGTCTCCCAGAAGGGCTGAGTTGAGTACACAAGGGAGGTTTCCAGTAAGGATTTGTCTTTGGGTACAAAGTCCAGACAAGTGTATGGAATGCTCTTCGTGTAGTACTCATAAATCCTCTGTTGTAGCTGCAGTCGTGCTTTGGATAGGACATGGTGATGTTCCATGTTATGTTGAGTATTTCTGCACCGATTCTGGAACCCATGTACGTGCTATTATCAGACTTTGGAATTGGGTCTCCATGGGGAGAGAGCCTTAGCTTGGGTTAAGGGTTTGGTACAGGGATGTCGCCAGGGCCGAAGCGATACCATTCTCGTGAATTCCATGGAGGGCTGAAATGTGGGCACATGGGCGGGTGTGGGTCTGGTTTAGAGTTAGTGTGAGAGTTTGTGTTAGGTTTAGGTGTAGCGTTAGGGTTACGTTTCTGTTTATGGCTGAGATTAGTTCCCAGGAGGTTCTAGACCCTGAACCTACAGCAGTGCAGTTGTCTCCCCAAATGGCTGACTGGAGTGCAGAAGGAAGGGTACCAGACAGCATTAGTCTTTGTGTTCCACGGCCCCACACCTATATCCGCACTCTTCGGTAGGCCTCGGGAATCCTCCTGTGCACCTGAAGCCCTGTTTTGGAAATGACATGGTGATGTTCCACGCTTCACACACAATTATTCTGCACTGCTTCTCAACCAATTGTGCCTGCTCTTGTCAGACGGTGGAAATTCGGTCTCCATATGCAGAAAGCCTTAGCTACAGTTAGGGTTTTGGCCAGGGAAATCTTCCAGGGCTGAAGTGACACCAGTCCTGTGATCTCCCTGAATCGATGATATGAGGGCACATGCATGGTGCGAGTCAGGTGTAGGGTGAGTGTTACAGATGAGGTGAGGTTTAGGTTCACGTGTATACTGTGGGTCACTGTTAAGATTAGGGCTTGGTCACAGGAGGCTCCTGGCACTATACCCCCAGTAGGGCCATTGTCACCCCACAAAGCTGAGTAGAGGGGTCAAAGGAGGGTCCCAGTCAGGCTGAGTTTTGGGTGCCAGTGCCACTCCTCGGTTAGACCTCAAGAAGTCCCCTGTGGAGCTCCTTCTGGTCTTTGGAAATGACATGGTGATGTTCCAGGTTCCATGCCACGTAATCCTCCTCCGCTTCTGGGCCCCATGTCCGTCTTGTCCTCAGACTTAGGAATTGGGTCCCCATTAGGAGAAAGCTTTTGCCAAGGTTAAGGTTCATTCCATGGATGTTGCCAGGGCCAAAGCGACACCAGTGCCATGATCACCCTGAGGGCTGAATGAAGGTCCATGCGCGGGTGCGGGTCACGTGTAGGGTTAGGTTTAGAGTTGGGGTGAGGTTTAGTTTGAGCGGTATGTGAGTGTCACAGTTAAGGTTAGGGTTAGGTCCCAGGAAGCTCCAAGCGCTGAACCTCTGCAGTGTAGTGGTCTCCCCAGAGGATTGTGTGTGGGCCTTATCAGAACGGGCTGTTCAGGCTTAGTCTTTGTGTTCCAGGACCAGCCTCGTGTGTGTGCCATCTTCAGTTGGGCCTCATCAGCCCCCTTGTGCTGCTCCATGCGGGCATTGGAAACGTCATGATGATGTTCGATGTTCCATGTCGAGTAATTCTGTACCGCTTTGGGCAATTTGTTTGTGGTGTTCTCAGAGATAGGAATTGGGTCCCCATCTAGAAAGATCCTTAACTAGGGTTAATGTTCTGACCAGGGACTTCACCAATGTGGATGTGACACCATTCCTGTGTGTCGTGTGCGTTGGGTTAGAGTTTGGGATTGGGTTTGGTGTTAGGGGTTAGGGTTACGGTTAGGGTTGGTGTTAGGGGTTAGTGTTAGGGGTTAGAGTTAGGTTTATGCATTAGGGTTATGTTTAGGGTTATGGTTAGTGTTTAGTGTTATGGTTAAGGGTTAGGGTTTGGAGTTAGAATTAGGTTTAGGCATTAGGTTTGGGCTTGGGCTAGGCTTAGGTCTAGGGTTATGGTTTGGGTTTGAGAGTTAGGGTAATGGTTAGATGGTGGGGTTAGTGTAAGTTGATAGCATTAGTGTTAGGGTTTGCGTTAGGTTTAGGGATAAGGTGAGGTCTAGGACTTGGGTTTGGGTTATGGGTATGGAGATTCGATTAGCGGTTAGCGTTAGGGTTAGTGTTAGAGTTTTATGGTTAGGGTAGGGTTAGTTTTAGGTTATAATTTTAGGGTTAGCGGGTAAAGTTAGAGCATAGGGTTAGGGTTTTGGGGTTAGAGTTATAGGGTTAGGGTTAGAGGTTTAGGCACAGGGTTAGGGTTAGTTCAGGGTTTGTTTACTTTCTCAGTTCGGTAGGGTTAGGTTTGGGTTTAGGCGTAGGGATAGGGACAGGGTTTAGCATTAGGGTTATGGTTAGGGTTAGCTGTTATGTTTAGTTGTTGGGATTTGGGTTAGAGTTAGGCTTAGGTCTAGGACAAGAAGTAAGTTATGTTTGCACTCCCCTTGGAACGGGGAGATGATTATACGTGGACACCGCCCTGCATCTGGGAGGGAGTGTGTTCAGTTTTTTGGCCCCTGTGTCTCTGCAGTGGAGGTTGTATTTGCCTTGCCCAATTCTTGCGTGGCTCTGGACTGTTTCACACCGCCACCCTGCCTCTCTCGGTATGATAGGATTTCACGTACTGCCTCATCTGTTTTTAATGCATCGGGTGCATAATTTTAATCTCTATATCATTTATTTCTTTTTTGATTTTAATTATTTTCTTCATTCTGTCCTTTGTGAGTTTTGTTTGTTGTCCTTTGTCTGGTTTTTATTTTATATAGTTATGGAGTTTACTTCAGTGTTTGTTTTTTTGTTTCTTTTTTCCTGAATCAGACTTGTATGTTATAAACTTCCCTGTTAGAACCAGTTTTCCTGCTTTACAGATGTTTGGATTCTTGTGTTTTCATTTTCATTTGTTTCCATGTTTTTTTTTTGGATTTTCTCTTTGATTTGTTGGTTGAGCCATTGATTGTTTAGTAGCATGTTATTTAACTTCCATGTGTTTGTGCCTTTTCCAGATTTTTTTTCTTGTTGTAGACTTCTAGTTTTATAGCATTGTGGTCTGAAAAGACACATGGTATGGTGTTGATTGGTTTGATTTTGTTTTGGCTTGTTTTATGACTTAATATTTTATCGATGTGGGGAATGTTCTATGTGCACGTGAAAAGAATGTGTATTGTGCTGTGTTAGGATGGAATGTCTAAAATATATCGGTTAAGTCCATCTGGTCTACTCTGTCATTCAAAGTCTCTGCTTCCTTGTTGATTTTCTGATGGAAATATCTCTCCATTGATGTCATTGGGGTGTTAAAGTGCCCTACTATTATTGGATGACTCTCAATTCTTTAGTTTTGGACTGCTTTGTGTATATGGATGCTTTCAGGGTGAGCGCATATATGTTTACAATTGTTCTATCTTTTTGTTGGATTGTATCTTTTATTATTACAGTGTCCTTCTTTGTCTCTTGTTACAGTTTTATTTTTAAATCTATTTTGTCTGATAAAGGTACTGCTACGGCAGATTTCTTTTGAAACCTTAGTTCTGTAATTAGTCTCTTGTAGGTAGAAGATAGATGGGTCCTATATATTTACTCATTCTATCACCCAGTGCCTTTTATTATGAAGAGAGAGAGAGCACAGGCATGGGAGGGCGGAGTGGGGGGAATGAGGGAAGAGAGAGACAGAGAGAGAGGGAGAGAGAGAATGAGAATGAGAATGAATCCTCACCAAGTTCCATGCTCAGTGCAGAGCCCAGTTGGGGCTCAATCCCATGATCCTGCGATCATAGCCTGAACCAAAATCAAGAGTCAAAATCTCAAGCGATTGAGCCATCCAGTTGCCCCTATCTGTCACCCAGTGCTTTTGATTTGAGCATTTATTCTGTTTCTATTCAAAGTAATTGATAGACATGTACTTGTCCTATTATTACTTGATATTGGTTATTTCTGATTTTTTCTGATCCTTTGTTCTCTTTCTCTTTTTTTTGATTTGCAGGGTTTCTTCACAATTTCACAGTTGAAATTGTTTGTCTTTATACTCTGCATATGTATTAGTAGTGTTTGATTTGTGGGTATTATTAGGTTTGTACCTAACCACTTCTGCATATAGGAGTCTATATTAAGTTGATAGTTATTTAAGTTTGAACCAGTTGTTTACTCCTCTCCTCCCCATGTTGTAGCTATGTAGTGTTCCTATTTTGAAACCTTTCATACTGTGAATACCTTGACTGATGTTTTACAGATATACTCATTTTTATAGCTTTTGCGTTTCACACTTTAATATTGTCACTTTTGGTGTTTCTTTCCCACTTAAAGAGTCCCCTTTAACATTTCTTGCAGGGGTGGCTTGTTGATTGTGAAATCGCTTAGTATTTATTTGGGAACCTCTTGATCTCTCCTTCCATCTGAATGACAGTTTGCTGGATAGACTTTCTTTGGCTGCAGATGTTTTCCATTCGGCACCTTTACCAAACCATGCTGCTCACTTACGGTTTCAAAGTTTCCTCTGAAATACATCCAGTGATAACTTTATGGGGTTTCGCTTGTAGGTAACTGGCAACTTTTGTTTTCTTGCTGTGAAAATTTTTCTTCATCACGACAGTTTGGATTTTAATTACTATACGACTTGGTGTGGATCTGCTTCTGTTGAATATAATGGGGGTTCTTTGTGCCTCCTGCTCTGAATCTGTTTCCTTCCCCGCATTAGGGAAGTTTTCATTTATTGTGTCTTCAAATAAATTTTTGGATTCTATTTCTCAGAGTTCTGAGAATGAGAAATAGGACAGAAAAGACCTATTGAAGGTTCTCTGATGAGTCACTGGATTTGCATGCGTGGAGGATAGATTTGAGACTCAAATGAACAACCTACCTTTAACTTCTAAGAACTAGAAGAAAAAAACAATCTATGCCCAATGTTCTCAAAAGGGAGAAATTAATCCATATGAGAGTGGAAACCAATGGAACAGACCATGAAATCAATAGAAAATATGAAGAGCAACAGTGGGTTTTCAGAAGAGTGAAACAAAATTGTCAGGACTATACATAGACTATGCTAAGACATAAAGAGGACCGAGTTCAAAAGAATTATAAATAAAAGAGAAGATATTATACCTTATACCAAAGAAACATAAAGCAGACAAAGTGGCGACTATGGCCAAATTAGATGACAGAAAACTACCTACCTAGAAGAAATGGATAGGTTCTTAGAAACACATAACCTACCAAGATTGTATCAGGAAGATATAGAAGGTTTGCACATACCCATTAAAGGAAGACTGTACCAATACAAGAAGGTAACCAATGTAAGTAAATTGAATCAGTAATCGAAGTTCTGCCAAGGAAGAAAACCCCAGGACCAGGTGGATTCATTGGTGAATTTAACCAAACGTTTGTAGAAGAACTAACAGCAGTCCTCTCACTGATTCAAAGGGAATGACCACCACCAAACTCATTTCATGAGACTGGAATTACCCCGGTAGAAAGCCATAAGGGATACTACCTGAACAGAAATCTATAGGCCAGTATCCCCGTGATGAATATAGATGAATAATTTCCAGTAACATACAGGGAAACCAAATTCAGGATCACATTAAAAGGGTCATTGACTGTGATGAAGGGTTTTTTCCCTGTAAAGACAGGATGTTTCAGAAATGCAAATCAATAAATGTGACCCCTCACATAATTGAATGAAATAAAAATCAACCAGAAACCAGACTCTTAATAATAAATAGCAAATGGATGGTTACTATAAGTGAGGTGGGCAGGGGCATGGGTTAAATGGGTGATGGGCTATGGAGGGTGCTAGCAGTGAGGATCACTGGGTGTTGTATGTAAGTGATGGATGACTACATTCTATACCTGAAATTAACATACACTGTATGTTAACCAATTGGAATTTAAATAAAAACTTGCAAAAATAAATACTGAAGAAATGCATACATAAATTTAAACTAAACTAAATAAGTACATTTTATTTTATTTTTTTTCAATATATGAAGTTAATTGTCAAATTGGTTTCCATACAACACCCAGTGCTCATCCCAAAATGTGCCCTCCTCAATACCCATCACCCACCCTCCCCTACCTCCCACCCCCCATCAACCCTCAGTTTGTTCTCAGTTTTTAAGAGTCTCTTATGCTTTGGCTCTCTCCCACTCTAACCTCTTTTTTTCCCTTCCCCATCCCCCATTGGTTTCTGTTAAGTTTCTCAGGATCTACATAAGTGTGAAACCATATGGTATCTGTCTTTCTCTGTATGGCTTGTTTCACTTAGCATAACACTCTCCAGTTCCATCCCTGTTGCTACAAAGGGCCATATTTCATTCTTTCTCATTGCCACGTAGTACTCCATTGTGTATATAAACCACAATTTCTTTACCCATTCATCAGTTGATGGACATTTAGGTTCTTTCCATAATTTGGCTATTGTTGAGAGTGCTGCTATAAACATTGGGGTACAAGTGCCCCTATGCATCAGTACTCCTGTATCCCTTGGGTAAATTCCTAGCAGTGCTATTGCTGGGTCATAGTGTAGGTCTCTTTTTAATTTTTTGAGGAACCTCCACACTGTTTTCCAGAGTGGCTGCACCAATTTGCATTCCCACCAACAGTGCAAGAGGGTTCCCGTTTCTCCACATTCTCGCCAGCATCTATAGTCTCCTGATTTGTTCATTTTGGCCACTCTGACTGGCGTGAGGTGATATCTGAATATGTATTTGCCTGATGAGGAGCGACGTTGAGCATCTTTTCATGTGCTGTTGGCCATCTGGATGTCTTCTTTAGAGAAGTGTCTATTCATGTTTTCTTCCCATTTCTTCACTGGGTTATTTGTTTTTCGGGTGTGGAGTTTGGTGAGCTCTTTATAGATTTTGGATACTAGCCCTTTGTCCGATATGTCATTTGCAAATATCTTTTCCCGTTCCGTTGGTTGCCTTTTAGTTTTGTTGGTTGTTTCCTTTGCTGTGCAGAAGATTTTTATCTTCATAAGGTCCCAGTAGTTCATTTTTGCTTTTAATTCCCTTGCCTTTGGGGATGTGTCAAGTAAGAAATTGCTACGGCTGAGGTCAGAGAGGTCTTTCCCTGCTTTCTCGTCTAGGGTTTGGATGGTTTCCTGTCTCACATTCAGATCCTTTATCCATTTTGAGTTTATTTTTGTGAATGGTGTGAGAAAGTGGTCTAGTTTCAATCTAGCATGTTGCTGTCCAGTTCTCCCAACACCATTTGTTAAAGAGACTGTCTTTTTTCCATTGGATAATCTTTCCTGCTTTGTCAAAGATTAGTTGGCCATACATTTACAATAGCATCAAAAACAATAAACTTTATTGGAATAAATTTAGCCAAGGAGGTGAAAGATCTCTACAGAAAACTACAAAACCTGTGTGCAGAAATGGAAGAAATTCAATTTGCATGGAAGAAACAGAACACACAAGTCAGTGAAAAGCCACCCCATGTCCATCTGTAGGAGGAATTAATAAAGATACAATGTCCATACTACTCAAAGCCCTCTAGAGAGTCAGTGCTATCTCTATCAAGACTCTGATGCAATTTTTATGCAATTAGAAACACATATCCTCAAATGTATTTGGAACCACAAAAAGACCCTAAGTAGCCAATGCAAGAAAGGACAAAATAGGAGGCATCACACTTCTTGATTTCAAGCTTCATTCTAACACAAAGAAGTCAGTTATGTCACTGGCATAAGCACACACACAAGACAATGGAACGGAAATTGAGAGCCCAATCTACACCCATGCATGCACAGTCAACTAGTATTTGACAAGGGAGTCAAAAATACACAGTGGAGAAGAATAGTCTCTTGAATAACTGGTGCTGGGAAAATTGGATATTCACATGTATAAGAATAAAGGTTAGCACCATATGTTACACCACTCCCTAAAGAGTGAAAGGAGGAAACATGGAGAGATGTGGTTAGAGAGAATCAGTGGCAAAGAGGAAGTACAAAGAGGAAGGTAGACACCTGCTCGAGGTATGTGGATGGCATCAGATGCGTCAGGGGAGAGGGGATGTATGAGGTGACTCTGAGTGCCGGGGCAGAAAGGGCTTGTATCATGGACATCAGAGTTCCATGACCCCAAGACTCCAACATCCCTGGGTCCAAGCTCTGCAGAAGCCATTGGAATTGAACAGATGGGTATCCCTCATTTCTTCTGGAATTGTGAGGTTCAGCCTCATGTTCTGTCATGGAGAGGGATTTCTTGAGGGAGATTGTGCTGCTCTTTTGCAGGTATACTCCAAGTCTGCCCTGTGGGGAGGTGTCCTGGGGCCATCTCTCTCACTGCCCCAGGCCCTGTTGGATTTCCCCTCTCCCCCACCAGCTGGCCTTCCTCAAGTTCTGAACCCAGGCATCAGGCATCATGTTGTCCCCAGGTCCTGAAGTCTGTACCTGGCAGAGGTGGACTGCTGATATTGATTTAAAAAAGTTGACAATAAGATCCATATCCTCCCTCTGGGACTAGCGGTGTGCATCCCAATCGTGGGTTGCTATCCTCCTGTCCACAACTAATCTGAGGATTCCAGAAGGTAGGTGAACAACTTAAAACACTCTAGTCTTCTCTTACATCAAATTCAAAGACATTTTCTTGTCCCAACTTTCTTTTAATGCTGAAGAGATGGCAATTAGTAATTGAAGGCATAATGGTCCTATAGGATATTTACCTATATGACTGGTGGACATTATTTCATCCATCCGTGTCCCTAAAGCACATTTTATTGGAAATATTAGCCAAGGATACATACTGTAAATTCACAACTGATTCATAGCTCCCTGTAAGTTTCATTCTGACCTTGTCACATATGTGTCATCAAAGATATTATTAGTGACTTTTTGGATAAGCTCTCCACATCAAGATGGTGATGTTAGAAAATCTGGTATAAATGGAATTTCACAAATTCCAAATTAGGAATTATTTTTTATTTTTAATGTTTCTTTTTTCTTTTTTTGGGAGAGCCTGAGCTGGGGAGGGAGGAGAGAGTGGGAGATACTGAATCTGAGGCAGGCTCGAGGCTCTGAGCTCTCAGGACAGAGCCTGACGCGGGGCTCAAACTCATGGACTGCAAGATCACGACTTGCGTCAAAGTCGGACGCTTAACTGACTAAGCCACCCAAGGGCACCAGGAATGATAGTTTATTGGCAAAGAAGGAGAAATTAAAAATAGTGTAAAGGATGTCTATTTTTAATTGAAATATTGTTCACACATTTGTTGTATGAGTTTTAGGCATACATTCTAGTCATTCCATATGTCTATAAATTATATTGTACTTAAGCACAAGCGTAGCTATCCTGTGAAAGCATGCAACAGTATTATTACAGGATTGACTCCATTCCATTGGCTGTCCCTTGTATCCCTAGGACTCATTCATTCCATATCTGACGCCGGTATCTCTCTCAAAGGTGTTCATTCTTTATCTAACCTAAGTATTTTGGTGGTAAACACAATTACCACTTGCTCAGCAAGTGTAAATTGGCGGCCTATTTTTCTGTGAACATTGCTTAAAACGTTACAAATGATGTCATTACGTTAATAAATTCGGTTTCATTCTTCACTCACAAGAAAGGAGAAGGAAAAGATTTCTTTATGTCCCAGGCCCTGTCATTAAAACCCTTCCCAATGTGGAGAACAGGTTTAGTTGTTCAGGCACCTTCAGTGTCTCAGCTGAGCGACCAGGGCCTTCCACATTGCAAGAATGCCCATGATGGCCAACAGAGAGAGCTCGAGCACCACAGACCCGGAGAGGCGGGTTCCTCTGCCCAGGCAGTGATGGCCAGCAGAGGGCGCAACATCGGCTTTTCTGACCCAGGGCACCTCAGAGCAGGAAGGGCTTTGATTGCTCCCAGAGTACTCAGGGTCTCTGCCGCTGCCTCAGTACAGAGAGCAGAGCTGAATTTCCAGCAGGTTGTGCCGCCTGCCCCAGGGGAGATCTTGGGAGCTTTGTAGCAACTTGGCATCTCCTGAGTCGCCAGAGAGAATTTGTCTTATTGTACTGAGTGCTGAGGAGTGGGCGCTGGGTGGCTTCCCTGGGCAAGCTGGTTGCTGAGCTGTCCAGGCCTTTGCATTTTCTGGGCTGTTCCCGTGTCTCATTCCTCCCCTTCCCAGACAGTATTTGAACAAGACATATTTTACTAAAGGTCTCGTGGATTGCGGGGTCCCACGACATCACCTCATCGATGCAGTCGATGGTTTGTTCCAGATTCAGGCTTGTTTCCGGGAAGAAACCCTGACAGAAATTCAGAAGAACGGGAGCTGCATTCCGTTAGGACATGAATACATGAAATGCTCGTCTTGGGAACTCCTAGAAGAATGAGCTGGGACCCACTTTCCGAGTCCTGCTAGAACCAGTGACCGAGGTAAGGGCACAAACTGTCCCCCACATCATACATGCATTTTAAAAAGTTTCATGGTTATTTTCCCAACCTAATTAAGTGATTGCAAACTACAGAAAACCTGGTAGGTACCTGTCATTAACGTACGTTATCTTTAATTTAAATTGCAGTGAGTAAAGATACGGTGTAGTATTAGTTTCAGGTGTAAAATATAGAGCAACCCCTCCACACGTCATCCGGTGCTCATCCCAGGTGCACTTCTTAATCCCCAGCAGCTGTTTCACCCATTCCCCACCTTGCTCTGGAAGCCCTCAGTTTGTTTCCTAGTTAAGAGTCTGTTTGTCACTGTCTCCTCCCCACCCCCCCACCCACGTTGTTTTGTTTTATTTCCATGTGTTAGTGAAATCATCTGGTATTTGTCTTTGTCTGAAAGGCTTATTTCACCCAGCATAACATTCTCTCGCTCCATCCAGCTCATGGAAAATGGCAAGATTTCATGTTTTTACGGCCTAATAATATTACATTCCATAGACCACATCTCAATTTATTCATCAGTTGATGGATGCTTGGATAGTTTCTGTAATTTGGCTGTTGTAGAAAATGCTGCTGTAAACATCATGGTGCATGTATCCCTTTGAAGATTTTGTATTCTTTGTGGAAATACCTTGTAGTGAAATTGCTGGATCGTAAGATACTACCATTTCCAGTGTTGTTGTTTTTTTTTGTTTGTTTTGTTTTTTGAGAAATCTCCATAATGTTTTCCAGAGTGGCTGCACCAGTTTGCATTCTTACCCACAGTGCAAGAGGGTTATTCTTTCCCCACATCCTTGGCAACACCTGCTGTTTCATCCTTCATTGATTTTCGTCATTGTGACAGATGTGATGTGTTATCTCATTGTACTTTTGAATTGTATTTCCCTGAAGATCAGTATTGTTGAGTATTTTTTCATGTGTCTCTTGGCCAGGTATATGTCTTCCTTCGGGAAATGTCCATTTTTGTCTTCTGCCCATTTTTAATCAGATTTTTCATTTTTTTTGGTTGCTGTGTAACTGTATATATTTTGGGCACTAACCCTTTATCTGATGTCGTTTGCAAATATTATGTAGGTGTTTTAGTTTTGTTGATTATTTCCTAGGTGATGGAAGGTTTTAATTTTTATGAAGTTTCGTGATTTTTGCTTGTGTTTCCCTTACCTCTAGAGATCTATCTACAAAGACGTTTGCACAGGCAATGTCAAATAAGATACTACCCGTGTTACCCTCTGGGATTTTTATGGTTTCAGGTTTCACCTATAGGTCTTTATCCATGTTGGATTTATTTTTGTGTATGTTGTAAGAAAGTGGTCCATTGTTGTTTTTGTTTTGTTTTGCAGGATGCTGTCCAGTTTTTCCAAAACCATTTGTTGAGGAGCCTTTTTTTAAGTTTATTTACTTATTTTTTTGAGAGAGAGAGAGAGAGCATGCAGAAGAGGGGCAGAGAGAAATGGAGACAGAGAATCCCACGCATGCTCTGCACTGCCCTGAGATCATAACCTGAGCTGAATTCACAATCACACGCTTTGTTGACTGAGCCACCCCTGTGTCCCAAGACTATCTTTTTTTCCATTGGATGTTCTTTCCTGCTTAGTTGAGAATTAATTGACCATATAGGCGTGAGTTCATTTCTGCGTTTCTATTCTATTGATCTATGCCTCTGTGTTTTCTTGTTGTTGTTTTGCCAGTACCATACTGTTCTGATCAGTACAGCTTTGTAATATAACCTAAAGTCTGGAATTGTGATGTCTCCAGCTTTGCTTTTCTTCTTCAAGTTTGTTTTGGCTGTATGGAGACTTTTATTATTCCATACAAATTTTGAGATTATTTGTTATTGTTCTGTCACAAATGTTTTTGTTAGTGTGATAGGGATTTCATTATATGTGTAGATGGTTTTGAGGAGTGTAGACATTTTAACAGTATTTTGTGCTTCCCATCCATGAACATGAAATGTATTCCATTTCTTTGTGTCCTCTTCCATTACTTTCATCAGTGTTTCATAGACTTTAGAGTACAGGTCTTTCACCTCTTTGGTTAGGTTTATTCCTGGTTTCTTGTGGTATTTGTGAGCCTGTCAATGGGATTGATCCCTTACTTTCTCTCTGTGTTAATTCATGATTTTTGTTAGAAATGCAATACATCTATGTAGCTTGATTTCTGTATGGAATTCATATATCAATTCTAGCAATTTTTAAGGGAATCTTTCATGTTTTTTATAGAACACATCATGTCAGTTCCAAATAGCGAAAGTGCTACTTCTTCCTTGCCGATTTGGATGCCTCTTATTTCTTTTTGCTGTCTGAGTGCTGTGGTTAGGGTTTCCCATACTATGTGGGATAACAGTGGTGAGAGGGGTCATCCCTGTTTTGTCCCTGACCTTGGAGGAAAAATTTTCAATTTTTCCCCATTGAGGATGAGATGAGCTGTGGGTTTTTCATAGATGACCTTTATTATGTACAGGTAGGTTGATTCTCAGTGTACTTTGCTGAGGGGTTTTATCATGAATGGATGTGACATTTTGTCAAATAGTTCTCCTGCATCTGTTGAAAGCATTGTATTGTTCTTATCCTTTCTTCTATTACTGTGGTGCATCATGTTGATTGATCTGTGAATGTGGAACCACCCTTGCAGCCCAGGAATATATCCCACTTGATTATGGCAAATGATTCTATTAATGTATTGTTGACTTTAATTTGAAGGTATTTTAATAAGAATTTCTGCATACATAATCATCAGGCTATTGGGCTGCAGTTTTATTTAAAAAAATTTTTAACATTTTTTAAATGTTTATTTCTTTCCTTTGAGTACATAAAAGTGAGGGAGGGGCTCAGAGATAGGAAGAGAGAGAATCCTTGCCATGCCCCACACTGTCATGGCAGGGTCCAACATGGGACTCGAACCCACGCACCACAAGATAATGTCCTAATCCGAAATTAAGAGTTGGATAGTTGGGGCGCCTGCGTGGCGCAGTTGGTTAAGCGTCCGACTTCAGCTCAGGTCACGATCTTGCGGTCCGTGAGTTCGAGCCCCGCGTCAGGCTCTGGGCTGATGTCTCGGAGCCTGGAGCCTGTTTCCGATTCTGTGTCTCCCTCTCTCTCTGCCCCTCCCCCCTTCATGCTCTGTCTCTCTCTGTCTCAAAAATAAATAAAACGTTAAAAAAAAATTAAAAAAAAAAAAAAGAGTTGGATAGTAAACAGCCCGAGCCACACAGGCGCCCCGCCAGTTTTCGGTTTTAGTGGAGGCTTTATCTGGTTTTGGTATCAGGGTAATGATGGCCTCATAAGATGAATTTATAAGTTTTCCTTCTTTTTTATTTTTCGTAATAATTCGAGGAGAATACACATTACCTCTTTCTTAAATGGATGGTACAATTCATCAGTTAAACCATCTGGCCCAGAACTCTTGTGTTGGGGGGAGATTTTTTTTATTACTGATTTGATTTCTTTCTGTTTTCAGATTTTATGTATCTTCCTGTTTCAGTTTTGGTAGTTTGTATTTACCAATGTAGAAAATGTAGAAAAATACAGTTCTAACTGTATTTTTGTGATGTGGACTGTTATTTCTTCTTTCTTATTTGTGATTTTATTTATTTGAGTCCTTTCTCTCTTCTTACTGAAAAGTCTGCCTGGAAGTTTTCATGTTGATTACTGTTTTCAAAGAACCAGCCCCTGGTTTCATTGATTTTGTCTAGTGTCTTTTTGGTTTCAATATCCCTTATTTCTGTCTGAATCTCTATTACTTCCTTCCTTCTGCTGTTCTTCTTCTGATATGTGACCTAGAATATGATCAATTCTGGAGAATGTCCCATGTGCGCTTGAAAAGAATATGTACTCTGCCATTTTATTATGGAGTGTTCTGAATATATCTGCTAAACCCATCTGGTCCAGTTTGTCATTCAAGGCCATTGTTTGATTGTTGATTTTCTGTTTACAGCTTCTGTCCTTTGATGTGAGCGATGTGTTAAAGTCCTCTATTATCGTTATATTATAAAAAATGAGTTCCTTTATGGTTGTTGTTAAATATTTTATATACTTGGTGATCGCATGTTGGGTGCATCAAAATTTACAATCATTGGATCTTCTTGTTTCATTGTCCCCTTTAGTATGAGATAGCGTCCGTCTTCATCTCTTGTTGTAGCTTTATTTATTTATTTACTTACTTATTCATTTATTTATTTATTTTAATTTATGTCATAGTTGACATACAGTGCATTCTCGGATTCGGGAGTAGAATTTGGCGAGTCATCCCTTACATACAATACCCAGTGCTCATCACAACAAGTGCTCTCCTTAATACTCATCCCACATCTAGCCCAGCGCTGACCCATTTCCCTCCATCAACCTTCGTTTTTTTTCTCTAACATTAAGAGACTCATGTGGTTTGTTACCACTCTTCTTTTTTCCTGCCCCCTTCCCATGTTTTCATCTGTTTTGTTTCTTCAGTTCCACATGAGTGAAATCATATATTTGTCTTTCTCTGATTGACATATTTCACTTAGCATAATACATTCTAGCTCCATCCACATCATTGCAAATGGCAAGATTTCATTCTTCTTGAAGTTGAGTTATATTTCTTTGTATATACACATGTTTGTATATATGAACGTACACATATGTACATATGTATATATGCGTATACACACACACACACACACCACAACTTCTTTATACCTTCATCAGTTGATGGATACTTGGGCTTTCTCTATAGTTTGGCTACTGTTGATAATGCTGCTATAAATACTGGGTTCATGAAATGTCACTATTAGGTATTTACCCAAAGTGTGCCAAAATAGAGTCTCGGTTTTAAAGGTTATTTTGCCTGATGTAAGTATTGCTACTGGCTTTCTTTTGACATTATTGGCATAATAAATGTTTCTTCATTCCCTCACTTTAAATCTGAAGGTGACTTAAGTCCAAATAAAGCTTTGTAGGCAGCATCTAGATAGGTGTTGTTTTTGTTTGTTTGTTTGTTTGTTTGTTTTGTCCATTCTGACTCCCTATCCAATGTCTTATGATTGGAGCATTTAGTCCATGTACATTTAGAGTGATTATTAATAGGTATATATTTAGTGCCATTCTACTAGTTGTTTTGCCATTGTTTCTTGATGTTTTCTCTGATCCTTTCTTGTCTGTAACACTTTTAGTCCTAGATTTCCACTCAAAGAGCCCGATTTAAATATTCTTTTCTTTTGACTGGTAGTAAATTTCTCTACTTCTTTTTAATATTTCTTTTTTTTTTTAATTTAAGCCCAAGTTAGTTACTTTATAGTGGAATACAGTTTCAGCAGAATTTAGTGATCCATCAAGTACAAAATATACCCAATACTCATCCCAAGTGCGCCCGTAATGCCCATCACCCATTTAGCCCATACCTCTATTCAGTAACCCTCCTGGAACCCTGAGTTTCTTCTCTGTACTTAAGAGTCTCTTATCGTTTGACTCCCTCTCTGTTTGTATCTTACTTTTGCTTTCCTTTCACTACGTTCATCAGTTGTATTAAATTCCACAGATGAGAGAAATCATATGATGTGTGTCTTTCTCTGACATATTTTGCGTAGCATAATCAAGTCTGGTTCCATCCGTGTTGTTTCAAATAGCAAGATTTCATTCTTTTTTTACCGCCGAGTAATATTCCATTGTATGAATATACCACATCTTCTTTATCCATTCATCTGTCAATGGTCATTTGGGCTCTTTGCATAATGTAGCTATTGTTGATAATGTTGCTATAAACATTGCAGTGCATGTGCCACTTCAACTCAGCGTTAGTGTATCCTTTGGATAAATACGTAGTAGTGCAATTGCTGGGGCCTAGTGTAGTTCTATTTTTAGTTTTTCTGACAAATCTCCATAGTATTTCCAGAGTGGCTACACCACTTTGCATTCCCACCAGCATTTCAAAAGCGTTCCCTTTCTCTGCATCCTTGCCAACATCTGTCTTTTTCGGAGATGTTAATTTTAGCCATTCTGATAGGTGTGAGGGGATATCTCATTGTGGTTTCGATTTGTATTTCAGTGATGACAAGTGAGATTGAGCATCTTGTCATGTGTGACCAGTCTGGATGTCATCTTTCTTAAAGTGTCTCTTCACGTCTTTTGCCCATTTCTTCACTGGATTATTTGGTTTTTGGGTGTTGAGTGTGATAATTGTTTATAGATTTTGGATACTAACCCTTTATCTGATATGTCACCTGCAAATATCTTCTCCCATTTCATTCAGTGGCCTTTCAGTTTTGCTGATTGTGTCCTCTCCTGTGCAGATGCTTTTTATCTTGAGGTCCCAATAGTTCATTTTGGTTTTTATTGCCCTTGCTTTGGAGACATGACAAGCAAGAAGTTGTTGTGGCCAGGATCAAGGAGGTAGATTTCCTGTTTTCTCCTCTAGGATTTTGATGGTCCCTTTCTTACATTTATATCTTTGATCCATTTTGAGGTGTGTGTGTGTGTGTGTGTGTGCGCGCGCGCGCACGCGCGCGTGCGCACGTGTGGTTTAAGAACATAGTCCAGGTCCAATCTTCTCACTGCCCAGTTTTCCCAGTACCATTTGCTGAAGAGACTTTTGTTTTTCCATTGGATACTCTTTCCAGTGTTATCAAAGATTACTCGGCCATATGTTTGAGGGTCCATTTATGGGTTCCCTATTCCGTTCCATTGATGTGTGTGTCCATTTTTGTGCCCGTACCATACTGTCTTGATGATTGCGGTTTTCTAATACACCATAAAGTCCAGATTTTAATGTCTCCAGCTTTGTTTTCTTTTTCAACATGACTTTGGCAATTTGGGGTCTTTTCTGTCTCCCTACAAATTTTAGGGTTGTTTGTTCTAGTTCTGTGAGGAATGCTGGTGTTATTGTGATAGGGATTGCATTGAATGTGTCGATTGCTTTGGGTAGTATTGACATTTTAATAATGTTTGTTCTTCTTATCCATGAGCATGGAATGTTTTTCCGTTTCTTTGTGTTTCTTCCATTTCTTTCATAGATGTTGTATGGTTTGTTCCTTTATTTTTTTCATGTTTGTTTATTTTTGAGAGAGAGAGAGAAAGAGAGAGCACATGAGCAGGGGAGGGGCAGAAAGAGAGAGAGAGGGAGACACAGACTCTGAAGCAGGCTCCAGGCTCCGAGCTGTCAGCACAGTGCCCATCACGGGACTCAGACCCACAAATGAGGGCTCATGTCCTGAACCGAAGTCGGCACTTAACCGACTGAGCCACCCAGGCGCCCCTCTATTGTTTTTTTTTTTTTAATTTTTTTTTCAACGTTTATTTATTTTTTGGGACAGAGAGAGACAGAGCATGAACAGGGGAGGGGCAGAGAGAGAGGGAGACACAGAATCGGAAACAGGCTCCAGGCTCCGAGCCATCAGCCCAGAGCCCGACGCGGGGCTCGAACTCCCAGACCGCGAGATCGTGACCTGGCTGAAGTCGGACGCTTAACCGACTGCGCCACCCAGGCGCCCCCCTCTATTGTTTTAAGTGTACTGATCTTTTACCTCTTTGGTTATGTTTACCCCTGGGTATTTGATGGTTTTCAGTGCAGTTGTAAAGTACATCAATCCTTGATTTGTCTCTGCTGACTCATTATTGGTGTATAGAAATGCAGTCAACTTCTGTATATTGATTTTATATCCTGAGACTTTCCTGAATTCCAGTATCAGTCCCAACAGTTTTTCCATGGAGTCTTTGGGATTTCCTTGGAAAGTATCATGTCTGCAAACAGGGGAAGTTTGACCCTCCTTGCCAATTTGGACGCCTTGTATTTCTTTTTGTTGTCTGCTTGCTGAGGTTAGGACTTCCAACAGTTTGTGGAATAACAGTGGTGAGAGTGGACATCCCAGTCGTGTTCCTGACCTTAGGGGGAAAGCTCTCAGTTTTCCCTCATTGAAGATGATATTAGCTGTGGGACTTTCGTATATGGACATACTGATATTCAGACAAGATCTTTCTATCCTTCCTTTCATGAGTGCTTTTTTTTTTTCCATCAAGAAAGGATGCTGCAATGTGTCAAATGCTCTTTCTGCATCTATTGAGAGGATCATATGGTTGTTATCCTTTATTTTATCAATGTGATGTATCACATCAGTTGATTTGCAGATATTGAATTGGTGGTGCATCCCAGGAATAAATCCAGTTCATTGTGGTGAATAATTATTTGTATGTATTGTTGGATCCGGTTCGCTACTTTTTGTTGAGAATTTTTGCATCCAGGTTCATCAGGGAAATTGGTCTGTAGTTTTCCTTTCTGGTGGGGTCTTTGTCCATTTTGGACTCAAGGCCAAGCTGGCCTCATAGAATGAGTTTGGAAGTGTTCCTTCCATGTCTCTGGCCATGACCTTATCTTGTTCTTTCATTTGGGATGCATTCCTCTTGTCTTGGCATTTTGGCTGAGTATTTGCCTTCTCTGTGTTACAAAAGCTCATTATGTTAGCAGCCTGTGAGATGAATGGCTTGATGAAAAGGAGGTCATCTAGTGTCCAGGGCCTGACACATCAGGGAGTGTCTGTGGTGTGTGTTGCGTACACTGTTTTGTGTTCTGGCTGCACTATCCTTCAGGCCAGTTGTATGGACAATGTATGGTCCTTGCCCAGAATATGCTGAGTTTTGTCTAGGTCAGCTCCGATCTGCTTCTTAAATGAGAGTTGAAATGGCTGCCACTCGAAGTGAAGCTCTGCAGAACTGTCTGGTCAAGAGAGGTGGTGTGGTCATGGGCTTCCGCTGGTTCTGGGGAAGGGGACACCTCCATTGGGACTGAGGCAATCCTGATTGACCTAGAAGGCCAGTCTCACCAGAGCACAGGAATGTGGGGTTGGTGTAAGCATCTAAGGCAGCCAGAGTGGGGATGACATTGTTTCCAGCAGATGGCTCTGTGTTTATGCTGTGGGGAAGAGGAGGAAAATGGTCCCACACACCTCCTCTGTCCTAGCTCCTTTGTCCCCTTGTTGTGAACACTGCCTCTCAGGGATGCTCTCCATGATAGTGTGTAATCTCCCCACTGTGTGCACCAGGCGATGTACAGGTCACTGTTTCCATACCATCTGCCTGTAAGTAGTTTGCTGCCTTCTCTCAAGGATTAGGCCAGTGCCCTCAGGGCTGTATCCCAGCCAAGCCTGCTAACCTTTGAAACTCCACATTCTCGGGGTCTGGATCGCTTGGTTAAGTGTCCGAGTCTTGATCCTGGCTCAGATCATGACCTCGTGGTCATGGGCTTCTCTCTCTCCGTCTATTCCTTCCCCTCCCTTGCATGTGCTCTCTTTCTCTCTCTCTCTCTCTCTCTCTCTCTCTCTCAAAATAAATAAACTTAAAACAAATTTAGTGGCATGGAATACCTTATTTAGGCGAGATTTCCTCCCTGAGGGAATGGCAGGGGTCTGTCAGTTAAATTTCCAGCAATGACTAGGAATTTCATTGCTGACTGCTTAAAGATTACATTCCTACAGGAATGAATTTAGGGTTAGTGACATGAGGCCTTAACGTAAGTAACTCCATGATGGTCCTGTGAGTTTTCTTTACATTCCAAACCCATATTTTTGCACATCAATTTTTTTTATTAAAAACATAACCCTAAATAATATTTTAGCCATCTACTGCTGTCCCGATGATCATATCCTGTAAAACTGTGACCATCTCCTAATCATAGATGTTGATCAACTCTGTGGCTCTAAGATTTTTGTGACTCTAAATTACATTGGCGTATGTTACTAAGATCTTTGTGAGTCTAGGTTACTGCTGGCCTCCTGAAATCTTTGACCCAGGGACACCCAGCAAGGTTTCTGAGCCATCACTTAGGCACAGAAGCACCCTTTCCAAGTCACCTTTTCCTAAAGCGTGTCTTTCCCTCTGGTACTTCTGGGTCTTACCCTTTTGCAGATCACATGCTGTGATGGACATCCCCTCATGCAAACCTGTCAAAGTGGACCAGAGAAGGCTGCTTCTCTGTGACTGCCACTTCATGGTCACATCTTTTCCTTCTGAAACCCCTTGAACACCCTATCATTCTTCCAGCCTTTGAACATCTCTTTGATTTGGAAATATTTCATTCTCTTGTATTCCTGCTAAAAATATGCGTGAAAATATTAAAGCAAGGATTCTTTACAATAAGTGAGCCAGTCACAATGATCCATCTGGCCGTGTGTACGTATGTTTTCTTTTTTGGACTCTGTTCAGGCATGATGTGAAGTACGTCCTGTAAAATCTGAGTAGCATTCATTATCTAGGATAGCCGCCTTTATGGAAAGCCATTTAATGACATGTTCATTCCAGATCCGAAAAACACTTAATTTATATACCACATAATACAGTGGTGTCTACATACATTATTATCTTAAAATATGTAAAGTGGATGTTTCTATGAAGTGTATATCATGCATTCAGTTTTCTGTACCATGAATGCTATTATTTAAATTACACAATAGTAAAAACAACAAGAATAGGTACATGGCCATCACTAGTAACTAATACTAGAACTAGTCATATAATATTAGGTGTTGAAAACATAAAACCATGATTACTAATAATCTTTTCAATCGTGGTGGGTTTCTAGTTACCAGAAAAATTGGGAAGATATTATTGAGTCTCCACATACATCAGAGTGTTTTCTGACTATTGATGTCCTCTAAGTTGATACATGATCACAATCAATATCCCAAAGAGATATGGTAGTATTAACTAACTTTATATTTGTATTCAGATTGCTTCGGTTTTAACCTCTTCTGTCCCAGACTCATCCCAGCTGGCACATTACAGTCATCCTGTCCCCTTCGGCTCCACTTGGCCATGACAATTTTTAGATTTTTCCATATTTTTCATAATCTGCAAAGTTTTGAGGGTACGTTTGTAGAATGTATTTTGTAGAATGATCCTTGGTTGGGATATGTCTAACGTTTGTTCAAATGCTTAGGCTGACTACTGTGTTTTGGAGCAGAAGATCCAGAGGCATAGTTCCATCCATAATTATCACTTCACATAAAGGTTGTTTACTCTGAAGATTTGGGTCTTTTGTGGTTCTGTACAAATTTTAGGACTGTTCTAGTTCTATGAAAAATGTTGTTGCTATTTTGATGGCGATTGCATTAATTATGTCAGTTGCTTTGGGAAGTATAGACATTTCCATGAGTATGGAATATCCTTCCATTTTTTGTGTCATCTTGTATTTCTTTCATCACTGTTTTATAATTTTCATAGTATAGGTCGCTCACCAGCTTGGATAGATTTATTCATAGATACCTTATTATTTGGTGTACAACTGTAAATGGGACTGTTTTCTTAATTTCTCTCTCTACTGCTTCGTTATTGTCTAGAAATGCAACAGATTTCTGTACAATGATTTTGTATCTGGTGACATTGCTGTATTCATTTATCACTTCTAGCAGTTATTGGGTGGACTCTTTAGGGTTTTCTATATATAGTGTCATGTAATCTGCAAAGTGTGAAAGATTCACTTCTTCCAGATTTGGATTAGTTTCTCTTTTCTTTTCTCTTCTTTTTTTTTCTTTTCTTTTACTTTAATTTACTTTATGTTGTTTTGTTTCATTTTGTCTTGTTTCGTTTCATTTCGTTTGATTTATCTGCTGGGTGTAGCTTGGACTTCCAGTGCTATGTTTATTAAAAGTGGTAAGAGTAAACATCCTTGTGTTTTCCCTGACCTTATAGGAAAAGCTCTCAGATTTTCTCCATTAAGGTTGATTATAGCTGCAGGGTTTTCATAGAAAACATTTATTACATTGATGTATGTTTCCTGTAAACCTACTTTAGGGGGTTATAATCATGAATGGATGTTGTAGTATGTCAAATGCTTTTTCTTCATGTATTGAAACGACCGTATGGTTCTTTTCTTTTGACGTTTATTAATTTTGAGAGAGACAGAGTGTGAGCAGGGAAGGGGCAGAAAGAGAGTGGGAGACACAGAGTTCGATGGAGGCTCTTGGCTCTGAGCTTTCAGCACAGAGTCCGATGTGGGACTTGAACTCACGAATCATGGGGTCATGACCTGAGCTGATGTCGGACTGCTAAAGGATTGAGCCACCCAGGTGCCCCGATATTATGGTTCTTATCCTTTCTCCTGTTGGTATATTGTATCACATTGATTGATTTGCGAATACTGAACCACCCTTGCAGCTTGGGAATAAATCCCACTTAATTGTGGGATATATTTACAGTTGTTATATCTCCTTTTGGACTGTACCCTTTACTGTTATATAACGTCCTCCTCTGTCTCTTGTTATGTACTTTAAGTGTATTTTTTCTGATACAAGTATTGCTACTCTAGTTTTTTTTTTTTTCATCCATTCTTACACCCTATGTCTCTAGATTGGAGCGTTCATTCCATTTACCTTCAAAGAAATGATGGGGCGCCTGGGTGGCGCAGTCGGTTAAGCGTCCGACTTCAGCCAGGTCACGATCTCGCGGCTGTGAGTTCGAGCCCCGCGTCGGGCTCTGGGCTGATGTCTCGGAGCCTGGAGCCTGTTTCCGATTCTGTGTCTCCCTCTCTCTCTGCCCCTCCCCTGTTCATGCTCTGTCTCTCTCTGTCCCAAAAATAAATAAATGTTGAAAAAAAAAATGAAAGAAATGATCGCTATGTATGTTTGTATTGCCATTATATTACCTGTTTTCTTATGGTTTCTAATGATTTTCTCCGATCCTTTCTTGTCTGTCTTTCATGTTTTGCTTATTTTCTTTAGTGAAGTACTTTAATTTATTTATCTTTATTCTTAGCATATTTGTGACTGGTTTCTGATATATGGTTACTGCTGGGTTATTTATATAACCTCTTCTGCGTTTAGCAGTTTGTATTAAGCTGATGGTCATTTACCTTGGAACCCATTATTTTCTCCTCCCTAGGTTTTTGGTAGATGTTATTATATTTCAAATCCATATCTCTGAGATCCTTAACTATTTTTTACAAAAATATTCATGTTTTACTTGATTTGTGTCTTTTACCTCTATAGTGTCACTTTTGGTCTCTCCTTTCCACTCAAAGAGTCCCTCTTCATATTTCTTGCAGGACTGGTTTAGTGGTACAAACACCTTTAGTTTTTGTTTGGGAAAGTCTGTGTCTCCTTCCATTCTGAATGATAGACTTGCTGGATAGAGTATTCTTGGCTGCTGATTTTTCCATTCAGCACTTTGAATATGTGATGTCACTTGCTTCTCGCTTGCCAAGTATCTGTTCAGAAATCTGGTAGCTAGCCTTATGGGTCTTCCCTTCTAAGTGAAGGTCTCTTTGTGTTGCTGCATTGAAGAGTTTTTCTTTATTGTCACTGTAATTTGCAAGTTTGCTTACAATATGTCTGGATGTTGGCCTGATTTTGTTCATTTCGATGTGAATTCTCTAGCCTCCCGGATGTGGATGTTTGTTTCCTCCCCCAATTAGGGCATTTTTCAGCTATTGTTTCCACAAATAAATTTTCTGCCCCCTTTTCTCTTTCTTCTGCGACTCCTACAATATCAATATTGTTATCTTTGCTGTAGTCACTGTGTTCCCTTAGTCTCATCTCACGTTGCAGAATTCTGTTCTCTCTCTTTGGTTCAATGTGATTAATTTCCATTACTCAGTCTTCGAGGTCGCTGGTTTGCTCCTCTGCTTCTTCCATTCCTTTGTTATTTCCAGCAAGTGTGTCTCTCCTTTATTGTGTCCTCAATGTCTACTGTACTATTTCTTATCTCTAGTCAGGGGTCTCACTCTTCTACTCATTTCACAACTCTAATGAGTATCCTTATGATCATTGCTTTCAAATCTGTATCAGGTATGTTACCTGCATCTCTTTGGCTTAGATCTCTGGCTGTGACTTTGACTAGGTCTTTCATTGTGGATAAACATCTCTGTGTCCATTTTGTCTGTCTCTCTGTCTCTATTTCTCTGTGTTAAGAAAGTCAGCTGTACCTTCTGCTCTTGAAACTAATAACGTTATGAAGAAGAGGTCCTGGAGACCTCAGCAGTGCATGTCTCCGTTTATAGGACCTGGACCTTCAGGAGGCTATCGTATGGGTACTGTTCACAGCCTGCTGCTGTGTCTGGGTTACTTTTCCTTTTAGTGCAGGTGTCTTCACCGATTGCGTGCCTGTTGTGGGCTGTGCTTTGTCTCAGTGGTGTTAGTGGGACCCAGGCAGGCCAGCTGTGGGGTGGTATGCCCGCTGGATAACTTGGGCACAGGGCAGGAGTGTTAGCAAAATTTCACAGGGCTACAAGTCCTATGCCAGATTTCCCGATGTCCTTTGGTGGCTGGGGGCTGTGGACCAGCGGTGGAAGCTAGGGGCTTGAGGATATGCACAGAGCATGTCTGTGCCTGGGGACATGTGGCTTAGTGAGACAGATGAGGGTGCCTGGATACGTACAGCTGGGTGAGGTGCAGATGTGCACAGCACGCTGTGGCAGCTGTGCATGCAGCTTGTCAGACAGGGTGCCCTTGTGGTTTGAAAAATGTTTGCCCTGAGACCAGCCGGCTTGGTTTGGTGAGTCCCCTAGTGAACCCTTGGGACTGGCGCACTGCTAACGGGTTAGTTAGCAAGTGTCTCTGCAGCCTCACCCTCTTGTGGGTGCTTCTATGCTAATTCTGGGAGGCTGGGGTAGAAGAATGGTGCCTGTGAACTCCCTCATTGTGGGAGAAGTCCTCCAACACACTCAGGAATCAGCATGAATACATCTGTCTCCTGTTCCCTCGGCATTGTGTACAATGCCATGTTTACATTGCCTCTCTACACAGGCTGGGGTCTGGCTATCACTCATCCTCCTGGATCTCCCAGTGCTGGGTCAGCTGACCTCCAAAGCTCCTGTATATGAACACAAAGGCATTCAGCCCCTCTAAGTTCTAATGCCCAATGTTATGGAGATTAGTCTTCCCTGTATGACCTCCCTGGTGTGGGGCTCACTTTTTCTGCCCCTTCTGCAGGCAGACAGCCTCCACCTTTCTGACATTCCTAACCTTTCTGATGCAGCTTCTCTCTACTTCGGTGTGGAGTTTGTTCTGCCAGTCTTTGGATTGCTCTCTGGTTCACAGACTTGGATGTGGATATTATGTCATTGAAAACACGGGACAGGGTGAGCTCAGGGTCCTCTTACTCTGCTATTAATAATTTTTTAAATGTCTTGTTCTTTTGGATTGTTGAGACATGGGCAGACAGACTCATATCACACATGCACTTCAGGATTAGAAAGGAACTTTACCACATTTGCTTCTATTATTTTATGTTTTGAAACTCTCTTTAATGAGGTATAATTACATATAACAAATAGCCTCAAGTTAAAGAGTATAATTTGATGAGACATGAGGGTACAGGACCATGGGTACAGCACCATGAAATGATATGGTTTCTCCCTAAACCTTCCATCAGGATCCCTTTGTGTGTAATTCTAATGTTACTTTTGAAGTAAGGACTACTTTTTTTTTTTTTCATGTTTTCAGATATTGCCCAGGTGTCTGAAAGCCTGCATTGGGGTATCTCCTTTTCAGATAGTCTATATTCCCATAAGTATTACATTTGGTCTACCTTTGGACTTTTGCTTCTATTGTATCTCTATGTATGTCCACATACTTTTGTTGTACTACTTTAATGATGAGGTCCTCATCATTTTAATTTTCACTAAATGGTATGAGCTGCAGTTCCACTTATGACAGAATTCACAGGCTTCCTGTGTTAGGTATTCAAAAGCAAGGCAGATATCCTGAGTACTTGAGCTGAGAATGTCACTCTGTCTTTTTGCCAGCCATCTTCCCTTCCCTGGGAGACAAGAATCTCCTTTTGTTCACACAGAAATGTGGGTGAAGTCAGTAGAAAACATTCCCTTCTCTCCTCTTCCCTTTATCTCTCAAACTCCTCGTCGCTACCTTCTGCCTTTCCCTTTCTCTGACTCAATCCCCCAGGCCCACTGTTCCTCTCCAGCCATGATCAGGGCGTCCTCCAGCTTCTGGCCTCTGCCCTGTCCATCCCTCAGTGAGAAATCTGGAGGAGGATTATGAATTCACAGGATTGATCAAGAAATATGTGATCCTCAGAGCCCTCCTGCACAAGGTTTCTGTCTGTGGAGACATGGCACCCTGGGTGAGGATCTGACTCCATGTATGGCCTCCTCACTCATCTCCCACAGTCACTGCTGGTCCCTGATCCTTACCCACCATTAGAAATCAGCCATATGCTAGGGTCAGGTACCTGTCTATCTGACCCCAAGTGCCAGGAGACAGTGAATATTTCTAAAATAAATGAGCACAAGCATCCCATGCATCTAGATATAGGAAGTTACCATCACCCCAGAAAACTCTCTCGGTCTTCTCTGCAAAAAGGGCAATCTTGCTACTATCCTCCATCACCGCACTTTCTGCTAGTTACCTGTATGTACAGGAACCGCACTGTGTGCATTCGATGGGGGGGGGGGTGGGGTGGTGAGAGTAGGTCCTCCTAGAAGCAGACACTGAAACAGAGACATAACAGTGAAAGTAGTGTTAAGGGATACCAAGAAGGACAAAGTGGAGAGCACAGGGTGGGCAGAGAAAGTTTGCAGGCAGATCTGACACATTTTTAAGATATATAATCACCATACTCTGTCACCTCACACAGTCCTCTTCAAATTTCAAAATAGTTGTATAAGGCAGTGAGATATAGGAGATTTGGGGTTATTTCCCTATGGTCTTATGTTTTCCTACACGCATTCCCTCTTCAGTAGTTAATCTGCGGCCTCATATGAACAGTTTAGTGTGTGGATGCATCTGCGAGTCTATATGTAATGGAATATGATTGTCTTCAGATCTCAGATGTAGAACTCTGATATACACATTCTCGTAATTATCTTTTTCTTTCTTTGTCTGGTAGGGCCTGAATTTTAATAGAATAAGCGTGTCTTTGTCTTATTGTTTGAAGTGGTGATTCCCAGTCCCTGGGCTGAGGTGTTAACAGTGTTAGTTTAATGAACTTCTGTGACCATCTTTTTTTTGATGATTTTTGTGTGGAGATATCTTAATTGAAACTGTGAGAAGGGTGAGTGGACATTTCCCAGACATTTTGCAAATGCATTCTGTATTCAATGTATTCTTTTCATTATGTCCTTAGAAACAAATATTACCCCTGTTTCACAGATAACACAGCTCAGGCTCTGTGTAGGTCCCACTGAGAATTGGTATTCTGGCTGAGACCGCAGGAACACAGGCAAATCCTTGGGATATTGTGAGAGAAGTTTAAGGAGATAGATGCAAAGCTGTAGTCAGGTTATGTCAGGGGTCCAGCAGGGGTGGCATCTGGCCAGCCCTGAATTCTAGGTTGACTGAGGCTGAAGCCCAAAGCAGGCACTCAGCTGATCTAGATCCTGTCTTCACTTTTAGTCTCACTGAGGGATAAGAACTTAGGCAGACAAGCATTTCCTTAAGACCAAGTTAAATTTTCTATATATCCAGGGCATTTTTTCACCCATAAATATCCAGAACCTTCAGAAAACGCAGGGAGACAACAACCCTTTTAGATGATCACCTAGGTGCACTTTGACAAATACGACATTTCAGAGAGGAACCCTGAATTGTGCACTGGGAATGATCCCACATAGCAGCTCCGTGTGGAACTCATGCTCCCTTCTCAGGCTTTGGTCAGGAATGGCCTGCAACTGCATCTCACTGACCCCAGCACCCTCCCCTCTGCACCTCCTCAAACCCTGCTTATTATCCTCAAATTCCCTTCTATTCCTGTGTGATTCAAGTTTCCCCCACTCCTTCACTGGTGTTTCCATTATGGTGACCACAAGGTCTGTGTCATATAATGCATGTGCCCCATTTCACAAAGGACACCTGAGGCACCTACACTTAGGGTGCATCTCATCCTTCACAGAACTCAAAACATCGTGTCTCTAAAATATGCACCAGTACTCCTGATATATCTGCCTTTGTGTAAAAATCCTCTTTCTTTTTGACAAGAGAAACCTACAGCTGACCTAATTACAGGAAAATGACATGGTCCATGTACATATGTCCTGAGAAACTTGAGATATGTTACACTGTCCTCAGGCAGTTTTTCAGGTGAATTGTCATGCCCTCACAACCATCTCTACATTTTTCACAACAAGTCTTTAACGAAGCAGATTAATATGCTTTATAAATCCCTCATCCAGTTCCAGTCATCTTACCAAATGGTGGAAGTGGAGAAGGGGAGGTGGGTCATAGCTCATGATTGGTGATGAAGGACGGTCCATGAGGTCGGGTTAGGGTTAGGGTTAGGGGTTAGGGTTAGCGGTTAGGGTTACAGTAGGTAATAGGGATTATGTTTTGGGGTTAGCGTTAGGGGTCAGGGTCAGGGATAGAGGGTTACGGTCAGGGTTAGAAGATCATTGTCGGGGTCAGCGTCAGGTGTTAAGTGTTAGGGTTTAGGGTTTGGTGTTAGGGGTTAGGGTTTAGGTGTTAGTGGTTGGGGTTAGTGTTTAGGGTTAGGATGAGGGTAAGGGTATAGAGTTGGGTTAGGATTAGGGTTAGGGATAGGGTTAGATTAGGTTTTAGGGTGAGGGTTTTGGGATATAGGTTAAAGGTTAGGGTTAGGAGATTGGGGTTAATGTTCGGGTGGGGGTTAGGGATTTATGGGTTAGGGTTAGGTTAGGGTTAGAGTTAGTTCGTGAGGCGCCAGGCCCTCAATCCACAGCATAGGATTTGTTTCCCCAAAGGTCTGAGTGGAGTATATAGAGAGTGTGCCGGAAAGGATTAGTCTTGGGTCCCAAGGCCAGACAAATGTATGGGCCACACTTGGGATAAGCCTAATGTATCCTCTGTTGCATGTGTAGTTGCGCTTTGGAAATGATATTGTGATGTTCCTAGTTCCATGCTGAGAATTTCTGCACTGATTCAAGACCCGGCGTGCAGGCCGTTTTCTGATGTTGCAATTCGGTTATCATGCGGAGAAGACCTTAAGAAGTTACAGGTTTCAGTCCAGGGAGGAAACCAAGGCTGAAGTGACTGCAGATTCGTGATCTCCGTTGAGGGCTGAAGAGAGGGTCCATGCAAAACATGGTTCAGGAGGAGCGATAGGATTCGAGATAGGTTTAGGGTTATATTCAGGGTTCTGTTTAGGGTTAGGGTTAGGGATAGGACCCAGGAGATTCCATGTACTGGGCAGTTGTCTCCCTGAAGGGCTGACTTGAGGGCCCAAGGGAGGGTGCTGGTCAGGATCAGTCTTTGGCTGACAAGGCCACACAACTCGAAAGGCCCCTGGACAGGGTGGCCTCAGGAATCCTCTCGGGCAGCAGCGGCCGGGCATGGAAACGACATGGTGAGCTTCCAGGTTCCATGCCGAGTGAGCCTGCACCACTTCTGAACCCCAGGTGCGTGGTGTTGTCATACTTTGGTATTGGGTCCCCATGGGGAGAGAGCCTTAACTAGGGTTAGGGTTCGTTCCAGGGACGTCGCCAGGGCCGAAGCGACTCCGGTCTCGTGATCTCCCTCGAGAGCTGAAGTGAGGGCCCATGAGACGGGGCGGCTCAAGTGTAGGGTTAGGGTTCGATGCCAGCTTAGGTTTCGGTGGAGAGTCCCAATTCGGGATAGGGTTAGGGTTAGGTACCAGGAGGCTCCAGGCGCCAAACACACAGCAGGGCAGTGGTCTCCCCGAAGGGCTGAGTTGAGTGCAAAAGGGAGGGTGCTGGTCAGGATCCGTCTTTGGCTGCCAAGGCCACACACGTCGATGGGCCCCTGGTCAGGGAGGCCTCGGGAATCCTCTCGGGCACCTGCAGCCGGGCCTGGGAAACTACATGGTGAGGTTCCAGGTTCCTTGACGAGTGAGCCTATACCGCTTCTGGAAACCAGGTGCGTGGTGTTGTCAGACTTTGGTATTGGGTTCCATGGGAAGAGAGCCTTAGCTAGGGTTAGGGTTCGGTCCAGGGACGTCGCCAGAGCTGAAAGACTCCAGTCTCGTGATGTCCCGCAAGGGCTGAAATTAGGGCCCATGCAACGTGGAAGCTCAAGTGTAGGGTTAGGGTTTGAGGCTGGCTTTGGTTTTGGTGGAGGTACCTGTTTTGGGTAGGGTTAGGGTTAGGTCCTATGAGGCTCCAGGCTCTGAATCCACAGCAGGACAGAGGTCTCCCCGAAGGGCTGAGTTGAGGGCAAAAGGGAGGGTGCCGGTCATGATCAGTCTGTGGCTGCCAAGGCCACACACTTCGATGGGCACGTGGTTGGGGAGACCTCAGGAATCCTCACGGCAGCTGCAGCCGGGCATGCGAAATGACATGGTGAGCTTCCAGGTTCCATGCCAAGGGAGCCTGCACCGCTTCTGGACCACAGGCGTGTGGTGTTGTCAGACTTTGGTATTAGGTCCCCATGGGGAGAGAGCCTTAGCTAGGGTTAGGTTTCTGTCCAGGGACGTCGCCAGGGCTGAAGCGATTCTGGTCTCATGATCTCCCTTGAGGGTTGAAGTGAGGGCCCATGCAACGGGGCGGCTCAAGTGTAGTGTTAGGGTTCGAGGCCGGCTTCGGTTTCAGTGGAGGGTCCCAATTAGGGGTAGGGTTAGGGTTAGGGTTAGGTCCCAGGAGGGTCCAGGCGCCGAACCCACAGCAGGGCAGCGGTCTCCCCGAATGGCTGAGTTGAGGGCACAAGGGAGGGTGCTGGTCAGGATCAGTCTTTGGCTTCCAAGGCCCCAAAAGTCGATGGGCCCCTGGTCGGGGAGGTCTCAGGAATCCTCTCGGCAGCTGCAGCCGGGGTTGGGAAACGACATGGTGAGCTTCCAGGTTCCATGCCGTGTGAGGCTGGGCCGCTTCTGGACCCCAGGCGCGTGGTGTTGTCATACTGTGGTTTGGGTCACCATGGGTAGAGAGCCTAAGCTAGGGTTAGGGTTCGGTCCAGGGACGTCGCCAGGGCCGAAGCGACTCCGGGCTCCTAATCTCCCTCGAGGGCTGAATTGAGAGCCAGTGCGAGGGGGCGGCTCAAGTGTAGGGTTAGTTTTTGAGGCTGGCTTCAGTTTTGGTGGAGGGTCAGGATCAGTCTTTGGCTGCCAAGGCCATACTCGTCGATGGGCCCCCGGTCGGGAGGCCTCAGGAATCCTCTCTGGCAGCTGCAGCTGGGCTTGGGAATTGACATGGTGAGCTTCCAGGTTCCATGCCAACTGAGCCTGCACCGCTTCTGGACCCCAGTCGCGTGGTGTTGTCAGTTTGCTATTGGGTCCCCATGGTTAGAGAGCCTTTGCTAGGGTTATGGTTCAGTCCAGGTACGTCGCCAGGGCTGAAGTGACTCTGGTCTCCTGAGCTCCCTCGAGGTCTGAAGTGAGGGCCCATGCGACGGGTCAGCTCAAGTGCAGGGTTAGGGTTCGAGGCCGGCTTCGGTTTCGGTGGAGGGTCTCGGTTCGGGGAAGGTTTAGGGATACAGTTAGGTCCCAGGAGGCTCCAGGTGCTGAACCCACAGCAGGGCAGTGGTCTCCCTGAAGGGCTGAGTTGAGGGCACAAGGGAGGTGCCAGTCAGGATCCGTTTTTGGCTGCCAAGGCCACACAGGTCGACGCTCCCCTGGTCGGGGAGGCCTCAGGAATCATCTGGGGCAGCTGCAGCCAGTCCTTGGAAACGACATGGTGAGCTTCCAGGTTCCATGCCGAGTGAGCCTGCACCGCTTCTGGACCACAGGTGGGTGGTGTTGTCAGACTTTGGTATTGGGTCCCCATGGGGAGAGAGCCTTAACTAGGGTTAGGGTTAGGTCCAGAGACATCGCCAGGGACGGAGCAACTCCGGTCTTGTGATCTCCCTCGAGGGCTGAAGTCAGGGCCCATGCGATGGTGCGGCTCAAATGTAGGCTTAGTGTTCGAGGCCTGCTTAGGTTTTGGTGGAGTGTCCCGTTTCGGGGTAGGGTTAGGGTTAGGGTTATGTCCCAGGAGGCTCCAGGCACCGAACCCACAGCAGGGCATTGGTATCCCTGAAGGGCTGAGTTGAGGGCACAAGGGATGGTGACGGTCAGGATCAGTCTTTGGCTGCCAAAGCCACACACGTCAATGGGCCCCTGGTCGGGAGTCCTCAGGAATCCTCTCAGGCAGCTGCAGCCATGCCTGGGAAAGACATGGTGAGCTTCCAGGTACCTTGCCGAGTCTGTCTGCAGCTCTTCTGGACCCCAGGTGCGTGGTGTTTTCAGACTTTAGTATTGGGTCCCCATGGGGAGAGAGCTTTAGCTAGGGTTAGGTTTCTGCCCAGGGACGTCGCCAGGGCCGAAGCGACTCCGGTCTCGTGATCTCCTTCGAGGGCTGAAGTGAGGGCCCATGCGATGGGGTGGCTCATGTGTAAGGTTAGGGTGTGAGGCCGGCTTCGGTTTCAGTGGAGGGTCCCAGTTCGGGGTAGGTGAGTGTTAGGGTTAGCTCCCAGGAGGCTCCAGGCGCCGAACTCACAGCAGGGCAGTGGTCTCCCCCCAAGGCTTAGTTGAGGGAACAAGGGAGGGTGCCGATCAGGGTCAGTCTTTGGCTGCCAAGACCACACAGGTCGACGGTCCCCTGGTCGGGGAGGCCTCAGGAATCCTCTCAGGCAGCTTCAGCCGGGCCTGGGAAACGACATGGTGAACTTCCAGGTTCCATGCCGAGTGAGCCTGCACTGCTTCTGGACCCAAGGTGCGTGATGTTTTCAGACTTTGCTATTGGGTCCGCATGGGGAGAGAGGCTTAACTAGGGTTAGTGTTCAGTCCAGGGACGTCGCCAGGGCTGAAGTGACTCCGGTCTCATGATCTCCCTCGAGGGCTGAAGTGAGGGCCCATGCGATGGGGCAGCTCAAGTGTAGGATTAGTGTTCCAGGCCGGCTTCGTTTTCAGTGGAAGGTCCTGGTTTGGGGTAGGGTTAGGGTTAGGGTTAGGTTCCAGGAGGCTCCAGACGCTGAACCCACAGCAGGGCACTGGTCTCCCCGAAGGGCTGAGTTGAGGGCACAAAGGAGGCTGCTGGTCAGGATCAGTCTTTGGCTGCCAGGCCACACACGTCGATGGGCCCCCGTTCGGGGAGGCCTCAGGAATCCTCTCGTGCAGCTGTAGCGGGCCTGGGAAGTGATATGGTGTGCTTCCAGGTTCCATGCCAAGTGAGCCTGCACCGCTTCTGGATCCCAGGCACATGGTGTTGTCAGACTGTGGTATTGGGTCACCATGGGTAGAAAGCCTAATCTAGAGTTAGGGTTCAGTCCAAGGACGTCGCCATGGCTGAAGCGACTCCAGTCTCGTGATTTCCTTCGAGGGCTTAAGTGAGGGGACATGGGACGGGGCGGCTCAAGTGTAGGGTTAGGGTTCAAGGCTGGCTTAGGTTTTGTTGGAGGACCCCGTTTCGGCGGTAGGGTTAGGGTTAGGGTAGGTCCCAGGAGGCTCCAAGTGCCAAACCCACAGGAGGGCAATGGTCTCCCCGAAGGGCTGTGTTGAGGGCACAAGGGAGGATGCCGTTTAGGATCAGTTTGGTTCCAAGGCCACACAAGTCGATGGGCCCCTGGTAGGGGAGGCCTCAGTATCCTCTCGGGCAGCTAACCCGGGCCTGGGAAATGACGTGGTGAGCTTCTAGGTTCCATGCTGAGTAAGTCTGCACCGTTTCCGGACCCTAGGTGCGTGGCGTTGTCACTTTAATATTGTGTCCCCATGGGGAGAGATCATTAGCTAGGGTTAGGGTTCAGTCCAGGGACGTTGCCAGGGCCGAAGCGACTCCGGTCTCGTGATCTCCCTCGAGGCTGAAGTGAGAGCCCATGCAACGGGGCGGCTCAAGTGTAGGGTTAGGGTTCGAGGCCGGCTTTGGATTCCTTGGAGGTGTCTGGTTGGGTGTAGGTTTAGGGTTAGGGTTAGGTCCCAGGAGTTTCCAGGCACCAAACCCACAGCAAGGCAATGGTCTCCCCATAAGGCTTATTTGAGGGCACAAGGGAGGGTGCTGGTCCGGGTCAGTCTTTGCCAGCCAAGCCACACAAGTCTATGGGCCCCTGGTCGGGGAGGCCTCAGAAATCCGGCAGCTGCAGCCGGGCTTGGGAAACGACATGGTAAGCTTTCAGGTTCCATGCCACGTGAGCCTGCACCACTTCTTGACCTCAGGCACATGCTGTTTTAAGACTTTGGTATTGGGTCCCCATGGGGAGAGAGCCTTAGCTAGAGTTAGGGTCGGTCCAGGGACATCCCTAGAGCCGAAGCAACTCTGGTCTTGTGATCTCCCTCGAAGGCTGAAGTGAGGGCCCATGCGACGGGGCGGCTCAAGTGTATGATTAGTGTTCCAGGCCGGCTTAGGTTTCGGTGGAGGGTCCCGGTTCAAGGTATGATTAGGGTTAGGGTTAGGTTCCAGGAGGCTCCAGTCCCCATGCCCAGCGGTCTCCCCGAAGGGCTGAGTTGAGGGCACAAGGGTGCGTACCAGTCATGATCAGTCTTTGGCTGGCAAGGCCACACAAGTCGATGGCCCCCTGGTCGGGGAGGCCTCAGGAATCATCTCGGGCAGCTGCAGCCGGGCATGGGACACAACATCGTGAGTTTCCAGGTTCCATGTGGAGTGAGTCTGCACCGCTTCTCGACCCCAGGCACGTGGTGTTGTCAGATTTTGGTATTGAATTAGTGTTAGTGTTAGGGTTAGGGTTAGGGTTTGGTTTGGGGTTAGATCCCAGGTGGCACCAGGCGCTGAACCCTCAGCAGTGCAGGGTTCTCTCCGAAGGGGAAATTGGATATTCACGTGTATAAGAATAAAGCTTAACACCTTATTTTATACCACTCCAAGAATTAACTTGAAATGGATTAACGATGTAAATGATGGTACGGAAACAAAATTCTTCCTCATCGTTTCAGCTCTTACTAGGCCAAGACGGAGCTGTTGAGGTGGTGAATATTTGGGTGGAGAGTAGTCCTGGACATAGAAGACTGTGTGTGTGGAACAGATTGTCTTTAGTAGTGTGGAATTATCCCTCTGGTGCTTTAATACTAGCCACTTCCTTCCCTAAATTTGCAGACACAGATAGTATCATGCTGCTAGCAATGCACTGCTTTGTCTCCTCCAACTCCCAGAAATTCTAGGCTGGACCTCTTGAGAAGGGTGCAGTTTAGTGGCACTGATGCTGCCCTGTTGAAACCAGGTGGAGAGGAAGGAGACAGGTACCATTCCAGCTTCATTGGGGTTCAGGTATGTTAGTGTTTGTGTTGGTGTTGTTGTTGGATTTTTCACCTTTTACCCTACCAAATCTCAAAAGTTTAATTTCTGTCCTGCAGGTCCATGTGGTTTCCAGGATATTTCCTCCTTTCCCAGAAGTGCCCTCCATGTGATACCCCGTGAGCTGACTTTTATCACCACCCATGGGCTTTGGGACACACCCACCTTCTCCAAACTGGGGTCCTCTGGGACCTCACCTTCCTCCTCCACCATGTGGAAAGATGATATGACCAGTATAAGTTGACTTATAAAACACGTTGTGTCTTTTACTTGTTATGTGTTTGGAGGAGATGCAGTGATGGCACCACAGGGCTTTCAAGTCAGCCTAAGTGAGGACGTTGTAATGTTCTTCAAGTTTCTCAGGACATGCATGAAATGGGCAGTCATTTCCACATAGTGAGCTGGGCAACACGTGTCTCTGATAGAGAAGGAAAGAGGCCTTATACATGCTGACAGACATAGCACACCCTAGGATGTAGCTGGTACAGAGACCATGTGCTGGGCTCTCTGAGGGATGAAACACCCCCCTAACATACTTTCTAGCGAGTTGAGACCTGAGCTGTTCACAGCTGCTTGATTAGTTATAAAAACACCTGAACCAGGACCCTGTAAACCTTCCTCAAGAGACAGGATCAGATCTCCCTCTTGTCCTCAAGGGTCACCCGAGGCACATGAAAAACGCTCTGTCCCTGGTAAGGGACCCGAGAGTGTGAATGAGTTGAATATAATGAAACATGTGGTGGATGGTTTGTTTTTCTTCCACACAGTCTATGCAAGTCAGAATCAACCTCCATCCACGTCCATCCTTTATGAGACCTAAGACGTGATGCAGCTCCCATGGGCAATATCAGTGGTGTCTCTACCAAGGATGCAGAGAAAGACAAGGTAAATTCTGTTGCCAGTTTCAGTTGCAGTACTTTCTGGAAACTCTTATCTGGCCTTGTCTGGTTTTCTTTTTCCTCTGGTGTCTTTACTGTTTGATTTACGTCCTCACAAGCCTCCAGGCTTCTCCAGTGTAACATCATCATGTTAGCTAGTGTCTCTGGATGCCACAAGTGCATGGAGGCTGAGGACCACGTGGCTCTCACTTAGTGTTTGTGGAAATAACTTGAGGAGGATGACACTTCACTGCAGCCTCAAGGCTTCTGGAGCATCTGACTCCTTCCACACCTTCTTTACACAGGATTATCCTGATTATTTTCATTTTTCCCTATTTCAGTGTAGGCCATGAATTTGTTCAGAATGTCTTATGAGCCTTGTGACTGGAATAGATAAAAACTCTTTCCAACATTATATTCTGTGCTTTGTGCAGTGCTGAGGTTTCTTAGAAAAATTTCATAATTCATTACTGGTCCTTCTGTGTTGGTAATGTACAATAGAGAATTTCTCCAGTTGTCCCCTAGGTGGAAATACTCTGAATTTTCAGAAGTGGCACGTGTAATAAAAAATGTACGTGGAACTGCAGTCGTGAAGGGAGAGAATCAGTGATTACCTGCAGGGCCAGTACATCACAGAGTTCTTCAGTTGTGTTTATATGAGCAGGTTCTCTTGTGTCCTGGGAGCAGTTGTAATTGGTACTTTGTCTCATGATTCCTTATGGGAGTTTTACACCTGAAATTGAGACATGTTTGTGTTCATTCTTTTATGTAGAATTTCTACCTCCCTTTTACAATGGCACAAAATAGCTCTGCAACTCATATTGTATTTAAAAGCTGAATTACCTGTGAATTAAGATAAACATACTTGAGACCAGTGAATATTCACAGGTAATGTGTTTCCCTCAGAAAACACATTTTCAGGTCCCCTGCTGGACTCCAGGAATCCCCATCTCCTCAGAGGTCTCTGTGGCCTTGCACAGAAGATGTCTTTGTCAGGGAGGGAAGCAGAGTGAGGACAGGCATGGGATGGCAAGTAGATCTTTGACCTTGGGGTGGCCCTGGATCTCTGTGCGGTTCTGGTCATTTCTTTCATTCCTTCATGTTCTGTTCTCAATGTGCAAAGAAAAAGTCTGCAGATCTGGTGGAAGAGGACACCCGAGGGATCCTGGACACAGATGCCTGCCTCTCTGGAATACGTTCCTTTATTACACTGGCATTAATGCCATCAATCTTCTAGAATAGAACTCCTTGGCTTTCTGCATTTGTAAACATGTTCAGTGATGTTTGGAGACAGTAGTTTCTCCTTGCAGCATCTGGTACTTTCAGGCTATAGGTGGGACCTCATGGAAGGGTAGAGTTTTCTGACACTGATGCTCTGTTCTACTAGAACCCATGAATGAACGAGGGGCCAGGTGCTGACACCTGCTTCATTGTGTTTCAGCTCCTGTGGGCGTTCTGCTTCTGTCTGTCATACCAACACAGCTGTCACTTCTGTTCTGTAGGTCCCTATGTATGCAAGAGGACCTCCTTCTTTCCCAGGTCCACCCTGCAGAGATACAATTTTCACTGTTCATGGGCTCTATGGGCTACCTCCAGCTCCTTGATGGTGGGACAGGACCCACCACCTCCACCTCGACTATTTGTGAGATGAACTGAGCTGTATGAGTTGACATGTTCAGCATGTTCAGCTTCTATGTTGTTGAGTCTTTGAGAAGACGTAGAGATGGCCTCACACACTTTGTAATGCAAGGGTGCTGCTGGATGAGGACACTGTTAAGATTCCTCAAGTTTCTCAGGACATACATATGTTGGGCTGTGTCATTTCCATTATTGAACTGGGCTGAATATATCCTTTGTGGAGAAGGAAAGAGTCTTTTAATAGAAAAGCAGGCATATTAGTTCTGCAGATGTGCCCAGTACACAGTCCGTGTCCCTGGCTCTGTGAGAGATGAGGCAAACCCTTACCATCAGGGGCTTCAACTGTCCTAATGGGGAGAGAGCCACATGCGTTAAATTACATGGAGCTTCTGGTCTACAATAATGGCAGCTCCATTAATGGGTCCTCAAGTACAAGAGACGGAGACATGAAACTCATGGAAATGAATTGGAGACTGTGCATGAGAAGGAAGAGCTGAGATGGTACAGAGAGGAGGGTGTTGGACTCAGTGAGATGGAGTTGGAGGCCATTTGTGGCAGGGCTCACAACCTGGGCAGGGATAGTGAGTGCAGAGTGGCATCCACACAGAGCTGCTGTATGGGTTCAAGGATAGTTCATGCAGGTATCATCTCTGAAATGTCATTGTGGCCAAAGTGCACCTAGTTCATTATCTAAATAAAGAGCGTTGTTTCCCTTGGAGGTTCTCCTGAAGGTTCTGGATCCTTGTGAAAGAATGCCCTGGAGATTTGTACTTTACCTTGGTTCTTATGGGATGCTTGTCTGCCTAAGTTTGTGTGCCTCTGTGAGACTAACTGTGATGAAAGGTTGTAGATTAGCTGTGTGGCTTCCTTGGCCTTCAGCCTGAATCAGACTCTTAGCAGGGAAATCAGGGTTGGCCAGGAAACGCCCCTGCTGGAATCTTGTCACCGCACGCCTGAACCTACTGTCACCATCCTGCATGAAAGTTTACATCTCTGAAACTTCCCTCACAATTTCCAGAGGCACTGCCTGTGATCCTGCTGTCTCAGCCCTAATTCCGGCTCTCAGTGGGGCCATCTCAGAGCCTCAGCTTTGTAACCTGAGAAGCAGGGACCATGTTGGTCTCTGAGGTCAGTGCGATGAAGAGGTGGTTAAGCACATAAGGAATCTGTAAAATGTATGGGAATAGTGGGCAATCACCCTTCTCAGGGTGGAAATGAATGTATCTGCACACAGAAGATCATCAACAGATGTTCATTCAGTTTCATGAAACTAAGTGTATAATGCCTGAGGTTGGGAGATTGGCAATTCCTGTTTCAAAAGATACAACAAAGACCCCTGTGTTTTTTCTATTAAAATTCAGGTCCTACTTTACAAAGAAGGAAAAGATAAGTATGAGAATGTGTATATTCAGGCATCTACATCTAAGATCTTAGGTAGACATACAAATGCAGCCACACAAATATGTGCTCATCCAAGGCCACAGATGTATTGTAGAAGACAAAATGCATAGAGGAGAACAGAGGATCCCGTTGCAGTAACTCAAAATCACTTTGACATAGAGGGCAATCCGTTTGAAATTTGAAGAGGACAATGAACCATTACAAACCAGCTATGGTTATTATATATTTAGAGATGGTGTCTAATCTGCCCCTCGGCCTGAATGCTTTCCCTGCCCACCCTGTCCACTCCACTTTGTCCTTCCTAATGTCCCCTAATACACTTGTCACAGTTGTGTTTCTGTGTCAGCGTCTGCTTCCAGGAAAATCAACACTCATTCCCCATCAAGCGTACACTTTGGGGTTCCTGTATATGCAGTTAGCCAACACATAGTATGTACAGGATTGGTGGAAGAAGACAGATCATCCTTTGGGGTTGTGATGCCTGGAAGGGACCTATAGTTCCATCTGAGGAGTTGGATACATCCTTTAGGGAGATCTGGTGGTGGTTGTTATATCTGTAGATAGATACTCATGAGCACATGGCGTGCGTGCTAGTTGATGGGGTTCGTGTTGTGAGGAGGGCAGGTATCTGTCTCCAGGAAGGGTTCTCTTCCGATGGTGAGGAATGGATTCAGGAGACCGGTAAGGAGGCCCTGCATTAACTCAGCTCTTGTGCCCTTGTGCACCTTACCAGACTCCCCCAATAGCACCAATCTAGGTGGCCTCAAGAGGGCAAATGGTGCAGCTTTTGTGGTGAGTTGCAAATGATGTCCCCCTTGATGTCCCACAAAACTTCCCCTGTTGCCTTATTGAGGGATGGGGAGGGCAGAGCTCCATGGTCTGAGATAGGTTCCTTGGACACCACCCAGGAGAATTGTGGGTAAGCATATGGCTCCTTCTACATCGGCCAAGCCAATCCACTTTGCCCCAGGCACCCCAAAACCTCTGAGCCCATTTTTCCTCCCAGCTTAGGGAAGCAGCCAGCCCTCCAGAAGCTTTTGGGTCATGGATTAGCCACCATGGTAAATGTCTGCCTGTCCACATGCTGCCAGCATTCCTCTAGCAAATGTCAACATGAACAGCTGCTGTACAGGGGATTCTCCCCCATTGTGATCAGGGCCTGGGACAAAACAAGACACGAGAGAGGGAGAGACAGGAGTGCCCTGTGCTCCTGGACAGGGCTGCATGCACAGAGCAGACATCTTGAAGCCTGGGGAGAGGTGGAGAAAGAGACAGGCAGGGAGAGAGACATTGAATTTGTGATAGGAGAATTGGGCAAGTCCTAGCAAGTGAAAGGAAGAAATAGAGAGAGATGTGGTTAGAGAGAAACAGAGACAAAGAGGAAGTACAAGGAGAAAGTAGAGACCTGGTCCAGGAATGTGGATGGGGTGAGATGGGCCAGGGGAGAGGGAATGTATGAAGTGTCTCTGAGTGCTGGGGCAGAAATGGCAGGTATCATGGGCATCAGTGTTGTGTGACTCCAAGACTCCAACATCCCTGGGGCCAAGCTTTGCAGAGGCTATTGCATTTGAAAAGATGAGTATCCCTCATTTCTCCTGGAATTGTGGGGGCACAGCCTCATGTTCTGTCATGGAGAGGGATGTCTTGAGGGAGAGTGTGCTGCTCTTTGGCAGGTAAACACTAGAGCCGCCCTGTGGGGAGGGGACCCGGACCCATCTCCCTCACTGCCCCAGGCCCTGTTGGATTTCCCCGCCGCTCCCTACCAGCTGGTCTTCCTCATGTTCTGAACCCAGGCATCAGGCATTGTGTTGCCCCCAGGTCCGGCAGTCTGGACCTGGCAGAGGTGAACTGCTGATATTGATAAAAAGTATTTGACAAGAAGGTCCATATTCTCCCTCTGGAACTAGCGGTGTGCATCAAGATCGTGGGTTTTTATCCTCCTGTCCACTGCCAAACTGAGGATGCCAGATGGTAGGTGAACTTTTTAAAACACCATAGTCTTCTCTTACATCAAATTCAAAGACATTTTCTTGTCCCAGCTTTCTTTTAATTTTGAAGAGATTTTCTTTTAATTTTGAAGAGAGACAATTAGTAATTGAAGGCATAATGGTCCTATTGGAATTTGACCTATATGACTGATGGACATTATTTCATAAATCTGTATCCCTAAAGCACATTTCATTGGAAATATTAGCCAAGGATACATACAGTAAATTCATAACAGATGTGTAGCTCCCTGTAAGTTGCATTCTGACCCTGTCACATATGTGTCATCAAAGATATTATTAGTGACTATTCAGATAAGCTCTCCACATCAAGATGGTGATGTTAGAGAATCTAGTATAAATGGAATTTCACAGATTCTAAATTAGGAATGATTTTTTTAAATTTATAATGTTTCTGTATTTATTTTTTGGAGAGAGCCTGAGGGAGGGAGGGGGGAGAGAGTAGGAGACACCAAATCTGAGGCAAGCTCCAGGCTCTGAGCTGTCAGGACAGAACCTGACTCAGGGCTCAATCTCATGGACTGCAAGATCATGACCCGAGGGGAAGTTGGACGCTTAACTGACTAAGCCAACCAAGTGACCCAGGAATGATAGTTTATTGGCAAAAAAAAAGATAAAGATAGTGTAAAGGATGTTAACTTTTCATTGAAATATTCTTCTCACATATGTTGTATTAGTTTTAGGCATACATTGTAGTCATTCCATATGTCTATAAATTATGTTGTACTTCAGCACAAATGTAGCAATCCTGTGAAAGCATGCAACAATATTATTACAGGATTGACTCTATTCCATTGGCTGTCTCTTGTATCCCTAGGACTCATTCATTCCATAGCTGGAAGCAGTTATCTCTCTCTCAAAGGTGTCAATTCTTTATCTAACCTAAATACTCTGGTGGTAAACAGAAGTAACTTTTGCTTAGCATGTGTAAATTGGCGGTCTATATTTCCGTGGACATTGCTTAAAACATTACAAATGATGTCATTATGTTAATAAATTCGGTTTCATTCTTCACTCAAAAAAAAAAAAAAAAAAAGAAGGAAAAGATTTCTTTGTGTCCCAGGCCCTGTCACTAAGACCCTTCCCAATGTGGAGAACAGGCGGAGTTGCCCAGAGCACCTTCAGTCCCTCAGCTGAGCGGCCAGGGCCTTCAACATTGCAGGAATTCCCATGGTGGCCAGCAGAGAGAGCTCGAGCACCACAGACCTGGAGGGGCGGGCTCCTCTGCCTAGGCATTGATGGCCAGCAGAGGGCGCACCATCGGCTTTTCTGACCCAGGGCACCTCAGAGCAGGAAGGGCTGCTTTTGCTCCCAGAGGACACAGGGCCTCTACCGCTGTCTCAGGACAGAGAGCAGAGCTGTGTTTCCAGCGGGTTCTGCCGCCCGCCCCAGGGGAGACTTTGGGAGCTTTGCAGCAACTTGGCATCTCCTGCGTCGCCAGAGAGATTTTGTCTTATTGTACTGAGTGCTGAGGAGTGGGTGCTGGGTGGCTTCCCTGGGCAAGCTGGTTGCTGAGCTGCACAGGCCCTTGCATTTTCTGGGCTGTTCCCGTGTTTCATTCCTCCCCTTCCCGGACAGTATTTGAACAAGACATTGCAGGATCCCACGACATCACCTCATCGATGCAGTCAATGGTTTGTTCCAGATTCAGGTTTGTTTCCGGGAAGAAACCCTGACAGAAATTCAGAAGAACGGGAGCTGCATTCCATTAGGACTTGAATACACGAAATGTTCGTCTCAGGACCTTCTAGAAGAATGAGCTGGGACCCACTTTCCGAGTCCTGCTGGAACCAGAGACTGAGGTAAGGGCACAAACTGTCCCCCACATCATACATGCTTTTTAAAAAAATTTATGGTTATTTTTCCAACCTAATGAAGAGATTTAAAACTGCAGAAAACCTGGTAGGTAGGTATCTTAATCTTATGTTATTGTTTACTTTAAATTGCACTTAGTAAACATACAGTGTAATATTAGTTTCAGGTACAATATAGAGCAACACTTCCACACTGTCACCTGGTGCTCATCCCAGGTGCGCTTCTTAATCCCCAGCAGCTGTTTCACCCATTCCCCCACCTCACTGTGGAAGCCCTCAGTTTGTTTTCTAGTTAAGAGTCTGTTTGTCACTGTCTCCCCCCCACCCTTTGTTTTGTTTCATTTCCGTATGTTAGTGAAATCATCTGCTATTTGTGTTTCTCTGACAGGCTTATTTCACCCAGCATAACATTCTCTCGCTCCATCCACCTCGTGGAAAATGACAAGATTTCATGTTTTTACGGCTAAATAATATTACATTCCATATACTACATCTCAGTTTAGTCATCAGTTGATGGATGCTTGGGCAGTTTCTGTAATTTGGCTGTTGTAGAAAATGCTGCTGTAAACTCATGGTGCATGTATCCCTTTGAAGAATTATTTTTGTATTCTTTCTGTAAATACCTTGTAGTGAAATTGCTGGATCATAATATAGTTCTATTTCCATTTTTTTTTTTTTTTGACGAATCTCCATGATGTTTTCCAGAGTGGCTGCACCAGTTTGCATTCCTTCCCACAATGCAAGAGGGTTTCTCTTTCCCCACATCCTTGTGAACACTTGCTGTTTCATCATTCATTGATTTTAGTCGTTCTCACGGATGTGACGTGTTATCTCATTGTACTTTTGAATTGTATTTCCCTGAAGATGAGTAATGCTGAGCATCTTTTCATGTGTCTCTTGGCTGTGTTTATGTCTCCTTGGGAAAATGTCCATTCATGTCATCTGCCCATTTTTAATTGGATTTCTCATTTTTTGGGTGCTGTATAACTTTATATATTTTGGACAGTAACTTTATCAGATGTCATTTACAAATATTCTGTAGGTATTTTAGTTTTGTTGATTATTTCCTTTGTGACAGAAGCTTTTTATTTTTATGAAGTCCCATATTTTTGCTTGTGTTTCCCTTACCTCAGGAGATATATCTGCGAAGATGTTTGTACAGCCAATGTCAAATAAGATACTGCCTGTGTTAGGTATCCTCTGGGATTTTTATGGTTTCAGGTTTCACACATAGTTCTTTATTCATGTTGGATTTATTTTTGTGTATGTTGTAAGAAAGTGGTCCGTTTGTGTTTTTGTTTTGTTTTGCAGGTTGCTGTCTAGTTTTTCCAAAACCACATGTTGAGGAGACTTTTTTTAAGTTTATGTATTTATTTTTGAGAGAGAGAGAGAAAGAACATGCAGAAGAGGGACAGAGAGAAATGGAGATAGAGAATCCCACGCATGCTCTGCACTGCCCTGAGATCATGATCTGAGCTGAATCCACAATCACATGCTTTGGAGCCACACATGTGTCCCAAGAGTATCTTTTTTTTTCCCATTGGATATCCTTTCTTGCTTTGTTGAGAATTGACCATATATATATGAGTTCATGTCTGGGTTTCCATTGTATTGGTCTCTGCATCTGTGTTTTTGTTGTTGTTGTTGCTTGCCAGTACCATACTGTTCTGTTCAGTACAGCTTTGTAATATAACCTAAAGTCTAGAAGCGTGATGTCTTCAGCTTTAGTTTTGGTCTTCAATTTCTTTTGGCTGTTTGGGGTCTTTGTCATTCCATACATATTTTAGGATTATTTTTTCTTGTTCTGTGACAAATGTTTTGTTTGTGTGATAGGGATTTCATTACATGTGTAGATTGTTTTGTGGAGTGTAGACCTTTTAACAGTATTTTGTTCTTCCTATCCGTGAACATGAAATGTATTTCCTTTTCTTTGTGTCCTCTTCCATTTCTTTCGTCAGTGTTTCATAGCCTTTAGAGTACAGATCTTTTACCTCTTTGGTTAGGTTTATTCCAGGTATCTTGGGGTATTTGGTGCACCTGTCAATGGGATTGATCCCTTACTTTCTCTTTCTGTTAATTCATTATTTGCCTACAGAAATGCAATAGATTTATGTACATTCATTTCTGTATATTTTGATTTGTTGAATTCATATATCAATTCTAACAATTTTTGGGGGAGTCTTTCAGGTTTTCTGTAAAGAGCATCATGTCAGTTCCAAATAGCGAAAGTTCTATTTCTTCCTTGCCAATTTGGATGCCTCTTATTTCTTTTTGTTGTGTGATTGCTGTGGCTATAACTTTCAGTACTATGTGGAATAACAGCGGTGAGAGTGATCATCCCTGTCTTGTCCCTGACCTTGGAGGGAAAACTTTCCATTTTTCCCATTGAGGATGAGATGAGTTGTGGTTTTTTCATAGATGACCTTTATTATATGCAGGTAGGTTGAGTCCCAATATACTTGCTAGGGGGTTTTATCGTAAATGGATGTGACATTTTGTCAAATCGTTTTCCTGCATGTCTTGAAAGCATCATATTGTTCTTATACTTTCTTCTATTACTGTGGTGTATCATGTTGATTGATCTGTGAATGTGGAACCACCCTTGCAGCCCGGGAATTTATCCCACTTGATTATGGTAAATGATTCTATTAATGTATTATTGACTTTAATTTTAAGGTATTTTGATGTGAATTTATGCATACATACTCATCGGGGTATTGGTCTGTAGTTTTATTTAAAAATGTTTTAACATATTTAAAATATTTATTTACTTAGAGACATAGAGTCCATAAAAGTGAGGGAGGGGCAGAGAGACAGGGAGAGGGAGAATCCTGGCCATGCCCCACACTGTCAGCACAGGGTCCAACGTGGGACTCGAACCCATGAGCTGCAAGATAATGTCCTAATCCAAAATTAAGATTTGGACACTAAACCCACCAACCCACACAGGAGCCCAGGCAGTTTTCATTTTTAGTGGAGGCTTTAACTGATTTTGGTATCAGGGTAATGATGGCCTCATAAGATGAATTTGTAAGTTTTCCTTTTTTTTATTTTTTGTAATAATTCGAGAAGAATACATATTATCTCTTCCTTAAATGGATGGTAGAATTCATTAGTGAAGCCATCTGGCCTTGAACTCTTGTGTTGGGGGGGGGGGATTTTTTTATTACTGATTTGATTTCTTTCTGTTTTAGTTTTGGTAGTTTGTGTGTTTCTAGGAATTGTTCCATTTTTCTCAGAGTGTCCAATTTTTTGCATATAGATTTTCATAATATCTTCTAACTGTATTTTTGTGGTGTTGACTGTTATTTCTCCTGTGTTATTTGTGATTTTATTTATTTGAGTCTTTTCCTTCTTCTTTGTGAAAACTCTGCCTAGGAGGTTTTCATGTTGATTACTGTTTTCAAGGAACCATCCCCTAGTTTCATTGATTTGGTCTAGTGTCTTTTTGGTTTCTATATTCCTTATTTCTGCCTTAATCTCTATTATTTCCTTCCTTCGGCTGTTCTTCTCATTCCTTTAGTTATAAGTTAGGATTGTTTGGGATTTTTCTTGCTCTTTATGGTAGGCTTGTACTGCTATATACTTCCATCATAGACTGCTTCTGCCGCATTCCAAATATTTTACCAGTGTATTTTCATTTTCATTAGTTTCAGTGTATTTTCTCATTGATTTCCTGTTTGACCCATTCATTTGGTAGCATGTTATTTAACCTCCCTTTATTTGTGGCCTTTCCCCCTTTGTGTGTGTGTGTGTGTGTGTGTGTGTGTGTGTGTGTGTGTGTGTGTGTGTGGCGCGCGCACGCATGCGCGTGGTTAACTTCAAGTTTCTTAGCTTTGTGGTCAGAAAAAATGCTTGGTCTGATCTCTGTCTTTGGGTACCTATTGAGGCCTGATTTGTGACCTAGAATGTGATCAATTCTGGAGAATGCCCCATGTGCACTTGAAAAGAATGTGTACTCTGTCATTCTAGTTTGGAGTGTTCTGAATATATCTGGTAAACCCATCTGGTCCAGTGTATCATTCAAAGCCATTGTTTCCTTGTTGATTTTCTGTTTACAGGTTCTGTCCATCGATGTGAGTTATGTGTTAAAGTCCTCTACTATCGTCATATTATTATAAATGAGTTCTTTTATGGTTGTTAAATGTTTTATATACTTGGTGGTTGCATGTTGGGGGCATCAAAATTTACAATCATTGGATCTTCTTTGGCTGTCCCCTTTAGTGTGAGATAGTGTTCGTCTGCATCTCTTGTTACAGTTTTATTTATTTTTTAAATTTAAGTCTTAGTTGACATACAGTGCATTCTCGGATTCGTGAGTAGAATTCAGTGATTCATGCCTTACATACAACACCCAGTGCTCATCACAACAAGTGCTCTTCTTAATACAGGTCCCCCATCTAGCCCCGAGCTGACCCATCTCGTTCCATAACCTTCACATTTTTTTCTCTATCATTAAGAGACACATGTGGTTTGTTACCACTCTTCTCTTTTCCTGCCCCCTTCCCATGTTTTCATCTGTTTTGTTTCTTCAATTCCACATGAGTGAAATCATATATTTTTCTTTCTCTGATTGACATATTTCACTTAGCATAACGCATTCTAGATCCATCCACATCATTGCAAATGGCAGGATTTCATTCTTTTTGAAGCTGAGACATATTTGATTGTATATACATATGTATGTATGTATATATGAATACACACACACACATACACACATGCGTATACATGAATACACAGACACACACATACACAGACCCCACAACTTCTTTATACCTTCATCACTTGATGGATACTTGGGCTTTCTCCATAATTTAGCTACTGTTGATAAAGCTGCTATAAATATTGGGTGCATGCAATTTTACTACTAGGTATTGACCTAAAGGGTACCAAACTACAGTCTCGATTTTAAAGTTTTTTTGCCCAATATAAATATTGGTACTGGGTTTCTTTCGATATTATTGGCATGATAAATGTTTTTTCATTCCCTCAATTTAAATCTGCAGGTGACTTGAGTCCAAATAAGGCTTTGCAGGCAGCACCTAGATAGGCCTTGTTTTTTTTGTTTGTTTGTTTCTTTTATTTATTTATTTATTTGTCCATTCTGACCCCCTATCCAATGTCTTTTGATTGGAGCATTTAGTCGATTTACATTAGAGTAATTATTGATAGGTATATATTTAGTGCCCTACTAGTTGTTTTACCATTGTATCTTGATGTTTTCTCTGATCCTTTCTTGTCTGTAACAATTTTGGTCTTTCATTTCCACTAAAATAGCCCATTTTAAATATTCTTTTCTTTTGACTGGTAGTATATTTCTTTACTTATTTTTAATATTTCTTTTTTAAAATTTAAGCCCAAGTTAGTTACCTTATAGTGGAATACAGTTTCAGGATTAGAATTTAGTGATCCATCAATTACAAAATATATCCAGTACTCATCCCAAGTGCTATCTCTAATGCCCATCACCCATTTAGCCCATACCCCTATTCAGTAACCCTCCAGGAACCCTGAGCTTCTTCCCTCTATTTAACGGTGTCTTATTGTTTGACTCCATCTCTGTTTGTATCTTATTTTTGCTTTCCTTTCACTACATTCTTCAGTGTTATGAATTCTCTCATCTGTGGAATTTAATATGATGTGTGTCTTTCTCTGACATATTTTGCTTATCATAATAAAGTCCAGTTCACTCCACGTTGTTGAAAATAGCAAGATTTCACTCCTTTTGATCGCCGTGTAACATTCCATTGTATGAATATACATCTTCGTTATCCATTCATCTGTTAATGGTCATTTGGCCTCTTTGCATAATGTAGCTATTGTTGATAATGCTGCTATAAATATTGGAGTGCGTGTGCCACTTCGAGTCAGCGTTAGTGTATCCTTTGTATAAATACCTAGTAGTGCAATTGCTGGGTCCTAGTGCAGTTCTATTTTTGGTTTTTGTAATGAATCTCCATACTATTTTCCAGAGTGGCTACACCATTTTGCATTCCCACCAGCATTGCGAAAGCTTTCCCTTTGCATCCTTGCCAATATCTGTCGTTTCCTGAGATGTTAATTTTAGCCATTCTGATAGACATGAGGGGATATCTCATTGTGGTTTTGATGTGTATTTCACTTATGAGGAATGAGGTTGAGCATCTTTTCACGTGTGACCAATCTGGATGTCCTGTTTGTTAAAGTGTCTCTTCATGTCTTTTGCCCATTTATTCTCTGGATTATTTGGTTTTTGGGTGTTGAGTGTGATAAGTTCTTGATAGATTTTGGATACTAACCCTTTATCTGATATGTCACCTGCAAATATCTCCTCCCATTCCATTAAGTTGCCTTTTAGTTTTCCTGATTGTGTCCTCTGCTGTGCAGAAGCTTTTTATCTTGAAGTCCCAATAGTTTATTTTGGCTTTATTGCCCTTGCTTCTGGAGAAATGACAAGCAAGAAGTTGTTGCGGTCAGGATCAAAGAGGTAGGTTGCCTGTTTTCTCCTCTAGGATTTTGATGGTTTCATGTCTTACATTTATATCTTTCATCCATTTTGAGGTGTGTGTGTGTGTGTGTGTGTGTGTGTGTGTGTGTGTGTGTGTGTGAGAGAGAGAGAGAGAGAGAGAGAGAGAGAGAGAGGGAGAAGTTTAAGAACATAGTCCAGGTTCATACTTCTCACTGTCCAGTTTTCCCAGTACCATTTGCTGAAGAGCCTCTTCTTTTTCCTTTGGATATTCTTTCCTGCTTTGTGAAAGATTTTTCAGGCATATGTTTGAGGCTTCATTTCTGGGTCCTTTGATCTATGTGTCTGTTCTTGTGCCTGTACCATACTGTCTTGATGATTACGGCTTTCTAATATACCATAAAGTCCAGAATTGTAATGTCTCCATCTTTGTTTTTCTTTTTCAACATTACTTTGGCTCTTTGGGATTTTTTCTGCTTCCATACAATTTTAGAATTGTTGTCTCTAGCTCCGTTTAAAATGCTGGTGTTATTTTGATAGGAATTGCATTGAATTTGTCAATTGCTTTGGGTAGTATTGACATTTTAACAATATTTGTTCTTCTAATCCATGTGCATGGGATTTTTTTTTTTCATTTCTTTGTGTCTTCTTCAACTTCTTTTATAGACGTTGTATGGTTTGTTCTTTTAATTTTTTAAATATTTATATTTGAGAGAGTGAGCGAGCAAGTGAGAGTGCATGAGCAGGGGAGGGGCAGAGAGAGAGGGAGACACAGACTCTGAGGCAGGCTCCACACTGAGCTGTCAGCACAGAGCCCATCGAGGGACTCAATCCCACAAATGCAGGATCATGTCCAGAACCAAAGATGGCACTGAACCGACTGAGCCACTCAGGAGACCCTCTATTGTTTTAACTATACTGATCTATTCCCTCTTTGGTTGGGTTTATCCCTGGGTATTTTATGGTTTTCAGTGCGGTTGTAAATGACTTCAATTCCTTGATTTCTCTGTTGATTCATTACTGGTGTATAGAAATGCAAATCAACTTCTGCATATGGATTTTATATGCTGATACTTTCCTGAATTCCTGTATCAATCCTAGAAGTTTTTTGGTGGAGTCGTTCGGATTTTCCATGGAGAGTATCATGTCTGTGAGCAGGGAAAGATTGACTCCTCCTTGCCAACTTGGACACCTTGTATTCTTTTTGAGGTCTGATTGCTGAAGCTAGGACTTCCAACAGTATGGTGAATAACAGTGCTGAGAGTGGACATCCCTGTCGTGTTCCTGACCTTAGGGGAAAAGCTCTCAGTTTTTCACCATTGAAGATGATATTAGCTGTGGGACTTTCATATCTGGATATTCTCATGTTGAGGCATGATACTTCTATCCCTCCTTTCATGAGGTTTTTTTTTTCACCAAGAAAGGATGCTACTGCATTTTGCCAAACGTTTATTCTGCATCTATTGAGAGGATCATGTGGTTGTTACCCTTTCTTTTATCAATGTGATGTATCATATCAGTTGATTTGCAGATATTGAATCTATTGTGCATCCCAGGAATAAAATCCACCTCATTGTCCTGAATAATCCTTTTTATGTATTGTTGGATCCGGTTTGCTACTTTTGTTGAGAATTTTTGCATCCAGGTTCATCAGGGAAATTGGTCTGTAGTTTTCCTTTCTGGGGTCTTTGTCCAGTTTGGACTCAAGGCCATGCCAGCCTCATAGAATGAGTTTGGAAGTGTTCCTTCCATGTCCCTGGCCATGACCTTATCTTGTTCTTTCATTTGGGATGCATTCCTCTTGTCTTGGCATTTTGGTTGAGTATTTGCCTTCTCTGTTACCAAAGCTCATTATGTTACCTGCCTCTGGGATGAATGGCTTTATGAAGAGGAGATCATCTAGTGTCCAGGGCCTGGCACATCACGGAGTGTCTGTGGTGTGTGTTGCATGCACTGTTTTGTGTTCTGGCTGCACTATCCTTCAAGCCAGTTGTATGAGCAATGTATGGTCCTTGGCCAGAATGTGGTGAGACTTATCTAGGTCTGTTCCGATCTGCTTGTTAAATGAGACTTGAAATGATTGTGACTAGAAGTGAAGCCCTGCATAACTGTCTGGTCAAGAGAGGTGTTATGGTCATGGGCTTCACCTGGTCTTCTGGGGAATGGGCCAGCTCAATTGGGACTGAGGCAAGATTGAATGACCTTGAAGGCCAGTCTCGCCAGGACACAGGAAGTTGGGGTTGGTTTAAGCAGCTTAGGCACCCAGTGTGGGGATTGCCTTGGTTCCAGCAGATGGCTCTGTGTTTTTTTGCTGGGTGGGGGGTGGTGTGCAGAGCAGGGAAATGGCACCACACAGCTCCTCTGTCCTAGGTCTTTGTCCCCTCATTGTGAACACTGCTTCTCGGGGATGCTCTCCACGATGAGTGTATAATCTCCCCAGTGTGTGCACCAGGAGTTGTACAGATCACTGTTTCAATGCCATCTGCCTGCAAATTGTTGGCTGCCTTCTCTTCAGGAGTAGGCCAGTGCCCTCATGGCTGTATCCCAGCCAAGCATGCTAACCTTTGAAACTACACATTCTCGGGGTGCCTAGATGGCTTGGTTAAGGTTTCTGACATTTGATACTGGCTCAGATCATGACCTCTTGGTCGTGGGATTCTCTCTTTCCCTGTTGTCTTGCCCCTCCTTTGCATGTGCTGTCTCTAACTTGAATAAACTTAAAAAAAAAATAGTGGCATGGAATACCTTATTTAGGCAAGACTGCCTCTCTGAGGGGAATGGCAGGGATCTATCAGTTAAATTTCCAGCACTGACTAGGAAATTCTTTGCTGACTGGTTAAAGGCTACATTCCTGCAGGAATGAAATTAGGTGTAGTACCATGTGGGCCTTAACGTAAGTAACTCCATGATGAGCCTGTGATTTTTCTTAACATTCCAAACCCAAATTTTTACACATACATTTTTTCATTAAATGTATAGCCTTATATAATATTTTAGCCATCTACTGCTGGCCCAAAGATCATATCCTATGAAACTGTGACCATCTCCTAATCATACGTGAAGATCAACTCTGTGGCTCTAAGATCTTTGTGGCTCTAAGTTACTTTGATCTATGTTGCTAAGACCTTTGTGAGTCTAGGTTACTGCTGGCCTTTTGAAGTCTTTGACGCAGTGACCCCCAGCCAGGTTGCTGACCCATCACTTAGGCACAGAAGCACCCTTTCCAAGTCACCCCGCCCTAAAGCGTTGTCTTTCCCTCTTGTACTTCTGGGACTTACCCTTTGACAAGTCACATATCCTCATGCAAACATGTCAGTGTGGACCAGAGAAAGCTGCTTGCCTGTGACTCCCCCTTCATGGTCACATCTTATCCTTCTGAAACCCCTTGAACTCCCTATCGTTCTTCCAGTCTTTGAATATCTCTTTGTTTTGGAAATATTTGGTTCTCTTGTATTCCTGCTAAAAATATACGTGAAAATATTAAAGCAAGTGTTGTTTACAATAATTGAGCCAGTCACAATGCTTCATCTGGCCGCGTGTATGTTTTTATTTTTGACAATGTTCAGGCATGATGTGATGTACATCCTGTAAAATCTGAGTATCATTCATTATCTAGCATAACCACCTTTATGGAAAGCCATTCAATGACATGCTCGTTCAAGATCAGAAAAACACTTAATTTACATACCACATAATAGAGTGGTATATACATATGTTATTATCTTAAAATATGTAAAGTAGATGTTTCTATGAAGTGTTTATCATGCATTCAGTTTTCTGTACCATGAATGCTATTATTTAAATTAAACAATAGTAAGAACAAGAATAGGTACATGTACATCACTAGTAACTAATACTGGAACTAGTTATATACTCTTATGTGTAGAAAAACCATGATTACTAATAATCTATTCTTTCTTGATGGGTTTCTAGTTACCAAAAAAAATTGGGAACATAATACTGAGTATCCACATACATCAGACTGTTTTCTCACTATTGATGTCATAATGGTTGGTACATGATCACAATCAATGTATCAAAGAGATATGGTAGTATGAAGTAAAGTTTATATTTGTATTCAGATTGCTTCGGGTTTAACCTCTCCTAGCCCAGACTCATCCCAGCTGGCACATTACAGTCATCCTGTCTCCCTAGGCTCCACTTGGCCATGACAATTTTTAGATTTTTCCATATTTTTCATAAGGTGCAAAGTTTTGAGGGTATGTTTGTAGAATGTATTTTGTAGAATGATCCTTGGTTGGGATATGTCTAACGTTTGTTCAAATGCTTAAGCCAGAGTTATTGTGTTTTGGAGCAGAAGATCCAGAGTCATAGTGCCATCCATAATTATCACTTCACATAAAGATTGTTTACTCTGAAGATTGGGGTCTTTTTTGGTTCCATACAAATTTTAGGACTGTTGTCGTTCTGTGAAAACTGCTGTCGGTAATTTGATGGAAATTCCATTAATTCTGTCAATTGCTTTGGGAAGTATAGACACTTTCATGAAATTTGTACTTCTGATCCATGAGTATGGAATGTCCTTCCATTTCTTTGTGTCATCTTGAATTTCTTTTGTCACTGTTTTATACTTTTCTGAGTATAGGTCGCTCACCACTTTGGTTAGATTTATTCATAGATATCTTATTTTTGGTGTATGACTGTAAATGGGACTGTTTTCTTAATGTCTCTTTCTACTGCTTCTGTATTGTCTACAAATGCAACAGATTTCTGTACAATGACGTTGTATCCTGTGACATTGCTGAATTCATTTATCAGTTCTAGCAGTTATTGGGTGGACTCTTTAGGGTTTTCTATATATAGTGTCATGTAATCTGCAAATAGTTTCATTTCGTTTGTCTGCTGGCTGTGGCTAGGACTTCCAGTAATTTGTGTACTAAAAGTGGTAAGAGTAAACATCCTTGTCTTCTTCCTGACCTTACAGGAAAACCTCTCAGATTTTCCCCATTAAGGTTGATTATAACTGCAGGGTTTTCATAGATAACCTTTATGACTTTAATGTATGTTTCCTGTAAACCTACTTTAGGGGGTTACATGCATGAACGGATGTTGTACTTTGTCAAATGTACCTTTCTGCATGTATTGAAATGACTGTATGCTTCTTTTCTTTTAACATTTATTAATTTTGAGAGAGACAGAGCGTGAGCAGGGGAGGGGCAGAGAGAGAGGGAGACATAGAATTCGAAGGAGGCTCTTGGATCTGAGCTTTCAGCACAGAGTCTGACGCAGGACTTGAACTCAGGAATCATGAAGTCATGACCTGAGCTGATTTCAGACTGTCAAAGGATGAGCCACCCAGATTCCCTGATCATCTGGTTCTTATCCTTTCTCCTGTTGATGTATTGTATCACATTGATTGATTTGCGAATATTGAACCACCTTTGTAGCTTGGGAATAAATCCCACTTAATTGTGGGATATATTTACAGTTGTTGTATCTTCTTTTTGGATTGTACAATTTACTGTTATATACTGTCCTCCTCTGTCTCGTTATGTACTTTTTTGAGTGTATTTTTTCTGATACAAGTATTGCTACCCCAGCTTTCTTTTGACATTCATTTGTGTGATGTTTCTCTATCCTATCATTCTTGAGGTGTAAAGTGGGTCACTTGTAGGCATCTGAATCTGTTCTGTTTTTTCAACTATTCTTAGACCCTACCTCTCTAGATTGGAACATTCACTCCATTTCCCTTCAAAATTGATTGACATGTATATATGTATTGCCATTTTATTGCCTGTTTTGTTGTGGTTTCTAATGATTTTCTCTAATCCTTTCTTGCCTTTCTTTCATGTATTGCTTATTTTCTTTAGTGATATATTTTGATTTTTTTATCTCTATTCTTAGCATATTTATGACTGGTTTTAGGATATGGCTACTGTTAGGTGTTTATATAACCTCTTCTGCATTTAGCAGTTTGTATTAAGTTGATAGTCATTTACCTTTGAACCCATTACTTTCTCCTCCCTAGGTTTTTGGTAGATATTATATTTCATTTTTTTTTCAATATATGAAATTTATTGTCATATTGGTTTCCATACAACACCCAGTGCTCATCCCAAAAGGTGCCCTCCTCAATACCCATCACCCACCCTCCGGTCCCTCCCACCCCCCATTAACCCTCAGTTTGTTCTCAGTTTTTAAGAGTCTCTTATGCTTTGGCTCTCTCCCACTCTAGCCTCTTTTTTTTTTTTCTTCCCCTGATGTTATTATATTTCAAATCCATTTCTCTGAGTACTTTAACTGATTTTTTTTCCAGAAATGTTCATTTTTTACTTGAATTGTGTCTTCTACCTCTATACTGTCACTGTTGGTCTCTCATTTCCACTCAAAGAATCCCTCTTAATATTTCTTGCAGGACTGGTTTAGTGGTACAAACTCCTTTAGTTTTTGTTTGGGGAAGTCTGTGTCTCCTTTATCCTGAATGATAGCCTTGCTGAATATTCTTGGCTGCTGATTTTTCCATTCAGCACTTTGATGTCACTCACTTCTGGCTTGCCAAGTTTCTGTTCAGAAATATGTAGCTAGCCTTATGGGTCTTCCCTTCTAAGTTAAGGACTGTTTTGCTGCTTTTACGAGTTTTTCTTTATTCTCACCCTAATTTGTAAGTTTGCTTACAATAGGCTTGTGTGTTGGCCTGATTTTGATGGGAGTTCTCTAGTCTCCTGGATGTGGATGTTTGTGTCCCTCCCCCAATTAGGGAAGTTTTCAGCTATTGTTTCCACAAATACATTTTCTTCCCCATTTTCTCTTCCTTCTGGGACTCCTACGATATGAATACTATTATCTTTCCTGTAGTTACTGAGTTCCCTTAGTCTCATCTCACATTGCAGAATTCTGTTCTCTCTCTTTGGTTCAGTGTGATTAATTTCCATTACTCAGTCTTCGAGGTCACTAGTTTGTTCGGCTGCTTCTTCCATCCCTCTGTTCATTCCAGCAAGCATGTTTCTCCTTTATTGTGTCCTCAGTGTCTAACTATGTTATATCTTATCTCTGTCAGGGGTCTCACTCTTCTACTCATTCCACAACTCCAATGAGTATCCTTATGATCATTGCTTTGAATTCTGTATCAGGTATGTTATTTATATCTCTTTGGATTAGATCTCTGGCTGTGGCTTTGACTAGGTCTTTCGTTGTAGATAAACATCTCTGTGTGTCCATTTTGTTTGTCTCTCTGGCTCTATTTCTCTGCGTTAAGAAAGTCAGCTGTGCCTTCTGATCTTGAAATTAATGCCGTTATGAAAAAGAGGTCCTGGAGTCCTCAGCAGTGCATGTCTCCATTTATAGGACTTGGACCTTCAGGAGGATATCGTATGGGTATTGCTCACTCACTGCTGTTGTGTCTGGGTTACTTTTCCTTTCAGTGCAGGGCTCTGCACAGATTACGTGCCTATTGTGGGCTGTGCTTGCTCTCAGTGGTGTCAGTGTGACCAGGCAGTCCAGCTGGGTCAAGAATCAGCATGAATACATGTGTCTCCTGTGGCCGAAGCATTGTGTAAAATGCCATGTTTACGTTGTCTCTCTACACAGGCAGGGACCTGGCTATCACTCATCCTCCTGGATCACCCAGTGCTGGGTCAGGTGACCTCCAAAGTTCCAGGATCTAAACTCAAGGGAATTCAGCTCCCCTGGATTTTAATGCCCAATGTTATGGAGATTAGTCTTCCCTGTGTCAGCTCCCTGGTGTGAGGGCTCACTTTCTCTGCTCCTTCTGCAGGCAGCCAGCCTCCACCTTTCCGACCTTCCTAACCTTTCTGATGCAGCTTTTCTCTATTTAGGTGTGGAGTTTGTTCTGCCAGTCTTTGCTCTCTGCTTCATGGACTTGGATGTGGATGTTATGCAGTTGAAAACATGGGACAGGGTGAGCTCAGAGTTCTCTTACTCTGCTATTATTAACTTTTTAAATGTCTTGTTATTTTGGATTTTTGAGACATGGGCAGAGAGACTCATATCACCCATGCACTTCAGGATTTGAAAGGAACGTTCCTGGGGCGCCTGGGTGGCGCAGTTGGTTAAGCGTCTGACTTCAGCCAGGTCACGATCTCGCGGTCCGGGAGTTCGAGCCCCACGTCGGGCTCTGGGCTGATGGCTCAGAGCCTGGAGCCTGTTTCCGATTCTGTGTCTCCCTCTCTCTCTGCCCCTCCCCCGTTCATGCTCTGTCTCTCTCTGTCCCAAAAATAAATAAACGTTGAAAGGAAGGTTCCCACATTTGCTTCTAGTATTTTGTGCTTTGAAACTCTTTTAAAAAATTTTTTTTTCAATGTTTATTTATTTTTGGGACAGAGAGAGACAGAGCATGAACGGGGGAGGGGCAGAGAGAGAGGGAGACACAGAATCGGAAACAGGCTCCAGGCTCTGAGCCATCAGCCCAGAGCCCGACGCGGGGCTCAAACTCCCGGACCGCGAGATCGTGACCTGGCTGAAGTCAGACGCTTAACCGACTGCGCCACCCAGGCGCCCCTGAAACTCTTTTTAATGAGGTATAATTTACATATAACAAAGAGCCTCAAATTAAAGGGTATAATTTGATGAGATTGATCTCATGGATACAGCACCATGAAGTCATATGGTTGCTCTCTAAACCTTAATCATGATCCCTTTGTGTCTAGAGCTAATGTTGCTTTTGAAGTAAGGACTTTTTTTCTTTTTTATGTTTTCAGATATTGCCCAGGTGTCTGAATGCCTGCACTAGGGTACCTACCTCCTTTTTGGATAGACTGTATTCCTGTAAGTATTGCAGTCAGTCTACCTTTGGACTTTATCCTGTGTTATATCTTTCAGTCTGTTCGCTTAATTTTGTTGCAGTACTTTAATGCTGAGGGATGCATAGTTGGATTGATTTTCACTAAATGGTAAGAGCTGCAGTTCCAATCATGACAGAAATCACGTGCTTCCTGTGTTAGGTACTCAAGAGCAAGGCAGATACCCTGGGCACTTGAGCTGAGTATGTCACTCGGTGTTTTGCCAGCCCTCTTCCCTTCCCTGGGAGACAAGGGTCTCGTTTTGGTCACACAGAAATGTAGGTGAAGTCAGCAGAGAAGTGTCCCTTCTCTTCTCTTCCGTTTGTCTCTCAAACTCCCTGTCACTACCTTCTGCCTGTCCCTTTCCCTGACTCAATCCCCCAGGCCCACTGCTCCATTCCAGCCATGATAAGGGTGTCCTCCAGCTGCTGGTCTCTGCTCTGCCATCGCTCAGTGAGGAAACTACAGGAGGATTATATAGTTCATGGGTCTGATCAAGAAATCTCTGCTCCTCAGAGTCCTCCTACATGTGGTGCTGTCTGTGGAGACCTGGCATCCTGGGTTAGGGTCTGACCCTCACTCCTCTCTACAGTCACTGCTGGTCCCTCATCCTTCTCCACCATTAGAACTCAGCCATTTCCTAAGGACAGATACCTGTCTGACCCCAAGGCACCACGGAGTCAGGGAATATTTCCAAAATAATTGAGCATAAGCACCCCATGAATCTAGATATAGGAAGTTCCCATCACCCTGGACAACTCCCTCAGGCTCCCCTGCAGAAAGGGTGATCTTGCTTCTATCCTCCATCACCACCATTTCTGGCACTTTGTTACCTGTGTGTACAGGAACCCCACTGTGTGCACTCAATGGGGAGGGAGAGTAGATGGCCCTAGAAGCAGACGCTGACACAGAGACAAAATGATGAAAGGTAGATTAGGGGATAGTAGGAAGGACAAAGTGGAGGGGACATGATGGGCAGGGAAAGCATTCAGGTAGATCTGACACCTTCTTAAAATGTATACATAATCAACCGTGCACAGTCCTGTTCAAATTTCAAAAGAGTTGTCCTATAAGGCAAAGAGATTTTGGTTTATTTCCCTCTGATCTTATGTTTTCCTACATGAATTCTGTCTTCTGTAGTTTATCTGTGGCTGTGGCCTCAGATGAACACTGTAGTGTGTGGCTGCATCTGTGAGATTATGTGTAATAGAAAATGATTGTCTTCAGATCTAGGTCTCTGAATGTACACATTCTCATAATTATCTTTTCTTTCATTGTGTGGCAGGGCCCGAATTCAAATAAAAAAATGAGGGACATTGTATTATTTTTTAAAACAGTGATTCCCACTCCCTGGGCTGAGTTGTTAACAGTCTTAGTTTAATGAACTCCCGTGACCATCTTTTTTGGAGGATCACTGTGTGGAGATATCTTAATGGAAACTGTGAGAAGCGTGAGGGGACACTTCCCAGAGATTTTGCAGATGCTTTCTGCACTGAATGTCTTCTTTTTCTCTTGTTCTTAGAAACAACACAGCTGAGGCTCTGTGTAGGTCCCACTGAGAACTGGTATTAGGGCTGAGACAGCAGGAACACAGACAAAGCGTCATAATATTGTGAGAGAAGTTTGAGGAGATGCAAAGCTGTAGTCAGGGTGATGACAGGGGTCCAGCAGTGGTGGCATCTGGCCAGCCCTGAATTGTAGGATGACTCAGCTGATCTAGACCCTGTCTCCACTTTTAGTCTTACTGAGGGTTATGAACTTGGGCATACAGCATTTTCATAAGACCAAGTTAAACTCCCCATATCTCTAGGGCTCTCCTCCACCCCAATATCCAGAACCTTCAGGAAAATCCAGGGAGACAAGAATCTTTTAGGTGATTACCTGCGTGCACTTTGGCAACACACTGACATTTTGGAGATGAACGCTGCATTGTGCACTGAGAGCGATCCCACATAGCAGCTCCATATGGACCTCACACTCCCTGCTCAGGCTGTGGCCGGGAATGACCTCCAACTGCATCTCACTGACCCCAACACCATCCCCTCTGCACCTCCCCAAACTCTGCTTACTGTGCTCAACTTCCCTTCTATTCCTGTATGATTCAAGGTTCCCCCGTTTTTGCACTGGATCCTTCACCGGTGTTTCCATTTTGGTGATCACAAGGTCTGCATCATTTAATGAATGTCCCTCTTTCACACAGGACACCTGATGCTCTAAAAGTTAGGGTGCACCTCATTCATTACAGAACCCAAAACACTGTATCTCCAAAATATGCACCAGTACTGCTGTTATGTCTGCTTTTGTGTAAAAAATCCTCTTTCATTTGACAAGAGAAACGTATAGCTCACTGTATTACAGGGACATGACATTGCCCATTGTATGTATGTCCTGAGAAACTTGAGATATGCTACCATGTCCTCAGGCAGTTTGTGGTTGGATTGCCAAGACTCACAACCGTCTCTACATCATTGCCACAAAGTCAATCATGAAGAAGATGAATATACTTTACCAGCCACTCATCCAGTTCAGGTCATCTTAACAAATAGAGTAGGTGGAGGAGGGGGATGTGGCCTATAGCCCATGACTGGTGGTGAAGGGTGGTCCCTGGGGTACAGCCTGCAAGGCGATCCTGGGAAAGGACCAGGACTCTTGCATACAAAATAGCCTGCGGAAAAGAAATGAGAGGTATGTTCATAGGACAGAACAGAGCACCAACACCAGCAAAAAGCAGAAACCCAAAGAAGTAGTGCTCATATCCTACTAGCTTCCCCACCACCAGGTTCCAAGATGGCAACATCAGCGCCAAAATCTCTACCCATACTTTGGGTTCCACTTACAGCTTTGAGGTGAGGAATGGATGTGATTGGAATAAACTAGTGTCCCCACGTGTCTGGAAACATAGAAACAGCAAGGGCCCTTTTCCTAGAAGATTTATAGGCTGAATACTAAATTAACAAAGTAGCATATTCCAGATAGGAAGGCAACTATGTCCAGGATCACACTCCACCCTTCATCCCCTCCACCGCAGAGGCTGTTTATTGTGTTGTGAAGAACTACAGAATGAGAAGGAATGACAATTCCAGTGTCCACACACGGAATCATAGCCCTCGTAGCTCAAAGCTCTGCCTGTGCCCAAACTACTTCTGTCCCAAGAATGGGGTCTCCTCCTCTCTGGAACTGCTATCCATGGGCACAGAGACACATGGGGAGATGGGGATCTCCTGAGGGCCTGCAGAGGACCTGGGAAAGCATGCTCTTAGAGAAACAGGCAGCCTATACGTGTTAGTTGGCCTATACATGTTAGTTAGGTTCAGCTAATTTATTTGAATTCAGAGGTACTTCTTAGCTTAAGTACAGTATATTTGACAGGGTAATTGTGTTCTCTGGAAAAATGAGCTGAAATTCTAAAAGACAAAATTAACACAAATGCACTTTGATGTCTGGTGTAAGTTTCCATGTTTTAGCTGTACCTGTGACACAGGACACGAGAGAACGTGCTCATGTGAACACAAGTGAAGGACACCGTGGGGACTTGCCACACAGGTAATTTTGGATTTTTTCTCTTCACAACTTAAGTTTCAGTGCATATTTTCTATCACAAATATGCCACCTCTTATAGTTCAGAGTGTTTCTGCCCAGGGCACACCTGAAGGGATTCTGGACAGCATGTTTACCAAAATGCTGATGGGTATGAAATTGACTTTGTCTAAGACCATTCTAAATGACACATACCAAAATATAAGTTGGAGTGAAGGCAGTTCGCATTTTGAAATTGTAAGGATACCCACAGATTTTTCTGACCATGTTAAAACCCTCGACAGAAGGAAACAGGAGAGGAAGAAACAGCAAGAGCAATGATTCCACATTGAGGAGATCCACAGAGAATGAGCCAAAGTAGGAGACTTCCAAGTAGAGGGTGGTGTAATCCTCCTTGATTTATTCCAGGAACACATTGGAAAAGCCCTATGGTCCCCATCTTTAGGCACGCTTAGCTGCTCAAGTTACCACAAACAGATGCCAGCTGGAAAACAGGGAAGCCTGTAGACTCGGCGGTAAAGGTTTTGCATTTGGGGAAAGAACAAAAACAGCAGACATACCTTACGACACACAAACCAGAGACAATGGCAGGAGAGTGTCCCGTACAGAAAGATGTGGCGGTCCATAAAGACTTAGAACTGAAAATGGCCACAGCATTTACTTTGTGCTTCTCTGCAGTTTTGGCAGAGCCAGTGTCGGTGTCACTCTTGGTTGTGACACCTACTTCTGGACCTGCAAAAAGCCCTAGAAGGGATGGAGGTTTATTCTGATTTGAGTAGATTGGAGATCAAAAACAACAAAAGACCCTCCCCTGATACTTCAAACTTAAACTTTTTGCCCCAGTCAGATCCCAAATCACACGCACAGGGTATCCCACATGACTCCAGTGATCCCCAAGAAGAACTTGAAGAACCATCCCTTATAACTTGATGAAGACCCCCTAAAAGCCCTGATTCAGATGTATTCATCACTCATCGAACAACTATGGATGGCTGGGGGCACAACTAGATGGACATACGTTACATTGTGCCTCATGCCTTACAGATCCCAGCACGTGGACTGTGTACAGGGAATTTCTGCTGAAGCGCTATGTCTGTTTTTCTGCATACGGCCCCATTCCTTCTCCACAAGAGACTCCTGTACCCACCCATGATGGGGGAAATGACAAAGATGAAATCCTGAGAAACTTGAGGATTGTGGTAATGGCAGCAGACACATTCCCCTTGCATCACAATGGTCTCTGGTACCGCCACTGCACCTTGGCCCAAGACCTAACAGCAACAAAATAAGGTGAGTGTGTTTTACAAGTCAACTCCTAGTGCTCAGATCGTCTTACCAAGTGTTGCAGGTGGAGGGGTTTCGGGTGGCCCCAGGGCTGCCAAGGTTCAGGAGGTGTATGTGCCTAATAGTCCATGGGGGCGGGGCGTCTCCAGGGTAGGGCATGCAGAATCGTCCAGTTAACGGAGGAGGTCCCCAGGATCCAGACTGCCCTGCAGAACAGAAGTGAAGCTACATCCATATTCCAGACAAAAGAACCAATACCAAAAGCAGCTGTAACCCAGAGAAGAATGTGTCAGCACCTGCCACCTTCTCTGCCACCAGGATCCAAGAGAATAGCATCAGTACCTGAAAACTCTGTCCCTGCCACTGGATACCACCTACAGCTTGGGGTAGTAGATGCAAGAGGTTAACCTACTCCCACCACACATCACTGCCCATGTCTGTGGAAGTAAAATGGCAAGGGTCCTGTCCTAGAGGGTTAACGGAAGTAATTACAGACTAATGAAGTAGCATTCTCCAGACAGGCAGCCATCCATGTCCAGGTTCACCCTGCATCCCTCCTCTACGGTGACTCCAGGTGCTCTGCTTTTGCTATATTAAGAACACAAAAAAATGAGTGGGAATACACGGCTCATATTCTGCTCATGGAATCACAGCCACTCCTGGCAAAAGGTTCTGCAGCCGGACCCTCACTGTGCCTCCTCTGCTCTTCTCCCTGAGAAAGGAGTCTTCCCTCTTGAAGTGTTGCCAAAGGCCTCAGAGACCTCTGGGGAGTGGAGGATGCCTGGAATCTTGCAGGGGAAGGAGAGTCTTCTGTGAAGAACGAGTTACTTGTGGTGAATGTCTACAAAGCTCAGATGTGTTCATCTTAATTCATAGGGAATTCTGACTTTAAGCATACTACAGGACACAGAACAATTATGTGCAATGGAAGAAAAGAGGGAGAAATTCACATAACAGATTTCATGCAAGTGTTTGGGTATAAAACTGGTATGTGTCATGAGACTATATCAGCTCTAACAGTGACTGGGGACACAACCAGAAACTGCTCATAGAAACACAATTGAAGGACACAGTGTTCAAACTATTTTTACCTAAGGTATAGCTGGAGGATTCCAGACAAGTCATTTACCAACAAAGATGGAAAGGTGATGAGTGATGACATTGGCTTTCTCTATGACCGCTCTAAATGGCACAGGGCACATAATAAAAAGTTGGAGTCATGATGTCGTTTCTAACAGGTTCATCTCCTAGCCAGAATCAAGAAAGGAAGACACAGCAGCCACACTGTTCCCACAGAGGTGAGGTCTGGAAGGGGTCACCCAGGCCAGGAGACCTCTGTTTGGAGTGTGCAGTCATCCTCCTCTCATTATTTCCTGAAACTCACGGAAAAACCTTAAGGTACTCCGTCTCTAAGCGCTTTTGGCTTCTAAACTTACCACACAAAGCTGACAGACTAAAAATTGAGAAGCCTGGGCTTCTGGGTTATGAGTGTGCATTTGGAAAAGAAAGAACAAACAGACATATCACACAACAAACAAAATGAGACAAGGCAGGGAGAGCGTGCTGTACATAAAGATGAGGGTTTCCCAAAAGATTTACAACTGAGAATGGCCCTGGCATTTACCTTGTCCTTGTCTGCATTCTTGGTACAGTCAGAGCTGCTGTAACCCACAGAGGTTTCAGCAGTTTCTCTATCTACTAAAGACCCTAGAAGGGACAGAGGTTTATTCTGCTTTTAGAGGACTGTGCGGAATGAAAACAATCCCTCAACTCATTCCTCAAATATCTTAAACTTTTCCCTACAGTCAGGTCCCTGACCAGAGGCAGAGGGTATCCCACATGCCTCAGGTGACCCCCAAGGATAAGGGGGAGAACCGTCCCCTCACCTTGATAAAGACCTCACGGTGCTCTAGTTCATGTTGTTTCATAATTAATCACATAACTGTGGACAGGTCAGGCACAACTAGCAATTTAGAATTCACCAGTAAAACAGTTTTCTCAGTATACATCATGGGAAATCACGATTTCATTACAGATCAGGAATTAGTCTGAGGATGCTTGGATTCAGCATCCGACTCTTAATTTTGGCTCAGGTCACGATCTCAAGCTTGCGAATTCAAGCCCAGCGTTGGGTTCCTCACTGACAGTGTGGCGCCTGCTTGGCATTCTGTCTGTGTGTCTCTCAAAATAAACAAACTTGGGGCGCCTGGGTGGCACAGTCGGTTAAGTGTCCGACTTCAGCCAGGTCATGATCTCACGGTCCGTGAGTTCGAGCCCCGCGTCGGGCTCTGGGCTGATGGCTCAGAGCCTGAAGCCTGTTTCCAATTTTGTGTCTCCCTCTCTCTGCCACTCCCCCGTTCATGCTCTGTCTCTCTCTGTCCCAAAAATAATTAAAAAAAAAAGTCACCAAAATAAATAAATTTAACAAAAAAGAATAACATTGAGAATCCTGGTTTGGTGTATATCCTCAATGAGTCCTCAAGAAGGGTGCATTTCTTCAGACTCAGGCAAATTGTTCAATCTCCCAGCTTATCTACAAGCTGCCTTCCACATGAGAGCAGTTAGTATATAAGAAAAGACTAATTTGACACTATTGAGAAAAGGAAAACTGTCAGAAGTTAGCAGTGAAGCTGCAGAGTTGCACTGATACCATCAGAGGAATAAGCTAAGCTTTATGGAACTTGAATGGAGGGATGTAGGGCTACAGTTCCCAAAACAAACAAAAAGAAAGACTGTTAAAACTAGTGAATAAATGAGCTTCTCCTCAAATAAACTAAAGTCTTGACATTGTGTCTGGGTGGGAAGAAGGATGAGGCCCATGTCCTGTCATCCTTTCCAGGCTCTTCAGACAGGGGGATGCTAGAGGAGGTGGGAGGGTCACCGTCAGAGGAGGGGCATGAGCTCCGCCAGTCACAGGGACAAGTGCCTCACTGTCTGTGGCACCAGAGGAGAACACCCTTCTGTCACCCCTTCAGACCACCTGCCGTCCTTAGTGCTTGTGTCTCTTGCCAGACCACATGATGATCACACACAGGAACAGGCTGCACAGCAGAAATTAGACTGGGGCACATCACAACGTGCTTCTTACCTCTCTTTGGAGGGTTCTTGCAGTGATTGGTTTCTGCCTCGTGTATCCCTCAGGCAGCCTCTTTGCTTCCATCTCGTCCAGGCTTGCATACAGAAAAATAATGGACTTCTATAAGAGTTGCAACACCACGTCGTCTACTAGACAACAAACAGTGCAGGCGTCATCCCTGGAAACACCCATCAAAACGCAAGTCAAATGACCACACCTGTATTTCAAGTAAGCGACCTCCCTGCCCTGCTCTGTCATCTCCCTGTCCCAGATCTGAGTCTTGATCTGGGGGAGAAAAAACACATCCACCTTCAGTCGGAAGGTGGTGCCACACTGTGCACCAAAGAAAGAGGAGGAAACAAGAAAACACTTACCTAGTTGTCCTGAGCATTCTTCTCATGAACTGCGAGCTGAAAAAGCCAACAATGAAAAGCCCGTGGTTAGGGATTCCAAGGGCCACTACACTCACCTGCGTGAGGTGCTAAGGGTTCAGTATGTCAGGCAGAACTCAGGTTACTGTTCCCGTGTTTGTTCAATTTGTTGCCTGTGAGTTACAATTGCTCTTGTCAGATAAGGCCCAATATTGGGTATGATTTTAAATAAGCTGCCCACGTTCCCACCAACCTCATATCTGTCCCCTGATACAATTTATTCTTACACATGAAACACTTTGCCCATGATTATCAATGTACAGTAGGATCAAAGCTATTGTTACATCCTTTCCTTACTCATTATTCCATGCCTGTAGGGTTCAGAGTTCATAGAATTCCTTCCCACTTTCAATCTTTCTCTAACTCATCATGTGACAAGTGTCTTTTATCATAAAGATCTATTCTTCTGTAACTTATATCCTCACCATGTTTCCCAGGGTTGCAAAGACAAGGGCCATGCAATGGCACTACCATGTTGATGGGTATGATTCATTGTACGACACACTGCTTTCCTACAGATTATGACAATTGACACCACCCCCGAGGAATGTTAGTATGGACAAAGTTTCCACACAGTCTGGCCACTACTTGAGATCTGCAAATGTTTAGAAACTTAATTGTTTTGTTCCTTGTAAAACTTACCTTTTTTATCTGTTAATGCTCTATGCATATGTTGACTTTAAACATTGCAAAAAGATTAAAAACCAAAAAATGAACAGCGGTTTCATGAGCTGTTGGTAATTACTAGCTGAACTCACTTGTACTTGTTTATTTCTTCTGTAGCTATTTTTTTTTCCTAATGTTTATTTTTGAGACAGAAAGAGTGAGCACATGCATGAGTGGGGGAGGGACAGAGAGAGATGTAACAGATTCTGAAACAGGCTCCAGGCTCTGACCTGTCAGCACAGAGCCTGACACGGGGCTCGAACTCCCGGACTGTGAAATTATGACCTGAGCTGAAGTTGGACGCTTAAACGACTGAGCCACCCAGGCGCCCCTTATGTACCTATTTTCAAGTTTTACCTGCAGCTGCCAGCTGGTTCTTCTTTGCCGCCAGTTCACAGTGTCATTTTCAGCTTCCTAAGATGGGAAAGATACATACACAGTCAGGAACAAGGTCCAGAAGTTCCCCCTTTTTACCTCCCAGCACTCTTGAAGGCCTATGCAAATATCCCTTCCCCAACTTCTCCCATAAATGTACAGACTGACAACCCAATCAGAGAAATGAAGTGGACACCCCATTTAAGTTCAAGAAAATTCAACTTCTGTCTGCCGCCGCATCTTTACTATTGGAACTGTCTTTCTAGTTCTCTTGTTTCCTCTCCTTTATCATAAAGTCATCAAATAACATTGTACTTTGCGCCTTCCCAGAGTTGGTCTTTTGTTTGATATGGTGAAGACTCATTTCATCAGTGAGTGAAAAACCGTATCTGACCAACTGTACCCATTAGGATGAAGCAGGGGGATCATCACTAGTCTTACACCTCCATGGGGAGCCCTGATTCTCAGTCCAGAAGTTGTACCATGACACAGGCAATCACCTGAAAGATGACCTTCCAGAATATGGTTTCACTAACATTGCAGCTCACTCCCAGACATCGCTAGCGTTCAGGACTGCAACCCCTGCCTCCACCTTCAAAAGGCCAATCTTAGAACAACATTATCTCCTGACGTACAACCTGATATGAACTGTCAGACAGTCTGGGTTTACTTCCAGGAAAGAGATTTCAGGTGGAAAACTCTCAACTTCATGGAGCCAAATCTACTTTAACAAGAGTCATTCCATGGACAGTGAAGGCAGCAAAAGGCAATGCTTGGCAAAGCTGGGTTGCTGTGTTGCCCTCAGACTATTTTCTTTGTGGTGTTGATTGAGATGGTTTCAACTTGACACTTGATGTACTCAAGAATCACATGCAAAATTGAAAATCTCTTAGAAAATGACACAAAAGCACTAGACAGAGAAAGGCACATGTGTTTCCTTCTGGCCTCTCAGGCAGTCTGTCGGCAAATGCTTGCTGGAGTGGTTGTAATGTAGTGGCTCTGTTGTAAGGGGTTGAAGATAGAGAGGTGGTCAGGGTTCTGTACCCACTCACAGAAAGAGCTTACGAGTTAACAAAAACAAGATGCCAGTGAGACAGAGCAAGCCCTAACCCCAGCTATGGGAAGGACGAACATAAAGGTGAGTCTCCAGGGAAGAGAAGACTTCCCTTTCCAACACGAGTGAGGGACTCTAAAGTCCCCCATCTCCTCCTGAGAACAAAAGGAAATACTGTACAAAGGAGGAAACATGTGACTGAATGCACCAAGTATCTGACAACCCCACGAAGACACACAAGACCAAGATGGGGAAGAAGGAAGCCCAGGACGAAGCCAGCCTGGCAGTTGGACCCAAACTCCCTAGGACTCATCATTGATGTGGGGGGCATACATTTGAATGGCAAAGAAGCTGAACAACTTTATGGGCACAGACTTAGAAGTAAACAAGTGTAGTTCGGGGTGGCCAGAAAAGATGAGCCCTAGTGAAGCTGCGGGCTTTGGCCAAGACTCAGAAGAGTTACACTTAAAAAATCAGGGGACAGGAAACAACTTGACTTTCTTAGGGATTGGGCCTGCAGTGAACAATCTCACTGGCAGAATGGATGCAGGGATCCAGTACTGCTGGTACCCCTACCCACTTTCCAGAAAGCAACTTCCATTGTTTCTTGAGCAAGATAATTCATTTTTTTTCCCCACACATTTTTTTTTTAAATTTTTTTCTTAAGTTTATTTATTTTTGAGACAGAGCATGAACGGGGGAGGGTCAGAGAGAGAGGGAGACACAGAATCGGCAGGCTCCAGGCTCTGAGCCATCAGCCCAGAGCCCGACACGGGGCTCGAACTCACGGACCGTGAGATCGTGACCTGAGCTGAAGTCGGACGCTTAACCGACTGAGCCACCCAGGCGCCCGTCCCCACACATTTTTGACCCATCTCTGGTGCTGAACAAAAATGACCTAATTGCTGGGTGACAAAACAGTGTGATGCGATTAAAACCTATAGGACAGTGTAGGTGGATCCAGAGTGGATCCAGGTATTAAAGTTATTAATGATGGTACCTTCCCTCTTCTGCCCTCAAAACATGACACAATGTGTGACAAGCACTTAGGACAGAAAGGAAAATGCAGGTTACGTTACAGAAAGCAAGGTAGGAAGGGAAGGTCCAATTCTACTGAATGCATTGGGCAAAAATACTCTGGACCCAGTTCCAAAAGAAATACAATTATCTCTACTGGCTGCCATGTTCTCCCATACAATCCTGTCCTTGTGACAGTTCTCACATGAACATCTTTTCTAAAATTTTTTTAACATTTATTCATTTTTTGATAGAGACAGAGTGCGAGTTGGGTAGGGCCAGAGGAAGATACAGAACCCAAAGCAAGCTCCAGACTCTGAACTGTCAACACAGAGCCCGACATGGGGCTTGAACTCATGGACCGTGAGATCATGACCTGAGCCGAATTTGGACGTTCAACCGACTGAGCCACCCAAGCGCCCCCATCTTACTTTTTTGTAGGCACTTTTCTTTGTTCATAGAATTCTTCCAGGTTATGTGCTTTCTCCTTCAGCTGTTTGACTTTTGCTTCTTTTGTGGCTTTCACAGGCCTCAAATGCATTACACTTGTCTTCCAGGGCATTTTTATTTTCTGGAAAAAAAAGGTGTTTTCTTGATAAACGTGCACATGACCTGAGTCTTGATTTTGGTGAGACAGAAAAAGCGCAAGAACCATGAAGGCATGAAAGTATTCTTTCCCTTACCAATGCAAAGTCATTGCCATCATATGGGGATTTCTCTCCAACAGAAAATATAACTTCTAGTTGACAGTTATTGGACCTCAAGGCTCTTAGCTCTACATCCTCAAATTCAACATTTGCATCTTGTGGTTAAGACAGATATGAGAAAAGACTTTCACGGAAAACTGATCACACAACAATTTGTACCTCACACAACAAGATTGTGCATTGCAATCAACAGACACCTTGAGGCATGAATATAACTAGAAGACAAAGATGATGGAAAATAGTTCATGTCTAACAACTCATGGCTTTCTTAGTGGTGTATGTATGTATGTATGCCTGTTTATCCCCCATTCACGTTGAAAATTTACTATTCAGCATTCAGAGAGAAAGAGACTATTGAGCACCTGGGTGGCTCAGTCAGTTGAGCATCAGACTCTTGATTTTGGGTCAGGTCATGATTGTAGGATCATGTGATCCAGACCTGTGTTGGGCTCCACACTGAGTGTGAATCCTGCATAAGATTCTCTCTCTTTCCCTCTGCCCCTCTCCCCCATTTGCATGCCCCCTCACTAAAATTAAAAAAAAAATCATAAAGCATAATTTAAACATATTTTTTAAAGGGAAAGGATTATACACTTTGGCTATCACCCTTTCTCTCTCAACTATATTTGGGTATTTTCTACATATCTTGGAGGGCAGAGTTGAATGATGTGATAATTACCGAGTTGTGAAAATAAAAGATAACTCCTAGTCCTTGAAATAGCAAATCTCATCTTAGCGGTCCTAGTAAAATTCCAGCTCATTGGTCAGACAGAGTTTTGGCTCCCAGAGGCCCACTGTCTATTGTGGTAAATGGCAGGCAAATATGCTGTGCTCACTTCACCCAATGAACAAAAACCCTCCAAAGCCAAATTACGGTAAAACTCAGCAGCCAACTCTTAACCACTTCCTGATTCTTCACATTTCTTTCTCTCTCTCTGAGTTTGCAAGGTAGCAAGTGCACTTTGAACGGTGTCATTTAAAATTTCATTAAAGTGGGTGCCTGGGAGGCTCATTCAGTTAAGCATCTGACTTCAGCTCAGGTTGTCATCTCATGGTTTGTGAGTTTGAGCCCTGTGTCAGACTCTGTGCTGGCAGCTCAGAGCGTGTGGCCTGCTTTGGATTCTGTGTCTCCCTCTCTCTCTGCCCCTCCCCCGCTCATGCTGTGTCTCTCTCTCTCTAAAATAAATAAACATAAATAATTTTATGTTTACTTGTACTCAACAAGTACAAAAAAATAGAGATCATACCGTGCATAGTTTAAGACCCCAATGCTATGAAACTTGAAATCAACCACAAGAAAAAATTTGGAAAGATAACAAATACTTGTAGACTAAAGAACATCTTACTGAACAATGAATGGTGGAATGCAAGCTGCTGCAGCCACTCTGGAAAACAGTACGGAGGCTCCTCAAAAAGCTAAAAAGAGAACTATCCTACAACACAGCAATTGCAATACTAGGCATTTATCTAAGGGATACAGGTGTGCTGTTTCAGAGGGACACATGCACCCCCATGATTATAGCACCACTATCAACAATAGCCAAAGTATGGAAAAAGCCCAAATGTCCACTGATGGATGAATGGATAAAGAAGATGTGGTGTGTGTGTGTGTGTGTGTGTGTGTGTGTGTGTGAGAGAGAGAGAGAGAGAGAGAGAGAGAGAGAGAGAGAGAGAGATGGAGTATTACTCAGCAATCAAAAAGAATGAAACCTTGCCATTTGCAACTACATGGGTGGAACTAGAGGGTATTATGCTAAGTGAAATTAGTAGTCAGAGAAAGACAAATATCGTATGACTTCACTCATAGGAGGTCTTTAAGACACAAAACATGAACATATAATGGAAGGGAAACAAAAATAATATAAAAACAGGGAGGTGTACAAAAGAAGCACACACATAAATATGGAGAACAAACAGTGGGTTACTGGAGGGGTTGTGGGGGGGATGGACTAAATGGGTAAGGGGCACTAAGGAATCCTCTCATGAAATAACTGTTGCACTATACGGTAACTAATTTGGATGTAAATTGTAAATAATAAAAACTAAAATTAAAAAAAAAAGAATGAATGGGTGAACCAAGAAGTTAAAGGGAAAGTTAAAAAGTACATGGAAGCCAATAAAACTGATAACACCACAGTCCAAAACCTCTGGGATGCAGCAAAGGTAGTCATAAGAGGAAGTTTAGCAATCCAGGCCTTCCTAAAGAGGGAAGAAAAGTCTCAGATACACAATGTAAGCTTATACCTTAAAGTAATGGAAAAAAGATCATCAAATAAAAACCAAATCCAGCAGAAGACAAGAAATGATAAAGATTACAGCAAAAATCAATGCTTTCAAAACTGAAAACAAAAACAAAAACAAACAACAAAACCCCCCCCACAAACAGTAAAAGAGATCAATGTAACCAGAAGCTAGTTCTTTGAAATAATTAATAAAATTGATAAACCACCAGCCAGTTGGATCAAAAAGAATAAGGAAAGGACCCAAATAAATAAAATCAAGAATGAAAGAGGAGAGATCACAACCAACACAACAGAAATATAAAAAAGAATAAGAGAATATTATCAGCAATTATATACCAATAAAATGGACAATCTGGAAGAAATGGACAAATTCCTAGAAATATACAAACTGTGAAAACTGAAAGAGGAAGAAATAGAAAATTTTTAATTTTTTTTAACGTTTATTTATTTTTGAGACAGAGACAGACAGAGCATGAACGGGGGAGGGTCAGAGAGAGAGGGAGACACAGAATCTGAAACAGGCTCCAGGCTCTGAGCCGACAGCACGGAGCTCAACGCAGGGCTCAAACTCACGGACCGCGAGATCATGACCTGAGCCGAAGTCAGCTGCTTAACCGACTGAGCCACCCAGGCGCCCCAGAAATAGAAAATTTGAACAGACCCATAACCAGTAAAGGATTGAATTAGTAATCAAAAATCTCCCAAAAAACAAGAGCCCACGGCCAGATGGCTCTCCAGGGGAATTCTACCAAACATTTAAGGAAGAGTTAACACCTATTCTCTTGAAGCTGTCCCAAAAATAGAGATGGAAGGAAAACATCCAAACTCTTCCTATGAGTCAGCATTACCTGGATTCCAAAACTAGACAAAGATCCCACTAAAAGGGAGAAGAATAGACCAATTTTCATGATGAACATGAATGCAAAAATCTTCCACAAGATATTAGCCAACCAGATCCAATGATACATTTAAACTTTATCCACCATGACCAAGTGGGATTTATACCTGGAATGCAAGGCTGGATCCATATCCACAAAATAATCAATGTGATTCATCACATTAATAAAAGAGAGACAAGAACCACATGATGCACTCAATAGATGCAGAGAAAGCTTTTGACAAAATACAGCATCCTTTCTTGATAAAAGGATTCCACCAAAAAACTGCTAAATGATCCATGAATTCAGCCAAGTGGCAGGGTATAAAATTAATGCACAGAATTAATTAATGCATTCTTGTACACAAACAAAGAAGCAACAGAAAGAGAAATCACAGAATCGATCCCGTTTACAATTGCACCAAAACCCATAAAATACCTAGGAATAAATCTAACCAAAGAGGTGAAAAATCTATACACTGAAATCTATAGAAAGATTATGAAAGAAATTGAAGATGACAAACACACAAAAACGAAAAACATTCCATGCGCCTGGATAGGAAGAACATATATTATTAAAATGTCAATAGTACCCAAAGCAATCTACATATTCAACGCAATGCCTATCAAAATAACACCAGCATTCTCCACAGAGTTACAACAAACAATCCTTCAATTTGTATGGAACCAGAAAAGACCCTGAATAGCCAAAGCAATCTTGAAAAAGAAAACCTAAGTAGGAGGTATCACAATCCTGGACTTCCAGCTGTATTACAAAGCTGTAATCATCAAGACAGTACGGTACTGGCACAAGAACAGACACTCAGGTCAATGGACCAGAATAGGAACACAGAATTGGACCCACAGATGTATGGCCAACTGATCTTTGACCAAAAGAAAGAAGATCCAATGGAATAAAGACAGTCTCCTCAGCAAGTGTGCTGGGAAAACTGGACAGTGATATGCAGAAGAATGAGCCCGGACCACTTTCTCACACAAAAAGACACTCAAAACGGATGAAAGACCTAAATGTAAGATAGACAGCCATCAAAATCCTTAAGGGTAAAGCAGGCAAAAACCTCTTAATGTTGGTGTCCACAACTTCTTACTCAACACGTCTCCAGAGGCAAGGGAAACAAAAACAAAAATGAACTATTAGGACCTCATCAAAATAAAAAGCTTCTGCACAGAGAAGGAAACAATCAGCAAAACTAAAAGGCAACCAACAGAATGGGAGAAGATATTTGCAAACGACATATGAGATAAAGGATTAGTATTCAAAATCTATAAAGAACATACCAAACTCAACACCCAAAAACGAGTAATCCAGTGAAGAAATGGGCAAAGACACGAGCAAACACTCCTCCAAGGAAGACATCCAGATGGCCAACCGACACAGAAAAAATGCTCAAAATCACTCATCATCAGGAAAATACAAATTAAAGCCACAATGAAACACCCCCTCACCTCTGTGAGAATGGCTAACATTAACAACGCAGGCAACAACAGATGTTGGTGAGGAAATGGAGAAAGAGGAGCTCTTGCACTGCTGGTGCACTGGCTTGCACTGCTGGTGCAGCCACTGTGGAAAACAGTATGTAGGTTCCTCAAAAAATGAAAAAGAGGACTGTTCTACAACCCAGCAGGTGCACTAGTAGGTATTTATGCAAGGGATACAGATATGCTACTTCGAAGGGACACGTGAACCCCAAAGTTTATAGCAGTATTATCAACAATAGCTAAAGTATGGAAAAAGCCCAAATATCCATCAATGGATGAATGGATAAAGACGTGGTATATATACATATATATATACATAGTATGTATATGTGTGTGTGTATGTATATACACACATACGTATATGTATATACATATACGTATGTGTGTATATGTATATATGTACATATATATATACACACATACATATATATACATATACATATATATACACACACATATATATACACACACATACATACATACACACACCATAGAATATTACTTAGCCATCAAAAAGAATAAAATCTTGCCATTTGAAACTACATGGATGGAGAGCCTCCTGGGACCTAACACTAACTGTAACCATAACCCTAACCATAACCCTCACCCTACACTTAACCCTACTAGCACATGAAAAGTAAACCAGATCCACTGCCGCACATGTGCCCTAACTTCAGCCCTCCATGGAATTAACATCATTGGTGTCGCTTCAGCCTTAGCGACTTCCCTGTACAGAACCCTTACCCTAGCTAAGTGTCTATCCCCATGGGGACCCAATTCCAAAGTCTGACAACAGCACGCACATGGGTTCGAGAATCGGTGCAACAATACTCGGCATGGAACATGGAACATCACCATGTCTTTTGCAAGTGTGATTGCAGCTGCACGACTGGATTCCTGAGGCCTATTCCAAGGGTGGCCCAAACATCTCTCTGACCTTGGATCCTAAGAACTGACACTGACCGGCACGCTCCCTTATGTACTCCACTCAGCCTTTCGGGGAGACAACTGCACTGTTGTGGGTTCAGTGCCTGGAGACTCCTGGGACCTAAAACTAACCCTAACCGTAATCCTAAACATAATCCTCAACTTACACTTAACCCTATCTCTAACTGAACCCTATACTTGACCCCCACCTTTGCTAGGGCCCTCAACACAGCCCTCAAGGGAGATCATGAGACTGGAGTTGCTTCAGGCCTGTCGACTTCCTTGGAATGAACCCTAACCCGAGCTAAGGCTTTCTCCCCATGGGGAACCAATTCTAAAATCTGACAACAGCAACCACAAGGGTTCGAGAATCGGTGCAAAAATACTCAGCATGGAACGTGGAACATAACCATGTGATTTCAAAAGTGCGACTGCAGCTGCACAAGAGGATTCCTGAGGCCTACCCGAAGGGTGGCCCATACATTTGCCTGGCCTTGAAACCCAAAGACTAATCCTGACAGGCACCCTCCCTTGTGTCCTACACTCAGCCTTTCGGGGAGACAATTGTTCTGCTGTGCGTTCAGTGCCTGGAGCTTGCTGGGTTAGGACCTAACCCTAACCCTAATCATAACCCTAATCGTAAACTTCAACTTACACCTAACCCTATGTCTACCCCAAACACTACACTTGACCTGCACACTTGCATGGGCACTCAATTCTGCTCTCCAGCGAGATCACGAGACTGGAGTCTCTTCAGCCATGGCCACACCGCTGGAACGAACTCTAACCCTAGCTATGGCTCTGTACGCATTGGGACCCAATTCCAATGTCTGACAACAGCTCTTACACTGGTTCAAGAGTTGGTCCAGAAATAGTTGGCATGGAACTTGGAACATCACCATGTCACTTCCAAAGTGCGGATGCAGCTGCACGGGAGGATTCCTGAGGCCTACCCAAAGGGTGGCCCATACAATTGTTTGGTCTTGGAACCCAAATACAAAGATTGATGGGCACCCTCCCTTGTGTACTACACTCAGCTCTTTAGGTTGACACCTGCTCTGTTTGGGGTCAGTGTCTGGAGTCTCATGGGACCTAAACCTAAACCTAACAGTAACCCTAACCATAAATATCACCCTACACTGAACCCTATCTATCTCATTAACTCTACACCAGACCCACAGCTGCGCATGTGCCCTGATTTCAGAGCTCCATGGAATTCACAACACTGGAGTTGCTTCGGCCCTGGTGGAATTCCTGGACCAAACCCTAAACCTATCTAAGTGTCTCTCCCATGGGGAACCAAGTCCAAAATCTGACAATAGCACACACAAGGGTTCGAAAATAGGTGTAGAAATACTTGGCATGGAATATATATCATCACCATGTTATTTCCAAAGCGTGACTGCAGCTGCACGACAGGATTCCAGAGGCCTATTCGAAGGGTGGCCCATATGTCTCTCTACCTTTGGATCCTAAGGACTGATACTGACCAGCACCCTCCCTTGTGTACTCCACTCAGCATTTGGGGATACAACTGCTGTGCTGTGGGGTCAGTGCCTGGAGCCTCTGGGGACCTAACCCAAACACTAACTGTAACCTAACCATAACCCTCACACTACAACTAACCCTATCTATCACACTAACTCTAAACCAGATCCACAGCCACGCATGTTCCTAATTTCAGCCCTCCATGGAGTTCACAACAGTGATGTCGCTTCATTCATGGTGATGTCCCAGGACTGAAGCATAACCCTAGCTAAGGCTCTATCACATGGGAGCCCAAGTCCAAATCTGACAAGAGCATGCACACTGGTTCGAGAATCAGTGCAGAAGTACTCGGCATGGAAAGTGGAACATCACCATGTCATTTCCAAAACACGAGTGCAGTTGCATGAGAGGATTCCTGAGGCCTATGGGAAGGGTGGCCCATATATTTCTCTGGCCTTGGACCCAAAGACGATCCTGACTGGCACGCTCCCTTGAGCACTCCACTAAGCCCTTCATGGAGACAACTACATTGTTGTGCGTTCAGAGCCTGGAGCCTCCAGGAACCTAACCGTAACCCTAACGGTACCCCAACCATTACCCGCACCCTACACCTACCCCTATATCTAACCCTACCCTACATTGAACCACACCCTCCCATGTGCCCTCAATTCAGCCCTCGAGGGAGATCAGGAAACTGGAGTTGCTTCGGGCCTGGCGACTTCCCTGGACCAAACCCTAACGCTAGCTAAGGCTCGGGGACCCAATTCCGAAGTCTGACACCAGTACGCACACGGGTTGGAGAATCAGTGCAGAAATACTTGGCATGGAACGTGGAACATCACCATATCATTTCCAAAGTGCGACTGCAGCTGCACGAGAAGCATCCTGAGTCCTACACGAAGGGTGACACATACATTTGTCTGGCCTTGGATGTCAAAGGCTAATCCTGACTGGCACCCTCCCTTGTGTACTCCACTCAGCCCTTCGGGTTAACACCAGCTCTGCTGTGGGAACAGTGTCTGGAGTCTTCTGGGACCTAAACCTAACCCTAATCCTAAAAATAATCCTTACCCTACACCTAATCCTATCAACCTCAATAAGCTACACCAGACCCATAGCCACGCACGTACCCTCACTTCAGCCACCCATGGAATTCACAACACTGCTATGGCTTCTGCCCTGGTGACGCCCCTGGACCGAAACCTAACCCTAACTGAGGCTCTGTCCCCACGGGGACCCAATTCCAAAGTCTGACAACAGCATGCACATGGGTTAGAATATCGGTGCAGAAATACTCGACATGGAACATGGAACATCACTATGTCATTTTCAAAGCAGAACTACGCCTGAACAAGAGGATTCCTGAGGCTTATATGAAGCTTGCCCAATATTTTTTTGGCATTGGAACCCAAAGACTAATCCTGACTGGCACCTTCCCTTGTGTACTCCACTCAGCCCATCGGGGAGACAACTGCTCTGTGGTGGGGTCAGTGCCTAGAGCCTCCTGGGACCTAACCCTAGCTCTAACATAACCCTAACCATAACCCTCACCCTACACCTAATCCTAACATTAACCCAAATCCTACACTTGACCCGAACTGTCACATGGGCCCTCAATTCAGTCCCCGAGGGAGATCACAAAACTGGATTCGATTCTCTCCTGCTGACTTCCCTGGACCTAACCCAAACCCTAGGTAAGGCTCTCTCCCTGTCGGACCCAATTCCAAGTCTGAAAACAGCATGCACACGGTTTAGAGAATCTGTACAGAAATACTCGACATGGAACATGGAACATCACCATCTCATTTCAAAAGCGCGACTGCAGCTGCATGTGAGACGAATCCTGAGGCCTACCCAAAGGGTGACCCTTACATTTGTCTGGCCTTGGAACCCAAAGACTAGTCCTGATTGACACCCTCCCTTGGGGACACCACTCACCCCTTTGTTGAGATAACACCACTGTTGTGGGTTCAGTGCCTAGAGCCTCCTGAGACCTGACCCTAACCCTAATCATAACCCTAACCGTAACCTTCACCCTACACCTAACCCTATCTAGCACACTAACTCTAAACCAGATTCACAGCCACGCATGTGCCCTCACTTTAGCCCTGCATGGAATTTAAAACACTGGTGTCGCTTCAGACTTGGCGACTTCCCTATACTGAACCCTGACCCTAGCTAAGTGTCTATCCCCCTGGGGACTCATTTACAAAGTCTGACATCAGCACATACATGGGATCAAGAATCGGTGCATAAATACTAGGCATGAAACGTGGAACATCACCATGTCATGTGCAAAGCACGACAGCAGCTGCACGAGAAGAATCCTGAGGCCTACCCGAAGGGAGGGCCATATGTTTGTCTGGCTTTGGAACCCAAAGACTAATGCTAGCCAAATCCTTCCCTTCTGTACTGCACTCAGGCCTTCAGGAAGACAACTGCTTTGCTGTAGAGTCACTGCCTTCAGTCACCTGGGACCTAACCCTAACGGTGAATCGAAACTTAATCCTCACCCTAAACCTAACTGTATCTAGCACACTAACTTTACAGAAGACTCACAGCCACACATGTTCCCTCACATCAGCCCTCCATTGAATTCACAACTGTGGTGTTGTTTCAGCCTGGCGACAACCATGGATGGAACCCTTACCCTAGCTAAGGCTCCTACCTATGGGCACCCAAAACCAAAGTCTGACAACACCATGCGCCTGGGATCCAGAAGCAGTGCAGGATCACTCCCGATAGAACCTGGAACCTCAGCATGTCATTTTTCAGGCCCGGCTAAAGCTTTCTGAAAGGATTGCTGAGGCCTACACGACCAATGGCCCATACAGTTGTCTGGAATTGGAACAGAAATACTAAAACTGACTAGTATCCTCCCATGTGCCCTCAACTCAGCCTTTCAGGGAGACAACTGCACTGCTGTGGGTTCAGCGCAGGGAGAATCCTGGGACCTAACCCTAACCCTAACCAGAACCCTCAACAGAAACCTAACGGTATCTCGAACCCTATCCCATGACTCACACCGTTGCATGGACCCTCAATTCAGCCATTGAGGGAGATCACGAGACTGGAGTCGCTTCGGCCCTGGTGTCGTCTCTGGACCGAGCCATAACCCTAGTTAAGGCTCTCTCCCCATAAGGACCCAATACCAAACTGACAACACCACGTGCCTATGGTCCAGATGTGGTGCAGGATCACTCAGCATAGAATCTGGAACATCACCATGTCATTTCCAAGGCCCGGTGGCAGCTGTCCGAGAGTATTCCTGAGGCCTACCCGAACACTGGCCCACACCGTTGTCTGGCCTTGGAATCCAAAGACTCATCCTGAGGGCACCCTCCCTTGTGCCCTCAATTCAGCCCTTCAGGGAGTCAACTGCACTGCTGTGGCTTCAACGCCTGGAGCCTGTTGGGACCTAACATTAACCAGAACTCTCAACCAAAACCTAACCCTATCTCGAAAACTAACCCTACAGTTGAGCCGCACCGTCGCATGGGCCCTCACTTCAGCTCTCGAGGGAGATCGCAAGACTGGAGTTGTTTTGGCCCTGGCGATGTCCCTGGACCGAAACCTATCACAAGCTAAGATTCTTTCTCAATGGTGACCCAGTACCAACGTCTGACAACACCAAGCGCCTGGGGTGCAGAAATGGTGCAGGATCACTCAACATATAATCTAGATCATCACCATGTTATTTCCAAAACCCGGCTGCAGCTATCCGAGAGGAATCCTGACGCCTACCCAACCCGTGGCCCATAGAGATATCTGCATAGGAACCCAAAGACTAATCCTGAGCAGCACCCTCCCCTGAGCCCTCAACTCAGCCCTTTGGGTAGACAACCACACTGCTGTGGGTTCAGTGCCTGGAGCCTCTTGGGACCTAACCATAACCCTAACCCCAACTAGAACCGCCAACCAAAACCTAACCCAGTCTCGAACCCTAACCGTACACTTGACCCGTACCATCACAAGGGCCCTCACTTCAGCCCTTGAGGGAGATCACAAGACAGGAGTTGCTTCAGCTCTGGTGATGTCCCTGGACCAAACCCTAACCCTAGCTAAGGCTCTCTTCCATGGGGACTGAATACCAAAATCTGACAACACCATGCGCCTGGGGTCCAGAAGTGGGGCAGGATCACTTCACATAGTCCTGGAACATCACCATGTCGTTTCCAAGGCTGGGCTTCAGGTGCTCGAAAGTTTTCCTGAGGCCTAACCGACCAGTGGCCCATAGAGTTGTCTGGCCTTGGAACCCAAAGACAAACCCTGACCGGCACCCTCCTTTGTGCCCTCAACTCAACCCTTCGGGGAGAGAAGTGCATTGCTATGTGTTTAGCGCCTTGAACCTCCTGGGAACAAACCCCAAACCCTACTTCTAACCCTAATCAGAAACCTCAACCAAAACCGAACCTAACTCGAACCCAAACCCTACAATTGCTCCACATCATCATATTGGCCCTCACTTCAGACGTCGAGGGAGATGACGAGACTGGTTTCGCTTGGAGCTGGAAACGTCACTGGACCGAACCCTAACCCTAGATAAGGCTCTCTCGGTATTAGACCCAATAACAACGTATGACAACACCACATGCCTGGGGAACACAAGCGGTGCAGCATCACTCTGCATAGGACATGTAATATACTATGTCCTTTTGAAGTACCGGTTGGAGCTCCAGAGAGATTTCCAGAGGCCTACCTGACTAGTGGCCCATAGAGCTGTCTAGCCTTGGAACTCAAAGAATAATCCTAATCGGCACTCTCCATTGTTCCTTCAAATTAGACTTTCGGGGAAACAACTGCACTGCTCTGGTTTCAGCGCCTGGTGTCTCCTGGAACATAACCCTAAACTTATGCCTAAACCTAAACAGAAACCTGAACCGAATCCTAACACTATCTCAACCCTAACCCTACAGTTGAAAAACACCGTCGCATGGGTCCTCAATTCAGCCCTATAGGGAGATCACGAAATGAGAGTCGCTTACGTCCTGGCAACGTCCCTGTGACAAACCATAACCCTAGTTAAGGCTCTCTACCCATGCGGACCCAAAAACAAAGTCTGACAACACCACGCCATGGGGTCCAGAAGTGATACAGGATCACTCGGCTGAGAACCTGGAACATCACCAAGTCATTTCAAAAACCTGGCTGCAGCTGCCCGAGAATATTCCTGAGACCTACTAGACCACTCTCCCATACAGTTGTCGGGATTGGAACAAAAAGACTAATCCTGACAGGCAACCGACCTTGGAACCTCTACTCAGCCCTTTGGGGAGACAACTGCAATGCTGTGGGTTCAGCCCCTGCAATGTCCTAGGACCTAAACCTAATTACTAACCCTAACCCTAACCCAAACCAAACCCTAACTTTGATCCTAGCCCTAAATTCTATCCCTAAGCCAAACCATGGCACTAACCTACCCTAACCCCAACTGCAACACTATTAACCATAAACCCTACACCGAAACGCTGAAGCCTAAACCCCAAATCCTAATCCAAATCCTGACTGTAACCATAAACTTAAACCCTAGACCTGAACACTAAACGCTAACCCTAATCCCTAAACCATAAATCCTAAACACTAACCATAAACCAAACACTGACCTGACCATAACACTAAAACCTAACCACTAACAAGTAACCACGAAAACCTACCCCCTACCCCCAAACCTAAAACCTAAACTCTAAACAATAAAACCTAAATCCTAACTCCTATCTCCTGACCCTGACACTACCCTGACCGTGACCCTAACCATGAAGCTAATGCTGATACTAACACTAACACCTAAGCCCTACCCTAACCCTAACCATCACTCCAACCCTAGCCCCTAAACCCTAAACCTAACCTTAACCCTAATCCTAACCCTTTAAATCTAACCATCTAATCCTAACCCCGAACCGCTAACCCTAACCCCACGGACAGTCCTTCATCACCCGTCATGGGCTATGAACCACCCCCCCATCCTCCACCTCCTCTATTTGGGTAGATAAACTGAAGTGGTTAGGGATTTCTAGAGCATATTCATCTACTTCGTGAAACACTTTGTGGGAAAAATGTAGAGATGGTTGTTAGGGCTTGGCAATTCAACTACAAAACTGCCTGAGGACTCTGTAACATATCTCAAGTTTCTCAGGACATATGTTCAATAACTGTATCATTTCCCCGTAATGAGGTCAGCTTTAGGTTTCTCCTGTCAAAAAGAAAGAGGATTTTTACACAAAGACAGATGTATCAGGCGTACTGGTGCATATTTTACAATGTTTTGAGTTCTGTGAAGGATGAGATGGACCCCTAAGTATAGGAGCCTTAGGTATCCTGTGTGAAATGGGGCACATGCATTATATGACACAGAACTTGTGGTCACCATAATGGAAGCACCAGTGAAGGAGTGGGGGAAACTTGAATCACACAGGAATAGAAATTTGAGAAATTAGAGGACAGTAAGCAGAGTTTGAGGAAGTGCAGAGGGGAGGGTACTGGGTTCAGTGAGATGCAGTTGCAGCCCATTCCTGACCACAGCCTGAGCAGGGAGCATGAGTTCCACACGGAGCTACTATGTGGGATCACTCTCAGTGCACAATGCAAGGTTCCTCTCCAAAATGTCATATTTGTCAAAGTGCACCTAGGTGATCATCTAAAAAGGTTGTTGTCTCCCTGCGTTATCTGAAGGTTCTGGATATTTATGGGTGAAAAAAAATGCCCTGGATATATAGGAAATTTAACTTGGTCTTAAGGAAATGCTTGTCTGCCTAAGTTCATATCCTTCAGTGAGACTAAAAATGAAGACAGGATCTAGATCAGCTGAGTGCCTGCATTGGCCTTTAGCTTGGGTAAACCTACAATTCAGGGATGCCCAGATGCCACCCCTGCTGGACCCCTGACATAACCTGACTACGGCTTTGCATCTATCTCCTTAAACTTCTCTCACAATATCCCGAGGGTTTCCCTGTGTTCTTGCTATCTCAGCCAGAATACCAATTCTCAGTGGGACCTACACAGAGCCTGAGATGGGTTATCTGTGAAAGAGGGGTAATATTTGTTACTAAGGACATAATGAAAAGTAGACATTGAATATAGAATGCATCTGCAAAGTGTCTTGGAAATATCACTCACCCTTCTCACAGTTTCAATTAAGATATCTCCACACAAATGATCATCAAAAAAAGATGGTCACAGAAGTTCATTGAACTAAGACGGTTAACGCCTCAGCCCAGGGATTGGGGATCGCCACTTTAAAGAAGACAAAGGCACACTTATTCTATTAAGATTCAGGCCCTACCAGACAAAGAAAGAAAAAGATAATTACGAGAATGTGTATATCAGAGTTCTACATCTGAGATATGAAGACAATCATATTCCATTACATATAGACTCCCAGATGCATCCACACACTAAAGTGTTCATCTGAGGCCACAGATTAAGTACCGAAGAGGGAATGCATGTAGGAAAACATAAGACTATAGGGAAATAACCCCAAATCTCGTAAATCTCACTGCCTTATACGACAACTATTTTGAAATTTGAAGAGGACTGTGTGAGGTGACAGAGTATGGTGATTATATATCTTAAAAATGTGTCAGATCTGCCTGCATGCTTTCTCCGCTCACCCTGCGCTCTCCACTTTGTTTTTCTTAATATCCCTTAATAGTACTTTCACTGTTCTGTCTCTGTTTCAGTGTTTGCTTCTAGGAGGACCTACTCTCACCCCCCATCAAATGCACACAGTGCGGTTCCTATACACACAAGTAACAAACTAGCAGAAATCGCGGTGGTGGAGGATAGTAGCAAGATCGCCCTTTTTGCAGAGGAGCCCAAGAGAGTTTTCTGGGTGATGGTAACTTCCTATATCTAGATGCATGGGGTGCTTGTGCTCATTTATTTTAGAAATATTCACTGACTCCTGGTGCTTGGGGTCAGATAGACAGGTACCCGACCCTAGCATATGGCTGATTTCTAATGGTGGGTAAGGATCAGGGACCAGCAGTGACTGTGGGAGATGAGTGAGGAGGCCACACATGGAGTCAGATCCTCCCTCAGGATGCCATGTCTCCACGGACAGCAACCTTGTGCAGGAGGGCTCCGAGGACCACATATTTCTTGACCAGTCCTGTGAAATGCATAATCCTACTCCAGATTTCTCACTGAGGGATGGACAGGGCAGAGGCCAGCAGCTGGAGGACACCCTGATCATGGCTGGAGTGGAACAGTGGGCCTGGGAGATTGAGTCAGAGAACGGGAAGGCAGAAGATAGTGGCAAGGATTTTGAGATATAAAGAGAAGAGGAGAGAAGGCAATGTTTTCTACTGACTTCACCCACATTTCTGTGTGAACAAAAGGAGATTCTTGTCTCGCAGGGAAGGGAAGAGGGCTGGCAAAAAGACAGGGTGACATTCTCAGCTCAAGTGCTCAGGATATCTGCCTTGCTCTTGAATACATATCACAGGAAGCCTGTGCATTCTGTCATAAGTGGAACTGCAGCTCATACCATTTAGTGAAAATTAAAGCGATGATGAAGACCTCATCATTAAAGTATTGCAACCAGAGTATGTGAACATACAGAGAGATACAATAGAAGCAGAAGTCCAAAGGTAAACCGACTGCAAAACTTATGGGAATATAGACTATTAGAAAAGGAGATACCCCAATGCCAGCTTTCAGACACCTGGGCAATATGTGAAAACGTGGGAAAAAAAGTAGTCCTTACTTCGAAAGCAACATTAACATTAGACACAAAGGGATCATGATGGAAGGTTTAGGGAGAAAGCATATGATTTCATGGTGCTGTACCATGGTCCTGTACCTTCAATCTCATCAAAGTATACCCTTTAATTTGAGGTTTGTTATATGTAATTATACCTCATTAAAGAGAGTTTCAGTACATAAAATAATAGAAGCAAATGTGGGAAAGTTCCTTTCCAATCCTGAAGTGCATGTGTAATATGAGTCTGTCTTCCCATGTCTCAAAAATCCAAAATAATAAGACATTTAAAAAATTAATAATAGCAAAGTAAGAGTACCCTGAGCTCACCCTGTCCCATATTTTCAACTGCATAACATCCACATCCAAGTCCATGAACCAAAGAGCGATCCAAAGACTGGCAGAACAAACTCCACACCGAAGTAGAGAGAAGCTGCATCAGAAAGGTTAGGAATGTCAGAAAGGTGGAGGCTGTCTGCCTGCAGAAGGGGCAGAAAAAGTGAGCCCCACACCAGGGAGGTCATACAGGGAAGACTAATCTCCATAACATTGGGCATTAGAACTTAGAGGGGCTGAATGCCTTTGTGTTCATATACAGGAGCTTTGGAGGTCAGCTGACCCAGCACTGGGAGATCCAGGAGGATGAGTGATAGCCAGACCCCAGCCTGTGTAGAGAGGCAATGTAAACATGGCATTGTACACAATGCCGAGGGAACAGGAGACAGATGTATTCATGCTGATTCCTGAGTGTGTTGGAGGACTTCTCCCACAATGAGGGAGTTCACAGGCACCATTCTTCTACCCCAGCCTCCCAGAATTAGCATAGAAGCACCCACAAGAGGGTGAGGCTGCAGAGACACTTGCTAACTAACCCATTAGCAGTGCGCCAGTCCCAAGGGTTCACTAGGGGACTCACCAAACCAAGCCGGCTGGTCTCAGGGCAAACATTTTTCAAACCACAAGGGCACCCTGTCTGACAAGCTGCATGCACAGCTGCCACAGCGTGCTGTGCACATCTGCACCTCACCCAGCTGTACGTATCCAGGCACCCTCATCTGTCTCACTAAGCCACATGTCCCCAGGCACAGACATGCTCTGTGCATATCCTCAAGCCCCTAGCTTCCACCGCTGGTCCACAGCCCCCAGCCACCAAAGGACATCGGGAAATCTGGCATAGGACTTGTAGCCCTGTGAAATTTTGCTAACACTCCTGCCCTGTGCCCAAGTTATCCAGCGGGCATACCACCCCACAGCTGGCCTGCCTGGGTCCCACTAACACCACTGAGACAAAGCACAGCCCACAACAGGCACGCAATCAGTGAAGACACCTGCACTAAAAGGAAAAGTAACCCAGACACAGCAGCAGGCTGTGAACAGTACCCATACGATAGCCTCCTGAAGGTCCAGGTCCTATAAACGGAGACATGCACTGCTGAGGTCTCCAGGACCTCTTCTTCATAACGTTATTAGTTTCAAGAGCAGAAGGTACAGCTGACTTTCTTAACACAGAGAAATAGAGACAGAGAGACAGACAAAATGGACACAGAGATGTTTATCCACAATGAAAGACCTAGTCAAAGTCACAGCCAGAGATCTAAGCCAAAGAGATGCAGGTAACATACCTGATACAGATTTGAAAGCAATGATCATAAGGATACTCATTAGAGTTGTGAAATGAGTAGAAGAGTGAGACCCCTGACTAGAGATAAGAAATAGTACAGTAGACATTGAGGACACAATAAAGGAGAGACACACTTGCTGGAAATAACAAAGGAATGGAAGAAGCAGAGGAGCAAACCAGCGACCTCGAAGACTGAGTAATGGAAATTAATCACATTGAACCAAAGAGAGAGAACAGAATTCTGCAACGTGAGATGAGACTAAGGGAACACAGTGACTACAGCAAAGATAACAATATTGATATTGTAGGAGTCGCAGAAGAAAGAGAAAAGGGGGCAGAAAATTTATTTGTGGAAACAATAGCTGAAAAATGCCCTAATTGGGGGAGGAAACAAACATCCACATCCGGGAGGCTAGAGAATTCACATCGAAATGAACAAAATCAGGCCAACATCCAGACATATTGTAAGCAAACTTGCAAATTACAGTGACAATAAAGAAAAACTCTTCAATGCAGCAACACAAAGAGACCTTCACTTAGAAGGGAAGACCCATAAGGCTAGCTACCAGATTTCTGAACAGATACTTGGCAAGCGAGAAGCAAGTGACATCACATATTCAAAGTGCTGAATGGAAAAATCAGCAGCCAAGAATACTCTATCCAGCAAGTCTATCATTCAGAATGGAAGGAGACACAGACTTTCCCAAACAAAAACTAAAGGTGTTTGTACCACTAAACCAGTCCTGCAAGAAATATGAAGAGGGACTCTTTGAGTGGAAAGGAGAGACCAAAAGTGACACTATAGAGGTAAAAGACACAAATCAAGTAAAACATGAATATTTTTGTAAAAAATAGTTAAGGATCTCAGAGATATGGATTTGAAATATAATAACATCTACCAAAAACCTAGGGAGGAGAAAATAATGGGTTCCAAGGTAAATGACCATCAGCTTAATACAAACTGCTAAACGCAGAAGAGGTTATATAAATAACCCAGCAGTAACCATATATCAGAAACCAGTCACAAATATGCTAAGAATAAAGATAAATAAATTAAAGTACTTCACTAAAGAAAATAAGCAAAACATGAAAGACAGACAAGAAAGGATCGGAGAAAATCATTAGAAACCATAAGAAAACAGGTAATATAATGGCAATACAAACATACATAGCGATCATTTCTTTCATTTTTTTTTTCAACATTTATTTATTTTTGGGACAGAGAGAGACAGAGCATGAACAGGGGAGGGGCAGAGAGAGAGGGAGACACAGAATCGGAAACAGGCTCCAGGCTCCGAGACATCAGCCCAGAGCCCGACGCGGGGCTCGAACTCACAGCCGCGAGATCGTGACCTGGCTGAAGTCGGACGCTTAACCGACTGCGCCACCCAGGCGCCCCATCATTTCTTTGAAGGTAAATGGAATGAACGCTCCAATCTAGAGACATAGGGTGTAAGAATGGATGAAAAAAAAAAAAACTAGAGTAGCAATACTTGTATCAGAAAAAATACACTTAAAGTACATAACAAGAGACAGAGGAGGACGTTATATAACAGTAAAGGGTACAGTCCAAAAGGAGATATAACAACTGTAAATATATCCCACAATTAAGTGGGATTTATTCCCAAGCTGCAAGGGTGGTTCAGTATTCGCAAATCAATCAATGTGATACAATATACCAACAGGAGAAAGGATAAGAACCATAATATCGGGGCACCTGGGTGGCTCAATCCTTTAGCAGTCCGACATCAGCTCAGGTCATGACCCCATGATTCGTGAGTTCAAGTCCCACATCGGACTCTGTGCTGAAAGCTCAGAGCCAAGAGCCTCCATCGAACTCTGTGTCTCCCACTCTCTTTCTGCCCCTTCCCTGCTCACACTCTGTCTCTCTCAAAATTAATAAACGTCAAAAGAAAAGAACCATACGGTCGTTTCAATACATGAAGAAAAAGCATTTGACATACTACAACATCCATTCATGATTATAACCCCCTAAAGTAGGTTTACAGGAAACATACATCAATGTAATAAATGTTTTCTATGAAAACCCTGCAGCTATAATCAACCTTAATGGAGAAAATCTGAGAGCTTTTCCTATAAGGTCAGGGAAAACACAAGGATGTTTACTCTTACCACTTTTAATAAACATAGCACTGGAAGTCCAAGCTACACCCAGCAGATAAATCAAACGAAATGAAACGAAACAAGACAAAATGAAACAAAACAACATAAAGTAAATTAAAGTAAAAGAAAAGAAAAAAAAAGAAGAGAAAAGAAAAGAGAAACTAATCCAAATCTGGAAGAAGTGAATCTTTCACACTTTGCAGATTACATGACACTATATATAGAAAACCCTAAAGAGTCCACCCAATAACTGCTAGAAGTGATAAATGAATACAGCAATGTCACCAGATACAAAATCATTGTACAGAAATCTGTTGCATTTCTAGACAATAACGAAGCAGTAGAGAGAGAAATTAAGAAAACAGTCCCATTTACAGTTGTACACCAAATAATAAGGTATCTATGAATAAATCTATCCAAGCTGGTGAGCGACCTATACTATGAAAATTATAAAACAGTGATGAAAGAAATACAAGATGACACAAAAAATGGAAGGATATTCCATACTCATGGAAATGTCTATACTTCCCAAAGCAACTGACATAATTAATGCAATCGCCATCAAAATAGCAACAACATTTTTCATAGAACTAGAACAGTCCTAAAATTTGTACAGAACCACAAAAGACCCAAATCTTCAGAGTAAACAACCTTTATGTGAAGTGATAATTATGGATGGAACTATGCCTCTGGATCTTCTGCTCCAAAACACAGTAGTCAGCCTAAGCATTTGAACAAACGTTAGACATATCCCAACCAAGGATCATTCTACAAAATACATTCTACAAACGTACCCTCAAAACTTTGCAGATTATGAAAAATATGGAAAAATCTAAAAATTGTCATGGCCAAGTGGAGCCGAAGGGGACAGGATGACTGTAATGTGCCAGCTGGGATGAGTCTGGGACAGAAGAGGTTAAAACCGAAGCAATCTGAATACAAATATAAAGTTAGTTAATACTACCATATCTCTTTGGGATATTGATTGTGATCATGTATCAACTTAGAGGACATCAATAGTCAGAAAACACTCTGATGTATGTGGAGACTCAATAATATCTTCCCAATTTTTCTGGTAACTAGAAACCCACCACGATTGAAAAGATTATTAGTAATCATGGTTTTATGTTTTCAACACCTAATATTATATGACTAGTTCTAGTATTAGTTACTAGTGATGGCCATGTACCTATTCTTGTTGTTTTTACTATTGTGTAATTTAAATAATAGCATTCATGGTACAGAAAACTGAATGCATGATATACACTTCATAGAAACATCCACTTTACATATTTTAAGATAATAATGTATGTAGACACCACTGTATTATGTGGTATATAAATTAAGTGTTTTTCGGATCTGGAATGAACATGTCATTAAATGGCTTTCCATAAAGGCGGCTATCCTAGATAATGAATGCTACTCAGATTTTACAGGACGTACTTCACATCATGCCTGAACAGAGTCCAAAAAAGAAAACATACGTACACACGGCCAGATGGATCATTGTGACTGGCTCACTTATTGTAAAGAATCCTTGCTTTAATATTTTCACGCATATTTTTAGCAGGAATACAAGAGAATGAAATATTTCCAAATCAAAGAGATGTTCAAAGGCTGGAAGAATGATAGGGTGTTCAAGGGGTTTCAGAAGGAAAAGATGTGACCATGAAGTGGCAGTCACAGAGAAGCAGCCTTCTCTGGTCCACTTTGACAGGTTTGCATGAGGGGATGTCCATCACAGCATGTGATCTGCAAAAGGGTAAGACCCAGAAGTACCAGAGGGAAAGACACGCTTTAGGAAAAGGTGACTTGGAAAGGGTGCTTCTGTGCCTAAGTGATGGCTCAGAAACCTTGCTGGGTGTCCCTGGGTCAAAGATTTCAGGAGGCCAGCAGTAACCTAGACTCACAAAGATCTTAGTAACATACGCCAATGTAATTTAGAGTCACAAAAATCTTAGAGCCACAGAGTTGATCAACATCTATGATTAGGAGATGGTCACAGTTTTACAGGATATGATCATCGGGACAGCAGTAGATGGCTAAAATATTATTTAGGGTTATGTTTTTAATAAAAAAAATTGATGTGCAAAAATATGGGTTTGGAATGTAAAGAAAACTCACAGGACCATCATGGAGTTACTTACGTTAAGGCCTCATGTCACTAACCCTAAATTCATTCCTGTAGGAATGTAATCTTTAAGCAGTCAGCAATGAAATTCCTAGTCATTGCTGGAAATTTAACTGACAGACCCCTGCCATTCCCTCAGGGAGGAAATCTCGCCTAAATAAGGTATTCCATGCCACTAAATTTGTTTTAAGTTTATTTATTTTGAGAGAGAGAGAGAGAGAGAGAGAGAGAGAAAGAGAGCACATGCAAGGGAGGGGAAGGAATAGACGGAGAGAGAGAAGCCCATGACCACGAGGTCATGATCTGAGCCAGGATCAAGACTCGGACACTTAACCAAGCGATCCAGACCCCGAGAATGTGGAGTTTCAAAGGTTAGCAGGCTTGGCTGGGATACAGCCCTGAGGGCACTGGCCTAATCCTTGAGAGAAGGCAGCAAACTACTTACAGGCAGATGGTATGGAAACAGTGACCTGTACATCGCCTGGTGCACACAGTGGGGAGATTACACACTATCATGGAGAGCATCCCTGAGAGGCAGTGTTCACAACAAGGGGACAAAGGAGCTAGGACAGAGGAGGTGTGTGGGACCATTTTCCTCCTCTTCCCCACAGCATAAACACAGAGCCATCTGCTGGAAACAATGTCATCCCCACTCTGGCTGCCTTAGATGCTTACACCAACCCCACATTCCTGTGCTCTGGTGAGACTGGCCTTCTAGGTCAATCAGGATTGCCTCAGTCCCAATGGAGGTGTCCCCTTCCCCAGAACCAGCGGAAGCCCATGACCACACCACCTCTCTTGACCAGACAGTTCTGCAGAGCTTCACTTCGAGTGGCAGCCATTTCAACTCTCATTTAAGAAGCAGATCGGAGCTGACCTAGACAAAACTCAGCATATTCTGGGCAAGGACCATACATTGTCCATACAACTGGCCTGAAGGATAGTGCAGCCAGAACACAAAACAGTGTACGCAACACACACCACAGACACTCCCTGATGTGTCAGGCCCTGGACACTAGATGACCTCCTTTTCATCAAGCCATTCATCTCACAGGCTGCTAACATAATGAGCTTTTGTAACACAGAGAAGGCAAATACTCAGCCAAAATGCCAAGACAAGAGGAATGCATCCCAAATGAAAGAACAAGATAAGGTCATGGCCAGAGACATGGAAGGAACACTTCCAAACTCATTCTATGAGGCCAGCTTGGCCTTGAGTCCAAAATGGACAAAGACCCCACCAGAAAGGAAAACTACAGACCAATTTCCCTGATGAACCTGGATGCAAAAATTCTCAACAAAAAGTAGCGAACCGGATCCAACAATACATACAAATAATTATTCACCACAATGAACTGGATTTATTCCTGGGATGCACCACCAATTCAATATCTGCAAATCAACTGATGTGATACATCACATTGATAAAATAAAGGATAACAACCATATGATCCTCTCAATAGATGCAGAAAGAGCATTTGACACATTGCAGCATCCTTTCTTGATGGAAAAAAAAAAAGCACTCATGAAAGGAAGGATAGAAAGATCTTGTCTGAATATCAGTATGTCCATATACGAAAGTCCCACAGCTAATATCATCTTCAATGAGGGAAAACTGAGAGCTTTCCCCCTAAGGTCAGGAACACGACTGGGATGTCCACTCTCACCACTGTTATTCCACAAACTGTTGGAAGTCCTAACCTCAGCAAGCAGACAACAAAAAGAAATACAAGGCGTCCAAATTGGCAAGGAGGGTCAAACTTCCCCTGTTTGCAGACATGATACTTTCCAAGGAAATCCCAAAGACTCCATGGAAAAACTGTTGGGACTGATACTGGAATTCAGGAAAGTCTCAGGATATAAAATCAATATACAGAAGTTGACTGCATTTCTATACACCAATAATGAGTCAGCAGAGACAAATCAAGGATTGATGTACTTTACAACTGCACTGAAAACCATCAAATACCCAGGGGTAAACATAACCAAAGAGGTAAAAGATCAGTACACTTAAAACAATAGAGGGGGGCGCCTGGGTGGCGCAGTCGGTTAAGCGTCCGACTTCAGCCAGGTCACGATCTCGCGGTCTGGGAGTTCGAGCCCCGCGTCGGGCTCTGGGCTGATGGCTCGGAGCCTGGAGCCTGTTTCCGATTCTGTGTCTCCCTCTCTCTCTGCCCCTCCCCTGTTCATGCTCTGTCTCTCTCTGTCCCAAAAAATAAATAAACGTTGAAAAAAAAATTAAAAAAAAAAAAAACAATAGAGGGGCGCCTGGGTGGCTCAGTCGGTTAAGTGCCGACTTCGGTTCAGGACATGAGCCCTCATTTGTGGGTCTGAGTCCCGTGATGGGCACTGTGCTGACAGCTCGGAGCCTGGAGTCTGCTTCAGAGTCTGTGTCTCCCTCTCTCTCTCTTTCTGCCCCTCCCCTGCTCATGTGCTCTCTCTTTCTCTCTCTCTCTCAAAAATAAACAAACATGAAAAAAATAAAGGAACAAACCATACAACATCTATGAAAGAAATGGAAGAAACACAAAGAAACGGAAAAACATTCCATGCTCATGGATAAGAAGAACAAACATTATTAAAATGTCAATACTACCCAAAGCAATCGACACATTCAATGCAATCCCTATCACAATAACACCAGCATTCCTCACAGAACTAGAACAAACAACCCTAAAATTTGTAGGGAGACAGAAAAGACCCCAAATTGCCAAAGTCATGTTGAAAAAGAAAACAAAGCTGGAGACATTAAAATCTGGACTTTATGGTGTATTAGAAAACCGCAATCATCAAGACAGTATGGTACGGGCACAAAAATGGACACACACATCAATGGAACGGAATAGGGAACCCATAAATGGACCCTCAAACATATGGCCGAGTAATCTTTGATAACACTGGAAAGAGTATCCAATGGAAAAACAAAAGTCTCTTCAGCAAATGGTACTGGGAAAACTGGGCAGTGAGAAGATTGGACCTGGACTATGTTCTTAAACCACACGTGCGCACGCGCGCGTGCGCGCGCGCGCACACACACACACACACACACACCTCAAAATGGATCAAAGATATAAATGTAAGAAAGGGACCATCAAAATCCTAGAGGAGAAAACAGGAAATCTACCTCCTTGATCCTGGCCACAACAACTTCTTGCTTGTCATGTCTCCAAAGCAAGGGCAATAAAAACCAAAATGAACTATTGGGACCTCAAGATAAAAAGCATCTGCACAGGAGAGGACACAATCAGCAAAACTGAAAGGCCACTGAATGAAATGGGAGAAGATATTTGCAGGTGACATATCAGATAAAGGGTTAGTATCCAAAATCTATAAACAATTATCACACTCAACACCCAAAAACCAAATAATCCAGTGAAGAAATGGGCAAAAGACGTGAAGAGACACTTTAAGAAAGATGACATCCAGACTGGTCACACATGACAAGATGCTCAATCTCACTTGTCATCACTGAAATACAAATCGAAACCACAATGAGATATCCCCTCACACCTATCAGAATGGCTAAAATTAACATCTCCGAAAAAGACAGATGTTGGCAAGGATGCAGAGAAAGGGAACGCTTTTGAAATGCTGGTGGGAATGCAAAGTGGTGTAGCCACTCTGGAAATACTATGGAGATTTGTCAGAAAAACTAAAAATAGAACTACACTAGGCCCCAGCAATTGCACTACTACGTATTTATCCAAAGGATACACTAACGCTGAGTTGAAGTGGCACATGCACTGCAATGTTTATAGCAACATTATCAACAATAGCTACATTATGCAAAGAGCCCAAATGACCATTGACAGATGAATGGATAAAGAAGATGTGGTATATTCATACAATGGAATATTACTCGGCGGTAAAAAAAGAATGAAATCTTGCTATTTGAAACAACACGGATGGAACCAGACTTGATTATGCTACGCAAAATATGTCAGAGAAAGACACACATCATATGATTTCTCTCATCTGTGGAATTTAATACAACTGATGAACGTAGTGAAAGGAAAGCAAAAGTAAGATACAAACAGAGAGGGAGTCAAACGATAAGAGACTCTTAAGTACAGAGAAGAAACTCAGGGTTCCAGGAGGGTTACTGAATAGAGGTATGGGCTAAATGGGTGATGGGCATTACGGGCGCACTTGGGATGAGTATTGGGTATATTTTGTACTTGATGGATCACTAAATTCTGCTGAAACTGTATTCCACTATAAAGTAACTAACTTGGGCTTAAATTAAAAAAAAAAAGAAATATTAAAAAGAAGTAGAGAAATTTACTACCAGTCAAAAGAAAAGAATATTTAAATCGGGCTCTTTGAGTGGAAATCTAGGACTAAAAGTGTTACAGACAAGAAAGGATCAGAGAAAACATCAAGAAACAATGGCAAAACAACTAGTAGAATGGCACTAAATATATACCTATTAATAATCACTCTAAATGTACATGGACTAAATGCTCCAATCATAAGACATTGGATAGGGAGTCAGAATGGACAAAACAAACAAACAAACAAACAAACAAAAACAACACCTATCTAGATGCTGCCTACAAAGCTTTATTTGGACTTAAGTCACCTTCAGATTTAAAGTGAGGGAATGAAGAAACATTTATTATGCCAATAATGTCAAAAGAAAGCCAGTAGCAATACTTACATCAGGCAAAATAACCTTTAAAACCGAGACTCTATTTTGGCACACTTTGGGTAAATACCTAATAGTGACATTTCATGAACCCAGTATTTATAGCAGCATTATCAACAGTAGCCAAACTATAGAGAAAGCCCAAGTATCCATCAACTGATGAAGGTATAAAGAAGTTGTGGTGTGTGTGTGTGTGTGTATACGCATATATACATATGTACATATGTGTACGTTCATATATACAAACATGTGTATATACAAAGAAATATAACTCAACTTCAAGAAGAATGAAATCTTGCCATTTGCAATGATGTGGATGGAGCTAGAATGTATTATGCTAAGTGAAATATGTCAATCAGAGAAAGACAAATATATGATTTCACTCATGTGGAACTGAAGAAACAAAACAGATGAAAACATGGGAAGGGGGCAGGAAAAAAGAAGAGTGGTAACAAACCACATGAGTCTCTTAATGTTAGAGAAAAAAACGAAGGTTGATGGAGGGAAATGGGTCAGCGCTGGGCTAGATGTGGGATGAGTATTAAGGAGAGCACTTGTTGTGATGAGCACTGGGTATTGTATGTAAGGGATGACTCGCCAAATTCTACTCCCGAATCCGAGAATGCACTGTATGTCAACTATGACATAAATTAAAATAAATAAATAAATGAATAAGTAAGTAAATAAATAAATAAAGCTACAACAAGAGATGAAGACGGACGCTATCTCATACTAAAGGGGACAATGAAACAAGAAGATCCAATGATTGTAAATTTTGATGCACCCAACATGCGATCACCAAGTATATAAAATATTTAACAACAACCATAAAGGAACTCATTTTTTATAATATAACGATAATAGAGGACTTTAACACATCGCTCACATCAAAGGACAGAAGCTGTAAACAGAAAATCAACAATCAAACAATGGCCTTGAATGACAAACTGGACCAGATGGGTTTAGCAGATATATTCAGAACACTCCATAATAAAATGGCAGAGTACATATTCTTTTCAAGCGCACATGGGACATTCTCCAGAATTGATCATATTCTAGGTCACATATCAGAAGAAGAACAGCAGAAGGAAGGAAGTAATAGAGATTCAGACAGAAATAAGGGATATTGAAACCAAAAAGACACTAGACAAAATCAATGAAACCAGGGGCTGGTTCTTTGAAAACAGTAATCAACATGAAAACTTCCAGGCAGACTTTTCAGTAAGAAGAGAGAAAGGACTCAAATAAATAAAATCACAAATAAGAAAGAAGAAATAACAGTCCACATCACAAAAATACAGTTAGAACTGTATTTTTCTACATTTTCTACATTGGTAAATACAAACTACCAAAACTGAAACAGGAAGATACATAAAATCTGAAAACAGAAAGAAATCAAATCAGTAATAAAAAAAATCTCCCCCCAACACAAGAGTTCTGGGCCAGATGGTTTAACTGATGAATTGTACCATCCATTTAAGAAAGAGGTAATGTGTATTCTCCTCGAATTATTACGAAAAATAAAAAAGAAGGAAAACTTATAAATTCATCTTATGAGGCCATCATTACCCTGATACCAAAACCAGATAAAGCCTCCACTAAAACCGAAAACTGGCGGGGCGCCTGTGTGGCTCGGGCTGTTTACTATCCAACTCTTTTTTTTTTTTTTAATTTTTTTTTAACGTTTTATTTATTTTTGAGACAGAGAGAGACAGAGCATGAAGGGGGGAGGGGCAGAGAGAGAGGGAGACACAGAATCGGAAACAGGCTCCAGGCTCCGAGACATCAGCCCAGAGCCTGACGCGGGGCTCGAACTCACGGACCGCAAGATCGTGACCTGAGCTGAAGTCGGACGCTTAACCAACTGCGCCACGCAGGCGCCCCAACTATCCAACTCTTAATTTCGGATTAGGACATTATCTTGTGGTGCGTGGGTTCGAGTCCCATGTTGGACCCTGCCATGACAGTGTGGGGCATGGCAAGGATTCTCTCTCTTCCTATCTCTGAGCCCCTCCCTCACTTTTATGTACTCAAAGGAAAGAAATAAACATTTAAAAAATGTTAAAAATTTTTTTAAATAAAACTGCAGCCCAATAGCCTGATGATTATGTATGCAGAAATTCTTATTAAAATACCTTCAAATTAAAGTCAACAATACATTAATAGAATCATTTGCCATAATCAAGTGGGATATATTCCTGGGCTGCAAGGGTGGTTCCACATTCACAGATCAATCAACATGATGCACCACAGTAATAGAAGAAAGGATAAGAACAATACAATGCTTTCAACAGATGCAGGAGAACTATTTGACAAAATGTCACATCCATTCATGATAAAACCCCTCAGCAAAGTACACTGAGAATCAACCTACCTGTACATAATAAAGGTCATCTATGAAAAACCCACAGCTCATCTCATCCTCAATGGGGAAAAATTGAAAATTTTTCCTCCAAGGTCAGGGACAAAACAGGGATGACCCCTCTCACCACTGTTATCCCACATAGTATGGGAAACCCTAACCACAGCACTCAGACAGCAAAAAGAAATAAGAGGCATCCAAATCGGCAAGGAAGAAGTAGCACTTTCGCTATTTGGAACTGACATGATGTGTTCTATAAAAAACATGAAAGATTCCCTTAAAAATTGCTAGAATTGATATATGAATTCCATACAGAAATCAAGCTACATAGATGTATTGCATTTCTAACAAAAATCATGAATTAACACAGAGAGAAAGTAAGGGATCAATCCCATTGACAGGCTCACAAATACCACAAGAAACCAGGAATAAACCTAACCAAAGAGGTGAAAGACCTGTACTCTAAAGTCTATGAAACACTGATGAAAGTAATGGAAGAGGACACAAAGAAATGGAATACATTTCATGTTCATGGATGGGAAGCACAAAATACTGTTAAAATGTCTACACTCCTCAAAACCATCTACACATATAATGAAATCCCTATCACACTAACAAAAACATTTGTGACAGAACAATAACAAATAATCTCAAAATTTGTATGGAATAATAAAAGTCTCCATACAGCCAAAACAAACTTGAAGAAGAAAAGCAAAGCTGGAGACATCACAATTCCAGACTTTAGGTTATATTACAAAGCTGTACTGATCAGAACAGTATGGTACTGGCAAAACAACAACAAGAAAACACAGAGGCATAGATCAATAGAATAGAAACGCAGAAATGAACTCACGCCTATATGGTCAATTAATTCTCAACTAAGCAGGAAAGAACATCCAATGGAAAAAAAGATAGTCTTGGGACACAGGGGTGGCTCAGTCAACAAAGCGTGTGATTGTGAATTCAGCTCAGGTTATGATCTCAGGGCAGTGCAGAGCATGCGTGGGATTCTCTGTCTCCATTTCTCTCTGCCCCTCTTCTGCATGCTCTCTCTCTCTCTCTCAAAAAAATAAGTAAATAAACTTAAAAAAAGGCTCCTCAACAAATGGTTTTGGAAAAACTGGACAGCATCCTGCAAAACAAAACAAAAACAACAATGGACCACTTTCTTACAACATACACAAAAATAAATCCAACATGGATAAAGACCTATAGGTGAAACCTGAAACCATAAAAATCCCAGAGGGTAACACGGGTAGTATCTTATTTGACATTGCCTGTGCAAACGTCTTTGTAGATAGATCTCTAGAGGTAAGGGAAACACAAGCAAAAATCACGAAACTTCATAAAAATTAAAACCTTCCATCACCTAGGAAATAATCAACAAAACTAAAACACCTACATAATATTTGCAAACGACATCAGATAAAGGGTTAGTGCCCAAAATATATACAGTTACACAGCAACCAAAAAAAATGAAAAATCTGATTAAAAATGGGCAGAAGACAAAAATGGACATTTCCCGAAGGAAGACATATACCTGGCCAAGAGACACATGAAAAAATACTCAACAATACTGATCTTCAGGGAAATACAATTCAAAAGTACAATGAGATAACACATCACATCTGTCACAATGACGAAAATCAATGAAGGATGAAACAGCAGGTGTTGCCAAGGATGTGGGGAAAGAATAACCCTCTTGCACTGTGGGTAAGAATGCAAACTGGTGCAGCCACTCTGGAAAACATTATGGAGATTTCTCAAAAAACAAAACAAACAAAAAAAAACAACAACACTGGAAATGGTAGTATCTTACGATCCAGCAATTTCACTACAAGGTATTTCCACAAAGAATACAAAATCTTCAAAGGGATACATGCACCATGATGTTTACAGCAGCATTTTCTACAACAGCCAAATTACAGAAACTATCCAAGCATCCATCAACTGATGAATAAATTGAGATGTGGTCTATGGAATGTAATATTATTAGGCCGTAAAAACATGAAATCTTGCCATTTTCCATGAGCTGGATGGAGCGAGAGAATGTTATGCTGGGTGAAATAAGCCTTTCAGACAAAGACAAATACCAGATGATTTCACTAACACATGGAAATAAAACAAAACAACGTGGGTGGGGGGGTGGGGAGGAGACAGTGACAAACAGACTCTTAACTAGGAAACAAACTGAGGGCTTCCAGAGCAAGGTGGGGAATGGGTGAAACAGCTGCTGGGGATTAAGAAGTGCACCTGGGATGAGCACCGGATGACGTGTGGAGGGGTTGCTCTATATTTTACACCTGAAACTAATACTACACCGTATCTTTACTCACTGCAATTTAAATTAAAGATAACGTACGTTAATGACAGGTACCTACCAGGTTTTCTGTAGTTTGCAATCACTTAATTAGGTTGGGAAAATAACCATGAAACTTTTTAAAATGCATGTATGATGTGGGGGACAGTTTGTGCCCTTACCTCGGTCACTGGTTCTAGCAGGACTCGGAAAGTGGGTCCCAGCTCATTCTTCTAGGAGTTCCCAAGACGAGCATTTCATGTATTCATGTCCTAACGGAATGCAGCTCCCGTTCTTCTGAATTTCTGTCAGGGTTTCTTCCCGGAAACAAGCCTGAATCTGGAACAAACCATCGACTGCATCGATGAGGTGATGTCGTGGGACCCCGCAATCCACGAGACCTTTAGTAAAATATGTCTTGTTCAAATACTGTCTGGGAAGGGGAGGAATGAGACACGGGAACAGCCCAGAAAATGCAAAGGCCTGGACAGCTCAGCAACCAGCTTGCCCAGGGAAGCCACCCAGCGCCCACTCCTCAGCACTCAGTACAATAAGACAAATTCTCTCTGGCGACTCAGGAGATGCCAAGTTGCTACAAAGCTCCCAAGATCTCCCCTGGGGCAGGCGGCACAACCTGCTGGAAATTCAGCTCTGCTCTCTGTACTGAGGCAGCGGCAGAGACCCTGAGTACTCTGGGAGCAATCAAAGCCCTTCCTGCTCTGAGGTGCCCTGGGTCAGAAAAGCCGATGTTGCGCCCTCTGCTGGCCATCACTGCCTGGGCAGAGGAACCCGCCTCTCCGGGTCTGTGGTGCTCGAGCTCTCTCTGTTGGCCATCATGGGCATTCTTGCAATGTGGAAGGCCCTGGTCGCTCAGCTGAGACACTGAAGGTGCCTGAACAACTAAACCTGTTCTCCACATTGGGAAGGGTTTTAATGACAGGGCCTGGGACATAAAGAAATCTTTTCCTTCTCCTTTCTTGTGAGTGAAGAATGAAACCGAATTTATTAACGTAATGACATCATTTGTAACGTTTTAAGCAATGTTCACAGAAAAATAGGCCGCCAATTTACACTTGCTGAGCAAGTGGTAATTGTGTTTACCACCAAAATACTTAGGTTAGATAAAGAATGAACACCTTTGAGAGAGATACCGGCGTCAGATATGGAATGAATGAGTCCTAGGGATACAAGGGACAGCCAATGGAATGGAGTCAATCCTGTAATAATACTGTTGCATGCTTTCACAGGATAGCTACGCTTGTGCTTAAGTACAATATAATTTATAGACATATGGAATGACTAGAATGTATGCCTAAAACTCATACAACAAATGTGTGAACAATATTTCAATTAAAAATAGACATCCTTTACACTATTTTTAATTTCTCCTTCTTTGCCAATAAACTATCATTCCTGGTGCCCTTGGGTGGCTTAGTCAGTTAAGCGTCCGACTTTGACGCAAGTCGTGATCTTGCAGTCCATGAGTTTGAGCCCCGCGTCAGGCTCTGTCCTGAGAGCTCAGAGCCTCGAGCCTGCCTCAGATTCAGTATCTCCCACTCTCTCCTCCCTCCCCAGCTCAGGCTCTCCCAAAAAAAGAAAAAAGAAACATTAAAAATAAAAAATAATTCCTAATTTGGAATTTGTGAAATTCCATTTATACCAGATTTTCTAACATCACCATCTTGATGTGGAGAGCTTATCCAAAAAGTCACTAATAATATCTTTGATGACACATATGTGACAAGGTCAGAATGAAACTTACAGGGAGCTATGAATCAGTTGTGAATTTACAGTATGTATCCTTGGCTAATATTTCCAATAAAATGTGCTTTAGGGACACGGATGGATGAAATAATGTCCACCAGTCATATAGGTAAATATCCTATAGGACCATTATGCCTTCAATTACTAATTGCCATCTCTTCAGCATTAAAAGAAAGTTGGGACAAGAAAATGTCTTTGAATTTGATGTAAGAGAAGACTAGAGTGTTTTAAGTTGTTCACCTACCTTCTGGAATCCTCAGATTAGTTGTGGACAGGAGGATAGCAACCCACGATTGGGATGCACACCGCTAGTCCCAGAGGGAGGATATGGATCTTATTGTCAACTTTTTTAAATCAATATCAGCAGTCCACCTCTGCCAGGTACAGACTTCAGGACCTGGGGACAACATGATGCCTGATGCCTGGGTTCAGAACTTGAGGAAGGCCAGCTGGTGGGGGAGAGGGGAAATCCAACAGGGCCTGGGGCAGTGAGAGAGATGGCCCCAGGACACCTCCCCACAGGGCAGACTTGGAGTATACCTGCAAAAGAGCAGCACAATCTCCCTCAAGAAATCCCTCTCCATGACAGAACATGAGGCTGAACCTCACAATTCCAGAAGAAATGAGGGATACCCATCTGTTCAATTCCAATGGCTTCTGCAGAGCTTGGACCCAGGGATGTTGGAGTCTTGGGGTCATGGAACTCTGATGTCCATGATACAAGCCCTTTCTGCCCCGGCACTCAGAGTCACCTCATACATCCCCTCTCCCCTGACGCATCTGATGCCATCCACATACCTCGAGCAGGTGTCTACCTTCCTCTTTGTACTTCCTCTTTGCCACTGATTCTCTCTAACCACATCTCTCCATGTTTCCTCCTTTCACTCTTTAGGGAGTGGTGTAACATATGGTGCTAACCTTTATTCTTATACATGTGAATATCCAATTTTCCCAGCACCAGTTATTCAAGAGACTATTCTTCTCCACTGTGTATTTTTGACTCCCTTGTCAAATACTAGTTGACTGTGCATGCATGGGTGTAGATTGGGCTCTCAATTTCCGTTCCATTGTCTTGTGTGTGTGCTTATGCCAGTGACATAACTGACTTCTTTGTGTTAGAATGAAGCTTGAAATCAAGAAGTGTGATGCCTCCTATTTTGTCCTTTCTTGCATTGGCTACTTAGGGTCTTTTTGTGGTTCCAAATACATTTGAGGATATGTGTTTCTAATTGCATAAAAATTGCATCAGAGTCTTGATAGAGATAGCACTGACTCTCTAGAGGGCTTTGAGTAGTATGGACATTGTATCTTTATTAATTCCTCCTACAGATGGACATGGGGTGGCTTTTCACTGACTTGTGTGTTCTGTTTCTTCCATGCAAATTGAATTTCTTCCATTTCTGCACACAGGTTTTGTAGTTTTCTGTAGAGATCTTTCACCTCCTTGGCTAAATTTATTCCAATAAAGTTTATTGTTTTTGATGCTATTGTAAATGTATGGCCAACTAATCTTTGACAAAGCAGGAAAGATTATCCAATGGAAAAAAGACAGTCTCTTTAACAAATGGTGTTGGGAGAACTGGACAGCAACATGCTAGATTGAAACTAGACCACTTTCTCACACCATTCACAAAAATAAACTCAAAATGGATAAAGGATCTGAATGTGAGACAGGAAACCATCCAAACCCTAGACGAGAAAGCAGGGAAAGACCTCTCTGACCTCAGCCGTAGCAATTTCTTACTTGACACATCCCCAAAGGCAAGGGAATTAAAAGCAAAAATGAACTACTGGGACCTTATGAAGATAAAAATCTTCTGCACAGCAAAGGAAACAACCAACAAAACTAAAAGGCAACCAACGGAACGGGAAAAGATATTTGCAAATGACATATCGGACAAAGGGCTAGTATCCAAAATCTATAAAGAGCTCACCAAACTCCACACCCGAAAAACAAATAACCCAGTGAAGAAATGGGAAGAAAACATGAATAGACACTTCTCTAAAGAAGACATCCAGATGGCCAACAGCACATGAAAAGATGCTCAACGTCGCTCCTCATCAGGCAAATACATATTCAGATATCACCTCACGCCAGTCAGAGTGGCCAAAATGAACAAATCAGGAGACTATAGATGCTGGCGAGAATGTGGAGAAACGGGAACCCTCTTGCACTGTTGGTGGGAATGCAAATTGGTGCAGCCACTCTGGAAAACAGTGTGGAGGTTCCTCAAAAAATTAAAAAGAGACCTACACTATGACCCAGCAATAGCACTGCTAGGAATTTACCCAAGGGATACAGGAGTACTGATGCATAGGGGCACTTGTACCCCAATGTTTATAGCAGCACTCTCAACAATAGCCAAATTATGGAAAGAACCTAAATGTCCATCAACTGATGAATGGGTAAAGAAATTGTGGTTTATATACACAATGGAGTACTACGTGGCAATGAGAAAGAATGAAATATGGCCCTTTGTAGCAACAGGGATGGAACTGGAGAGTGTTATGCTAAGTGAAACAAGCCATACAGAGAAAGACAGATACCATATGGTTTCACACTTATGTAGATCCTGAGAAACTTAACAGAAACCAATGGGGGATGGGGAAGGGAAAAAAAGAGGTTAGAGTGGGAGAGAGCCAAAGCATAAGAGACTCTTAAAAACTGAGAACAAACTGAGGGTTGATGGGGGGTGGGAGGTAGGGGAGGGTGGGTGATGGGTATTGAGGAGGGCACATTTTGGGATGAGCACTGGGTGTTGTATGGAAACCAATTTGACAATTAACTTCATATATTGAAAAAAAATAAAATAAAATGTACTTATTTAGTTTAGTTTAAATTTATGTATGCATTTCTTCAGTATTTATTTTTGCAAGTTTTTATTTAAATTCCAATTGGTTAACATACAGTGTATGTTAATTTCAGGTATAGAATGTAGTCATCCATCACTTACATACAACACCCAGTGATCCTCACTGCTAGCACCCTCCATAGCCCATCACCCATTTAACCCATGCCCCTGCCCACCTCACTTATAGTAACCATCCATTTGCTATTTATTATTAAGAGTCTGGTTTCTGGTTGATTTTTATTTCATTCAATTATGTGAGGGGTCACATTTATTGATTTGCATTTCTGAAACATCCTGTCTTTACAGGGAAAAAACCCTTCATCACAGTCAATGACCCTTTTAATGTGATCCTGAATTTGGTTTCCCTGTATGTTACTGGAAATTATTCATCTATATTCATCACGGGGATACTGGCCTATAGATTTCTGTTCAGGTAGTATCCCTTATGGCTTTCTACCGGGGTAATTCCAGTCTCATGAAATGAGTTTGGTGGTGGTCATTCCCTTTGAATCAGTGAGAGGACTGCTGTTAGTTCTTCTACAAACGTTTGGTTAAATTCACCAATGAATCCACCTGGTCCTGGGGTTTTCTTCCTTGGCAGAACTTCGATTACTGATTCAATTTACTTACATTGGTTACCTTCTTGTATTGGTACAGTCTTCCTTTAATGGGTATGTGCAAACCTTCTATATCTTCCTGATACAATCTTGGTAGGTTATGTGTTTCTAAGAACCTATCCATTTCTTCTAGGTAGGTAGTTTTCTGTCATCTAATTTGGCCATAGTCGCCACTTTGTCTGCTTTATGTTTCTTTGGTATAAGGTATAATATCTTCTCTTTTATTTATAATTCTTTTGAACTCGGTCCTCTTTATGTCTTAGCATAGTCTATGTATAGTCCTGACAATTTTGTTTCACTCTTCTGAAAACCCACTGTTGCTCTTCATATTTTCTATTGATTTCATGGTCTGTTCCATTGGTTTCCACTCTCATATGGATTAATTTCTCCCTTTTGAGAACATTGGGCATAGATTGTTTTTTTCTTCTAGTTCTTAGAAGTTAAAGGTAGGTTGTTCATTTGAGTCTCAAATCTATCCTCCACGCATGCAAATCCAGTGACTCATCAGAGAACCTTCAATAGGTCTTTTCTGTCCTATTTCTCATTCTCAGAACTCTGAGAAATAGAATCCAAAAATTTATTTGAAGACACAATAAATGAAAACTTCCCTAATGCGGGGAAGGAAACAGATTCAGAGCAGGAGGCACAAAGAACCCCCATTATATTCAACAGAAGCAGATCCACACCAAGTCGTATAGTAATTAAAATCCAAACTGTCGTGATGAAGAAAAATTTTCACAGCAAGAAAACAAAAGTTGCCAGTTACCTACAAGCGAAACCCCATAAAGTTATCACTGGATGTATTTCAGAGGAAACTTTGAAACCGTAAGTGAGCAGCATGGTTTGGTAAAGGTGCCGAATGGAAAACATCTGCAGCCAAAGAAAGTCTATCCAGCAAACTGTCATTCAGATGGAAGGAGAGATCAAGAGGTTCCCAAATAAATACTAAGCGATTTCACAATCAACAAGCCACCCCTGCAAGAAATGTTAAAGGGGACTCTTTAAGTGGGAAAGAAACACCAAAAGTGACAATATTAAAGTGTGAAACGCAAAAGCTATAAAAATGAGTATATCTGTAAAACATCAGTCAAGGTATTCACAGTATGAAAGGTTTCAAAATAGGAACACTACATAGCTACAACATGGGGAGGAGAGGAGTAAACAACTGGTTCAAACTTAAATAACTATCAACTTAATATAGACTCCTATATGCAGAAGTGGTTAGGTACAAACCTAATAATACCCACAAATCAAACACTACTAATACATATGCAGAGTATAAAGACAAACAATTTCAACTGTGAAATTGTGAAGAAACCCTGCAAATCAAAAAAAAGAGAAAGAGAACAAAGGATCAGAAAAAATCAGAAATAACCAATATCAAGTAATAATAGGACAAGTACATGTCTATCAATTACTTTGAATAGAAACAGAATAAATGCTCAAATCAAAAGCACTGGGTGACAGATAGGGGCAACTGGATGGCTCAATCGCTTGAGATTTTGACTCTTGATTTTGGTTCAGGCTATGATCGCAGGATCATGGGATTGAGCCCCAACTGGGCTCTGCACTGAGCATGGAACTTGGTGAGGATTCATTCTCATTCTCATTCTCTCTCTCCCTCTCTCTCTGTCTCTCTCTTCCCTCATTCCCCCCACTCCGCCCTCCCATGCCTGTGCTCTCTCTCTCTTCATAATAAAAGGCACTGGGTGATAGAATGAGTAAATATATAGGACCCATCTATCTTCTACCTACAAGAGACTAATTACAGAACTAAGGTTTCAAAAGAAATCTGCCGTAGCAGTACCTTTATCAGACAAAATAGATTTAAAAATAAAACTGTAACAAGAGACAAAGAAGGACACTGTAATAATAAAAGATACAATCCAACAAAAAGATAGAACAATTGTAAACATATATGCGCTCACCCTGAAAGCATCCATATACACAAAGCAGTCCAAAACTAAAGAATTGAGAGTCATCCAATAATAGTAGGGCACTTTAACACCCCAATGACATCAATGGAGAGATATTTCCATCAGAAAATCAACAAGGAAGCAGAGACTTTGAATGACAGAGTAGACCAGATGGACTTAACCGATATATTTTAGACATTCCATCCTAACACAGCACAATACACATTCTTTTCACGTGCACATAGAACATTCCCCACATCGATAAAATATTAAGTCATAAAACAAGCCAAAACAAAATCAAACCAATCAACACCATACCATGTGTCTTTTCAGACCACAATGCTATAAAACTAGAAGTCTACAACAAGAAAAAAAATCTGGAAAAGGCACAAACACATGGAAGTTAAATAACATGCTACTAAACAATCAATGGCTCAACCAACAAATCAAAGAGAAAATCCAAAAAAAAAACATGGAAACAAATGAAAATGAAAACACAAGAATCCAAACATCTGTAAAGCAGGAAAACTGGTTCTAACAGGGAAGTTTATAACATACAAGTCTGATTCAGGAAAAAAGAAACAAAAAAACAAACACTGAAGTAAACTCCATAACTATATAAAATAAAAACCAGACAAAGGACAACAAACAAAACTCACAAAGGACAGAATGAAGAAAATAATTAAAATCAAAAAAGAAATAAATGATATAGAGATTAAAATTATGCACCCGATGCATTAAAAACAGATGAGGCAGTACGTGAAATCCTATCATACCGAGAGAGGCAGGGTGGCGGTGTGAAACAGTCCAGAGCCACGCAAGAATTGGGCAAGGCAAATACAACCTCCACTGCAGAGACACAGGGGCCAAAAAACTGAACACACTCCCTCCCAGATGCAGGGCGGTGTCCACGTATAATCATCTCCCCGTTCCAAGGGGAGTGCAAACATAACTTACTTCTTGTCCTAGACCTAAGCCTAACTCTAACCCAAATCCCAACAACTAAACATAACAGCTAACCCTAACCATAACCCTAATGCTAAACCCTGTCCCTATCCCTACGCCTAAACCCAAACCTAACCCTACCGAACTGAGAAAGTAAACAAACCCTGAACTAACCCTAACCCTGTGCCTAAACCTCTAACCCTAACCCTATAACTCTAACCCCAAAACCCTAACCCTATGCTCTAACTTTACCCGCTAACCCTAAAATTATAACCTAAAACTAACCCTACCCTAACCATAAAACTCTAACACTAACCCTAACGCTAACCGCTAATCGAATCTCCATACCCATAACCCAAACCCAAGTCCTAGACCTCACCTTATCCCTAAACCTAACGCAAACCCTAACACTAATGCTATCAACTTACACTAACCCCACCATCTAACCATTACCCTAACTCTCAAACCCAAACCATAACCCTAGACCTAAGCCTAGCCCAAGCCCAAACCTAATGCCTAAACCTAATTCTAACTCCAAACCCTAACCCTTAACCATAACACTAAACACTAACCATAACCCTAAACATAACCCTAATGCATAAACCTAACTCTAACCCCTAACACTAACCCCTAACACCAACCCTAACCGTAACCCTAACCCCTAACACCAAACCCAATCCCAAACTCTAACCCAACGCACACGACACACAGGAATGGTGTCACATCCACATTGGTGAAGTCCCTGGTCAGAACATTAACCCTAGTTAAGGATCTTTCTAGATGGGGACCCAATTCCTATCTCTGAGAACACCACAAACAAATTGCCCAAAGCGGTACAGAATTACTCGACATGGAACATCGAACATCATCATGACGTTTCCAATGCCCGCATGGAGCAGCACAAGGGGGCTGATGAGGCCCAACTGAAGATGGCACACACACGAGGCTGGTCCTGGAACACAAAGACTAAGCCTGAACAGCCCGTTCTGATAAGGCCCACACACAATCCTCTGGGGAGACCACTACACTGCAGAGGTTCAGCGCTTGGAGCTTCCTGGGACCTAACCCTAACCTTAACTGTGACACTCACATACCGCTCAAACTAAACCTCACCCCAACTCTAAACCTAACCCTACACGTGACCCGCACCCGCGCATGGACCTTCATTCAGCCCTCAGGGTGATCATGGCACTGGTGTCGCTTTGGCCCTGGCAACATCCATGGAATGAACCTTAACCTTGGCAAAAGCTTTCTCCTAATGGGGACCCAATTCCTAAGTCTGAGGACAAGACGGACATGGGGCCCAGAAGCGGAGGAGGATTACGTGGCATGGAACCTGGAACATCACCATGTCATTTCCAAAGACCAGAAGGAGCTCCACAGGGGACTTCTTGAGGTCTAACCGAGGAGTGGCACTGGCACCCAAAACTCAGCCTGACTGGGACCCTCCTTTGACCCCTCTACTCAGCTTTGTGGGGTGACAATGGCCCTACTGGGGGTATAGTGCCAGGAGCCTCCTGTGACCAAGCCCTAATCTTAACAGTGACCCACAGTATACACGTGAACCTAAACCTCACCTCATCTGTAACACTCACCCTACACCTGACTCGCACCATGCATGTGCCCTCATATCATCGATTCAGGGAGATCACAGGACTGGTGTCACTTCAGCCCTGGAAGATTTCCCTGGCCAAAACCCTAACTGTAGCTAAGGCTTTCTGCATATGGAGACCGAATTTCCACCGTCTGACAAGAGCAGGCACAATTGGTTGAGAAGCAGTGCAGAATAATTGTGTGTGAAGCGTGGAACATCACCATGTCATTTCCAAAACAGGGCTTCAGGTGCACAGGAGGATTCCCGAGGCCTACCGAAGAGTGCGGATATAGGTGTGGGGCCGTGGAACACAAAGACTAATGCTGTCTGGTACCCTTCCTTCTGCACTCCAGTCAGCCATTTGGGGAGACAACTGCACTGCTGTAGGTTCAGGGTCTAGAACCTCCTGGGAACTAATCTCAGCCATAAACAGAAACGTAACCCTAACGCTACACCTAAACCTAACACAAACTCTCACACTAACTCTAAACCAGACCCACACCCGCCCATGTGCCCACATTTCAGCCCTCCATGGAATTCACGAGAATGGTATCGCTTCGGCCCTGGCGACATCCCTGTACCAAACCCTTAACCCAAGCTAAGGCTCTCTCCCCATGGAGACCCAATTCCAAAGTCTGATAATAGCACGTACATGGGTTCCAGAATCGGTGCAGAAATACTCAACATAACATGGAACATCACCATGTCCTATCCAAAGCACGACTGCAGCTACAACAGAGGATTTATGAGTACTACACGAAGAGCATTCCATACACTTGTCTGGACTTTGTACCCAAAGACAAATCCTTACTGGAAACCTCCCTTGTGTACTCAACTCAGCCCTTCTGGGAGACAACTTCGGGGAGACAGCTGTACGAGGGGATTCCTGAGCCCCACCAGAAGGGTAGCCCATACATTTGACTGGCCATACATTTGAAACACAAAGACTAATCCTGACCGGCAACCTCCCTTGTGTACTCCACTGAAACCTTCAGGGAGACAACTCCTCTGCTGTGGGTTCAGTACCTGGAGCCTCCGGGACATAACCCCGACCCTAACCCTAACCCTAACCCTTACCCTACACCTGACCCTATCTATCACACTAACTCTAAAACACACCCAGAGCCAAGAATGTGCCCTCATCACCCTCCATGGATTCACAACACTGGTGTCACTTGGGCCCTGGCAATGTCCCTGGACCGAAACCTAACCCTAGGTAAGTCTTGCTTCCCATGGGGAACCAACTCCAAAGTCTTACAACAGCACGCACACGGGTTCAAGAATCGGTGCAGAAATACTCGCCATGGAACATGTAACATCACAACGTCATTTCAAAAGAGCTATGGCAGCTGCACTAGAGGACTTCTTAGGCCTAACCGAAGGGTGGCCCATATATTTGTCTGGACTTGGAACCCAAAAACTAATCCTGACTGGCACCTTCCCTTGTGTACTCCACTCAGACCTTCGGGGAGACAATTGCTCTGCTGTGGGGTGTCTAGAGACTCCTGGGACCTAACCCTAACCCTAAACATAACCTTAAACATAACCCTCACCCTACACCTAACCCTATCTGTAACCCTAACCCTACACTTGACCCGCACCGTCGCATGGGCCCTCAATTCAGCCCTCGAGGGAGATCACGAGACTGGAGTCGCGTCAGCCCTGGCGATGTCACTGGACCGAACCCTAATCCTAGCTAACCCTAGCTAAGGCTCTCTCCCCATGGGGACCCAAAACCAAGTGTGACAACACCACGCACCTGGGGTCCAGAAGCGGTGCAGGATCACTCGGCATAGAACCTGGAACAACACCATGTCCTTTCAAAGACCCGGCTGCGGCATCCCGAGAGGATTCCAGAGGCCTCACTGACCAGTGGCCCAAAGAGTTGTGTGGTCTTGGAAGCCCAAGACTAATCCTGACCAGCACCCTACCATGTGCCCTCACCTTATTCCTTTGGGAAGACAACTGCACTCCTGTGGGTTCAGCGCCTGGAGCATCCTGGGTCCTAACACTACCCTAAACCTAAGCCTAAACAGAACCCTCAGCCGAAACCTAATCCTATCTCAAACGCTAACCCTCCACTTGACCATCACCATCGCATGGGCTCTCACTTCATCCCTGGGAGGATATCACGAGACTGGAGTCGCTTCAGACCTGGTGACGTCCAGGAACAGAACCTTAACCCTAGCTAAGGCTCTCTCCCCATGCGGACCCAATACCAAAGTCTGACAACACCACATGCCTGGGCTCCAGAAGTGGTGCAGGATCACTCGGGATAGAACCTGGAAGGTCCCCATGTGCTTTTGAAGGCCTGGATGCAGCTGCCTATAGGATTCCTGAGGCCTACTACACCAGTGACCCATAGAGTTGTCAGGCCTTGGAACCAAAAGACTAATCCTGACTAGCACCCTCCCTTGTACACACAGCCCAGCGGAGAGACAACTGCACTGCTGTGCTTTCAGCGCCTGGAGCCTCCTGGGACCTTATTCTAACCCTAACCCTAAACATAATCCTAACCAGAACCCTCAACTGAAACTTAATCCTATCTGGAACTCTAACCCTACACTTGACCCGCATCATCGCTGGGCCCTCAATTCAGCCCGCGAGGGAGATCACGAACCTGGAGTCGCTTCCGCCCTGCCGACTTCCCTGGACCTAACCCTAACCCTGGTTAAGGCGCTAACCCCATGGGGAACCAATTCCAAAGACTGACAACAGCAAACAAACGGTTTCGAGCTCAGTGTAGAAATACTCTACACGGAATGCAGAACATCACCACGTCATTTCCAAAGCACAACTGCAGCTCCACGAGAGGATTCCTGAGGCCTATCCAAAGTGTCTCCCATACATTTGTCTGCAATTGGAACCCAAAGACTTATCCTGACTGACACCCTCCCTGGGGATACCACTCGGCCCCTCAGGGAGACAACGGCACTCTTGTGGAATCAGTCCTTGGAGCCTCCTGGGATCTAACCCTAACCGAAACCGTAACCCAAACCATATCCCTCAACCTACACTTAACCCTATCTCTAACCCTAACCCTGTGATTCACCTGAAACTTCGCATGGGCCCTCAATCAGCCCTCTATGAAGATCATGAAACTGGAGTCGCTTCAGCCCTGCTGACTTCCCAGGACCAACCCCTAACCCTAGCTAAGGCTCTCTCCCCATGTGGAATAAATTTCAAGTCTGACAAGAGCACACACATGAGATCGACAATCAGTGCAGAAATACTCGGCATGGAACATGGAAATTCACCATGTCATTTGCAAAGCGCGACTGCAGCTGCATGAGAGGATTCCTGAGGCCTACCTGTAGGATGGCCAATACATTTTTCTGGCCTTGGAACCCAAGCCTAATGCTGACCGGCACCCTCCTTTGTGTAGTGCACTCAGCCCTTCAGGGAGACAACTGATCTACTGTGGGTTCAGTGCCTGGAGTCTCCTGGGACCTAACCCAAACCCTATCCATGACCCAAACCATAACCCTCACCCTACACTTAACCCTATCTAGCACACTAACTCTACAGCAGACTCACAGCCACACATTTTCCCCTCACTTCACCTTCCATGGTATTAACAACACTGGTGTCTCTTCAGCCCTGGCAACTTACCTGGACCGAATCCTAAACCTAGCTAAGCCTCTCTTCCCATGGGGTCCCAATTCCAAAGTCTGACAATACCATGCAGATGGGTTCGAGGATCGGTGCAGAAATACTAGGTATGGAGCGTGTAACATCACCATGTCATTTCCAAAGCGCGACTGCATCTGCACAAGAGGATTCCTGAGGCCTACCCGAAGGATGGCCCATACATACATCTGGCCTTGAAACCCAAAGACTAATCCTGACAGCACCCTCCCTTGTGTCCCCCACTCAGCCCTTTGGGGAGACAAAGGCTCTGCTGTGGGGTCAGTGCCTGGAGACTCCTGGGACCTAACACTAACCCTAAACATAACCCTAACCGTAACACTCACCCTACACTTAACCCATTCTCTAACACTAACCATACACTTGACCCGCACCCTCCCACGTGCCCTCATTTCAGCCCTTGAGGGAGATCACAAAACTGGAGTCGATTGAGCCAGGTCTATTTCCCTGGACCGAATCCTAACCCTAGCTAAGACTCTCTCACCATGGGGACCCAATTCCAAAGTCTGACAACACCCCGCTCAAGGGTTCAAGAATTGGTGCAGAAATACTCGGCATGGAACGTGGAACATCAGTATGTCATTTTCTAAGGGTGACTGCAGCTGCAAGAGAGGTTTACCGAGGCCTACACGAAGGGTGGCCCAGATATATGTGTGGCCTAGAATCCAAAGGCTAATCATGACCGGCACCCTCCCTGTTTCTTCCATTCAGCCCTTCGGGGAAACATCTGCACTGCCTTGGGGTCAGTGTCTGGAGGCTCTTGAGACCTAAACCTAACAGAAACCCTAACCAGAACCCTCAGGCGAACCCAAACCCTATCTCGAACTCTAACCCTACACTTGAAGCGCACCGTCACATGGGCCCCCACTTCAGCCCTCGAGGTAGGTCACGAGACTGGTCTTGTCAACACTGGCGATGTCCCTGGATCGAACGCTAACCCTAGCTAAGGCTCTCTCCCCATGGGTACCCAATACCAAAGTCTGACACCCCAACGCCTGGGGTCCTGAAGCAGTGCAGGACCACCTGGCATAGAACCTGGAACATCACTATGTTGTTTCCAAGCCCCACTGTAGCTGCCCCTGAGAATTCCTGAGGCCTACTCGACCAGTGGCCCATACAGTTGTCTGGCCTTTGGACCCAAAAATTAATCCTGACGAGCACGATCCACTGTGCCCTCACTCAGCCCTTCAGGGAGACAACTGCACTGCTGTGGGGTCAGCGCTTGGATCCCCCTGGGAACTAAACCTAACCCTAACACTAGTCAGAACTCTCAACAAATCCCTAACCCTATCTCAATTCAAAGCCTACTCATGACCTGCACCTTCGCATGGGCCCTCATTTCAACCCTCCATGGAGATCACAAGACTGGATTCGCTTCGGCACTGGTGATGTCACTCAATCAAACCCTAAATTTAGCTAAGGTCTCTCCCCATGGGGAACCCAATACAAAAGCCTGAAAACACCACGTGTCTGGGTGCATGAAGCGGTACAGAATCACTCGGCAAAAAACCCGGAACATCACCATGTCCTTTCAAAGGCCTGGCTGCAGCTGCCCAAGAAGATTCCTGAGGTTTCCCTGAAGGGTGGCCCATACATTTGTCTGGCCTTGTATCAAAGACTGATCCTGACCGGCATCCTCCCTTGTGTACTCCACTCAGCCCTTCGGGGAGACAGTTGCTCTGATGTGGGGTCAGTGCCTGAAGTCTCCTGGGACATACCCTAACCCTAACCGTAATCTTAACCCTAGCCCTCAACCTGCTCCTAACCCTATCTATCACACTAACTCTACAGCAGGCCCACAGCTGTGCATGTGCCGTCACCTCAGTCCTCCATGGAATTCATGATACTGGTGTTGCCTCAGCCCTGTCGATGTCCCTGGTCTGAACCCTAACCGTAGCTATGGCTCTCTCCCCATGGGACCCAATTCCAAAGTCTGACTACAACACGCACACGGGATCGAAAATAGGTGCAGAAACACTTGGCATGGAACCTGAAACATCACCATGTGATTTCCAAAGCACGAGTATGTCTACAAGAGAGTATTTCTGAGGCCTACCTGAAGAACGTCCCATAGAGTTGTCTGGTCTTGGAACCCAAAGACTAATCCTGACTGGAACCCCCCCCCCTCCTTGTGTACTCCACTCAGCCCTTCGTGGAGACAAGTGCACTGTTGGGGTTTCAGTGCCTGGAGCATCCTGGGTCCTAAGTCTAACGCTAACCTTAACCCTAACCATAACCCTCAACCTATACCTAACCCTGTCTCATTAAAAAGGACATCAGAATCAGAGGGCTCCCAGAAGATGAAGAGAGAGACAAAGGGATAGAAGTATTAAGTCAGCAAATCATAGCGGATATTTTTTTTTTTTTTTACCTAGGAAAAGGCACAGACATTAAAGTCCAGGAAGCACAGAGGACTCTCATAAGATTCCACAAAAATCCACCAGTAAAAGGAATATCATATTCAAATTCACAAAATACTCAGTCAAGGAAAGAATCATGAATGCAGCAAGGGAAAAAAGTACTTAACCAACAAGTGAAGACAACAAAGATCAGGTTTGCAGCAGACCTACCCACAGAGGCTTGGCAGGCCAGAAAGGAGTGGCAAGATATACTCAATGTGCTGAATCAGAAAACTATGCGGCCAAGAATTCCTTATCCAGCAAGTCTGTCGTTCAAAATAGAAGGACAGATTAAAAGTTTCCCAGGCAAATAAAACTTAAAGGAGTTCGTGACCACTAAACAATTCCTAAAGGAATTTTCAGGGGGGGCTCCCTGAGGGGAGAAAAGATTAAAAAAAAAAAAGAATAAAAAAACACCAAAAGTACCAAAGACTGACTGGATAGCACAAAAAAACACCACCACAAAATCCAACGCTACAAGACACATAATGACAATGATCTCATATCTGTGAGTACTCACTGTAAACGTCAATGGCATAGATGCTCCAATCAAAAGACACAAGGTAACAGGGTGGGTAAAAAAACAAGATCCATCTATATGCTGTTTACAAGAGACCCATATTAGACCTAAAGACACCTTCAGATTGAAAGTAAGGGGCTGCAGAACCATCTATCATGCTAATGATCGCCAAAGAAAGATGGAGTAGCCTTACTCATATCAGACAATCTAGACTTCAAAATAAAGACTGTAACAAGAGATGAATAAGTGTGTTGTATCATAATTGAGGGGGTCTATCCACCAAGAAGACTTAACAATTGTAAACATTTATGCTCCCAATGTGAAAGCAGCCAAAGATATAAATCAATTAATCACAAATATAAAGAAGCTCATTGATAATAAAACCATAATAGCATGGGACTTCAACACCCCATTATGACGACAGAAAGATCATTTAAACAGAAAATCAATAAACAAACAATGGATTTGAGTGAGACACTGGACCAGATGCACTTAACAGTTATATTCAGAACATTTCATCCTAAAGCAGCAGAATGTACATTCTTCTCCAGGACACATGGAACGTCTGCAGAATAGATATCATACTGGAAAACAAATCAGCCCTCAACAAGTACAAAAAGTTTGAGATCATACCGTGCATATGATCAGCTCACAATGCTATAAAACTCAAAATCAACCACAAGAAAAAATTTGGAAAGATAACAAACACTTGGAGACTAAAGAACATACTACTAAAGAATGAATGGTGGAATACAAGCTGGTGCAGCCACTCTGTAAACAATATGGAGTTTCCTCAGAAAACTAAAAACAGAACTACCCTATGACCCAACAATTGCGCTGCTAGGCATTTATCGAAGGGATACAGGTGTGCTGTTTTGAAGGGACACATGCACCACCCCCATGATTATAGCAGCACTATCAACAATAGCCAAAGTATGGAAAAAGCCCAAATGATGTCCACCAATGGAAGAATGGATAAAGAAGATATATATATATATATATATATATATATATATATATATATATATATATATAAAATATTATATATATATCACTATATAGATAGTGATATATATAGCGATATACATAAGTGATATATCACTTATATATATGTGATATATATATATAAGTGATATATATATATAAGTGATATATATATATATATTTATATATATATATTTCAAAAAGACTGAAATCTTGCCATTTGCAACTACATGGTTAGAACTGTAGGGTATTATGTTAAGTGAAATTAGAGAAAGACAAAAATCATATGACTTCACTCACATGAGGACTTTAAGAGACAAAACATATGAACATAAGGGAAGGGAAACAAAAATAAAATAAAAACAGCGAGGGGAACAAAACAGAATGGACTCATAACTATGTAGGACAGACAGTGTTACTGGATGGGATGTGGGAGGGGGTTTGGCTAAATGGGTAAGGGGCATTAAGGAATATACTCATGAAATCATTGTTGCACTATATGCTAACTAATTTGGATGTAAATTTTAAAACATAAAAAATAAAATTAAAAAAAAGGAATGAATGGGTGAACCAAGAAGTTAAAGAGAAAATTAAAAAGTACATGGAAGCCAACGAAGCAGATAACACCAGACCCCTAAACCTCTGGGATTCAGCAAAGGTAGTCATAAGAGGAAGCTTATAGCAATCCAGGCCTTCCAAAAGAGGTAAGAAGGTCTCAGATACACAGCCCAACTTTATACCTTAAAGAGCTGGAAAAAGAACAACAAATAAAACCAAACCAGCAGAAGACAAGAAATGATAAAGATTACAGCAAAAATCAATGCTATTGAAACTGAAAACCAAAACAAAAACACACACAGAAGAAAACAACAACAACAACTATCCCCCCTCCACCCACGCACAAAACAGTAGAACAGATCAATGAAACCGGAAGCTTGTTCTTTGAAATAATTAATAACATTGATAAACCACTAGCCAGTTGGATCAAAAAGAAAAAGGAAAGGACCCAAAGAAATAAAATCACGAAAGAAAGAGGAGAGGTCACAACCAACACAGCAGGAATACAAATAATAAGTGAATATTATCAGCAAATATATGCCAATAAAATGGACAATTTTGAAGAAAGAGACAAATTCCTAGAAATATATAAACTAACAAAACTGAAACAGGAAGAAGTAGAAAATTTGAACAGACCCGTAACCAGTAAAGACATTGAATTAGTAATCAAAAATTTCCCAAGAAAAAGAGCCTAGGGCCAGATGGCTTTCCAGGGGAATTCTACCAAACATTTAAGGAAGAGTTAACACCTATGCTCTTGAAGCTGTCCCAAAAAAAGAAATGGAAGGAAAACTTCCAAACATTTTCTCTGAACCCAGCATTACCTTGATTCCAAAACCAGAAAAAGACCCACTAAAAAGGTGAAGTATACACAAATTTTCATGATGAACATGGATACAAAAATCTTCCACAAGATAAGAACCAACCATATCCAACAATACATTTAAACGTTACTCACCACGACCAAGTGGGATTAATACCTGGAATGCAAATCGGGTTCAATATCCACAAAACAATCAATGTGACTTATCACATCGATAAAAGAAAGCACAAGAACCACATGATCCTCTCAATAGATGCAGAGAAAGCATTTGACAAAATACAGCATCCTTTCTTGATAAAATCCCTCAAGAACGTAGGGATAGAAAGATCATACCTCAAGATCATAAAAGGCGTATATTAAAGACCCGACGCTAATATCATCCTCAAAGGGGCAAAACTGAGAGCTTTCCTCCTAAGGTCAGGCACAAGACAAGGATGTCCACTCTCTCCACTTGTATTCAACATAATATTGGAAGTCTTAGCCTCAGGAATCAAACAACACAAAGAAATAAAAGGCATCCAAATCGTCCAAGAGGAGCTCAACCTTTCACTCTTCATAGATGGCATGAAACTCTATGTGGAAAACCCACCATAGTCCAACAAAAAACTGCTAGAAATAATACAGGAATTCAGGAAAGTGGCAGGATACAAAATCAATGCACAGAAATCAGTTGCATTCCTATGCACCAACAATGAAGCAAGAGAAAGAGGGATCAGGGAATCGATCCCATTTAAAACTGCACCAATGGGGCGCCTGGGTGGCGCAGTCAGTTAAGCGTCCGACTTCAGCCAGGTCACGATCTCGCGGTCTGTGAGTTCGAGCCCCGCGTCAGGCTCTGGGCTGATGGCTCAGAGCCTGGAGCCTGTTTCCGATTCTGTGTCTCCCTCTCTCTCTGCCCCTCCCCCGTTCATGCTCTGTCTCTCTCTGTCCCAAAAATAAATAAACGTTGAAAAAAAATTAAAAAAAAAAACAATAAAACTGCACCAAAACCCATAAAATACCTAGGAATAAATCTAACCAAATAGGTGAAAAATCTATACACTGAAAACTATAGAAAGCTTGTGAAAGAAATTGCAGATGGCAAACACACAGAAAAGACAAATGTTGCATGCTCCTGGATAGAAAGAACAAATATTGTTAAAATGTCAATAGTACCCAGAACAATCTACATAGTCAACACAATACCTATCAAAATAACACCATCATTCTTCACAGAGCTACAACAAAGAATCCTACAATTTGTATGGAACCAGAAAAGACCCTGAATAGCCAAAGCTATCTTGAAAAAGAAAACCAAAGTAGGAGGCATCACAATCCTGGACTTCAAGCTGTATTACAAAGCAGTAATCACCAAGACAGTATGCTCTTGGCACAAGAACAGACACTCAGATGAGTGGAAGAGAATACGAACACAGAAATGGACCCAGAAACGTATGGCCAACTAACCTTTGACAAAAAGGATAGAATATCCAATGGAATAAATACAGTCTCCTCAGCAAGTGTGCTGGGAAAACTGGACAGCGACATGCAGAAGAATGAGTCTGGACCACTTTCTCACACTCAAAATGGATGAAAGACACTCAAAAAGGATGAAACACCTAAATGTAACATAGGAAGCCATCAAAACCCTCGAGGAGAAAGCTGGCAGAAACCTCTTTGATGTTTGCTTCCACAACTTCTTAGTCAACAAGTCTCCAGAGGCAAAGGAAACAAAAGCAAAAATGAACGATTAGGACCTCATCAAAATAAAAAGCTTCTGCACAGTGAAGGAAACAATCAGCAAAACTAAAAGGCAACCAACAGAATGGGAGAAGATATTTGCAAACGACATATGAGATAAAGGATTAGTATGCAAAATCTATAAAGAACATATCGAACTCAATACCCAAAAAACAAGTAATCCAGTGAAGAAATGAGCAAAGACATGAGCAAACACTTTCCAAGGATGACATCCAGATGGCCAAATGAAACATGAAAAAATGCTCAACATCACTCACCATCATGGAAGTACAAATCAAAAACACAATGAGATAACACCTCACCCCTGTGAGAATGGCTAACACTAACAACTCAGGCAACGACAGATGTTGGCGAGGAAGTGGAGAAAGAGGAACTCTTGCACTGCTGGTGGGAATGCAAACTGGCACAGTCACTCTGGAAACCAGTAGGTAGGTTCCTCACAAAATGAAAAAGAGGACTACCCTACAACCCAGCAGTTGCACTACTAGGTATTTATCCAAATGATACAGATGTGCTATTTTGAAGGGAAAAGTGAACCCCAAAGTTATAGAAGCACCATCAACAGCTAAAGTATAGAAAAAAAACAAATGTCCATCGATGGATGAATGGATAAAGAAGATGTGGTGTATACACACACACACACGCACGCGCGCGCGCACACACACATACACAATAGAGTATTGCTTAGCAATCCAAAAGAATAAAATGTTGCCATTTAACCTGCATGGATGGAACTAGAGGGTATTATGCTAAGCGAATTTAGTCAGAGAAAGACAAATATTATAGGACCTCACTCATATGAGGACTTTAAGATACAAAACAGATGAATATAAACTTGAAAACCTGGAGCTTTGGAGGTCAGCTGACCCAGCACTGGGTGATCCAGGAGGATGAGTGATAGCCAGGTCCCAGCATGTGTGGAGAGACAATGTAAACACGGCATTTTACACAATGTGGAGGCAACAGGACACACATCTACTCATGCTGATTCCTGAGTGTGTTGGAGGACTTCTCCCACAATGAGGGAGCTCACAGGCACCATTCTTCTACCCCAACCTCCCAGAATAAGCATAGAAGCACCCACCAGAGGGTGAGGCTGCACACACTTGCTACCTAGCCAGTTAGCAGTGCGCCAGTCCCAAGGGTTCACTGGGGGACTCATGACACCAAGCCTGCTGGTCTCAGGGCAAACATTTTTCAAACCACAAGGCACACTGTCCGACAAGCTGCATGCATAGCTGCCACAGCATGCTGTGTACATCTGCAGCTCACCCAGCTGTGCACATCCAGGCACCCTCATCTGTCTCACCCAGCCACATGTCCCCAAGCACAGACATGCTCTGTGCATATCCTCAAGCCCCTAGTTTCCACCGCTGGTCCACAGTCCCCAACCACCAAAAGACATCAGGAAATCTAGCATAGGACTAGTAGCCCTGTGCTAACACTCCTGCCCTGCTCCCAAGTTACCCAGCGGGCATAACACCCCACAGCTGGCCTGCCTGGGTCCCACTAACACCACTGAGAGCAAGCACAGCCCACAACAGGCACACAATCAGTGCAGACACCTGCACTGAAAGGAAAAGTAACCCAGACACAACAGCAGGAAGTGAGCAATACCCATACGATATCCTCCTGAAGGTCCAGTTCCTATAAATGGAGACATTCACTACTGAGGTCTCTAGGACCTCTTCTTCATAACGTTATTAGTTTCAAGAGCAGAAGGCACAGATGACTCTCTTAACACAGAGAAATAGAGCCAGAGAGACAAACAAAATGGACACACAGAGATGTTTATCCCCAATGAAGTCCTAGTCAGAGCCATAGCCAGAGATCTAAGCCAAAGAGATATAAGTAACATACCTGATACAGAATTTAAAGCAATGATCATAAGGATACTCATTAGAGTTGTGAAATGAGTAGAAGAGTGAGACCCCTGACTAGAGATAAGAAATAATACAGTAGACATTGAGGACACAATAAAGGAGAAACAGGCTTGCTAGAACGAACAGAGGGATGGAAGAAGCAAACCAACAAACCAGTGACCTCGGAGACTGAGTAATGGAAATTAATCACACTGAACCAAAAAGAAAGAACAGACTTCTGCAATGTGAGATGAGACTAAGTGAACTCAGTGACTACAGCAAACATAATAATATTCATATTGGAGGAGTCCCGGAAGAAAGAGAAAAGGGGGCAGAAAATTTATTTGTGGAAACAATAGCTGAAAACTTCTGTAATTCGGGGAGGGAAGCAAACATCCACATCTGGGAGACTAGAGAATTCACATCAAAATCAACAAAATCAGGCCAACACCCAGACATACTGTAAGCAAACTTGCAAATTATAGTGACAATAAAGAAAAACTCTTAAAAGCAGCAAGACAAAGAACCCTCACTTAGAAGGGAAGACCCATAAGGCTAGCTACCATATTTCTGAACAGAAACGTGGCAAGCCACAAGCGAGTGACATCACATATTCAAAGTACTGAATGGAAAAATCAGCAGCCAAGAATACTCTATCCAACAAGGCTATCATTCAGAATGGAAGGAGACACAGAGTTTCCCAAACAAAACTAAAGGTGTTTGTACCACTAAACCAGTCCTGCAAGAAATACTAGAGGAACTCTGAGTGGAAAGGAAAGACCAAAAGTGACAGTATAGAGGTAAAAGACACAAATAAAGTAAAACATGAATATTTCTGTAAAAAATCAGTTAAGGAACTCAGAGAAATGGATTTGAAATATAATAACATCTACCAAAAAACCTAGCGAGGAGAAAATAATGGGTGCAAAGGTAAATGACCATCAGCTTAATACAAACTGCTAAATGCAGAAGAGGTTATATAAACACCCAGCAGTAACCATATATCAAAAACCAGTCACAAATATGCTAAGAATAAAGATAAAGAAATTAAAATACATCACTAAAGAAAATAAGCAAAAAATGAAAGACAGACAAGAAAGGATTGGAGAAAATCATTATAAACCACAAGAAAACAGGTTTAAAAAAATGGCAATACATACATACCTATCAATCATTTCTTTGAAGGTAAATGGAATGAATACTCCAATCTAGAGACGTAGGGTGTAAGAACGGATGAAAAACCAAAAGCTGGAGTAGCAATACTTGTATCAGAAAAAATACACTTAAAAAAAAAGTACATAACAAGAGACAGAGGAGGACACTATATACCAGTAAAGGGTACAATCCAAAAAGAAGCTATAACAACTGTAAATATATCCCACAATTAAGTGGGATTTATTCCCAAGCTGCAAGCGTGGTTCAATATTCTCAAATCAATCAATGTGATACAATATATCAACAGGAGAAAGGATAAGAACCATCTGATCGGGGCACCTGGGTGGCTCAATCCTTTAACAGTCCGACATCAGCTCAGGTCATGACCCCATGATTTGTGAGTTCAAGTCCCACATCGGACTCTGTGCTGAAAGCTCAGAACCAAGAGCCTCCATCGAACTCTGTGTCTCCCACTCTCTCTCTGCCCCTCCCCTGCTCACGCTCTGTCTCTCAAAATTAATGAACGTTAAAAGAAAAGAACCATACGGTCATTTCAATACATGAAGAAAAAGCATTTGACATAGTACAACATCCATTCATGATTATAACCCCCTAAAGTAGGTTTACAGGGAACATACATCAATGTAATAAAGGTTTTCTATGAAAACCCCGCAACTATAATCAACCTTAATGGAGAAAATCTGAGAGCTCTTCCTATAAGGTCAGGAAGAAGACAAGGATGTTTACTCTTGCCACTTTTAATAAACGTAGTACTGGAAGTCCAAGCCACAGCCAGCAGATAAACGAAACGAAAAGAAATGAAACAAAACAAAGTAAAGTAAAATTAAATTAAATTAAATTTAAATTTAATTAAATTAAATTAAAACAAAAACAAATCTGGAAGAAGTGAAACCTTCACATTTTGCAGATTACATGACACTATATGTAGAAAACCCTAAAGAGTCCACCCAATAACTGCTAGAAGTGATAAATGAATACAGCAATGTCACCAGATACAAAATCATTGTACAGAAATCTGTTGCATTTCTAGACAACAATGAAGCAGTAGAAAGAGAAATTAAGAAAACAGTCGCATTTACAGTTGTACACCAAATAATAAGATATCTATGAATAAATCTAACCAAAGTGGTGAGCGACCTATACTCTGAAAACTGTAAAATAGTGATGAAAGAAATACAAGATGACACAAAGAAATGGAAGGATATTCCATACTCATGGATCAGAAGTACAAATTTCATGAAAATGTCTATACTTCCCAAAGCAATTGGCACAATTAATGCAATCACCATCAAAATAGCAACAACATTTTTCATAGAACTGTAACAGTCCTAAAATTTGTACGGAACCACAAAAGACCCCAATCTTCAGAGTGAACAACCTTTATGTGAAGTGGTAATTATGGATGGCATTATGCCTCTGGATCTTCTGCTCCAAAACACAGTAACTCTGGCCTAAGCATCTGAACAAACGTTAGACATATCCCAACCAAGGATCATTCTACAAAATACATTCTACAAACGTACCCTCAAAACTTTGCACCTTATGAAAAATATGGAAAAATCTAAAAATTGTCATGGCCAAGTGGAGCCGAAGGGGACAGGATGACTGTAATGTGCCAGCTGGGATAAGTCTGGGACAGAAGAGGTTAAAACCGAAGCAATCTGAATACAAATATAAACTTTAGTTAATACTACCATATCTCTTCGGGATATTGATTGTGATCATGTATCAACTCAGAGGACATCAACAGTCAGAAAACACTCTGATGTATGTGGAGAGTCAGAACAATCTTCCCAATTTTTTTGGTAACTAGAAGCCTATCACAAATGAAAAGATTATTAGTAATCATGGTTTTATGTTTTCAACACATAATATTTTATGACTAGTTCCAGTATTAGTTACTAGTGATGGACATGTACCTATTCTTGTTGTTCTTAATATTATTTAATTTAAATAATAGAATTCATGGTGCAGAAAACTGAATGCGTGATATACAATTCATAGAAACATCTATTTTACATATTTTAAGATAATAACATATGTATATACCACTGTATTATGTGATATGTAAATTAAGTGTTTTTCTCATCTTGAACGAGCATGTCATTGAATGGCTTTCCATAAAGGTGGTCATCCTAGATAATGAATGATACTCAGATTTTACAGGATGTACTTCACATCCTGCCTGAACGTTGTCAAAAAAAAAAAATGTACACACGGACAGATAGATCATTGTGACTGGCTCACTTATTGTAAAGAATCCTTGCTTTAATATTTTCACGCGTATTTTTAGCAGGAAATCAAGAGAATGAAATATTTCCAAATCAAAGAGATATTCAAAGGCTGGAAGAACGATAGGGTGTTCAAGGGGTTTCAGAAGGAAAAGATGTGACCATGAAGTGGCAGTCACAGGCAAGCAGCCTTCTCTGGTCCACTTTGACAGGTTTGCATGAGGGGATGTCCATCACAGCATGTGATCTGCAAAAGGGTAAGACCCAGAAGTACCAGAGGGAAAGACAACGCTTTAGGAAGAGGTGACTTGGAAAGGGTGCTTCTGTGCCTAAGTGATGGCTCAGCAACCTGGCTGGGGGTCCCTGGGTCAAAGATTTCAAAAGGCCAGCAGTAACCTAGACTCACAAAGACCTTAGTAACATAGATCAAAGTAGCTTAGAGCCACAAAGATCTTAGAGCCACAGAGTTGATCTTCATCTATGATTAGGAGATGGTCACAGTTTCAAAGGATATGATCATCGGGACAGCAGTAGACGGCTAACATATTATTTAGGGCTATATTTTTAATAAAAAATGGATGTGTAAAAATTTGGGTTTCGAATGTTAAGAAAACCCACAGGACCATCATGGAGTTACTTACGTAAAGGCCCCATGTCACTAAACCTAATTTCATCCCTGCAGGAATGTAACCTTTAACCAGTCAGCAAAGAATTTCCTAGTCAGTGCTGGAAATTTAACTGATAGATCCCTGCCATTCCCCTCAAGGAGGCAATCTTGCCTAAATAAGGTATTCCATGCCACTAAATTTGTTTTAAGTTTATTTATTTTCAGAGAGACAGAAAGAGAGCTCATGCAAGGGAGGGACAGGAATAGAGGGAGAGAGAGAATCCCACGACCATGAGGTCATGATCTGAGCCAGGATCAAGAGTCAGACGCTTAACCAAGCCATCCAGGTACCCCGAGAATGTGGAGTTTCAAAATTTAGCAGGCTTGGCTGGGATACAGCCCTGAGGGCACTGGCCTACTCCTTGAGAGAAGGCAACAAACTACTTGCAGGCAGATGGCATGGAAACAGTGATCTGTGCATCACCTGGTGCACACAGTGGGGAGATTATACACTATCATGGAGAGCGTCCCTGAGAGGCAGTGTTCACAACAAGGGGACAAAGGAGCTAGGACAGAGGAGCTGGGTGGTGCCATTTTCCTCCTCTTCCCCAGCATAAACACAGAGCCATCTGCTGGAAACAAGGTCATCTCCACACTGGCTGCCTAAGCTGCTTACACAAACCCCACCATCCTGTGCTCTGGCGAGACTGGCCTTCTAGGTCAATCAGGCTTGCCTCAGTCCCAATGGAGGTGTCCCTTTCCCCAGAAGACCAGCGGAAGCCCATGACCATCTCTCTTGACCAGACAGTTCTGCAGAGCTTCACTTCGAGTAGCAGTCAAGTCTCATTTAAGAAGCAGATCGGAGGTGACCTAGACAAAACTCAGCACATTCTGGCCAAGGACCATACATTGTCCATACAACTGGCCTGAAGGATAGTGCAGCCATAACACAAAACAGTGCATGCAACACACACCACAGACACTCCCTGGTGTGCCAGGTCCTGGACACTAGATGACCTCCTCTTCATAAACCCATTCTTCTCACAGGCAGGTAGCATAATGAGCTTTTGTAACACAGAGAAGGCAAATAGCCAAAACGCCAAGAGAAGAGGAATGCATCCCAAATGAAAGAGCAAGATAAGGTCATGGCCAGAGAAATGGAAGGAACACTTCCAAACTCACTCTATGAGGCCAGCATGGCCTTGAGTCCAAACTGGACAAAAACCCCACTAAAAATGAAAACTACAGACCAATTTCCCTGGTGAACCTGGATGCAAAAATTCTCAACAAAAATTAGCAAATGGGATCCAACAATACATAATAATAATTATTCACCACAATGAATTGGATTTATTCCTGGGATGCACAACCGATTCAATATCTGCAAATCAACTGATGCGATACATCACATTGATAAAATAAAGGATAACAACCATATGATCCTCTCAATAGATGCAGAAAAAGCATTTGACAAAATGCAGCGTCCTTTCTTGATGAAAAAAAAAAAAAACCCTCATGAAAGGAGGGATAGAAGGATTTTGCCTCAATATCAGTATGTGCAGATAGAAAGTTCCACAGCTAATATCATCTTCAATGAGGAAAAACTGAGAGCTTTCCCCCTCTGGTCAGGAACACAACTGGGATGTCCACTCTCACCACTGTTATTCAACAAACTGTTGGAAGTCCTAACCTCAGCAATAAGACAACAAAAAGAAATACAAGGCATCCAAATTGGCAAGGAGGGGTCAAACTTTCCCTCTTTGCAGACATGATACTTTCCATGGAAAATCCAAAAGACTCCACCAAAAAACTGCTAGGACTGATACAGGAATTCAGGAAAGTATCAGGATATAAAATCAATATACAGAAGTTGATTGCATTTCTATACACCAATAATGAGTCAGCAGAGAGAAATCAAGGATTTCTGATGTACTTTACAACTGCACTGAAAACCATAAAATACCCAGGGATAAACCTAACCAAAGAGGTAAAAGATCAGTACACTTAAAACAACAGAGGGGCTCCTGGGTGGCTCAGTCAGTTAAGCGCTGACTTCGGCTCAGGTCATGATCCCGCATTTGTGGGTTCAAGTCCCACGATGGGCTCTGCACTGACAGCTTGGACCCTGGAGCCTGTTTCAGAGTCTGTATCTCCCTCTCTCTCTCTTTCTGCCCCTCCCCTGCTCATGTGCTCTCTCTTTCTCTCTCTCTCAAAAAAAAAGAAAACACACACATTAAAAAAATAAAGGAACAAACCGTACAACGTCTATGAAAGAAATTGAAGAAACACAAAGAAATGGAAAAGCATTCCATGCTCATGGATTAGAAGAACAAATATTGCTAAAATGCCAATACTACCCAAAGCAATCGACACATTCAATGCAATCCCTATCAAAATAACACCAGCATTCTTCACAGAGCTAGAACAAACAACCCTAAAATTTGTAAGGAGCCAGAAAAGACCCCAAATAGACAAAGTCATGTTGAAAAAGAAAAAGCTGGAGACATTACAATTCTGGACTTTATGGTGTATTAGAAAGCCACAATCATCAAGACAGTATGGTACAGGCACATAAACGGACACAGACATCAATGGAATGAAATAGGGAACCCATAAATGGACCCTCAAACATATGGCCGAGTAATCTTTGACAACGCAGGAAAGAATATCCAATGGAAAAAAAGAGTCTCTTCAGAAAATGGCACTGGGAAAACTGGACAGTGAGAAGAATGAACCTGGACACTCTTCTTAAACCACACACACACACACACACACACACACACACGCTCACACACACACACATTTCAAAATGGATGAAAGATATAAATGTAAGACAGGAACCATCAAAATCCTAGAGAAGAAAACGGGCAATCTACCTCCTTGATCCTGGCCGCAGCAACTTCTTGCTTGTCATGTCTCCAGAAGCAAGGGCAATAAAAACCAAAATGAACTATTCGGTCCTCAAGATAAAAAGCTTCTGCACAGCAGAGGACACAATCAGCAAAACTAAAAGGCAACTGAATTGAATGGGAGAAGATATTTGCAGGTGACATATCAGATAAAGGGTTAGTATCCAAAATCTATAAAGAACTTATCACACTCAACACCCAAAAACCAAATAACCCAGTGAAGAAATGGGCAAAAGACATGAAGAGACACTTTAACAAAGATGACATCCAGATTGGTCACATGAAAAGATGCTCAATCTCACTCGTCATCACTGAAATACAAATCGAAACCACAATGAGATATCCCCTAACACCTATCAGAATGGCTAAAGTTAACATCTCAGGAAACGGCAGATGTTGGCAAGGATTCAGGGAAAGAGAACCCTTTTGCAATGCTAGTGCAAAATGCTCCAATCAAAAGACATTGGATAGGGTGTCAGAATGGACAAACAAACAAACAAAACAAAACAAACAAACAAACAAAAAGAAGACCTATCTAGATGCTGCCTACAAAGCCTTATTTGGACTTAAGTCACCTGCAGATTTAAAGTGAGGGAATGAAGAAACATTTATCATGCCAATAATGTCAAAAGAAAGCCAGTAGCAATACTTATATCAGGCAAAATAAACTTTAAAACCGAGACTGTATTTTGGTACCCTTTTTGTTAAATACCTAATAGTGACATTGCATGCACCCAATATTTATAGCAGAATTATCAACAGTAGCCAAACTATGGAGAAAGCCCAAGTATCCGTCAACTGATGAAGGTATAAAGAAGTTGTGGTATGTGTGTGTGTATGTACGTATACGCACATGTACTTATGTACATATGTGTATGTCCATATATACATACATATGCATATACAATGAAATATAACTCAGCTTCAAGAAGAATGAAATCTTGCCATTTGCAATGATGTGGAAGGAGCTAGAATGTATTATGCTAAGTGGAATATGTCAATCAGAGAAAGACAAATATATGATTTCACTCATGTGGAATTGAAGAAACAAAACAGATGAAAACATGGGAAGGGGGCAGGAAAAAAGAAGAGTGGTAACAAACCACATGAGTCTCTTAATGTTAGAGAAAAAACTGAAGGTTGATGGAGGGAGATGGGTCAGCGCTAGGCTAGATGGGAGACGAGTATTAAGGAGAGCACTTGTGATGAGCACTGGGTGTTGTATGTAAGGGATGAATCACCGAATTCTACTCCTGAATCTGAGAATGCACTGTATGTCAACTAAGACTTAAATTTAAAAAATAAATAAATAAGGCTATAACAAGGGATGAAGACGGACACTATCTCATACTAAAGGGGACAGCTAAACAAGAATATCCAATGATTTTAAATTTTGATGCATCTAACATGCAATCACCAAGTATATAAAACATTTAACAACAACCATAAAGGAACTCATTTATAATAATATAACGATAGTAGAGGACTTTAACACATCACTCACATCAATGGACAGAACTTGTAAACAGAAAATCAACAAGGAAATAATCAATTTGAATGACACACAGGACCAGATGGGTTTAACAGATATATTCCGAACACTCCATACTAAAATGGCAGAGTACACATTCTTTTCAAGCGCACATGGGGCATTCTACAGAATTGATCACATTCTAGGTCACAAATCAGGCCTCAAGAGGTACCCAAAGACAGAGATCAGACCAAGCATCTTTTCTGACCACAAACTAGGAAACTTGAAGTCAACCACAAAAAGGGGGGGGGGGCGGGAAGGCCACAAATAAAGGGAGGTTAAATAACATGCTACTAAATGAATGGGTCAAACAGGAAATCAATGAGAAAATACACTGAAACAAATGAAAATGAAAATGAAAATGAAAATGAAAATACACTGGTAAAAAACCTTTGGAATGCAGCAAAAGCGGTCTACAATGGAAGTATATAGCAATACAAGCCTACCTTAAAGAGCAAGAAAAATCTCAAACAATCCTGACTTACAACTAAAGGAATGAGAAAAAGAGCAGCAGAAGGAAGGAAATAATAGAGTTTAGGGCAGAAATAAGGAATATAGAAACCAAAAAGACACTAGACCAAATCAATGAAACCAGGGGCTGGTTCTCTGAAAGCAGTAATCAACTTGAAAACCTCCTAGTCAGACTTTTCACAAAGAAGACAGAAAGGACTCAAATAAATAAAATCACAAATAAGAAAGGAGAAAATACAGTCAACACCACAAAACTATAATTAGAAGATAATATTATGAAAAACTATATGCAACAAACTGAACACTCTGAGAAAAATGGACACATTCCTAGAAACACACAAACTACCAAAACTGAAACAGGAAGGTACATAAAATCTGAAAACAGAAAGCAATCAAATCAGTAATTAAAAAAAAAAATCTCCCCCCAACACAAGAGTTCAGGGCCAGATGGCTTCATTGATGAATTCTACCATACATTTAAGGAAGAGGTAATATGTATTCTCCTCGAATTATTACAAAAAATAAAAAAGAAGGAAAACTTACGAATTCATCTTATGAGGCCATCATTACCCTGCTCCAAAACCAAATGAAGCCTCCACTAAAACCTAAAACTGCAGCAGCACCTGTGTGACTCGGTCGGTTTACTGTCCAACTCTTAATTTCAGATTAGGACATTATCTTGCGGTGCATGGGTTCGAGTCCCACGTTGGACCCTGCCATGACAGTGTGGGGCATGGCCAGGATTCTCTCTCTTCCTCTCTGCCCCTCCCTTACTTTTATGTACTCAAAGGAAAGAAATAAACATTTTAAAAATGTTTAAAAAATTTTTAAATAAAACTGCATACCAATAGCCTGATGAGTATGTATGCCGAAATTCTCATTAAATACCTTCAAATTAAAGTCAACAATACATTAATAGAATCATTTACCATAATCAAGTGGGATATATTCCTGGGCTGCAAGGGTGGTTCCACATTCACAGATCAATCAACATGATGCACCACAGTAATAGAAGAAAGGATAAGAACAATATGATGCTTTCGCAGATGCAGGAAAAGCATTTGACAAAATGTCACATCCATTCTTGATAAAAACCCTCAGCAAAGTACATTGAGACTCAACCTACCTGCACATAATAAAGGTCATCTAGGAAAAACCCACAGCTAATCTCATCCTCAATGGGGAAAATGGAAAGTTTTTCCTCCAAGGTCAGGGACAAGACAGGGAGGACCCCTCTCACCACTGCTATTCCTCATAGTACGGAAAACCCTAACCACAGCAATCAGACAACAAAAAGAAATAAGAGGCATCCAAATCGACAAGGAAGAAGTAGTACTTTCGCTATTTGGAACTGACATGATGCTCTCTATAAAAAACATGAAAGACTCCCTTAAAAATTGATAGAATTGATATATGAATTCGACAAGTCACAATATACAGAAATCAAGGCACATAAATGTATTGCATTTCTATAGATGAATAAACAATTAACAGAAAGAGAAAGTAAGGGGGCAATCCCATTGACAGCTTCACAAATACCTCAAGGTACCAGGAATATACCTAACCAAAGAGGTGAAAGACCTGTACTCTAAAGGGTATGAAACACTGATGAAAGAAATGGAAGAGGACACAAAGAAAAGGAAATACATTTCATGTTCATGGATGGGAAGCACAAAATACTGTTAAAATGTCTACACTCCTCAAAACAATCTACACATGTAATGAAATCCCTATCACACTAACAAAAACATTTGTCACAGAACTAGAACAAATAATCCCAAAATTCGTATGGAATGACAAAAGTCCCCAACAGCTAAAACAAACTTGAAGAAGAAAAGCAAAGCTGGAGATATCACAATTCCAGACGTTAGGTTATATTACAAAGCTGTACTGATCAGAACAGTATGGTACTGGCAAAACAACAACAACAAGAAAACACAGAGGCATAGATGAATAAAATGGAAACCCAAAAATGAACTCACACCTATATGGTCAATTAATTCTCAACAAAGCAGGAAAGAATATCCAATGGAAAAAAAAGATAGTCTTGGGACAGATGGGTGGCTCATTCACCAAAGCGTGTGATTGTGGATTCAGCTCAGGTCATGATCTCAGGGCAGTGCAGAGCATGCGTGGGATTCTCTGTCCCCATTTCTCTCTGCCCCTCTTCTGCATACTCTCTCTCTCTCACAAATAAATACATAAACTTAAAAAAAAAGTCTCCTCAACATATGGTCTTGGAAAAACTGGACAGCAACCTGCAAAATAAAACAAAAACAACGGACCACTTTCTTACAACATACACAAAAATAAATCCAACATGGATAAAGACCTATATGTGAAACCTGAAACCATAAAAATCCCAGAGGATAACAAGGGTAGTATCTTATTTGACATTGCCTGTACAAACGTCTTTGTAGATATATCTCCTGAGGTAAGGGAAACACAAGCAAAAATAATGGTACTTTGTAAAAGTAAAAAGCTTCCGTCACCAAGGAAATAATCAACAAACCTAAAACACCTAGAGAATGATATTTGCAAACGACATCTGATAAAGGGTTAGTGTCCAAAATATGTAAAGTTATACAGCACCCAAAAAATGAGAAATCCAATTAAAAATGGGCAGAAGACACGAATAGACATTTTCCCAAGGAAGACATACACATAGCCAAGAGACACATGGAAAGATACTCAACAATACTGATCTACAGGGAAATACAATTCAAAAGTACAATGAGATAACACATCACATCTGTCACAATGACGAAAATCAATGAATGATGAAACAGCAGGTGTTGCCAAGGATGTGGGGAAAGAGGAACCCTCTTGCACTGTGGGTAGGAATGCAAACTGGTGCAGCCACTCTGGAAAACATCATGGAGATTCATCAAAAAAAAAAAAAAAAAAAGAAACCTGGAAATAGAACTACCTTACGATCCAGCAATTTCACTACGAGGTATTTACACAAAGAATACAAAAATAATTATTCAAAGGGATACATGCACACTAATGTTTACAGCAGCATTTTCTACAACCGCCAAATTACGGAAACTGCCCAAGCACCTATCAACTAAGCGAATTTAGTCAGAGAAAGACAAATATTATAGGACCTCACTCATAACAGGACTTTAAGATACAAAACAGATGAATATAAGGGATGGGAAGCAAAAAAATATAAAAACATGGAGGGGGACAAAAACATTAAAAAAACTTTTAAATGTGGAGAATAAACAGGGTTACCGGAAGGACTGTGGGAGGGCTGATGTGCTAAATGGGTAAGGGACTTTAAGTAATCTACTATTGAGATCATTGTTCCACATTATGCTAACTTGGATATAAATTTAAAAAATAAATTAACTAAAAATTTAAAAAAATTAACCCAGTTAATAAAAGACATCCCAACAGAATATTGTTGAAAAGGTGTCAGTCATGAGTCCCCACTAAGGTTTGTACCTAAGTGGCTTTCTTAATTTCCCTAGTTTCTCATAAATACAGACAGTGCACTCTGACACAAATCTGCTCTTGCCCTGCCTCAAGGTGAGCAGAAAGAATATATTCACCTTTGACTTGGCTTGTTAAAAAGAAAAGAGAAAAGCAAATTCATTTAAGATAAAGCAAGTTTTACTCATGATGCAAAATCTGCTTGACTACTTTGGACATAATGTATTGCATTTGTTTATGGCTGACTTTGCCTAAATTAGTGAATCTATTTAAATGACCAAATATTGCACATTTCACTCAGTTGTACACACACACACACACACACACACACACACACAAATAGCATGAAACAAAAGTGAGTAGGATATAACATAAATGCAGTAAGGACATAAAAGATTAGTTTTCCTATAAAACATAAAATAACTGCTTTGGCAACAGTTTTCCATTTGATAACTTCACAAGCAAATTTATATTGACTTCCAATTTATTAACCATTTTTAGAAATACTATGTTTAATGATAACTCTAAATACAAATGGGATTATTTTTCAGAAAGAGGGAAACATTTTTTTCTCCTTAGTATATTAATTAGGCTGAAAACTGAAAGGATATCAGTTTTGTAAAAGACAATCCCAACAGACAACATGGTTGGTATCTGAACCATCATGTCAGTAAAAGTACAGTCAGTGAGGCTGTATCCTTGACTGAAAATCATGCACCATTTGTGGAGGGAACACCAGAAGCTCTCCTCCAACATGATTATTGTCATTCAGGAGCTGTATTTTTTTTATTTGATGAAATGGCATGTTCAAACTATCTTTATCATGACTCCAGTCTCTGGCTGTTTAAGTCCAGGTCAGTTCTAAAATGGTCTTAATTCATTTGCCTTGGGTAACTTTTCTTAATCCTGAATACCCAAATAAAAGAGACCTCAAATCAATTTTTTCATCATTAAAGAAAATAGGTCTACCAAAACGACATATACCAAACCTTACTAGCTATGATAGTATGCTTATCTCTTCCAAGTTACTAAAAGATTAGTGCTTGTATTCAGCTTAATGGTCAACCTGGCATTTCATGGGAGCCTAGGGAAACAACAGTAATGTATTTTTGGAATTTCAGGCTATTTCTTTGTTTCAATCAGCAGTCACTATAAATATGTTACGGTATACAGATTTATTCTAGACCTATTTTCTATGTTTAAGTTTATATTTGAGAGAGAGAGAAAGAGCATGAGCCAGGGAGGGGCAGAGAGAGGGAACACAGAATCGCAATCAGGCTCCAGGCTCCCAGCTGCCAGCACAGAGCCCAACATGGAGCTCAAAGTCATGAACAGTGAGATCATGACCTGTGCCAAAGTCAGAAGATTAACCAACGGAGCCACACAGATACCCGAAGACCTATTTTAAATTTGCAAATATCAGACTCCAAAAGTACTGACTATTATCTAAGCCTTTAGCTCATTCACAAGTTGCAATGACTTTGAACAAAAGTAATTTTGATAAGATGCGCTTATCATAGAAGACATAGAAGCAGAAAACCAACAGCTTCCTCATACACAACTTAAGAATCATCTCTACACCACTGATGCCAATTTAAAACAACCATTATATGGCCACTTGATCCACATTCATAAGGTCATGGCAATGGTTTGGAAATGCCAAATGAAACCAGAGCTCAACACATGTAAGGAGTCACACCATGACCCTTAGGATTTCCATCTACATGTCCAAATGACAACGATTAACAGCTGCTTTCCTGTCAATTTAATGATGGTACAACTTGCATGAATGCAAATATAACATACTTTTTAAAACAAAGATCATTCTGAAATAGACAATCGATGCAGACAAATCCTAAGTTCTATTTCAAACAATCAGCTGCACCCAAAGAAAGAACGATACTCTCTTAACTATAAATAACTGACTTTCAAAATCTACGACGGGTTTTCACCAACACAGCTCAGTCATGTTACCAAGAACACATGGTAAACTCTTACAACAAAGGCAATGGCCTTTTCCTCTATATTGTAGGAAAAAATAACAGCTATTATCTTGACATTATGAATTCATTGTATAATTCAGACCTGTTACAAAGGAAACAAACTCACTCAGTATTCTTCCTGGCTAAATTTTGCAAAGGGAAGAATACGTTTATATAATCATTAAGGATAACAGAGTTTACAGCAGTAAAAAATAAAAGGATGTGAGATTGAAATTCAACCTGTGGGTATAATTACTCAGATACTAAACTTAATCCCATTTCCTGAACTGTTACACCAGCTTTACACGTACAATTGCTTATATTATATCAGGCTGAAGTATGGCTTTTCCCCGTTCATCTTGGGGACATATGGTAGATGAAAGAAAGTGGGCTTTGGAGCCCATAAGAACACACACACACACACACACACACACACACACACACACACTTACCAAAGGACAGCACTTACTAGTACTGTTGATTTTCAAAATGAAAATAATCATACTTACCTCACCTGGAGGTTATGATGTCCGTGCTAAAGATGTAATTCCAGTGCCAGCCAGGAACTTGGAGTATAGAGGTAGAGGGAAGATGCAAGCCTATACAAATAAATAGAGTTATAACTTGGGCTAAGGGTAAACTGGGATTAGCACTGTGTGAGCAAATAACGGGCACAAGGGCATAGAGAAAAAAAAAACCATGTAGGTAGTGACTAGGTACAACAGACAGAAACCTGTTATGGAATGGATTTACCCCCAAAATCCATACATTGAAGTCCTAACTACCCATGGGACTGTACTTGGATACCAGATCTTGAAAGGTAAAGTGGAGGTCGAATGAGCTCATTTGTGGGGAGGGACTCTAGTCTGATAACCGGTGTCCTATAGGAAGAGAGTGGGCAACTACACACACAGAAGGAAGACCACGTGAAGACAGTGGGAAGGAGGTGATCCACCAGTCATGGAGAGAGGACATCCACCCTGGCCACACCTTGATCTGAAGTGTGAGAAAATAAATAAATCAATTTCTGTTGCTTAAGCCACCCAGTCTGTGGTACATTGTGATGGCGGACCCAGCAAAATAATACGAAATCCTAATATTTACTTGCTCAGCAAATGGTGTGTGAGCCTTTGAAGGAGTTGGGCACTGTTCGAGGGCCCTAAGGAACCAGCCCTAAACAAAGCTAGTTTGGTCTTTGGACCCCATGGAGCCGACAATCTGGCAGGGACTGCAGTAGGCGACATCCAGCAAGCAAGAAAGAAAAACAGATGGTGCCAAGGGCCAGGAAGAAAAAGAATGCAGGAAAGGGATATGGGGTGTTCAGGTTGGAGAAGGAACAGTTTTCAGTTTTACATAGAGAGCTAGCAGAGACTCCACTGAGCAGGTGATGTCAGAGCAAGGTTATGACGGAAATGAGGGAGTATGACTTGTTGACACGTGGAAGTATATCCCCGACAGAGAGAGGCAAAGTGAGTGCAAAGACCTGAAACAGGAGTATGTGCCTGACAAGCTCAGGGAACAGGGAGGGGCCAGTGTGGCAGCAGCCCAGTAAAAAAGGGGAGGGGAATAGGAGAGACCTATAGGGAGGTAGCAGAGTCTGGGGAGGGTAGCACCTGTGTGGTGCACAGCTGGAGTCAGGTGTCTGGAGACATGAACAGCTGTGGGCAGTGCATAAAGACTTAGAGGTCCCAGATGCTGGCATATAGAAGCCTGAGGCTGGCTGAGATCACCCCAGAGTAAGGGTGGGTGGAAAGCAGATGGGGGACAGGAAGAAGACGAGGACCTACCAATACAGACACTGGTGAGCAGCGGCCCAGACGGTGGGAGGAGGAAGGAAGTAATTTTTAAAGAAAGGGGGTAATCAAGTGAGAATGTAAAATGGTGCCACGTAATCCACATACTGAAGTTTGAGGCTTCACTGTGACCTTCAGCGATGTGTGTCATCCATTAAAGAGATGAGAAGTAGGGACGAGTGGGAGAGGAAGCCCATTCAGACTCAGCTGACAGAGAAACAAAGGGAAGTTCTGCAGGCACCGGCACGTCCACTGCTAGGCATAGGAAGACAAAGCAGGTGGTGCTGGATGGGAAGTGATTGCTCCCCGTGGGCCGAGAGAAACAGCTGCAGGTGCACAGGAAACACTAATGCTAGTATGTGCAACACGAAATATTTGTACTTGCTTAAGCTCTATCAGAGCAGATAACCATGGATAGTTAACCATGAGATAAAAATAACCTAACTGTAAAGTCAATATCAAACCAATTGTTGACCCAACACAGATAGGCAATCAAGGAAAGATGAAACGAAGTAAAAGGAACTCAGCGAACACAAACCCCACCTGTTTACCAGTAAAATCACCTCTAGCATTTCTAGTTTTAGAGGCCCCGCCTGCCTAGGGACATTCATGAAATGGCCATGGTATCCTGACCGTGGAAAAGTAGCATAATCACTTGTTTCCTAAATAGTGACTCATATGAATGGCCACACGAGGGTTTTACTGTCTCTTCCAATCGGTGAAATGGACCTTCCCATGAAGAGGCGGATATAGGGCAAGAAGACAAGTAGACTGATGGAGCTGCTTTAAAATGTTTTTAGCTTCACTGTTTTTTTTTTGAGAGAGAGAGAGACAGACAGACAGACAGACAGAACACACGTGGGGAAGGGGCAGACAGAAAGTGAGACACAGTATTTGAAGCAGGCTCCATGTTCAGAGTCATCAGCACAGAGGTGAAGCAAGGGTTTGAAACCACAATCCGTGAGACTTTGACCTGAAGTGGGAAACTTAACCCACTGAGAGGCCGAGGCAGTGCAAAATACGTCTGGCCTAAAAGGAACATCAAGGCTACATCGCCGATGAAGGGGTGCAGAAGGGGCACATGCATCATCCTCACCCGTGCCAAGGTGTGAGAAAGAACATGAGTGACACCCCTCCATCACAGAGACAGTGGCGCAATGGTCACCCCCTCCCTTGATGTGGGAGGGCGCAAGTGTTAACCCCCTCCTGTCCAAAGGGGGGGAAAGCTAATGCTTGAAAACCTTTCATACCCAGGGTGGAGGAAGTACTACCTAAGCCTTACCCTACCCCTTATGTCAGTGCCAACCCTAACACTTACCTTAAGAGATGTGTGTTTCTTCAGCTGTGAAAGTGAAAGAACCATTCGTGAAATATCACATTTAATAGTGACACCACTACTCTCTCCCTAAAAGGTGGCACTGTGCATGGGTGACCATCTCACACACCAACCAGGGGCAAGGCAGAATCCTGAACCACCTCTGGCGTCAAGTGGGGTGGGGCACATTTTTGAACGCCCTCCAATGCTGAGGGGGGTTATGTGCATGTGTGAACACCCTTCCCACCGAAGTGAGTGGGGCCAAGCATGAACACTGTCCCTTGCTGAGGGAGGGTTGTGTGCCTGTACAAATGGTCTGCCTCACAGAGCGGGGGTTGTGGGCATGCTTGAACCCCCTTTGGCAAGGAGGGGGGACTTTGCACATGCGTGAACAGCATCCTGGCGAGGGGAGCGGGGAGCATACGTCAACGCCCTCCCTGGCCGCGTTTCTTCAGCTGTGAAAGTGAAAAGAACCATTCATGAAACATTCACATTCATGTGAAACATGTCACATTCAATAGTGACATCAGTACTTCCTCCCTGAGGGGTGGCGCTGTGCATGGGTGACTGACTCACATGCTGACAGGGGGCCAGGCGGAAGCCTGAACCACCTCCTGCGCTACGTGGGGCAGGGCGCATGCACCAACGACCTCCCTGGCTGAGGTGGTGGTTCTGTGCATGCCTGAACACCCTTCCTTGCCCAGGGGAGGGGGGCGCATGTGCAAATGCCTTCCCTCATTGAGGGGAGCTGTGTGCATGCATGAACATATACCAGTAGGGGGGGCTGTGCGCATGCCTGTACAGCCTCCTGTGGTAGTGGGTAAGGAGCATGCATGCATGCCCTCCCTCACTGATGGGGATTGGGCTCATGTGGAAACGCCCTACCTCTTGGAACAGGAGTTTTGTGCATGTGTGAACACTCTTCTGCCAGTAGGGAGAGCTGTGCACAGGTGTGAACAGCACCCAGGGGTATGGGGCGGGGCCTACGTGCGAATGGCATCCCTCCCCTAGCCGGGGTTCACACTTCCGCCACAATGGAGGCTGTGCACATCTATGAACACCCTCCAGCGCTGAGGGGGTAAGGTGCATAGGTCAACACCCTCCCGTGCCAAATGAGTATGCGGCACATGCTTGAACCATTCCCTTGTTGAGGGATGCATGGCGCATATGTGACTGCCCTCCTTCATGGAGGGGTTGTTGTGCGCATGCATGAATACCCTCCCTCACTGACTGGTGGCTGTGCGCATGCATGAACACCCTCCCGGGCAGATGCGTGAATATTCCCCCATGCTGACATGTCACATCACATAGGTCAACACCTTCCCATGCCAAAGTGGGGGGATTGTGCACATGGGTGAACGCCCTTCCGCCAGGAGGGGGGCCTTACACACACGAGAACAAACTCCCGCATTAATGGGGCAGGGTGCGTGCACAAACACCCTCTGTCAACAAGGACGGTTGTGCGTGAGAACACCCTTCTACACGGACGGAGAGCTGTACCCATCTGTGCCGGGGGGGCATGGAGTATTAGTGAAACACCTCTCGTGCAGAGGGGGGAGCAAGCATGACCTAACCCTTACCCTAAAGCCTAAATGTAATGCTAACCCTAACCTTTACCTTAAGTGATGCATGCTTCTTCAGCTGTGAAAGTGAAAAGAATCATTGATGAAAGGTCACATTTGATAGTGGCAACAGTACTCCCTCTCCGAGGGGTGGCACTGTTCATGGGTGACACCCTCCATCACCGAGGGGATGAGGAGCATGTGTGAACCACCTCCCATGCCGAGGGAGACAGGGCACATGTGTCAACACCCTCCCTCACCTTGGGACAGGTGGTGCAAATGTGAGAATGCGTGAACGCACTTCCAAGCTGAAGAGAATGGGGCACATGTGTGAACACCCTCCCACCCTGAAGGGGGCGGGACACATGCATGAATATTCTCCCACATTGAGGGGCGGTGCTATTGCGTGAATACACTCTAGAGATGAGGGGTTGGGTGTGGAAGCACGACCTAACCCTTACCCTAACCGTTAATGGTAATGCTAACCCAGACCCTTACCTTAAGAGTTGTCTGCTACTTCAGCTGTGAAATTGAAAAGAACCATTCATGAAACATCACATTTAATAATGGCATCACTATATCCTCATTGAAGGGTGGCGCTCTGCATGGGTGACCTCCTCCCACACCAAGGTGGGGCTGTGCACATGCGTAAAAACCCTCCCTGCAGAGGTGAGCAAGACACATGCATGAACCATCTCCCATGCAGAGGTGGGGTGTGCCCATGAGTGAACACCCTCCCGACCCGACAGGTGGTCATGCACATATGTGAACAATCTGTCCTGAAGGGGGGATCTACGCATGTGTGAAAGCCCTCCCCAAAGGAAGTGGAGTGGAGCACGTGCTTCAATATTTTACCACTCTCAGGGATTGGGGTGAAAAGGTGAACACTCTCCCTTGCTCAGGATAGTGGGGTGATGCGTGAAGTCTTCCCGTGCTGAGGGGGGAGAGCAAGCATGACCTAGCTCTTATCTTAACCCCTAAATGTAATGCTAACCCTACCCCTGACCTTAAGAGATGCATGCTTCTTCAGCTGTGAAAGTGAAAACAGCCGTCCATGAAACGTCAGATTTAATAGTGGCACCACTACTCCCTTGCTGACTAGTGGTGCTGTGCACATGTGACCCCTCCAGCGCCTGAGGGGGGAGGGCACATGCGTGAACCCCCTCCCACGCTGGGGGGCAGGTTCATGCACCTACCTGAACACCTTCTCAAGCCAAGGGGGCACTGTGCTCATGCGTGAACACCTCCTGAGGCAAGGAGGGCATGGTGCATGGACAAATGCCCTCCCTCGCCAAGGGTTGTGGTGTCCATGCATGAACACCCTCGCACACGAGATGGGTGCAGGCGCATACATCAACATCCCCCCGCTGAAGGGGACTGGTTCCTATTGGTGAACACCCTCCCGAGATGAGGGGGTGCGTGGCTCATGTGTGAACGCCCTCCCACTCCAAGGGAGGGTGCAGGCATGGCCTATCCCTTACCCTAACCATGAACGGCAATCCTAACCATAACACTTACCTTAAGAAATGCCTGCTTCTTCAGCTGTGAAAGGGAAAAGAGCCATTCATGAAACAACACATTAAGTAGTGGCATCACTACTCCCTTGTGGAGGGGAGGCAGGCTGCATGCCTGAACACCCTTCCACAAGGAGGGTGGCGGGGGTCAGGTGTGACCTTCCTCCCTTGTCAAAACGGGGGTGCAAGCATGACTTAACCCTTACCCTAATCCTCAGGATAATCCAAACCCTAACCCTCATCATAAGAGATGCTGCTTCTTCAGCCATGAAAGTGAAAAGACTCATTCATGAAACGTCAGATTTAATAGTGCCAACACTACTCCCTTGCTGTCTTTTTCAATAGGTGAAATGGACCTTCCCGTGAAGAGGCAAGAACAGGACAAGACCCTATGGAGCTTTAATTCACTGGCCTACAGAGACAACATCAATACAATCAGCAGGGACAACACATCTCCCCATGGGCCAACAATTTAGGTTGGGGTGACCTCAGAGAATATCCCCTCTGAGGGATTTAGATGTACACTTACCAGTCAAAAGTACAACCTCACTTATTGATCCAAAATACATAACCAACACCTTAGGTTTGATACATGTACCCTGCTAGAGTTTCCTTTGGGGGTGGGTGATTGTTGTTTCCACATTCGGTGCAGGGTTATGAAACGGTGGTGGTGGGTGTTTTCTCCTCTTCCATAAAGAGTTCCAAGGCGACCATTTGTGGGAGCCAAGTGGTAGTTGGTCTGCTCCTGAATCCCAGTGTGCTTCAGGTTCCCTGTTGAGCATCATAGCAGCGGCCTAGTGGAAACATGAGAGATGTCAGAAGACACTCAGGTAACCAAAGATGCGAATGAAGAACCTCCTGAAATACCATCAGAAGACTATGGGACACTGCTACCATCCACAGTTACAGTCCAGTTTCCGAGAGCATGTGGGATGCTCTAGAGGAATGCAGTGTTACAGTGGATGAGAGGTGTCCGGCTGGTAGAAGAAATGCTGGGCATCCCCGATGCTGGCTGGGGAAATGTCGTATATGTTGTCAGCTATGCCAAAGATAACAAAAGAACAATGAACGAGACAGACGCCTGCTTCTTCAGCAATGAAAGTGAAAAGAGCCATCCAGGAAATATCGGATTGAAAATGCTTTTAGGTACATTAATTTTTTAAAGGCACAAAGAACACAAGTGGGGCATGGGCAGAGAGAGAGAGAGAGACAGATAGTATCTGAAGCAGGCTCCAGATTCCCAGCTATCAGCACAGAAGCTACCCAGGGGGCTCAAAACCAGAAACTGAGAGATCATGAACCAAGACAAAGTGGGACGCTTAACTCAGAGACATTCAGGTGCCAAGGAAAACATCTGAATTAAAAGGAATATCACTGCTACATCGCAGATAAAGGGAAGCAGATGGGACACATTCGTGAAGCCATCCCACACCAAGGGGGGTGCACCATGCCCTAAACCTTAACGGACACCTAACATTAATCCTAACCATAAACCTTACCTTAAGAAACGCCTACTTCTTCAGTTGTGAAAGTGAAAATAGATATTCATGATTTAATACTGGCATCAGTATCAGATTTAATCCTGGCATCAGTAATCCCAATCTAAGGAGCTGTGAGGCTTATGGGTGACACCATCGCACGTAGAGGGTGTGGAGGGTCGCATGTGTGAACACACCCCTTGCACCAAAAGCGATTGGGTGGAACGTGAAATATTACCATACTGAGAGGGGGTGGGGTGACGGTGTGAAAAACTCCAGAGCAAAGCTGGAATGGGCGAGGCAAGAACAACCTACAGTAGAGAGACTGGGGCGATAGCAAGAACACAATCCCTTGAACATGGAGGGCGGTGTCCACACATGAACACCTTCCCGCTCAAAGTGGGGATGCAAGCATGACCTACTCCTTGCCCAACTCCTAACCCTATCACTAAACAAAATCCCACCACCTAAACCTAACACCTAACCCTAACCATAACCCTAATGCTAAATCCTGCCCCTACCCTTCCCCTAACCCTAGCCCTACCTCTAACTAACCGTAAACATAAACATAACCCGAACTAATCCTAACCTTACCCTAACCCTCTAACCCTAAGCCTCTAATTCTAACCCTAAAACCCTCATCCTAATGCTCTAACTCTACCCGCTAAATCTAAAACTATAACCTAAGGCCCTCTTCCCATGGGGATCCATATCGAAAGACTAATAACAGCACACACACCAGGACCAGAAACGGTTCAGGAACACTCAGCATTGAATGTGGACATCTCCATGTATTTCCAAAGCGCGGCTGCAGCTGCACAAGAGGATTCCTGAGGCCTAAACGATGGGTGGCCCATACAGTTGTCTGGCCTTGGAACCAAAAGACTAATCCTGACCAGCACCCTCCCTTGTGTACTCCCTTCTGCCCTTTGGGGAGACAACTGCTCTGCTATGGTTTCAGTGCCTGGAACATCCTGGGACCTAACCCTAATGCTAACCAGGACCCAATGCTAACCCTCAACCTAAACCTAACCCTATCACTCACACTAGACACACCTATCTACACCAGACCAGATACAGTTGTCTGTCCTTAGAACCCAAAGATTAATCCTGACCCGCAGCCTTGTTGTGCATACCACTCAGTCATTTGTGGAGGCAACTGCACTGCTGTGGGTTCAGCGCTTGGAGCCTTGGGAACGAAGAAAACCCTAACTGTACCCCTAACCATAACTCTCAACCTAATCGTAACCCTGTTTCTAACCCTAACCCTACACTTGAGACGCACCCTCGCATGGGATCTCAGGTCAGCCCTTGGGGGACATCACTAGACTGGAGTTGCTTCAGCCCTGGTGACTTCCCTGCACCGAGCCCTAACCCTGGCTAAGGCTCCTTCCCCATGGGGACCCAATTCACAGTCTGACATCAGCACACACATGGAATTGAGAAGCAGTGCAGGAATACTTGGTGTGGAATGTGGAACATCATCATGTCATTTCAAAAGCCCGGCTGCCACTGCACTCAAGGATTCAACAGGCCTAACTGAAGAGTGCCCAATACAGTTGTCTGGCCTTGGAAACCAAAGACTATTCCTGACTGGCAGCCTCCATTGTGCACTCCGCTCAACTCTTCCAGGAGACGACTGCACTGCTGTGGGTTCAACGCCTGGAGACTCCTGGGACCTAACTCTAAACCTAACCGTAACCCTAACCATAACCCTCAACCTAAATCTAACAGTTTCTATCACACTAGACCCACCTATCTACATCAGACCTTATAGAGTTGTCCGTCCTTGGAACCCAGAGACTAATTCTGACGAGCAGCCTCCATTGTGTACTGACTCAGCCCTTCAGGGAGACAACTGCACTGCTGTGGGTACAGCGCCTGGATCCTTCTTTGACCTACCCTAACCCCAACCATAACCCTGATGATAACCCTCAATCTCACCTGACCATATATCTCACAATACCTCTACACCAGACCCACACCAGCGCATGTGCCCTCACTTCAGCCCTCGAGGGAGATCACGAGACTGGAGTCCTTTGGCCCTGGCCACATCCCTGCACTGAATCCTAACCCTAGCTAAAACTCACTCTCCATGGGTACCCAATCCCAATGTCTGACAACAGAATGCACATGGGGTCGAGAAGCAGTGCAGGATCACTCGGCGTGGAACGTGGAACATCACCATGTCATTTCCAAAGCCCGGCTGCTGCTGCATAAGAGGATTCCTGAGGTCTCCCCCAAAGAGTGTCCAATACACTTGTCTAGCCTTGGAACCCAAAGACTAATCCTGACCAGCAGCCTCCATTGTGCCCGAGAGCATTCCTGAGGCTTACCCGAAGAGTGCCAGAAAGAGTTGCCTGGCCTGGCAACCGAAAGACTAATCCTGACCCGCAGCATCCATTGTGTACTCCAGTCAGCACTTCAGGGAGACCACTGCACTGCTGTGGGTTCAGCATCTGGAGCCTCCTGGGACCTAACCCCAACCGTAACCAGAACCCTGAACTTAGCCCTCAACCTAAACCGAAACCTATCTCTTACACTAACTCTATACCAGACCCGTACCCTCACAAGGTTTCTCACTTAAGCCCTCCATGAAATTCACGAGACTGGAGTCAGTCTGGCCTGGTGATGTCCCTGCAATGAACCCTAACCCTAGCTAAGTCTCCTCCTCATGGGAACCCAATTCCAATGACTGACAACAGCACGCTCATGGTGTAAATCACTCGGCTTGGAACCTGGAACATCACCATGTCATTTCCAAAGCCCAGAGGGAGCTGAACAAGGGCTCTGCTGAGGCCCAACTAAGGAGTGTCCTACACCCAAGGATGGCCTTGACACCCTAAGACTAAGAAGGAATGGCACCATCCTTTGCACCCTCCACTCAACCCTCTAGGAGACCACTGCACTACTTAGGTTTCTGCACTTAAGCGCCTCCTGGAACCTACCCCTAACCCTCACCATGATCCTCGCCGTATTCCTCAACCAAAACCTCACCCCAATTCTAACACTAACCCTACACCTGACCAGCTACCGCACATGGCCCTCATTCATACTCACTGGAGATAAATGGATTGTTGTTGCTTTGGCCTTGCTTATGTCCCTGGATCTAACTCTAACCCTAGCTATTTCTCTATCCCGATGGGGATCCAATTCCTAATGCAGAGAATATCACGCACCTGTGGCCCAGAAGCGGTGCAGGATTACTCCACATGGAGCGTGGACCACCACCATGTCATGTCCAAATACCAGAGGGAGGTGCCAAAGTGCTTGCTGAGGCCCAAAAGTGGCCCACATGCAAGGCTGGCACTGGTAACCAAAGACTAAACCTGACCAGAACCCTCCCATGTGCTTTCCACTGAGCCCTCCCAGGAGACCACTGCACTGCATGGGGTTCATCACCTGGGGACTCCTTGGAGCTATCCCTCACCCTAATCATGACCCACTCCATAATCCTCAATCGGAACTTCACCCTAAGTCTAACGCTAACCCTACACGTGACCCGCATCCGTGCATGAGCCCTCATTCAGCCCTCCATGGGGGTAAAGGATTGTTGTTCCTTCGGCCTTGCTTACGTCCCATCCCTGGATCAAACCCTTGCCCTAGCTACAGCTCATTCCCGATGGGACCCAATTCCTAACTCAGAGAAAACCACGCACATGGGCCCCAGATGCGGTTCAGGCTTACTTGGCATGGAACGGGGAACATCACCATGCCATTTCCAAAGCCCAGAGGGACCTGCACAAGGGGGTTGCTGAGAACCAACCGAAGAGTGGTCCACACAAGAGGCTGGCCTTGGCACCCAAAGAATAAGCATGACCGGCACCCTCCCATGCACCCTCCTCTGGGTCCCCCAGGGAAACAACTGCACTGCCATGGATTCAGCACTTTGGGCCTCCTGGAACCTAGCCCTAACCCAAACCGTGACCCTCCCCATACTACTCAACCTATACCTCAGCCCAACGCCAATGCTAACCCTACACCTGACCCTCACCCGTGCATTGGCCCTCATACAGGCCCTTATGGAGATAATGGGACCGGTGTCTCTTCAGCCCTGCTTATGTCCCTGGACAGAACCTCACCCTATCCGTGGTTCTCTCCCAATGGATATCCAGGTCCTAATTCTGAAACACCATGCATATAGGTCAAAACCCCTACAGTATTATTCGGTATGGAAGTGGAGCATCATCATTTCGTTTCCACTGCTGGGATGGAGCTGCCCCAGGAGGCTACTGAGACCCAATGAATAGTGGCACACACAAGAGGCTGGCCTTGAAACACAAAGAATAAGTCTGAACTGAAGGCTCCCATGCAGCCACCACTCAGCCTTCCGTGGAGACCACTGTGATGCTAGGGGTTCACCGCCTGGAATTTCTTGGGCCCTAACCCTAACACTAACCATGACCCTCACCATACCCTGAACCTCAAACTCATTCCTACACTAACGCTAACCCTACAGCTGACCCTCACCTGCACACTGGCTATCATTCATCACCCCATGGAGGTAAGTGGAACGGGTTAGCTGTGGCCCCCCTTATGGCCCTGGTCTGAAACCGAACTCTATCTAAAGCTCTCTCCAGATGGTGACCCGATTCTTAAGTCTGAGGATACCTCCCTTCCAGAAGAAGAGGCGGATTCCTAGGCATGGAACGTGGAATATCACCATGTAATATCCAAAGCCCAGATGTTGCTTCAGAAGCAGTTCCTGAGGCTCAACCAAAGTGTGGCCCACAAAGGAGGCTCACCCTGGCTCTCAAAGACTAAGCATGACCTACACCCTCCCATGTGCTCACCACTGAACCCTGCAGGAAGACCAGCACTGCTGGTGCTTCAGCGTCTGGGGGACCTGGGACAAAACCTAACCATTATATTGACCAGAACCATACACATTATCCTCAACCTCACCCCAACTCTAAAGGTAACGCTACACCTGACCTGCACCCCTGCATGGGCTCTCATACAGCCCTCCATGTAGATAATGGGACTGGTGTCACCTCGGCCCTCCTTATGTCCCTGGACCGAATCCTGACCCTAGCTATGGCTCCCCCCAATGGGGATACAGTTCCTAACTCTGAGAACACCATGTACATAGGGTCCAAACCCCTGCAGTATACTTCAGGATGGAATTGGAACATCATCATTTCATTTGCACTGCTGGGATGGAGCTGCATAAAGAGGTTGCTGAGGCCCAACTGAAGAGTGTCACAATAGGATGCTGCCCTGGCATGCAAAGAATTACTCTGAACTGTAGACTTGCATGCAGCTTCCACTCAGCCCTCTGTGGAGACCACTGCACTGCTAGGCGTTCACTTCCTGGAAACTCCTGGGACCTAACCCTAACACTAAACTTGACCCTCACCATACACCTCAACCTAAACTTCACACCAACTCTAACGCTAACCCTACACATGACCCACACCGAAGCATGGGCCCTATGGAGTCCTCCAGAACGATCACGGACTCATGTGGATTTGGCCCTATCTACATCCCTGGGCCGATACCTAACCCTAGTATTGGCTCTCTCCCATTGAGGAACAAATTCCTAAGTCTCAGTCACCACGCATATGGGGCCCAGAAGCGCTGCAGCGTTACTCGCATGGAACGTGGAACATTGACAGGTAATTTCCAAAGCCCAGAGGAAGCTGCAAAAAGGGTTTGCTGAGGCCCATCCGAAGATTGCCCCACAACTGATGCTGGCTTCGGCACCCAAAGACTAAGCCTGAGGGCAACCTACCATTTGCCGTCCACTGATTCCTCCAGTGAGACCACTGGACTCCTTGGGGTACAGCACCTCGTACCTCCTGGAACCTAACCCAAACCGTAAACGTGACCATCAACATACTCCTCAACCTCAACCTCACCCCAGCTCTAAGGCTTCACCTGACACCCTACACCGGACCCTCACCCGCGCATGGGCCCTCATTCAAACCTCCATGTAGGTAACGGGATTGCTGATTCTTCGGCCTTGCTTGCCTCCCTGGACCGAACCCTAACCCTAGTTGTGGCTGAATCCCGATGGGGATCCAATGCCTAACTCTGAGAGACCACACACATGGGGCCCAAAGCTTTGCAGGATTCCTCGGCATGGATCTTGGAGCATAATCGTGTCATTTCCATTACCCACAAGGAGCTGCACAAGGGGGTTCCTGAGGCCCAACTGAAGAGTGACTCACACAAGAGGCTTGATCGAGCACTCAAAGACAAAGCCTGATCAGCACAATCCCATGTGGGATCCACTCAGCCCCTCTTGGAGACCACATCCTTCCTGGGGTTTTTGCACCTAGAGCCTCGTGAGACCTAACAATAACCATGACCTTCAAAGTACCCCTCAACCTAAATATCACCCCTAAACATAACCTACAACTGACCCGCACCCTCGCAGGGACCCTCACTTCAGCCCTCCAGGGAGATCACGGGACTGCTGTCGCTTCGGCCCTGCTTACGTCCCTGAACGAACCCGAACTCCATTTTAGGCTGTCTCCCCATGGTGACCCAATACTTACTTCTGTGCAAACCACACATGTGGGGTTCAGAAAAGGAGCCGGATTCCTCGGCATGGAACGTGGAACATGACGAGGTAATTTCCAAAGCCCAGAGGGAGCTGCACAAGGGGGTTGCTGAGGCCCAACCAAAGTGTGGTCCATATCCAAGGCTGGCCCTAGCCCCTAAAGACTAAGCCTGGCCGGCACCCTCCAATGCGACCTCCTTCAGCCCTCCAGGGAGATCACTGCACTGCTTGGGTTTCAGCACCTAGGGCCTCCTGGACCCTAACCCTAACTGTGACCCTCACAGTACTCCTCAACCTAAACCTCACTCCAACTCTAACACTAATCCTACACCAGCCCTCACGTGCGCATGGTCCCTCATCCAACACCCCATGTAGATAACGTGAGTAGTGTTGCCTCAGCACTGCTTATGGCCTTGAAGCAAACCCTAACTCAAACTAAGGCTCTCTCCTGATGGTGACTCAATTCTTTAGTCTGAGGATACCACACACATGGAGTCCAGAGGAGGAGGAGTATTACTCGGCGTGGAATGTGGAATATCACCATGTAATATCCAAAGCCCAGATGTTGCTGCAGAAGTGGTTACTGAGTCTCAAAGAATGGCCCATGATGGAGGCTTGCCCTGGCAAACAAAGACTAAGCATGACGGACAACCTGCAATATGCCCTCCACTGAGCCCTCCGGGAAGCTCACTGCATTGCTGTTGGTTAATCACTAGGAGCCACCTAGGACTTAACCCCAAACCCAATAATGAACATAACTATACACACCAACCTCACCATGAACATAACTATGAACAGAACTATGACAATGAACATAACTATACACACCAACCTCACCAACTCCAACCGTAACCCTACATCTGACCTGCAACTGTGCATGCGCCCTATTCAGCCCCCTATGTACCTCAAGGGACTGGTGTCGCTTCAGCAGTGCTTATGTCGCTGGAACATACCCTAACCTTAGCGATGGCTCTCTCCCAATGGGGATCGAGTTCCTAATTCTGAGAACACCACGCCCATAGGGCCCAGACCCCTGAAGTATTATTCGGTATGGAATTGGAACATCATCATGTCAATTCCACTGCCGGCATGGAGTTGCACAAGGAGGGTGCTGAGGCCCAACTGAAGAGTGGCACTCACGGGAGGCTGGCTCTGGCATGGAAAGACGAAGCCTGAACTAGAGGCTTTCATGCAGTCTCCATTCAACCCTATGTGGAGACCACTGCACTGCTAGGGGTTCAATGCCTAGAACCTCCTGGGACCTAAACCTAACAGTAACCTTGACCCGCACCATACCCCTCAACCTAAAGTTCACACCAACTCTTACCATAATCCTAAACCTTACACGCATTAGTGCATGGGCCCTCACTTCAGCCTTCCAGGGTGATCACGGGTCTCCTGTCCATTCAGCCCTATCTAAGTCCCTGACCCAAACCCAAACACTAGCTAAGACTCTCTCTCTCTCTCTCTCTCTCTCTCTCTCTCTCTCTCTCTCTCTCTCTCGATGAGGACAAAATTCCTAAATCTGATATGACCACACACATGTGGGGCCAGAAGTGGTGCAGCGTTACTTTCCATGGAAAGTGTCCTGAAGGGCACAGATGCTCCCAGTACCTGAAGGCAAGCCCCTTGCCTGAAGCCGCTCCCTGTGCCTGAAGGCATGCCCATGGCCTGAAGGCATGCCCCATGCCTAAAGACAAGCCCCTTACCTGAAGGCAAGCCCCTTGCCTAAAGCCATGCCCCGAGCATGAAGCCATGTCCCATGCCTGAAGGCAGGTCCAATGTCTGAAGGCTTGCCCTTGCCTGAAGGCTCGCCCCTTGCCTGAAGTCTCCACCCATGCCAGAAGGCTCGCCCCCTGCCTGAAGGGCACAGGCATGCCCAGTGCCTGAGGGCATACCCAGTGACTGAAGTCAGTCACTCCCAATGTCTGAAGTCATGCCCAGTGAATGAAGTCACTCCCAAAGTCAATCCCAGGGAATGAAGTCAAAGTCACTCCCAGTGACTGAAGACAAAGTCACTCCCAGTGAAGGAAGTCATCCCAAAGTCACTCCCAGTGAGGGAAGTCCCTCTCGAAGTCACTCCCAGTGATGAAAGTCACTCCCAAAGTGACTGCAAGTGACGGAAGTCACTCCAGATGTCACTCCCAGAGTCAGAAGTCATGCCCGAAGTCACTCCCAGTGAGGGAAGTCCCTCTCGAAGTCATTCCCTAATGACTGAAGTCACTCCCGAAGTCACTCCCAGTGACTGAAGTTACTCCCGAAGTCACTCCCAGTGACTGAAGTCACTCCTGAAGTCACTCCCAGTGACTGAAGTCAAAGTCATTCCCAGTGACTGATGTCATAGTCACTCCCAGAGACTGAAGTCAAAGTCACTCTAAGTGTCTGCAGTTACTCCCAGTGACTGGAGTCTCCACTCACAGGGACTGCAGTCATCACTCCCAGTGCCTGAAATTGGCACTCCCAGTGCCTGAAGACACTCCAGGGGAAGGAAAGAGTGAGAGGGAGACACAGAACCCCAAGCAGGCTCCAGGCTCTATGCTCTCACCACAGAGCCTCCTGGGGAAGGACAGAGAGGGAGACATAGAATCCCAAGAAGCCCCTCCAGGCTCTGTACTCCCAGCACAGAAACCCCAGGCTCTGTGCTCACAGGACAGAGCCTCCAATGCCTGAAGGCACTCCCCTTGTCTGAAGGCACTCCCCTTGCCTGAAAGGCACCAGCACTCTCTAAAGGCATACCCCATGCCTGAAGGCATGCCCTGAGTCTGACTGAGCTCCCTGTGCAGGATGGGGCATTCCGTGCCTGAGTGTCACAGGCGCTCCCCTTGCCTGAATGGCACAGGACCTCCACTTGCCTGAAGCCGCGCCCCATGCCTGAAGCCCTGCACCATGACTGAAGCCACTCCCTATGCCTGATGGTTCGCCCCATGCCTGACTGTGTGCCCCATGCCTGAAGAGCACAGATGCTCCCCTTGCCTGAAGGCGCGCCCCTTGCATGAAGCTGCTCCCTGTGCCTGAAGGCGCTCCCAGTACCCTGTGCCTGAAGGCGCTCCCATGGCTGAAGGTGCACCCCTTGCCTGAAGATGCTCCCTGTGCCTGAAGCCACTCCCTGTTCCAGAAGACATGACCCATGCCTGATAGAGCTCTGTATGCCTGTAGGCAAGCCCACTGCCTGAAAGCAAGCCCCTAGACTGAAGCAGCACCCCATGCATAATGCCTCGCCCAGTGCCTGAAGGCACACCCTGTGCCTGAAGGCATATTCCATGCCTGAAGGCACTTCCCTTGAATGAAGGGCACAGGCACTCCCTGAAGGCGCATACCATGCCTGACAGCGCACCCCTCGCCAGAGGGCGCCCCGTGCCTGTAGCACAGACTCCCCCTGTGCCTTAAGTTGCGCCCCATGTATGAAGCCGCTGGCTGTACCTAAAGGTGCTCCCAGTGCCTGATGACAAGCCCCATGGTTGAAGGTGCGCCACGTGCCTAAAGACGCTCCCTGTGCCTGAAGCTGCTCCCCGTTCCTGAAGGCATGCCTCTTGCCTGAAACAGCTCCACGTGCCTGTACTCAAGCCCCTTGCCTGAAGGCAAGCCCTGTGCCTGAAGCCTTGCCCCATGCATGAAGCCCCGCCCAGTGCCTGAAGGCACACCCCTTGCGTGAAGGCAAGCTCCATGCCTGAAGGCTTGCCCCATGCCTGAATTTTCACCCTGTGCCTGAAGGCTAGCCCCCTGCCTGAAGGGCACAGGCATGCCCAGTGCCTGTGGACATGCCCAGTGATTGAAGTCAGTCACTCCCAATGACTGAAGTCTTTCCCAGTGAATGAAGACACTCCCAAAGTCACTCCCAGTGACTGAAGTCAAAGTCACTCCCAGTAAATAAAGTTACTCCCAAAGTCACTCCCCGTGACGGAAGTCACTCGCAAAGTCACTGCCAGAAACAGAAGTCCCTTGCCAAGTCACACCCAGTGAAGGTAGTCACTCTCGAAGTCACTCCCCATGACAGAAGTCACTCCCGAAGTCACTCCTAGTGACTGAAGTCACTCCTGACGTCACGACAAGTGACTGAAGTCAAAGCCACTCCCTGTGACTGATGTCATAGTCACTCACAGTGACTGAAGTCAAAGTCACACTCAGTGTCTGCAGTTACTCCTAGTGACTGCAGTCGTCACTCCCAGTGCCTGAAGGAACTGCAGGGGAAGGACACAGAGAAAAGGAGACACAGAATTCCAAACAGCCTCCAGGCTCTGTGGTCTCAGCACAGAGCCTCCCGTGGAAGGACAGAGAGAGAGGGAGACAGAATCCCATGAAGCCTCCAGGCCCTGTGCTCCCTGCACAGAGCCTCCACTTCCTGAAGCCGCTCACCATGCCTGAAGGCACTCCCTTTGCCTGAAAGGCAGAGGTACTCTCTGAGGGCGCACCCCATTCCTGAGGGCATGCTGTGAGTCTCAATGAGCATCCTGTGCATGATGGGGCATCCCTTGTGGAAAGGCACATGTGCTCCCCTTACCTGAATGGCACAGGAGCTCTCTGTGCCTGAAGCCGCACCCCATGCCTGAAGATGCTCCACATGCCTGAAGGCAAGCCCCATGCCAGAAAACACTCCACTTGACTCAAGGGCACAGGCATTCCCTGAAGGCGCGCCCCATGCCTGACGGCGCACACCAGGCTGAGGGCGTCCTGTGCCTGATGGCGCGCCCTGTGCCTGAAGAGCACAGAACTCCCCTTGCCTGAAGTCACGCCCTGTGCATGAAGCTGCTCACTGTACCTGAAGGGGCTCCAAGTGCCTGAAGACAAGACCCATGCATGAAGCCCCGCCTAGTGCCTGAAGGCACACCCCTTGTCTGAAGGCAAGCACCATGCCTGAAGGCTTGCTCTATGCCTGAATGGCACAGGCATGCCCAGTGCCTGAGGGCATGCCCAGTGACTGAAGTCTGTCACCCCCAATGACTGAGTCATGCCCAGTGCATGAAGTCACTCCCAAAGTCACTCCCAGTGACTGAAGTCAAAGTCACTCCCAGGGAAGGAAGTTACTCCCAAAGTCATTCCAAGTGATGGAAGCCTCTCCCGAAGTCATGCCCAGTGACAGAAATCACTCACTATGTCACTCCCAGTGAGGGAAGTCTCTCCTGAAGTCACTGCCCGTGACAGCAGTCGCTCCCGATGTCACTCCCAGTGACAGAAGTCATTCGCGAATTCACTCCCAGTGACAGAAGTCCCTCCCGAAGTCATTCCCAGGGACTGAAGTCACTCCCAGGGACTGAAGTCAAAGCCACTCACAGTGGCTGATGTCATAGTCACTCATAGTGACTGAAGTCAAAGTCACACACAGTGTCTGAAGTTACTCCTAGTGACTGCAGTGGTTACTACCAGTGCCTGAAGTCTTCACTGCCAGTGCCTGAAGTTGGCACTCCCAGTGCCTGAAGAAATCGCAGGGGAAGGACAGAGAGAGCGAGACACAGAATTCCAAGCAGCCTCCAGGCTCTGTGGTCTCAGCACGGAATCTCCCGGGAAGGACAGAGACAGAGGGAGACACAGAATCCCTTCCAGCCCTCCAGGCTCTGTGCTCCCAGCACCGAGTCTCCAGGCCCCGGTGCTCGCAGCACAGAGCCTCCAGTTCCTGAAGCCACTCACCATGCCTGAAGGCACTCCCCATTCCTGAAGGCACTCCCTTTGCCTGAAAGGCACAAGCACTCTCTGAGGGCGCACCCCATGGGTGACGGTGCACCCCTTGCCTGAGTGCGCCCTGTGCCTGAGGGCAAGCCCAGTGCCTAAGCGCGCGACCTGTGCCTGAAGAGCACAGTGGCTCCCCGTGCCTGAAGTCGCACCCTGTGCATGAAGCCGCTCACTGTACCTGAAGATGCTCCCAGTGCCTGAAGACAAACTCCATGGTTGAAGATGCGCCCCGTGCTTGAAAACGCTCCATGTGCCTGAAGCCACCCCTGTTCATGAAGGCATGCCTCTTGCCTGAAACAGCTCCAGGTGCCTGTACTCAAGCCCCTTGCCTGCAGGCAAGGCCGGTGCCTGAAGGAAAGCCCCGTGCCTGAAGCCTTGCCCCATGCATGAAGCCCCGCCCAGTGCCTGAAGGCACGCCCCATGCCTGAGGGCTTGCCCCATGCCTGAATTCTCACCCTGTGCCTGAAGGCTAGCCCCCTGCCTGAAGGGCACAGGCATGCACAGTGCCTGAGTGCAAGCCCAGTGACTGAAGTCAGTCACCCCCAATGATTGAAGTCTCTCCCAGTGACGGTAGTCCCTCGCGAATTCACACCCAGTGACGGAAGCCCCTCGGGAAGTCACACACAGTGAAGGAACTCCCTGTAGAAGTCACTCCCACTGACAGAAGTCACTCCAGAAGTCACTCCCAGGGACTGAAGTCAAAGTCATTCCCAGTGACCGATGTTACAGTCACTCCCAGGGACTGAAGTCAAAGTCACACTCAGTGTCTGCAGTTACTCCTAGTGACTGCAGTCGTCACTCCCAGTGACTGAAGTCTTCATTGCCAGTCCCTGAAGTCAGCACTCCCAGTGCCTGAAGGAACTGCAGGGAAAGGACAGAGAGAGAGAGGGAGACGCAGAATTCCAAGCAGCCTCCAGGCTCCGTACTCGCAGCACAGAGCCTCCAGGCCCCAGTGCTCCCAGCACAGATCCTCCAGTTGCTGAAGCCACTCACCATGCCTAAAGGCACTCCCCGTTCCTGAAGGCACTCCCTTTGCCTGAAAGGCACAGGCACTCTCTGAGGGAGCACCCCATGGGTGACAACGCACCGCTTGCCTGAGTGAACCCTTTGCCTGATGGCGAGCACAGTGCCTAATGGCGTGCCTTGTGCCTGAAGAGCACAGAGTCTCCCCGTTTCTGAAGTTGCGCCCTATGCGTGAAGCCGCTCACTGAACCTGAAGGTGCTCCCAGGGCCTGAAGACAAGCTCCATGGTTGAAGGTGCGCCCCGTGCCTGAAGCCGCTCCCTGTTCCTGAAGGCATGCCTCTTGCCTGAAACAGCTCCAGGTGCCTGTACTCAAGCCCCTTGCCTGCAGGCAAGGCCCGTGCCTGAAGGAAAGCCCAGTGCCTGAAGCCTTGCCCCATGCATGAAGCCCCGCCCAGTGCCTGAAGGAACGCCCCTTGCCTGAAGGCACCCCCCATGCCTGTGGGCTTGCCCCATGCCTGAATTCTCACCCTGTGCCTGAAGGCTAGAAGACTGCCTGAAGGGCACAGGCATGCCCAAGGCCTGAGGGCATGCCCAGTGACTGAAGTCAGTCACCCCCAATGACTGAAATCACTCCCAGTGACGGAAGTCCCTCGTGAAGTCACACACAGTGATGGAAGACCCTCTCGAAGTCATCCCACTGATGGAAGACTCCCGAAGTCACTCCCAGTGACTGATGTCATAGTCACTCCCAGTGACTGAAGTCAAAGACACACTCAATGTCTGCAGTTACTTCTAGTGACTGCAGTCGTCACTCCCAGTGACTGAAGTCCTATTTCCCAGTGCGTGAAGGAACTGGAGGAGAAGGACAGAGAGAGGAGACACAGAATTCCAAGCACCCTCCAGGCTCTTTGGTCTCAGCACAGAAACTCCTGGAAAGGACAGAGGAAGAGGGAGACACAGAATCCCATGCAGCCTCCAGGTCTGTGCTCAAACCAGAGAGCCTCCCGGGGAAAGACAGTGAGACATGGAGACACAAAATCCCAAGCAGCACGCCCTAGGCTCCAGTGCCCGAGTGTTCGGGCACTCAGGGACCATGGCACTGGAACGACCAGTGCTCAAATGCCCACTGGACTCCAGCTCCAGTGAACTGCCAGCGGCACTGCAGCCTCCAGTGAACTCAGTGCCCGAGGCACTGCAGCTTCCAGTGAACACAGTGCCCGCAACACTGCAGCCTCCAGTGAACCCAGTACCCGCGGCACTGCAGCCTCCCATGAACACATGCCCAAAGCACTGGAGTCTCCGGTGAACCCAGTGCCCGCAGAACAGCATCCTCCGGTGAACCCAGTGCCCGTGGCACTGCAGCCTCAGTGAACCCAGTGATCCCGGCACTGCATCCTGCAGTGAACCCAGTGCCCGTGGAACTTCAGCCTCCAGTGAACCGAGTGCCCACAGCACAGGAGCCTACTGTGAACCCAGTGACCCAGGCACTGCAGCATCCAGTGAACCTAGTACCAGCGACACTGGAGCCCCCAGTGAACTCAGTGACCGCGGCACTGCACCCTCCAGTGAAACCAGTGCCCTCAGCATTGCAGCTGCCAGGGAGCCCAGTGCCCGCAGGACTGCAGATTCCAGTGAGGCCACTGCCCATGGCACTGCATCCTCTGATGAGCCCAGTGCGTGCAGCACTGGAGACTCCAGTGAACCCAGTGCCTCCGCCACTGCAGCCTCCTGTCGGTCCAGTGCTCACATCACTGTAGCCGCCAGTGAGCCCAGTGCCTGCAGCACTGCAGCCTCATGAGAGCCCAGTGACCGCGGCACTGCAGCCTCCAGGGAACCCAGTGCCCGCGGCACTGCAGACTCCAGTAAGCCCATTGCCCGTGGCACTGGACCCTCCAGTGAGCCAAGTACAAGCGACTGGAGTAACCAGTTTGCCCAGTGCCTGCGGTAATGCAGCCTCCATTGAGGCCAGTTTCCACGGCACTGCAGCCTCAAGTGACCACAGTGCCCGCATTACTGCAGCCTCTTGTGGGCCTTGTGCCTGCGAAACTGGAGCCTCCAGTGAGCCCAGTGTCTGTGGCACTGGAGCCTCCAGTGTACCCAGAGCCCTCGGCACTGCAACATCCAGTGATCCCAGTTCATGCAGAACGGCCGCCATCAGTGAGCCCAATGCCTGCCCACTGCAGCCTCCTGTGAGCCCCGTGCACGCGGCACTGGAGCCTCCAGTGAGCCCAGTGCCCTCCTCAATGCAGCCTCCAGTGAGCCCAGTGCCCTCAGACCTGCACACTCCAGTGAATAAAGTGTCCACGGGACTGCATCCTGCAGTGAACCCAGTGCCCGGGGGAATTCAGGCTGCAGTGAACCCAGTTAAACTGCACTGCAGCCTCCAGTGAACCCACTGCCGCAGCACTGCACCCTCCAGTGAAGGCAGTGACTGCCGCACGGCACCCAGCAGTGAACCCAGGGCCCGCGTCACTGTAGCCTGTAGTGAACTCAGCGCTGGCGGCCTTCAGCCTCCAGTGAATCCAGTGCCCGCGGAACTGCAGCCTGCAGTGACCCCAGGGCTCGCAGCACTGCAACCTGCAGTGAACCCAGTGCCCGCAGAACTGTAGCCTGTAGGGAACTCAGCGCTGGCGGCCTTCAGCCTTCAGTGAATCCAGTGCCCATGGAACTGCACCCTGCAGTGATCCGGTGCTCACAGCACTGCAACCTGCAGTGAAACCAGTGCCCGCGGTGCTGTACCCTGCTGAGAAACCAGTGCCCATGGCACTGCAACGTCCAGTGAACCTAGTGTCCATGGCACTGCATTCTGCAGTGAACCCAGTGCCCGAGGCACTGCAGCCTCTAGTGAAGCCAGTGCCCGCAGCACTGCACCCTCCAGTGAACCCAGAACCCACGGCACTGGAGGCCCCAGTGAACCAACTTCCCGAAGCACTGCACCCGACAGTGAATGCAGTGCATGCCGCACTGTAGCCTCCTGTGTACCCAGTGCCCACGGCACTGCACCATGCAGTGAAAACACTTCCAGCTTGTATGCAGCCTCCAGTGAACACATTGCCCATAGCACTGCACCCTCCTGTCAACCCAGACCCGGCGGCACTGCCCCCTCGAGAAAACCCAATGCCTGCGGGACTGCAGCCTCCAGTGACCAATGCCTCCAACACTGCCAACTCCAGTGAACACAGTGTCTATGACACTGCACCCTCCAGGGAAGCCAGGGTCCGCGGCATTGCACCCTCCAGGGAACCCAGTGCCCAGGGCACTACAGAATCCAGTGAACAAAGTGCCTGCTGCACTGCAGCCTGCTATGAACCCAGTGCCCGCAGCAATGCAGCCGCCAGTAAAGCCAGTGCCCGCGGCATTGCGGCCTCAAGTGAAACCCGTGCCCACAGCACTGCAGCCTCCAGTTATCCCAGTGATCCGTGCCCTGCAGTCTGCAGTGAACCCAGTGCCCACAACACTGTAAACTGCATTGAACCCAGTTCCGAGTGCACTACAGGTTCCAGGGATCCCGTTCCACATGGCACTGCAGCCTCCGGTGAACAAAGTGCCCGCGGCAATGCACCCTCCGGTGAACGCAGTGCCCGTGGCACTGCAGCCTGCAGTGAACCCAGGGCCTGCGGGACTCTACCCTCCAGTAAAGCCAGTGTCCCAGGCACTGCACCCTCCAGTGAACCCAGTGCCCACGGCACTTCACCATCCCAGGAACAAAGTGCCTGCGACACTACATCCTGTAATGAACCCAGTGCCCGCGGCACTGCAGCCTGCAGTGTACCCAGGGCCTGCGGGCCTCTACCCTCCAGTGAAGCCAGTGTCCCTGGCACTGCACCCTCCAGTGAACAGGGTGCCCACGGCACTACACCATCCAGTGAACAAAGTGCCCGTAGCACTGCACCATGCAGTGAACCCAGTTCCCGCTTCTATGCAGCATGCAGTGAACACAGTGCCCGCAGCACTGCAGCCTCCAGTGAAGCCAGATCCCACGGCACTGGAGCCTCCAGTGAACCCACTTCCCGCAGCACTGCACCCGCCAGTGAATGCAGTGCATGCCGCACTGTAGCCTCCTGTGTACCCAGTGCCCGCGGCACTGCACCATGCAGTGAAACCAGTTCCAGCTTGTATGCAGCCTCCAGTGAACACATTGCCCGTAGCACAGCAGCCTCCAGTGAACCCACATGTGGCGGCACTGCTCCCTCCAGGGCTCCCAATGCCTGCGACACTGCCCCCTCCAGTGAACACAGTGTCCGTGGCACTGCAGCCTCCAGTGAAGCCAGTGTCGGCGGCACTGCACCCTCCAGTGATCCCAGTGCCCACGGCACTACACCATCCAGGGAACAAAGTGCCTGTGACACTGCAGCCTGCTATGAACCCAGTGCCAACGGCTGTGCAGCCTCCAGTGAAGCCAGTCCCTGCCGAACTGCATTCTCCATTGAAACTTGGATCCGCGGCACTGCAGCCGCCAGTAAAGCCAGTGCCCGCGGCATTGCGGCCTCAAGTGAAACCCGTGCCCACAGCACTGCAGCCTCCAGTTATCCCAGTGATCCGTGCACTGCAGTCTGCAGTGAACCCAGTGCCCAGAGCACTGCACTCTGCAGTGAACCTAGTTCCGACTGCACTGCAGGTTCCAAGGATCCCAGTGCCCATGGCACTTTGGCCTCCAGTGAACAAAGTGCCTGCGGCAATGCACCCTCCAGTGAAGCCAGTGCCCGCGGCACTGCACATTCTAGTAAAGCCAGTGTCCGTGGCACAACACCTTCCAGTGAAGCCAGTTCCCACTGCACTGGAGCCTCCAGTGAACCCAGTGACCGCGGCAGTGGAGCCTCCAGTGAACCAGGTGCCCGTGGCACTGCAGGCACCAGGGAAACCATTTCCCGTGGCACTGCAGCCTGCAGTGAACCCAGTGCCCGCGGCACTGCAACCTCCAGTGAACCCAGTGCCCAGGGCACTACAGCATCCAGTGAACCCACGTCCCACAGCGCACTGCACCCGCCAGTGATGGCAGTGCCTACCACACTGTCGCCTCCTGTGAACCCAACAGTGCCTGTGACACTGCAGCCTGCTATGAACCCAGTGCCCGTGGCTCTGCAGCCTCCATGAAAGCCAGTGCCCGCCGTACTGCAGTCTCGAGTGAACCTAGGGTCCGCGCCACTGCAGCCCCCAGTAAAGCCAGTGCCCACGGCATTCCAGTGTCCAGTGAAACCCGTGCACACTGCACTGGAGCCTCCAGTGATCCCAGTGATCCGTGCAATGCAGTCTGCAGTGAACCCAGTGCCCACAACACTGCACCCTGCAGTGAACCCAGTTCCGAGTGCATTATAGGTCCCAGGGATCCCAGTGCGCATGGCACTGCAGCCTCCGGGAACAAAGTGTCCGCGGCAATGCACCCTGCAAGGAACCCATTGACCGCCGCACTGCAGCCTGCAGTGAACCCAGGGCCTGCGGGTCTCTACCCTCCAGTGAGGTCAGTGAGCCTGGCACTGCAACCTCCAGTGAAGCCACTGCCGGCGACACGGCACCCTCCAGTGCAGCCATAGCCCACGGCACTACACCATCCCGGGAACAAAGTGCCTGTGACACTGCAGCCTGCAATAAACCCAGTGCCCGCGGCTCTGCAGCCACCATTGATTCCAGGGCCCGCCGTACTGCACTCTGTAGTGAACCTTGGGTCCGCGGCACTGCAGCCGCCAGTAAAGCCAGTGCCCGCGGCATTGCAGCCTCCAGTGAAACACGTGCCCACTGCATTGGAGCCTCCTGTTATCCCAGTGATCCGTGTACTGCAGTATGCAGTGAACACAGTGCCCACAACACGGCACCCTGCAGTGAACCCAGTTCCGAGTGCACTACAGGTTCCAGGGATCCCAGTGCGCATGACACTGCAGCCTCCGGTGAACAAAGTGCCCGCGGCAATGAACTCCAGGGAACAAACTGACCGCGGCACTGCAGCCTGCAGTGAACCCAGGGCCTGCGGGTCTCTACCCTCCAGTGAAGCCAGTGAGCCTGGCACTGCACCCTCCAGTGAACCCAGTGCCCACGGCACTACACCATCCCGTGAACAAAGTGCCTGCGACACTGCAGGCTGCAATGAACCCAGTGCCCGAGGCTCTGCAGCCTCCATTGAAGCCAGCGCCCGCTGTACTGCATTCTCCAGTGAACCTGGGGTCCACGGCACTGCAGACGCCATGAAAGCTGGCACTGCGGCATTGCGTCCTCAAGTGAAACCCGTGCCCACAGCACTGCAGCCTCCAGTTTTCTCAGTGATCCTTGCAATGAAGTCTGCAGTAAACCCAGTGCCCACAGCACTGCACCCTGCAGTGAACCTAGTTCCGAATGCACTGCAGGTTCCAACTATCCCAGTGCCCATGGCACTTCAGCCTCCAGGGAACAAAGTGCCTGGGGCAATGCACCCTCCATGAACCCAGTGCCCGCGGCACTGCAGCCTGCAGTGTACCCAGGGCCTTCGGGGATTCTACCCTCCAGTGAAGCCAGGGTCCCTGGCACTGCACCCTCCAGTGAACAGGGTGCCCACGGCACTACACCATCCAGTGAACAAAGTGCCCGCAGCACTGCACCATGCAGTGAACCCAGTACCCGCTTCTATGCAGCCTGCAGTGAACACAGTGCCCGCAGCACTGCAGCCTCCAGTGAACCCAGATCCCATGGCACTGGAGCCCCCAGTGAACCCACTTCCCGCAGCACTGCACCCGCCATTGAATGCAGTGCATGCCCCACTGTAGCCTACTGTGTACCCATTGGCCGCGGCACTGCACCATGCAGTGAAACCAGTTCCAGCTTGTATGCAGCCTCCAGTGATCACATTGCCCGTAGCACGGCAGCCTCCAGTGAACCCACATGTGGCGGCACTGCTCCCTCCAGGGCCCCCAATGCCTGCGACACTGCCCCCTCCAGTGAACACAGTGTCCGCGGCACTGCACCCTCCAGTGAAGCCAGTGTCCACGGCACTGCACCCTCCAGTGATCCCAGTGCCCAGGACACTACACCATCCCGGGAACAAAGTGCCTGCGACACTGCAGCCTGCTATGAACCCAGTGCCCATGGCTCTGCAGCCTCCAGTGAAGCCAGTCCCTGCCGAACTGCATTCTCCATTGAAACTGGATCCGTGGCACTGCAGCCGCCAGTAAAGCCAGAGCCCGCGGCATTGCGGCCTCAAGTGAAACCCGTGCCCACAGCACTGCAGCCTCCAGTTATCCCAGAGATCCATGCACTGCAGTCTGCAGGGAACCCAGTGCCCAGGCACTGCACCCTGCAGTGAACCTAGTTCCGACTGCACTGCAGGTTCCAAGGATCCCAGTGCCCATGGCACTTCAGCCTCCAGTGAACAAAGTGCCTGCGGCAATGCACCCTCCAGTGAACCCAGTGCCCGCAGCACTGCAGCCTGCAGTGTACCCAGGGCCTGCGTTTCTCTACCCTCCAGTGTAGCCACTGTCCCTGGCACTGCACCCTCCAGTGAACCCAGTGCCCACGGCACTACACCATCCAGTGAACAAAGTGCCCGCAGCACTGCACCATGCAGTGAACCCAGTTCCCACTTCTATGCAGCCTGCAGTGAACACAGTGCCCGCAGCACTGCAGCCTCCAGTGAACCCAGATCCCACGGCACTGGAGCCTCCAGTGAACCCACTTCCCGCAGCACTGCACCCGCCAGTGAATGCAGTGCATGCCGCACTGTAGCCTCCTGTGTACCCAGTGCCCACAGCACTGCACCATGCAGTGAAACCAGTTCCAGCTTGTTGCAGCCTCCAGTGAACACATTGCCCATAGCACTGCACCCTCCAGTGAACCCAGACCGGCGGCACTGCCCCTCCAGGGAACCCAATGCCTGCGACACTGCACCCTCCAGTGAACACAGTGTCCGTGGCACTGCACCCTCCAGTGAAGCCAGTGTTCGCGGCACTGCACCCTCCAGTGAACCCAGTGCCCAGGGCACTATAGCATTCAGTGAACAAAGTGCCTGTGGCACTGCAGCCTGCTATGAACCCAGTGCCCACGGCTCTGCAGCCTCCAGTGAAGCCAGTGCCTTCCGAATTGCATGATCCATTGAAACTTGGTTCCGTGGCACTGCAGCCGCCAGTAAAGCCAGTGCCCGCGGCATTGCGGCCTCAAGTGAAACCCGTGCCCACAGCACTGCAGCCTCCAGTGATCCCAGTGATACGTGCCCTGCAGTCTGCAGTGAACCTAGTGCCCACAACACTGCAAACTGCAGTGAACCCAGTTCCGAGTGCACTGCAGGTTCCAGGGATCCCGTTCCGCATGGCACTGGAGCCTCCAGTGAACAAAGTGCCCGCGGCAATGCACCCTGCAGTGAACCAGTGCCCGTGGCACTGCAGCCTGCAGTGAACCCAGGGCCTGCGGGACTCTACCCTCCAGTGAAGCCAGTGTCCGCGGCACTGCAACCTCCAGTGAACCCAGTGCCCAGGGCACTACACCATCCAGTGAACAAAGTGCCTGTGACACTGCAGCCTGCTATGAACCCAGTGCCCGTGGCTCTGCAGCCTCCAGTGAAAGCCAGTGCCCGCCGTACTGCAGTCTCCAGTGAACCTAGGGTCCCCGGCACTGCAGCCTCCAGTAAAGCCAGTGCCCACGGCACTACAGCGTCCAGTGAACAAAGTGCGTGCACACTGCACTGGAGCCTCCAGTGATCCCAGTGATCCGTGCAATGCAGTCTGCAGTGAACCCAGTGCCCACAACACTGCACCCTGCAGTGAATCCAGATCCCACGGCACTGGAGTCTCCAGTGAACCCACTTCCCGCAGCACTGCACCCGCCAGTGAATGCAGTGCATGCCGCACTGCAGCCTCCGGGAACAAAGTGCCCGCGGCAATGCACCCTGCAGTGAAACCAGAGTGAACCCATTGACCGCCGCACTGCAGCCTGCAGTGAACCCAGGGCCTGCGGGTCTCTACCCTCCCGTGAAGTCAGTGAGCCTGGCACCGCAACCTCCAGTGAAGCCACTGCCGGCGACACGGCACCCTCCAGTGCAGCCATAGCCCACGGCACTACACCATCCCGGGAACAAAGTGCCTGTGACACTGCAGCCTGCAATAAACCCAGTGCCCGCGGCTCTGCAGCCACCATTGATTCCAGGGCCCGCCGTACTGCACTCTGTAGTGAACCTTGGGTCCGCGGCACTGCAGCCGCCAGTAAAGCCAGTGCCCGCGGCATTGCAGCCTCCAGTGAAACACGTGCCCACTGCATTGGAGCCTCCTGTTATCCCAGTGATCCGTGTACTGCAGTATGCAGTGAACACAGTGCCCACAACACGGCACCCTGCAGTGAACCCAGTTCCGAGTGCACTACAGGTTCCAGGGATCCCAGTGCGCATGACACTGCAGCCTCCGGTGAACAAAGTGCCCGCGGCAATGAACTCCAGGGAACAAACTGACCGCGGCACTGCAGCCTGCAGTGAACCCAGGGCCTGCGTGTCTCTACAATCCAGTGTAGCCACTGTCCCTGGCACTGCACCCTCCAGTTAACCCAGTGCCCACGGCACTACACCATCCCGGGAAAAAATTGCCTGCGACACTGCAGCCTGCTATGAACCCAGTTCCCACGGCTCTGCAGCCTCCATTGATGCCAGTGCCCCCGTACTGCTCTCTGTAGTGAACCTTGGGTCCGTGGCACTGGAGCCGCGAGTAAAGCCAGTGCCCGTGATATTGCAGCCTCCAGTGAAACACGTGCCAACTGCACTTCAGCCTCCAGTGATCCCAGTGATCCGTGTACTGCAGTCTGCAGTGAACCCAGTGCCCACAACACTGCACACTGCAGTGACCCCAGTTCTGACTGCACTGCAGGTTCCAGGGGTCCCAGTGCATATGGCACTGCAGCCTCCAGTGAACAAGGTGCCCGCAGCAATGCACCCTCCAGTGAACCCTGTTCCCGCGGCAGTGAAGCCTGCAGTGAACCCAGGGCCTGCGTGTCTCTACCCTCCAGTGAAGCCAGTGTCCCTGGCACTCCACCGTCCAGTGAAGCCAGTGCCGCGGCACTGAACCCTCCATTGAACCCAGTGTCCGCGGCACTGCACCCTGCAGTGAACCCAGTGTCAGAGCACTGCAGCCTGCAGTGAACCCAGTACCTGCGGGTCCCTACCCTCCAGCGAATCCAGTGTCCCCGGCACTGGACGCTCCAGTGAAGCCAGTGCCCTCGGAACTGCACCTTCCAGTGAACCGTGTGCGTGACAATGCAGGCTCAAGTGAGGCCTGTGCCCGTGGCATTGCCCCCTCCAGTGAACCAAGTGTCAGTGCCACTGCAGCCTCAAGTGAAGCCAGTGCCCGCGGCACTGCACATTCTAGTAAAGCCAGTGTCCACGGCGCAACACCTTCCAGTGAAGCCAGTTCCCGCTGCACTGGAGCCTCCAGTGAACCCAGTGACCGCGGCAGTGGAGCCTCCAGTGAACCAGGTGCCCGCGGCACTGCAGGCACCAGGGAAACCATTTCCCGTGGCACTGCAGCCTGCAGTGAACCCAGTGCCCGCGGCACTGCAACCTCCAGTGAACCCAGTGCCCAGGACACTACAGCATTCAGTGAACAAAGTGCCCGCAGCACTGCAACATCCAGTTATCCCAGTGATTCGTGCATTGCAGTCTGCACTGAACCCAGTGCCCACATCCCGGCACCCTGCAGTGAACATACTTCAGACTGCACTGCAGGTGGAAGGATCCCAGGGCCCATGGAACATCAGACTCCAGTGAACAAAGTGCCTGCGGCAATGCACCCTCCAGTGAACACAGTGCCCGTGGCTCTGCAGCCTGCTAGGAACGCAGTGTCCGCAGCTCTGCAGCCTCCATGGAAGCCAGTGCCCGCCGTAGTGCACTCTCCAATGAACCTAGGTTCCGCTGCACTGCGGCCGCCAGTAGAGCCAGAGCTCAGGGCATTGCAGCCTGCAGTGAAACACGTTCGCTCTGCACTGCAGCCTCCAGTTATCCCAGAGATCCGTTTACTGCAGTCTGCACTGAACCCAATGCCCACAGCACTGCACCCTGCAGGAAACCCAGTTCCGACTGTACTGCAGGTTCCAGGGTTAAGGGTAGCCATGTCCTGCATTGAACCCACTGCCCAGGGTACTGCAGCCTGCAGTGAACAAAGTTCCCGCGGCACTGCACCATCCAGTGAACTCAGTACCCGTGGACACTGCAGCCTGCAGTGAAACCAGGGCCTGTGGGTCTCAACCCTCCAGTGAAGCCAGTGTTCCTGGCACTGCACCTTCCAGTGAAGCCTGTGCCCCCGGCACTGCACCCTCCAGTGAAGCCAGTGCCCACAGCACTACACCATCCCGTGAACAATTGTCTACCACACTGCAGCCTGCTATGAACCCAGTGCCCGCTGCTCTGCAGCCTCCATTGAAGTCACTGCCCGCCGTACTGCACTCTCCATTGAATCTTGGGTCTGCGGCACTGCAGCCGCCAGTAAAGCCAGTACCTGCAGCATTGCAGCCTCACGTGAAACACGTGCCCAGAACAATGCAGCCTCCAGGTTCCCAGTGATCCGTGCACTGCAGTCTGCAGTGGACCCAGTGCCCACAGCACTGCACCCTGCAGTGAACCTCGTTCTGACTACACTGCCGGTTCAAAGGATCCCAGTGCCCATGGCACTTCAGCCTCCAGTGAACAAAGTGAATGCGGCAATGCACCCTCCAGTGAACCCATTGCCCGTGGCACTGCAGCCTGCAGTGAACCCAGGACCTGCCCGTCTCTACCCTCCAGTGAACCCAGTGCCCACAGCACTACACCATCCAGTGAACAAAGTGCCCGCATCAGTGCACCATGCAGTGAAACCAATTTCCGCTTTCATGCAGCCTCAAGTAAACCAATCGCCAGCAGCACTGCAGCCTCCAGTGAACCCACTGACCGCGACACTACACCCTCCATTGAAGGCAGTGCCTGCTGCACTGCAGCCTCCAGTGAAACCAGTGCCCGCATAACTACACCATGCAGTGAACATAGCTCCCGCTTCTATGCAGCATGCACTGACCACAGTGCCTGCAGCACTGCAGCCTCCAGTGAAGCCAGATCCCGCAGCACTGGAGACTCCAGTGAACCCACGTCCCGCAGCACTGCACCCGCCAGTGAAGGCACTGCCTACCGCCCTGTAGCCTCCTGTGAACCCAGTGCCCCGGGCCTGCAGCATGCAGTGAAACCAGTTCCAGCTTTTATGCAGCCTCCAGTGAACACACTGCCCGCAGCACTGCAGCCTCCTGTGAACCCAGATCTGGCGGCACTGCCCCATCCAGTGAACCCACTGCCTGTGGCATTGCAACCTCCAGTGACCAACTGCCTGAGACACTGCCCCTTCCACTGAGCCCAGTTTCGCAGCACTGCACCATCCAGTGAACCCAGTACTCCTTGTACTGGAGCCTACTGTGAACCCACTGCCCGCGGCACTTCAGCCTCCAGTGAACCCAGTGCCTGCGGCACTGCATCCTCCATTGAACCCAGTGCACGTGTCACTGAATCCTGCATTGAACACATTGCCCAGGGTACTGCAGCCTGCAGTGAACCCATTGCTCGCGTCACTGCATCCTGCATTGAACCCAGTGGCCAACGTACTGTAGCATGTGGTGAACCCAGTTCCTGCACCACTGTACCATGCCGTGAACCCAGGACCCATGGTACTGGAGCCTGCTGTGAACCCACTGCCCGCGGCACTGCAGCCTCCAGAGAACCCAGTGCGCGAGGCACGGCACCCTGCATTGAACCCAGTGCACGCGTCACTGCATCCTGCATTGAACACACTGCCCAGGGTACTGCAGCCTGCTGTGAACCCAATTCCCGCGGCACTGCACCATCCAGTGAAATCAGTACCAGTGGCAGTGGAGCCTGCTGTGAACCCACTGCCCCTGGCACAGCAGCCTCCAGTGACCCACTCCCTGCGACACTGCCCCCTCCAGTGAACACAGTGTCCGTGGCACTGCACCCTACACTGTACCCGGTGCCCGTGACAATGCACCCTCCAGTGAACCCAGTGTCCAGAACACTACCCCATCCAGTGAACAAAGGGCCGGCGGCTCTGCAGCCTCCATTGAAACCAGTGCCCACCTTAATGCACTCTCCATTGAACCTTGGGTCCGCGGCAGTGCAGCCGCCAGTAAAGCCAGTGCCCGCGGCATTGCAGCCTCAAGTGAAACGCGTGCCCGCAGCACTGCAGCATCCAGTTATCCCAGTGATCCGTGCATTGCAGTCTGCAGTGAACCCAGTGCCCACATCCCGGCACCCTGCCGTGAACATACTTCAGACTGCACTGCAGGTAGAAGGATCCCAGGGCCCATGGCACGTCAGACTCCAGTGAACAAAGTGCCTGTGGCAATGCACCCTCCAGTGAACACAGTGCCCGTGGCTCTGCAGCCTACTAGGAACCCAGTGTACCCGGCTCTGCAGCCTCCATGGAAGCCAGTGCCCGCCGTACTGCACTCTCCAGTGAACCTGGGGTCCTCAGCACTGTAGCCGCCAGTAAAGCCAGAGCCCGGGGCCTTGCAGCCTCCAGTGAAACACGTGCCCACTGCACTGCAGCCTCCAGTTATTCCAGTGATCCATTCACTGCAGTCTGCAGGGAACCCAGTGCCCACAGCACAGCATCCTGCAGTGAACCTCGTTCTGACTGCACTTTAGGTTCCAAGGATCCCAGTGCCCATGGCACTTCAGCATCCAGTGAACAAAGTGCCTGCGACAATGCACCCTCCCGTGAACCCAGTGCCCGTGGCACTGCAACCTGCAGTGAACCCAGGGCCTGTGGGTCTCTACACTCCAGTGAACCCAGTGCCCACGGCACTACACCCTCCAGGGAACAAAGTGCCCGCAGCACTGCACCATGCATTGAACCCCATTCCCGCTTCTATGCAGCCTCAAGTAAACCAATCGCCCGCAGCACTGCAGCCTCCAGTGAACCCACGGACCGCGACACTGCACCCTCCATTGAAGGCAGTGCCTGCTGCACTGCACCGTCCAGTGAAGCCAGTGCCCGCGTAACTGCACCATGCAGTGAACATAGTTCCCGCTTCTATGCAGCATGCAGTGAACACAGTGCCTGCAGCACTGCAGCCTCCAGTGAAGCCAGATCCCGCAGCACTGGAGACTCCAGTGAACCCACGTCCCGCAGCACTGCACCCGCCGGTGAAGGCACTGCCCACCGCACTGTAGCTTCCTGTGAACCCAGTGCCCGGGCACTGCAGCATGCAGTGAAACCAGTTCCAGCTTTTATGCAGCCTCCAGTGAACCCATTGCCCGCAGCACTGCAGCCTCCAGTTATCCCAGTGATCCGTGCATTGCAGTCTGCAGTGAACCCAGTGCCCACATCACGGCACCCTGCAGTGAACATACTTCAGACTGCAATGCTGGTCCAAGGATTTTAGGGCCCATGGCACGTCAGCCTCCAGTGAACAAAGTGCCTGTGGCAATGCACCCTCCAGTGAACACAGTGCCCGTGGCTCTGCAGCCTGCTAGGAACCCAGTGTCCGCGGCTCTGCAGCCTCCATGGAAGCCAGTGCCCGCCGTACTGCACTCTCCAGTGAGCCTAGTGTCCGCGGCACTGCAGCCGCCAGTGAAGCCAGATCGCGGGCATTGCAGCCTTCAGTAAAACACGTGCCAACTGCACTGTTGCCTCCAGTTATCCCAGTGATACGCTCACTGCAGTCTACAGTGAACCCAGTGCCCACAGCACTGCACCCCGCAGTGAACCCAGTTCTGTCTGTACTGCAGGTTCCAGAGATCCCTGTACCCATGTCACTGCAGCCTCCAGTGAACAAGGTGCCCACGGCAATGCACCCTCCAGTGAACCGAATGAACGCGGCACTGCAGCCTGCAGTGAAATCAGGACCTGTGGGTCTCAACCCTCCAGTTAAGCCAGGGTACATAGCACTGCACTTTCCAGTGAAGCCAGTGCCCCGGTACTGCACCCTCCAGTGAAGCCAGTGCCCAGAGCACTACACCATCCCGTGAACAAAGTGCCTGCCACACTGCAGCCTGCTATGAACCCAGTGCCTGCTGCTCTGCAGCCTCATTGAAGTCAGTGCCCGCCGTACTGCACTCTCCATTCAACCTTGGGTCCCCGGCACTCCAGCCGCCAGTAAAGCCAGTACCTGCGGCATTGCAGCCTCACGTGAAACATGTGCCCAGAGCAATGACGCCTCCAGGTTCCCAGTGATCCGTGCAGTGCAGTCTGCAGTGGACCCAGTGCCCACAGCACTGCACCATCCAGTTATCCTAATGATCTGTGCACTGCAGTCTGCACTGAACCCAGTGCTCACAGCACCGCACCCTGCAGTGAACCCAGTTCCGACTGCACTGCAGGTTCCAAGGATCCCAGTGCCCATGGCACTTCAGCCTCCAGTGAACAAAGTGCCTGAGGCAATGCACCCTCCAGTGAACCCAGCGCCCGCGGCACTGCAGCCTGCAGTGAACCCATGGCCTGCGGGTCTCTACCCTCCAGTGAAGCCAGTGTCCCTGGCACTGCACCCTCCAGCGAACCCAGTGCCCGCGGCTCTGCATCCTGCAGAGAACCCACGGCTTGCGGGTCTTACCGTCCATTTAAGCCAGTGTACATGGCACTGCACCTTCCAGTAAGCCCCGTGCCCAAGGCACTACACCATCCAGTGAACAATGTGCCCGCAGCACTGCACCATGCGGTGAACCCAGTTCCTGATTTATGCAGCCTCAAGTAAATCAATTACCCACAGCACTGCAGCCTCCAGTGAACCCCCTGACCGTGGCACTGCACCCTCCATTGAAGGCAGTGCCTGCCGCACTGCACCCTCCCGTGAACCCATTGCTGGCGGAACTGCACCATGCAGTAAACCCAGTTCCCGCTTCTAGGCAGCCTGTAGTGAACACAGTGGCCGAAGCACTGCAGCCTCCAGTGAACCCAGATCCGCAGCACTTCCCGCAGCACTTCACCCGTCAATGAAAGCACTGCCTACCGCACTGTGGCCTCCTGTGAACACAGTGCCCGCGGCACTGCACCATCTAGTGAACTCAGTACCTGTGGCATTGGAGCCTGCTGTGAACCCACTGCCCACACACTGCATCCTCCACTGACCCACTGCCTGCGACACTGCACCCTCTTGTGAACACTGTGTCCGTGGCACTGCACACTTCAGGGAACACCGTGCCCACAGCAATGCACCCTCGAGTGAACCCAGGGCCCACAGGACTACACCATCCAGTGAACAATGTGCCCGCGGCACTGCAGGCTGCTCTGAACCCAGTGCCCGCAGCTCTGCAGCCTCCATTGAAGCCAGTGCCCCCCGTACTGTACTCTCTAGTGATCCTAGGGTCCGGGGCACTGCAGCTGCCAGTAAAGCCAGTGCCCGCGCCATTGCAGCCTCCAGTGAGACAAGTGCCCACTGCACTGCTGCCTCCAAGTATCCCAGTGATCCATGCACGGCAGTGTGCAGTGAACAGAATCACCACAGCACTGCACACTGCAGTGAACCCACTTCCGACTGCACTGCAGGTCCAGGGATCCCAGTGCCCATGGCACTTCAGCCTCCAGTGACCAAAATGCCTGCGGCAATGCACCCTGCAGTGAACCCAGTGCCCGCGGCACTGCAGCCTCCATTGAACCCAGTGCACGCGTCACTGCATCCTGCATTGAACCCTCTGCACAGGGTACTGCAGCCTGCAGTGAACCCAGTTCCCACGGCACTGCACCATCCAGTGAATTCAATACCAATGGCACTGGAGCCTGCTGTGAACCCACTGCCCGCAGCACTGCAGCCTCCAGGGACCCACTGCCTGCGACAATGAACCCTCAAGTGAACACAGTGTCCGTGGCACTGCACCCTCCAGTGAACCCAGTGCCCAAGGCACTACACCATCCAGGAAACAAAGTGCCCCGGCACTGCAGCCTCCTATGAACCCAGTGCCCGTGGCTCTGCAGCCTCCATTTAAGCCAGTGCCCGCCGTACTGCACTCTCCATTGAACCTTGAGTCCGCGGCACTGCAGTTGCCAGTAAAGCCAGTGCCCGAGACATTGCAGACTCCAGTGAAACACGTGCCCACTGCACTGCAGCCTCCAGTTATTCCAGTGTTCCGTGCATTGCAGTCTGCAGTGAACCCAGTGACCACAGTAATGCGCCCTGCAGTGAACCCAGTTCCGACTCCACTGCAGGTTCCTGGGATCCCAGTGCCCATGGCACTGCATCCCTCAGTGAACAAATTGCCCGCGGCAATGCACCATCCAGTGAACCCAGTGACCGCGGCACTGCAGCATGCAGTGAACCCAGGGCCTGCGGGTCTCTACCTCCAGTGGGGCCAGTGTCCCTGGCACTTCACCCTCGAGTGAAACCAGTGCCCATGGCACTGCACCCTCCAGTGAACCAAGTGTCCGTGCCACTGCAGTCTGAAGTGAAGCCAGTGCCCATGGCACTGCATACTCTAGTAGAGCCAGTGTCCGCGGCACTGCAGCTTCCAGTGAAGCCAGTTCCTGAGGCACTGGAGCCTCCAGTGAATCCAGTGACCGCTGCACTGCAGCCTCCAGTGAACCCAGTGCCCGCAGCACTGCAGGCACCAGTGAAACCAGTTCTCGCGGCCCTGCAGCCTGCAGTGAACTCAGTACACGAGGCACTGCAGCCTCCTGTGAACCCAGTGCCCGCTCTACTGCATTGTCCAGTGAACCCAGTGCCTGGGGCAATGCAGCCTCCAGTGAACGCACTGCCCGACACAGTGCAGCCTCCAGTGAACCCGCTGCCAGTGTCACTGCAGCCTCCAGTAAACTTTCCAACCGAAGCACTGCTGACACCTGTGAACACACTGTCTGAAGCACTGCTGCCTACAGTGAACCCACTGTCCGAGGCAATGCAGCCTCCATGAACCCAGTGCCTGCCATCAAGGAGTTATTTACGTTAACGCCTCATGTCATTAACCCTAAATTTACTCCTGTAGGAATGTAACCTTTAACAGGTCAACAATGAAATTCCTATTCATTGCCGGAAATTTAACTGATAGACCGCTGCCATTCCCTCAGGGAGGAAATCTCGCCTAAATAAGGTATTCCATGCCACTAAATTTGTTTTAAGTTTGTTTTGAGAGAGAGAGAGAGAGAGAGAGAGAGAGAGAGAGCGCGCACAAGCAAGGCAGGGGCAGGAATAGAGGGAGAGAGAGAAGCCCATTACCACGAGGTCATGATGTGAGCCAGGATCAAGACTCGGACACTTAACCAAGCGATCCAGACCCTCAGAATGTGGAGTTTCAAAGGTTCGAAGGCTTGGCTGGGATACATCCCTGAGGGCACTGGCCTAATCCTTCAGAGAATGCAGCAAACTACTTACAGGCAGATGGTATGGAAACAGTGACCTGTACATCGCCTGGTGTACACAGTGGGGCGATTATACACTCTCATGGAGAGCACCCCTGAGAGGCAGTGTTCACAAGGGGACAAAGGAGCCAGGACAGAAGAGGTATGTGGGACTATTTTCCTCCTCTTCCCCACAGCATAGACACAGAGCCATTTGCTGGAAACAATGTCATCCCCACACTGGCTGCCTAAGATGCTTACACCAACCCCACATTCCTGTGCTCTGGTGAGACTGGACTTCTAGGTCAATCAGGCTTGCCTCAGTCCCAATGGAGGTGTCCCCTTCCCCAGGAGACCAGCAGAAGCCCATGACCACACCACCTCTCTTGACCAGACAGTTCTGCAGAGCTTCACTTCGAGTGGCAGTCATTTCAAGTCTCATTTAAGAAGCAGATCGGAGCTGACCTAGACAAAACTCAGCACATTCTGGCTAAGGACCATACATTGTCCATACAACTGGCCTGAAGGACAGTGCAGCCAGAACACAAAACAATGTACGCAACACACACCACAGACACTCCCTGATGTGTCAGGCCCTGGACACTAGATGACCTCCTTTTCATAAAGCCATTCATCTCACAGGCAGCTAACATAATGAGCGTTTGTAACACAGAGAAGGCAAATACTCAGCCAAAATGCCAAGACAAGAGGAATGCATCCCAAATGAAAGAACAAGATAAGGTCATGGCCAGAGACATGGAAGGAACACTTCCAAACTCATTCTATGAGGCCAGCTTGGCCTTGAGTCCAAACTGGACAAAGACCCCACCAGAAAGGAAAACTACAGACCAATTTCCCTGATGACCCTGGATGCAAAAATTCTCAACAAAAGTAGCAAGCCGGATCCAACAATACATACAAATAATTAGTCACCACAATGAATTGGATTTATTCCTGGGATGCCCCACCAATTCAATATCTGCAAATCAACTGATGTGATACATCACATTGAGAAAAGAAAGGATAACAACCATATGATCCTCTCAATAGATGCAGAAAGAGCATTTGACACAATGCAGCATCCTTTCTTGATGGAAAAAAAAGCACTTATGAAAGAAAGGATAGAAAGATATTGTCTGAATATCAGTATGTCCAGATATGAAAGTCCCACAACTAATATAATCTTCAATGAGGAAAAACTGAGAGCTTTCCCCCTAAGGTCAGGAACACGACCGGGATGTCCACTCTCACCACTGTTATTGCACAAACTGTTGGAAGTCCTAACCTCAGCAAGCAGACAACAAAAAGAAATACAAGGCGTCCAAATTGGCAAGGAGGGTCAAACTTTCCCTCTTCGCAGACATGATGCTTTCCAAGGAAATCCCAAAGACTCCATGGAAAAACTGTTAGGACTGATACTGGAATTCAGGAAAGTCTCAGGATATAAAATCAATATACAGAAGTTGACTGCATTTCTATACACCAATAATGAGTCAGCAGAGAGAAATCAAGGATTGATGTACTTTACAACTGCACTGAAAACCATCAAACACCCAGGGGTAAACATAACCAAAGAGGTAAAAGATCAGTACACTTAAAACAACAGAGGGGCGCCTGGGTGGCTCAGTTGGTTAAGTGCCGACTTCGGTTTAGGACATGATCCCGCATTTGTGGGTCTGAGTCCCGTGATGGGCACTGTGCTGACAGCTCGGAGCCTGGAGCCTGTTTCAGAGTCTGTGCCTCCCTCTCTCTCTCTTTCTACCCCTCCCCTGCTCATGTGCTCTCTCTCTCTCTCTCTCTCTCTCTCTCTCTCTCTCAAAAATAAACAAAGATTAAAAACATAAAGGAACAAACCATACAACATCTATGAAAGAAATGGAAGAAACACAAAGAAACGGAAAAACATTCCATGCTCATGGATGAGAAGAACAAATATTATTAAAATGTCAATACTCCCCAAAGCAATGGACACATTCAATGCAATCCCTATCAAAATAACAACAGCATTCCTCACAGAACTAGAACAACCCTAAAATTTGTAGGGAGCCAGAAAAGACCCCAAATCGCCAAAGTCATGTTGAAAAAGAAAACAAAGCTGGAGACATTAAAATCTGGACTTTATGGTGTATTAGAAAACCGCAATCATCAAGACAGTATGGTACGGGCACATAAACGGACACAGACATCAATGGAACGGAATAGGGAACCCATAAATGGACGCTCAAACATATGGCCGAGTAATCTTTGATAACACTGGAAATAATATCCAATGGAAAAACAAAAGTCTCTTCAGCAAATGGTACTGGGAAAACTGAACAATGAGAAGATTGGACATGGACTATGTTCTTAAACCACACACACACACACACACACACACACACACACACACACACACACCTCAAAATGGATCAAAGATATAAATGTAAGAAAGGGACCATCAAAATCCTAGAGGAGAAAACAGGAAATCTACCTCCTTGATCCTGGCCACAACAACTTCTTGCTTGTCATGTCTCCAAAGCAAGGGCAATAAAAACCAAAATGAACTATTGGGACCTCGAGATAAAAAAGCATCTGCACAGAAGAGGACATAATCAGCAAAACTGAAAGGCCACTGAATGAAATGGGAGAAGATATTTGCAGGTGACATATCAGATAAAGGCTTAGTATCCAAAATCTATAAACAATTATCACACTCAACACCCAAAAACCAAATAATCCAGTGAAGAAATGGGCAAAAGACGTGAAGAGACACTTTAACAAAGATGACATCCAGATTGGTCACACATGAAAAGATGCTCAATCTCACTTGTCATCACTGAAATACAAATCGAAACCACAATGAGATATCCCCACACACCTATCAGAATGGCTAAAATTAACATCTCTGAAAAAGACAGATGTTGGCAAGGATGCAGAGAAAGGGAACGCTTTTGAAATGCTGGTGGGCATGCAAAGTGGTGTAGCCACTCTGGAAATAGTATGGAGATTTGTCAGAAAAACTAAAAATAGAACTACACTAGGCCCCAGCAATTGCACTACTACGTATTTATCCAAAGGATACACTAACGCTGAGTCCAAGTGGCACATGCACTGCAATGTTTATAGCAACATTATCAACAATAGATAAGTTATGCAAAGAGCGCAAAGGACCATTGACAGATGAATGGATAAAGAAGATGTGGTATATTCATACAATGGAATATTACTCGGCGGTCAAAAAGAATGAAATCTTGCTATTTGAAACAACATGGATGGAACCGGACTTGATTATGCTAAGCAAAATATGTCAGAGAAAGACAAACATCATATGATATCTCTCATCTGTGGAATTTAATACAACTGATGGACGTAGTGAAAGGAAAGCAAAAATAAGATACAAACAGAGAGGGAGTCAAACGATAAGAGACTCTTAAATACAGAGAAGAAACTCAGGGTTCCAGGAGGGTTCCTGAATAGGGGTATGGGCTAAATGGGTATGGGCATTACGGGCGCACTTGGGATGAGTATTGGATATATTTTGTACTTGATGGATCACTAAATTCTACTGCTGAAACTGTATTCCACTATAAAGTAACTAACTTGGGATTAAATTAAAAAAAAGAAATATTAAAAAGAAGTAAAGAAATGTACTACCAGTCAAAAGAAAAGAATATTTAAATCAGGCTCTTTGAGTGGAAATCTAGGACTAAAAGTGTTACAGACAAGAAAGGATCAGAGAAAACATCAAGAAACAATGGCATAACAACTAGTAGAATGGCACTAAATATATACCTATCAATAATCACTCGGAATATAAATGGACTAAATGCTTCAATCAAAAGACATTGGATAGGGCGTCAGAATGGACAAAACAAACAAACAAACAAGCAAACAAAAAACAATGTCTATCTAGATGCTGCCTACAAAGCCTTATTTGGACTTAAGTCTCCTGCAGATTTGAAGTGAGGGAATGAAGAAATATTTATTATGCCAATAATGTTAAAAGAAAGCCAGTAGCAATACTTATATCAGGCAAAATAACCTTTAAAACCCAGACTCTATTTTGGTACACTTTGGGTAAATACCTAATAGTGACATTTCATGAACCCAGTATTTATAGCAGCATTATCAAGAGTAGCCAAACTATAGAGAAAGCCCAAGTATCCATCAACTGATGAAGGTATAAAGAAGTTGTGGTGTGTGTGTGTGTGTGTAAGTATGTATACGCCTATATACATATGTACATATGTGTACGTTCATATATACAAACATATGTATATACAAAGAAATATAACTCAACTTCAAGAAGAATGAAATCTTGCCATTTCCAATGATGTGGATGGAGCTAGAATGTATTATGCTAAGTGAGATATGTCAATCAGAGAAACACAAATATAGGATTTCACTCATGTGGAATTGAAGAAACAAAACAGATGAAAACATGGGAAGGGGGCAGGAAACGAGAAGAGTGGTAACAAACCACATGAGTCTCTTAATGTTAGAGAAAAAAACCGAAGGTTGATGGAGGGAAATGGGTCAGTGCTGGGCTAGATGTGGGATGAGTATCAAGGAGAGCACTTGTTGTGATGGGCACTGGGTATTGTATGTAAGGGATGAATCACCAAATTCTACTCCCAAATCCGAGAATGCACTATATGTCAACTATGTCTTAAATTAATATAAATAAATAAATAAGGAAGGAAGGAAGTAAATAAATAAATAAAGCTATAACAAGAGATGAAGACGGACGCTATCTCATACTAAAGGGGACAATGAAACAAGAAGATCCAATGATTGTAAATTTTGATGCACCCAACATGCGATCACCAAGTATATAAAATATTTAACAACAACCATAAAGGAACTCATTTTTTATAATATAACGATAGTAGAAGACTTTAACACATCGCTCACATCAATGGACAGAAGCTGTAAACAGAAAATCAACAAGGAAACAATGGCTTTGAATGACACAGTGGACCAGACGGGTTTAACAGATATATTTAGAACACTCCATACTAAAATGGCAGAGTACATATTCTTTTCAAGCGCACATGGGACATTCTCCACAGTTGATCATATTCTAGGTCACATATCAGAAGAAGAACAGCAGAAGGAAGGAATAGAGATTCAGACAGAAATAAGGGATATTCAAACCAAAAAGACACTAGAAAAAATCAGTGAAACCAGGGGCTGGTTCTTTGAAAACAGAAATCAACATGAAAACTTCTAGGCAGACTTTTGAGTAAGAAGAGAGACAGGAATCCAATAAATAAAATCACAAATAAGAAAGGAGAAATAACAGTCCACACCACAAAAATACAGTTAGAAGTTAATATTATGAACAACTATATGCAACAAATTGGACACTCTGAGAAAAATGGACAAATTCCTATAAACACACAAACTACCAACTCTGAAACAGGAAGATACATATATTCTGAAAAGAGAAAGAAATCAAATCAGTAATAACAAAAATCTCCCCCCAACACAAAAGTTCTGGGCCAGATGGTTTAACTGATGAATTCTACCATCCATTTAAGAAAGAGGTAATATGTATTCTCCTCGAATTATTATGAAAAATAAAAAAGAAGGAAAACTTATAAATTCATCTTATGAGGCCATCATTACCATGATGCCAAAACCAGATAAAGCCTCCACTAAAACCGAAAACTGGCGGGGCGCCTGTGTGGCTCGGGCTGTTTACTGTCCAACTCTTAATTTCGGATTAGGACATTATCTTGCAGTGCGTGGGTTTGAGTCCCATGTTGGACCCTGCCATGACAGTGTGGAGCATGGCCAGGATTCTCTCTCTCCCTATCTCTGAGCCCCTCCCTCACTTTTATGTACTCAAAGGAAAGAAATAAACATTTAAAAAGTGTTAAAAAAATTTTAAATAAAACTGCAGCCCAATAGCCTGATGACTATGTATGCAGAAATTCTTATTAAAGTACCTTCAAATTAAAGTCAACAATACATTAATAGAATCATTTACCATAATCAACTGGGATATATTCCCGGGCTACAAGGGTGGTTCCACATTCACAGATCAATCAACATGATGCACCACAGTAATAGAAGAAAGGATAAGAACAATACGATGCTTTCAACAGATGCAGGAAAACTATTTGACAAAATGTCACATCCATTCATGATAAAACCCCTCAGCAAAGTACACTGAGAGTCAACCTAGCTGCACATAATAAAGGTCATCTAGGAAAAACCCACAGCTCATCTCATCCTCAATGGGGAAAAATTGAAAAATTTTCCTCCAAGGTCAGGGACAAAACAAGGATGACCCGTCTCACCACTGTTATTCCACATAGCACGGGAAACCCTAACCACAGCACTCAGACAACACAAAGAAATAAGAGGCATCCAAATCGGCAAGGAAGAAGTAGCACTTTCGCTATTTGGAACTGACATGATGTGTTCTCTAAACAGCATGAAATATTCCCTTAAAAACTGCTAGAATTGATATATGAATTCGACAAGTCACAATCTACAGAAATCAAGCTACATAGATGTACTGCATTTCTAACACAAATCATGAATTAACACAGAGAGAAAGTAAGGGATCAATCCCATTGACAGGCTCACATATACCACAAGAAACCAGGAATAAACCTAACCAAAGAGTTGAAAGACGTGTATTCTAAAGTCTATGAAACACTGATGAAAGAAATGGAAGAGGACACAAAGAAATGGAATACATTTCATGTTCATGGATGGGAAGCACAAAATACTGTTAAAATGTCTACACTCCTCAAAACAATCTACACATACAATGAAATCCCTATCACACTAATAAAAACATTTGTGACAGAACAAGAACAAATGATCTCAAAATTTGTATGGAATAACAAAAGTCCCCAAACAGCCAAAACAAACTTGTAGAAGAAAAGCAAAGCTGGAGACATCACAATTCCAGACTTTAGGTTATATTACAAAGCTATACTGATCAAAACAGTATGGAAGTGGCAAAACAACAACCACCACCACCACCACCACCACCACAACAACAACACACAGAGGCATAGATCAATAGAAGAGAAACGCAGAAATGAACTCACACCTATATGGTCAATTAATTCTCAACAAAGCAGGAAAGAACATCCAATGGAAAAAAAGATAGTCTTGGGACACAGGGGTGGCTCAGTCAACAAAGTGTGTGATTGTGAATTCAGCTCAGGTTATGATCTCAGGGCAGTGCAGACCATGCGTGGGATTCTCTGTCTCCATTTCTCTCTGCCCCTCTTCTGCATGCTCTCTCTCTCTCTCTCTCTCTCTCTCTCTCAAAAATAAGTAAATAAACTTAAAAAAAGGCTCCTCAACAAATGGTTTTGGAAAAACTGGACAGCATCCTGCAAAACAAAACAAAAACTACAATGGACCACTTTCTTACAACATACACAAAAATAAATCCAACACGGATAAAGACCTATATGTGAAACCTGAAACCATAAAATCCCAGAGGATAACACAGGTAGTATCTTATTTAACATTGCCTGTACAAACGTCTTTGCAGATATCTCTCTACAGGTAAGGGAAACACAAGCAAAAATAATGAGACTTCATAAAAATTAAAACCTTCCATCACCAAGGAAATAATCAACAAAACTAAAACACCTACAGAATGATATTTGCAAACGACATCAGATAAAGGGTTAGTGCCCAAAATATATACAGGTATACAGCACCCAAAAAATGAAAAATCTGATTAAAACTGGGCAGAAGACAAAAATGGACATTTCCTGAAGGAAGACATATACCTGGCCAAGAGACACATGAAAAAATAACAATACTGATCTTCAGGGAAATACAATTCAAAAGTACAATGAGATAACACATCACATCTGTCACAATGACGAAAATCAATGAAGGATGACACAGCACGTGTTGCCAAGGATGTGGGGAAAGAATAACCCTCTTGCCCTGTGGGTAAGAGGGCAAACTGGTGGAGCCAGTCTGGAAAACATTATGGAGATTTCTAAAAAAAAAAAAAAAAAAAAAAAAAAAAAAAGTGGAAATGGAAGTAACTTACGATCCAGCAATTTCACTACAAGGCATTTCCACAAAGAATACAAAATCTTCAAAGGGATACATGCACCATGATGTTTCCAGCAGCATTTTCTACAACAGCCAAATTACAGAAACTATCCAAGCATCCATCAACTGATGAACAAATTGAGATGTGGTATATGGAATGTAATATTATTAGGCCGTAAAAACATGAAATCTTGTCATTTGCCATGAGCTGGATGGAGCGAGAGAATGTTATCCTGGGTGAAATAAGCCTTTCAGACAAAGACAAATACCAGTTGATTTCACTAACACATGGATATAAAACAAAACAAAGCGGGGGGGGGGCGGGGAGGAGACAGTAACAAACAGACTTTTAACTAGGAAACAAACTGAGGGCTTCCAGAGCAAGGTGGGGAATGGGTGAAAGAGCTGCTGGGGATTAAGAAGTGCACCTGGGATGAGCACCGGATGACGTGTGGAGGGGTTGCTCTATATTTTACACCTGAAACTAATACTACACTGTATCTTTACTCACTGCAATTTAAATTCAAGATAACGTACGTTAATGACAGGTACCTACCAGGTTTTCTGTAGTTTGCAATCACTTAATTAGGTTGGAAAAATAACCATGAAACTTTTTAAAAGGCATGTATGATGTGGGGGACAGTTTGTGCCCTTACCTCGGTCACTGATTCTAGCAGGACTGGGAAAGTGGGTCCCAGCTCATTTTTCTAGGAGTTCCCAAGACGAGCATTTCATGTATTCATGTCCTAACGGAATGCAGCTCCCGTTCTTCTGAATTTCTGTCAGGGTTTCTTCCCGGAAACTAGCCTGAATCTGGAACAACAAACCATCGACTGCATCAATGAGGTGATGTCGTGGGACTCCGCAATCCATGAGACCTTTAGTAAAATACATCTTGTTCAAATACTGTCCGGGAAGGGGAGGAATGAAACACGGGAACAGCCCAGAAAACGCAAGGGCCTGTGCAGCTCAGCAACCAGCTTGCCCAGGGAAGCCACCCAGCGCCCACTCCTCAGCACTCAGTACAATAAGACAAATTCTCTCTGGCGACTCAGGAGATGCCAAGTTGCTACAAAGCTCCCAAGATCTCCCCTGGGGCGGGCGGCACAACCTGCTGGAAATGCAGCTCTGCTCTCTGTACTGAGGCAGCTGCAGAGGCCCTGAGTACTCTGGGAGCAATCAAAGCCCTTCCTGCTCTCAGGTGCCCTGGGTCAGAAAAGCCCATGGTGCACCCTCTGCTGGCCATCACTGCCTGGGCAGAGGAACCCGCCTCTCCGGGTCTGTGGTGCTCGAGCTCTCTCTGTTGGCCATCATGGGCATTTTTGCAACGTGGAAGGCCCTGGTTGCTCAGCTGAGACACTGAAGTTGCCTGGACAACTAAACCTGTTCTCCACAGTGGGAAAGGTTTTAATGACAGGGCCTGGGACACAAAGAAATCTTTTCCTTCTCCTTTCTTGTGAGTGAAGAATGAAACCGACTTTATTAACGTAATGACATCATTTGTAATGTTTTAAGCAATGTTCACAGAAAAATAGACCACCAATTTACACTTGCTGAGCAAGTGGTAATTGTGTTTACCACCAAAATACTTAGGTTAGATAAAGAATGAACACCTTTGAGAGAGATACCGGCGTCAGCTATGGAATGGATGAGTCCTAGGGATACAAGGGACAGCCAATGGAATGGAGTCAATCCTGTAATAATACTGTTGCATGCTTTCACAGGATAGCTACACTTGTGCTTAAGTACAATATAATATATAGACATATGGAATGACTACAATGTATGCCTAACACTCATACAACAAATGTGTGAACAATATTTCAATTAAAAATAGACATCCTTTACACTATTTTTAATTTCTCCTTCTTTGCCAATAAACTATCATTCCTGGGGCGCTTGGGTGGCTTAGTCGGTTAAGCGTTTGACTTTGATGCAAGTCGTGATCTTGCAGTCCATGAGTTTGAGCCCCGTGTCAGGCTCTGTCCTGAGAGCTCATAGTCTCGAGCCTGCCTCAGATTCGGTATCTCCCACTCTCTCCCCCCTCCCCAGCTCGGGCTCTCTCAAAAAAAGAAAAAAGAAACATTAAAAATGAAAAATCATTCCTAATTTGGAACCTGTGAAATTCCATTTATACCAGATTCTCTAACATCACCATCTTGATGTGGAGAGCTTATCTGAAAAGTCACTAATAATATCTTTGATGACACATATGTGACAAGGTCAGAATGAAACTTATAGGAAGCTATGAATCATTTGTGAATTTACAGTATGTATCCTTGGCTAATATTTCCAATGAAACGTGCTTTAGGGACACGGATGGATGAAATAATGTCCACCAGTCATATAGGTAAATATCCTGTAGGACCATGATGCCTTCGATTACTAATTGCCATCTCTTCAGCATTAAAAGAAAGCTGGGACAAGAAAATGTCTTTGAATTTGATGTAAGAGAAGACTAGAGTGTTTTACAGTGTTCACCTACCTTCTGGAATCCTCAGATTAGTTGTGGACAGGAGGATAGCAACCCACGATTGGGATGCACACCGCTAGTCCCAGAGGGAGGATATGGACCTTATTGTCATTTTTTTAAATCAATATCAGCAGTCCACCTCTACCAGGTACAGACTTCAGGACCTGGGGACAACATGATGCCTGATGCCTGGGTTCAGAACTTGAGGAAGGCCAGCTGGTGGGGGAGAGGGGAAATCCAACAGGGCCTGGGGCAGTGAGAGAGATGGCCCAGGACACCTCCCCACAGGGCAGACTTGGCGTATACCTGCCAAAGAGCGGCACAATCTCCCTCAAGACATCCCTCTCCATGACAGAACATGAGGCTGAGCCTCACAATTCCAGAAGAAATGAGGGATACCCATCTGTTCAATTCCAACGGCTTCTGCAGAGCTTGGACCCAGGGATGTTGGAGTTTTGGGGTCATGGAACTCTGGTGCCCATGATACAAGCTCTTTCTTCCCCAGCACTCAGAGCCACCTCATACATCCCCTCTCCCCTGATGCATCTAACGCCATCCACATACCTGGAGCAGGTGTCGACCTTCCTCTTTGTACTTCCTCTTTTCAGTGTTTCTCTCTAACCACATCTCTCCATGTTTCTTCCTTTCCCTCTTTAGGGAGTGGTGTAACATATGGTGCTAACCTTTATTCTTATACATGTGAATATCCAATTTTCCCAGCACCAGTTATTCAAGAGACTATTCTTCTCCACTGTGTATTTTTGACTCCCTTGTCAAATACTAGTTGACCGTGCATGCATGGGTTCAGATTTGGCTCTCAATTTCCGTTCCATTGTCTTATGTGTGTGCTTACGCCTGTGACATAACAGACTTCTTTGTGTTAGAATGAAGCTTGAAATCAAGAAGTGTGATGCCTCCTATTTTGTCCTTTCTTGCATTGGCTACTTTGGGTCTTTTTGTGGTTCCAAATACATTTGATGAAATGTGTTTCTAATTGCATAAAAATTGCATCGGAGTTTTGATAGAGATAGCACTGAATCTCTAGAAGGCTTTGAGTAGTATGGACATTGTATCTGTATTAATTCCTCCTTCAGATGGACATGGGGTGGCTTTTCACTGACTTGTGTGTTCTGTTTCTTCCATGCAAATTGAATTTCTTCCATTTCTGCACACAGGTTTATAGTTTTCTGTAGAGATCTTTCACTTCCTTGGCTAAATTTATTCCAACAAATTTTATTGTTTTTGATGCTATTGTAAACGTATGGCCAACTACTCTTTGACAAAGCAGGAAAGATTATCCAATGGAAAAAAGACAGTCTCTTTAACAAATGTTGCTGGGAGAACTGGACAGCAACATGCAGAAGATTGAAACGAGACCACTTTCTCACACCATTGACAAAAATAAGCTCAAAATGGATAAAGGATCTGAATGTGAGACAGGAAACCATCCAAACCCTAGAGGAGAAAGCAGGAAAAGACCTCTCTGACCTCAGCCGTAGCAATTTCTTACTTGACACATCCCCAAAGGCAAGGGAATTAAAAGCAAAAACGAACTACTGGGACCTTATGAAGATAAAAATCTCCTGCACAGCAAAGGAAACAACCAACAAAACTAAAAGGCAACCAACGGAACAGGAAAAGATATTTGCAAATGACATATCGAACAAAGGGCTAGTATCCAAAATCCATAAAGAGCTCACCAAAGTCCACACCCAAAAAACAAGTAATCCAGTGAAGAAATGGGCAGAAAACATGAATAGACACTTCTCTAAAGAAGACATCCGGGTGGCCAACAGGCACATGAAAAGATGCTCAACGTCGCTACTCATCAGGGAAATAGAAATCAAAACCACATTCAGATATCACCTCACGCCAGTCAGAGTGGCCAAAATGAACAAATCAGGAGACTATAGATGCTGGCGAGGATGTGGAGAAACGGGAACCCCCTTGCACTCTTGGTGGGAATACAAATTGGTGCAGCCACTCTGGAAAACAGTGTGGAGGTCCTCAAAAAATTAAAAATAGACCTACCCTATGACCCAGCAATAGCACTGTTAGGAATTGACCCAAGGGATACAGGAGTACTGATGCATAGGGGCACTTGTACCCCAATGTTTATAGCAGCACTCTCAACAATAGCCAAATTATGGAAAGAACCTAAATGTCTATCAACTTTCGAATGGATAAAGAAATTGTGGTTTATATACACAATGGAGTACTACGTGGCAATGAGAAAGAATGAAATATGGCCCTTTGTAGCAACAGGGATGGAACTGGAGAGTGTGATGCTAAGTGAAATAAGCCATACAGAGAAAGACAGATACCATATGGTTTCACACTTATGTAGATCCGGAGAATCTTAACAGAAACCCATGGGGGAGGGGAAGGAAAAAAAAGAAGTTAGAGAGGGAGAGAGCCAAAGCATAAGAGACTCTTAAAAACTGAGAACTGAGGGTTGATGGGGGGTGGGAGTTAGGGGAGGGTGAGTGATGGGTATTGAGGAGGGCACATTATGGGATGAGCATTGGGTGTTGTACGGAAACCAATTTGACAATAATCTTCATATATTAAAAATAAAATAAAATAAAATGTATTTATTTAGTTTAGTTTAAATTTATGTATGCATTTCTTATTTATTTTTTCAAGTTTTTATTTAAATTCCAATTGGTTAACATACAGTGTATGTTAATTTCAGGTATAGAATGCAATCATCCATCACTTACATACAACAGCCAGTGACCCTCACTGCTAGCGCCGTCCATAGCCCATCACCCATTTAACCCATGCCCCTGCCCACCTCACTTATAGTAACCCTCCATTTGTTATTTATAGTTAAGAGTCTGGTTTCTGGTTGATTTTTATTTCATTCAATTATGTGAGGGGTCACATTTATTGCTTTGCATTTCTGAAACATCCTGCCTTTACAGGGAATAAACCCTTCGTCACGGTCAATGATCCTTTTCATGTGATCCTGAATTTGGTTTGCCTGTACATTATTGGGAATTATTCATCTATATTCATCACAGGGATACTGGCCTATAGATTTCTGTTCAGGTAGTATCCTTTCTGGCTTCCTACTAGGGTAATTCCAGTGTCATGAAATGAGTTTGGTGGTGTTCATTCCTTTTGAATCAGTGAGAGGACTGCTGTTAGTTCTTCTACAAACGTTTGGTTAAATTCACCAATGAATCCACCTGGTCCTGGGGTTTTCTTCCTTGGCAGAACTTCGATTACTGATTCAATTTACTTACATTGGTTATCTTCTTGTATTGATACAGTTTTCCTTTAATGGGTCTGTGCAAACCTTGTATATCTTCCTGATACAATCTTGGTAGGTTGTGTGTTTCTAAGAACCTATCCATTTCTTCTAGGTAGGTAGTTTTCTGTCATCTAATTTGGCCATAGTCGCCACTTTGTCTGCTTTATGTTTCTTTGGTATAAGGCATAATATTTTCTCTTTTATTTATAATTCTTTTGAATTTGGTCCTCTTTATGTCTTAGCATAGTCTATGTATAGTCCTAACAACTTTGTTTCACTCTTCTAAGAACCCGCTGTTGATCTTCTTCATATTTTCTATTGATTTCATGGTCTGTTTCATTGGTTTCCCCTCTCATATGGATTAATTTCTCCCTTTTGAGAACATTGGGCATAGATTGTTGTTTTCTTCTATTTCTTAGAAGTTAAAGGTAGGTTGGTCATTTGAGTCTCAAATCTGTCCTCCAGGCATGCAAACCCAGTGACTCATCAGAGAACCTTCAATAGGTCTTTTCTGTCCTACTTCTCATTCTCAGAACTCTGAGAAATAGAATCCGAAAATTTATTTGAAGACACAATAAATGAAAACTTCTCTAATGCGGGGAAGGAAACAGATCCAGAGCAGAAGGCACAAAGGACCCCCTGTATATTCAAAAGAAGCAGATCCACACCAAGTCGTATAGTAATTAAAACCAAAAATGTCGTGATAAAGAAAAATTTTCACAGCAAGAAAACAAAAGTTGACAGTTACCTAAGAGGGAAAACCCATAAGGTTCTTACTGCATCCTCCAGTAACCCCAGTGCCCGCAGCACTGCAGCTTCCACTTATCTCATTGACCGGTGCTCTGTAGCCTGCAGTGATCCCAGTGCCTGCGGCACTGCAGCCTCCAGTGAACCCACTGCCCACGGCCCTGCAGCTTCCAGTGAAGGCAACGCCCACTGCACTGCACCCTCCAGTGAACGCAGTGCCTGCGGCACTTCACCCTCCAGTGAACCCAGTGCCCACAGCGCTGCAGCCTCCAGTGAACAATGTGCCCGCGGCAATGCATCCTGCAGTGAACCCAGTGCACGGGGCACTGCAGCCTGTAATGCACCCAGTGCCCGCGGCACTGCCTCCTCCAGTGAACGCAGCGCCCGTGGCACTGCAGCACCTAATCAACCCCGTGCCTGCGGCACTTCAGCCACCAGTGAAGCCAGTGCCCGCCACACTGCACCCTCCAGTGAACCCAGTGCCTGTGGCACTGCAGCATCCAGTGAACACAATGCGTGAGGCACTGCAGCCCCAGTGAACCCAGTGCCCGCGGTCTGCAGCCTCCTGTGAACCCAGTGCCCGCAGCAATGGATCCTCCAGTGAATCCAGTGGCAGTGGCACTGCAGCCTCCAGTGCCCCATGACCTCGGCACTGCAGCCTCCAGTACCCCAGTGCTCACGGCACAGAGCCTCTAGGCTCTGTGCTCGCGGCACAGACCCTCCAGTTTCTGACGCCACTCAGCATGTCTGAAGGCACTCCCCGTGCCTGAAGGCACTCCCTTTGCCTGAATGGCATAGGCACTCTCTGAGGGTGCACCCCTGCCAGAGGGCATTCTCTGTGTCTCCTTGAGTGCCCTGTGCATGATGGGGCGTCCCTTGTTGAAAGGCACATGTGCTCCCCTGGCCTGAATGGCACAGGAGCTCGCTGTGCCTGAAGCCGTGCCCCATGCCTGAAGAAGCTCCCATTGCCTGAAGGCAAGCACCATGCCTGAAGGCGCTCCCCTTGCCTCAAGGGCACAGGCACTCCGTGAAGGCTTGCCCATGCCTGACGGCGCACCCCTTGCCTGAGCGCGCCCTGTGCCTGATGGCGAGCCCAGTGCCTGTCAGCTCACACTGTGCCTGAAGTGCATAGAGGCTCCCCATGCCTGATGTCGCGCCCTGTGCATGAAGCCGCTCACTGTGCCTGAAGGTGCTCCCAGGGCCTGAAGACAAGCCCCATGGTTGAAGGTGCGCACCGTTGCTCCAGGCACTGCAGCCTGCAGTGAACCCAGTGCCCGCGGCACTGCAGCCTCAAGTGAACCCAAGGATCGCGGCAGTGGAGCCTCAAGTGAATCGCGTGCCCACGGGACTGCATACTCCAGTGAACCCACTGACCGAGGCACTGCTGCCTCCAGTGAACCCACTGACCGAGGCACATCAGCCTCCAGTGAACAAGTGCCCGTGGCACTGCATCCTCCAGTGAACACAGTGCCCGCAGCACTGCATCCTCCAGTGAACAGTGTGCCAAGGTACTGAAGCCTCCAGTGAACACAGTGCCCGCAGCACTGCAGCCTCAAGTGAACCCAGTGCCCGCGGCACTACAGAAATCAGTGAACCCAGTGCCCGTGGCACTGCATCCTCTTGTGAAACCAGTACCCGTGGCACTGCATCCTCCAGTGAATAAGTGCCCTCGGCACTGGAGCCTCCAGTGAACCCACTGCCCGAGCACTGTAGCCTCCAGGGAACCCACACACCGAAGCACTACAGCCTCCAGTGAACCCACTTGTGGAGTTACTCAGCCTCCAGTGAACTTTTCGCTGGAAGCACTGCAGCTTCCAGTGAACCCACTGCATGCGGAACTGCAGCTTTCTGTGACGGCAGTGCCCGCTGCACTGCACCCTCCAGTGAACGCAGGGCCTGCGGCACTTCACCCACAGTGTACCAAGTGCCCTAAGCACTGCAGCCTCCAGTGAACCCAGTTCCCCTGGCACTGCAGCGTGCAGTGAACCCATGCTCACAGCACTGCAGCCTCCAGTGAACAAAGTGCCCACGGCAATGCAACCTGCAGTGAATCCAGGGCCCGCAGCACTGCACACTCCAGTGAACCAAGGGCCCGCGGCACTGCACCCTCCAATGAACCCAGTACCCGTGGCACTGCATCCTGCTGTGAAATCACTGCTGGCGGAACTGCAGCCTCCAGTGAACCCACTGCCTGTGACATTGCACCCTTCAGTGAACAGAGTGCCCGTGGCACTGCACCCTCCAGTGACCCCATTGCCCACGGCATTGCCATCTGCAGTGAACACAGTGCCCGAGGCACTGCAGCCTGCAGACAAACTAGTGTCCACGCACTGCATCTTCAAGTGACCCCAGTGTCCGCATCACTACAGCATCCAGTGAAGCCAGTGCCCGATGCACTGCTTCCTCCAGTGACCCCAGAGCCCGTAGCACTGCAGCTTCCAGTTATAGCAGTGACCAGTGCACTGCAGCCTGTAGTGAACCCAGTGCCCGCGACACTGCACCCTCTAGTGAGGCCAGTTCCCACTGCAGTGCAGCCTCCAGTGAACTCACTGCCCGCAGCACTGAAACCCTCCAGTGAAGGCAGTTCCTGCCACACTGCACCCTCCAGTGACTCAGTGCTCGCGGCAGTGCACCATGCATTGAACCCAGTTCCCGCTTCTATGCAGCCTGCAGTGAACACAGTGCCCGCAGCAGTGCAGCCTCCAGTGAACCCACTGCCCGTGACACTGCAGCCTCCAGTGAAGCCAGTACCCGTGGCACTGCCCCCTCCAGTGAACCCAGTGCCCGCGCACTGCACCATGCAGTGAACCCAGTTCTGACTGCACTGCAGTTTCCAGGGATCCCAGATGCGACCTCAGTAAGACTCACCACATTCTAGCCAAGGAGCCTACCTTTCCCATACAACTGACCTGAAGGATAGTGCAGCCAGAACACAAAACAGTGCATGCGACACACACCACAGACACTCCGTGATGTGCCAGGCCCTGGACATTGGATGACCTCCTCTTCATAAAACCATTCAACTCATAGGCAGGTAACACAATGAGCTTTGGTAACACAGAGATGGCAAATACTCAACCAAAATTCCAAGACAAGAGGGAGGCATCCCAAATGAAAGAACAAGATAAGGTCATGGGAAGAAAAATGGAGGGAACACTTCCAAACTCATTCTATGAGGCCAGCATGGCCTTGAGTCCGAACTGAACAAAGACCCCACTATAAAGGAAAACGAGAGACAAATTTCCCTGATGGCCATGGATGCAAAAAATCTCAACAAAAAGTGGCAAACTGGATTCAACAATACATTAAAAGATTATTCAGCACAATGAAGTGGATTTTATTCCTGGGATGCACAACCGATTCAATATCTGCAAATCAACTGATGTGATATATCACGTTGATAAAAGAAAGGATAACAACCACACGATCCTCTCAATAGATGCAGAATAAACATTTGACAAAATGCAGCAGCATCCTTTCTTGATGGAAAAAAAAAACACCTCATGAAAGGAGGGATAGAAGGGTCGTGGCTCAATGTGAGAATGTCCAGATATGAAAGTCCCACAGCTAATAATATCTTCAATGGGGAAAACTGAGAGCTTTCCCCCTAAGGTCAGGAACACGACAGGGATGTCCATTCTCAACACTGTTATTCACCATTCTGTTGAAAGTCCTAGCCTCAGCAATCAGACAACAAAAAGAATTACAAGGTGTCCAAGTTGGCAAGGAGGGGTCAAAATTTCCCTCCTCACAGATATGATACTCTCCGTGGAAAATCCAAACGACTCCACCAAAAAACTTCTAGGACTGATACAGGAATTCAGGAAAGTCTCAGAATATAAATTCAATATACAGAAGTTGATTGCATTTCTATACCCCAATAATGAATCAACAGAAAGAAAATTAAGGAATTGATCTCATTTACAACTGCACAGAAATGCATAAAATACCCAGGGATGAATCTAACCAAAGAGGTAAAAGATCAGTACATTAAAACAAAAGAGGGGTGCCTGGGTGGCTCAGTCGGTTAAGTGCCAACCTCAGTTCAGGACATGATCCCGCATTTGTGGGTTTGAGTCCTGTGACGGGCTCTGTGCTGATAGCTTGGAGCTTGGAGCCTGCTTCAGATTCTGTGTCTCCCTCTCTCTGCCTTTCCCCTGCTCACGGGCTCTTGCTCACTCGCTCACTCTCTTAAAAATAAATAAACATTAAAAAAAATAAAAGAACAAACCATACAACATCTATGAAAGAAGTTGAAGAAGACACAAAGAAATGGAACAACATCCCATCTCATGGATTGGAAGAACAAATATTGTTAAAATATCAATACTACCCAAAACAATGGACAAATTCAATGTAATTCCTATCAAAATAACATCAGCATTCTTCCAGACCTAGAACAAACAATCCTAAAATGTGTATGGAACCAGAAAAGACCCCAAAGAGCCATAGTAATGTTGAAAAAGAAAAAAAAAAACAAACAAACCTGGAGACATTACAATTCTGGACTTTATGGTGCATCAGAAAGCAGCAATCATCAAGACAGTATGGGACGGGCACAAAAATAGACACATATATCAAAGGAACAGAATAGGGAATCCAGAAATGGACCCTCAAAATTATGGCCGAGTAATCTTTGACAAAACAGGAAAGAATATCCAACGGAAAAAAAAGAGTCTCTTCAGCACATGGTACTGGGAAAAATGGACAGTGAGAAGAAGAACCTGGACTATGTTCTTAAACCTCTGGGTCTCTGTCTGTCTGTCTCTCTCTCTCTCTCTCTCTCTCTCTCTCTCTCTCTCTGACTCTCTCTCTCTCACACACACACACCTCAAAATGGATGAAAGATCTAAGTGTAAGACAGGAGACCATCAAAATCCTAGAGGAGAAAAAAGGCAACCGACCTCTTTGATCCTGACTGCAGCACCATCTTTCTTGTCAAGTCTCCAGAAACAAGGGCAATAAAAACAAAAATGAACTATTGAGACCTCAAGATAAAAAGCTTCTGCACAGCAGAGGACACAATCAACAAAACTAAAAGAAACTGAATGGAATGGGAGAAGATATTTTCAGGTGACATATCAGATAAAGGGTTACTATCCAAAATCTATAAAGAACATATCACACTCAACACCCAAAAACCAAATAACCCAGTGAAGAAATGGGCAAAAGACATGAAGAGACACTTTAACAAGATCACATCCAGATTGGTCATACCATGAAAAGATGCTCAACCTCATTCGTCATAAGTGAAATACAAATCAAAGCCACGATGAGATATCCCCTCACACCTATCAGAATGGCTAAAATTAACATCTCAGGAAACGACAGATGTTGGCAAGAATGCAGAGAAAGGGAACGCTTTTGCAATGCTGGTGGGAATGCAAAGTGGTGTAGCCATTCTGGAAAATAGTATGGAGATTCGTTACAAGAAACAATAAGAGAACTACACTACAACCCAGCAATTGCACTAATAGGCATTTATCCAAAGGACACACTAACGCTGACTCGAAGAGGCACATGCACTCCAGTGTTTATAGCAGGATTATCAACAATAGCTAAATTATGCAAAGAGCCCAAATGACCATTGAGAGATGAATGGATAACGAAGATGTGGTATATTCATACAGTGGAATATTACTCGGCAATCAAAAAGAGTGGAATCTTGCTATTTGCAACAAGGTGGATGGAACCAGACTTTATTATGCTAACCATAATATGTCAGAGAAAGACACACATCATATGATTTCTCTCATCTGTGGAATTTAATACACTGATGAACATAGTGAAAGGAAAGCAAAAATAAGATACAGAGAGGGAGTCAAACGATAAGAAACTGTTAAATAGAGGGAAGAAGCTCAGGACTCCAGGAAGGTTTCTGAATAGGGGTATGGGCTAAATAGGTGATGGGCACTCAGGGGGGCACTTGGAATGAGTACTGGATACATTTTGTAATTGATGGATCACTAAATTCTAATCCTGAAACTGTATTCCACTATAAGGTAACTAACTGGGGCTTAAATTTTAACGAAGAAGAAATATAAAAATAAGTAAAGAAATGGACTACCAGTCAAAAGAAAAGAATATTTAAATCAGACTCTTGGAGTGGAAATGAAAGACCAAAAGTGTTACAGACAAGAAAGGATCAGAGAAAACATCAAGAAACAATGGAAAACAACTAGTAGAATGTCACTAAATATATACCTATCAATAATTACTCTGAATGTAAATCGACTACATGCTCCAATCAAAAGACAAGGATAGGGTGTCAGAATGGACAGAAAAATAAAAAGAAAGAAACAAAAACAAAAACAAAACAAGGTCTATCTAGATGCTGCCTACAAAGCGTTATTTGGACATATGTCACCTGCAGATTTAAAAGGAGGGAAAGAAAAAACGTTTATCATGACAATAATGTAAAAGAAAGCCAGTAGCAATACTTATATTAGGCAAAATAAACTTCAAAACCGAGAGTGTAGTTTGGTACCCTTTGGGTCAATACCTAGTAGTAAAATGCATACACCCAATATTTATAGCAGCATTATCAACGTTTATTTATTTATTTTTTGGGACAGAGAGAGACAGAGCATGAACGGGGGAGGGGCAGAGAGAGAGGGAGACACAGAATCGGAAACAGGCTCCAGGCTCCGAGCCATCAGCCCAGAGCCAGACGCGGGGCTCGAACTCACAGACCGCGAGATCGTGACCTGGCTGAAGTCGGACGCTCAACCGACTGCGCCACCCAGGCGCCCCTATAGCAGCATTATCAACATTAGCCATACTATGGAGAAAGCCCAAGTATCCATCAACTGATGAAGGTATAAAGAACTTGTGTGTGTGTGTGTGTGTGTGTGTGTGTGTGCATATGTACTCACGTGTATGCTCATATATACATACAAATATACATACGTATATACAATGAAATGAAACTCAGCTTCATAAAGAATGAAACCCTGCCACTTGCCACGATGTGGATGGACCTAGAATGTATTATGCTAAGTGAAATATGTCAATCAGTGAAAGACACATATATGATTTCACTCATGTGGAATTGAAGAAACAAAACAGATGAAAACATGGGAAGGGGGCAGGAAAAGAGAAGAGTGGTAACAAACCACATGAGTCTCTTAGCCATAGCGAAAAAAAGTGAGGGTTGATAGAGGGAGATGTGTCGGCGCTGGGCTAGACGGCGGACGAGTATTAAGGAGAGCAATTGTTGTCATGGGTACTGGGTGTGGTATGTAAGGGATGAATCACTGGATTCTATTCCTGAAACAGAGAATGCACTATATGTCAACTAAGACTTACATTAAAAAAATAAATAAAGCTGTGACAAGAGACGAAGATAGACATTATCTCATACTAAAGGGGACAACCAAACAAAAAGATCCAATGATTGTAAATTTTGATGCACCCAATATGCAATCACCAATATAAAAAACATTTAACAAAACCATAAAAGAATTTATAATAATAAAATGATAATAGAGGACTTTAACACATCTGTCACATCAATGGACAGAACCTGTAAACAGAAAATCAACAAGGAAACAATGGCTTTGAATGACACACTGGACCAGATGCGTTTAACAGATATATTCAGAACGCTCCATACTAAAATGGCAGAGTACACATTCTTTTCAAGCGCACATGGGGCATTCTCCAGAAATGATCACATTCTAGGTCACAAGTCAGGCCTCAACAGGTACCTAAAGACAGAGATCAGACCAAGCATCTTTTCTGACCACACGCTAGGAAACTTGAAGTTAACCACACTCATACACACACAAACACACACACACACACACACACACACACACACACACACACACATGCACACACAAAGGGGGAAAGGCCACAAATAAAGGGAGGTTAAATAACATGTTACGAAATGAATGGGTCAAACAGGAAATCAATAAGAAAATACACTGAAACTAATGAAAATGAAAATACACTGGTAAAAACTTTTGGAATGCGGCAAAAGCAATTTAAGATGGAAGTATATAGCAATACAAGCCTACCTTAAAGAGCAAGAAAAATCTCAAACCCTCCTAACTTACAACTAAAGGAATGAGAAGAACAGCAGAATGAAGGAAATAATAGAGATTAAGGCAGAAATGAGGGATATACAAACCAAAAAGACACTAGACCAAATCAATGAAACCAGGGACTGGTTCCTTGAAAACAGTAATCAACATGAAAACTTCCTAGGCAGAGTTTTCACAAAGAAGAGAGAAAGGACTCAAATAAATAAAATCACAAATAAGAAAGGAGAAACAACAGTCAACACTACAAAAATACAGTTAGAAGATAATATTATGAAAAACTATATGCAACAAATTGGACACTCTGAGAAAAATGGACAAATTCCTAGAAACACAAAAGCTACCAAAACTGAAACAGGAAGATACCTAAAATCTGAAAACAGAAAGAAATCAAATCAATAAGAAAAAAAAAATCTCCCCCCAATACAAGAGTTCAGGGCAGAGGGCTTCACTGATTAATTCTACCATCCATTTAAGGAAGAGGTAATATGTATTCTCCTCGAATTATTACAAAAGATAAAAAAGAAGAAAAACTTACAAATTCATCTTATGAGGCCATCATTACCCTGGTACCAAAACCAGATAAAGCCTCCACTAAAACCGAAAACTGCCGGGGCGCCTGTGTGGCTCAGTCGGTTTATTGTCCAGCTCTTAATTTTGGATGAGGACATTATCTTGTGGGGCGTGGGTTCCAGTCCGACATTGGACAGTGCATTGACAGTGTGGAGCATGGCCAGGATTCTCTCTCTCTGTCTCTCTGCCCCTCCCTCACGTTTATGTACTCTATCTAAGGAAATAAACATTTAAAAAAATGTTAAAAAATTTAAAATAAAACTGCAGACCAATAGCCTGAGAGTATGTATGCAGAAATTCTCATTAAAATACCTTCAAATTAAAGTCAACAATACATTAATAGAATCATTTACCATAATCAAGTGGGATATATTCTTGGGCTGCAAGGGTGGCTCCACATTCACAGATCAATCAACATGATGCACCACAGTAATAGAAGAAAGGATAAGAACAATATGATGCTTTCCTCAGATGCGGGAAAACCATTTGACAAAATGTCACATCCATTCATGATAAAAACCCTCAGCAAAGTAGACTTGGACTAAACCTACCTACACATATAAAGGTCACCTAGGAAAAAGCCACAGCTCAGCTCATCCTCAATGGGGAAAAATTGAAAGTGTTTCCTCCAAGGTCAGGGGCAAGACAAGGATGACCCGTCACCACTATTATTCCACATAGTACAAGAAGTCCTAGCCACAGCAATCAGACAAAAAAAGAAATGAGGCATCCGAATTGGCAAGGAAGAAGTAGAACTTTCGCTGTTTGGAACTGACATGATGCTCTCTATAAAAACCATGAAATACTCCAATGAAAATTGCTAGGATTTATATATGAATTCCACAAATCACAATATACAGAAATCAATGTACAGAAATCTATTGCATTTCTATAGACGAGTAATGAATTAACAGAAAGAGAAAGTAAGGGATCAATCCTATTGACAGGTGCACCAAATACCCCAAGATACCTAGAATGAACCTAACCAAAGAGGTGAAAGACCTGTACTCTAAAGGCTATGAAACACTGATGAAAGAAATGGAAGAGGACGCAAAGAAAAGGAAATATATTTCACCCTCATGGATGGGAAGCAAAAATACTGTTAAAATGTCTACACTCCTCAAAACAATCTACATATGTAATGAAATCCCTATCACATTAACAAAAACATTTGTTACAGAACTACAACATATAATTCCAAGATTTGTATGGAACGACAAAGACTCCAAACAGCAAAAACAAAATTGAAGAAGAAAACTAAAGCTGGAGGCATCACAATTCCAGACTTCAGGTTATATTAAAAAGCTGCACTGAACAGAACAGTATGGTACTGGCAAAAAACAACAACAACAACAACAACAACAACAACAACAACAACACACAGACGCAGAGATCAATAGAACGGAAACCCAGAAATGAACTCAAACCTATATGGTCAATTAATTCTCAACAAAGCAGGAAAGTATATCCAATGGAGAAAAAAAAAAGATAGTCTTGGGACACATGGGAGGCTGCAAAGCATGTGATTGGGGATTCAGCTCAGGTCATGATCTCAGGGCAGTGCAGAGCATGTGTGGGATTCTCAATCCCCATTTCTCTCTGCCCCCTTCTGCATTCTCTCTGTCTCTCAAAAATAAATACATACACTTAAAAAGAATCTCCTCAACATATGGTTTTGGAAAAAACTAGACAGCAACCTGCAAAACAAAACAAGACCAACAATGGACCACCTTCTTACAATATACACAAAAATAAATCCAACATGGATAAAGACCTATGTGTGAAACCTGAAACCATAAAAATCCCAGAGGATGATGAACACAGACAGTATCTTATTTGACATTGGCTGTACAAACATCTTTGCAGATATATCTCCTGAGTTAAGGGAAACACAAGCAAAAATAATGGGACTTCGTAAAAATAAAAAGCTTCTAACACCAAGGAAATAATCAACAAAACTAAAACACCTACAGAATACTATTTGCACACGACATCTGATTAAGGCTTAGTGCCCAAAACAAATAAAGTCATACAGCACCCAAAAAAGGAGAAATCCGATTAAAACTGGGCAGAAGACACGAATGGACATTTTCCCAAGGCAGACATACACATGGCCAAGAGACATATGAAAAGATGCTCAACAATACTGATCTTCAGGAAAACACAACTCAAAAGTACAATGAGATAACACATCACATCTTTCAGAATGACTAAAATCAATGAATGATGAAATAGCAGGTGTTGCCAAGGATGTGAGGAAAGAGAAACACTCTTGCACTGTGGGTAGGAATGCAAACTGGTGCAGCCACACTGGAAAACATCATGGAGATTCATCAAAAAAAATGGAAATGGAACTACCTTAAGATCCAGCAATTTCACTAAGAGGTATTTACACAAAGAATACAAAAATAATTCTTCAAAGGGATACATGCACCATGATGTTTACAGCAGCATTTTCTACAACAACCAAATTACAGAAACTTCCCAAGCATCCATCAACTGATGAATAAATTGAGATGTAGTATATGGAATGTAATATTATTAGGCCGTAAAAACATGAAATCTTGTCATTTGCGACGAGGTGGAGGAGCGACAGAATGTTATGCTGGGTGAAAAAAGCCTGTCAGAGAAAGACAAATACCAGATGATTTCACTAACACATGGAAATAAGACAAAACAAAGGGGGGGGGGCGGTGAAGTACACAGTGACAAACAAACAGACTCTTAACTAGGAAACAAACTGAGGGCTTCCACAGTGAGGTGAGGGAATGGGTGAAACAGCTGCTGGGGATTAAGCAGTGCACCTGGGATGAGCTCCGGGTGACATGTGGAAGGGTTGCTCTATATTGGACACCTGAAACTAATACTACACTGTGTCTTCACTCACTGGAATTTAAATTAAAAGATAACATAAGGTTAATGACACCTACCTACTAGGTTTTCTGTAGTTTTCAATCACTTCACTAGGGTGGGAAAATAACCATGAAATTTTTTAAAAAGCATGTATGATGTGGGGGCAGTTTGAGCCCTTACCTCGGTCTCTGGTTCCAGCAGGACTCGGAAAGTGGGTCCCAGCTCATTCTTCTAGAAGGTCATGAGACGAGCATTTCATGTATTCACGTCCTCACAGAATGCAGCTCCCGTTCTTCTGAACTTCTGTCAGGGTTTCTTCCGGGAAACAAGCCTGAATCTGGAACAAACCATCGACTGCATCTATGAGGTGATGTCGTGGGACCCCGCAATCCACGAGTTCTTTAGTAAAATACGTCTTGTTCAAATACTGTCCAGGAAGGGGAGGAATGAAACACGGGAACAGCCCAGAAAATGCAAGGGCCTGTGCAGCTCAGCAACCAGCTTGCTCAGGGAAGCCACCCAGTGCCCCCTCCTCAGCACTCAGTACAACAAGGCAGATACTCTGTGGGACGAAGGAGATGCCAAGTTGCTGCAAAGCTCCCCAGGTCTCCCCTGGGGTGGGCGGCAGAACGCGCTGGAAATGCACCTCTGCTCTCTGTCCTGAGGCAGCAGCAGCAGAGGCCCTGTGTTTCTGGGATCAATAGAAGTCCTTCCTGCTCTGAGGTGCCCTGGGTCAGAAAAGACGATCGTGCGCCCTCTGCTGGCCATCACTGCCCATGCAGAGGAACCCGCCCCTCCGGGTCTGTGGTGCTCCAGCTCTCTCTGCTGGCCACCATGGGAATTCCTGCAATGTTGAAGACCCTGGTGGCTCAGCTGAGGGACCGAAGGTGCTCTGGGCAACTAAGCCTGTTCTCTACACTGGGAAGGGTCTTAGTGACAGGGCCTAGGGCACAAAGAAATCTTTTCCTTCTCCGTTCTTGTGAGTGAAGAATGAAACCAACTTTATTAAGGTAATGGCATCATTTGTAATGCTTTAAGCAATGTTCCCAGAAAAATAGACCACCAAATTACACATGATGAACAAGAGGTTATTGTGTTTACCACCTAAGTGTTTAGGTTAGATAAAGAATGGACACCTTTGAGAGAGAGATACTGGCTTCCAGCTATGGAATGAATGAGTCCTAGGGATACAAGGGACAGCCAATGGAAGAGAGTCAATCCTGTAATAATACTGTTGCATACTTTCACAGGATAGCTACACTTGTGCTTAAGTACAACATAATTTATAGACATAAGGAAGGACTACAATGTATGTCTAAAACTAATACAACAAATGTGTGAAGAATATTTCAATTAAAAATAGACATCCTTTACACTATCTTTAATTTCTCCTTCTTTGCCAGTAAACTATCATTCCTGGGGCGCTTGGGTGGCCTAGTCGGTTAAGCGTCCGACTTCCACTCAGGTCATGATCTTGCAGTCCATCAGTTTGTGCCCCACGTCACGCTGTGTCCTGACTAGCTCAGAGTCTGGCGCCTGCCTCAGATTCAGTATCTCCCACTCTCTCCCCCATCCCCAGCTCGGGCTCTCTCATAAAAGGAAAAAAATAGGAACATTAAAAATGAAAAATCATTCCTAATTTAGAATCTGTGAAAGTCAATATATATACCAGATTCTCTAACATGACCATCTTGATGTTTAGAGCTTATCTGAAAAGTCACTAATAATATCTGATGACACATATGTGACAAGGTCAGAATGCAACTTACAGGAGCTACACATCTGTTATGAATTTATGACATGTATCCATGGCTTATATTTCCAATGAAATGTGCTTTAGGGATACGGATGGATGAAATAATGCCCATCACTCATGTAGGTCAATTTCCTACAGGACCATTATGCTTTCAATTAGTAATTGCCATCTCTTCAAAATTAAAAGAAAGCCGGGAAAGAAATTGTCTTTGAATGATGTAAGAGAAGACTATGGTGTTTTAAAAGGTTCACCTACCTTCTGGAATCCTCAGATTGGTTGTGGACAGGAGGATAGCAACCCACGATTTGGATGCACACCATTCGTTCCAGAGGGAGAATATGGACCTATTGTCAAATATTTTTTTTAATCAATATCAACAGTCCACCTCTGCCAGGTCCAGACTGCAGAACCTGGGGGCAACACAATGTCTCATGCCTGGGTTCAGAACATGAGGAACGCCAGCTGGTTGGGGGGGAGGGGGGAAATCCAACAGGGCCTGGGGGCAGTGAGGGAGATGACCCCGGGACACCTCCTCACAGGGCGGGCTCTGGAGTTTAGCCGCCAAAGAGCAGCACATTCTCCCTGAAGACATCCGTCTCCATGACAGAACATAACGCTGAGCCCCACAATTCCAGTAGAAATGACGGATGCCCATCTTTTCGATTGCAATGACCTCTGCAGAGCTTGACCCCAGGGATGTTGGAGTCTTAGAGTCATGAAACTATGATGCCCATGATACCAGCCCTTTCGGCCCCAGCACTCAGAGCCACTTCACACATCCCCTCTCCCCTGGCTCATCTCACCCCGTTCACATACCTGGACCAGGGCTCCACTTTTCTCCTTGTACTTCCTCTTTGTCTCTGTTTCTCTCTAACCACACCTCTCTGTGTTTCTTTCTTTCACTCTCTAGGTCTTGCCCAATTCCCCTATCACTCATCCAGTTTCTCTCTCCTTACCTCTTTGTCCACCTCTCCCCAGGCTTCAGGCTATCTGCTCTGTGCATGCAGCCCTGTCCAGGAGCACAGGGAACTCCTGTCTCTGTCTCTCTGTCTCTCTGTCTCTCTCTCTCTCTCTCTCTCTCTCTCTCTCTCTCGTCATGTTTTGCCCCAGGCCCTGATCAAAATGGAGGAGAATCCCCCATACAGCAGCTGCTCATATTGACATTTGCTAAAGCAATGCTGGCAGAATGTGGACAGCCAGACATTTACCGTTGGTGGCCCAGCCATGACCCAAAAGCTGCTGGAGGGCTGGCTGCTTCCCTAAGCTGGAAGGAAAAAAGGGCTCACAGGGTTCAGGGTCCCTGATGTAGATTGGATTGGCTGATGTAGAAGGAGCCGTATGCTTACACCCAACTCTCCCGGGTGGTGTCGAAGGAACCTTTCTCAGACCATGGACCTCTGCCCTCCCCATGCCTCAATATGGCTTCAGGGGGAGCTTTATGGGACACCATGTGACTCGCCACAAAAATTGTGCCATTTGCCCCCTTGGAGGCCACCTGGATTGGTGCTATTGCTAGCAGCTGGTAAGGTGCACAAGGGCGCAAAAGCTGAATTAATGCAGGGCCTCCTTACTGGTCTCCTGAATCCATTCCTCACCATCAGAAGAGACCCTTTCCTGGAGACAGATACCTGCCCTGCTCATCAGCACAAACCACATCAACTAGCACATGTGCCATGTGCTCATGAGCATCAATCTATACATGAACAACCACCACCAGATCTCCCTAAAGGATGTATCCAACCCCTAAGATGGAACTATTGGTCCCTTCCAGGCAATACAACCCCAAAGAATGATCTGTCTTCGTACACCAATACTATACATTCTACCTGTTTGTTAACTGCATATACAGGAACGCCAAAGTGTACACTTGATGGGGAATGAGTGTCGATTTTCCTGGAGGCAGACGCTGACATAGAAACACAACTATGACAAGTGTATTAGGGGATATTAGGAAGGACAATGTGGAGGGGACGGGGTGGACAGGGAAATCATTCAGACCAAGGGGTAGATTAGACACCATCTCTAAATATATAATAACCACAGCTGGTTTGTAATGGTTCAGTGTGCTCTTCAAATTTCAAACTGGTGGCCCTCTATGTCAAAGTGATTGAGTTATTGCAAAGGGAACTTCTGTTCTTCTATATGCGTGTTTTCTTCTTCAATACATCTGTGGCCTTGGATGAGCACATATTTGTCAGGGTGCATTTGTGTGTCTACCTGTAATGGAAGAGGATTATCTTCAGATCCCTAAACATCCATATTCTCATACTTATCTTTTCCTTCCTTGTAAAGTAGGACCTGAATTTTAATAGAAAACACACAGGGGTCTTTGTTGTATCCTTTGAAACTAGAATTGCCAATCTCTCAGCCTCAGGCATTATACCCTTAGTCTCATGAAATTGAATGAACATCTGCTGATGATCTTCTGTGTGCAGATACATTCGTTTCCACGCTGAAAAGGGTGAGTGCTCACTCATCCCATATATTTTACAAATTCCTCATGTGCTTAACCACCTCTTCATCGCACTGACCTCAGAGATCAACATTATCCCTGCTTCTCAGATCACAAAGCTGATGCTCTGAGCTGAGGCTCTCCCCACTGAGAGCTGGCATTAGGTCTGAGACAAGAGGGACACACGCAAAGCCTCAGGAAATTGTGAGGGAAGTGTCGGAGATGCAAACCTTCAGGCAGGGTGGTGAAAGCAGGTTCAGGGTTGCGGTGACAGGAGTCCAGCAGGGGCATTTCCTGGTCAACCCTGAATTCCCCGCTAAGAGTGTGACTCAGGCTGAAGCCAAGGAAGCCACACAGCTAATCTACAACCTTTCGTCGCATTTAGTCTCACAGAGATACACACACTTAGGCACAGCCCAACATATGTATGTCCTAAGAAGCTTGAGGAATCTTAACAGTGTCCTCAGTCAGCAGCACCCTTGCATTGAAAAGCCTGTGAGGCCATCTCTACATCTTCTCAAAGACTCAACAAGACAGTAGATGAATATGCTGAACATGTCAACTCATACTGTTCAGATCATCTTACAAATAGTCGAGGTGGAGGTCACTGAGGGCACCAATGAGCTGGTGGTGACTTATAGAGTCCATGAACAGTGATAAAGGGGATCTGTGGGCAGGGGCATGCAGGGTGGACCTGGTAAAAGAGGAGGTCCTCTTGCAACCATAAGGACACACGGAACAGAAGCGACAGGTATGTTGGTATGGCAGACAGAAGTAGAACGCCCACAGGAGCTGAAACACAATGAAGCAGGTGTCAGCACCTGGACCCTTGTTCATTCACGGGTTCTAGTAGAATGCAGCATCAGTGCCAGAAAACTCTACCCTCCCACGAGATCCCACTTACAACCTGAAGGTCTCACGAGGACCTCCTATGAGGTCCCACCTACAGCCTGAAGGTACCAGATGCACAAGGAGAAACTACTGTCTCCACACATCACTGCACATGTTTACGAATGCAGAAAGCCAAGGAATCCTATTCTTGAAATTGATGGCAGTAATGCCAGTCTAATAAAGGAACGTATTCCAGAGAGGCAGGCATCTGTGTTCAGGACACCCCTCTTCCACCAGATCTGCAGACTTTTTATTTACACATTGAGAACAGACAGAACATGAAGGAATGAAAGAAAAGCCCAGCACCACACAGAGATTCAGGGCCACCCCAGGGTCAAAGCTCAAATTGCCATCCCATTCATGTCCTTACTCTGCTTCCCTCACTGACAAAGACATCTTCTGTGCAAGGGCACAGAGACCTCTGAGGAGATGGGGATTCCTGCAGTCCTGCAGGGGGCCTAGAAATGTGTTTTCTGAGAGAAACACGTTACCTGCGCACATTCATTGGTCTCAAGAGTGTTTATCTTAATTCACAGGTAATTCAGCTTTTAAGTACAATATGAGTTGCAGAGCTATTTTATCCCATTGTAAAAGGGAGGTAGAAACTCTACATAAAAGAACGAACGGAAACATGTCTCAATTTCAGGTGTAAAACTCCCATAAGGCATCATGAGACAAAGTACCAGTTGCAACTGCTCCCGGGACACAAGAGAACCTGCTCATATAAATACAACTGAAGAACTCTGTGAGTTACTGGCCCTGCAGGTGATCACTGATTCTCTCCCTTCACGACTGAAGTTGCACGTACATTTTCGATTACACATGCCGCTTCTGAAAATTCAGAGTATTTCCACCTAGGGGACAACTGGAGAAATTCTCAATTAGCAATAATCGCGCCTCGGATAAACCTCATTGGCTATGATACTGCCACTGCGCAAAGCTTGGGAGAAATTCTCTATTGCACGTTGACCAACACAGAAGGACCAGTAATGAGTTCTGAAATTTTTCTAAGAACCCTCAACACTGCACAAAGCACACAATGTAGTATTGGAAAGTGTTGTTATCTTTTCCAGGCACGAGGCTCATAGCAGACATTCTGAACAAATTCATGGCCTACTCTGAAATAGGGAAAAAAATGAAAATAATCAGGATAATCCCATGCAAAGAAGGTGAGAAAGGTGTCCCATGCTCCAGAAGACTTGAGGGTGCAGTGAAGTGTCATTTTCCTCAAGTTATTTCCACAAACACAAAGTGATAGCCACGTGGTCCTCCGCCTCCACACACTTGTGGCGTCCAGAGGCACTAGCTAACATGATGATCTTAAACTGGAGAAGTCTGGAGGCTTGTGAGGATGCAAATCAAACAGTAAAAATACCAGAGGGCATAGAAAACCAGACAAGGTCAGACAAAAGTTTCCAGAAAGCTTTGCAACTGAAATAGGCAATGGAATATACCTTGTCTTTCTCTGCATCCATGATAGAGACACAACTGATATTCCCCATGGGAGTTGCACCATGTCCTAGGTCTCATAAAAGATGGAGGGGGATGGAAGTTGATTCTGACTTGCATAGACTGTGTGCAAGAAAAACAAACCATCCGCAACATGTTTCATTATATTCAACTCTTTCACATTCTCATGTCCCGTACTAGGGGCAGAGGGTTTTTCAGGTGCCTCAGGTGACCCTTGAGGACAAGAGGGAGATCTGATCCTGTCCTTTGAGGAAGGTCTACATGGCCCTGGTTCAGGAGTTTTTATAACTAATCAAGCAGCTGTGAACAGTTCAGGTCTCAACTAGCTAGAAATAAAGTTAGGGGTGTGTTTCATCCCTCAGAGAGTCCAGCACATGGTCTCTGTACAAGCTACATCCTAGGGAGTGCTATGTCTCTCAGCATGTATAAGGCCTCTTTCCTTCTCAGAGACATGTGTTGCCCAGCTCACTGGGTGGAAACGACTGCCCATTTCATTCATTTCCTGAGAAATTTGAAGCACATTACACTGTCCTCACTCAGGCTAACCTGAAAGCCCTGTGGTGCCATCACTGCATCTTCTCCAAACACTCAACAAGTAAAAAGACAAAACGTGTTTTATAAGTCAACTCATACTGTTTCAATCATCGTTCCAGATGGTGGAGGTGGTGGGTGAGGTCCCAGAGGCCACCAGGTTGGAGAAGTTGGTGGTGGCCCAAAGACCATGGATGGTGATAAAGAGCAGCCCAACGGGGTATGACACGGAGGGCACTTCTGAGAAAGGAGGAACTGTTCTGGAAGCCATTTTGACATGCCGGACAGAAATTAAACTCTTGAGATGTGTTAGAGTAAAAGGTGAAAAGTCCAACACCAACACTAACATACCTGAACCCCAGTGAAGCCGGAATGGCACCTCTCTCCTTCCCCTCCACCTGGTTTCAACAGGGCAGCATCACTGCCACAAAACTCCACCCTTCCCAATGGGTCCAACCTAGAGCTTCTAGGGGTTTGTGGAGACAAAGCAGTGCATTGCTGGCAGCAAGCATGGTACTAGCTGTGCCTGAAAATGTAGGGAAGGAAGTGGCTACTCTTAAAGGATCAGGGGGATAATTCCAGACTACTAAAGAAAGTCTGTTTCACACACACAGGCTTCTATTTCCAGGACTACTCTCTAACCAGCCCTTCACCACTTCAACAGTTACGTCTTGGCATAATAAGAGCTGAAATGGTGAGGAAGAATTTTGTTCTCATATCATTCATTTACATCTTTAATCCATTTCAAGTTAATTCTTGGAGTGATGTAACATAAGGTGCTAAGCTTTAATCTTATACATGTGACTATCCAATTTTCCCAGCTCCAGTTATTCAAGAGACTACTCTTCTCCACTGAGTATTCTTGACTCCCTTGTCAAATACTAGTTGACTGTGCATGCATGGCTTTAGTTTGGGCTCTCAATTTCCATTCCATTGTCTTGTGTGTGTGTGCCTATGCCAATGACATAACTGATTTCTTTGTGTTAGAATGCAGCTTGAAATCAAGAAGTGTGATGCCACCTGTTTTGTTCTTTCTTGCATTGGCTACTTGGGGTCTTTTTGTGGTTCCAAATACATTTGAAGATATGTGTTTCTAATTGCATAAAACTTACATCGGAGTCTTGATAGAGATTGCACTGAATCTCTAGAGGGCTTTGGGTAGTATGGGCATTGTATCTATATTAATTCCACTGACAGATGGACATGGGATGGCTTTTCACTGACTTGTGTGTTCTCCTGTTTCTTTCATACAAATTGAATTTCTTCCATTTCTGCACACAGGTTTTACAGTTTTCTGTAGAGAGGTCTTTCACTTCCTTAGCTAAATTTATTCCTATAAATTTTATTGTTTTTGTTGCTATTGTAAATGGGATTGTTTTCTTTTCCTCTTAGATAATTTGGTTAGTGTATAGGAATGCTACAGAATTTGATATGTGACTTTCTATTTTGGAACTTTATTGCATTTCTTGATTAGATATGAACAGGTTCTTTTACATTAAACTTTTTATTTCATTCCTTTACCTTATTTTTTAAAAAAATCATGTTATTTGGGAATAGCTGACACACTGTGTTACATTAGTCTCAGATGAACAACATAGTGAGTGGACAAGTGTATACATGGTGCTACGCTAACACAGGTGTAGCTGTCATCTCTCACCATGCATCACCACTCCAATACCATTCTCTATTTTCCCTATGCTATGTCTTCTACCTGCGATTTATTCATTCCATAAACAGAAACCTGCATCAACCAATCCCCTTCACATATCTAGGGCATCCTTGTCTTGTGCCTCATCTTAGAGGAAAATCTTTCACAATCTCACTATTGAGTATGATGTTAGCTGTGGGCTTCACATACATGGCCTTTCTTATGTTGAGATATGTTCCTTCTACACAGAATTCTAAAGAGATTTTTAGCACAAATGGATACCAAATTTTCTCAGAACTTTTTTTCTGTGTCTATTGACATCGTCACATGAGTTTTCTCTTTAATTTTTAAAATGTATTTATTTATTTTAGGTTAAATTTATTTATGTATTTCTTTAGAATTTATTTGTTCAAGTTTTTAATTAGATTCCAGTTGGTTAACATACAGTGTAGTGTTAGTTTCAGGTATAGAATGTAGTCATCCATCACTTACATACAACACCAAGTGTTCCTCACTACTAGCGCCCTCCTTAGCCCGTCACCCATTAAACCCATCCCCCTGCCCACCTCCCTTCTAGTAACCCTGCCTTTGCTATTTCTACTTAAGATTCTGGTTTCTGGTTGATTTTTTTTTTCATTCAAGTATGTGAGGAGTCACATTTATTGATTTGCATTTCTGAAACATCCTTCCTTTACAGGGAAAAAAGCCCTTCATCACGGTCAATGATCCTTTTAAGGTGATGCTGAATTTGGTTTGCTTGTATATTATTGGGAATTATTCATCTCTATTCATCACGGGGATACTGGCCTATAGTTTTCTGTTCAAGTAGTATCCTTTTCTGGCTTCCTACCAGGGTAATTCCAGTCTCATGAAATGAGTTTGGAGGTGTTTATCCCTTTTTAATCAGTGAGAGGACTGCTGTTAGTTTCTTCTACAACCGTTGTTCAAATTCACCAGTGAATGCACCTGTTCCTGGGCTTTTCTTCCCTGAGAGAATTTCCATTACTAACTCAATTTACTTGCATTGGTTATCTTCTTGTATTGATGCAGTCTTCCTTTAATGGGTCTGTGCAAACCTTCTATATCTTCCTGATACAGTCTCGGTAGGTTGTGTGTTTCTAAGAACCTATCCATTTCTTCTAGGTAAGTGGTTTGCTGGCATCTAGTTTGCGCATAGTCACCTCTTTGTCTCCTTTATATTTCTTCGGTATCAGGTGTAATGTCTTCTCTTTTATTTATAGATATTTTGAATTGGGTCGTCTCTCTGTCTTAGCATAGTCTATGTATAGTCTTGACAATTTTGTTTCACTCTCCCGAAAACCCACTGTTGGTCTTCTTCATATTTTCTATTGATTTCATGGTCTCAGTTTCATTGGTTTCCACTCTCATATGTATTCCTTTCTCCGTTTTGAGAACATTGCACGTAGATTGTTGTCCTTTTCTAGTTCTTTGAAATTAAAGGTAGGTTGTTCATTTCAGTCCCAAATGTATCCTCCACGCATGCAAATCCAGTGACTCATCAGAGAAGCTTCAATAGGTCTTTCCTGTCCTATTTCTCATTCTGAGAATTCTGAGAAATAGAACCAGAAAATTTATTTCAAGACACAATAGATGAAAACTTCCTTCAATCGGGGAAGGAAACAGATTCAGAAGCAGGAGGCACAAAGAACCCCCAAAATATTCAGCAGAAGCAGATCTACACCAAGTCATGTAGTAATTAAAACACAAAATGTCATGATCAAGAAAAATTTTAACAGCAGGAAGAGAAAAGATGACAGTTACCTACAAGAAAAACCCCATAAGTTTATCACTGGATGTTTTTCAGAAGAAAGTTTGAAACCGTAAGTGAGCAGCAGGTATGGTAAAGTTGCTGAATGGAAAACATCTGTAGCCAAAGAGAGTCTATCCACAACACTATCATTCAGATGGAAGGACAGATCAAGAGGTTGCCAAATAAATACTAAGCGAGTTCACAACCAACAAACCACCCCTGCAAGAAATGTTAAAGGAGACTCTTTAAGTGGAAAAGAAACACCTAAAGTGACAGTATTAAAGTGCAAAACGCAAAAGCAATAAAAATGAATATATCTGTAAAACATCAGCCAAGGTATCCACGATATGAAAGGTTTTGAAATATGACACTACATATCTACAACACGGGGAGGAGAGGAGTAAAGAACTGGTTCAAGCTTCAACAACTATCAACTTAATATAGACTTCTATATGCAGAAGTGGTTAGGTACAAACCTAATAATAACCACAAATCAAACACCACTAATACATATGCAGAGTATAAAGACAAGCAATTTCAACTGCACTACTAAATAAACCCAGCAAACCATAGAAAAGAGAAAGAGAAGAAAGGATCAGACAGATTCAGAAACAACCAACATCAAGTAATAAAAGGACAACTGTATGTCTATCAATCACTTTGAACGGAAACAGAATACATGCTCAAATCAAAGGCACTGGGGGACAGATAGGGGCACCTGGATGGCTCCATCGCTTGAGATTTCGACTCTTGATTTGGGCTCAGGCTATGATCCCAGGATCCTGGGATTGAGTCCCAACTGAGCTCTGCACTGAGCTTGGGATTTGCTTAAGATACATTCTCACTCTCATTCTCTCTCGCTCTCCTTCTATCTTCCCCCATTCCCCCACCCTGCCATCCCATGCCTGTGCACTCTCTCTTCATAATAAAAGGCACTGGGTGATAGAATGAATAAAATATAGGACCCATCTATCTTCTACCTACAAGAGACTAACTATAGAACTAAAGTATCAAAAGAAAACTGCAGTAGCCATACCTATATCAGAAAAAATAGATTTAAAAAGAAAACTGTAACAAGAGACAACGAAGGACACTGTAATAATAAAAGGTACAATCCAAAAAAAGATAGAACAATTGTAAACATATACATGCTCAACCTGAGAGCATCCAAGTACACAAAACAGTCAAAACCTAAAGTAAAGTATTGATAGTCATACAATCATGGTAGGGCACTTTAACACTCCAATGACACCCATGGAGAGATCATTCCATCAGAAAATCAACAAGGAAGTAGTGACTTTGAATGATAGAGTAGACCAGATGGACTTAACCGATATATTTAGGACATTCCATCCTAAAACAGCACAATACTCATTCTTTTAACATGCACATGGAAAATTCCCCACACTCAATAAAATATTAGGTCATAAAACAAGCCAAAACAAAATCAAACCAATCGACGTCATACCATGTGTCTTTTCAGACCACAATGCTATGAAAGTAGAAGTCTCCAACAAGAAAAAAAAAATCTGCAAAAGGCACAAAAACATGGAAGTTAAACAGCATGCTCCTAAACAATCAATGGGTCAACCAAGAAATCAAAGATGAAATCGAAATAACATGGAAACAAATGAAAATGAAAACACAACAATCCAAACTTCTGTAAAGCAAGAAAACTAGTTCTAACAGGGAAGCTTATAGCAATACAGGTCTGCCTCAGGAAAAAACAAAAAACAAAAAACCCTGAAGTAAACTCCATAACCTTATAACTATAAAAGCCAGACAAAGGACAACAAACAAAACCCCCAAACAGCAGAATGAAGAAAATAATTAAAAGCAGAGGAGAAATAAGTGATATAGAAGTTAAAACTACAGTAGAACAAGGTAAGTGAAATTAGGAGCTGCTTCAATGAAAAGAACATTGAAATTGATAAGCCCTAGCCAGACTAATCAGAAAACAGAAATGACACCTATAAATAACAATGACAGAGAACAACCAACACCACAGAAATACAAACAATTGTAAGAGAATATTATGAGAAACTATATGCCAACAAGCTGGACAAACCAGATTATATGGATCAATTCCTAGAAACATGGAACTTACCAAAACTGAAGCAGAATGAAATCGAAAATTTGAACAGATGGTTTACTAGCAAGAAGACAGATTCAGTAATCAAATGTCACCTAAGAGACAACAGTCCAGGACCGGACAACTTCACAAGCACATTCTATCAAACATCTGAAGAAAAGTTGATGCCTATACTTGTCAAACTATTCCAGAAAATAGAACAGGAAAGAAAATATCCAAATTAATTCAGCATTACCCTGATACCAAAACCAGATAAAGACACCACGAAAAAACAAAACTACGGGTCCATATCGTTCAAGCACACAGATGCAAATGTCCTCAACCAAGATTTGGTAAACAGAATCTAACAACGTACTCAAAAAAAAGTCCACCAGACTAAAATGGGTGGTGAATGTAAAACTGAGGCAGGTCTACGAATCTCTGAATGAGAAAATGGGCCAAAAAAGAAACATAAAAAAAAGTGGAAATGTATCAGACAGGGGATCTAAGCATCAATTTTCATAGAGACACACTATGCTCAGCCTTTTTCTTCTAAACTTGGCTCACAATGCTTGCTTAGTACAATCTTTCCCACACTGAGAAGTGGCATTGGTAAGTTCTTTGACCAGCAGCAGTCTCAGAGGGATGGCGTGAATCAGCTTTTAGTAAAAACTGCAATCAATTTAAAAGTATTTCAGTTTTTCACGAGTTCATGAGAAATTAAAAAACATGCCAAATCTCAACTGAAAAAGACATAAGGTAACTAGTATGTTTTTAAGATATCATTGATGAGATTCCTTCCAACGAAGACAAGAAAGGATAACTGTAACAAATTCTGACGCAGGAATAATATTGAATATTCAAATAACGGGAGGTTCCTGACACAAAGTACCTGTCAGGTTTTCAGTTGTTTTCAGCGACTACAACATTGTTGGGGGAAAAATACCCACTGAAAATTATAAAAGCATGTATGATGTGGAGGGCACATTGTGTTTTTACCTCTGGCTCTGCTTCCAGCAGGACTTGGAGAGTGGGTCCCAGCTGATTCTTCTAGAAGGTCCTGAGAGTCAACATTTGGTGTCTTTACTTCCAAACTGAAAGTGACTCCTGTTCCTCCGTATTTGTGACAGGATTTCTCCCTTAAAACAATTTTGAATCTGGAACAACAACAACAACAACAACAACAACAACAACAAAAAAAAAACCCAGCCTCTCTGACGTGGCATCGTGGGACCCCCTGAATCCACACATCCTTGACTGAAATACATCTTGTTCACATACCGGCAGGGGAAATGAAGAAAAAACCACGGACAGCCCTGAGAATGCAAGGGACTGTGCTGCTCACTGACCATCCAGCGCTTCCTGGAAGCTGCCCAGCACCCCTCCCCAGTACTCAGCCCCACCACTGAGGAGACACCAAGTGGCTGGGAAGCCTCCAGAGTCTCCCCCAGGCCTGGGGGCGGAGCCTGCTGGATACCCAGCTCTGGCTCTTTGCCCACACTCAGAGGAACTGGGTCCTCAGGAGCAAGGAAGCCTTTCCAGCTCTGAGGCACCCTGGATCAGAAAAGCCTAATGGGCGCCTTCTCTGGCCATCGCTGAGCCTGCAGAGGACCGGCCCCTCCATGGGCGTGCTGTGTGCGCGCCCTCTGCTGGCCGCTGTGGGAATTCCTGCAATGTTCAAAGCCATGGCCGCTCAGCTGGAGATACTGAGGGTGTAGCTGGTCCAGTTAAGCCTGCCCTCCAGATTGGGAAGGGTCTTATTGACAGGGCCTGGGACACAAAGAAATGTTTTCCTTCTCCTTTTTACTGAATAAGGAATGAAACCGAATTTATTGATACAATGATGTAATTTGTAATGCTTTAAGCAGCATTCCCAGAAAGACAGACTGCAAATTGACACATGCTGAATGAACGACAGGCAGTGGTATTTACTATGAAAATACATGGGTTGAATAAAAAATTGACACCCTTGAGAAAGAGATACAGGCTTCCAGCTATGAAATGAATATGTCATTGGGATACAATGTACAGGTTATAGAATATAGTCAACCCTGTAAGAAAATATTGCATGCTTTCACATCATAGCTACGCTTGTCTAGGTATATGGAGAGCATGTTGTATACACACGGAATCACTATGATATACGCCTGAAACTAATACAACACGGTGTGTCTACTATATGTCAATAAAATTTGACAATACTTTAACTTTCTCCTTCACCATTAAAATTTATTTCTAATTGAGAACACATGAAATTCCTTTTACACCATATCCTCTAATGTCACCATCTTGATGTTGAGAGCTTATTTTTCACGTTGTCAATAATGTGTTTGATGACACAAATGTGACAAGGTCAGAATGCATACCTAGAGGGAGCTACACATCTGTTATGAATTTCCTGCCTCTATATGGGTAATATTTTCTATGAAAAGTGCTTTAGGGATGAAGATGTGTGAAATAAGTTCCATCAGACTCATAGGTAGATAATTGTGCCTTGAAATAATTGCCATGTCTTCACAATCACAGGAAGGCTAGGTGAAGACAGAGATTTCTCTTTTCATGTAAGAGAAAGGGGTGGTGTTTTAAACTTCTCACTTACAATCCACAATCCAGAGATCAGCAGTAGATGTAAGAATAGCAATGCACTATCATGTTGCACATAACTAGTTCTGTTGGAGAAGTGGAGAAGGTACACTAAAGGTGGCTGATTGAACTAAAACAAACTCTGGTCTCTAGCTTAGAGACCCCGTCCTCCGGGTTCTTCTTCCCTTGTTTGCTGCACATTTAACCCCCCCCCCCCACACACACACACAAATACGGAGGCTGATAACTAAAAATTACCCTTCCTGCTCTCAATCAGGGTTGAGATCTTTGGAGACATACGGTCTCCTCTGAGCCCGCTTGTGTTAAATAAATCTCCAATCCCCCAAGATCTCTGAGTGCCACTTGGTTTTTCCACCAGTGTTCCAACCTGGTTCCATAACAAATTTGGTTCCCTGAGCAGGAAACCCAACCATGCTGGCTCATTGTTGCCACCAGTTTGGGAGAACAGCGAGGCGGTACCGGAATGAGGGATCCTAAGGTAGAGTGAGCAACCTGCCTAAATATCGGCAGTCTCCTTCTCTGTCCCATTCAGGCCAGCACCTCACCGCCATTCCCACCGGACACGAGGAGACTTGGCTGGTGAGGTACTGGACCCGAGGGTCAGAACCGGTAAGGCTGGGGCCAATCTAGTCAGGGCCACTCACAAGAGTGGAAGGGGCACCTGTTTACTCCCCAAGACTTCAGAAGCCTCACAGGTAGGGATTCTCTGGTAGGGAATATAATAACATCTGGTGTGTATGTGAATGTGAATGTGCGATTCGGTCTCACTTGCCTGCTGAGTAAGATTCTGTGGCTCCACAGACAGGTACCCTTGGGGTCCCTAGGGGCCCATGGAGACTGAGTGGGCCTGTCTGAGATTCCATAATGAATGGCACTGGGTCTGTGGTGATATAAGAATGGCTTCTGATCATGTGTCACAAGGCTGGGACCTCTGGGGCTGAGCGTCACCTGGGTTCCTTCAGGAAATGGCCAGGCAAGCATCTGGCTGGTCTCCTCATTGGAAGGGGCGCCCCTGTCCCTCTGTCCTTGTGACTCCGCCTCACGGGAGAATTGTGGAGTTGGGATGGAGCAAGGAGAGCCAGGCAAAGGTTTAGGCTGCTTTACCCGGAGACTCACCCAGGGAGCCAAAGAAGCGACAGACTGCTCCCCTAATGTTCCCCTCTTCATGACAATTTAGGCTCCCCTCCCCTCCCCTGAGCTTGAAACTCCTCCCCCAGAGGGCTGGCTGCTGCCACTGCTGCCACTGCTGCAGCCTCCCCAGCCAAGGCACTGCCACTGCAGCCACCCATTTTCCTCCCCTCCATGCAAGACAACCCTCCCCCACAAGGCCCTGTGGCCAGATTGTGCCCTTGGCCAGGTGCAGGTTCTCTCCAGATGCAGGTCCACATATGTTGATATCAGAGGGTCTCAGGGAGATCACAACAGGGGGCTTATAAGACCATAAATATGCCCAGCAGCAAGGGAGGAGGCCGAGAACCTCCTTAGCAAGGGGTCAATGATCCTACTGCAAGGGGAAAGGACATTAGAAAGAATAAGTGTCCCAACAAGGGAAAGTCCCAAAAACCCAGCAGATATCAGGAGGAACCTCCAGAAGAGGACCTTATTGGTCTAGCCGAGATAGAACCCAACTAAAAGGAGACACTGACTCTCTCTCCCTGTTCCTCTGCTTAATAGATGTGAGGGATTCTCCCTCATTTCCCAGGTTAACAGCTATAATTCGAGGGTGCCATGGGGCACACTCTGGTCTTTACCTGCTACCAAGCTGCACACGCTGCCTCAAGCCATTTATCTCCATGACTGATACAGAGACAGGACCCCAACACGCCAGGCAAAATGAGGGGCACCCATCTTCTCAAGGGCAATGGCCTGTACAGAGGTTGCCGCAGTGAGGTTGGAGCTTTGCACTCAGGGAACTGTCATGCCCAGGGTTCCTACACATTCTGCCTCCAACACTAAGAGCATCATCACAGAGCCCCTCCTGGATGGCCCATCGCCCTCTCCACACACCGTGACCAGCTCCATCCTTTCTTCCTTGCCTCCTCTTTGTCACTGCTTCTCTCTACTGTCTCCCTCTGTTTCTTCCTCTCACTCCTTCAGACATGCCCAATTCCCCCATCACTGACTCATTGTCTCTCTCCCTGCCTGTCTCTTTCTCTGCCTCTCCCCAGGCCCTCATCCTTCTGCTCTATGCAGCCCTGTCCATGAAGCATGGCACCACATGTCCTGTGTCCTCCTCTCTCCTGTCATCTTTTAGCCCATGCCCTGATCACAGTGTATGCGACTCCTGTTTACAGAAGCTGCTCATGATGACCTGTACTGCAGCATTGCTGTTCCAACCACTCCTGGGAAGCATGTGGACAGCCAGACCTTGACCCCTTGGTGGCCCAGCCATGAACCCAAAGTTTCTGGAGGGCCGGTTGTGTCCACAACCTGGGAGGAAGGAGGGCCCTGCAGACATCAGTGGCTCAAGGGCAGAATGCATGGGCTTTAAGTCCAGGACAGAGCCCTATGTTTACAACAAACCCTGCCTTGGTGGTGAGGGAGGAAAGGGTTTCATGTGTTTGACCTCTGCCCTGCCCATCCGTCACTAAGAAAACAGTGGGATGAGGGGCACCTGGGTGGCACAGTCGGGTAAGTGTCTGACTTCAGCTCAGGTCGTGATCTCATGGGTTATGAGTTTGAGCCTCTCATCAGGTTCTGGGCTGACAGCTCAGAGCCTGGAAACTGCTCTGGATTCTGTGTCTCCCTCTCTCTCTCTGCCCCTCTCTCGCTTGTGTTCTGTCTCTCTTTCTCTCCTGCTAAATAAATAAACAACCATTGCACAAAAAAGAAAGAAAGAAAAGAAAAAAATAAAGAAAACACTGGGAGGAATACGAGACATCATAAATCTCACCCCAAAAACGACTACCATAAATCTACCTCAGCTCCCACCTGGATTGGTGCTACTGCGAGGTAGCTGGTAGTTGGGAAAAGACCACAACATCTGGATTAATACAGGGTTTCCTCACTGCAAGCATTGCAGTGTTCTACTGCAAATATGTCTTCCCTGGGAATTCATAATATTTTTACTACATGAACAGCTGCAGTGACTCTGCAAAAGCACGTTTCCCAGAGATGGGAAAACTGATGAATTATGAAATTTGGAAAAAATTAACCTTTGACTAAGAGCATTCAAAATTGCTAAGCATATTGCAGAAAGTAGGACTTTTCGTGTTTTTCAGTTAGTGAGTTTCACAACCAATGTTCTAACCAGGTTAATGACTAACTCTGTACAGAAAAGGAGTAAAATAACAACAATTAAACTGTTTCAGTTTTCAGGAATATTCCCATGAAAGGAGGTCTGGAAGAAGTGAGCCAGGCCAGGAGACCTGAGTGTCAGGTGAGATGTCATCCTCCTCATGTTATTTCCACAAACACACAGTGGCTTCCCTGTGGTCCTCAGTCTCCAAACACTTATGGCTTCTGGAGGCACCACCAAAGATGACAAACAAGCTAAGAACAGAGAGGCCTGTAGGCTCTTGAGAAAGAGTTTTACTCTTTGTACAGTAAATAACGCCATAGATATATGTCAGAACATACAACCTAGAGACAACACCAGGAGAGAGTGCTGTATAAAGAGATAAAAGATTCCAGAGAGAGAGTTACAACTGAAAATTGTTGTATCATTTCCCTTGACCTTCGCTGTGTCCATAGTAGGGACTGAATTCTTGTTTCTCACAGAAGCTGCACCAGGTTCTGCATTTGATAGAGGCCAAAGAAGGGATGGAGGTTTTTTCCGGTTTGCACAGACTGCATGGAAATAAAAACATACAAAACAAAACAAAACAAAACACCTCCGTGCCTTCCTCCAACATCTTGCACTGCTTTCTACAATCAGGTCCCTTACCAGAAACAGAGGGCTTTCCACATGACAGAGGTGACCCCTTGGGACTCAGGGGAGCCTTGAGGAAGGCACCAGAAGGCTTTGTTTGGATATTTTTTAATCAGCCAACTGTGGACAGGTCAGGGCTCAATTCATTGGAAATCAACACTAAAAGAAGGGTTTCCTAATACACATCATGGGAAACGACAATTCATCACAGATTAAAAATTAAAATATGAATGGCTTAGTTAAGATAATGTCTGCAAATGTCAGCATGAACAGCACACTGTCCTTTTCTACAAGGCATGTGTGGGATTTTTCAAGTGCTGTACTGTATATATCATCTGCCTTATGTATCTGACAAGGGATTATGTAAGTATTCATGAAAAGAAACGACCTTGAGGAGACTAATACTATAGTAATGAGGAAGGGAAATGTTAACGCTATGTGGATTGAGCTGCAAAGTTTCAGAGTTACACTAATAAAATAACATTACAGAAGTGAAATTTCACAAGGATTTACTTTACTGAGAACTATAGTTCACAATACAAAAAAAAAAAAAAAGAATAAAGGGACCTGTAAACAGAGGAAGAAATGTCTGCTTTCTTTCATCAAAGCATATTTTCTCTGAGCATTTATCCAAAAGCCAATTCAAGAAAGCTCATCAGGACATACAGCCTCCAATTCATGCTGTTGTTCACGTTATTTATGTGAAACAAAAGAAACAGCCTTCAACATTGTCTCAAGGTGGAAGGGGCGCTGACCCACGATCTTTCTAGCACCCTCTCTCCAGTTAAGTGTAACCGGGAGGTGGCAGGGGGACCCACAGTCAGTGGAGGGGTGGGAGCTTTACCACACACAGGGACAGACCCAAAGAGCCCTGCTGGCTGGGGCATCTGGGGGAACTAGTGTCCTGCCACCACTGTGAGACAACCTGTGCCCTCTATAACCACCTGGGACTGTTTGCATGAGACCCAACAGTGACACTCACTGGAACGAGAAGCCAATTGTGTGGATGTTGCTGCAGAAGTTAAGCTACTGCATTTCAAAATGTGCTCCGTACCTCTCCATGGAGGGATCTCCTTGTCAGGTCCCCGTGCCATTGGCTTGTGCCTCCTGAATTCCTCTAGAAGCCTCTGTCTTTGGATGACTTCCAGTCTTAAAGATCGAGATGAGTCAATTTCACTAAGAGTTACCACAACCAGGCCTCCATTGGACACCAAATGGTTTAGCCTTTTTTAAAACGTCACAGCGCCCTTAAAAGAAATATGCCAAAATCCTGTACCTGCATTTCAAGTAGGCAACCTCCCTGCTCTGCTCCGCCACTGCCTTCTCCAGATCATGAGCCCCGAACTCGAGAGAGAAACACATCTACGTTTAGTTGTGGCGGGGTGTGCACAAGAGGAGGAGAGGAAACATTCTTACCCAGTTGTCCTGAAATGCCTTGTCACAAAGAGCAATCAGAAACAGTCAGCACATCAATAAAACCCATGTGGAGAGATTCAGTGTCCCGTTATGATCATCTGCGTTAGGTGCTGAAGCACTTAGGAACTACTAGGCAGAGTGCAGGCTACCTGGTGTCTGAAGGTGAGCTCTGACTGCTGCAGCTGTTCTTGTGTTTCTTCTATTCTTCTCCTGGGCGTGCAATGGCTTTCATCAGATGAAGCACCATGTTGAGCGTGATGTTAATTGGCCCAGTTTCCCATCACAAGAACTGAATTCTCATACATACGACCCAATCATAGAAGACACATTTCACATGAGGAGGAGAGTACAGAAATCTCAAAGCCATCACTACATCATCTTGGATTTATTATTTAATGCCTGTGGGGCTCCACATTGACACGGTTTCCTTAACTGTGGTGACAGCTCTCTAATTCTGCAGTGAGGATCTTTCATTGTAAAGCTCAAATCTTCTTTTCCTTGTATCCTTATCATATTTCTCATGGTTACAACAAGTGCGTCTCTAAAATGGGATCTTCATACTTGTCGATGTGATTTGTCCTTGACCAAACTGCTTCCTGAGGTGTGTAATCATTTCCAGGACCTCGAGAAACATGTTCAGGAACCATTTCCACATAGTCTGGCGAGGATCAAGGATCAGGAAATCTTTAGTTAATTAACTTGTTTAGATTAATAGTTTTAACTTATCATCTGGAAAATGTCACATCTCTCTTGAAGTCTCTATAAAAATGAATGTCTCCTGAATGTTTGTGTGTATGTGTGTGCTACTTGGCTCTAAACACTGTACAAAGTTTCAAAGTAATAAAATGGCTGTCGTGAGAGCTGCTGGTAGGAGCTGAACTCACTTGTAGTTCCGAAGCTCTTCTGCAGCTAATTTCACTTTCTCCTCTGTGGCTGACAGCTGCTTCTCCCCTTCCACTGCTCCCATTCTTTCAGTCCCAGCTTCCTATGAGGGGAAAGAAACATATATTTCCTGGTAACCCATGTAAAATTCTGCCTTTATTCCCTCCCTGAAATCTGAAGGCAGGACTCAAATGTCCCCTCTCCCCTTCCCCGTAAATGCACAGATCCACAAATACAACCAGGGGGAAGCAATGACACCCACCATCAAGGGACTAAACAAACACCAATTCCAGCATGCTTGCAAGTCTTTGGCAACTCTGAGCTCCTCTTCACAGCTCTCTATTCGTACTCATCAATACATCACATAAATATAAAAAGCCCAGCTGAGATGCACTAAGAGCCCTCCCAGTCTCAGGCTTTTGTTATTGGAACAGCAAAAGTGTTTTTCTTTTCAATGTACAAAACTAAGCCTGGCCAACTCATCCCAACTAAACACATAAGGATGACGCAGGGGTTTCTGACTTGACTGATTTCTCCCAAGAGCCCAGAACTTTCAATCAAGGCTCAGGCCATGACACTGCCATAGAGACATCTTTCTTGGACATGGTGTCATTATCACTGTACAATGACCTCCTGGATATTTCTACAGTTCGCGAGGGAACTCCTGCCACCTGCCTCAAAGACACCAGTTGACAAGAATGTAAAATACACTGGTTAAAAGAAAATGATGTGAATTGCCCACCTTTATAATGTTGTCTTCTGGAAAAGGAATGCGGGGAGGGGAAGGGAAGGGAAGGGAAGGGAAGGGAAGGGAAGGGAAGGGAAGGGAAGGGAAGGGAAGGGAAAGAAGGAAAGGAAGGAATACTGAGTTCACAGGTTTCAGTAATGCTGGCACTCCTGATCTCCTACCAGACATAACTCCCATATCATCTGCAGCAAGATACCATCACAGTACACCTGAATTTTCCTCCCAATATTTCCTACCTAATGTCTAGAGTGTAAACAAAAATATATACACATATGGCAGTCATGTCACTATGATGGGGCTGAAATGTAAAGGACAATGAAAATGAACCCTGAGGTTTTCACAAAGTGAAGGAAGGTGCAGATCACAGAAATTAAGGCAGAAGGGAGGATCACAATTCTTTACTGATTACTACGGTAAAAGTATGGTTGGTGTTAAATGTGCTCAACGAAAGAAAATTATCCCCACTGTCTGACACAATCGTTCTTACAACGGTGTTTGTACCAATTAACACCTGAAAATCTTACTTACTTCTGTGAGCTTCTGTCTTTGTCCACACATTCTACCACGAACGTCTACTTTCTTCTTCAGCGTGCCCCATTTTGCATCCCTTGCCCCTTTCACACTCCTAAGTCCATCACAGTGGCCCCCAGTTCCCTTTTGCTGTCTGTCAAGCATAAAACAGTTTCCTTGAGTGTGCACACCTATTCTACGAGTTTGGCCATGAGGGCGTAGAGGAGAAAGGACAAGATTACTAAGACAGGAAGCCACTTTTTACCTTCCCAGAGGAAACTCATTCTACCAAGTGTGGTTTTCTCCCCTCCAAAGCAACACCTATTTCAGGTTACATTATTAGACATCAAGACTCCCTGCATCAAATCCTTGCTGCGTGCAGTAGTATCTCCCGACTTTAAGACATATTTGAGAAAGGTGGAATGACTATAGAAGAACGTACACTATAGCGAATATACTTACCAATACTAAAATGTAGACTTAAATGTTTATGATGGGAATCTTTCTAATGCATGTATTTTACCACAGTGAAAGAAGAGAAACTTAAAAAAAAAGTAATGATGTTCAGTTCTCTGATTTATATAACACTTGATAGTAAATTACGTTACCTGATTCTTTTGGATCTTAAGCTGAGCATTTTCTTTCTGCAGAGGCTGTTTTTCGGACTTTGATTTCACTCCCTTGGTATCAACTTCATTAAGGGAGAGGTGAACCTGAGAAAAATATTCACTCTAGTGATTTCTTCCCAGGAAGAAGATCACTCAGTAGATAACATATAAATTGAATATTCTAAGACAGGAAGATTTGTTTTTCTTCAAAGCTAAAGTGTTCATTGGAAATCCTGCAGGAAATAGAGGGAATTTACTTCTGAAACTTCTGAAGTGTTTACTAAATTAGCACCTTTCAAGTTCTTTGTAGATTTTTCCTTTCCCTGATTTGCAAGAAGATAGAAACAGAACGTGTACGAGGCTTTCCAAACATACACTGGACAATGTGTCACGAAGAAGCATTGTCAGTAGAACATACCCCACAGTCAGTCTCTGTATCATTAAAAATCCAGTTTGGGACAAAGGGAAAAGCCAGACACATAAAGAAATGAAGGCCGAGGAGAATGGTGGAAGGGGTAAATGTTTCAGAGCAACTATCTTGGTTTTGAGACAATGGAACTGTGACTGGATGACAATGAAAAAACGAAGAAAGTGTAAAATCTTTCGAGCCAAACAGCTCCAATGAATGACTTTTCTTTACGGAAAAGAAATATTGTCACCAGATTCTCTTTCAAAATTCTCTGAATAAAGAGGAACACAACTGTTCAACATGGTGAGAAACCTCTAGTGCTCTCTCCTGACACCACTGAATGATATAAAACTTAAGCCAGGGTTATGAAAACAAATTCTGCCTCACTCCTACCTAAAAGAGGTACTGTGGTGTTCCTGCTTGAAACAGAAGTTAACAGCATGGAAGGTTGAGGGGCTCAATTCACCCAATGACCAAAAGGGCTCAAACATCAAATTATGGTAACTCAGGAAGCCCCGATTCTTGACATTCTGATTTGTCTCAGACTGCAGCGAAGCGTGCGCACTTGGAGCGATGTCCTAAAAAATTCATTAGTGCGCTCAAGTGTCTCACGGTTGTTCTTCAACAAAACACATAATCATCAGGAATACTTACTCCTTTCTTTTACTTCCATTTTTAAAGGACAAAGAAGGGATTTTAATACTTTTTAAAATTTAGTTTTTGCGAGAGAGACAGAGCGAGCGAGCAGGGGAAGGGCACACAGAGACAGAGGGAGAGTATCCCAAGCAGGCTCCCCACTATCAGCATGGAGCCTGATGCAGGGCTCAAACTCATGAACCATGAGATCATGACCAGAGCTGAAAGCAAAGTTGGATGTTTAACCAACTGAGCCACCCAGGCACCCCAGGACAAAGAAGGGACTTTTATCTTACATCTATGTGCTTCATAAGAGGGAAGATTATTTTGCCACAAGGTTTCTTGGGCACATTTCTTTGCTCCATTGATCTACACAAATATGTAATAAAGGATTCAGAATTCAAAAACATTAATTACACTGACATGAAAACCTACCTCTTGTGGGTAAGTCACTACAGAAATAAAGGATGTGGTATTTTACATATGTGATGATTGCTTTGAATTTAGCCTGGTAGAGGATGGGATGAAATGGGACATCAGGATAAAAGAGGAGATGGTAAAATCAGTGAACCATAAGTGAATGCATTTCTAGATGAAATCATGAAAATGAAAAAAAAATGGGGGGGATGATTATACCTGCTGTTCACAAATGGATATTTTTTTCTGAGCGTTTTGAATTTTCCTTCATGTAGTACTTAATCTTCTCAGAAACTTGATTTAAATTAACCAAAAAGATTACTAAAGCAATTTCTCAAGATTATTACCAAAACCAGTAAAATCAAATTACCCATTGTGTCTGGCACTTTGGTCACATGTAACATTTTGGCATTACTGTGGTCCCTGAAGAAGGTAAGTTTTAGTTACTGGCATTTTACTTTTCTTTCTCTCCTTTTTCTCTCTCTCTCTCTCTCTCTCTCTCTCTCTCTCTCTCTCTGTTTCTTTTTCTTTCAGAGAGAGAGAGAGAAAACACATGAGTGGGTGAAGCGTAGGGAGAGAGAAAGAATCTTAAGCATATTCCAGACTCAGCGGGAGTCCAAATCAGGGCTCGATCCCATGACCCTGTGATCATTTCCTGAGCCAAAATGGAAAGTCAGATACACAACCAACTGAGCCACACAGGTGTCCCCTAATATGCCATCATTAAGCAAGATTGTTCTTAGAATATATGAACAGTTCAAATTTCCCTGACTTCACTGGAGGAGAAATGGAGAAAATCAAGTATCCTACATACTTATATTCTGTATTTCATGATCAAATAAATAAATCAGTGCAATTACTTTAAAAACAAACATCAAACAGAAAAAATAACCTACCTAATTTCATCCAGGTTTTCCCCCACTTTCACTCACGCTTTAAAAATAAAGAAAGGGACTCCTGGGTGGCTCAGTCAGTGGAGGTCCCACTTCAGTATGGTCATAATCTTACCATTCACCAGTTTCATCCCATATCAGGCTCACTGCTATCCACACATAGCCTGCTTCAGATCTTCTGTCCTCCTCTCCCACTGCGCCCTCCTCACTTGCACCCTCACACCCTCTCATAAATAAATAAATCTTTTAAATAAATGGATCCATGGGGCGCCTGGGTGGCTCGGTCGGTTAAGGGTCCGACTTCGGCTCAGGTCATGATCTCACGGGTTGTGAGTTCGAGCCCCGCGTCGGGCTCTGTGCTGACAGCTCAGAGCCTGGAGCCTGTTTCAGATTCTGTTTCTCCCTCTCTCTCTGACCCTCCCCCGTTCATGCTCTGTCTCTCTCTGTCTCAAAAATAAATAAACGTTAAAAAAATAAATAAATAAATAAATGGATACATAAATAAATAACTCTAACTCTAACTCTAACTCTAACTCTAACTGTAACTCTAACTCTATCTATAACAAGAACCTCGGGCTTCTGGGCACGTGATCAGTTGATTTTGGCCCAGGTCATGATCTCACGGTCAGTGAGATTGAGCCCATGTGAGGCTCTATACTGAAAGCATGGAGGCTGCTTGCGATTCTGTATCTCTCCTTCTCTCTCTGCCTCTCCACCACTCGTGCACACACTCTCTTTTTCAAAATAAGTAAATAAACATTTAAACAAATACTGAGAGAGAATTTATTCTAAATGTCACTTTTTTGGCACTAGAGGCCTCCAATGTCTTTCTGCTGTTCCACATGGTCCCGTCCATGGCACCCAGGGTGGGATGCTCAGGTGCATATGGGCTTGGAATCAAACACACTTGGGTAAAAATTTCAGCTTTACTACTTAGTAGCTAGAACCCTGGATAACTCCTAATGTCCCCAAATCACAAGATGGTGAAAGCCCAAGATGCAAACCTTACCACCTGCATTATTGGTAAACACCATGCATGCAGGGGACACTCATCTTACACGTGGATAGCACATGGAAAGCACCTAGAACAGGGCCCAGTACTCCAGAATCTTCTGACAGGCATTGAATTCTATTGTTCGGTCCCAAGCTGCAAGCTTACCTTCTATTTGTACAATGTGAGAGCTCTGCTGCCCTGAGGTCACCCTTCTCTATACCAGCAGTGCTGTATTCCCCATAGCAACACCAGCATTTGAGGACCCACTATATGCCGGGTCACTTGATCAGCCCAGTCCCTGAAACCCATACACAATCCATTAGCCCCATTTTGCATCTTGTTCACTTCCACTCACTCTCCACTGACACTAGAGGGTCTCTCCACCAGGATTAATAACACATGCTTAAACCTCTCTAGTGACACACACGTGGCCTGGCAATATCTGACCTCTTATGTAAGCCTTGAGCTTCTTGACAGGCTCAGATAGTACCTCAATCTGTACATTTCCCCCAGTAGGCAGGTCATGCCAAAATACTCCTGCCACTGGATTCTTAAACATTTCTGACCCAGAGTTAAATTCATCCACTTCTCTCTAATTCTCTGATTTTTTCCTCTACTTGGTCACCTATCTCAGTTGCCTGCAACTCAATCTGTGTTATCACATAGGATGCAAATAAGGAAAAGTCACTGTAAAGAGTTAAGGGACTAACTAGACCATATAAGTCAATCTCTTTATTTCTAGCTGAATTAGAAACCACAGTGAACAGCTGTATAAAAAAAAGTTTAAGGGGCACCTGGGTGGCTCAGTCAATTGAGTTTCCAACTCTTGATTGTGGCTCAGGTCATGATCTCATGGTTTGTGAGATCGAACCCCGCATCAGGCTTTTGAATCTTTTTTAAAAAATTAAAAACAATAGATTACAAGGAAAATAGAAGCCTGAAATCTTACCTTCATATACTTGATTCTCCCTAGAAGAGGGATAAAGAAAATTAAATTTGATGTAGAAACAATATTTTTTATAAAAGTATACCTCATGACAACAATGTCAAAATCATAATCCAATGTGGTATTATAATAAAGGGTGGTTCAGCAAAATAAATTATGTTTATAACTGTTGCAATTCTGGTATAGTTAACATACAATGTTATATTTGATTTGGATGCACATATTGGGATTCAACAATGCTGTACATTACTCAGGGCTCATCCTGGTAAGGGCACTCTTTAATCCCCATCACCCATTTCTCCCATCCCTCCACCATCCTCCGCTTTGGTAACCATCACTTTGTTCTCTAAAGTTAGGAATCTGTTTCTTGGTTCGTCTCTCTCTTTTCCCCCCCTTTGCTCATTTGTTCTGTTTCTTAGATTCCCCATATGAGTGAAATCAGATGGTATTTGTCTTTCCTTAGCATTATATCCTCTCTATCAATCTGTGTTGTTGCACATGGCAAGATTTCATTCCTTTTTTTGCTGAGTAATGTTCTGTGTGTGTGTGTGTGTGTGTGTGTGTGTGTGTTAATGTATATATCACCTCTTCTTCGTCCACTTATCTATGGATGGACACTTGGGCTGCTTCCACAATTTGGCTATTGTAAATAACGCTGCAGTAAACATAGGGGTGTGTCGTAGACTCTAAGTCTAAAGTTCTCTTTTGGCCAGCAAAAGAGCAGATCCAGGATTGAAACTAGAGATGGCTAATGTCCAGGAAAAGGACAAGAACCCCGAATAAGGGTCCTTGCCCCATATTTATTCAGATCAGAAGGCTTGCAAACGTGATGGGTGTGTACAAAGAGACAAAGAAACAAGGACCATTAACTTGTGGATGTGAGGGGAAAAGGGGGAATTTGAAGATATACACTGTTTTGGGTTTGGGTCAACATAAAACAAAATCCAGGCTTCGAACAGATGGGTAGATGGCTGTTAACAGCAGACAGGAGGTGCTGTGCCTATTTATCTTTGCCAGCCTAGGGGATGAGACAGATAGTGAGAATAACCTCAGGGTTAATAAGCCACCTTTTCTTTTGTTAACCATATCCACTCCAGGCTGCTTTTCCTGCATGGCAGTAGTCCAAAGTCCAATTCACCACTGTACCCATCCTGGCCCTATTCTCCTATGAAAGCACCTTTCTGCTATGGTACTAAATTTGGGGTCTTTCACCCTGAATATCTAACTTGTTATTTCTGTGTATTGACCATCTTTCTGTCATTTCTATTTCAGTCCTTTGCCTCTGTATATATTTTGGGGGCTCAGCACCCCCTCCCTATTTTGGGGACTTTTGTACCTCCATATTCCCAGTACCTTTTTCCTCCCTATTCTCAGAGTGTCTTTGCACCCCCCCCCCATTCTTGGGATGCCAATCTGGTTTAGCCAAACTCGGTTGTGAGTATTATCTTGACTATGTTATTTCTTTGTGCCTTGTGAACCCATTGGTGTAAGCCCAGGGGATTCCTAAGGTTATCCCACACAGAGGTACTTACCTCCTTTAGAAGTAGTTTTTTTTTTTTTTTTTTTTTTTTTTTGTATTCTTTGGGTAAATACCCAGTAGTGCAGTTATTGCCTCACAAATCATTTCTATTGTCAGTTATCTGAGGAAAGTCCATACTGTTTTCCAAAATGGCAACAGCAATTTGCATTCCCAGCAGGAGTGCATGAGTGTTCCTTTTTCTCCACATCCTCGCCAACACTAGTTTTTTTCTTGTCTTATTGATTTTAGCCGTTCTGACAGGTGTAAGGTGATATCACGTGGTGGTTTTGACTGCATTTCCCTGACCATGAATGATGTTGAGCATGTTTTCATGTGTTTGTTGACCTTCTGAATGTCTTCTTCGTGGAAATATCTGTTTGTGACTTTGGTCCATTTGTAAATTGTATTATTTGCTTTCTGGATGTCGAGTTGTATAATTTATTCGTATATTTTGAGTACTAACCCTTTATCACCTATTTCATTTGCAAATATCATCTCGCATTTAGTGGGTTGCCTTTCAGTTTTGTTGATTGTTTCTGTCTCTGAGCAGGAGCGATTTATTTTGATGTAGCCCCAATAGTTTAATTTTGTTTTTATTTCCTCTGCCTCAGGAAACACTCTAGAATAGTGTACCTGTGGCCTACCATACTAAAACTTTAGAAGTAGAATAACCTATAGAAATAATTTCCTTTCTACTTGCTGATATTTCAACAACCATTTCTATGGAAGAAAATTAAGGTAGAAATCTTATTTTTGACCAAAAGCTCTGTTTACATTCTATGAAACAGACACCAAACTACTAATTTTCAATAATGGAAATGGCAGAGTTATTTTAGTGTAATAACCAATGCACCATTTACTTCCAATTCTTTTTTGTCAAGTCCAATAACCATAATAAACTTCAGAACCACAAATATCTCAGAGATTCAGACAAAACAAAAGTAAAGGTAAAATCTTTGGACTAAAAGATGCCTCTGACTCACCAGAAACACTGGAGAAATGTCTGCTGCAGTTGGCTATTTTCTGAACTGACAAACAATTCTGTCAAATCGGGTCCTATGATTTTTCCCCCATCACCAACCATAAAGGTTTTCAAATCAGAGAGGAAGGGGGAGATGGCTAGAGAAAACACACGAGCAACAACAGAAATGAAAACAAACGTTTCCAGAAAGTGCAAAAAGTGCTTCCTTGACGAGAGTCATTCCCTGAAGACATTATAAAATTAGACCAGGTACTTGAGACGTTATAGAGAGATCTGAACAAAGTAAATCAAATCATAGGAAGTATGTTCTCAGACCACAAATCACTCAAACTAGACATCAAGAACAAAAATGTCTTTGTTGGAAAATGACCCCAAAAAATGAAATTAAACAATAACCTTCTCAAAAAGACATGGACTCGATGGGAGTTGGGGGGGGGGGTGGTAATGGCAGAAATAGGTGAAGTAGATCAAGAGTACACTTGTGATGAGCATGAGAAATGCATAAAATCACTGAATCATATGGAACACCTGAAACTGATATTGCACTGTATGTTAATTATAGTTGAATTTAAAAAAATCCATAGAGGTCAAAGAAGACATTTCTGCAGAAATTTTAGCATATTTAATCTAAATGATAATGAAAATTAAATGTATTAGAGGGAAATTTATAATATTGAGTGCATATAAAAGGTCCAGCTATTATAAAATTCTCTGCTTACTTATGATTACAAGTCTATCTATAAGGTACTTTGGTATACACACAGCAAAACCAGTTCACCAGAGGTAAATTAGACAAGCATTAGTTCCCATGGAGGCAGGAATGATGCTATGTTTCCAGTGAATTTCAAACACATCACAGCCAAGAGGGAAATGGTCAGGCAAAATATGGACAGGCTGAAATAATATTGGAGATGATGAGGAATCTTAAAGACGTTTACACTATATCTGTCATAAATAATCATCCTTATAAACCCTCTACCAGCCTCCAGGAGGTTAGTAAGCACTCCTCTCAAATGTCTCCTCATGGAAGAGCGAGAGGACAGATGGCTTACAAAGGAGCAGGAGCAAACTTATGGGGGCGACGACTGTGTTTGTTCTCTTACTGTGGTCACGGTTTCATTGCTGCTTACCATTTGTCAGATATCAATGAATTGTATTCTTTAAAAAGGTATTGCTATTCTATACAAAGTATACGACACTGAAGCTGTAGGAAAAACATAATAGGCAACTCTGAGAAGTTTTATTTTGCTGACAAACATATTGCAACTGTGTTTTAATAGTAAGAATTTGTAAGGCAATGTAAAACAGAATAATTAAGAAAATGCAAATTTAGAGTAGATAAGAAGTCAATGACTTCTATTGTAGATTCATGAAGAACCTGGATACAATCCTTTGGAATATCTCCAAACTATGCCCCAAATTCATGGAAGAATGGAAGAACGTAAAAACACAAAATGTACTAGAGATACAAATGAGATTCTTCTACAGAAAGATGTTTACAGATACGGATATATCTGAGAGAGATGGGCAACTGCTATTATACTAATATGCGATTATTTTCCAAAAAGAGGAATTACACATTAGCATTCACTTTTTGATGTTTTCTTTCAATGTTCACTTTGATTCTGAATCACAGCTCAAAATGTCAGATTTCTGAGGTACAAAAAGATTTGCATAATCAGGTTGTATAGTTTGATAATATCTGTGGGATTTTAAGTTTCCTGAACACACATCTCCAAATAGCCAGTGAAAGGAATTCATGTTTCTATTTCATGGTATTGTGCCAAAATCAATCAATAGCAACTCTGAAAATTGATCTCTAAAAGAACACAGGGGTGCCTGGGTGTCTCAGTTGGTTCAGCAACTGACTTTGGCTCAGGTCATGATCTCGCAGTCCGTGATTTCGAGCCCCACATCGGGCATTGTGTTGACAGCTCACAGCCTGGAGCCTGCTTCACATTCTGTGTCTCCTTCTCTCTCTGTCCCTCCCCTGCTCACACTCTGTCTCTTTCTCTCAAAAATAAACATTAAACAATTTAAAATGAAAAATAAAGAAAGAATACAAAATTCTGGGATATGGTCACCAAAACAACAGAACACATATCATTCTACAAAAATTGGACTTAGAAGCACTTTAGGAACAAAACACTCACAATGCAATTCACACTAATTCACATAGCAAGCTTAATTTTGTGCAAATGAACATGTCTAGAAAGTAGCCTCTGAAATCTGTAACATTTTAATCTTCAGCTCTCAGAGATGAGGTCACAAAAATGTGTAATGGTGGGACATATACACTGTCTTTGTCTAACCACTGTCTGAAAGAAAGCAGTAGCTGTCAGCACAATGATTGGTCATGGGGCGCAAATGCACCAAAGACACAGGCCATCTTGTCACGACGGTAAAACATCTTCAGCTGTGGGCACTCTTGGTGCATCTGGCAGCTGTCTGCCTACAGATATCAGGAGTTGACGCTGAACTAGATTAGATCCATTGGGGCCAATAACACTAGGTTCTCACAGTCAGTGGCCATGAGTAGGTGGAGGTGGGAAATGCAAGACAAGTTAGTTGGTGGAAGAATGCAGAGATGAGGCAAGGAGAGAGAGTTGAACCTGTCCGTGAGAGGCAGGTAAAGGGGGGAAATTCTGTAAAGACGATCAAGAATTTTCCTCCTTCGCAGTCTCAAAAGAAAGAGAATTGATTCTATTTAGATTGGAGGCATTCATGTGGAATGATTCTGCCTCAGTGCTAGGGTTATTCCTGACTACTGGGACTTTTCAGGTCCCTCTCTAAGGATCCGGTACATTCCAATCTAAAGAAATCTACTTATCTCTGTGGTGTTCCCTGTCTGTCTGCCACTCTCACTCTCCTAGGGGTATGAGTTTTGATTAGTCACACTGGGTACCTGGTATTTCGTTGTATTTGGACAATCCCAAGGACATTCAAAACCCTTCTTGTTTTGAATAAATCAACACTCTGCACATACGTAGCTAAAGAAAGGACAACAGGGCTGCCTGGGTGGCTCAGTTGGTTAAGCGTCCGACTTCGGCTCACGTCATGATCTTGCAGTCCGTGAGTTCAAGCCCCGTGTCAGGCTCTGTGCTGACAGCTCAGAGCCTGGAGCCTATTTCAAATTATGTGTCTCCCTCTCTCTCTGACCCTCCCACGTTCATGCTCTGTCTCACTCTGTCTCAAAAATAATTTAAAAAAAGTTAAAAAATTTAAAAAGAAAAGAAAGGACAACAATTTATTCACTTCCTGATCATGTTGCTCCTAGTGATTTTCCTATCGTAAATGTGCAAGCAAGATGCAGTCACTTAGTGTCTGCTGGGCTTATGAGGCTCCCAACGACACAGTTGGACACAGAGTCCCTGGAGGAAGCTTCCAAGACCAGTGGCAAAGGGATGCCTCAGAAGTTGTTAAAAGTCATCAAACCAGGACGTACAGAGTCCAAAGTCATTACACTTTTTAACACTCTAGTACTAACACCAATCCAGTTATCACTGTTCCCAGGCCTACCAAATATCACAAATATGAACAATGTGCTGATAGGAAAATGAACTAAATAAGAGCGTGTGACATTTTTAAAAACAACTTTAGTGAAATAATTCACACATCATAGAAATACCTATTCCAGTCAATTAGCTCAATAGCTTTTAGTATCCTCACAAATCCTTCCTTCTTGACACTATAGACCTACTATATTCGGGTTTACATCCTGTCCGCACCGCTCTTTTTGAACCAAGCAGCACAGACAGGACCCAGAATTTGATGTGGACAGCTGTGGCCACAATGACTTCAGGCTTGTGGAGAAACCTTCCCTGTGGTCCTCAGTCTTCAGGAAGAAATGAAGTTCCTCTGAAGTTCCCATCAAAAGCCCCATAGAAAAGCTGTTGTTTAACCAGTGTGAAAGAACCCAATTGGAAGGAAGAATCCACCGATGTCCCATGTTTACTCACATTTGTGTTTGGGGAACGGGGACACCCAAGCACAAGGAGCTAGAAACACAGCCTCTGTCCCTTCCTGTCCCTGTCCTTTAAGGGGACTCTAGGGTTCCAGGCAGGAGGTGGACATGGGGGATGGGGTGTAGGTGGGAAAGGGAGGAGTGGGGAGGGGTGGGACACAGGGGAGGGTGGTAATTGAGGATGTGGGAGGAGTATAAAAACAGGGTGGGGTTAGGGAAGGGGAGTGTCAGGAGAAGAAGGGGGTCAGAGACAGTACCAGGATCAGATCAAGTACAAGAGGGGAGGGAGGAGGGTTCAGACAGGTTAGTAGGTTAGCAGGTCAGTAAATCACTAGGTGAGCAGGACACAAACAGCAGGTTAAGTGGACTCTCAAAAGCAGGTAGAGCAGAGGAAGGTCCTTGTTCTTCCAAGCCCTCGCCTGTCTGGGTGTTTCCATAACAACCCGGAACATTTATACTCTCTCTGGACCAACCTGGTAGAGCAACATAGACACCCCATGTGACCTCATTTTTAAAAAGCCGCTTCCCAGCTGGTTCACCACCACGTGCCATCCCAACGACCGTTTCTCTCTGGAAACTTGGCTGACCTTCTGGTTTCTGGGCCCTCCTAACCCAGCTCCCTGTCACCTCTTCTGAGTGCTCTCTCCTTCCTATCTGAACTCCCATCTCCCACGGGCAATAGCTGAACAACCGAAGAAGCAAAGGAGGACAGAACTGCAAGAACAATCAAATACACAAACAGACAGGAAGGTTTAACCCTCTCTCAGTAAGTCAAAGAAGATAGAACATCCATAAGACAGAGATCTTGAAAGCAAACCATCGGAATCCCACAGCTATATCCATATATGTGTCCACACGGACATAACACTGCAGAGGACACATTCACTTTAGGCACAGAGGATACAGTTACAAATATTCACCCTACTTGCTACAGCCATAAGGGAAATTTCAAAGGAATGAAATTCTTTGAGAGGAATAAAATCACACAAGGCATGGTTTGGTATTAGAATGTGCTAGAAATCGCTAATAAAGAGGTAACTAGAAATTCCCATATGTTTAGACATTGAGAAATTCCTCTAGAAGTAGAATATGAGTCGAGAAATCCCAAAGAAACAGACCTACATTTGACCTGAATGATAGAAGCCTGATAAAAGTGTAATCCAAAATGTCTCCTGGCCTGCAATATCCTGGAATATTGGTGGGAGAATATTGTCTGATCCCCAAATCATCTCTAACTGACCTAGACATTTTAACACCACAAACAGTGGTAGATCTGTTATTTATCTGTGGGACCGTCCTAGCTATTGGCATGGGCTGTACATTATGAACTTACGGGGGGAGAGGGTGGTCGTCAGAGAAGAAATCCAGCTGACTCAATAGGGATCTCCTGAGGACTCCTGGAATGACAGGATTTTAAGAGAAATAGTTCATCCGCATCTCTCCTGGGGGACCCACAACAACACCGATTGTTGGCAGCTCCAGGTGTGCTGGGTGGGGAGGGCCAAGCAGGTGGGCAGGGTCCAGGGACCCAGGGGACTAGACAAACCTACTGTATTCATCTCTCCTGGGCTCTGTCCTGAGCTGAGCTTCCTAGTTTCTCTACATGATCGACTCAATGATTACCCATCTGAAAATCATTGTTCTAAATCCCTTCACTTTTATTTTTTTGGCAAATTAGTTGTAACATGAACCACTTGGGCACTGCTAAAGGAGCAAAGCAAGGTCTCCAACCTAAGTATAAAGAAACCATACAAAACAACGAAAACCAAACCCAAAACAAACAAGAATGAAAAACTAATAGTTACATTCCCTTAAGATCCTGCTGCCTGCCTAAAGAACCCCAGTGTTGGGCTTTCCTGGTTATAATGGAGAGGTCAGCTCCAGAGGGGGTGGAGACTGACTGGCCCAAAAGTGAATGGGAGAGAGGCCCTGATTATAAGGGGCCCCAGGGAATTCCAAGAAGGGTGGCCGGGGTCACCCTGATTATAACTGGAGCAGAGACCAGGGAAAGTAGACGCAGTGAACAGAGTTTTGGCAGCCTTGAACAAGTGAGATCATTCATTTAAGTGTCCCCAAAGCCAATATCAGCCTCCCATCTGGGGAGCCTCTCATTGCCCCTGACAGCAGAGCCAGGAGCCTAGAGTTTGAGACCCAGTGTGCTGCTTACCAGCTGTGTGAGCCTGGGCTGGTTTCCTTCAGTAAAATGGGAGTGTCCATGTCTGTGTCCAGAACTGTGCTGAGGACAAGATTAAGCCAGGGGCAGAGCACTGGAGGTTCTGTGATCCCACGACAGAGCTAGGAGAGGCTGCTTGCGATTCTGTATCTCCCTCTCTCTCTCTCTGACCTTCCCCGGGAGTTTCTGTGCTGAGACCACAGAGCCTGGACGCTGCTTGGAATTCTGTGTCTCCCTCTCTCTCTGTCCTTCCCCTGCAATTCCTTCAGGCACTGGGAGTGCCTACTTCAGGCACTGGCAGTGAAGACTTCAGTCACTGGGAGTGAGGACTGCAGTCACTAGGAGTAACTGCAGACACTGAGTGTGACTTTGACTTCAGTCACTGGGAGTGGCTTCTGGAGTGACTTTCCTCACCTGGAGTGACTTCCAGAGGGAATTCCTTCACTGGGAGTGACTTCGCCAGTGACTTCAGTCACTGGGAGTGATATCTGGAGTGACTTCCATCATGGGGAGTGACCACAGGAGGGGCTTCCCTCATTGGGAGTGACTTTGGGAGTAACTTCCTTCACTGGGAGTGACTTTGACTTCAGTCCCTGGGAGTGGCTTTGGGAATGACTTCATTCACTGGGCATGACTTCAGCCATTGGGGGCGACTGACTTCAGTCACTGGGCTTGCCCTCAGGCACTGGGCATGCCTGTGCCCTTCAGGCAGTGGGCTAACCAACAGGCACAGGGTGAGAATTCAGGCGTGGGGCAAGACTTCAGACATTGGGCGTGCCTTCAGGCAAGGGGCTTGCCTGCAGAAACTGGGCGGGGCTTCATGTAAGGGGCAAGGCTTCAGGTAGGAGGGTTGCCTTCAGGCAAGGGGCTTGAGTAATTGCACATGGAGCTGTTTCAGGCAAGAGGCATGCCTTCGGGAACAGGGAGCTGCTTCAGGCACAGGGAAACTTTCCAGGCACAGGGCGCACCTTCAACCATGGAGCTTGTCTTCAGGCACTGGGAGCACCTTCAGTTACAGTGAGAGGCTACATGCACAGGGCACGACTTCAGGCAAGGGGAGCCTCTGTGTTCTTCAGGCACTGGGAGGGCCATCAGGCACTGGGCTCACCATCAGACATAGGGCACACTCAGGTAAGGGGCGCTCAGTCAGGCATTGGCAAGACTTCAGGGAGTACCTGTGACCTTGAGTCAGGGGAGCGCCTTCTGGCATGGGCCTTGTCTTCAGGCACGGGGAGCTTCTTAAGGCATGCGGCGCGACTTCAGGCACCTGGATCTCCTGTGCCATTCAGGCAAGGGGAGCACATGTGCCTTTCAACAAGAGGCTCCCCATCATGCACAGTGAACTCTAGGAGACACAGAGATGCCCTCATGCATGGGGTGCACCCTCAGAGATGCCTGTGCATTGCAGGCACAGGAAGTGCCTTTAGGCACTGGGAGTGCATTCAGGCACAGGCATGGTAAGTGGCTTCAGGAACTGGAGGCTCTGTGCTCGCAGCACAGAGTCTGAAGAGGCTGCTTGGGATTCTGTAACTCCCTCTCTCTCTGTCCTTCCCCTGCAGTTCCTTCAGGCACTGGGAGTGCCAACTTCAGGCACTGGCAGTGAAGACTTCAGGCACTGGGAGTGAAGATCATTCACTGGGAGTACGACTGCAGTCACTAGGAGTAACTGCAGACACTGAGTGTGACTTTGACTTCAGTCACTGGGAGTGACTATGACATCAGTCACTGGCATTACTGTCACTACAGTCACTGTGAGTGACGTCAGGAGTGACTTCAGTCACTGGGAGTGACGTCAAGAGGGACTTCTGTCACTGGGTGTGACTTAGGGAGTGACTTCCAGCACTGGGAGTGATTTTGCCAGTGACTTCAGTCACTGGGAGTGACTTTGGGACTGACTTCCCTCAAGGGGAGTGACTTCCTGAGAGAGAATTTCCTCACTGAGAGTGACATAGGGAGTGACTTCTGTCACTGGGAGTGACTTTGGGAGTAACTTCCTTCACTGGGAGTGACTTTGGGAGTGATTTCATTCACTGGGCATGACTTCAGTCATTGGGGGTGACTGACTTCAGTCACTGGGCATGCCTTCAGGCAAGGGGCATGCCTGGGCCCTTCAGGCACGGGGCTAGCTTTCAGGCACAGGGTGAGAATTCAGGCATGGGGCGTACCTTCAGGCAAGGGGCATGCCTTCAGGCACTGGGCGGGGCTTCTTGCATGGGGCAAGGCTTCATGCAGGGGACTTACCTTCAGGTGTGGGTTTTGCCTTCAGGCAAGGGGCTTGAGTACAGGCACGTGGAACTGTTTCAGGCAAGAGGCAAGGCTTCAGTAACAGGGAGCGGCTTCAGGCACAGGGAACGTCTTCAGGCACGGGGCGCACCTTCAACCATGGGGTTTGTCTTCAGGCACTGGGAGCACCTTCAGGTACAGTGAGCGGCTTCATGCACAGGGCGCGACTTCAGGCACGGGGAGCCTCTGTGCTCTTCAGTCAAGGAGCGGGCGCACCATCAGGCACTGGGCGCGCCATCAGGCACGGGGCTCCCTCAGGCAAGGGGTGCTCAGTCAGGCATGGTGTGTGCCTTCAGGGAGTGCTTGTGCCCTTCATTCAAGGGGAGCGCCTTCAGACACGGAACATGCCTTCAGTCACAGGGTGTGCCTTCAGGCACTGGGCGCGGCTTTATGCATAGGGCGCTGCTTCAGTCAAGGGGCTTGCTTTCAGGCAGTGGTTTGACCTACAGGCAGGTGGAGCTTTTTCACGCACAGGGCGTGCCTTCAGGAACAGGGAGTGGCTCGCGCACAGGGCGTGCCTTCAGGAACAGGGAGTGGCTTCAGGCACAGTGAGCATCTTCAGAGAAGGGGTGCTCCTTCAGCCGTGGGGCTTGTCTTCAGGCACTGGGAGTGCCTTCAGGTACAGGGAGCAGCTTCATGCACGGGGCGCTCCTTCAGGCATGGGGAGCATCTGTGCTCTTCAGGTATGGGGCACGCAGTCAGGCATGGGGCGAACCATCAGGCATAGGGAGTGGCTTCAGTCATGGTGCAGGGCTTCAGGCATGGGGCGAGGCTTCAGGCAAGAGGAGGTCCTGTGCCATTCAGGCAAGGGGAGCGCCTGTGACACTCAGGCACGGAATGCCCCATCCTGCACAGGGAGCTCAGTCAGACTCAGTGCATGCCTTCAGGCATGGGTTGTGCCTTTAGAGAGTGCTGGTGCCTTTCAGGCAAGGGGAGTGCCTTCAGACAAGGGGAGTGCCTTGAGGCATTGGAGGCTCTGTCCTGTGAGCACGGAGCCTGGGGCTCTGTGCTGGGAGTACAGAGCCTGGAGGGGCTTCTTGGGATTCTATGTCTCCCTCTCTGTCCTTCCCCAGGAGGCTCTGTGGTGAGAGCACAGAGCCCGGAGCCTGCTTGGGAGGCTGTGTCTCCCTCTCACTCTGTCCTTCCCCTGGAGTGCCTTTAGGCACTGCGAGTACCAATTTCAGGCACTGGGAGTGACGACTGGACTGCAGTCCCTGTGAGTGAAGACTGCAGCCACCGGGAGTCACTGCAGATACTGAGAGTGACTTTGACATCAGTCTCTGGGAGTGACTATGATATCAGTCACTGGGAATGACTTTGACTTCAGTCTCTGGGAGTGACTTCAGGAGTGACTTGAGTCACTGGGAGAGACATCTGGAGTGACTTCCTTCACTGGCAGTGACTTAGGGAGTGACTTTCATCACTGGGAGTGACTTAGGGAAAGACTTCCTTCCCTGGGAGTGACTTTGTCTTCAGTCACTGGGAGTGACTTTGGGAGTGACTGGGCATGACTTCAGACATGGGAGTGACTGACTTCAGTTACTGGGCATGCCCTCAGGCACTGGGCGTGCCTAGCCCTTCAGGCATGGGGCCAGCCTTCAGGCATGGGGCCAGCCTTCAGGCAGGGGAAGCCTTCAGTCAAGGGGCCAGCCTGCAGGCATGGGACCTGACTTCAGGCATGGGGCATGTCTTCATGCTCGGGGTGTGGCTTCAGGTAAGGGGCTTGTCTTTAGGTACGGGGCATGCCTTCAGGCACAGGGAGTGGCTTCAGGCAAGGGGCTTGTCTTCAGGCAAGGGAGGGCCTTCAGATTTGGGGAGCAGCTTCAGGCACAGGCGCGCCTTCAGGTACTGGGAGCATCTGTGTCCTTTAGGACACTTTCCATGGAATGTAGCGCTGCACCACTTCTGGCCCCACATGTGTGTGGTCATATCAGATTTAGGAATTTTGTCCTCATCGAGAGAGAGAGTCTTAGCTGGTGTTCGGGTTTGTGCCAGGGACTTAGATAGGGCTGAATGGACAGGAGACGCATTTAGTCTTTGTTTGCCAGGGCAAGCCTCCATCGTGGGCCATTCTTTGATTGGGACTTAGCAACCACTTCTGCAGCAACATCTGGACTTTGGATTTACATGGTGATATTCCACATTCCACGCCAAGTAATACTCTTCCTCCTCTGGACTCCATGCGTGTGGGATCTTCAGACTAAAGAATTGGGTCACCATCAGAGAGAGCCTTAGTTTCCGTTAGGGTTTGCTTCAGGGCCATTAGCAGCGATGAAGCAACACTACTCATGTTATCTACATGGGGTGTTGGATGAGGGACCATGCACACGTGAGGGTCTGGTGTAGGATTAGCATTAGATTTGGAGTGAGGTTTAGGTTGAGGAGTACTGCAAGGGTCACGGTTAGTGTTAGGGTCCAGGAGGCCCTAGGTGCTGAAACCCAAGCAGTGCAGTGATCTCCCTGGAGGGTGTTCATAGATGTGCACAGCCCCCTTTGTGGAGAAGTGTGTTCACACTTCTGAACAACCCCGGCTAGGGGAGGGTTGCCATTCGCACATGGGCCCCACCGCATATCACTGGGTGCTGTTCACACATGTGCATGCCTCTCCCTACTGGCGGAAGAGTGTTCACACATGCACAAAACTCCTGCTCCAAGAGGTAGGGCGTTTCCACATGAGCACAATCCCCATCAGCGAGGGAGGGCATTCATGCATGCTCCTTACCCACTACCGCAGGAGGCTGTACAGGCATGTGCACTGCCCCCCCCCCCACTGGTGTATGTTCACACATGCACACAGCTCCCCTCAATGAGGGAAGGCATTTGCACATGTGCCCCCCTCGCCTCGGCAAGGAAGGGTGTTCAGGCATGAGCAGAACTACCACCTCAGGCAAGGAGGTCGTTGGCGCATGCGCCCTGCCCCACTTAGCACAGGAGGTGCTTCAGGCTTCCTCCTGGCCCCCTGTCAGCATGTGAGTCAGTCACCCATGCACAGCGCCACCCCTCAGGGAGAAAGTACTGATGTCACTATTGAATGTGACGTTTCATGAATGGTTCTTTTCACTTTCACAGCTGAAGAAACACGTATCTCTTAAGGTTATGTTTAGGGTTAACATTACCATCAGTGGCAGGGTAAGGGTTTGGTCAAGCTTCCTCCCCCTGGGCATGGATTTCCCAACATTAGCATGTCCACTTTTGGCACGGGAGCGTGTTCAACCATGTGCCCGACACCACTTTGGCACAGCAGGGTGTTGACCTAGGCTTCCCACCCCCATATTGCGGGAGGCTATTCACACACACGCACTGCTACCCCTAGGGACAGAAGGGTGTTCACACATGTGCACGAACCCTCTCAATGTGGGATGGTGTTCACGCATGCACCCAGCCCTCTCCACTGGGAGAAGGTTCTCATATGCACCACGCCCCCTTGTCATGGAAGGGTGTTCATGCATAGGAACAAGCCCCTCTCTATGAGGGGGGGGTGCTTTCATGTATGTGCCCTGCAACTCTGCAGCCAGGGAGGCCGTTGATGTATGCCCCCCGCCCCCCTCGCCAGGATGGCGTTCACGCATGTACAAAGCACCCCCTCCTTGCCGAAGTGGGTTCAGGCATGCCCACAACCCCCGCTCTGTGAGGTAGACCATTTGTACAGGCACACAACCCTCCCTCAGCAAGGGAGAGCATTCATGCTTGTCCCCACTCACCTCGGTGTGAAGGGTGTTCACACATGCACAGAACCCCCCTCAGCGTTGGAGGGCGTTGAAACATGTGTCCCACCCCACTTGACACCAGAGGTGGTTCAGGATTCTGCCTTGCCCCTGGTTGGTGTGTGAGATGGTCACCCATGCACAGTGCCACCTTTTAGGGAGAGAGTAGTGATGTCACTATTAAATGTGATATTTCACGAATGGTTCTTTCACTTTCACAGCTGAAGAAACACACATCTCTTAAGGAAAATGTTAAGGTTGGGACTGACATAAGGGGTAGAGTAAGGCTTAGGTAGTACTTCCTCCACCCTGGTTATGAAAGGTTTTCAAGCATTAGCGTACCCCCCTTTGGACAGGAGGGGGTTAACACATGCACCCTCCCACATCAAGGGAGGGGGTCACCATTGCGCCACTGTCTCTGTGATGGAGGGGTGTCACTCATGTTCTCCCCCACACCTCTGCATGGGAGGGGATGATGCATGTGCCCCTTCTGCACCCCTTCATCGGCGATGTAGCCTTGATGTTCCTTTTAGGTCAGACGTATTTTGCACTGCCTTGGCCGCTCATTGGATTAAGTGTCCCACTTCGGTTCAGGTCATGGTCTCACGGTTTGTGGGTTCGAACCCTCGCTTCACCTCTGTGCTGATGACTCTGAACATGGAGCCTGCTTCAAATACTGTGTCTCACTCTCTGTCTGCCCCTTCCCCATGTGTGTTCTGTCTGTCTCTCTCTCTCTCAAAAAACCGTGAAGCTAAAAACATTTTAAAGCAGCTCCATCGGTCTACTTGTCTCTTGCCCTATCCCCGCCTCTTCACGGGAAGGTCCATTTCACTGATTGGAAGAGATATTAAAACCCTCGTGTGGCCATTCATATGAGTCACTATTTAGGAAACAAGTGATTATGCTACTCTTTCACGGTCAGGATACCATGGCCGTTTCATGAATGTCCCTAGGCAGGCAAGGCCTCTAAAACTAGAAATGCTAGAGGTGATTTTACTGGTAAACAGGTGGGGTTTGTGTTCACTGAGTTCCTTTTACTTCTTTTCATCTTCCTTGATTGCCTATCTGTGTTGGGTCAACAATTGGTTGGATATTGACTTTATAGTTAGGTTATTTTTATCTCATGGTTAACTATCCATGGTTATCTGCTCTGATAGAGCTTAAGCAAGTACAAATATTTCTTGTTGCACATACTAGCATTATTGTTTTCTGTGCACCTGCAGCTGTTTCTCCCAGTCCATGGGGAGCAATCACTTCACATCCAGCACCACCTGCTTTGTCCTCCTATGCCCAGCAGCACATGTGCCAGTGTCTGCAGAACTTCCCTTGTTTCTCTGTCAGCCGAGTCTGAATGGGTTTCTTCTCCCACTCATCCCTAGTTCTCATCTCTTTAATGGATGACACACATCGCTGAAGGTCACAGTGAAGTCTCAAACTCCAGTATGTGGATTACGTGGCACCATTTTACAGTCTCACTTGATTACTCCCTTTCTTTAAGGATTACTTCCTTCCTCCTCCCACCATCTGGGCCGCTGCTCACCTTTGTCTGTGTTGGTTGGTCCTCATCTTCCTGCCCCCCATCTGCTTTCCATCCGCCCTTACTCTGGGGTGATCTCAGCCAGCCTCAGGCTTCTATATGCCAGCAGCTGGGGCCTCTAAGTCTTTGCACGCTGCCCACAGCTGTTCATGTCTCCAGACGCCTGACTCCAGCTGTGCACCACACAGGTACTACCCTCCCCAGACTCTGCTACCTCCCTGTAGGCGTCTCCTGTTCCCCTCCCCTTTTTTACTGGGCTGATGCCACACTGGCTCCTCCCTGCTCCCTGAGCTTGTCAAGCACATACTCCTGCTTCAGGTCTTTGCACACACTTTGCCTCTCTCTGTCGGGGACATACTTCCATGTGCCAACATGACAAACTCCCTCATTTCCATCATCACCTTGCTCTGACATGACCTGCTCAGTGGTGTCTCTGCTAGCTCTCTATGTAAAACTGAAAACTGCTCCTTCTCCGACCTGAACACACGATATCCCTTCCCTGCATTCTTTTTCTTCCTGGCCCTTGGCACCATCTGTTTTTCTTTCTTGCTTGCTGGATGTCGCCTACTGCAGTCCCTGCCAGTTTGTCGGCTCCATGGAGTCCAAAGACCAAACTAGCTTTGTTTAAGCCTGGTTCCTTAGGGCCCTCGAACAGTGCCTAACTCCTTCAAAGGCTCACACACCTTTTACTGAGCAAGTAAATATTGGGATTTCATATTATTTTGCTGTGTCCGCCATCACAATGTACCACAGACTGGGTGGCTTAAGCAACAGAAATTTATTTATTTATTTTCTCACACTTTAGATCAAGGTGTGGCCAGGGTGAGTGTCCTCTCTCCATGACTGGTGGATGATCTCGTTCCCATTGTCTTCACGTGGTCTTCCTTCTGTGTGTGTAGTTGCCCACTCTCTTCCTATAGGACACCAGTTATCAGATTAGAGTCCCTCCCCACAAATGAGCTCATTCGACCTCCACTTTACCTTTCAAGATCTGGTATCCAAGTACAGTCTGATGGGTAGTTAGGACTTCAATGTATGGACTTTGGGGGCAAATCCATTCCATAACAGGTTTCTGTCTGTTGTACCTAGTCAGTACCTACATGGTTTTTTTTTTCCTCTATGCCCTTGTGCCCATTATTTGCTCACACAGTGCTAATCCCAGTTTGCCCTTAGCCCAAGTTATAACTCCGTTTATTTATTTGCATAGGCTTGCATCTTCCCTCTACCTCTATACTCCAAGTTCCTGGCTGGCACTGGAGTTACATCCTTAGCACGGACATCATAACCTCCACGTGAGGTAAGTATGATTATTTTCATTTTGAAAATCAACAATCTGAAGCTTAAAAGAGAGTAAGTCATGTTTCTGAGATCACAGTACTAGTAAGTGCTGTCCTTTGGATAACTTTGTTCTCATGGGCTCCAAAGCCCACTTTCTTTCATCTACCACATGTCTCCAAGTTGAATGCGGAAAAGTCATACTTCAGCCTGGTATAATATAAGCAATGGTATGTGTAATGCTGGCGTAAGAATTCAGGAAATGGGATTAAGTTTAGTATCTGAGTAATTATACCCACAGGTTGAATTTCAATCTCACATCCTTTTATTTTTTACTGCTGCAATTTCTGTTATCCTTAATGATTACATAAACGTATTCTTCCCTTTGCAAAATTTAGCCAGTAAGAATACTGAGAGAGTTTGTTTCCTTTGTAACAGGTCTGAATTATACAATGAATTCGTGTCAAGATAATAGCTGTTATTTTTCCTACAACATAGAGTAAAAGGTCATTGCTTTTGTTGTAAGAGTTTACCATGTGTTCTTGGTAACATGACTGAGCTGTATTGGTGAAAACCCGTCGTAGATTTTGAAAGTCAGTTATTTATAGTTAAGAGAGTATTGTTCTTTCTTTGGGTGCAGCTGATTGTTTGAAATAGAACCTGGGATTTGTCTGCATAGATTGTCTATTTCAGAATGAGCTTTGTTTTAAAAAGTATGTTATATTTGCATTCATGCAAGTTGTACCATCATTAAATTGACAGGAAAGCAGCTGTTAATAGTTGTCATTTGGGCATGTAGATGGAAATCCTAAGGGTCATGGTGTGACTCCTTACATGTGTTGAGCTCTGGTTTCATTTGGCATTTCCAAACCGTTGCCATGACCTTATGAATGTGGATCAAGTGGCCATATAATGGTTGTTTTAGATTGGTATCAGTGGTGTAGAGATGATTCTTAAGTTGTGTATGAGGAAGCTGTTGGTTTTCTGCTTCTATGTCTGTGTACCTCCTAAAAATAGAAGACTAGCGCATCTTATCAAAATTAATTCTGTTCAAAGTCAATGCACCTTGTGAATGAGCTAAAGGCTTAGATAATAGTCAATACTTTTGGAGTCTGATATTAATTTGCAATTTTAAAATACGTCTACGGGCATGTGTGGCTCAGTTGGTTAAGCATCTGACTTTGGCACAGGTCGTGATCTCACTGCTCATGAATTTGAGATCCATGTTGGGCTCTGTGCTGGCAGCTGGGAGCCTGGAGCCTGATTGAGATTCTGTGTCTCCCTCTCTCTGCCCCTCCCTGGCTCATGCTCTTTCTCTCTCTCTCAAATATAAACTTAAACATAGAAAATAGGTCTAGAATGAATCTGTAGACCATAACATATTTATAGTGACTGCTGATTGAAACAAAGAAATAGCCTGAAACTCCAAGCATACATTACTGTTGTGTCCCTAGGCTCCCATGAAATGCCAGGTTGACCATTAAGCTGAATACAAGCAGTAATCTTTTAGTAACCTGGAAGAGATAAGCATACTATCATAGCTAGTAAGGTTTGGTATATGTCGTTTTGGTAGACCTATTTTCTTTAATGATCAAAAAATTAATTTGAGGTCTCTTTTATTTGGGTATTCAGGATTAAGAGAAGTTACCCGAGGCAAATGAATTAAGACCATTTTAGAACTGACCTGGACTTAAACAGCCAGAGACTGGAGTCATGATAAAGATAGTTTGAACATGCCATTTCATCAAATAAAAAAAATACAGCTCCTGAATGACAATCATCATGTTGGAGGAGAGTTTCTGGTGTTCTCTCCACAAATGGTGCATGATCTTCAGTCAAGGATACAGCCTCACTGACTGTACTTTTACTGACATGATGGTTCAGATACCAACAGTGTTGTCTGTTGGGATTGTCTTTTATAAAACTGATATCCTTTCAGTTTTCAGCTTAATTAATATACTAAGGAGAAAAAAATGTTTCCCTCTTTCTGAAAAATAATCCCATTTGTATTTAGAGTTATCATTAAACATAGTATTTCTAAAAATGGTTAATAAATTGGAAGTCAATATAAATTTGCTTGTGAAGTTATCAAATGGAAAATTTTTGCCAAAGCAGTTATTTTACGTTTTATAGGAAAACTAATCTTTTATACCCTTACTGCATTTTTGTTATATCCTATTCACTTTGGTTTCGTGCTATTTGTATGTGTGTGAGTGTGTGTGTGTGTGTGTGTGTGTGTGTGTGTGTGTGTGTGTCTGTGTGTGTGTGTCTGTGTGTTTGCAACTAAGAGAAATGTGGAATATTTGGTCATTTAAAAAGATTCACTAGTTTAGGCAAAGTCTGCCATAAACAAATGCAATACATTATGTCCAAAGTAGTCAAGCAGATTTTGCATCATGAGTAAAAGTTGCTTTATCTCAAATGAATTTGCTTTTCTCTTTTCTTTTTTTTTTTAATTTTTTTCAACGTTTTTATTTATTTTTGGGCAGAGAGAGACAGAGCATGAACGGGGGAGGGGCAGAGAGAGAGGGAGACACAGAATCGGAAACAGGCTCCAGGCTCCGAGCCATCAGCCCAAAGCCTGACACGGGGCTCGAACTCCCGGACCGCGAGATCGTGACCTGGCTGAAGTCGGACGCTTAACCGACTCTGCCACCCAGGCGCCCCTTCTCTTTTCTTTTTAACAAGCCAAGTCAAAGGTGAATATGTTCTTTCTGCTCACCTTGAGGCAGGGCAAGAGCAGATTTGTGTCAGAGCACATTGCCTGTATTTATGAGAAACTAGGGAGATTAAGAAAGCCACTTAGGTACAAACCTTAGTGGAGACTCATGACTGGCTCAGATTTTCAACAATATTCTGTTGGGATATCTTTTATTTACTGGGTTAGTTTTTTTTTTAATTTTTAGTTAATTTATTTTTTTGTTTTCCACATTTAAGAGTTTTTTTTATGTTTTTGTCCCCCTCCATGATTTTATATTATTTTGCTTCCCATTCCTTATATTCATCTGTTTTGTATCTAAAGTCCTCATGTGAGTGAGGTCCTATAATATTTGTCTTTCTCTGACTGAATTATCTTAGCATAATACCCTCTAGTTCCATCCATGCAGTTTAAATGGCAACATTTTATTCTTTTGGATTGCTATGTAATACTCTATTGTGTATGTATATGTGTGTGTATATATGCATACACACACACACACACACACACACACACACACACACACACACATACACACATACCATCTTCTTTATCCATTCATCCATCGATGTGAATTTGGGCTTTTTCCATACTTTAGCTGTTGTTGATAGTGCTGCTATAACTTTGGGGTTCACTTTTCCCTTTAAAATAGCATATCTGTCTCATTTGGATAAATACCTAGTAGTGAAACTGCTGGGTTGTAGGGTAGTCCTCTTTTTCATTTTGTGAGGAACCTACCTACTGGTTTCCAGAGTGACTGTACCAGTCTGCATTCCCGCCAGCAGTGCAAGAGTTCCTCTTTCTCCACTTCCTTGTCAACATCTGTAGCCTGAGTTGTTAATGTTAGCCATTGTCACAGGGGTGAGGTTTTATCTCATTGTGGTTTTGATTTGTATTTCCATGATGATGAGTGATGTTGAGCATTTTTTCATGTTTCAAATGGCCATCTGGATGTCATCCTTGGAAACTGTTTGCTCAAGTCTGCTCATTTCTTCACTGGATTACTTGTTTTTGGGGGGTTTTGAGTTCGATATGTTCTTTATAGATTTTGCATAGTAATCCTTTATCTCATATGTCGTTTGCAAATATCTTCTCCCATTCTGTTGGTTGCCTTTTAGTTTTGCTGATTGTTTCCTTCACTGTGCAGAAGCTTTTTATTTTGATGAGGTCCTAATTGTTCATTTGTGCTTTTGTTTCCCTTGCCTCTGGAGACTTGTTGACTAGGAAGTTGTGGAAGCAAACATCAAAGAGGTTTCTGCCAGCTTTCTCCTCGAGGGTTTTGATGGCTTCCTATGTTCAATTTAGGTCTTTCATCCATTTTGAGTGTCTTTCATCCATTTTGAGTGTGAGAAGGTGGTCCTGACTCATTCTTCTGTATGTCGCTGTCCAGTTTTCCCAGCACTCTTGCTGAGGAGACTGTATTTATTCCATTGGACATTCTATCCTTTTTGTCAAAGATTAGTTGGCCAAACGTTTCTGGGTCCATTTCTGTGTTCGTATTCTCTTCCATTGATCTGAGTGTCTGTTCTTGTGCCAGGACCATACTGTCTTGGTGATTACTGCTTTGTAATACAGCTTGAAGTCCAGGATTGTGATGCCTCCTACTTTGGTTTTCCTTTTCAAGATAGCTTTGGCTATTTGGGGTCTTTTCTGGTTCCATACAAATTGTAGGATTCTTTATTGTAGCTCAGTGAAGAATGCTGGTGTTATTTTGATAGGTATTGGTTTGACTATGTAGATTGTTCTGGGTACTATGGACATTTTAACAATATTTGTTCTTCCTATCCAGGAGCATGCAATATTTGTCTTTTCTGTGTGTTTGCCACCTGCAATTCCTTTCATAGGATTTCTATAGTTTTCAGTGTATAGATTTTTCACCTATTTGGTTAGATTTATTCCTAGGTATTTTATGGGTTTTGGTGCAATTGTAAACGGGATCGATTCCCTGATTTCTCTTTCTGTTGCTTCATTCTTGGTTCATAGGAATGCAACTGATTTCTGTGCATTGATTTTATATCCTGCCCTTTTGGCTGAATTCATGTATTATTTCTAGCAGTTTTTTGTTGGACTATGGTGGGTTTTCCACATAGAGTTTCATGCCATGTATGAAGAGTGAAAGGTTGAGCTCCTCCTGGACGATTTGGATGCCTTTTATGTCTTTGTGTTGTATGATTGCTGAGGCTAAGACTTCCAATATTATGTTGAATACCAGTGGTGAGAGTGGACATCCTTGTCTTGTTCCTGACCTTAGGAGGAAAGCTCTCAGTTTTGCCCCTTTGAGGATATTAGCGTCGGGTCTTTCATATATGCCTTTTATGATCTCGAGGTATGATCCTTCTATCCCTACGTTCTTGAGGGTTTTTATCAAGAAAGGATGCTGTATTTTCTCAAATGCTTTCTCTGCATCTGTTGAGAGGATCATGTGGTTCTTGTCCTTTCTTTTATCGATGTAATAAGTCACATTGATTGTTTTGTGGATATTGAACCAGATTTGCATTCCAGGTATAAATCCCACTTGCTCGTGGTGAGTAACGTTTAAATGTTTTGTTGGACCTGGTTGGTTCATATCTTGTGGGGGATTTTTGTATCCATGTTCATCATGAAAATTTGTGTATACCTCTCCTTTTTAGTGGGTCTTTTTCTGGTTTTGGAATCAAGGTAATGCTGGGTTCAGAGAAAATGTTTGGCAGTTTTCCTTCCATTTCTTTTTTTGGGACAGCTTCAAGAGCATAGGTGTTAACTCTTCCTTAAATGTTTGGTAGAATTCCCCTGGAAAGCCATCTGGCCCTGGGCTCTTTTTCTTGGGAAATTTTTGATTACTGATTCAATGTCTTTACTGGTTATGGGTCTGTTCAAATTTTCTATTTCTTCCTGTTTCAGTTTTGTTAGTTTATATATTTTTAGGAATTTGTTTCTTCCAGATTGCCCATTTTATTGGCATATATTTGCTGATAATATTCTCTTATTATTTGTATTTCTGCTGTGTTGGTTGTGACCTCTCCTCTTTCATTCGTGATTTTATTTATTTGGGTCCTTTCCTTTTTCTTTTTGATCCAACTGGCTAGTGGTTTATCAATGTTATTAATTATTTCAAAGAACCATCTTCTGGTTTCATTGATCTTTTCTACTGTTTTGTGTGTGTGTGTGGGGGGGGTTATTTGTTTTTTTTTTTTTTCTGTGTGTGTTTTTGTTGTCGTTTTCAGTTTCGATGGCATTGATTTTTGCTGTAATCTTTGTCATTTCTTGTCATCTGCTGGTTTTGGTTTTATTTGTTGTTCTTTTTCCAGCTCTTTAAGGTATAAAGTTGGGCTGTGTATCTGAGACCTTCGTACCGCTTTTGGAAGGCCTGGATTGCTATAAATTTCCTCTTATGACTACCTTTGCTGAATCACAGAGGTTTTGGGGTGTGGTGTTATCCGTTTCATTGGCTTCCATGTACTTTTTAATTTTCTCTTTAACTTCTTGGTTCACCCATTCATTCCTTTTTTTTTATTTTATTTTTTATGTTTTAAAATTTACATCCAAATTAGTTAGCATATAGTGCAACAATGATTTCATGAGTAGATTCCTTAATGCCCCTTACCCATGTAGCCCAACTCCCTCCCACATCCCGTCCAGTAACCCTCTGTCTATTCTACAATGTTATGAGTCCATTCTGTTTTGACCTCTTACTGTTTTTATTTTCTTTTTGTTTCCCTTCCCTTATGTTCATATGTTTTGTCTCTAAAGTCCTCATGTGAGTGAAGTCATATGATTTTTGTCTTTCTCTGACTGACCAATTTCACTTAACATAATACACTACAGTTCTATCCACGTAGTTGCAAATGGCAAGATTTCAGTCTTTTGGAATGACAAGTAATACACCAGTGTGTGTGTGTGTGTGTGTGTGTGTGTGTGTGTGTGTGTGTATCTCTATATCTCTATATCTCTATCTCTATATCTATATCTGTATCTATACCACTTCTTCTTTATCCACTCATCCTTTGATGGACATTTGGGCTCTTTCCATACTTTGGCTATTGTTGATAGTCCTCCTATAATCATGGGGGTGGTGCATGTGTCCCTTCAAAACAGCATCCTTTGGATTTATCCTTTGGATAAATGCCTAGCAGTGTAATTGTTGGGTCGTACGGTAGTCTGTTTTTAGTTTTTTTGAGGAAACTCCATACTGTTTACAGAGTGGCTGCACCAGCTTGCATTCCAGCATTCATTCTTTAGTGGTATGTTATTTAGTCTCCACGTATTTGTTATCTTTCCAATTTTTTTCTAGTGGTTGATTTTGTGTTTCATAGCGTTGTGGTATGATAATATGCACGGTATGATCTTGAACTTTTTGTACTTGTTGAGGGCTGATTTGTTTCCAGTATGATATCTATTCTGCAGACATTCCATGTGTCCTGGAGAAGAATGTATATTTTGCTGCTTTAGGATGAAATGTTCTGAATATAACTTAAGTCCATCTGGTCCAGTGCCTCACTCAAATCCATTGTTTGTTTGTTGATTTTCTGTTTAAATGATCTTTCTGTTGTCATAATGGGGTGTTGAAGTCGCATACTATTATGGTTTTATTATCAATGAGCTTCTTTATATTTGTGATTAATTGATTTATATCTTTGGGTTCTTTCACATTGGGAGCATAAATGTTTACAATTGTTAAGTCTTCTTGGTGGATAGACCCCCTCAATTATGATACAACACATTTATTCATCTCTTGTTACAGTCTTTATTTTGAAGCCTAGATTGTCTCATATCAGTAAGGCTACTCTGTCTTTCTTTGGCGACCATTAGCATGATAGATGGTTCTGCATCCCCTTACTTTCAATCTGAAGGTGTCTTTAGGTCTAAAGGAAACAGTCTTTGGGTCTCTTGTAAACAGAATATAGATGGATCTTGTTTTTTTTTCCCCACTCTGCTACCCTGTGTCTTTTGATTGGAGCATCTATGCCATTGACGTTTAGAGTGAGTACTCAAAGATATGAGATTATTGCCATTATGTGTCTTGTACCATTGGATTTTGTGGTGGTGTTTTTTGTGCTACACAGTCTTTGGTACTATTGGTGTTTTTTCATTGTTTTTTTTTTTTTTTCCATCTTTTCTCCCCTCAGAGAGTTCCTCTGAAAATTCCTTGAGGACTTGTTTAGTGGTCACGAACTCCTTTAAGTTTTATTTGTCTGGGAAACTTTTAATCTGTCCTTCTCTTTTGAACGACGGACGTGCTGGATAAGGAATTCTTGCCTGCATAGTTTTCTGATTCAGCACATTGAGTATATCTTGCCACTCCTTTCTGGCCTGCCAAGCCTCTGTGGGTAGGTCTGCTGCAAACCTGATCTTTGTTGTCGTCTCTTGTTGGTTAAGGACTTTTTTTCCCTTGCTGCATTCAGGATTCTTTCCTTGCCTGAGTATTTTGTGAATTTGAATATGATATTCCTTTTACTGGTGGGTTTTTGTTGACTCTTACTAGAGTCCTCTGTGCTTCCAGGACTTTAATGTCTGTGCCTTTACCCAGGTAAAAAAAATAAACATCCGCTATGATTTGCTGACTTAACACTTCTACCCCTTTGTCTCTCTCTTCATCTTCTGGGAGCCCTATGATTCTGATGTTGTCCTTTTTAATGAGACAGGGTTAGGTGTAGGTAGAGGGTTATGGTTAGGGTTAAGGTTAGGATTAGGTCCCAGGACGCTGCAGGCACTGAAACCCCAACACTGCACTTGTCTCCATGAAGGGCTGAGTGGAGTACACAAGGGAGTATGCCAGTCAGGATTAGTCTTTGGGTTCCAAGACCACACAACTCTATGGGACGTTCTTCGGGTAGGTCTCAGAAATACTCTCTTGTAGACACACTCGGACACATGTGTCTCTTGTAGACACACTTTGGAAATCACATGGTGATGTTTCAGGTTCCATGCGGAGTGTTTCTGCACCTATTTTCGAACCCGTGTGCGTGTTGTAGTCAGACTTTGGAATTGGGTTACATGGGGAGAGAGCCATAGCTACTGTTAGGGTTCGGACCAGGGACCTCGACAGGGCTGACTCAACACTAGTATCATGAATTCCATGGAGGACTGAGGTGACGGCACATGCACAGCTGTGGGCCTGCTGTAGAGTTAGTGTTATATATAGAGTTAGGTGCAGGTTGAGGGTTAGGGTTAGGATTACAGTTAGGGTTAGGATATGTCCCAGGAGACTCCAGGCACTGACCCCACATGAGAGCAACTGTTTCCCCGAAGAGCTGAGTGGAGTGCACAAGGGAGGATGCCGGTCAGGATTAGTCTTTGAGTTCCAAGGCCAGACAAACGTATGAGCCACCCTTCAGGGAGGTCTCAGGAATCCTCTTGGGCAGCTGCAGCCAGGCCTTTGAAAGGACATGGTGATGTTCCAGGTTTTTTGCTGAGTGATTCTGCACCACTTCATGCACCCAGACACGTGGTGTTTCAGACTTTGGTATTGGGTCCCCATGGGGAGAGACCTTAGCTAAATTTAGGGTTCGATCGAGTGACATCACCAGTGCTGAAGCGAATCCAGGCTTGTGATCTCCATGGAGGGTTGAGGTGAGGGCCCATGCGAAGGTGCAGGTCATGAGTAGGCTGTGAATTGAGATAGGGTTAGGGATCTGTTGAGAGTTCTGGCTAGTGTTAGGGTTAGGTTTAGTTCCCAGGAGGCTCCAAGCGCTGACCCCACAGCAGTACAGTTGTCTCCCTGAAGGGCTGAGTGGAGGGCACATTGGATCATGCTTGTCAGGATTAAGTTTTGGGTTCAAAGGCCAGACAACTGTATGGGCCACTGGTCGGGTAGGTCTCAAGAATTCTCAGGGGCAGCTACAGCTCGGGCTTGGAAACAACACAGTGATGTTCCAGGTTTTGTGCTGAGTGATCCTGCACCGCTTCATGACCCCAGGCGTGTGGGGTTGTCAGACTTTCGTATTGGGAACCCATGGGGAGAGAGCCTTAGCTAGGGTTAGGGTTCGGTACAGGGAGGTCGCCAGGGCTGAAGCGATACCATTCTCGTGAATTCCGTGGAGGGCTGAAATGTGGGCACATGGGCGGTGGTGGGTCTGGTTTAGAGTTAGTGTGAGAGATCATGTTAGGTTTAGGTGTAGCATTAGGTTTACGGTTCTGTTTATGTTTGAGATTAGTTCCCAGGAGGTTGTAGACCCTGAACCTACAACAGTGCGGTTGTCTCCCCGAAGGGCTGACTGGAGTGCACAAGGGAGGGTACTGGTCAGCATTAGTCTTTGCATTCCACGGCCCTACACCTATATCCTCACTCTTCGGTAGGCCTCGGGAATCCTCCTGTGCATCTGAAGCCCTGCTTTGGAAATGACATGGTGATGTTCCACGTTTCACACAGAATTATCCTGCACCGCTTCTCAACCCTTTGTGCCTGCTCTTGTCAGACTGGAAATTCGGTCTCCATATGGAGAAAGCCTTAGCTACAGATAGGGTTTTGGCCAGGGAAATCTCCAGGGCCGAAGTGACACCAGCCCTGTGATCTCCCTGTATCGATGATATGAGGGCACATGCATTGTGAGTCAGGTGTAGGGTGAGTGTTAAAGATGAGGTGAGGTTTAGGTTCACATGTATACTGTGGGTCACTGTTAAGATTAGGGCTGGGTCACAGGAGGCTCCTAGCACTATACCCCCAGTAGGGTCATTGTCACCCCACAAGGCTGAGTAGAGGGTTCTAAGGAGGGTCCCAGTCAGGCTGAGTTTTGGGTTCCAGTGCCAGTCCTTGGTTAGACCTCAAGAAGTCTCCTGTGGATCTCCTTCTGGTCTTTGGAAATGACATGGTGATGTTCCAGGTTCCATGCCGCGTAATTCTCCTCTGCTTCTGGGCCCCATGTCCGTCATGTCCTCAGACTTAGGATTTGGATCCCCATTAGGAGAAAGCTTTTACCAAGGTTAAGGTTTGTTCCATGGATGTTGCCGGGGCCGAAGCGACACCAGTGCCATGATCATTCTGGAGGGCTGAATGAGGGTCCATGTGCGGGTGCAGGTCATGTGTAGGGTTAGGTTTAGAATCGGGGTGAGGTTTAGTTTCAGCGGTATGTGAGTGTCACAGTTAAGGTTAGGGTTAGGTTCCAGGAAGCTCCAAGCACTGAACCTCTGCAGGGTAGTGGTCTCCCCAGAGGATTGTGTGTGGGTCTCATCGGAACGGGCTGTTCAGGCTTAGTCTTTGTGTTCCAGGGCCAGCCTCGTGTGTGTGCCATCTTCAGTTGGGCCTCATCAACCCCCTTGTGCTGCTCCATGCGGGCATTGGAAATGTCATGATGATGTTCGATGTTCCATGTGGAGTAATTCTGCACTGATTTGGGCCATTTGTTTGTGGTGTTCTCAGAGATAGGAATTGGGTCCCCATCTAGAAAGATCCTTAACTATGGTTAATGTTCTGACCAGGGACTTCACCAGTGTGGATGTGACACCATTCCTGTGTGCCGTGTGCGTTGGGTTAGGGTTTGGGATTGGGTTTGGTGTTAGGGGTTATTGTTAGGGGTTAGAGTTAGGTTTATGCATTAGGGTTATCTTTAGGGTTATGGTTAGTGTTTAGTGTTATGGTTAAGTGTTAGGTTTGGAGTTAGAGTTAGGTTTAGGCATTAGGTTTGGGCTTGGGTTAGCCTTAAGTTTAGGGTTATGGTTTGGGTTTGAGAGTTAGGGTAATGGTTAGATGGTGGGGTTAGGGTTAGTTGATAGCATTAGTGTTAGGGTTTGTGTTAGGTTCAGGGATAAGGTGAGGTCTAGGTATGACTTGGGTTCGGGTTATGGGTGTTGGGATTGGATTAAGGGTTAGCCTTAGTGTTAGTGTTAGAGTCTTATGGTGAGGATTAGGGTTAGTTTTAAGTTTTGTAATTTTAGGATTAGCGGGTTGAGTTAGAGCATTAGGGTTAGGGTTTTATCGTTTGATTTATAGAGTTACGGTTAGAGATTTAGGGTCAAGGTTATGGTTAGTTCGGGTTATGTTTACTTTGTCGGTTCGGTAAGGTTAGTGTTGGGTTTAGGCGTAGGGATAGGGGCTTGGTTTTATTAGGTTTATGGTTAGTGTTATCTGTTAGATTTAGGTTTTGGGATTTTGGTTAGTGTTAGTTTTAGGGATAGGACATAAAGTAGGTCATGCTTGCACTCCCACTTGGGGCGGGGAGATGTTCATGTGTGCACACAGCCCTCCATCCAGGAGGGATTGCGTTCATTTTTTTCGTCCCTGTCTTTCTGCACTGGAGGTTGTTTTCACCTCGCCCCATTCGAGCTTGTCTCTGGACTGTTTCACACTGTCACCCTGCCCTCTCTCCGTATGATAGGAATTCACGTACTGCCTCATCCGTGTTTGATTAATGGGGTGCATAGTTTTAATCTCTATATCATTTATTTCTTCTGATTTTAATTGTTTTGTTCATTCTGCTGATTGGGAGTTTTGTTTGTTGTCCTTTGTCTGGCTTTTATACTTATAAGGTTATGGAGTTTACTTCAGTGTTTTGTTGTTGTTTTTTTTTTTTACCCCCCTGAGGCAGACTTGTATTGCTATAAACTTCCCTGTTAGAACCATTTTTCCTGCTTACAGAAGTTTTGATTGTTGTGTTTTCATTTTCATTTCTTTCCATGTGTTTTGGATTTTCTCTTTGATTTGTTGGTGAGCTATTGATTTTTCATAAGCATGTTATTTAACTTCCATGATTTTGTGCCTTTTCCAGATTTTTTTTCTTGTTGTAGACTTCTACTTTCATAACATTATGGTCTGAAAAGACACATGGTATGGCTTCGATCGGTTTGATTTTGTTTTGGCTTGTTTTATGACCTAATATTTTATCGAGTGTGGGGAATGCTCTATGTGCACGTGAAAAGAATGTGTATTGTGCTGTTTTAGGATGGAATGTCTAAAATATATCGGTTAAGTCCATCTGGTCTACTCTATCAGTCAAAGTCTCTACTTCCTTGTTGATTTTCTGATGGAACTATCTCTCCATTGATGTCATTGAATTCTTTACTTTTGGACTGTTTTGTGTATTTGGATGCTCTCAGGTTGAGTGCATATATGTCTACGATTGTTCTATCTTTTTGTGGATTGCATCTTTTATTATTATAGTGTCCTTCTTTGTCTCTTGTTACCGTTGTCTTTTTAAATCTATTTTGTCTGATAAAGGTATTGCTACTGCAGATTTCTTATGATACTTTAGTTCTATAGTTAGTCTCTTGTAGGTAGAAGATAGATGGGTCCTATATATGTACTCATTCTATCACCCAGTGCCTTTTATTATGAATACAGAGAGCACAGGCATGGGAGGGCGGGGTAGGGGGAATGAGGGAAGAGAGAGACAAAGAGAGAGAGGGGGAGAGAGAGAATGAGAATGAGAATGAGAATGAGAATGAATCCTCACCAAATTCCATGCTCAGTACAGAGCCCATTTGGGGCTCAATCCCATGATCCTGGGATCATAGCCTGAGCCGAAATCAAGAGTCCAAATCTCAAGCGATTGAGCCATCCAGGTGCCCCTATCTGTCCCCCAGTGCCTTTGATTTGAGCATTTATTCTGTTTCTATTCAAAGTAATTGATAGACATGTACTTGTCCTATTATTACTTGATGTTGGTTATTTCTGAATTTTTACGATCCTTTGTTATCTTTCTCTGTTTTTGATTTGCTGGGTTTCTTCACAATTTCACAGTTGAAATTGTTTGTCTTTATACTCTGCATATGTATTAGTAGTGTTTGATTTGTGGGTATTATTAGGTTTGTACCTAACCACCTCTGCATATAGGAGTCTATAATAAGTTGATAGTTGTTTAAGTTTGAACCAGTTCTTTACTCCTCTCCTCCCCGTGTTGTAGATATGTAGTGTCATATTTCAAAACCTTTCACATCGCGAATACTTTGGCTGATGTTTTACTGATATACTCATTTTTATTGCTTTTGCATTTCGCACTTTAATATTGTCACTTTAGGTGTTTCTTTTCCACTTAAAGAGTCCGCTTTAACATTTCTTGCAGGGGTGGTTTGTTGGTTGTGAACTCGCTTAGTATTTATTTGGGAACCTCTTGTTCTCTCCTTTCATCTGAATGATAGTTTGCTGGATAGACTCTCTTTGGCTGCAGATGTTTTCCATTCGGCACCTTTACCAAACCATGCTGCTCACTTACGGTTTCAAAGTTTCTTCTGAAATACATCCAGTGATAACTTTATGGGGTTTCCCTTGTAGGTAACTGTCAACTTATGTTTTCCTGCTGTGAAAATTTTTTCTTTATCACGATATTTTGGGTTTTAATTACTATAGGACTTGGTGTGGATCTGCTTCTTTTGAATATACTGGGGGTTCTTTGTGCCTCCTGCTCTGGATCTGTTTCCTTCCCCACATTAGAGAAGTTTTCATTTATTGTGTCTTCAAATAAATTTTCGGATTCGATTTCTCAGAGTTCTGAGAATGAGAAGTAGGACAGAAAAGACCTATTGAAGGTTCTCTGATGAGTCACTGGATTTGCATGCATGGAGGATAGATTTGAGACTCAAATGAACAACCTACCTTTAACTTCTAAGGACTAGAAGGAAACAACAATCTATGCCCAGTGTTCTCAAAAGGGAGAAATTAATCCATATGAGAGTGGAAACCAAGGAAACTGAGACCATGAAATCAATAGAAAATATGAAGACCAACAGTGGGTTTTCAGAAGAATGAAACAAAATTGTCAGGAGTATACATAGGCTATGCTAAGACAGAGAGAGGACCAAATTCAAGAGAATTATAAATAAAAGAGAGGACATTACGCCTTATACCAAAGAAACATAAAGCAGACAAAGTGGCGACTATGGCTAAATTAGATGCCAGAAAACTACCTACCTAGAAGAAATGGACAGGTTCTTAGAAACACACAACCTAGATTGTGTCAGGAAGATATAGACGGTGTGCACAGACTCATTAAAGGAAGACTGTATCAATACAAGAAGATAACCAATGTAAGTAAAATGAATCAGTAATCGAAGTTCTGCCAAGGAAGAAAACCCCAGGACCAGGTGGATTCATTGGTGAACTTAACCAAACGTTTGTAGAAGAACTAAGAGCAGTCATCTCACTGATTCAAAAAGAATGAACACCACCAACTCATTTCATGAGACTGGAATTACCCTGGTAGGAAGCCAGAAAAGGATACTACCTGAACAGAAATCTATAGGCTAGTATCCCCGTGATGAATATAGATGAATAATTCCCAGTAATATACAGGCAAACCAAATTCAGGATCACATGAAAAGGATCATTGACCGTGATGTATGGTTTTTCTCCTGTAAAGGCAGGATTTTTCAGAAATTCAAATCAATAAATGTGACCCCTCACATAACTGAGTGAAAGAAAAATCAACCAGAAACCAGACTCTTAACTATAAATAGCAAATGGAGGGTTACTATAAGGGAGATGGGCAGGGGCATGGGTTAAATGGGTGATGGGCTATGGAGGGTGCTGGCAGTGAGGATGACTGGGTGTTGTATGTAAGTGATGGATGACTACATTCTATACCTGAAATTAACATACACTGTATGTTAACCAATTAGAATTTAAATAAAAACTTGAAAAAATAAATACTAAAGAATTGCATGCATAAATTTAAATTAAACTAAATAAATACGTTTTAAAAAATAAAAAGAAAATAAATGTGATGATGTCAATTGACACAGAAAAAAAGTTCTGAGAAACTTTGGTATTGATTTGTGTTAAAAATGTCTTTAAAAATTCAGTGTAGAAGGAACATATTTCAACATAAGAAAGGGCATGTATGGGGCGCCTGGGTGGCGCAGTCGGTTAAGCGTCCGACTTCAGCCAGGTCACAATCTCGCGGTCCGCGAGTTCGAGCCCCGCGTCGGGCTCTGGGCTGATGGTTCGGAGCCTGGAGCCTGTTTCCGATTCTGTGACTCCCTCTCTCTCTGCCCCTCCCCCGTTCATGCTCTGTCTCTCTCTGTCCCAAAAATAAATAAACGTTGAAAAAAGAATTAAAAAAAAAAAAAAGAAAGGGCATGTATGTGAAGTCCACAGCCATTATCATACTCAATAGTGAAATTGTGAAAGTTTTTCCACTAAAATCAAGCCCAAGACAAGGATGTCTTAGATATGTGAAGGGGATTGGGTGATGCAGGCTTCCGGTTATGCAATGAATAAATCGCAGATAAAAGATATAGCATAGGGAACATAGAGAGTGGTACTGGAATAGTGATGCGTGGTGAGAGATGATAGCTACACCTGGGTTAGCCCAGGAGAATGTATACACTTGTCCAATCACTATGTTGTTCATCTGAAACTAATGTAACACAGTGTGTCAGCTATTCCCAAATAACATGTTTGTTTTAAATACGGTAAAGGAATGAAACAAAAAGTTTAATGTAAAAGAAACTGTTAATATCTAATGAAGAAATACAGTAAATTTCCAAAAGAGAAAGTCACCATATCAAATTCTGTAGCATTCCTATACACTAACCAAATTATCTAAGAAGGAAAGAAAACAATCCCATTTACAATAGCATCAAAAACAATAAAATTTATTGGAATAAATTTAGCCAAGGAAGTGAAAGATCTCTACAGAAAACGATAAAACGTGTGTGCAGAAATGGAAGAAATTCAATTTGCATGGAAGAAACAGAACACACAAGTCAGTGGAAAGCCACCCCATGTCCATCTGTAGGAGGAATTAATATAGATATAATGTCCATGCTACTCAAAGTCCTCTAGAGATTCAATGCAATCTCTATCAAGACTCCAATGTAATTTTTATGCAATTAGAAACACATATCCTCAAATGTATTTGGAACCACAAAAAGACCCAAAGTAGCCAATGCAAGAAAGGACAAAATAGGAGGCATCACACTTCTTGATTTCAAGCTTCATTCTAACACAAAGAAGTCCATTATGTCACTGGCATAAGCACACATACAAGACAATGGAACGGAAATTGAGAGCCCAAACTAAACCCATGCATGCACAGTCAACTACTATTTGACAAGGGAGTCAAAAATACACAGTGGAGTAGAGTAGTCTCTTGAATAACTGTTGCTGGGAAAATTGGATATTCACATGTCTAAGAATAAAGGTTAGCACCGTATGTTACACCACTCCCTAAAGAGTGAAAGGAAGAAGCATAGAGAGATGTGGTTAGAGAGAAACAGTGACAAAGAGGAAGTACAAAGAGGAAGGTAGACACCTGCTGGAGGTATGTGGACGGCGTTAGATGCATCGGGGGAGAGGGGTTGTATGAGGTGGCTCTGAGTGCTGGGGCAGAAAGGGCTTGTATCATGGGCATCAGAGTTCCATGACCCCAAGACTCCAACATCCCTATGTCCAAGCTCTGCAGAAGCCGTTGGAATTGAACAGATGGGTATCCCTCATTTCTTCTGGAATTGTGAGGCTCAGCCTCATGTTCTGTCATGGAGAGGGATGTCTTGAGGCAGACTGTGCTGCTCTTTGGCAGGTAAACTCCAAGCCTTCCCTGTGGGGAGGTGTCGTGGGGCCATCTCCCTCACTGCCCCAGGCCCTGTTGGATTTCCCCTCTCCCCCACCAGCTGGTCTTCCTCAAGTTGTGAGCCCAGGCATCAGGCATCATGTTGCCCCCAGGTCCTGAAGTCTGTACTAGGTAGAGGTGGACGGCTGATATTGATAAAAAAAAAATTGACAATAAGGTCCATATCCTCCCTCTGCGACTAGCAGTGTGCATCCCAATCGTGGGTTGCTATCCTCCTGTCCACAACTAATCTGAGGATTCCAGAAGGTAGGTGAACACTGTAAAACACTCTAGTCTTCTCTTACATCAAATTCAAAGACACTTTCTTGTCCCAGCTTTCTTTTAATGGTGAAGAGATGGCAATTAGTAATTGAAGGCATAACGGTCCTATAGGATATTTACCTATATGACTAGTGGACATTATTTCATCCATCCGTGTCCCTAAAGCACGTTTCATTGGAAGTATTAGCCAAGTATACATACTGTAAATTCACAACTGATTCATAGCTCCCTGTAAGTTTCATTCTGACCTTGTCACATATGTGCCATCAAAGATATTATTAGTGACTTTTCAGATAAGCTCTCCACATCAAGATGGTGATGTTAGAGAATCTGGTATAAATGGAATTTCACAGGTTCCAAATTAGGAATGATTTTTCATTTTTAATGTTTCTTTTTTCTTTTTTGAGAGAGCCCGAGCTGGGGAGGGGGGAGAGAGTGGGAGATACTGAATCTGAGGCAGGCTCGAGGCTCTGAGCTCTCAGGACAGAGCCTGACACGGGGCTCAAACTCATGGACAGCAAGATCACGACTTGCGTCAAAGTCGGACGCTTAACCAACTAGGCCACCCAAGCGCCCCAGGAATGATAGTTTATTGGCAAAGAAGGAGAAATTAAAGATAGTGTAAAGGATGTCTATTTTTAATTGAAATATTGTTCACACATTTGTTGTATGAGTTTTAGGCATACATTGTAGTCATTCCATATGTCTATAAATTATATTGTACTTAAGCACAAGTGTAGCTATCCTGTGAAAGCATGCAACAGTATTATTACAGGATTGACTCCATTCCATTGGCTGTCCCTTGTATCCCTAGGACTGATTCATTCCATAGCTGTCGCCGGTATCTCTCTCAAAGGTGTTCATTCTTTATCTAACCTAAGTATTTTGGTGGTAAACACAATTTCCACTTGCTTAACAAGTGTAAATTGGCGGCCTATTTTTATGTGAACATTGCTTAAAGCATTACAACTGATGTCATTACGTCAATAAATTTGGTTTTAGTTTTCACTCACAAGAAAGGAGAAGGAAAAGATTTCTTTGTGTCCCAGGCCTTGTCATTAAAACCTTTCCCAATGTGGAGAACAGGTTTAGTTGCCCAGAGCACCTTCAGTGTCTCAGCTGAGCGACCAGGGCCTTCCACATTGCAAGAATGCCCGTGATGGCCAGCAGAGAGAGCTCGAGCACCACAGACCCGGACGGGCGGGTTCCTCTGCCCAGGCAGTGATGGCCAGCAGAGGGCGCACCATCGGCTTTTCTGACCCAGGGCACCTGAGAGCAGGAAGAGCTTTGATTGCTCCCAGAGGACTCAGGGCCTCTGCCGCTGCCTCAGTACAGAGAGCAGAGCTGCATTTCCAGCAGGTTGTGCTGCCCGCCCCAGGGGAGATCTTGGGAGCTTTGTAGCAACTTGGCATCTCCTGAGTCGCCAGAGAGAATTTGCCTTATTGTACTGAGTGCTGAGGAGTGGGCGCTGGGTGGCTTCCCTGGGCAAGCTGGTTGCTGAGCTGCCCAGGCCCTTGCATTTTCTGAGCTGTTCCCGTGTTTCATTCCTCCCCTTCCCGGACAGTATTTGAACAAGATGTATTTTACTAAAGGTCTCGTGGATTGCAGGGTCCCACGACATCACCTCATCGATGCAGTCGATGGTTTGTTCCAGATTCAGGCTAGTTTCCGGGAAGAAACCCTGACAGAAATTCAGAAGAACGGGAGCTGCATTCCGTTAGGACATGAATACATGAAATTCTCTTCCTGGGAACTCCTAGAAGTATGAGCTAGGACCCATTTTCCAAGTTCTGCTGAAACCAGTGACCGAGGTAAAGGCACAAACTGTCCCCCACATCATACATGCTTTTTCAAAAATTTCATGGTTATTTTTCGAACCTAGTGAAGTGATTGCAAACTACAGAAAACCTGGTAGATACCTGTCATTGACGTACGTTATCTTTAATTTAAATTGCAGTGAGTAAAGATACAGTGTAGTGTTAGTTTCAGGTGTAAAATATAGAGCAACCCCTCCACACGTCATCCGGTGCTCATCCCAGGTGCACTTCTTAATCCCCAGCAGCTCTTTCACCCATTCCCCACCTTGCTCTGGAAGCCCTCAGTTTGTTTCCTAGTTAAAAGTCTGTTTGTCACTGTCTCCTCCCCGCCCCCCCCCCCGCTTTGTTTTGTTTTATATCCATGTGTTAGTGAAATCATCTGGTATTTGTCTTTGTCTGAAAGGCTTATTTCACCCAGGATAACATTCTCTCGCTCCATCCAGCTCATGGCAAATGACAAGATTTCATGCTTTTACGGCCTAATAATATTACATTCCATATACCACATCTCAATTTATTCATCAGTTGATGGATGCTTGGATAGTTTCTGTAATTTGGCTGTTGTAGGAAATGCTGCTGTAAGCATCACGGTGCATGTATCCCTTTGAAGATTTTGTATTCTTTGTGGAAATACCTTCGAGTGAAATTGCTGGATCGTAAGGTACTTCTATTTCCAGTTTTTTTTTTTTTTTTGAGAAATCTCCATGACGTTTTCTAGACTGGTTGCACCCGTTTGCCTTCTTACCCACAGTGCAAGAGGGTTATACTTTCCCACATCCTTGGCAACACCTGTTGTTTCATCCTTCATTGATTTTAGTATTGTGACAGATGTGATGTGTTCTCTCATTGTACTTTTGAATTGTATTTCCCTGAAGATCAGTATTGTTGAGCATTTTTTCATGTGTCTCTTGGCCTGTATATGTCTTCCTTCAGGAAATGTCCATTCGTGTCTTCTGCCCATTTTTAATCAGATTTCTCATTTTTTGGATGCCGTATAACTGTATATATTTTGGACGGTAACCCTTTATCCGATGTCATTTGCAATATCATTCTGTTGATGTTTTAGTTTTGTTGATTATTTCCTTGGTGATTGAAGGTTTTAGTTTTTATGAAGTCTCATTATTTTTGCTTGTGTTTCCCTTACCTCTAGAAATATATCTACAAAGACGTTTGTACAGGCAATGTCAAATAAGATACTACCCGTGTTATCCTCTGGGATTTTTATGGTTTCAGGTTTTACATATAGGTCTTTATCCATGTTGGATTTATTTTTGTGTATGTTGTAAGAAAGTGGTCCATTGTTTTTGTTTTGTTTTGCAGGTTGCTGTCCAGTTTTTCCAAAACCATATGTTGAGGAGCCTTTTTTTAAATTTATTAATTTATTTTTGAGAGAGAGAGAGAGAGAGAGAGAGAGAGAGAGAGAAGAGAATGCAGAAGAGGGGCAGAGAGAAATGGGGAGAGAGAATTCCACGCATGGTCTGCACTGCCCTGAGATCATAACCTGAGCTGAATTCACAATCACACACTTTGTTGACTGAGTCACCCATGTGTCCCCAGACTATCTTTCTTTCCATTGGATATTCTTCCCTGCTTTGTTGAAAATTAATTGACCATATAGGTGTGCGTTCATTTCTGGATTTCCATTCTATTCATCTCTGCCTCTGTGTGTTGTTGTTGTTGTTGTTGTTGTTGTTGTTGTTGTTGTCGTTTTGCCAGTACCATACTGTTCTGATCAGTACAGCTATGTAATATAACCTAAAGTCTGGAATTGTGATGTGTTCAGCTTGGCTTTTCTTCTTCAATTTTGTTTTGGCTGTTTGGGGACTTTTGTCATTCCATACACATTTTGAGATTATTTGTTCTTGTTCTGTGACAAATGTTTTTGTTAGTGTGATAGGGATTTCATTATATGTGTAGATTGTCTTGAGCAGTGTAGACATTTTAACAGTATTTTGTGCTTCCCACCCATGAACATGAAATGTATTTCCATTTCTTTGTGTCCTCTTCCATTTCTTTCATCAGTGTTTCACGGCCTTTAGAGTACAGGTCTTTCACCTCTTTGGTTAGGTTTATTCCTGGTTTCTTGTGGTATTTGTGAGCCTTTCAATGGGACTGATCCCTTACTTTCTCTCTCTGTTAATTCATGATTTGTGTTAGAAATTCAATACATCTATGTACCTTGATTTCTGTAGATTGTGACTTGTCGAATTCATATATCAATTCTAGCAGTTTTTAAGGGAGTCTTTCATGTTTTTTATACAACACATCATGTCAGCTCCAAATAGCGAAAGTGCTACTTCTTCCTTGCCGATTTGGATGCCTCTTATTTCTTTGTGTTGTCTGAGTGCTGTGGTTAGGGTTTCCCGTACTATGCGGGATAACAGTGGTGAGAGGGGTCATTCCTATCTTGTCCCTGACCTTGGAGGAAAAACTTTCAATTTTACCCCATTGAGGATGAGATGAGCTGTGGGTTTTTCATAGATGACCTTCATTATGTGCAGGTAGGTTGAGTCTCAATGTACTTTGCTGAGGGGTTTTATCATGAATGGATGTGACGTTTTGTCAAATAGTTTTCCTGCATCTGTTGAAAGCATCATATTGTTCTTATCCTTTCTTTTATTATTGTGGTGCAACATGTTGATTGATCTGTGAATGTGGAACCACCCTTGCAGCCCAGGAATATATCCCACTTGATTATGGTAAACGATTCTATTAGTGTATTGTTGACTTTAATTTGAAGGTATTTTAATAAGAATTTCTGCATACATAGTCATCAGGCTATTGGTCTGCAGTTTTATTTAACATTTTTAAAAACATTTTTAGATGTTTATTTCTTTCCTTAGAGTACATAAAAGTGAGGGTGGGGCACAGAGATAGGGAGAGAGAGAATCCTGGCCATGCTCCACACCGTAATGGCAGGGTCCAACGTGGGACTTGAACGCACGCACCACAAGATAATGTCCTCATCCGAAATTAAGAGTTAGACAGTAAACCGACCGAGCCACACAGGGGCCCTGGCAGTTTTCGGTTTTAGTGGAGGCTTTATCTGGTTTTGGTATCAGGGTAATGATGGCCTCATAAGATGAATTCGTAAGTTTTCCTTCTTTTTTTATTTTTTTGTAATAATTCGAGGAGAATACATATCATGTCTTTCTTAAATGGATGGTAGAATTCATCAGTTAAACAATCTGGGCCAGAACTCTTGTGTTGGGGGAGATTTTTTTTATTACTGATTTGATTTCTTTCTGTTTTCAGATTTTACGTATCTTCCTGTTTCAGTTTTGGTAGTTTGTGTGTTTCTAGGAATTTGTCTAGGAATGTTCTCAGAGTGTCCAATTTGTTGCATATAGTTGTTCATAATATTATCTTCTAACTGCATTTTTGTGGTGTTGACTGTTATTTCTCCTTTCTTATTTGTGATTTTATGAGTCCTTTCTCTCTTCTTACTGAAAAGTCTGCCTAGAAGGTTTTCATGTTGATTACTGTTTTCAAAGAACCAGCCCCTGGTTTCCTTGATTTGGTCTAGTGTTTTTTTGGTTTGTATATCCCTTATTTCGGCCTTAATCTCTATTACTTCCTTCCTTCTGCTGTTCTTCTTCTGATTTGTGACCTAGAATGTGATCAATTATGGAGAATGTCCCATGTGCGCTTGAAAAGAATATGTACACTGCCATTTTAGTATGGAGTGTTCTGAATACATCTGTTAATCCCATCTGGTCCAGTGTGTCATTCAAAGCCATTGTTTCCTTGTTGATTTTCTGTTTACAGCTTCTGTCCATTGATGTGAGTGATGTGTTAAAGTCTTCTACTATCGTTATATTATAATAAATGAGTTCCTTAATGGTTGTTGTTAAATATTTTATATACTTGGTGATCGCATGTTGGGTGCATCAAAATTTACAATCATTGGATCTTCTTGTTTGGCTGTCCCCTTTAGTATGAGATAGTGTCCGTCTTTATCTCTTGTTATAGCTTTATTTATTTATTTATTTATTTATTTATTTATTTATTTATTTATTTAAATTTAAGTCATAGTTGACATACAGTGCATTCTCGGATTCGGGAGTAGAATTTGGTGATTCATCCCTTACATACAACACCCAGTGCTCATCACAACAAGTTATCTCCTTAATACTCATCCCCCATCTAGCCCAGCACTGACCCATTTCCCTCCATCAACCTTCAGTTTTTTTCTCTAACAGTAAGAGGCTCATGTGGTTTGTTACCACTCTTCTCGTTTCCTGCCCCCTTCCCATGTTTTCATCTGTTTTGTTTCTTCAATTCCACATGAGTGAAATCATATATTTGTCTTTCTCTGTTTGACATACTTCACTTAACATAATACATCCTAGCTCCATCCACATCATTGCAAATGGAAAGATTTCATTCTTCTGGAAGTTGAGTTATATTTCATTGTATATACATATGTATGTATATATGAATGTACACATATGTACATATGTACATATGCGTATACACACACACACACACACACACACCCCACAACTTCTTTATGCCTTCATCAGTTGATGGATACTTGGGCTTTCTCTATACTTTGGCTACTGTTGATAATGCTGCTATAAATACTGGGTTCACGAAATGTCACCCAAATGTATTTACCCAAAGGGTACCAAAATAGAGTCTCTTGCATTGAATGTGTCGATTGCTTTGGGTAGTATTGACATTTTAACAATATGTTTCTTCTCATTCATGAACATGGAATGTTTTTCCATTACTTTGTGTTTCTTCCATTTCTTTCAAAGACGTTGTATGGTTTGTTCCTTTATTTTTTTGTTTGTTTATTTTTGAGAGAGAGAAAGAAAGAAAGAGCACATGAGCAGGGGTGGGGCAGAAAGAGAGAGAGAGGAGACACAGACTTTGAAGCAGGCTCCAGGCTCCGAGCTGTCAGCATAGTGCCCATCACGGGACTCAGACCCACAAATGCGGGATCATGTCCTGAACCGAAGTCAGCACTTAACCGACGGAGCCACCCAGGCGCCCCTCTATTCTTTTAAGTGTACTGATCTTTTACCTCTTTGGTTATGTTTAGCCCTGGGTGTTTGATGGTTGTAAACACCCATCAAACAGGTGTTTGTTTGTGCAGGTGTAAAGTACATCAATCCTTGATTTCTCTCTGCTGACTCATTATTGCTGTATAGAAATGCAGTCAACTTCTGTATATTGATTTTATATCCTGAGACTTTCCTGAATTCCAGTATCAGTCCTAACAGTTTTTCCATGGAGTCTTTTGGATCTCCTTGGAAATTATCATGTCTGCAAAGAGGGAAAGTTTGACCCTCCTTGCCAATTTGGACACCTTGTATTTCTTTTTGTTGTCTGCTTGCTGAGGTTAGGACTTCCAACAGTTTGTGCAATAACAGTGGTGAGAGTGGACATCCCAGTCGTGTTCCTGACCTTAGGGGGAAAGCTCTCTGTTTTTCCTCATTCAAGTTGATATCAGCTGTGGGACTTTCGTATCTGGACATACTGATATTCAGACAAGATCTTTCTATCCTTCGTTTCACGAGTGCTTTTTTTTTTTTCATCAAGAAAGGATGCTGCATTTTGTCAAATGCCCTTTCTGCACCTATTGAGAGGATCATATGGTTGTTATCCTTTCTTTTATCAGTGTGATGTATCACATCAGTTTATTTGCAGATATTGAATTGGTGGTGCATCCCAGGAATAAAATCCACCTCATTGTGGTGAAAAATTATTTGTATATATTGTTGGATCCGGTTCGCTAATTTTTGTTGAGAATTTTTGCATCCAGGTTCATCAGGGAAATTGGTCTGTAGTTTTCCTTTCTGGTGGGGTCTTTGTCCAGTTTGGACTCAAGGCCAAGCTGGCCTCATAGAATGAGTTTGGAAGTGTTCCTTCCATGTCTCTGGCCATGACCTTATCTTGTTCTTTCATTTGGGATGCATTCTTCTCTTGGCATTTTGGCTGAGTATTTGCCTTCTCTGTGTTACAAAAGCTCATTATGTTAGCTGCCTGTGAGATGGATGGCTTTATGAAGAGGAGGTCATCTAGTGTCCAGCGGTTGACACATCAGGGAGTGTCTGTGGTGTGTGTTGCATACACTGTTTTGTGTTCTGGCTGCACTATCCTTCAGGCCAGTTGTATGGACAATGTATGGTCCTTGGCCAGGATGTGCTGAGTTTTATCTAGGTGGTCAGCTCTGATCTGCTTCTTAAATGAGACTTGAAATGACTGCCACTCGAAGTGAAGCTCTGCAGAACTGTCTGGTCAAGAGAGGTGGTGTGGTCATGGGCTTCCGATGGTCTTCTGGGGAAGGGGACACCTCCATTGGGACTGAGGCAAGCCTGATTGACCTAGAAGGCCAGTCTCACCAGAGCACAGGAATGTGGAGTTGGTGTAAGCTTCTTAGGCAGCCAGTGTGGGGATGACATTGTTTCCAGCAGATGGCTCTGTGTCTATGCTGTGGGGAAGAGGAGGAAAATGGTCCCACACACCTCCTCTGTCCTAGCTCCTTTGTCCCCTTGTTGTGAACACTGCCTCTCAGGGATGCTCTCCATGATAGTGTATAATCTCCCCACTGTGTGCACCAGGCGATGTACAGGTCACTGTTTCCATGCCATCTGCCTGTAAGTAGTTTGCTGCCCTCTCTGAAGGATTAGGCCAGTGTCCTCAGGGCTGTATCCCAGCCAAGGCTTCTAACCTTTGAAACTCCACATTCTCGGGGTGCCTGGATCACTTGGTTAAGTGTCCGAGTCTTGATCCTGGTTCAGATCATGACCTCGTGGTCATGGGCTTCTCTCTCTCCCTCTATTACTGCCCCTCCCTTGCATGTGCTCTCTTTCTCTCTCTCTCTCAAAATAAATAAACTTAAATTTAGTGGCATGGAATACCTTATTTAGGCAAGATTTCCTCCCTGAGGGAATGGCAGTTGTCTATCAGTTAAATTTCCAGCACTGACTAGGAATTTCATTGCTGACTGGTTAAAGGTTACATTCCTACAGGAATGAATTTAGCGTTAGTGACATGGGGCCTTAATGTAAGTAACTCCATGATGGTCCTGTGAGTTTTCTTTACATTCCACACCCATATTTTTGCACATCATTTTTTTAATTAAAATCATAGCCCTAAATAATATTTTAGTCATCTACTGCCGGCCCGATGATCATATCCTGTAAAACTGTGACCATCTCCTAATCATAGATGAAGATCCACTCTGTGGCTCTAAGGCTTTTGTGACTCTAAATTACATTGATGTATGTTACTAAGATCTTTGTGAGTCTAGGTTACTGCTGGCCTTCTGAAGTCTTTGACCAAGGGACACCCAGCCAGATTGCTGAGCCATCACTTAGGCACAGAAGCACCCTTGCCCCTTCACCTCTTCCTAAAGCTTTGTCTTTCCCTCTGGTACTTCTGGGTCTTACCCTTTTGCAGATCACGTGCTGTGATGGACATCCCCTCATGAAAACCTGTCAAAGTGGATGAGAGAAACCTGCTTCTCTGTGATGTTTCAGAAATGTAAATCAATAAATATGACCCCTCACATAATTGAATGAAAGAAAAACCATCCAGAAACCAGACTCAACTATAAATAGCAAACGGAGGATTACTAGAAGGGAGGTGGGCAGGGGCATGGGTTAAATGGGTGTTCATCTAAGGAGGGCGCTAGTAGTGAGGAACACTGGATTTTGTATGTAAGTGATGGATGACTACATTTGATACCTGAAACTAACATTACACTGTCTGTTAACCAACTGGAATTTAAATAAAAACTTGAAAAAATATATACTAAAGAAATACATAAATAAATTTAAAGTAAACAAAATAAATATATTTTTTAAAATGTTCTTAATGTTTATTTATTTTTGACAGAGAGAGAGGGGGAGAGAGATAGAGAGAGAGAGAGACAGAGTGGGCATGATCAGGGGAGGGACAGAGAGAGTGTGAGACACAGAATCCAAAGCTGGCTCCATCTGAGCTGTCAGCACAGAGCCTATGCGGGGCTCAAACCCATAGACCGTGAGATCCTGACGTGAATCAAAGTTGGACGCTCAACCAGCTGAGCCACCCAGGCGCCCCATACATTTTCAAAATTAAAAAGAAAACTGCTGTGACTATGTCAATAGACACAGAAAAAAAAGTTCTGAGAAAATTTGGTATCCATTTGTGCTAAAAAAACTCTTTAAAAATTCCCCGTAGATGGAACATATCTCAACATAAGAAAGGCCATGTAACACGTTGTGTCTTTTACTTGTTATGTGTTTAGAGGAGATGCAGTGATGGCACCACAGGGCTTTCAGGTCAGCCTGAGTGAGGACATTGTAATGTTCTTCAAGTTTCTCAGGACATGCATGAAATGGGCAGTCATTTCCACATAGTGAGATGGGCAACACGTGTCTCTGATAGAGAAGGAAAGAGGCCTTATACATGCTGACAGACATAGCATTCCCTAAGATGTAGCTTGTACAGAGACCATGTGCTGGGCTCTCTGAGGGATGAAACACACCCCTAACATACTTTCTAGCGAGTTGAGACCTGAGCTGTTCACAGCTGCTTGATTAGTCATAAAAACACCTGAACCAGGGCCCTGTAAACCTTCCTCAAGGGACAGGATCAGATCTCCCTCTTGTCCTCAAGGGTCACCCCAGGCACGTGGAAAACACTCTGTCCCTGGTAAGGGACCCGAGAGTGTAAATGAGTTGAATATAATGAAACATGTGGCGGATGGTTTGTTTTTCTTCCACACAGTCTATGCAAGTCAGAATCAACCTCCAACCGCCTCCATCCTTTATGAGACCTAAGACGTGATGCAGCTCCAATGGGAAATATCAGTTGTGTCTCTACCAAGGATGCAGAAAAAGACAAGGTAAATTCTGTTGCCAGTTTCAGTTACAATACTTTCTGGAATCTTTTATATGGCCTTGTCTGTTTTTTGTTTTTGTTTTTGTTTTTGTTTTTGTTTTTTGTTTGTTGTTGGGTTTTTGTTTTTGTTTTTGTTTTGTCCTCTGGTGTCTTTACTGTTTGATTTACGTCCTCACAAGCCTCCAGGCTTCTTCAATGTAACATCATCATGTTAGCTAGTGCCTCCGGACGCCACAAGTGCATAGAGGCTGAGGACCACGTGGCTCTCACTTAGTGTTTGTGGAAATAACTTGAGGAGGATGACACTTCCCTGCACCCTCAAGTCTTCTGGAGCGTCTAACTCCTTCCACACCTTTTTACACGGGATTATCCTGATTATTTTCATTTTTTCCTATTTCAGTGTAGGCCATGAATGTGTTCAGAATGTCTGCTATGAGCCTCATGACTGGAATTGATAAAAACTCTTTCCAACATTATATTGTGTGGTTTGTGCAGTGCTGAGCGTTCTTAGAAAAATTTCAGAATTCATTACTGGTCCTTCTGTGTTGGTAAATGTATGATAGAGAATTTCTCCAGTTGTCCCCTAGGTGGAAATACTCTGAATTTTCAGAAGTGGCACATGTAATAAAAAATGTACGTGGAACTGCAGAGAATCAGTGATTACCTGCAGGGCCAATACCTCACAGAGTTCTCCAGTTGTGTTTATAGGAGTAGGTTCTCTTGTGTCCCGGGAGCAGTTGTAATTGGTACTTTGTCTCATGATACCTTATGGGAGTTTTTCACCTGAAATTGAGACATGTTTGTGTTCATTCTTTTATGTAGAATTTCTACCTCCCTTTTACAATGGCACAAAATAGTTCTGCAACTCATATTGTATTTAAAAGCTGAATTACCTGTGAATTAAGATAAAGATACTTGAGACCAATGAATATGCACAGGTAATGTGTTTCCCTCAGAAAACTCATATCCAGGCCCCAATGCTGGACTCCAGGAATCCCCATCTCCTCAGAGGTCTGTGGCCTTGCACAGATGTGTTTGTAAGGGAGGGAAGCAGAGTGAGGACAGGTATGGGATCAAAGGTAGAGCTTTGACCTTGGGGTGGCCCTGGATCTCTGTGTGGTTCTGGTCTATTCTTTCATTCCTTCATGTTCTGTCTGTTCTCAATGTGCAAAGAAAAAGTCTGCAGGTCTGGTGGAAGAGGACACCAGAGGGATCCTGGACACAGATGCCTGCCTCTCTGGAATACGTTCCTTTATTAGACTGGCATTAGTGCCATCAGTCTTCTAGAACAGGACTCGTTGGCTTTCTGCATTTTTAAACATGGGCAGTGACGTGTGGCGACAGTCGTTTTCCCTTGTGGCATCTGGTACTTTCAGGCTATAGGTGGGACCTCATGGAAGGGTAGAGTTTTCTGACACTGATTCTCTGTTCTACTAGAACCCATGAATGAGCAAGGGGCCAGGTGCTGACACCTGCTTCATCGTGTTTCAGCTACTGTGGGTGTTCTGCTTCTGTCTGTCACACCAACACACCTGTCACTTCTGTTCTGTAGGTCCCTATGGATGCAAGAGGACCTCCTTCTTTCCCAGGTCCACCCTGCACAGATACAATTTATCACTGTTCATGGGCTCTATGGGCTACCTCCAGCTCCTTGATGGTGGGACAGGACCCACCACCTCCACCTCAACTATTTGTGAGATGAACTGTGCCGTATTAGTTGACATGTTCAACATGTTCAGCTTCTATGTTGTTGAGTCTTTGAGAAGACGTAGAGATGGCCTCACACGCTTTGTAATGCAAGGGTGCTGCTGGATGAGGACACTGTTAAGATTCCTCAAGTTTCTCAGGACATACATATGTTGGGCTGTGTCATTTCCATTACTGAGCTGGGCTGCATATATCCTTTGTGGAGAAGGAAAGAGTCTTTTAATAGAAAAGCAGGCATATCAGTTCTGCAGATGTTCCCAGCACACAATCCATATCCCTGGCTCTGTGAGAGATGAGGCAAACCCTTACCATCAGGGGCTTCAACTGTCCTAATGGAGAGAGAGAGTCACATGTGTTAAATTACATGGACCTTCTGGTCTACAATAATGGCAGCTCCAGTAATGGGTCCTCAAGTACAAGAGACGGAGACATGAAACTCATGGAAATGAATTGGAGACTGTGCATGAGAAGGGAGAGCTGAGATGGTACAGAGAGGAGGGTGTTGGACTCAGTGAGATGGAGTTGGAGGCCATTTGTGGCAGGGCCCACAACCTGGGCAGGGATTGTGAGCGCAGAGTGGCATCCACACAGAGCTGCTGTATGGGTTCAAGGATAGTTCATGCAGGTATCATCTCTGAAATGTCATTGTGGCCAAAGTGCACCTAGTTCATTATCTAAATAAAGACTATTGTTTCTCTTGGAGATTCTCCTTAAGGTCCTGGATCCTTGTGAAAGAATGCTCTGGAGATTTGTAGTTTTCCTTGGTTCTTATGGGATGCTTGTCTGCCTAAGTTCGCGTGCCTCTCTGTGACTAAATGTGATGAAAGGTTGTAGATTAGCTGTGTGGCTTCCTTGGCCTTCAGCCTGAATCACACTCTTAGCAGGGAAATCAGGGTTGACCAGGAAACGCCCCTGCTGGAATCTTGTCACCGCACCCCTGAACCTACTGTCATTATCCTGCATGAAGGTGTACATCTCTGAAACTTCCCTCACAATTTCCAGAGGCACTGCCTGTGATCCTGCTGTCTCAGCCCTAATGCCAGCTCTCAGTGGGGCCATCTCAGAGCCTCAGCATTGTAATCTGAGAAGCAGGAACAATGTTGGTCTCTGAGGTCAGTGCGATGAAGAGGTGGTTAAGCACATAAGGAATTTGTAAAATGTATGGGATGAGTGGGCATTCACCCTTCTCAGGGTGGAAATGAATGTATCTGCACACAGAAGATCATCAACAGATGTTCATTCAGTTTCATGAAACTAAGGGTATAATGCCTGAGGTTGGGAGATTGGCAATTCCTGTTTCAAAAGATACAACAAAGACCCCTGTGTTTTTTCTATTAAAATTCAGGTCCTACTTTACAAAGAAGGAAAAGATAAGTATGGGAATGTGTATATTCAGGCATCTATATCTCAGATCTGAGGTAGACATACTAATGCAGCCACACAAATATGTGCTCATCCAAGGCCACAGATATATTGTAGAAGACAAAATGCATAGAGGAGAACAGAAGATCCCTTTGCAATAAGTCAAAATCACTTTGACGTAGAGGACAATCCGTTTGAAATTTGGAGAAGACACTGAACCATTACAAACCAGCTATGGGTATTATATATTTAGAGATGGTGTCTAATCTGCCTCTTGGTCTGAATGCTTTCCCTGCCCACCCGGTCCACTCCACTTTGTCCTTCCTAATGTCCCCTAATACAGTTGTCACAGTTGTGTTTCCGTGTCAGTGTCTGCTTCCAGGAAAATCAACACTCATTCCCCATCAAGCGTACACTTTGGGGTTCCTGTGTATGGAGTCAGCCAACACATAGTATGTACAGGATTGGTGGAAGAAGACAGATCATTCTTTGGGGTTGTAATGCCTGGAAGGGACCTATAGTTCCATCTGAGGAGTTGGATACATCCTTTAGGGAGATCTGGTGGTGGTTGTTATATCTGTAGATAGATACTCATGAGCACATGGCATGCGTGCTAGTTGATGGGGTTCATGCTGATGAGGAGGGCAGGTATCTGACTCCAGGAAAGGGTCTCTTCCGATGGTGAGGAATGGATTCAGGAGACCGGTAAGGAGGCCCTGCATTAACTCAGCTCTTGTGCCCTTGTGCACCTTACCAGCTTCCCCCAATAGCACCAATCTAGGTGGCCTCAAGGGGACAAATGGCGCAGCTTTTGTGGTGAGTCCCACATGATGTCCCCCATGATGTCCCACAAAGCTTCGCCTGTTGCCTTATTGAGCAATCGGGAGGGCAGAGCTCCATGGTCTGAGATAGGTTCCTTGGACACCACCCAGGAGAGTTGTGGGTAAGCATATGGCTCCTTCTACATCGGCCAAGCCAATCCACTTTGCCCCAGGCACCCCGAAACCTCTGAGCCCCTTTTTCCTCCCAGCTTAGGGAAGCAGCCAGCCCTATAGAAGTTTTTGTGTCATGGATTAGCCACCAAGGGTAAATGTCTGGCTGTCCACATGCTGCCAGCATTCCTCTAGCAAATGTCAACATGAGCAGCTGCTGTAGAGGGGATTCTCCTCCATTGTGATCAGGGCCTGGGACAAAACAAGACATGAGAGAGGGAGAGACAGGAGTGCCCTGTGCTCCTAGACATGGTGCATGCACAAAGCAGATATCCTGAAGCCTGGGGAGAGGTGGAGAAAGAGACAGGCAGGGAGAGAGACATTGAATTTGTGATAGGGGAATTGGGCATGTCCTAGAGAGTGAAAGGAAGAAATAGAGAGAGATGTGGTTAGAGAGAAAGAGAGACAAGGAGGAAGTACAAGGAGAAAGTAGAGACCTGGTCCAGGAATGTGGATGGGGTGAGATTGGCCAGAGGAGAGGGGATGTATGAAGTGTCTCTGAGTGCTGGGGCAGAAATGGCAGGTATCATGGGCATCAGTGTTGTGTGACTCCAAGACTCCAACATCCCTGGGGCCAAGCTTTGCAGAGGCTATTGCATTTGAAAAGATGGGTATCCCTCATTTCTCCTGGAATTGTGGGGGCACAGCCTCATGTTCTGTCATGGAGAGGGATGTCTTGAGGGAGAGTGTGCTGCTCTTTGGCAGGTAAACACTAGAGCCGCCCTGTGGGGAGGGAACCCGGACCCATCTCCCTCACTGCCCCAGGCCCTGTTGGATTTCCCCGCCGCTCCCCGCCGCTTCCCTAGCTGGTCTTCCTCATGTTCTGAACCCAGGCATCAGGCATTGTGTTGCCCCCAGGTCCAGCAGTCTGGACCTGGCAGAGTTGAACTGCTGATATTGATAAAAAGTATTTGACAAGAAGGTCCATATTCTCCCTCTGGAGCTAGCGGTGTGCATCAAGATCGTGGGTTTTTATCCTCCTGTCCACTGCCAAACTGAGGATGCCAGATGGTAGGTGAACCTTTTAAAACACCATAGTCTTGGGGCACCTGGGTGGCTCAGTCGGTTGAGCGTCCGCTTCGGCTCAGGTCACGATCTCACAGTTTGAGAGTTCGAGCCCCGCGTCAGGCTCTGTGCTGACAGCTCGGAGCCTGGAGCCTGCTTCGGATTCTGTGTCTCCTTCTCTCTCTGCCCCTCCCCCCCCTCTCTCTCTCAAAAAATGGACATTAAAAAAAAATAAAAAACAAAACACCATAGTCTTCTCTTACATCAAATTCAAAGACATTTTCTTGTCCCAGCTTTCTTTTAATTTTGAAGAGATGGCAATTAGTAATTGAAGGCATAATGAATGGTCCTATAGGAATTTGACCTATATGACTGATGGACATTATTTCATACATCTGTATCCCTAAAGCACATTTAATTGGAAATATTAGCCAAGGATACATACAGTAAATTCTTAACAGATGTGTAGCTCCCTGTAAGTTGCATTCTTATCCTGTCACATATGTATCATCAAAGATACTTTTAGTGACTATTGAGATAAGCTCTCCACATCAAGATGGTAATGTTAGAGAATCTAGTATAAATGGAATTTCACAGATTCTAAATTAGGAATGATTTTTTTTTAATTTATAATGTTTCTGTTTTTCTTTTTTGGAGAGAGCCTAAGGGAGGGAGGGGGGAGAGAGCAGGAGACACTGAATCTGGGGAAGCTCCAGGCTCTGAGCTGTCAGGACAGAACCTGATGCAGGGCTAAATCTCATGGACTGCAAGATCATGACCTGAGGGGAGGTCGGACGCTTAACTGACTAAGCCACCCAAGCGCCCCAGGAATGATAGTTCATTGGCAAAAAAAGATAAGTTAAAGATAGCATAAATGATGTCAACTTTTCATTGAAATATTCTTCACACATTTGTTGTATTAGTTTTAGGCATACATTGTAGTCATTCCATATGTCTACAAATCATGTTGTACTTCACAAGTGTAGCTATCCTGTGAAAGCATGCAACAATATTATTACAGGATTGACTCTATTCCATTGGCTGTCTCTTGTATCCCTAGGACTCATTCGTTCCATAGCTGGAAGCAGTTATCTCTCTCTCAAATATGTCAATTCTTTATCTAACCTAAATACTCTGGTAGTAAACACAATTACTTGCTCAGCATGTGTAAATTGGTGGTCTATTTTTCTGTGGACATTGCTTAAAACATTACAAATGATGTCATTATGTTAATAAATTCTGTTTCATTCTTCACTCAAAAAAAAAAAAGGAGAAGGAAAAGATTTCTTTGTGTCCCAGGCCCTGTCACTAAGACCCTTCCCATTGTGGAGAACAGGCAGAGTTGCCCAGAGCACCTTCAGTCCCTCAGCTGAGCGACCAGGGGCTTCAACATTGCAGGAATTCCCATGGTAGCCAGCAGAGAGAGCTCAAGCACCACAGACCTGGAGGGGCGGGCTGCTCTGCCTAGGCAGTGATGGCCAGCAGATGGCGCGCCATCGGCTCTTCTGACCCAGGGCACCTCAGAGCAGAAGGGCTGCTGTTGCTCCCAGAGGACACAGGGCCTCTACCGCTGTCTCAGGACAGAGAGCAGAGCTGTGTTTCCAGCAGGTTCTGCCCCCCGCCCCAGGGGAGACCTTGGGAGCTTTGCAGCAACTTGGCATCTCCTGAGTCGCCAGACAGAAGCTGCCTTGTTGTACTGAGTGCTGAGGAGGGGGCGCTGGGTGGCTTCCCTGGGCATGATGGTTGCTAAACAGCACAGGCCCTTGCATTTTTCTGGGTTGTTCCCGTGTTTCATTCCTCAATTTCCTGGACAGTATTTGAACAAGACGTATTTTACTAAAGGACTCATGGATTGCGTGGTTCCATGACATCACCTCATAGATGCAGTCGATGGTTTGTTCCAGATTCAGGCTTGTTTCCGGGAAGAAACCCTGACAGAAATTCAGAAGAACGGTAGCTACATTCTATTAGGAGTTGAATACACGAAATGTTCGTCTCAGGACCTTCTAGGAGAATGAGCTGGGACCCACTTTCCGAGTCCTGCTGGAACCAGAGACCAAGGTAAGGGCACAAACTGTCCCCCACATCATACATGCTTTTTAAAAAAAACTTATGGTTATTTTTCTAACCTAATGAAGTGATTGAAAACTACAGAAAACCTGGTACGTAGGTGTCTTAAACTTGTTATCTATTACTTTAAAATACACTTAGTAAACCTACAGTGTAATATTAGTTTCAGGTGTACAATATAGAGCACCACTTCCACGTGTCACCTGGTGCTCATCCCATGTGCATTTCTTAATCCCCAGCAGCTGTTTCATCCATTCCCCCACCTCACTGTGGAACCCCTCAGTTTGTTTTCTCATTAAGAGTGTTTGTCACTGTCTCCTCCCCCCCCCCACTTTGTTTTGTTTCATTTCCATGTGTTAGTGAAATCATCTGGTATTTGTGTTTCTCTGACAGGCTTATTTCACCCAGCATAACATTCTCTCGCTCCATCCACCTCGTGGAAAATGACAAGATTTCATGTTTTTATGGCTGAATAATATTACATTCCATATACTACATCTCAGTTTATTCATCAGTTGATGGATGCTTGGTCAGTTTCCATAAGTTGGCTTTTGTAGAGAATGCTGTTGTAAACTCATGGTGCATGTATCCCTTTGAAGAATTATTTTTGTGTTCTTTCTGTAAATACCTCGTAGTGAAATTGCTGGATCGTAACATAGTTCTATTTCCATTTTTTTTTGACGAATCTCCATGATGTTTTCCAGAGTGGCTGCACCAGTTTGCATTCCTTCCCACAATGCAAGAGGGCTTCTCTTTCCCCACATCCTTGCCAACACCTGCTGTTTCATCATTCATTGATTTTAGTCATTCTCACAGATGTGACGTGTTATCTCATTGTACTTTTGAATTGTATTTCCCTGAAGATGAGTAATGCTGAGCATCTTTTCATGTGTCTCTTGGCTATGTTTATGTCACCTTGGGAAAATATCCATTCATGTCATCTGCCCATTTTTAATTGGATTTCTCATTTTTGGGGTTCTGTATAACTTTATATATTTTGGACAGTAACCCTTTATCAGATGTCGTTTACAAATATTCTGTAGGTGTTTTAGTTTTGTTGATTATTTCCTTTGTGACGGAAGCTTTTTATTTTTATGATGTCCCATTATTTTTGCTTGTGTTTCCCTTACCTCAGGAGATATATCTACAAAGATGTTTGTACAGCCAATGTCAAATAAGGTACTGCCTGTGTTAGGTATCCTCTGGGATTTTTATGGTTTCAGGTTTCACACATAGTTCTTTATTCATGTTGGTTTATTTTTGTGTATGTTGTAAGAAAGTGATCCGTTTGTGTTTTTGTTTTGTTTTCCAGGTTGCTGTCTAGTTTTTCCAAAACCACATGTTGAGGAGACTTGTTTTTTAAGTTTCTGTATTTATTTTTGAGAGAGAGAGAGACAGAGAGAGAGAGAGAGAGAGAGAGAGAGAGAGAGAGAACATGCAGAAAAGGGGCAGAGAGAAATGGAGAGAGAGAATCCCACGCATGCTCTGCACTGTGCTGAGATCATGATCGGAGCTGAATCCACAGTCACACGCTTTGGAGCCACACGTGTGTCCCAAGAGTATCTTTTTTTCCCCATTGGATATCCTTTTCTGCTTTGTTGAGAATTAATTGACCATATATGTATGAGTTCATGTCTGGGTTTCCATTCTATTGGTCTCTGCGTCTGTGTTTTTGTTGTTGTGGTTAGTTGCCAGTACCATACTGTTCTGTTCAGTACAGCTTTGTAATATAACCTAAAGTCTAGAAGCGTGATGTCTCCAGCTTTAGTTTTGGTCTTCAATTTCTTTTGGCTGTTTGGGGTCTTTGTCACTCCATACATATTTTGGGACTCTTTGTTCTAGTTCTGTGACAAATGTTTTGTTTGTGTGATAGGGATTTCATTACATGTGTAGATTGTTTTGTGGAGTATAGACCTTTTAAGAGCATTTTGTTCTTCCTGTCCATGAACATGAAATGTGTTTCCTTTTCTTTGTGTCCTCTTCCATTTCTTTCATCAGTGTTTCACAGCCTTTAGAGTACAGATCTTTTACCTCTTTGGTTAGGTTTATTCCAGGTATCTTGGGGTATTTGGTGCACCTGTCAATGGGATTGATCCCTTACTTTCTCTTTCTGTTAATTATTTGTCTACAGAAATGCAATAGATTTATGTACATTGATTTCTGTATATTTTGATTTGTCGAATTCATATATCAATTCTAACAATTTTGGGGGGAGTCTTTCATGTTTTCTATAGAGAGCATCATGTCAGTTCCAAATAGTGAAATTTCTATTATTATTATTCTTATTATTCTTATTATTATTATTATTATTATTTCTTCTTCTTCTTCTTCTTCTTCTTCTTCTTCTTCTTCTTCTTCTTCTTCTTCTTCTATTATTTCTTCTTCTTCTTTGGATGCCTGTTATTTCTTTTTGTTGTCTGATTGCTGTGGCTAGAACTTCCAGTACTATGTGGAATAACAGTGGTGAGAGGGATCATCCCTGTCTTGTCCCTGTCCTTGGAAGAAAAAGTTTCAATTTTTCCCCATTGAGGATGAGATGAGCTGTGGGTTTTTCATAGATGACCTTTATTATGTGCAGGTAGGATGAGTCTCAATCTACTTGCTAGGGGGTTTTATCGTGAATGGATGTGACATTTTGTCAAATCGTTTTCCGGCATGTCTTGAGAGCATCATATTGTTCTTATCCTTTCTTTTAATACTGTGGTGCATCATGTTGATTGATCTGTGAATGTGGAACCACCCTTGCAGTCCGGGAATATATCCCACTTGATTATAGCAAATGATTCTATTAATGTATTATTGACTTAATTTGAAGGCATTTTGATGTGAATTTATGCATACATATTCATCGGGATATTGGTCTGTAGTTTTATTTAAAATGTTTTTAACATATTTAAAGCATTTATTTACTTAGAGACATAGAGTCCATAAAAGTGAGGGAGGGGCAGAGAGACAGGGAGAGGGAGAATCCTGGCCATGCTCCACACTGTCAGCACAGGGTCCAACGTGGGACTCGAACCCATGCGCTGCAAGATAATGTCCTAATCCAAAATTAAGATTTGGACACTAAACCCACCGAGCCACACAGGAGCTCTGGCAGTTTTCATTGTTAGTGGAGGCTTTAACTGGTTTTGGTATCAGGGTAGTGATGGCCTCATAAGATGAATTTGTAAGTTTTCCTTCTTTTTTTAATTTTTTTGTAATAATTCGAGAAGAATACATATTATCTCTTCCTTAAATGGATGGTAGAATTCATTAGTGAAGCCATCTGGCCCTGAACTCTTGTGTTGGGGGGAAATTTTTTTATTACTGATTTGATTTCTTTCTGTTTTCAGATTTTATGTATCTTCCCATTTGTTTTGGTAGTTTGTGTGTTTCTAGGAATTGTTCCATTTTTCTCAGAGTGTCCAATTTGTTGCATATAGATTTTCATAATATTATCTTCTAACTATTTTTGTGGCGTTGCCTGTTATTTCTCCTGTGTTATTTGTGATTTTATTTACTTGAGTCCTTTCCTTCTTCTTTGTGAAAACTCTGCCTAGGAGGTTTTCATGTTGATTACTGTTTTCAAGGAACCAGCCCCTGGTTTCATTGATTTGGTCTAGTGTCTTTTTGGTTTCTATATTCCTTATTTCTGCCATAATCTCTATTATTTCCTTCCTTCGGCTGTTCTTCTCATTCCTTTAGTTATAAGTTAGGATTGTTTGGGATTTTTCTTGCTCTTTATGGCAGGCTTGTACTGCTATATACTTCCATCATACACTGCTTCTGCCGCATTCCAAATATTTTTACCAGTGTATTCTCATTTTCATTAGTTTCAGTGTATTTTCTCATTGATTTCCTGTTTGACCCATTCATTTGGTAGCATGTTATTTAACCTCCCTTTATTTGTGGCCTTTCCCCCTTAGTGTGTGTGTGTGTGTGTGTGTGTGTCTGTGTGCGCGCACGCGCACACGGTTAACTTCAAGTTTCTTAGCTTTGTGGTCAGAAAAAATGCTTGGTCTGATCTCTGTCTTTGGGTACCTGTTGAGGCCTGATTTGTGACCTAGAATGTGATCAATTATGGAGAATGCCCCATGTGCACTTGAAAAGAATGTGTATTCTGTCGTTTTAGTATGGAGTGTTCTGAATATATCTGTTAAACCCATCTGGTCCAGTGTGTCATTCAAAGCCATTGTTTCCTTGTTGATTTTCTGTTTACAGGTTCTGTCCTTCGATGTGAGTTATGTGTTAAAATCCTCTCATATCGTTATGGTATTATAAATGAGTTCTTTTATGGTTGTTGTTAAATGTTTTATATACTTGGTGGTTGCATGTTGGGGGCATCAAAATTTACAATCATTGGATCTTCTTGTTTGGTTGTCCCCTTTAGTATGAGATAGTGTTCGTCTGCATCTCTTGTTACAGCTTTATTTATTTTTTATATTTAATTCTTAGTTGACATACAGTGCATTCTCGGATTCGTGAGTAGAATTCAGTGATTCATCTCTTACATACAACACCCAGTGCTCATCGCAACAAGTGCTCTTCTTAATACAGGTCCCCCATCTAGCCCCGAGCTGACCCATCTCCCTCCATGAACCTTCACTTTTTTTTCTCTATCATTAAGAGACACATGTGGTTTGTTACCACTCTTCTCTTTTCCTGCCCCCTTCCCATGTTTTCATCTGTTTTGTTTCTTCAATTCCACATGAGTGAAATCATATATTTTTCTTTCTCTGATTGAGAGACTCTGATCAGGCATGATGTGAAGTACATCCTGTAAAATCTGTGTATCATTCATTATCTAGGATAACTGCCTTTATGGAAAGCCATTTGATGACATGTTCATTCAAGATCTGAAAAACACTAAATTTACATACCACATAATACAGTGGTATATACATACGCTATTACCTTAAAATATGTAAAGTAGATATTTCTATGAAATGTATATCATGCATTGAGTTTTCTGTACCATGAATGCTATTATTTAAATTACACAATAGTAAGAACAACAAGAATAGGTACATGACCATCACTAGTAACTAATACTAGAACTAGTCATATAATATTATGTGTTGAAACATAAAACCATGATTACTAATAATCTTTTCATTCGTGGTGGGTTTCTAGTAACCAGAAAAATTGGGAAGATATTATTGAGTCTCCACATACATCAGAGTGTTTTCTGACTATTGATGCCCTCTAAGTTGATACATGATCACAATCAATATCCCAAAGAGATATGGTAGTATTAACTAATTTTATATTTGTATTCACATTGCTTCGTTTTTAACCTCTTCTGTCCCTGACTCATCCCAGCTGGCACATGACAGTCATCCTGTGTCCTTCGGCTCCACTTGGCCATGGCGATTTTTAGACTTTTCCATATTTTTCATAATCTGCAAAGTTTTGAGGGTATGTTTGTAGAATGTATTTTGTAGAATGATCCTTGGTTGGGATATGTGTAACGTTTGTTCAAATGCTTAGGCTGACTACTGTGTTTTGGAGCAGAAGATCCAGAGGCATAGTTCCATCCATAATTATCACTTCACATAAAGGTTATTTACTCTGAAGATCGGGGTCTTTTGTGGTTCTGTACAAATTTTAGGACCGTTCTAGTTCTATGAAAAATGTTGTTGCTATTTTGATGGCGATTGCATTAATTGAGTCAGTTGCTTTAGGAAGTATAGACATTTCCATGAAATTTGTACTTCCGATCCATGAGTATGGAATATCCTTCCATTTTTTTTGTGTCATCTTGTATTTCTTTCATCACTGTTTTATAATTTTCAGAGTATAGGTCGCTCACCACCTTGGATAGATTTATTCATAGATACCTTATTATTTGGTGTACAACTGTAAATGGGACTGTTTTCTTAATTTCTCTATTGCTTCATTATTGTCTAGAAATGCAACAGATTTCTGTACAATGATTTTGTATCCGGTGACATTGCTGAATTCATTTATCACTTCTAGCAGTATTTGGGTAGACTCTTTAGGGTTTTCTATACATAGTGTCATGTAATCTGCAAAGTGCAAAAGATTCACTTCTTCCAGATTTGGATTAGTTCTTTTCTTTTCTTTTCTTTTACTTTACTTTACTTTACTTTACTTTACTTTACTTTACTTTACTTTACTTTACTTTACTTTACTTTACTTTACATTGTTTTGTTTCATTTCGTTTTGTTTCGTTTCATTTTGTTTGATTTATCTGCTGGCTGTAGCTTGGACTTCCAGTACTATGTTTATTAAAAGTGGTAAGAGTAAACATCCTTGTCTTTTTCCTGACCTTATAGGAAAAGCTCTCAGATTTTCTCCATTAAGGTTGATTATAGCTGCAGGGTTTTCATAGAAAACATTTATTACATTGATGTATGTTCCCTGTAAACCTACTTTAGGGGGTTATAATCATCAAAGGATGTTGTAGTATGTGAAATGCTTTTTCTTCATGTATTGAAATGACCATATGGTTCTTTTCTTTTAACGTTTATTAATTTTGAGAGAGACAGAGTGTGACCAGGGAAGGGGCAAAAAGAGAGTGGGAGACACAGACTTCGATGGAGGCTCTTGGCTCTGAGCTTTCAGCACATAATCCGATGTGGGACTTGAACTCACCAATCATGGGGTCATGACCTGTGCTGATGTCGGACTGCTAAAGGATTGAGCCACCCAGGTGCCCCGATCATATGGTTCTTATCCTTTCTCCTGTTGATATATTGTATCACATTGATTGATTTGTGAATACTGGACAACCCTTGCAGCTTGGGTATAAAACCCACTTAATTGTAGGATATATTTACAGTTGTTATATCTCCTTTGGACTGTACCCTTTACTGTTATATAACATCCTCCTCTGTCTCTTGTTATGTACTTTGTTTTAAGTGTATTTTTTCTGATACAAATATTGCTACTCCAGCTTTTGTTTTTTCATCCGTTCTTACACCCTATGTCTCTAGATTGGAGCATTCATTCCATGTACCTTCAAAGAAATGATTGATATGTATCTATGTATTGCCATTTTATTACCCGTTTTCTTGTTTTTTCTAATGATTTTCTCCAATCCTTTCTTGTCTGTCTTTCATGTTTTGCTCATTTTCTTTAGTGAATTACTTTAATTTCTTTATCTTTATTCTTAGCATATTTGTGACTGGTTTTTGATATATTGTTACTGCTGGCTGGATTATTTATATAGCCTCTTCTGCGTTTACCAGTTTGTATTAAGCTGATGGTCATTTACCTTGGAACCCATTATGTTCTCCTCCCTAGGTTCTTGGTAGATGTTATTATATTTCAAATCCATATCTCTGAGTTCCTTAACTATTTTTTTACAGAAATATTCATGTTTTACTTGATTTATGTCTTTTAACTCTATACTGTCACTTTTTGTCTCTCCTTTCCACGCAGAGTCCCTCTTAATATTTCTTTCAGGACTGGTTTCATGGTACAAACACCTTTAGTTTTTGTTTGGGAAATCCTGTGTCTCCTTCCATTCTGAATGATAGACTTGCTGGATAGAGTATTCTTGGCTGCTGATTTTTCCATTCAGCACTTTGAATATGTGATGTCACTCGCTTCTGGCTTGCCAAGTATCTGTTCAGAAATCTGGTAGCTAGCCTTATGGGTCTTCCCTTCTAAGTGAAGTCTCTTTGTCTTGCTGCTTTTAAGAGTTTTTTTTTTATTGTCACTGTAATTTGCAAGTTTGCTTACAATATGTCTGGATGTTGGCTTGATTTTGTTCATTTCGATGTGAATTCTCTAGCCTCCCGGATGTGGATGTTTGTTTCTTCCCCCAATTGGGCATTTTTCAGCTACTGTTTCCACAATAAATTTTCTTCCCCCTTTTCTCTTTCTTCTGAGACTCCTACAATATCAATATTGTTATCTTTGCTGTAGTCACTGAGTTCCCTTAGTCTCATCTCACGTTACAAAATTCTGTGCTCTCTCTTTGGTTCAATGTGATTAATTTCCATTGCTCAGTCTTCGAGGTCACTGGTTTGTTCCTCTGCTTCTTGCATCCCTCTGTTAGTTCCAGCAAGCGTGTCTCTCCTTTATGTGCCCTCAATGTCTACTGAATTATTTCTTATCTCTAGTCAGGGGTCCCACTCTTCTACTCATTTCACAACTCTAATGAGTATCCTTATGATCATTGTTTTCAAATCTGTATCAGGTATGTTACTTACATCTCTTTGTCTTAGATCTCTGGCTGTGGCTTTGACTAGGTCTTTCATTGTGGATAAACATCTCTGTGTGTCCATTTTGTCTGTCTCTCTGTCTCTATTTCTCTGTGTTAAGAAAGTCAGCTGTCCCTTCTGCTCTTGAAACTAATAACGTGATGAAGAAGAGGTCCTGGAGACCTCAGCAGTGCATGTCTCCGTTTATAGGACCTGGACCTTCAGGAGGCTATCGTATGGGTATTCTTCACTCCATGCTTCTGTATCTGGGTTACTTTTCCTTTTAGTGCAGGTGTCTGCACTGGTTGCGTGCCTGTTGTGGGCTGTGCTTTGTCTCAGTGGTGTTTGTGGGACCCAGGCAGGCCAGCTGTGGGGTGGTATGCCCGCTGGATAACTTGGTCACAGGGCAGGAGTGTTAGCAAAATTGCATAGAGCTACTAGTCCTATGCCAGATTTCCCGATGTCCTTTGGTGCCTGGGGGCTGTGGACAAGCCATGGAAGCTAGGGGCGTGAGGATATGCACAGAGCATGTTTGTGCCTGGGGACATGTGGCTTAGTGAGACAGATGAGGGTGTCTGGATATGTACAGCTGGGTGAGGTACAGATGTGCACAGCGTGCTGTGGCAGCTATGCATGCAGCTTGTCAGACAGGGTGCCCTTTTGGTTTGAAAAATGTTTGCCCTGAGACCAGCCGGCTTGGTGTGGTGAGTCCCCTAGTGAACCCTTGGGACTGGCGCACTGCTAACAGGTTAGTTAGCAAGTGTCTGTGTAGCCTCACCCTCTTGTGGGTGCTTCTATGCTTATTCTGGGAGGCTGAGGGAGAAGAATGGTGTCTGTGAGCTCCCTCATTGTTGGAGAAGTCCTCCAACACACTCAAGAATCAGCATGAATACATCCGTCTCCTGTTCCCTCGGCATTGTGTAAAATGCCATGTTTACATTCTTCTCTACACAGGCGGGGATCTGGCTATCACTCATCCTCCTGGATCTCCCAGTTCTGGGTCAGCTGACCTCAAAAACTCCAGGATCTGAACACAAAGGTATTCAGCCCCTCAAGTTTTAATGCCCAATGTTATGGAGATTAGTCTTCCCTGTTTGACCTCCCTGGTGTGAGGGCTCACTTTTTCTGTCCCTTCTCCAGACAGATAGCCTCCACCTTTCTGACCTTCCTAACCTTTCTGATGCAGCTTCTCTCTACTTCGGTGTGGAGTTTGTTCTGCCAGTCTTTGGATCGCTCTCTGGTTCATGGACTTGGATGTGGATGTTATGCAGTTGAAAACATGGGACAGGGTGAGCTCAGGGTCATCTTATTCTGCTATATTAATTCTTTAAATGTCTTATTATTTTGGATTTTTGAGAGATGGGAAGACAGACTCATATCACACATGCACTTCAGGTTTGGAAAGGAACTTTCCCACATTTGCTTCTATTATTTTATGTTTTGAAACTCTCTTTAATGAGGTATAATTACATATAACAAAGCCTCAAGTTAAAGGGTATACTTTGATGCGATTGAGGGTACAGGACCATGGGTACAGCATCATGATATCATAGGGTTTCTCCCTAAACCTTCCATCACGATCCCTTTGTGTCTAATGCTAATGTTGCTTTTGAAGTAAGGACTTCTTTTTTTTTCCCCCATGTTATCACATATTGCCCAGGTGTCTGAAAGCCAGCATTGGGGTATCTCCTTTTCTTATAGTCTCTATTTCCATAAGTTTTGCAGTCAGTCTCCCTTTGGACTTTTGCTTCTATTGTATCTCTCTGTATGTTCACATACTTTCGTTGCACTAATTTATCATCATCGCTTTAATTTTCACTAAATGGTATGAGCTGCAGTTCCACTTATGACAGAATGCACAGGCTTCCTGTGACATGTATTCAAGAGCAAGGCAGATATCCTGAGCACTTGAGCTGAGAATGTCACCCTGTCTTTTTGCTGGCCCTCTTCCCTTCCCTGTGAGACAAGAATCTCCTTTTGTTCACACAGAAATGTGGGTGAAGTCAGTAGAAAACATTGCATTCTCTCCTCTTCCCTTTATCTGTCAAAATCCTTGCCACTATCTTCTGCCTTTCCCTTTCTCTGACTCAGTCTCCCAGGCCCACTGTTCCACTCCAGCCATGATCAGAGTGTCCTCCAGCTGCTGGCCTCTGCCCTGTCCAACCTTCAGTGAGAAATCTGGAGTAGGATTATGCAGTTCACAGGACTGATCAAGAAACGTGGTCCTCAGAGCCCTCCTGCACAAGGTTGATGTCCGTGGAGACATGACATTCTGAGGGAGGATCTGACTCCATATGTGGCCTCCTCACTCATCTCCCACAGTCACCCCTGGTCACTGATCCTTACCCACCATTAGAAATCAGCCATATGCTAGGGTCAGGTACCTGTCTATCTGACCCCAAGCACCAGGAGTCAGTGAATGTTTCTAAAATAAATGAGCACAAGCACCCCATGCATCTAGATATAGGAAGTTACCATCACCCCAGAAAACTCTCTCGGGCTCCTCTGCAAAAAGGGCGATCTTGCTACTATCCTCCATCACTGCAACTTCTTCTAGTTTGTTACCTGTGTGTATAGGAACCTCACTGTGTGCATTCTATGGGGGGTGAGAGTAGGTTCTCCTAGAAGCAAACACTGAAACAGAGACAGAACAGTGAAAGTACTCTTAAGGGATACTAATAAAAACAAAGTGGAGAGCGCAGGGTGGGCAGAGAAAGCATGCAGGCAGATCTGACACATTTTTAAGATATATAATCACCATACTCTGTCATCTCACACAGTCCTCTTCAAATTTCAAAATAGTTGTCGTATAAGGTGGTGGGATTTATGAGATTTGGGGTTATTTCCCTATGGTCTTATGTTTTCCTACATGCATTCCCTCTTCAGTACTTAATCTGTGGCCTCAGATGAACACTTAGGTGTGGATGCATCTGCGAGTCTATATGTCATGGAATATGATTGTCTTCAGATCTCAGATGTAGAACTCTGATATACACATTCTCGTAATTATCTTTTTCTTTCTTTGTCTGGTAGGGCCTGAATATTAATAGAATAAGTGTGTCATTGTCTTCTTCTTTAAAGTGGAGATCCCCAATCCCTGGGCTGAGGCGTTAACCGTCTTAGTTTAATCAACTTCTGTGAGCATCTTTTTTGATGATCATTTGTGTGGAGGTATCTTAATTGAAACTGTGAGAAGGGAGAGAGGACATTTCCCAGACATTTTACAGATGCATTCTGTGTTCAATGTCTTCTTTTTGTTATGTCCTTAGAAACAAATATTACCCCTGTTTCACAGATAACACAGCTCAGGATCTGTGTACGTCCCACTGAGAATTGGTATTCTGGCTGAGACAGCAGGAACACAGGGAAACCTTTGGGATATTGTGAGAGAAGTTTAAGGAGATAGATGCAAAGCTGTAGTCAGAGTGATGTCAGGGGTCCAGCAGGGGTGGCATCTGGGCATCCCTGAATTGTAGTTTGACCCAGACTGAAGTCCACTGCAGGCACTCAGCTGATCTAGATCCTGTCTTCACTTTTAGTCTCACTGAGGGACATCAACCTAGGCACACAAGCATTTCCTTAAGACCAAGTTAAATTTTCTATATATCCAGGGCATTTTTTCACCCATAAATATCCAGAACCTTCAGACAATGCAGGGAGACAACAAACTTTTTAGATGATCACCTAGGTGCACTTTTTTTTTTTTATGGGAGCTACTGTTTATTTTTTTATTATTTTTTTTATATATATATGAAATTTATTGACAAATTGGTTTTCATACAACACCCAGTGCTCATCCCAAAAGGTGCCCTCCTTAATACCCATCACCCACCCTCTCCTCCCTCCCACCCCCCATCAACCCTCAGTTTGTTCTCACAGTGCACAATGCAAGGTTCCTCTCCAAAATGTCATATTTGTAAAAGTGCACCTAGATGATCACCTAGGTGTACTTTTACAAATATGACATTTTGGAGAGGAACCTTGCATTGTGCACTGTGAGTGATACCACATAGCAGCTCCGTGTGGAACTCATGCTCCCTGCTCAGGCTGTGGTCAGGAATGGCCTGCAGCTGCATCTCACTGAACCCAGGACCCTCCCCTCTGCACTTCCTCAAAGTCTGCTTAATGTCCTCAAATTCCTCAAATTTCTATTCCTGTGTGATTCAAGTTTCCCCCACTCCTTCACTGGTTTTCAGTACGCCCGATACATCTGCCTTTGTGTAAAATCCTCTTTCTTTTTGACAAGAGAAACCTAAAGCTGACCTCATTACAGGGAAATTATACAGTCCATTGAACATATGTCCTGAGAAACTTGAGATATGTTACAAAGTCCTCAGGCAGTTTTGCAGTTGAATTGCCAAGCCCTAACAACCATCTCTACATTTTTCCCACAAAGTGTTTCACGAAGTAGATGAATATGCTTTAGAAATCCCTAACCACTTCAGTTTATCTACCCAAGTGGGGGAGGTGGAGGAGGGGGGGTGGTTCATAGCCCATGACTTGTGATGAAGGACTGTCCATGGGGTTAGGGTTAGAGTTAGGGGTTAGGGTTAGGTTTAGATGGTTAGAGCTAAAGGGTTAGGATTAGGGTGAAGGTTAGGTTTAGGGTTTAGAGGTTAGGGTTGGGGTGATGGTTAGGGTAGGGCTTAGGCGTTAGAGTTAGTGTCATTACTGGCCTCAAGGTTAGGGTCACGGTCAGGGTAGTGTCAGGGTCATGGGATATGTGTTAGGATTTAGGATTTATTGTTTACAGTTTAGCGTTTAGGGTTTGGGGTAAGGGTTAGGTGGTTGGGGTTAGGTGTTATTGGTCAGGATTTAGGGTTAGGGTCAGTGTCAGTGTTTGGTTTAGGATTATTGTTTAGGATTTATAGTTTAGGGATTAGGGTTAGAGTTTAGTGTTCGGGTGTAGGGTTTAAGTTTATGGTCACAGTCAGGATTTGGGTTAGGATTTGGAGTTTGGGTTCAGGGTTATGGTGTAGGCTTTAGGGTTAGTATTATGGTTGCAGTTGGTATTGGGGTTAGGGTAGGGTTAGTGCCATGGTTTGTGTTAGGGATCAGATTTAGGGCTAGGATTAAGGTTAGGATTTGTGTTAGGGTTAGGGTTAGTAGTTAGGATTAGTTCCTAGGACACTGCAGAAGCTGAACCCACATTATTGCACTTGTCTCCCCGAAGGGCTGAGTTGAGGTTCCAAGGTCGGGTGCCTGTCAGGTTTAATATTTTGGTTCCAACCCAGAGAACACTATGGGAGAGTGGTCTGGTAGGCCTCAGGAATCATCTCGGGTAGCTGTAGCCAGTTTTGGAAATAACATGTTGATGTTCCAGGTTCTATGCTGAGTGATCCTTCACCTCTTCTTTTCCCCAGGGCGTGGTGTTGTCAGACTTTGCTATTGCGTCCCCATGGGTAGAGAGCCTTAAGTAGGGTTATGGGTTGTTACAGAGTCGTCGCCAGGGCTGAAGCAACTCTAGTCTCGTGATCTCCCTCAAGGGCTGAATTGAGGACCCATGCGACATTGCGTGTCAAGTGTAGGGTTAGGGTTGTGATAGCTTTAGGATTCGGTGGAGGGTCCTAGTTAGGTTTAGGGATAGGTTTAGGGTTATGTTCCAGGAGACACCTGGTGCTGAACCCAGAGCAGTGAAGTTGTTTCCCCAAAGTCTAATTTGAAGGCACAATTGAGGGTGTTGATTAGCATTAGTCTTTGAGTCCAAGGCTAGACAACTGTATAGGCCACTAGTGGGTTAGGCCTCTGGAAATCTCTCTGGAGCTTCAACCGGTCCTTCAAAAAGGCATAGTATATTACAGATTCTATGCGGAGTGATGCTGCACTGCTTGTGTTCCCCAGGCATGTGGTGTTGTCATATCTTGTTATTGGGTCCAATGGCGAGAGAGCCTTATCTAGGTTTAGGTTTCCGTCCAGTGACATTACCAGCTCCAAACAAAGCCAGTCTCGTCATCTCCCTCGAGATCTGAAGTGTGGGCCAATACAACGATGTGGATCAATTGTAGGGTTTGGGTTCGAGTTAGGTTTCGGTTTCGGTTGAGGTTTCTGATTAGGGTTAGGAGTAGGGTTCAGGGTTTGTTCCAAGGAGGTTCAAGGCGCTGAACCCATAGCAATGCACTTGTCTCCCCGAAGGGCTGAGTTGAGGGCACAAGGGAGAGTGCCGGTCAGGATTTGTCTTTGGGTTCCAACGCCAGACAACTCTATGGGCCACTGGTCGGTTAGGCCTCAGGAATACTTTCGAGCACCTGAAGCCCAGCCTTGGAAACAACTGGTGATGTTCCAGGTTCTATGTGGAGTACCCTGCACGGCTTCTGTACCCCAGGCACGTGGTATTGTCAGATTTTGGTATTGGTTCCCCATGGGAGAGAGCCTTAGCTAGGGTTATAGTTCGGTCCAGGGACGTCACCAGGACTGAAGCAACTCCCGTCTTGTGATCTCCCTCGAGGGCTGAAGTGAAGGCCCGTGTGATGGTACTGGTCAAGTGTATGGTTAGGGTTCGAGACTGGGTTAGGTTTGGGTTGGCCGTTCTGGTTGGGGTTAGGGTTACGGTTAGATCCCAAGAGGCTCCAGGCACTGAACCCACAGCAATGTGGTGTAGTCGGACCTTGGAAATGACTTGGTGATGTTCCAGGTTCTATACCGAGTGACCCTACATCGCTTCTGGACCCCAGGCACGTGGTGTTGCGAGACTTTAGTATTGGGTCCCCACGGGGAGAGAGCCCTAGCTAGGGTTAGGGTTTAGTCCAGGGATGTCACCAAGTGCAAAGCGACTCAAGTATCCTGATCTCCCTCAATGGCTGAAGTGAGGGCCCATGTGACGGTGCGGGTCAAGTGTAGCATTAGGTTTCGACATAGGGTTTGGTTTCTGTTGAGGGTTCTGGTTAGGGTTGGGTTAGGTCCTAGGAGGCTCCTGGCGCTGAGTCCACAGCAGTGCAGTTGTCTTCCCGAAGGTCTGAGTTGAGGGCACATGGGAGGATGCCGGTCAGGTTTAGTCTTTCCGTTCCAATTCCAGACAACTGTATGTGCCGTTGGTCATGTAGGCCTCAGCAGTCCTTTCGGGCAGCCTCAGCTGGGCCTGAGAAACGACATGCTGAGATTCCAGGTTCTATCCTGAATGATCCTGCACTGCTTCTGGACCCCAGGTGCATGGTGTTGTCAGACTTTGGTTTTGTATGCCCATGGGTAAGAGCCTTAGCTAGGTTAAGGGTTCCATCCAGGGATGTCGCCAGGGCTGAAACAACACCACTGTTTGCTTTCAGTGGAGAGCTGATGTGAGGGAACTTGTGTGGCTGTGAGTCTGCTGTAGAGTTAGTGTGCTAGATATGGTTAGGTTTAGGGTGAGGGTTATGTTTTGGGTCACTGTTGGGGTTAGGTCCCAGGTGACTGAAGGCAGTGACTCTACAGCAGAGTAGTTGTCTCCCTGAAGGCCTTAGTGCAGTATAGAAGAGAGGGTGTTGGTTAGCATTAGTCTTGGGTTCCAAAACCAGACCAACATCTGGCCCACCCTTCGGGTAGGCCTCAGGAATCCTCTCTTGCAGCTGCTGTTGCGCTTTGCAGATGACATGGTGATGTTCTATGTTCCATGCTGAGTATTTCTGCACCAATTCTCGAACCCATGTGTGTGCTGTTGTCAGGCTTTGGAATTGAGTCCCAATGGGGAGAGTGCCTTAGCTAGGGGTAGGGTTCAGTTCAGGGAAGTCACCAGGGCTGCAGCGACTCCAGTTTTGTGGTCTTCCCCGAGGGCTATCTTGAGGGTCTGTTCAAGGGCGCGGGTCAAGTGTGGGTTATGGTTAGAGATCGTTTAGGTGTAGCATTAGGTTTATGTTTAGGTTTACGGTTAGGGTTAGGGTTACGTCCCATCAGGTTCCAGGCACTGATCCACATGAGAACAGTTGTTTACCTGAAGGGGGTAGTGGAGTACACAATGGAGGGTGCTGGTCAGGATTAGTCTTTGGGTTCCAACTTTAGATAAATATATGGGCCACCCTTCAGATAGGCCTCAGGATTCTTCTCGTGAAGCTGCTGTCATGCTTTGCATATGACATGGTGATGTTCTATGTTCTATGCCTAGTATTTATGCACCGATTCTCAATCCCGTGTTTGTGCTGTTGTCAGACTTTGGAAATTAGTCCCCATGGGGATAGACACTTAGCTAGAGTCAGGGTTCAGTAAAGGGAAGTCGCCAATTCCGAAGCGACACCAGTGTTTTGAATTCCACGGAGGACTGAAGTGAGGGCATATGCGCGGCTGTGAATCTGGTTTAGAGTTAGTGTGCTAGATTGGGTTAGGTGTAGGGTGAAGGTTATGGTTGGGGTTATGATTAGGGTTAGGGTTAGGTCTCAGGAGACTCTAGGCACTGAACCCACAACAGTGGTGTTGTCTCCACGAAGAGGTGAGTGGTGGCCCCAAAGGAGGGTGTCAGTCAGGACAAGTCTTTGGGTTCCAAGGCCAGACAAATGTAAGGGCCACCCTTCGGGTAGGCCTCAGGATTCTTGTGCAGCTGCAGTCACGCTTTTGAAATGAGATAGTGATGTTCCACATTCCATGTTGAGTATTTCTGTACTGATTCTCGAAACCGTGTGCATGCTGGTGTCAGACTTGGAATTGGGTCCCGACGGGGAGAGAGCCTTACCTACTGTTTGGGTTAGGTCCAGGGAAGTTAGCAGAAGCGAATCGACTCCGGTTTTGTGATCTCCCTCGAGGACTGAATTGAGGGCCCATGCAACAGTTCGGGTCAAGTGTAGGATTTGGGTTACTGTTAGGGTTTGGTGTAGGGTGAGGGTTATGCTTAGGGTTACGTTAGGGCTAGGGTTAGGTCCCAGGAGGCTCTAGGCACTTACCCCACAGCAGAGCAGTTGTCTCCCCGTTGGGCTGAGTGGAGTACACAAGGGAAGGTGCCAGTCAGGATTAGTTTTGGGTTCCAATGGCAAACAAATATTGGGCAAGCCTCACATAGGCCTCAGGAATCCCCTTGTTCAGCTGCAGTTCCTCTTTGAAAATGACATAGTGAAGTTCCACGTTCCATGTCGAGTATTTGTGCACATATACTCAAACCCGTGCGTGCTCTTGTCAGACTTTGGAATTGGGTCCCCATGGGGACAGAGCCTCAGTTAGGGTTAGGTTTCGGTCCAGGGACTTCACCAGGACAGAAGCACTAACAGTGTTGTGAGTTCCATGGGGGGCTGAAGTGAGGGTACGTGCGTGGCTAAGGGTCTGGTGTAGCTTATTGAGATTGATAGGATTAGGTGTAGGGTGAGGATTATGTTTAGGATTAGGGTTAGGTTTAGGTCCCAGAAGACTCCATACACTGTTCCCACAGTAGAGCTGGTGTTAACTCGAAGGGCTGAGTACACAAAGGAGGGTGCCAGTCAGGATTAGCCTTTGATTTCCAAGGCCAGACAAATGTATGTGCCACCCTTCAGGTAGGACTCACGAAGCGTCTCATGCAGCTGCAGTAACGCTTTGGAAATGACATTGTGATGTTCCACGTTCCATGCCAAGTATTTCTGCACTGATTCTTGAACCCGTGTGCGTACTGTTGTCAGACTTCGGAATTGGGTCCCCATTGGGAGAGAGCCTTAGGTAGCATTAGGGTTTAATCCAGGGAAGTCGCCAGGGCTGAAGCAAGTCCAGTTTCATGATCTCCCTCGAGGGCTGAAGTGAGGGCACATATGAGGGTGTGGTTTAATGTAGGGTAGGGTTAGATATAGGGGTAGGTGTAGGGTGAGGGTAATGGTTAAGGGTAAGGTTAAGGTTACGGTTAGGTCCCTGGAGGCTCCAGGCTCTGAACGCACAGCAATGTATTTGTCTCCATGAAGGGCTTAGTGGAGTGCTCAAGGGAGCGTGCCAATCAGTATTAGTCTTTGTGTCCAAGGCCAGATAAATGTATGGGCCACCCTTCCCATAGGCCTCAGGAATCCTCTTGTGCAACTGCACTCGTACTTGGAAATGACATTGTGATGTTCCACTTTCCATGCCGGGTATTTCTGCACTGATTCTCAAACCCGTGTGCATGCTCTTGTCAGATTTGGATTTGGGCACCATGGGATAGAGCCTTAGCTAGGGTTATGGTTCAGTCCTGGGACGTCGCCATGAATGAAGCGACACCATTGTTGTGAAATCCATGGAGGGCTGAAATTAGGAACACACTTGTCTGTGGATCTGGTTTAGAGTTAGTGTGATAGATAGGGTTAGTTGTAGTGTGAGCGTTATGGTTAGGTTACAGTTAGTGTTTTGGTTAGGTCCCCAGAGGCTCCAGGCACTGACCCCACAGCACAGCAGTTGTATCCCCAAATGCTGAGTGGAGTACACAAGGGAGGGTGCCAGTAGTATCATTCCTTAGGATCCAAAGGCAGAGATGTATTGGCCACCCTTCGAATAGGCCTCAGGAATCCTGTCATGGGCTTTGCAAATAACATGGTGATGATACACATTCCATGCCAAGTATTTCTACACATATTTTCGAACCTTGTGTGTACTCTTGTCAGATTTTGGACTTGGTTCCCCATGGGGAGAGACACTTAGATAAGTTTAGGGTTTGGTCCAGCAATGTCCCCAGGGCCGAAGCAACTCCAGTGTTGTGAATTCTATGGAGCTCTGAAGTCAGGGAACATGTGCAGCTGTGGGTCTGGTGTAGACTTAATGAGATAGATAGGGTTTGGTGTACGGTGACATTTATGGTTAGGGTTACTGTTAGGTTTAGGTGTAGGTCCCACGAGACTCCAGACACAGACCCCAAACAGCAGGTGTCAACCTGAAGAGCTGAGTGTACTACACAAGGAAGGGTGCCCGTCAGTCTTCGTATTTGGGTTCCAAGACCAAACAAATGTATGGGGCACCGTTTGGGTAGGCCTCAGGATTCCCGCTGTGCAGCTGCAGTCGTGCTTTGGAAGTGACATGGTGAGGTTCTAAGTTCTATGTCAACTATTTCTGGACCAATTCTTGAACCAGTGTGCGAGCTGTTGTCAGATATTGGAATTGGGTCCCAATGGGTACAGAGCCTTAGCTAGGGTTAGAGTTCATTCCAGTGGTGTGGCCACGGCTGAAGAGGCTCCAGTCTCGTGATCTCGCTGCAGGGCTGAATTGAGTGCCCATGCAAGTGTGTGGGTCAAGTGTAGTGTTTGGGTTAGATATAGGGTTCAGTGTAGGTTGATGTTTATGATTAGGGTTACGATTAGGGTTAGGGTTAGGTCCTAACCCAGCAAGCTCCAGGCACTGAACGCACAGCAGAACAATTGTCTCCCTGAAGGGCTGAGTGTAGGACACACAGGAGGGTGCCTGTTAGGATTAGTCTTTGGGTTCCAAGGCCAGGCAAATGTATGGGCCGCCCTTCGGTTAAGCTCAGGAATCCTCTTGTGCAGTTGTAGTCACGCTTTTGAAATGACATTGTTATGTTCCACGTTCCATGCTGAGTATTGTTGCACTGATATTCGAACCCTTGTGGGTGCTGTTGTCAGATTTTAGAATTGGGTCCCCATGGGGAGATAGCCTTGGCTAGGGTTACGGTTCAGTCCAAGGAAGTCGACAAGGCTCAAGCCACTCCATTCTCATGATCTCCCTCGAGGGCTGTGTTGAGGGCCTTAGCGAAGTTGGGAGTAAAGTATAGGGTTCAGTTAGAGATAGGGTTAGGTGTAAGTTGAGTGTTATGTTTAGGGTTATGGTTAGGGTTAGGTTTAGGTCCAATGAAGCTCCAGGTACTGAACCCACAACAGTGCAGTTGTCTCCCTGAAGGGCTGCGTGGAGTGCATAAGGGAGCGTACCGGTCAGTATCAGTTCTTAGGATACAAGGGCTGGGAGATGTTTGGGCCACCCTTGGAATAGGCCTCAGGAATCCTGTTGTGCAGCTGCAATCACACTTTGCAAAAGACATGGTGATGTCCACAGTCCATGCCGAGTATTGTTGCACCAATTCTCAAACACATGTGCGTGCTCTTGTCAGACTTTGGAATTGGGTCCCCATGGTGTAGACACTTAGCTAGGGTAAGGGTTAGGTACAGGGAAGTCACTAAGCCCGAAGCCAATGTTGTTAATTCCATGGAGGGCTGAAGTGAGGGCACATGTGCGGCTGTGGATCTGGTTTACATTTCATGTGCTAGATAGGATTAAGTATAGGGTGAGGGTTATGGTTAGGGTTATGGCTACGGTTAGTGTTAGGTCCCAGGGAGCTCTCCATCCATGTAGTTTCAAATGGCAAGATTTTATTCTTTTTGAGGGCTAAGTAATATTCCATTGTGTGTATGTATGTGTATATATACACACACACACATATACATATACATACTATGTATATATGTATGTATTTATACCACGTCTTTATCCATTCATCCATTGATGGACATTTGGGCTTTTTCCATACTTTAGCTATTGTTGATAGTACTGCTATAAACTTTGGGTTTCACGTGTCCCTTTGAAATAGCATATCTGTATCCGTTGCATAAATACCTACTAGTGCACCTGCTGGGTTGTTGAACAGTTCTCTTTTTCATTTTTTGAGGAACCTACATACTGTTTTCCAGAGTGGCTGCACCAGCAGTGCCAGCCAGTGCACCAGTGCACCAGCAGTGCAAGAGTTCCTCTTTCTCCATTTCCTCGCCAACATCTGTTGTTGCCTGCGTTGTTAATGTTAGCCATTCTCACAGGGGTGAAGGGGAGTTTCATTATGGTTTTGATTTGTATTTTCCTGATGATGAGTGATTTTGAGCATTCTTTCATGTGTCAGATGGCCATCTGGATGTCTTCCTTGGAGGAATGTTTGCTCATTTCTTTGCCCATTTCTTCACTGGATTACTTGTTTTTTTTGGGTGTTGAGTTTGGTATGCTCTTTATAGATTTTGAATACTAATCCTTTATCTCATATGTCGTTTGCAAATATCTTCTCCCATTCTATTGGTTGCCTTTTAGTTTTGCTGATTGTTTGCTTCTCTGTGCAGAAGCTTTTTATTTTGATGAGGTCCTAATAGTTCAGATTTGCTTTTGTTTCCCTTGCCTCTGGAGACGTGTTGAGTAAGAAGTTGTGGACGTCAACATTAAGGGGGTTTTACTTGATTTCCCCCTTGAGGATTTTGATGGCTGCCTATCTTACATTTAGGTATTTCATCCGTTTTGAGTGTCTTTTGTGTGAGAAAGTGGTCCAGGCTCATTCTTCTGCATATTACTGTCCAGTTTTCCCACCACACTTGCTGAGGAGACTGTCTTTATTCCATTGGATCTTCTTTCTTTTGGTCAAAAATTAGTTGGCCATACATCTGTGGGTCCAATTCTGTGTTCCTGTTCTGTTCCATTGATCTGAGTGTCTGTTCTTGTGCCAGGACCGTACTGTCTTGATGATTACAGCTTTGTAATACAGCTGGAAGTCCAGGATTGTGATACCTCCTACTTAGGTTTTCTTTTTCAAGATTGCTTTGGCTATTCGGGGTCTTTTCTGGTTCCATACAAATTGAAGGATTGTTTGTTGTAACTCTGTGGAGAATGCTGGTGTTATTTCGATAGGCATTGCATTGAATATGTAGATTGCTTTGGGTACTATTGACATTTTAACAATATTTGTTCTTCCTATCCAGGCGCATGGAATGTTTTTTTGTTTTTGTGTTTTTGTCATCTTCATTTTCTTTCATAATCTTTCTATAGATTTCAGTGTATAGATTTTTCACCTCCTTGGTTAGATTTATTCCTAGGTATTTTATGGATTTTGGTGCAATTGTAAACGGGATCGATTCTGTGATTTCTCTTTCTGTTGCTTCTTTGTTTGAAGAGAAATGCAAGAATGTAATTAATTAAATTAATGCAAATAATGCAATTAATTAAATTAAATGCAAGAATGTAATTAATTTCTGTGCATTGATTTTATATCCTGCCACTTTGCTGAATTCATGGATCATTTTAGCAGGTTTGGGTGGAATTCTTTTATCAAGAAAGGATGCTGTATTTTGCCAAATGCTTTCTCTGCATCTATTGAGTGCATCATGTGGTTCTTGTCCCTTCTTTTATTGATGTGATGAATCACATTGATTATTTTGTGGATATGGATCCAGCCTTGCATTCCAGGTATAAATCCCACTTGGTCGTGGTGAATAAAGTTTAAATGTATCTTTGGATCTGGTTGTCTAAAATCTTGTGGAAGATTTTTGCGTCCATGTTCATCATGCAAATTGGTCTATACTTATCCTTTTTAGTGGGATCTTTGTCTAGTTTTGGAATCCAGGTAATGCCGACTCATAGGAAGAGTTTGGATGTTTTCCTCCATTTCTATTTCTGGGGCAGCTTCAAGAAAATAGATGTTAACCCTTCTTAAATGGTTGGTAGAACTCTCCTGGAGAGCCATCTGGCCCTGGGCTCTTGTTTTTTGGGAGATTTTTTATTACTAATTCAATTCTTTTTGGTTACGGGTCTGTTCACATTTTCTATTTCTTCCTCTTTCAGTTTTCATAGTTTGTGTATTCCTAGGATTTTGTCCATTTCTTCCAGATTGCCCATTTTATTGGTATATAATTGCTGATAATGTTCTCTTATTCTTGTTTGTATTTCTGCTGTGTTTGTTGTGATCTCTCCTCTTTCATTCTTGATTTTATTTATTTGGGTCCTTATTCTTTTTGATCCAACTGGCTGGTGGTTTATCAATTTTATTAATTATTTCAAAGAACCAGCTTCTGGTTACATTGATCTCTTCTGTTTGTGTGTGTGTGGGGGGGGGAGTTATTTGTTTTTGTTTTTATTTTCAGTTTTGAAAGCATTGAGTTTTGCTGTAATCTTTATCATTTCTTGTCTTCTGCTGGATTTGGTTTTTATTTGATGATCTCTTTTCCATTACGTTAAGGTATAAGCTTAGGTGTGTATCTGAGACTTTTCTTCCCACTTTAGGAAGGCCTGGATTGCTAAACTTCCTCTTATGACTATCTTTGCTGCATCCCGGAGCTTTTGGACTGTGGTGTTATCAGTTTTATTAGCTTCCATGTACTTTTTAATTTTCCTTTATCTTCTTGGTTCACCCATTTATTCTTTTTTTTTTAATTTTAGTTTTTATTATTTACAATGTACATCCAAATTAGTTACCGTATAGTTCAACAGTTATTTCATGAGTAGATTCCTTAGTGTCCCTTACCCATTTAATCCATCCCCCCCACAACCCCTCCAGTAACCCACTGTTTGTTCTCTATATTTATGTGTGCGCTTCCTTTGTACACCTCCGTTTTTATATTATTTTTGTTTCCCTTCCATTGTATGTTCATCTGTTTTATCTCTTAAAGTCCTCCTATGAGTGAAGTCATATGATATTTGTCTTTCTCTGACTACTAATTTCACTTAGCATAATACCCTCTAGTTCCACCCATGTAGTTGCAAATGGCAAGATTTCATTCTTTTTGATTGCTGAGTAATACTCCATGTCTCACACACACACACACACACACACACACACACACTACATTTTCTTTTTTTTTTTTTTTTTTTTTTTTTTTGAAATTTATTGACAAATTGGTTTCCATACAACACCCAGTGCTCATCCCAAAAGGTGCCCTCCTCAATACCCATCACCCACCCTCTCCTCCCTCCCACCCCCCATCAACCCTCAGTTTGTTCTCAGTTTTTAACAGTCTCTTATGCTTTGGCTCTCTCCCACTCTAACCTGTTTTTTTTTTCCTTCCCCTCCCCCATGGGTTCCTGTTAATTTCTCAGGGTCCACATAAGAGTGAAACCATATGGTATCTGTCTTTCTCTGTATGGCTTATTTCACTTAGCATCACACTCTCCAGTTCCATCCACGTTGCTACAAAAGGCCATATTTCATTTTTTCTCATTGCCACGTAATATTCCATTGTGTATATAAACCACAATTTCTTTATCCATTCATCAGTTGATGGACATTTAGGCTCTTTCCACAATTTGGCTATTGTTGAGAGTGCTGCTATGAACATTGGGGTACAAGTGGCCCTATGCATCAGTACTCCTGTATCCCTTGGATAAATTCCTAGCAGTGCTATTGCTGGGTCATAGGGTAGGTCTATTTTTAATTTTCTGAGGAACCTCCACACTGCTTTCCAGAGTGGCTGCACCAATTTGCATTCCCACCAACAGTGCAAGAGGGTTCCCGTTTCTCCACATCCTCTCCAGCATCTAGAGTCTCCTGATTTGTTCATTTTGGCCACTCTGACTGGCGTGAGGTGATACCTGAGTGTGGTTTTGATTTGTATTTCCCTGATAAGGAGCGACGCTGAACATCTTTTCATGTGCCTGTTGGCCATCCGGATGTCTTCTTTAGAGAAATGTCTATTCATGTTTTCTGCCCATTTCTTCACTGGGTTATTTGTTTTTCGGGTGTGGAGTTTGGTGAGCTCTTTATAGATTTTGGATACTAGCCCTTTGTCCGATATGTCATTTGCGAATATCTTTTCCCATTCCGTTGGTTGCCTTTTAGTTTTGTTGGTTGTTTCCTTTGCTGTGCAGAAGCTTTTTATCTTCATAAGGTCCCAGTAATTCACTTTTGCTTTTAATTCCCTTGCCTTTGGGGATGTGTCGAGTAAGAGATTGCTACGGCTGAGGTCAGAGAGGTCTTTTCCTCCTTTCTCCTCTAGGGTTTTGATGGTTTCCTGTCTCACATTTAGGTCCTTTATCCATTTGGAGTTTATTTTTGTGAATGGTGTGAGAAAGTGGTCTAGTTTCAACCTTCTGCATGTTGCTGTCCAGTTCTCCCAGCACCATTTGTTAAAGAGGCTGTCTTTTTTCCATTGGATGTTCTTTCCTGCTTTGTCAAAGATGAGTTGGCCATACGTTTGTGGGTCCAGTTCTGGGGTTTCTATTCTATTCCATTGGTCTATGTGTCTGTTTTTGTGCCAATACCACGCTGTCTTGATGATGACAGCTTTGTAGTAGAGGCTAAAGTCTGGGATTGTGATGCCTCCTGCCTTGGTCTTCTTCTTCAAAATTCCTTTGGCTATTCGGGGCCTTTTGTGGTTCCATATGAATTTTAGGATTGCTTGTTCTAGTTTCGAGAAGAATGCTGGTGCAATTTTGATTGGGATTGCATTGAATGTGTAGATAGCTTTGGGTAGTATTGACATTTTGACAATATTTATTTTTCCAATCCATGAACAGGGAATGTCTTTCCATTTCTTTAAATCTTCTTCAATTTCCTTCATAAGCTTTCTATAGTTTTCAGCATACAGATCCTTTACATCTTTGGTTAGATTTATTCCTAGGTATTTTATGCTTCTTGGTGCAATTGTGAATGGGATCAGTTTCTTTATTTGTCTTTCTGTTGCTTCATTGTTAGTGTATAAGAATGCAACTGATTTCTGTACATTGATTTTGTATCCTGCAACTTTGCTGAATTCCTGTATCAGTTCTAGTAGACTTTTGGTGGAGTCTATCGGATTTTCCATGTATAATATCATGTCATCTGCAAAAAGCGAAAGCTTGACTTCATCTTTGCCAATTTTGATGCCTTTGATTTCCTTTTGTTGTCTGATTGCTGATGCTAGAACTTCCAGCACTATGTTAAACAGCAGCGGTGAGAGTGGGCATCCTTGTCGTGTTCCTGATCTCAGGGAAAAAGCTCTCAGTTTTTCCCCGTTGAGGATGATGTTAGCTGTGGGCTTTTCATAAATGGCTTTTATGATCTTTAAGTATGTTCCTTCTATCCCAACTTTCTCAAGGGTTTTTATTAAGAAAGGGTGCTGGATTTTGTCAAAGGCCTTTTCTGCATCGATTGACAGGATCATATGGTTCTTCTCTTTTTTTTTGTTAATGTGATGTATCACGTTGATTGATTTGCGAATGTTGAACCAGCCCTGCATCCCAGGAATGAATCCCACTTGATCATGGTGAATAATTCTTTTTATATGCCGTTGAATTCGATTTGCTAGTATCTTATTGAGAATTTTTGCATCCATATTCATCAGGGATATTGGCCTGTAATTCTCTTTTTTTACTGGGTCTCTGTCTGGTTTAGGAATCAAAGTAATACTGGCTTCATAGAAGGAGTCTGGAAGTTTTCCTTCCCTTTCTATTTCTTGGAATAGCTTGAGAAGGATAGGTATTATCTCTGCTTTAAACGTCTGGTAGAACTCCCCTGGGAAGCCATCTGGTCCTGGACTCTTATTTGTTGGGAGATTTCTGATAACCGATTCAATTTCTTCGCTGGTTATGGGTCTGTTCAAGCTTTCTATTTCCTCCTGATTGAGTTTTGGAAGAGTGTGGGTGTTCAGGAATTTGTCCATTTCTTCCAGGTTGTCCAATTTGTTGGCATATAATTTTTCATAGTATTCCCTGATAATTGTTTGTATCTCTGAGGGATTGGTTGTAATAATTCCATTTTCATTCATGATTTTATCTATGTGGGTCATCTCCCTTTTCTTTTTGAGAAGCCTGGCTAGAGGTTTGTCAATTTTGTTGATTTTTTCAAAAAACCAACTCTTGGTTTCGTTGATCTGCTCTACAGTTTTTTTAGATTCTATATTGTTTATTTCTGCTCTGATCTTTATTATTTCTCTTCTTCTGCTGGGTTTAGGCTGCCTTTGCTGTTCTGCTTCTAGTTCCTTTAGGTGTGCTGTTAGATTTTGTATTTGGGATTTTTCTTGTTTCTTGAGATAGGCCTGGATTGCAATGTATTTTCCTCTCAGGACTGCCTTCGCTGCGTCCCAGAGCGTTTGGATTGTTGTATTTTCATTTTCGTTTGTTTCCATATATTTTTTAATTTCTTCTCTAATTGCCTGGTTGACCCACTCATTCGTTAGTAGGGTGTTCTTTAACCTCCATGCCTTTGGAGGTTTTCCAGACTTTTTTCTGTGGTTGATTTCTAGCTTCATAGCATTGTGGTCTGAAAGTATGCATGGTATAATTTCAATTCTTGTAAACTTATGAAGGGCTGTTTTGTGACCCAGTATATGATCTATCTTGGAGAATGTTCCATGTGCACTCGAGAAGAAAGTATATTCTGTTGCTTTGGGATGCAGTGTTCTAAATATATCTGTCAAGTCCATCTGATCCAATGTCTCATTCAGGGCCCTTGTTTCTTTATTGACCGTGTGTCTAGATGATCTGTCCATTTCTGTAAGTGGGGTGTTAAAGTCCCCTGCAATTACCACATTCTTATCAATAAGGTTGCTTATGTTTATGAGTAATTGTTTTATATATTTGGGGGCTCCGGTATTCGGCGCATAGACATTTATAATTGTTAGCTCTTCCTGATGGATAGACCCTGTAACTATTATATAATGTCCTTCTTCATCTCTTGTTACAGCCTTTAATTTAAAGTCTAGTTTGTCTGATATAAGTATGGCTACTCCAGCTTTCTTTTGGCTTCCAGTCGCATGATAAATAGTTCTCCATCCCCTCACTCTCAATCTAAAGGTGTCCTCAGGTCTAAAATGAGTCTCTTGTAGACAGCAAATAGATGGGTCTTGTTTTTTTATCCATTCTGATACCCTATGTCTTTTGGTTGGCGCATTTAATCCATTTACATTCAGTGTTATTATAGAAAGATATGGGTTTAGAGTCATTGTGATGTCTGTATGTTTTATGCTTGTAGTGATGTCTCTGGGACTTTGTCTCACAGGGTCCCCCTTAGGATCTCTTGTAGGGCTGGTTTAGTGGTGACAAATTCCTTCAGTTTTTGTTTGTTTGGGAAGACCTTTATCTCTCCTTCTATTCTAAATGATAGACTTGCTGGATAAAGGATTCTCGGCTGCATATTTTTTCTGTCTAGCACCCTGAAAATCTCGTGCCAATTCTTTCTGGCCTGCCAAGTTTCAAAAGAGAGATCAGTCACGAGTCTTATAGGTCTCCCCTTATATGTGAGGGCACGTTTACCCCTTGCTGCTTTCAGAATTTTCTCTTTATCCTTGTATTTTGCCAGTTTCACTATGATATGTCGTGCAGAAGATCTATTCAAGTTACGTCTGAAGGGAGTTCTCTGTGCCTCTTGGATTTCAATGCCTTTTTCCTTCCCCAGTTCAGGGAAGTTCTCAGCTATTATTTCTTCAAGTACCCCTTCAGCACCTTTCCCTCTCTCTTCCTCCTCTGGGATACCAATTATGCGTATATTATTTCTTTTTAGTGTATCACTTAGTTCTCTAATTTTCCCCTCATACTCCTGGATTTTTTTATCTCTCTTTTTCTCAGCTTCCTCTTTTTCCATAACTTTATCTTCTAGTTCACCTATTCTCTCCTCTGCCTCTTCAAGCCGAGCTGTGGTGGTTTCCATTTTGTTATGCATTTCGTTTAAAGCGTTTTTCAGCTCCTCGTGACTGTTCCTTAGTCCCTTGATCTCTGTAGCAAGAGATTCTCTGCTGTCCTGTATACTGTTTTCAAGCCCAGCGATTAATTTTATGACTATTATTCTAAATTCACTTTCTGTGATATTATTTAAATCCTTTTTGATCAGTTCATTAGCTGTTGTTATTTCCTGGAGATTCTTCTGAGGGGAATTCTTCCGCTTGGTCATTTTGGATAGTCCCTGGCGTGGTGAGGACCTGCAGGGCACTTCCCCTGTGTTGTGGTGTATAACTGGAGTTGGTGGGCGGGGCCGCAGTCAGACCTGATGTCTGCCCCCAGCCCACCGCTGGGGCCACAGTCAGACTGGTGTGTGCCTTCTCTTCCCCTCTCCTAGGGGCGGGATTCACTGTGGGGTGGTGTGGCCCGTCTGGGCTACTTGCACACTGCCAGGCTTGTGATGTTGGGGATCTGGCGTATTAGCTGGGGTGGGTAGGCAAGGTGCACAGGGGCAGGAGGGGCAGGCTTAGCTCGCTTCTCCTTAGGTGATCCTCTTCAGGAGGGGCCCTGTGGCAGCGGGAGGGAGTCAGATCCGCTGCCGGAGGTTTGGCTCCGCAGAAGCACAGAGTTGGGTGTTTGCGCGGAGTGAGCAAGTTCCCTGGCAGGAACTGGTTCTCTTTGGGATTTTGGCTGGGGGATGGGCGGGGGAGATGGCGCTGGCGAGCGCCTTTGTTCCCCACCAAACTGAGCTCTGTCGTCAGGGGGCTCAGCAGCTCTCCCTCCCTTTGTCCTCCAGCCTTCCCGCTTTCCGAGCAGAGCTGTTAACTTATGACCTCCCAGACGCTAAGTCGCGCTTGTTGTCGGAACACAGTCCGTCAGGCCCCTCCGCTTTTGCAAGCCAGACTCGGGGGCTCTGCTTGGCCGGCGAGCCGCCCCTCCGCCCCGGCTCCCTCCCGCCAGTCCGTGGAGCGCGCACCGCCTCGCCGCCCTTCCTACCCTCTTCCGTGGGCCTCTCGTCTGCGTTTGGCTCCAGCGACTCCGTTCTGTTAATCCTCTGGCGGTTTTCTGGGTTATTTAGGCAGGTGTAGGTGGAATCTAAGTGATCAGCAGGACGTGCGGTGAGCCCAGCGTCCTCCTAAGCCGCCATCTTGCCGCTTCTCCACACTACATTTTCTTTATCCATTCATCCATCAATGGACATTTGGGCTTTTTCCATACTTTGGCTATTGTTGATCCTGGTGCTATAATCATGGGGGTGCAAGTGTCCCTTCAAAACAGCACACCTGTATCCCTTAGATAAATGCCTAGTATTGCAATTGCTGTGTCATAGGATAGTTCTCTTTTTAGCTTTTTGAGGAGCCTCCATACTGTTTTCCAGAGTGGCTGCAGCAGCTTAGATTCCACCATTCATTGTTCAGTAGGATGTTCTTTAGTCTACAAGTATTTATTATCTTCACAAATTTTTTCTTGTGGTTGATTTCAAGTTTCATAGCATTGGGGTCTGAAACTATGCACGGTATGATCTCTTTTTGTACTTGTTGAGTACAAGTAAACATAAAATTATTTATGTTTACTTATTTTAGAGAGAGAGAGACACAGCATGAGCAGGGGAGGGGCAGAGAGAGAGGGAGACACAGAATCCGAAGCAGGCCTCAGGCTCTGAGCTGTCAGCACAGAGTCCGACACAGGGCTCATACTCACAAACCATGAGATGACGACCTGAGCTAAAGTCAGATGCTTAACTGACTGAGCCCCCCAGCCACCCACTTTAATGAACTTTTAAATGACACCGTTCAAAGGGCACTTGCTACTTTGCAAACTCAGAGAGAGAGAAAGAAGTGTGAAGAAACAGGAAGTGGTAAGAGTCGGCTGCTGAGTTTTACCGTAATTTGGCTTTGGAGGCTTTTTTTTCATTGGGTGAAGTGAGCACAGCATATTTGCCTGCCATTTACCACAGTAGACAGTGGGCCTCTGGGAGCCAAAACCCTTTCTTTCCTTTTTTTTTTCAATATATGAAATTTATTGTCAAATTGGTTTCCATACAACACCCAGTGCTCATCCCAAAAGGTGCCCTCCTCAATACCCATCACCCACCCTCCCCCCCTTCCAACCCCCATCAAAACTCTTTCTGACCAATGAGCTGGAATTTTACTAGGACCGCCAAGATGAGTTTTGCTATTTCAAGGACTAGGAGTTATCTTTTATTTTCACAACTAGGTAATTATCACATCATTCAACTCTGTCCTCCACGATATGTAGAAAATACCCAAATATAGTTGAGAGAGAAAGGGTTATAGCCATAGTGTATGAACCTTTCCCTTTAAAAAAATATGTTTAAATTATGCTTTATGATTTTTTTTAATTTTAGTGAGGGGGCATGCAAGTGGGGGAGAGGGACAGAGGGAAAGAGAGAGAACCTTAAGCAGGATTCACACTCAGTGTGGAGCCCAACACAGGTCTGGATCACATGATCCTAGAAAAATGACCTGACCCAAAATCAAGAGACTAATGCTCAACTGACTGAGCTACCCAGGTGCTCAATAGTCTCTTTCTTTCTGAATGCTGAATAGTAAATTTTCAACGTGAATTGGGGGATAAACAGGTATACATACATACATACATACATACATACATACGTATACCACTAAGAAAGCCATGAGTTGTTAGACATGAACTATATTCCATCATCTTTGTCTTCTAGTTATATTCATGCCTCAAGGTGTTTTTTGATTGCAATGCACGATCTTGCTGTGTGAGGTACAAATTGTTGTGTGATCAGTTTTCCGTGAAAGTCTTTCCTCACATCTGCCTTAACCACACGATGCAAATGTTGAATTCGAGGATGCATAGCTAATAGCCTTGAGGTCCAATAACTGTCAACTAGAAGTTATATTTTCTGTTGGGGAGAAATCCCCATATGATGGCAATGACTTTGAATTGGTAAGGGAAAGAATACTTTCATGCCTTCATGGTTCTTGCCTTTTTTCTGTCTCACCAAAATCAAGACTCAGGTCATGTGCCCGTTTATCAAGAAAACACCCCTTTTTTTCCAGAAAATAAAAACGCCCTGGAAGACAAGTGTGATGCATTGAGGTCTGTAAAAGCCACAAAGGAAGCAAAAGTCAAACAGCTGAAGGAGAAAGCACATAACCTAGAAGAATTCTATGAACAAAGAAAAGTGCCTACAAAAAAGTAAGATGGGGGCGCTTGGGTGGCTCAGTCAGTGGAACGTCCAAATTCGGCTCAGGTCATGATCTCACAGTCCATGAGTTCAAGCCCCATGTCGGGCTCTGTGTTGACAGTTCAGAGCCTGGAGCTTGCTTTCGATTCTGTATCTTCCTCTGGCCCTACCCAACTCGCACTCTGTCTCTATCAAAAAATGAATAAACGTTAAAAAAAATTTTAGAAAAGATGTTCATGTGAGAACTGTCACAAGGACCGTATTGTATGGGAGATCATGGCAGCCAGTAGAGATAATTGTATTTCTTTTGGAACTGGGTCCAGAGTATTTTTGCCCAATGCATTCAGTAGAATTGGACCTTCCCTTCCTACCTTGCTTTCTGTAATGTAACCTGCATTTTCCTTTCTGTCCTAAGTGCTTGCCACACATTGTGTCATGTTTTGGGGGCAGAAGAGGGAAGGTACCATCATTAATAACTTTAATACCTGGATCCACTCTGGAATCACCTACACTGTCCTGTAGGTTTCAATCGCATCACACTGTTTTGTCACGCAGCAATTAGGTCATTTTTGTTCAGGACCAGACATGGGTCAAAAATGTGTGGGGAAAAAAATGAATTATCTTGCTGCAGAAACAATGGAAGTTGCTTTCTGGAAAGTGGGTAGGGGTACCAGCAGTACTGGATCCCTGCATCCATTCTGCTAGTGAGATTGTTCACTGCAGGCCCAATCCCTAAGAAAGTCAAGTTGTTTCCTGTCCCCCGATTTTTCAAGTGTAACTCTTCTGAGTCTTGGCCAAAGCCTGCAGCTTCACTAGGGCTCATCTTTGCTGGCCGCCCCTGAACTAGAATTGTTTACTTCTCAGTCTGTGCCCATAAAGTTCTTCAGCTTCTTTGCCGTTCAAATGTATGCCCCCCACATCAATGATGAGTCCTAGGGAGTTTGGGTCCAACTGCCAGGCTGGCTTTGTCCTGGGCTTCCTTCTTCTCCATCTTGGTCTTGTGTGTCTTCGTGGGGTTGTCAGATACTTGGTGCATTCAGTCACATGTTTCCTCCTTTGTACAGTATTTCCTTTTGTTCTCAGGAGGAGATGGGGGACTTTAGAGTCCCTCACTCGTGTTGGAAAGGGAAGTCTTCTCTTCCCTGGAGACTCACTTTATGTTCATCCTTCCCGTAGCTGGGGTTAGGGCTTGCTCTGTCTCACTGGCATCTTGTTTTTGTCAACTCGTAAGCTCTTTCTGTGAGTGGGTACAGCACCCTGACCACCTCTCTATCTTCAACCCCTTACAACAGAGCCACTACATTACAACCACTCCAGCAAGCATTTGCCCAAGGACTGCCTGAGAGGCCAGAAGGAAATGCATGTGCCTTTCTCTGTCTAGTGCTTTTGTGTCATTTGCTAAGAGATTTTCAATTTTGCATGTGATTCTTGAGTACATCAAGTGTCAAGTTGAAACCATCTCAGTCAACACCACAAAGAAAATAGTCTGAGGGCAACACAGCAACCCAGCCTTGCCAAGCATTGCCTTCTGCTGCCTTCACTATCAATGGAATGAGTCTTGTTAAAGTAGATTTGGCTCCATGAAGTTGAGAGTTTTCCACCTGAAATCTCTTTCCTGGAAGTAAACCCAGACTGTGTGACAGTTCATATCAGGTTGTACGTCAGGAGATGAGGTTGTTCTAAGATTGGCCTTTTGAAGGTGGAGGCAGGGGTTGCAGTCCTGAACGCTAGCGATGTCTGGGAGTGAGCTGCAATGTTAGTGAAACCATATTCTGGAAGGTCGCCTTTCAGGTGATTGCCTGTGTCATGGTACAACTTTTGGACTGAGAATCAGGGCTCCCCATGGAGGTGTAAGACTAGTGATGATCCCCTGCTTCATCCTAATGGGTACAGTTTGTCAGATACGGTTTTTCACTCACTGATGAAATGAGTCTTCGCCATATCAAACAAAAGACCAACTCTGGGAAGGCACAAAATACAATGGTATTTGATGACTTTATGATAAAGGAGATGAAACAAGCGAACTAGAAAGACAGTTCCAATAGTAGAGACGTGGCAGCAGACAGAAGTTGAATTTTCTTGAACTTAAATGGGGTGTTCACTTCATTTCTCTGATTGGGTTGTCAGTGTGTGCATTTATGGGAGAAGTGGGGGAAGGGATATTTGCATAGGCCTTCAAGAGTGCTGGGAGGTAAAAAGGGAGAACTTCTGGACCTTGGTCCTGACTGTGTATGTATTTTTCCCATCTTAGGAAGCTGAAAATGACACTGTGAACTGGCGGCAAAGAAGAATCAGCTGGCAGCTGCAGGTAAAATTTGAAAATAGCTACAGAAGGGGCGCCCAGGTGGCTCAGTCGTTTAAGCGTCCAACTTCAGCTCAGGTCATAATTTCACAGTCCGGGAGTTCCAGCCCCATGTCAGGCTCTGTGCTGACAGGTCAGAGCCTGGAGCCTGTTTCAGATTCTGTTACATCTCTCTCTGTCCCTCCCCTGCTCATGCATGTGCTCACTCTCTCTCTGTCTCAAAAATAAACATTAGGAAAAAAAAGAAAATAGCTACAGAAGAAATAAACAAGTACAAGTGAGTTCAGCTAGTCTAGTAATTACCAGAAGCTCATGAAACTGCTGTTCATTTTTTGGTTTTTAATCTTTTTGCAATGTTTAAAGTCAACATATACATAGAGTATTAACAGATAAAAAAAAGGTAAGTTTAGAAAGAATAAAACAATTAAGTTTATAAACATTTGCAGATCTCAAGTAGTGGCCAGACTGTGTGGAAACTTTGTCCATGCTAACATTCCTCGGGGGTGGTGTCAATTGTCATCATCTGTAGGAAAGCAGTGTGTCGTACAATGAATCATACCCATCAACTTGGTAGTGCCATTTCATGGCCCTCGTCTTTGCAACCCTGGGAAACATGGTGAGGATATAAGTTATAGAAGAATAGATCTTTATAAAAAAAGACACTTGTCACATGATGAGTTAGAGAAAGATTGAAAATGGGAGGGAATTCTATGAACTCTGAACCCTACAGGCATGGGATAATGAGTAAGGAAAGGATGTAACAATAGCTTTGATCCTACTGTACATTGATAATCATGGGCAAAGTGTTTCATGTGTAAGAATAAATTGTATCAGGGGACAGATATGAGGTTGGTGGGAACGTGGGCAGCTTATTTAAAATCATACCCAATATTGGGCCTTATCTGACAAGAGCAATTGTAACTCACAGGCAACAAATTGAACAAACACGGGAACAGCTGCAGCAGACAGAGCTCACCTTTAGATACCAGGTAACCTGAGTTCTGCCTGACATACTGAACCCTTAGCACCTCACGCGGGTGGGTGTAGTGGCCCTTGGAATCCCTAACCATGGGCTTTTCATTGTTGGCTTTTTCAGCTTGCAGTTCATGAGAATGCTCAGGACAACTAGGTAAGTGTTTTCTTGTTTCCTCCCCTTTCTTTGTTGCACAGTGTGGCACCACCTTCCGACTGAAGGTGGATGTGTTTTTTCTCCCCCAGATCAAGACTCAGATCTGGGACAGGGAGATGGTGGAGCAGGGCAGGGAGGTCGCTTACTTGAAATACAGGTGTGGTCATTTAATTTGCGTTTTTATGGGTGTTTCCAGGGATGAGGCCTGCATTGTTAGTTGTCTAGTAGAGGACGTGGTGTTGCAACTCTTATAGAAGTCCATTATTTTTATGTATCCAAGACTGGACGGGATGAAAGCAAAGAGGCTGCCTGAGGGATACACGAAGCAGAAACCAATGGCTGCAAGACCAGAGACGCAGAACCCTCCGAGGAGAGGTAAGAGGCACATTGTGATGTGCCGCAATCTAACTTCTGCTGTGCAGCTTGTTCCTGTGGATGATCATTGTGTGGTCTGGAAAGAATCACAAGCACTAAGGACGGCAGGTGGTCTGAAGGGGTGACAGAAGGGTGTTCTCCTCTGCTGCCGCAGACAGTGAGGCACTTGTCCCTGAGACTGGTGGAGCTCATGCCCCTCCTCTACCGGTGACCCTCTCACCTCCTCTAGCATCCCCCTGTCTGAAGAGCCTGGAAAGGATGACAGGATATGGGCCTCATCATTCTTCCCACCCAGACTCAATGTGAAGACTTTAGTTTATTTGAGGAGAAGGTCATTTATTCACTAGTTTTAACGGTCTTTATTTTTGTTTGTTTTTGGGAACTCTAGGCCTACATCCGTCCACTCAAGTTCCATAAAGCTTAGCTTAGTCCTCTGATGGTATCAGTGTAACTCTGCAGGTTCACTGCTAACTTCTCACAGTTTTCCTTTTCTCTATAGTGTAAAATTAGTCTTTAGTTATATACTAATTGCTCTCATGTGGAAGGCAGCTTGTAGATAAGCTGAGAGATTGAACAATTTGCCTGAAGTCTGAAGAAATGCACGCTTCTTGAGGACTCATTGAGGATATACACCAAACCAGTATTCTCAATGTTAATCTTTTTTTTTAAGTTTATTTATTTTGAGAGGAAGAGACAGAATGCCAAGCAGGTTCCACACTGTCAGTGAGGAACCCAACGCTGGGCTTGAATTCACAAGCTGTGAGATCGTGACCTGAGCCAAAATTCAGAGTCGGATGCTGAATCCAAGCATCCTCATATTCTTTATCTGTAATGAAATCGTGATTTCCCATGATGTATACTGAGAAAACTGTTTTACTGATGAATTCTAAATTGCTAGTTGTGCCTGACCTGTCCACAGTTATGTGATTAATTATGAAACAACATGAACTAGAGCACCGTGAGGTCTTTATCAAGGTGAGGCGATGGTTCTCTCCCTTATCCTTGGGGGTCACCTGAGGCATGTGGGATACCCTCTGCCTCTGGTCAGGGACCTGACTGTAGGGAAAAGTTTAAGATATTTGAGGAATGAGTTGAGGGATTGTTTTCATTATGCCCAGTCCTCTGAAAGCAGAATAAACCTCTGTCCCTTCTAAGGTCTTTAGTAGATCAAGAAACTGCTGAAACCTCTGTGAGTTACAGCGGCTCTGGCTGTACCAAGAATGCAGACAAGGGCAAGGTAAATGCCGGGGCCATTCTCAGTTGTAACTCTTTTGGGAAACCCTAATCTTTATGTACAGCATGCTCACCCAGCCTTGTCTTGTTTTGCGTGTTGTGTGATATGTCTATTTCTTCTTTGTTTTCAAAACGCATACTCATAACCCAGGAGCCCACAGGCTTCTCGATTTTTAGTCTGTCAGCTTTCTGTGGTAAGTTTAGAAGCCAAAAGCGCTTAGAGACTGAGTACCTTAAGGTTTTTCCGTGAGTTTCAAGAAATAACGAGAGGAGGATGACTGCACACTCCAAACAGAAGTCTCCTGGCCTGGGTGACCCCTTCCAGACCTCACCTCTGTGGGAAGAGTGTGGTTGCTGTGTCATTCTTTCTTGATTCTGGCTAGGAGATGAACCTGTTAGAAACGACCTCATGATTCCAACTTTATATTTTGTGCCCTGTGCCATTTACAGTGGTCCTAAGATAAAGCCAGTGTCATCAGTCATCCCCTTCCTGTCTTTGTTGGTAAATGACTTGCCTGGAATCCTCCACCTATACCTTAGGTAAAAATAGTTTGAACACTGTGTCCTTCAATTGTGTTTCTATGAGCAGTTTTTGGTTGTGTCCCCAGTCACTGTTAGAGCTCATACAGTCTCATGACACATACCAGGAGTTTTGTATCAAAACACTTGCATGAAATCTGTTATGTGAATTTCTCCTTCTTTTTTTCTGTTGCACATAATTACTCTGTGTCCTATAGTATGCTTAAAGTCAGAATTCCCTATGAATTAAGATGAACACATCTGAGCTTTGTAGACATTCACCACAAGTAACTTGTTCTTCACAGAAGACTCTCATTCCCCTGCAGGATTCCAGGCAACCTCCACTCCCCATAGGTCTCAGAGGCCTTTGACAACACTTCAAGAGGGAAGACTCCTTTCTCAGGGAGAAGAGCAGAGGAGGCATAGAGAGGGTCCGGCTGCAGAACGTTTTGCCAGGAGTGGCTGTGATTCCATGAGCAGAATATGAGCCGTGTATTCCCACTCATTTTTTGTGTGTTCTTAATATACCAAAAGCAGAGCATCTGAAGTCGCTGGAGAGGAGGGAGGCAGGGTGAACCTGGACATCGATGGCTGTCTGTCTGGAGAATGCTACTTCATTAATCTGTAATTAATTCTGTTAACCCGTTAGGACAGGACCGTTGCCATTTTCTTCCACAGACATGGGCAGTGATGTGTGGTGGCAGTAGGTTAACCTCTTGCATCTACTACCCCAAGCTGTAGGTGCTATCCAGTGGCAGGGACAGAGTTTTCAGGTACTGATGCTACTCTCTTGGATCCTGGTGGCAGAGAAGGTGGCAGGTGCTGACACACTCTTCTCTGGGTTACAGCTGCTTTTGGTATTGGTTATCTTGTCTGGCATATGGATGTAGCTGTCACTTCTGTTCTGCAGGGCAGTCTGGATCCTGGGGACCTCCTCCATTAACTGGACGATTCTGCATGCCCTACCCTGGAGACACCCCACCCCCATGGACTATTAGGCACATCCACCTCCTGAACTTTGGTGGCCCTGGGGCCATCCAGAACCCCTCCACCTGCAACACTTGGTAAGATGATTTAAGCACTAGGAGTTGACTTGTAAAACACACTCACCTTATTTTTGTTGCTGTTAGGTCTTGGGCCAAGGTGCAGAGGCGGTACCACAGACCATTGTGATGCAAGGGGAATGTGTCTGCTGCCATTACCACATTCCTCAAGTTGCTCAGGATCTCATCTTTGTCCTTTCCCTCACCATGGGTTGGTACAGGCGTCTCTTGTAGAGAAGGAATGGGGCTGTATGCAGAAAACTAGACATAGCGTTTCAGCAGAAATGCCCTGTACACAGTCCACGTGCTGGGATCTGTGAGGCATGAGGCACAACGTAACGTATGTGCATCTAGTTGTGCCCCCAGCCATCCATAGTTGTTCGATGAGTGATGAATCATCTGAATCAGGGCTTTTATGAGTCTTCATCACGTTATAAGGGATGGTTCTTCAAGTTCTTCTTGGGGATCACTGGAGGCATGTGGGACACCCTGTGCATGTAATTTGGGATCTCACTGGGGCAAAGAGTTTAAGTTGTCGGAAGTATCAGGGGAGGGTCTTTTGTTTTTATTCTCCAAACAGTGGACTCAAATCAGAATAAACCTCCATCCCTTCCAGGACTTTTTACATGTCCAGAAGTAGGTGTCAGAATCAAGAGTGACATTGACACTGGCTCTGCCAAAACTGCAGAGAAGCACAAAGTAAATGCTGTGGCCATTTTCAGTTCTAAGTCTTTACGGACAGCCACATCTTTCTGTACAGGACACTCTCTTGCCATTGTCTCTGGTTTGTGTGAAGTATGGTCTGTCTGCTGTTTTTGTTTTTTTCCCAAATGCAAAACCTTTACCGCCGAGTCTATGGGCTTTCCTGTTTTCCAGCTGGCATCTGTTTGTGGTAACTTGAGCAGCTAAGCGTGCCTAAAGGTGGGGACCATAGGGCTTTTCCAATGTATTCCTGGAATAAATCAAGGAGGATGACACCACGTTCCACTTGGAAGTCTCCTACATTGCCTCATTTGTGTGGATCTCCTCAATGTGGAATCATTGCTCTTGCTGTTTCTTCCTCTCCTGTTTCCTTCTATTGAGGGTTTTAACATGGTCAGAAAAATCTGTGGGTATCCTTACAATTTCAAAATGCGAACTGCCTTCACTCCAACTTACATTTTTGTATGTGTCATTTAGAATGGTCTTAGACAAAGTAAACTTCATACCCATCAGCATTTGGGTAAACATGCTGTCCAGAATCCCCTCATGTGTGCCCTGGTCACAAATACTCTGAACTATAAGAGGTGGCATATTTGTCATAGAAAACATGCACTGATACTTAAGTTGTGAAGAGAAAAAATCCAAAATTACCTGTGTGGCAATTCCCCACGGTGTCCTTCACTTGTGTTCACATGAGCACGTTCTCTCGTGTCCTGTGTCACAGGTACAGCTAAAACATGGAAACTTATACCAGACATCAAAGTGCATTTGTGTTAATTTTGTCTTTTAGAATTTCAGCTCATTTTTCCAGAGAACACAATTACCCTGCCAAATATACTGTACTTAAGCTGAGAAGTACCTCTGAATTCAAATAAATTAGCTGAACCTAACTAACATGTATAGGCCAACTAACATGTATAGACTGCCTGTTTCTCTACGAGCATGCTTTCCCAGGTCCTCTACAGGCCCTCAGGATCCCCATCTCCCCATATGTCTCTGTGCCCATGGATAGCACTTCCAGAGAGAAGGAGACCCCATCGTTGGGACAGTAGTTTGGGCACAGGCAGGGGCTTAGAGACAGAACCTTGAGCCACGAGGGCTATGATTCCATGTGTGGACTACTGGGATTTTCATTCCTTCTCATTCTGTAGTTCTTCACAACACAATAAACAGCCTCTGTGGTGGAGGGGATGAAGGGTGGAGTGTGATCCTGGACATAGTTGCCTTCCTATTTGGAATATGCTACTTTGTTAATTTAGTATTCAGACTATAAATCTTCTAGGAAAGGGCCCTTCCTGTTCCTACGTTTCCAGACATGTGGGGACATTAGTTTACCCCAATCACATCCTCTTCCCACCCCAAAGCTGTAAGTGGAACCCAAAGTATGGATAGAGATTTTGGCACTGATGCTGCCCTCTTGGAACCTGGTGGTGGGGAAGCTAGTAGGATATGAGCACTGCTGCTTTGGGTTTCTGCTTTTTGCTGGTGTTGGTGCTCTGTTCTGTCCTATGAACATACCTCTCATTTCTTTTCCACAGGCTATTTTGTATGCAAGAGTCCTGGTCCTTTCCCAGGATTGCCTTGCAGGCTGTGCCCCGTGGACCACCCTTCACCACCAGTCATGGGCTATAGGCCACATCCCACTCCTCCACCTACTCTATTTGTTAAGATGACCTGAACTGGATGAGTGTATATTCATCTTCTTCATGATTGACTTTGTGTCAATGATGTAGAGGTAGTTGTGAGTCTTGGCAATCCAACTACAAACTGCCTGAGGACACTGTAGCATATCTCAAGTTTCTCAGGACATACATACAATGGGCAGTGTCATGTCCCTGTAATACAGTGAGCTATACGTTTCTCTTGTCAAATGAAAGAGGATTTTTTACACAAAAGCAGACGTAGCAGCAGTACTGGGGCGTATGTTGGAGACACAATGTGTTGGGTTCTCTAACTTTTAGAGCATCAGGTGTCCTGTGTGAAAGAGGGACATTCATTAAATGGTTCAGACCTTGTAATCACCAAAATGGAAACACCAGTGAAGGATCCAGGGCAAAAACGGGGGAACCTTGAATCATACAGGAATAGAAGGAAAGTTGAGTACAATAAGCAGAGTTTGAGGAGGTGCAGAGGGGAGGGTGTTGGGGTCAGTGAGATACAGTTGGAGGTCATTCCTGGCCACAGCCTGAGCAGGGAGTGTGAGGTCCATACGGAGCTGCTATATGGGATCGCTCTCAGTGCACAATGCACTGTTCGTCTCCAAAATGTCAGTGTGTTGCCAAAGTGCACACAGGTAATCATCTAAAAAGATTGTTGTCTCCCTGGATTTTCCTGAAGCTTCTGGTATTTGTGGGGGGAAAAGAGACCTGGAGATATGGGGAGTTTAACTTGGTCTTATGAAAATACTGTATGCCCAAGTTCATATCCCTCAGTGAGACTAAAAGTGGATACAGAGTCTAGATCAGCTGAGTCATCCTACAATTCAGGGCTGGTCAGATGCCACCACTACTGGACCCCTGTCATCACCCTGACTACAGCTTTGCATCTCCTCAAACTTCTCTCACAATATTATGACGCTTTGCCTGTGTTCCTGCTGTCTCAGCCCTAATACCAGTTCTCAGTGGGACCTACACAGAGCCTCAGCTGTGGTATCTGTGAAAACAGGGATAACATTTGTTTCCAAGAACAAGAGAAAAAGAAGACATTCAGTGCAGAAAGCATCTGCAAAATCTCTGGGAAGTGTCCCCTCACACCTCTCACAGTTTCAATTAAGATATCGCCACACAATGATCCTCCAAAAAAGATGGTCACGGGAGTTCATTAAACTAAGACTGTTAACAACTTAGCCCAGGGAGTGGGAATCACTGTTTTAAAAAATAAGACAATGTCCCTCGTTTTAGTATTAGAATTCGGGCCCTGTCACACAATGAAAGAAAAGATAATTATGAGAATGTGTACATTCAGAGACCTAGATCTGAAGACATTTTCTATTACATATAATCTCACAGATGCAGCCACACACTAAAGTGTTCATCTGAGGCAACAAATAAACTACAGAAGACAGAATGCATGTAGGAAAACATAAGATCACAGGGGAATAAACCAAAATCTCTTTGCCTTATAGGACAACTCTTTTGAAATTTGAAGAGGACTGTGCACGGTGACAGACAATCGTGTTTGTATATACATTTTAAGAAGGTGTCAGATCTACCTGAATGCTTTCCCTGCCCATCATGTCCCCTCCACTTTGTCCTTCCTATTGTCCCCTAATCTACCTTTCATCGTTTTGTCTCTGTGCCAGCGTCTGCTTCTAGGGCCATCTACTCTTGCTCCCCATTGAGTGCACACAGTGGGGTTCCTGTACACACAGGTAACAAAGTGCCAGAAATGGTGGTAGGGAGGATAGAAGCAAGATCACCCTTTGTGCAGGGGAACCTGAGGGAGTTTCCGGGGTGATGGGAACTACCTATATCTAGATGGATGGGGTGCTTATGCTCAATTATTTTAGAATTATTCCCTGACTCCATGGTGCCTTGGGGTCAGACAGGTATTTGTCCTTAGGAAATGGCTGAGATCTAATGATGGAGAATGATGAGGAACCAGCAGTTTCTGTAGAGAGGAGTGAGGGTCAGACCCACGCCCAGGATGCCAGGTCTCCACAGACAGCACCACGTGTAGGAGGACTCTGAGGAGCAGATATTTCTTGATCAGATCCATGAACTATATAATACTCCTGTAGTTTCCTCACTGAGTGATGGCAGAGCTGAGGCCAGCAGCGGAGGACACCCTTATCATGGCTGGAATGGAGCAGTGGGCCTGGGGGATTGAGTCAGGGAAAGGGCCAGGCAGAAGGTAGTGACAGGGAGTTTGAGAGACAAATGGAAGAGAAGAGAAGGGACACTTCTCTGCTGACTTCACCTACATTTCTCTGTGACCAAAACGAGACCCTTGTCTCCCACGGAAGGGAAGAGGGCTGGCAAAACACCGAGTGACATACTCAGCTCAAGTGTCCAGAGTATCTGCCTTGCTCTTGAGTACCTAACACAGGAAACACGTGCTTTCTGTCACGATTGGAACTGCAGCTCATACCATTTAGTGAAAATCAATCCAACTATGCATCCCTCAGCATTAAAGTGCTGCATAAAATTAAGTGAACAGACTGAAAGATACAAGGCAGGATAAAGTCCAAAGGTAGAGCGACGGCAATACTTACGGGAATACAGTCTATCCGAAAAGGAGGTAGGTACCCTAGTGCAGGCCTTCAGCCACCTGGGCAATATCTGAAAACGTAAAAAAAAACCAAGTCCTTACTCCAAAAGCAACATTGGCTCTAGACACAAAGGGATCATGATTAAGGTTTAGAGAGCAACCATAGGACTTCATGGTGCTGTATCCATGAGATCAAGTTTCATCAAATTATACCCTTTAATTTGAGGCTCTTTGTTATATGTAAATTATACCTCATTAAAGAGAGTTTCAAAACATAAAATTCTAGAAGCAAATGTGGGAAAGTTCCTGTCCAATCCTGAAGTGCATGGGTGATATGAGTCTCTCTGCCCATGTCTCAAAAATCCAAAATAACAAGAAAGACATTTAAAAAGTTAATAATAGCAGAGTAAGAGAACTCTGAGCTCACCCTGTCCAATGTTTTCAACTGCATAACATCCACATCAAAGTCCATGAAGCAGAAAGCAATTCAAAGACTGGCAGAACAAACTCCACACCTAAATAGAGAAAAGCTGCATCAGAAAGGTTAGGAAGGTCAGAAAGGTGGAGGCTGGCTGCCTGCAGAAGGAGCAGAGAAAGTGAGCCCTCACACCAGGGAGCTGACACAGGGAAGACTAATCTCCATAACATTGGGCATTAAAACCCAGGGGGGCTGAATTCCCTTGAGTTTAGATCCTGGCACTTTGGAGGTCAGCCGACCCAGCACTGGGTGATCCAGGAGGTTGAGTGATAGCCAGGTCCCTGCCTGTGTAAAGAGGCAACGTAAATATGGCATTTCACACAATGCTTTGGCCACAGGAGACACATGTATTCATGCTGATTCTTGACCCAGCTGGCCTGCCTGAGTCCCACTGACACCACTGAGAGCAAGCACAGCCCACAACAGGCACACAATCAGTCCAGACCCCTGCACTGAAAGGAAATGTAACCCAGACACAACAGCAGGGAGTGAGCAATACCCATATGATATCCTCTTGAAGGTCCAGGTCCTATAAATGGAGACATGCATTGCTGAGGACTCCAGGACCTCTTTTTCATAATGGCATTAATTTCAAGATCAGAAGGCACAGCTGACTTTCTTAACACAGAGAAATAGAGCCAGAGAGACAGACAAAATGGACACACAGAGATGTTTTATCTACAATGAAAGACCTACTCAAAGCCACAGCCAGAGATCTAAGCCAAAGAGATATAAGTAACATACCTGATACAGAATTTAAAGCAATGATCATAAGGATACTCAGTGGAGTTGTGGAATGAGTAGAAGAATGAGACCCCTGACCTAGAGATAAGATATAACACAGTAGACATTGAGGACACAGTAAAGGAGAAACACGCTTCCTGGAATGAACAGAGGGATGGAAGAAGCAGCAGAACAAACTAGTGCCCTCGAAGACTGAGTGATGGAAATTATCACACTGAACCAAAGAGAGAGAACAGAATTCTGCAACGTGAGATGAGACTAAGGGAACTCAGTGACTACAGGAAATATAATAATATTCATATTGTAGGTGTCCAGAAGGAAGAGAAAATGGGGAAGAAAATTTATTTGAGGAAACAATAGCTGAAAACTTCCCTAATTGGGGGAGGGAAACAAACATCCACATCCAGGAGACTAGAGAACTCCCATCAAAATCAGGCCAACACACAAACCTATTGTAAGCAAACTTGCAAATTAGGGTGAGAATGAAGAAAAACTTGTAAAAGCAGCAAAACAGTCCTTAACTTAGAAGGGAAGACCCATAAGGCTTGCTACATATTTCTGAACAGAAACTTGGCAAGCCAGAAGTGAGTGACATCACATATTCAAAGTGCTGAATGGAAAAATCAGCAGCCAAGAATACTCTATTCAGCAAGGCTATCTTTCAGGATGAAGCAGACACAGACTTCCCCAAACAAAAACTAAAGGAGTTTGTACCACTAAACCAGTCCTGCAAGAAATATTAAGAGGGATTCTTTGAGTGGAAAGGGGAGACAAACAGTGACAGTATAGAAGTAGAAGACACAATCAAGTAAAAAATGAACATTTCTGGAAAAAAAATCAGTTAAAGTACTCAGAGAAATGGATTTGAAATATAATAACATCTGCCAAAAACCTAAGGAGGAGAAAGTAATGGGTTCAAAGGTAAATGACCATCAACTTAATACAAACTGCTAAATGCAGAAGAGGTTCTATAAACACCTAACAGTAGCCATATCCTAAAACCAGTCATAAATATGCTAAGAACAGAGATAAAGAAATAAAAATATATCACTAAAGAAAATAAGCAATACATGAAAGAAAGGCAAGAAAGGATCAGAGAAAATCAATAGAAACCACAACAAAACAGGCAATAAAATGGCAATACATATATACCTACCAATCAATTTTGAAGGGAAATGGAGTGAATGCTCCAATCTAGAGATGTAGGGAGTAAGAATGGATGAAAAAACAAAACAGATCCAGATGCCTACGAGTGACCCACTTTACACCTCAAGAATGATAGGATAGAGAAACATCACACAAATGAATGTCAAAAGAAAGCTGGGGTAGCAATATTTGTATCAGAAAAAACACACTCAAAAAAGTACATAACAAGAGACAGAAGAGGACAGTATATAACAGTAAATGGTACAATCCAAAAAGAAGATAAACCAACTGTAAATATATCCCACAATTAAGTGGGATTTATTCCCAAGCTACAAAGGTGGTTCAAGAGAAGGCAAATACTCAACCAAAATGCCAAGACAAGTAGAATGCATCCCAAATGAAAGAACAAGATAAGGTCATGGCCAGAGAAATGGAAGGAACACTTTCAAACTCATTCTATGAGGCCGGCATGGCCTGGAGTCCAAACTGGACAAAGACCCCACCAAAAGGAAAACTACAGCCCAATTTCCCTGATGAAGCTGGATGCAAAAATTCTCAACAAAAAGTAGTAAACCAGATCCAACAATACATAAAAAGGATTATTCAGGAAAATGAGGTGCATTTTATTCCTGGAATGCACAATAGATTCAATATCTGCAAATCAACTGATGTGATACATCACATTGATAAAAGAAAGGATAACAACCACATGATCCTCTCAATAGGTGCAGAATAAACGTTTGACAAAATGCAGCAGCATCCTTTCTTGATGAAAAAAAGAAACGTCATGAAAGGAGGGATAGAAGTATCATGCCTCAACATGAGAATATCCAGATATGAAAGTCCCACAGCTCATATCATCTTCAATGGTGAAAAACTGAGCTTTCCCTCTAAGGTCAGGAACACGACAGGGATGTCCACTCTCAGCACTGTTATTCACCATACTGTTGGAAGTCTTAGCCTCAGCATTCAGACATTAAAAAGAATACAAGGTGTCCAAGTTGGCAAGGAGGAATCAATCTTTCCCTGATCACAGACACGATACTCTCCGTGGAAAATCCGAACGACTCCACCAAAAAACTTATAGGATTGATACAGGAATTCAGGAAAATATCAGAATATACAATCAATACGCAGAAGTTGATTGAATTTCTATACACCAGTAATGAATCAACAGAGAAATCATGGAATTGATGTAATTTACAACTGTGTTGAAAACCATAAAATACCCAGGGATAAACCCAACCAAAGAGGGAAAAAATCAGTACAGTTAAAACAATAGAGGGTCTCCTGGGTGGCTCAGTCGGTTAAGTGCCATCTTCGGTTCTGGGCACGATCCTGCATTTGTGGGATTGAGTCCCTTGATGGGCTCTGTGCTGACAGCTCAGATCTGGAACCTACGTCAGAGTCTGTGTCTCCCTCTCTCTCTCTGCCTCCCACCCCCCCCCCCGCTCATGCACTTTCACTTGCTCGCTCACTCTCTCAAATATAAATAAACATTAAAAAATTAAAAGAACAAACCATACAACATCTATAAAAGAAGTTGAAGAAGACACAAAGAAATTAAAAAAAAAATCCCATGCACATGGATTAGAAGAACAAATATTGTTAAAATGTCAATACTACCCAAAGCAATCGACAAATTCAATGTAATTCCTATCAAAATAACACCAGCATTTTTCACAGAGCCAGAGACAACAATCCTAAAATTGTATGGAACCAGAAAAGACCCCAAAGAGCCAAAGCAATGTTGAAAAAGAAAAACAAAGATGGAGACATTTCAATTCTGGACTTTATGGTGCATTAGAAAGCCGCAATCATCAAGACAGTATGGTACGGGCACAAGAACGGACACATAGATCAAAGGTCCAGAATAGGGAACCCAGAAATGGAGCCTCAAACATATGGCTGAATAACCTTTCACAAAGCAGGAAAGAATATCCAAAGGAAAAAGAAGAGTCTCTTCAGCAAATGGTACTGGGAAACCTGGACAGTGAGAAGTATGAACCTGGACTATGTTCTTAGACTTCTCTCTCTCTCTCTCTCTCTCTCTCTCTCTCTCTCTCCCTCTCTCCCTCTCTCTCCCTCTCTCTCTCTCTCTCTCTCTCTCTCTCTCTCTCTCACACACACACACACACACACACACACACACCTCAAAATGGATGAAAGATCTAAATGTAAGACAGGAAACCATCAAAATCCTAGAGGAGAAAACAGGCAACCTACCTCTTTGATCCTGACCGCAACAACTTCTTGCTTGTCATTTCTCCAGAAGCAAGGGCAATAAAACCAAAATAAACTATTGGGACCTGAAGATAAAAAGCTGCACAGCAGAGGAAACAATCAGGAAAACTAAAAGGAAACTTAATGGAATGGGAGAAGATATTTGCAGGTGACATATCAGATAAAGGGTTAGTATCCACAATCTATCAAGAACTTATCACACTCAGCACCCAAAAGCCAAATAATCCAGAGAATAAATGGGCAAAAGACATGAAGAGACACTTTAACAAACAGGACATCCAGATTGGTCACATGTGAAAAGATGCTCCAACTCATTCCTCATAAGTGAAATACACATCAAAACCACAATGAGATATCCCCTCATGCCTATCAGAATGGCTAAAATTAACATCTCCGGAAACGACAGATGTTGGCAAGGATGCAAAGGGAAAGCTTTTGCAATGCTGGTGGGAATGCAAAATGGTGTAGCCACTCTGGAAAATAGTATGGAGACTCGCTACAAAAACCAAAAATAGAACTACACTAGGACCCAGCAATTGCACTACTAGGTATTTACACAAAGGATGCATTAATGCTGACTCCAAGTGGCTCATGCACTCCAATGTTTATAGCAACATTATCAACAATAGCTACATTATGCAAAGAGGCCAATGACCATTGACGGATGAATGGATAAAGAAGATGTATATTCATACAATGGAATATTACACGGCGATCAAAAGGAGTGAAATCTTGCTATTTGCAACAATGTGGAGTGAACTGGACTTTATTATGATAAGGAAAATATGTCAGAGAAAGACACACATCATATTAAATTCCACAGAGAGAATTCATAACACTGAAGAATGTAGTGAAAGGAAAGCAAAAATAAGATACAAACAGAGATGGAGTCAAACGATAAGACACCGTTAAATAGAGGGAAGAAGCTCAGGGTCCCTAGAGCGTTACTGAATAGGGGTATGGGCTAAATGGGTAATGGGCATTAGAGACAGCACTTAGGATGAGTACTGGATATATTTTGTAATCGAAAGATCACTAAATTCTAATCCTGAAACTATATTCCACTATAAGGTAACTAACTTGGGCTTAAATATTAAAAAAGAAGAAATATTAAAAATAAGTAAAGAAATATACTGCCAGTCAAAAGAAAAGAATATATAAACCGGGCTCTTTTAGTGGAAATGAAAGAGCAAAATTGTTACAGACAAGAAAGGAATAGAGAAAACATCAAGATACAATGGTAAAACAACTAGTAGGGCATTAAATATATACCTATCCATAATTAATGTAAATCGACAAAATGCTCCAATCAAAAGACATTGGATAGGGGGACAGAATGGAAAAAAAAAAAGAAAAGAAAAAGAAAAAGAAAAGAAACAAAAAAAACAAGGCCTACCTTGGTGCTTCCTACAAAGCCTTATTTGGACTTAATTCACCTAAAGATTTAAATTGAGGGAATGAAAAAAACATTTATCATGCCAATAATATCAAAAGAAACCCAGTACCAATACTTATATCGGGCAAAAAACCTTTAAAATCGAGACTGTAGTTTGGTACCCTTTAGGTCAATACCTAGTAGTAAAATTGCATGCACCCAATATTTATAGCAGCTTTATCAACAGTAGCTAAATTATGGAGAAAGCCAAAGTATCCATCAAGTGATGAAGGTATAAAGAATTTGTGGGGTCTGTGTATGTGTGTCTGTGTATTCATGTATACGCATGTGTGTGTGTGTGTGTGTGTGTGTGTGTTCATACATAAATACATACATATGTATATACAATCAAATATGTCTCAGCTTCAAAAAGAATGAAATCCTGTCATTTGCAATGATGTGGTTGGAGCTAGAATGCGTTATGCTAAGTGAAATATGTCAATCAGAGAAAGAAAAATATATGATTTCACTCATGTGGAATTGAAGAAACAAAACAGATGAAAACATGGGAAGGGGGCAGGAAAAGAGAAGAGTGGTAACAAACCACATGTGTCTCTTAATGATAGAGAAAAAAAAGTGAAGGTTCATGGAGGGAGATGGGTCAGCTCGGGGCTAGATGGGGGACCTGTATTAAGAAGAGCACTTGTTGCGATGAGCACTGGGTGTTGTATGTAAGAGATGAATCACTGAATTCTACTCACGAATCCGAGAATGCACTGTATGTCAACTAAGAATTAAATATAAAAAAATAAATAAAGCTGTAACAAGAGATGCAGACGAACACTATCTCATACTAAAGGGGACAACCAAACAAGAAGATCCAATGATTGTAAATTTTGATGCCCCCAACATGCAACCACCAAGTATATAAAACATTTAACAACAACCATAAAAGAACTCATTTATAATACCATAACGATATGAGAGGATTTTAACACATAACTCACATCGAAGGACAGAACCTGTAAACAGAAAATCAACAAGGAAACAATGGCTTTGAATGACACACTGGACCAGATGGGTTTAACAGATATATTCAGAACACTCCATACTAAAACGACAGAATACACATTCTTTTCAAGTGCACATGGGGCATTCTCCATAATTGATCACATTCTAGGTCACAAATCAGGCCTCAACAGGTACCCAAAGACAGAGATCAGACCAAGCATTTTTTCTGACCACAAAGCTAAGAAACTTGAAGTTAACCATGTGCGCGTGCGCGCACACAGACACACACACACACACACACACACTAAGGGGGAAAGGCCACAAATAAAGGGAGGTTAAATAACATGCTACCAAATGAATGGGTCAAACAGGAAATCAATGAGAAAATACACTGAAACTAATGAAAATGAGAATACACTGGTAAAAATATTTGGAATGCGGCAGAAGCAGTGTATGATGGAAGTATATAGCAGTACAAGCCTGCCATAAAGAGCAAGAAAAATCCCAAACAATCCTAACTTATAACTAAAGGAATGAGAAGAACAGCCGAAGGAAGGAAATAATAGAGATTATGGCAGAAATAAGGAATATAGAAACCAAAAAGACACTAGACCAAATCAATGAAACCAGGGGCTGGTTCCTTGAAAACAGTAATCAACATGAAAACCTCCTAGGCAGAGTTTTCACAAAGAAGAAGGAAAGGACTCAAGTAAATAAAATCACAAATAACACAGGAGAAATAACAGGCAACGCCACAAAAATAGTTAGAAGATAATATTATGAAAATCTATATGCAACAAATTGGACACTCTGAGAAAAATGGAACAATTCCTAGAAACACACAAACTACCAAAACAAATGGGAAGATACATAAAATCTGAAAACAGAAAGAAATCAAATCAGTAATAAAAAAATTTCCCCCCAACACAAGAGTTCAGGGCCAGATGGCTTCACTAATGAATTCTACCATCCATTTAAGGAAGAGATAATATGTATTCTTCTCGAATTATTACAAAAAAATTAAAAAAAGAAGGAAAACTTACAAATTCATCTTATGAGGCCATCACTACCCTGATACCAAAACCAGTTAAAGCCTCCACTAACAATGAAAACTGCCAGAGCTCCTGTGTGGCTCGGTGGGTTTAGTGTCCAAATCTTAATTTTGGATTAGGACATTATCTTGCAGCGCATGGGTTCGAGTCCCACGTTGGACCCTGTGCTGACAGTGTGGAGCATGGCCAGGATTCTCCCTCTCCCTGTCTCTCTGCCCCTCCCTCACTTTTATGGACTCTATGTCTCTAAGTAAATAAATGCTTTAAATATGTTAAAAACATTTTAAATAAAACTACAGACCAATATCCCGATGAATATGTATGCATAAATTCACATCAAAATGCCTTCAAATTAAGTCAATAATACATTAATAGAATCATTTGCTATAATCAAGTGGGATATATTCCCGGACTGCAAGGGTGGTTCCACATTCACAGATCAATCAACATGATGCACCACAGTATTAAAAGAAAGGATAAGAACAATATGATGCTCTCAAGACATGCCGGAAAACGATTTGACAAAATGTCACATCCATTCACGATAAAACCCCCTAGCAAGTAGATTGAGACTCATCCTACCTGCACATAATAAAGGTCATCTATGAAAAACCCACAGCTCATCTCATCCTCAATGGGGAAAAATTGAAACTTTTTCTTCCAAGGACAGGGACAAGACAGGGATGATCCCTCTCACCACTGTTATTCCACATAGTACTGGAAGTTCTAGCCACAGCAATCAGACAACAAAAAGAAATAACAGGCATCCAAAGAAGAAGAAGAAATAATAGAAGAAGAAGAAGAAGAAGAAGAAGAAGAAGAAGAAGAAGAAGAAGAAATAATAATAATAATAATAAGAATAATAAGAATAATAATAATAATAATAATAATAGAAATTTCACTATTTGGAACTGACATGATGCTCTCTATAGAAAACATGAAAGACTCCCCCCAAAATTGTTAGAATTGATATATGAATTCGACAAATCAAAATATACAGAAATCAATGTACATAAATCTATTGCATTTCTGTAGACAAATAATTAACAGAAAGAGAAAGTAAGGGATCAATCCCATTGACAGGTGCACCAAATACCCCAAGATACCTGGAATAAACCTAACCAAAGAGGTAAAAGATCTGTACTCTAAAGGCTGTGAAACACTGATGAAAGAAATGGAAGAGGACACAAAGAAAAGGAAACACATTTCATGTTCATGGACAGGAAGAACAAAATGCTCTTAAAAGGTCTATACTCCACAAAACAATCTACACATGTAATGAAATCCCTATCACACAAACAAAACATTTGTCACAGAACTAGAACAAAGAGTCCCAAAATATGTATGGAGTGACAAAGACCCCAAACAGCCAAAAGAAATTGAAGACCAAAACTAAAGCTGGAGACATCACGCTTCTAGACTTTAGGTTATATTACAAAGCTGTACTGAACAGAACAGTATGGTACTGGCAACTAACCACAACAACAAAAACACAGACGCAGAGACCAATAGAATGGAAACCCAGACATGAACTCATACATATATGGTCAATTAATTCTCAACAAAGCAGAAAAGGATATCCAATGGGGAAAAAAAGATACTCTTGGGACACACGTGTGGCTCCAAAGCGTGTGACTGTGGATTCAGCTCCGATCATGATCTCAGCACAGTGCAGAGCATGCGTGGGATTCTCTCTCTCCATTTCTCTCTGCCCCTTTTCTGCATGTTCTCTCTCTCTCTCTCTCTCTCTCTCTCTCTCTCTCTCTCTCTCTCAAAAATAAATACAGAAACTTAAAAAACAAGTCTCCTCAACATGTGGTTTTGGAAAAACTAGACAGCAACCTGGAAAACAAAACAAAAACACAAACGGATCACTTTCTTACAACATACACAAAAATAAACCAACATGAATAAAGAACTATGTGTGAAACCTGAAACCATAAAAATCCCAGAGGATACCTAACACAGGCAGTACCTTATTTGACATTGGCTGTACAAACATCTTTGTAGATATATCTCCTGAGGTAAGGGAAACACAAGCAAAAATAATGGGACATCATAAAAATAAAAAGCTTCCGTCACAAAGGAAATAATCAACAAAACTAAAACACCTACAGAATATTTGTAAACGACATCTGATAAAGGGTTACTGTCCAAAATATATAAAGTTATACAGAACCCCAAAAATGAGAAATCCAATTAAAAATGGGCAGATGACATGAATGGATATTTTCCCAAGGTGACATAAACATAGCCAAGAGACACATGAAAAGATGCTCAGCATTACTCATCTTCAGGGAAATACAATTCAAAAGTACAATGAGATAACACGTCACATCTGTGAGAATGACTAAAATCAATGAATGATGAAACAGCAGGTGTTGGCAAGGATGTGGGGAAAGAGAAGCCCTCTTGCATTGTGGGAAGGAATGCAAACTGGTGCAGCCACTCTGGAAAACATCATGGAGATTCGTCAAAAAAAAAATGGAAATAGAACTATGTTACGATCCAGCAATTTCACTACGAGGTATTTACAGAAAGAACACAAAAATAATTCTTCAAAGGGATACATGCACCATGAGTTTACAACAGCATTCTCTACAAAAAGCCAACTTATGGAAACTGACCAAGCATCCATCAACTGATGAATAAACTGAGATGTAGTATATGGAATGTAATATTATTCAGCCATAAAAACATGAAATCTTGTCATTTTCCACGAGGTGGATGGAGCGAGAGAATGTTATGCTGGGTGAAATAAGCCTGTCAGAGAAACACAAATACCAGATGATTTCACTAACACATGGAAATGAAACAAAACAAAGTGGGGGGGGGGAGGAGACAGTGACAAACACTCTTAATGAGAAAACAAACTGAGGGGTTCCACAGTGAGGTGGGGGAATGGATGAAACAGCTGCTGGGGATTAAGAAATGCACATGGGATGAGCACCAGGTGACACGTGGAAGTGGTGCTCTATATTGTACACCTGAAACTAATATTACACTGTAGGTTTACTAAGTGTATTTTAAAGTAAAAGATAACATAAGTTTAAGACACCTACCTACCAGGTTTTCTGTAGTTTTCAATCACTTCATTAGGTTCGAAAAATAACCATAAGTTTTTTTAAAAAAGCATGTATGATGTGGGGGACAGTTTGTGCCCTTACCTCGGTCTCTGGTTCCAGCAGGACTCGGAAAGTGGGTCCCAGCTCATTCTTCTAGAAGGTCCTGAGACGAACATTTCGTGTAGTCAACTCCTAATGGAATGTAGCTACCGTTCTTCTGAATTTCTGTCAGGGTTTCTTCCCGGAAACAAGCCTGAATCTGGAACAAACCATCGACTGCATCTATGAGGTGATGTCATGGAACCACGCAATCCATGAGTCCTTTAGTAAAATACGTCTTGTTCAAATACTGTCCAGGAAATTGAGGAATGAAACACGGGAACAACCCAGAAAAATGCAAGGGCCTGTGCTGTTTAGCAACCATCATGCCCAGGGAAGCCACCCAGCGCCCCCTCCTCAGCACTCAGTACAACAAGGCAGCTTCTGTCTGGCGACTCAGGAGATGCCAAGTTGCTGCAAAGCTCCCAAGGTCTCCCCTGGGGCGGGGGGCAGAACCTGCTGGAAACACAGCTCTGCTCTCTGTCCTGAGACAGCGGTAGAGGCCCTGTGTCCTCTGGGAGCAACAGCAGTCCTTCTGCTCTGAGGTGCCCTGGGTCAGAAGAGCCGATGGCGCGCCCATCTGCTGGCCATCACTGCCTAGGCAGAGCAGCCCGCCCCTCCAGGTCTGTGGTGCTTGAGCTCTCTCTGCTGGCTACCATGGGAATTCCTGCAATGTTGAAGCCCCTGGTCGCTCAGCTGAGGGACTGAAGGTGCTCTGGGCAACTCTGCCTGTTCTCCACAATGGGAAGGGTCTTAGTGACAGGGCCTGGGACACAAAGAAATCTTTTCCTTCTCCTTTTTTTTTTTTGAGTGAAGAATGAAACAGAATTTATTAACATAATGACATCATTTGTAATGTTTTAAGCAATGTCCACAGAAAAATAGACCACCAATTTACACATGCTGAGCAAGTAATTGTGTTTACTACCAGAGTATTTAGGTTAGATAAAGAATTGACATATTTGAGAGAGAGATAACTGCTTCCAGCTATGGAACGAATGAGTCCTAGGGATACAAGAGACAGCCAATGGAATAGAGTCAATCCTGTAATAATATTGTTGCATGCTTTCACAGGATAGCTACACTTGTGAAGTACAACATGATTTGTAGACATATGGAATGACTACAATGTATGCCTAAAACTAATACAACAAATGTGTGAAGAATATTTCAATGAAAAGTTGACATCCTTTATGCTATCTTTAACTTATCTTTTTTTGCCAATAAACTATCAATCCTGGGGCGCTTGGGTGGCTTAGTCAGTTAAGCGTCCGACCTCCCCTCAGGTCATGATCTTGCAGTCCATGAGATTGAGCCCTGCATCAGGTTCTGTCCTGACAGCTCAGAGCCTGGAGCTTCCCCAGATTCAGTGTCTCCTGCTCTCTCCCCCCTCCCTCCCTTAGGCTCTCTCCAAAAAAGAAAAACAGAAACATTATAAATTAAAAAAAAATCATTCCTAATTTAGAATCTGTGAAATTCCATTTATACTAGATTCTCTAACATCACCATCTTGATGTGGAGAGCTTATCTGAATAGTCACTAATAATATCTTTGATGACACATATGTGGCAGGATAAGAATGCAACTTACAGGGAGCTACACATCTGTTATGAATTTACTGTATGTATCCTTGGCTAATATTTCCAATGAAATGTGCTTTAGGGATACAGATGTATGAAATAATGTCCATCAGTCATATAGGTCAAATTCCTATAGGATCATTCATTATGCCTTCAATTACTAATTGCCATCTCTTCAAAATTAAAAGAAAGCTGGGACAAGAAAATGTCTTTGAATTTGATGTAAGAGAAGACTATGGTGTTTTGTTTTTTATTTTTTTTTAATGTCCATTTTTTGAGAGAGAGAGGGGGGGGAGGGGCAGAGAGAGAAGGAGACACAGAATCCGAAGCAGGCTCCAGGCTCCGAGCTGTCAGCACAGAGCCTGACGCGGGGCTCGAACTCTCAAACTGTGAGATCGTGACCTGAGCCGAAGCGGACGCTCAACCGACTGAGCCACCCAGGTGCCCCAAGACTATGGTGTTTTAAAAGGTTCACCTACCATCTGGCATCCTCAGTTTGGCAGTGGACAGGAGGATAAAAACCCACGATCTTGATGCATACCACTAGCTCCAGAGGGAGAATATGGACCTTCTTGTCAAATACTTTTTATCAATATCAGCAGTTCAACTCTGCCAGGTCCAGACTGCCGGACCTGGGGGCAACACAATGCCTGATGCCTGGGTTCAGAACATGAGGAAGACCAGCTAGGGTAGCGGGGAGCGGCGGGGAAATCCAACAGGGCCTGGGGCAGTGAGGGAGATGGGTCCGGGTTCCCTCCCCACAGGGCGGCTCTAGTGTTTACCTGCCAAAGAGCAGCACACTCTCCCTCAAGACATCCCTCTCCATGACAGAACATGAGGCTGTGCCCCCACAATTCCAGGAGAAATGAGGGATACCCATCTTTTCAAATGCAATAGCCTCTGCAAAGCTTGGCCCCAGGGATGTTGGAGTCTTGGAGTCACACAACACTGATGCCCATGATACCTGCCATTTCTGCCCCAGCACTCAGAGACACTTCATACATCCCCTCTCCTCTGGCCAATCTCACCCCATCCACATTCCTGGACCAGGTCTCTACTTTCTCCTTGTACTTCCTCCTTGTCTCTCTTTCTCTCTAACCACATCTCTCTCTATTTCTTCCTTTCACTCTCTAGGACATGCCCAATTCCCCTATCACAAATTCAATGTCTCTCTCCCTGCCTGTCTCTTTCTCCACCTCTCCCCAGGCTTCAGGATATCTGCTTTGTGCATGCACCATGTCTAGGAGCACAGGGCACTCCTGTCTCTCCCTCTCTCATGTCTTGTTTTGTCCCAGGCCCTGATCACAATGGAGGAGAATCCCCTGTACAGCAGCTGCTCATGTTGACATTTGCTAGAGGAATGCTGGCAGCATGTGGACAGCCAGATTTACCCTTGGTGGCTAATCCATGACACAAAAACTTCTATAGGGCTGGCTGCTTCCCTAAGCTGGGAGGAAAAATGGGCTCAGAGGTTTCGGGGTGCCTGGGGCAAAGTGGATTGGCTTGGCCGATGTAGAAGGAGCCATATGCTTACCCACAACTCTCCTGGGTGGTGTCCAAGGAACCTATCTCAGACCATGGAGCTCTGCCCTCCCGATTGCTCAATAAGGCAACAGGCGAAGCTTTGTGGGACATCATGGGGGACATCATGTGGGACTCACCACAAAAGCTGCGCCATTTGTCCCCTTGAGGCCACCTAGATTGGTGCTATTGGGGGAAGCTGGTAAGGTGCACAAGGGCACAAGAGCTGAGTTAATGCAGGGCCTCCTTACCGGTCTCCTGAATCCATTCCTCACCATCGGAAGAGACCCTTTCCTGGAGTCAGATACCTGCCCTCCTCATCAGCATGAACCCCATCAACTAGCACGCACGCCATGTGCTCATGAGTATCTATCTACAGATATAACAACCACCACCAGATCTCCCTAAAGGATGTATCCAACTCCTCAGATGGAACTATAGGTCCCTTCCAGGCATTACAACCCCAAAGAATGATCTGTCTTCTTCCACCAATCCTGTACATACTATGTGTTGGCTGACTGCATACACAGGAACCCCAAAGTGTACGCTTGATGGGGAATGAGTGTTGATTTTCCTGGAAGCAGACACTGACACGGAAACACAACTGTGACAACTGTATTAGGGGACATTAGGAAGGACAAAGTGGAGTGGACCGGGTGGGCAGGGAAAGTATTCAGACCAAGAGGCAGATTAGACACCATCTCTAAATATATAATACCCATAGCTGGTTTGTAATGGTTCAGTGTCTTCTCCAAATTTCAAACGGATTGTCCTCTACGTCAAAGTGATTTTGACTTATTGCAAAGGGATCTTCTGTTCTCCTCTATGCATTTTGTCTTCTACAATATATCTGTGGCCTTGGATGAGCACATATTTGTGTGGCTGCATTAGTATGTCTACCTCAGATCTGAGATATAGATGCCTGAATATACACATTCCCATACTTATCTTTTCCTTCTTTGTAAAGTAGGACCTGAATTTTAATAGAAAAAACACAGGGGTCTTTGTTGTATCTTTTGAAACAGGAATTGCCAATCTCCCAACCTCAGGCATTATACCCTTAGTTTCATGAAACTGAATGAACATCTGTTGATGATCTTCTGTGTGCAGATACATTCATTTCCACCCTGAGAAGGGTGAATGCCCACTCATCCCATACATTTTACAAATTCCTTATGTGCTTAACCACCTCTTCATCGCACTGACCTCAGAGACCAACATTGTTCCTGCTTCTCAGATTACAATGCTGAGGCTCTGAGATGGCCCCACTGAGAGCTGGCATTAGGGCTGAGACAGCAGGATCACAGGCAGTGCCTCTGGAAATTGTGAGGGAAGTTTCAGAGATGTACACCTTCATGCAGGATAATGACAGTAGGTTCAGGGGTGCGGTGACAAGATTCCAGCAGGGGCGTTTCCTGGTCAACCCTGATTTCCCTGCTAAGAGTCTGATTCAGGCTGAAGGCCAAGGAAGCCACACAGCTAATCTACAACCTTTCATCACATTTAGTCACAGAGAGGCACGCAAACTTAGGCAGACAAGCATCCCATAAGAACCAAGGAAAACTACAAATCTCCAGAGCATTCTTTCACAAGGATCCAGGACCTTAAGGAGAATCTCCAAGAGAAACAATAGTCTTTATTTAGATAATGAACTAGGTGCACTTTGGCCACAATGATATTTCAGAGATGATACCTGCATGAACTATCCTTGAACCCATACAGCAGCTCTGTGTGGATGCCACTCTGCGCTCACAATCCCTGCCCAGGTTGTGGGCCCTGCCACAAATGGCCTCCAACTCCATCTCACTGAGTCCAACACCCTCCTCTCTGTACCATCTCAGCTCTCCCTTCTCATGCACAGTCTCCAATTCATTTCCATGAGTTTCATGTCTCCGTCTCTTGTACTTGAGGACCCATTACTGGAGCTGCCATTATTGTAGACCAGAAGGTCCATGTAATTTAACACATGTGACTCTCTCTCCATTAGGACAGTTGAAGCCCCTGATGGTAAGGGTTTGCCTCATCTCTCACAGAGCCAGGGATATGGATTGTGTGCTGGGAACATCTGCAGAACTGATATGCCTGCTTTTCTATTAAAAGACTCTTTCCTTCTCCACAAAGGATATATGCAGCCCAGCTCAGTAATGGAAATGACACAGCCCAACATATGTATGTCCTGAGAAACTTGAGGAATCTTAACAGTGTCCTCATCCAGCAGCACCCTTGCATTACAAAGCGTGTGAGGCCATCTCTACGTCTTCTCAAAGACTCAACAACATAGAAGCTGAACATGTTGAACATGTCAACTAATACGGCACAGTTCATCTCACAAATAGTTGAGGTGGAGGTGGTGGGTCCTGTCCCACCATCAAGGAGCTGGAGGTAGCCCATAGAGCCCATGAACAGTGATAAATTGTATCTGTGCAGGGTGGACCTGGGAAAGAAGGAGGTCCTCTTGCATCCATAGGGACCTACAGAACAGAAGTGACAGGTGTGTTGGTGTGACAGACAGAAGCAGAACACCCACAGTAGCTGAAACACGATGAAGCAGGTGTCAGCACCTGGCCCCTTGCTCATTCATGGGTTCTAGTAGAACAGAGCATCAGTGTCAGAAAACTCTACCCTTCCATGAGGTCCCACCTATAGCCTGAAAGTACCAGATGCCACAAGGAAAAACGACTGTCGCCACACGTCACTGCCCATGTTTAAAAATGCAGAAAGCCAACGAGTCCTGTTCTAGAAGATTGATGGCAGTAATGCCAGTCTAATAAAGGAACGTATTCCAGAGAGGCAGGCATCTGTGTCCAGGATCCCTCTGGTGTCCTCTTCCACCAGACCTGCAGACTTTTTCTTTGCACATTGAGAACAGACAGAACATGAAGGAATGAAAGAATAGACCAGAACCACACAGAGATCCAGGGCCACCCCAAGGTCAAAGCTCTACCTTTGATCCCATACCTGTCCTCACTCTGCTTCCCTCCCTTACAAACACATCTGTGCAAGGCCACAGAGACCTCTGAGGAGATGGGGATTCCTGGAGTCCAGCATTGGGGCCTGGATATGAGTTTTCTGAGGGAAACACATTACCTGTGCATATTCATTGGTCTCAAGTATGTTTATCTTAATTCACAGGTAATTCAGCTTTTAAATACAATATGAGTTGCAGAACTATTTTGTGCCATTGTAAAAGGGAGGTAGAAATTCTACCTAAAAGAATGAACACAAACATGTCTCAATTTCAGGTGAAAAACTCCCATAAGGTATCATGAGACAAAGTACCAATTACAACTGCTCCCGGGACACAAGAGAACCTACTCCTATAAACACAACTGGAGAACTCTGTGAGGTATTGGCCCTGCAGGTAATCACTGATTCTCTGCAGTTCCACGTACATTTTTTATTACATGTGCCACTTCTGAAAATTCAGAGTATTTCCACCTAGGGGACAACTGGAGAAATTCTCTATCATACATTTACCAACACAGAAGGACCAGTAATGAATTCTGAAATTTTTCTAAGAACCCTCAGCACTGCACAAACCACACAATATAATGTTGGAAAGAGTTTTTATCAATTCCAGTCATGAGGCTCATAGCAGACATTCTGAACACATTCATGGCCTACACTGAAATAGGAAAAAATGAAAATAATCAGGATAATCCCGTGTAAAAAGGTGTGGAAGGAGTTAGACGCTCCAGAAGACTTGAGGGTGCAGGGAAGTGTCATCCTCCTCAAGTTATTTCCACAAACACTAAGTGAGAGCCACGTGGTCCTCAGCCTCTATGCACTTGTGGCGTCCAGAGGCACTAGCTAACATGATGATGTTACATTGAAGAAGCCTGGAGGCTTGTGAGGACGTAAATCAAACAGTAAAGACACCAGAGGACAAAAAAAACAAAAACAAAAACAAAAACAAAAACCCAACAACAAACAAAAAACAAAAACAAAAACAAAAACAAAAAACAGACAAGGCCATATAAAAGATTCCAGAAAGTATTGTAACTGAAACTGGCAACAGAATTTACCTTGTCTTTTTCTGCATCCTTGGTAGAGACACAACTGATATTTCCCATTGGAGCTGCATCACGTCTTAGGTCTCATAAAGGATGGAGGCGGTTGGAGGTTGATTCTGACTTGCATAGACTGTGTGGAAGAAAAACAAACCATCCATCACGTTTCATTATATTCAACTCATTTACACTCTCGGGTCCCTTACCAGGGACAGAGTGTTTTCCACGTGCCTGGGGTGACCCTTGAGGACAAGAGGGAGATCTGATCCTGTCTCTTGAGGAAGGTTTACAGGGCCCTGGTTCAGGTGTTTTTATGACTAATCAAGCAGCTGTGAACAGCTCAGGTCTCAACTCGCTAGAAAAGTATGTTAGGGGTGTGTTTCATCCCTCAGAGAGCCCAGCACATGGTCTCTGTACAAGCTACATCTTAGGGAATGCTATGTCTGTCAGCATGTATAAGGCCTCTTTCCTTCTCTATCAGAGACACGTGTTGCCCATCTCACTATGTGGAAATGACTGCCCATTTCATGCATGTCCTGAGAAACTTGAAGAACATTACAATGTCCTCACTCAGGCTGACCTGAAAGCCCTGTGGTGCCATCACTGCATCTCCTCCAAACACATAACAAGTAAAAGACACAACGTGTTACATGGCCTTTCTTATGTTGAGATATGTTCCATCTACGGGGAATTTTTAAAGAGTTTTTTTTAGCACAAATGGATACCAAATTTTCTCAGAACTTTTTTTTCTGTGTCTATTGACATAGTCACAGCAGTTTTCTTTTTAATTTTGAAAATGTATGGGGCGCCTGGGTGGCTCAGCTGGTTGAGCGTCCAACTTTGATTCACGTCAGGATCTCACGGTCTATGGGTTTGAGCCCCGCATAGGCTCTGTGCTGACAGCTCAGAGCCTGGAGCCTGCTTTGGATTCTGTGTCTCACACTCTCTCTGTCCCTCCCCTGATCATGCCCACTCTGTCTCTCTCTCTCTCTATCTCTCTCCCCCTCTCTCTCTCCCTCTGTCAAAAATAAATAAACATTAAGAACATTTTAAAAAATATATTTATTTTGTTTACTTTAAATTTATTTATGTATTTCTTTAGTATATATTTTTTCAAGTTTTTATTTAAATTCCAGTTGGTTAACAGACAGTGTAATGTTAGTTTCAGGTATAAAATGTAGTCATCCATCACTTACATACAAAATCCAGTGTTCCTCACTACTAGCGCCCTCCTTAGCTGAACACCCATTTAACCCATGCCCCTGCCCACCTCCCTTCTAGTAATCCTCCGTTTGCTATTTATAGTTGAGTCTGGTTTCTGGATGGTTTTTCTTTCATTCAATTATGTGAGGGGTCATATTTATTGATTTACATTTCTGAAACATCACAGAGAAGCAGGTTTCTCTCATCCACTTTGACAGGTTTTCATGAGGGGATGTCCATCACAGCACATGATCTGCAAAAGGGTAAGACCCAGAAGTACCAGAGGGAAAGACAAAGCTTTAGGAAGAGGTGAAGGGGCAAGGGTGCTTCTGAGCCTAAGTAATGGCTCAGCAATCTGGCTGGGTGTCCCTTGGTCAAAGACTTCAGAAGGCCAGCAGTAACCTAGACTCACAAAGATCTTAGTAACATACATCAATGTAATTTAGAGTCACAAAAGCCTTAGAGCCACAGAGTGGATCTTCATCTATGATTAGGAGATGGTCACAGTTTTACAGGATATGATCATCGGGCCGGCAGTAGATGACTAAAATATTATTTAGGGCTATGATTTTAATTAAAAAAATGATGTGCAAAAATATGGGTGTGGAATGTAAAGAAAACTCACAGGACCATCATGGAGTTACTTACATTAAGGCCCCATGTCACTAACGCTAAATTCATTCCTGTAGGAATGTAACCTTTAACCAGTCAGCAATGAAATTCCTAGTCAGTGCTGGAAATTTAACTGATAGACAACTGCCATTCCCTCAGGGAGGAAATCTTGCCTAAATAAGGTATTCCATGCCACTAAATTTAAGTTTATTTATTTTGAGAGAGAGAGAGAAAGAGAGCACATGCAAGGGAGGGGCAGTAATAGAGGGAGAGAGAGAAGCCCATGACCACGAGGTCATGATCTGAGCCAGGATCAAGACTCGGACACTTAACCAAGTGATCCAGGCACCCCGAGAATGTGGAGTTTCAAAGGTTAGAAGCCTTGGCTGGGATACAGCCCTGAGGACACTGGCCTAATCCTTCAGAGAGGGCAGCAAACTACTTACAGGCAGATGGCATGGAAACAGTGACCTGTACATCGCCTGGTGCACACAGTGGGGAGATTATACACTATCATGGAGAGCATCCCTGAGAGGCAGTGTTCACAACAAGGGGACAAAGGAGCTAGGACAGAGGAGGTGTGTGGGACCATTTTCCTCCTCTTCCCCACAGCATAGACACAGAGCCATCTGCTGGAAACAATGTCATCCCCACACTGGCTGCCTAAGAAGCTTACACCAACTCCACATTCATGTGCTCTGGTGAGACTGGCCTTCTAGGTCAATCAGGCTTGCCTCAGTCCCAATGGAGGTGTCCCCTTCCCCAGAAGACCATCGGAAGCCCATGACCACACCACCTCTCTTGACCAGACAGTTCTGCAGAGCTTCACTTCGAGTGGCAGTCATTTCAAGTCTCATTTAAGAAGCAGATCAGAGCTGACCACCTAGATAAAACTCAGCACATTCTGGCTAAGGACCATACATTGTCCATACAACTGGCCTGAAGGATAGTGCAGCCAGAACACAAAACAGTGTATGCAACACACACCACAGACACTCCCTGATGTGTCAACCGCTGGACACTAGATGACCTCCTCTTCATAAAGCCATCCATCTCACAGGCAGCTAACATAATGAGCTTTTGTAACACAGAGAAGGCAAATACTCAGCCAAAATGCCAAGAGAAGAATGCATCCCAAATGAAAGAACAAGATAAGGTCATGGCCAGAGACATGGAAGGAACACTTCCAAACTCATTCTATGAGGCCAGCTTGGCCTTGAGTCCAAACTGGACAAAGACCCCACCAGAAAGGAAAACTACAGACCAATTTCCCTGATGAACCTGGATGCAAAAATTCTCAACAAAAATTAGCGAACCGGATCCAACAATATATACAAATAATTATTCACCACAATGAGGTGGATTTTATTCCTGGGATGCACCACCAATTCAATATCTGCAAATCAACTGATGTGATACATCACACTGATAAAAGAAAGGATAACAACCATATGATCCTCTCAATAGATGCAGAAAGGGCATTTGACAAAATGCAGCATCCTTTCTTGATGAAAAAAAAAAAAGCACTCGTGAAACGAAGGATAGAAAGATCTTGTCTGAATATCAGTATGTCCAGATACGAAAGTCCCACAGCTGATATCAACTTGAATGAGGAAAAACAGAGAGCTTTCCCCCTAAGGTCAAGAACACGACTGGGATGCCCACTCTCACCACTGTTATTGCACAAACTGTTGGAAGTCCTAACCTCAGCAAGCAGACAACAAAAAGAAATACAAGGTGTCCAAATTGGCAAGGAGGGTCAAACTTTCCCTCTTTGCAGACATGATAATTTCCAAGGAGATCGAAAAGACTCCATGAAAAAACTGTTAGGACTGATACTGGAATTCAGGAAAGTCTCAGGATATAAAATCAATATACAGAAGTTGACTGCATTTCTATACAGCAATAATGAGTCAGCAGAGAGAAATCAAGGATTGATGTACTTTACACCTGCACAAACAAACACCTGTTTGATGGGTGTTTACAACCATCAAACACCCAGGGCTAAACATAACCAAAGAGGTAAAAGATCAGTACACTTAAAAGAATAGAGGGGCGCCTGGGTGGCTCTGTCGGTTAAGTGCTGACTTCGGTTCAGGACATGATCCCGCATTTGTGGGTCTGAGTCCCGTGATGGGCACTATGCTGACAGCTCGGAGCCTGGAGCCTGCTTCAAAGTCTGTGTCTCCTCTCTCTCTCTTTCTGCCCCACCCCTGCTCATGTGCTCTTTCTTTCTTTCTCTCTCTCAAAAATAAACAAACAAAAAAATAAAGGAACAAACCATACAACGTCTTTGAAAGAAATGGAAGAAACACAAAGTAATGGAAAAACATTCCATGTTCATGAATGAGAAGAACAAATATTGTTAAAATGTCAATACTACCCAAAGCAATCGACACATTCAATGCAAGAGACTCTATTTTGGTACCCTTTGGGTAAATACATTTGGGTGACATTTCATGAACCCAGTATTTATAGCAGCATTATCAACACTAGCCAAAGTATAGAGAAAGCCCAAGTATCCATCAACTGATGAAGGCATAAAGAAGTTGTGGTGTGTGTGTGTGTGTGTGTGTGTGTGTGTGTATACGCATATGTACATATGTACATATGTGTACATTCATATATACATACATATGTATATACAATGAAATATAACTCAACTTCCAGAAGAATGAAATCTTGCCATTTGCAATGATGTGGATGGAGCTAGGATGTATTATGTTACGTGAAATATGTCAAACAGAGAAAGACAAATATATGATTTCACTCATGTGGAATTGAAGAAACAAAACAGATGAAAACATGGGAAGGGGGCAGGAAACGAGAAGAGTGGTAACAAACCACATGAGTCTCTTAATGTTAGAGAAAAAAACTGAAGGTTGATGGAGGGAAATGGGTCAGTGCTGGGCTAGATGGGGGATGAGTATTAAGGAGATAACTTGTTGTGATGAGCACTGGGTGTTGTATGTAAGGAATGAATCACCAAATTCTACTCCCGAATCCGAGAATGCACTGTATGTCAACTATGACTTAAATTTAAATAAATAAATAAATAAATAAATAAATAAATAAATAAATAGCTATAACAAGAGATAAAGACGGACACTATCTCATACTAAAGGGGACAGCCAAACAAGAAGATCCAATGATTGTAAATTTTGATGCACCCAACATGCGATCACCAAGTATATAAAATATTTAACAACAACCATTAAGGAACTCATTTATTATAATATAACGATAGTAGAAGACTTTAACACATCACTCACATCAATGGACAGAAGCTGTAAACAGAAAATCAACAAGGAAACAATGGCTTTGAATGACACACTGGACCAGATGGGATTAACAGATATATTCAGAACACTCCATACTAAAATGGCAGTGTACATATTCTTTTCAAGCGCACATGGGACATTCTCCATAATTGATCACATTCTAGGTCACAAATCAGAAGAAGAACAGCAGAAGGAAGGAAGTAATAGAGATTAAGGCCGAAATAAGGGATATACAAACCAAAAAAACACTAGACCAAATCAAGGAAACCAGGGGCTGGTTCTTTGAAAACAGTAATCAACATGAAAACCTTCTAGGCAGACTTTTCAGTAAGAAGAGAGAAAGGACTCATAAAATCACAAATAAGAAAGGAGAAATAACAGTCAACACCACAAAAATGCAGTTAGAAGATAATATTATGAACAACTATATGCAACAAATTGGACACTCTGAGAACATTCCTAGACAAATTCCTAGAAACACACAAACTACCAAAACTGAAACAGGAAGATACATAAAATCTGAAAACAGAAAGAAATCAAATCAGTAATAAAAAAAATCTCCCCCCAACACAAGAGTTCTGGCCCAGATTGTTTAACTGATGAATTCTACCATCCATTTAAGAAAGACATGATATGTATTCTCCTCGAATTATTACAAAAAAATAAAAAAAGAAGGAAAACTTACGAATTCATCTTATGAGGCCATCATTACCCTGATACCAAAACCAGATAAAGCCTCCACTAAAACCGAAAACTGCCAGGGCCCCTGTGTGGCTCGGTCGGTTTACTGTCTAACTCTTAATTTCGGATTAGGACATTATCTTGTGGTGCGTGCGTTCAAGTCCCACGTTGGACCCTGCCATTACAGTGTGGAGCATGGCCAGGATTCTCTCTCTCCCTATCTCTGTGCCCCACCCTCACTTTTATGTACTCTAAGGAAAGAAATAAACATCTAAAAATGTTTTTAAAAATGTTAAATAAAACTGCAGACCAATAGCCTGATGACTATGTATGCAGAAATTCTTATTAAAATACCTTCAAATTAAAGTCAACAATACACTAATAGAATCGTTTACCATAATCAAGTGGGATATATTCCTGGGCTGCAAGGGTGGTTCCACATTCACAGATCAATCAACATGTTGCACCACAATAATAAAAGAAAGGATAAGAACAATATGATGCTTTCAACAGATGCAGGAAAACTATTTGACAAAACGTCACATCCATTCATGATAAAACCCCTCAGCAAAGTACATTGAGACTCAACCTACCTGCACATAATGAAGGTCATCTATGAAAAACCCACAGCTCATCTCATCCTCAATGGGGTAAAATTGAAAGTTTTTCCTCCAAGGTCAGGGACAAGATAGGAATGACCCCTCTCACCACTGTTATCCCGCATAGTACGGGAAACCCTAACCACAGCACTCAGACAACACAAAGAAATAAGAGGCATCCAAATCGGCAAGGAAGAAGTAGCACTTTCGCTATTTGGAGCTGACATGATGTGTTGTATAAAAAACATGAAAGACTCCCTTAAAAACTGCTAGAATTGATATACGAATTCGACAAGTCACAATCTACAGAAATCAAGGTACATAGATGTACTGAATTTCTAACACAAATCATGAATTAACAGAGAGAGAAAGTAAGGGATCAGTCCCATTGAAAGGCTCACAAATACCACAGGAAACCAGGAATAAACCTAACCAAAGAGGTGAAAGACCTGTACTCTAAAGGCCGTGAAACACTGATGAAAGAAATGGAAGAGGACACAAAGAAATGGAAATACATTTCATGTTCATGGGTGGGAAGCACAAAATACTGTTAAAATGTCTACACTGCTCAAGACAATCTACACATATAATGAAATCCCTATCACACTAACAAAAACATTTGTCACAGAACAAGAACAAATAATCTCAAAATGTGTATGGAATGACAAAAGTCCCCAAACAGCCAAAACAAAATTGAAGAAGAAAAGCAAAGCTGAAGACATCACAATTCCAGACTTTAGGTTATATTACATAGCTGTACTGATCAGAACAGTATGGTACTGGCAAAACGACAACAACAACAACAACAACAACAACACACAGAGGCAGAGATGAATAGAATGGAAATCCAGAAATGAACGCACACCTATATGGTCAATTAATTTTCAACAAAGCAGGGAAGAATATCCAATGGAAAGAAAGATAGTCTGGGGACACATGGGTGACTCAGTCAACAAAGTGTGTGATTGTGAATTCAGCTCAGGTTATGATCTCAGGGCAGTGCAGACCATGCGTGGAATTCTCTCTCCCCATTTCTCTCTGCCCCTCTTCTGCATTCTCTTCTCTTCTCTTCTCTCTCTCTCTCTCTCTCTCTCTCTCTCTCTCTCTCTCAAAAATAAATTAATAAATTTAAAAAAAGGCTCCTCAACATATGGTTTTGGAAAAACTGGACAGCAACCTGCAAAACAAAACAAAAACAATGGACCACTTTCTTACAACATACACAAAAATATATCCAACATGGAGAAAGACCTATATGTGAAACCTGAAACCATAAAAATCCCAGAGGATAACACGGGTAGTATCTTATTTGACATTGCCTGTACAAATGTCTTTGTAGATATATTTCTAGAGGTAAGGGAAACACAAGCAAAAATAATGAGACTTCATAAAAACTAAAACCTTCAATCACCAAGGAAATAATCAACAAAACTAAAACATCAACAGAATGATATTGCAAATGACATCGGATAAAGGGTTACCGTCCAAAATATATACAGTTATACGGCATCCAAAAAATGAGAAATCTGATTAAAAATGGGCAGAAGACACGAATGGACATTTCCTGAAGGAAGACATATACAGGCCAAGAGACACATGAAAAAATGCTCAACAATACTGATCTTCAGGGAAATACAATTCAAAAGTACAATGAGAGAACACATCACATCTGTCACAATACTAAAATCAATGAAGGATGAAACAGCAGGTGTTGCCAAGGATGTGGGAAAGTATAACCCTCTTGCACTGTGGGTAAGAAGGCAAACGGGTGCAACCAGTCTAGAAAACGTCATGGAGATTTCTCAAAAAAAAAAAAAAACTGGAAATAGAAGTACCTTACGATCCAGCAATTTCACTCGAAGGTATTTCCACAAAGAATACAAAATCTTCAAAGGGATACATGCACCGTGATGCTTACAGCAGCATTTCCTACAACAGCCAAATTACAGAAACTATCCAAGCATCCATCAACTGATGAATAAATTGAGATGTGGTATATGGAATGTAATATTATTAGGCCGTAAAAGCATGAAATCTTGTCATTTGCCATGAGCTGGGTGGAGCGAGAGAATGTTATCCTGGGTGAAATAAGCCTTTCAGACAAAGACAAATACCAGATGATTTCACTAACACATGGATATAAAACAAAACAAAGCGGGGGGGGGGGCGGGGAGGAGACAGTGACAAACAGACTTTTAACTAGGAAACAAACTGAGGGCTTCCAGAGCAAGGTGGGGAATGGGTGAAAGAGCTGCTGGGGATTAAGAAGTGCACCTGGGATGAGCACCGGATGACGTGTGGAGGGGTTGCTCTATATTTTACACCTGAAACTAATACTACACTGTATCTTTACTCACTGCAATTTAAATTAAAGATAACGTACGTCAATGACAGGTACCTACCAGGTTTTCTGTAGTTTGCAATCACTTCACTAGGTTCGAAAAATAACCATGAAATTTTTGAAAAAGAATGTATGATGTGGGGGACAGTTTGTGCCTTTACCTCGGTCACTGGTTTCAGCAGAACTTGGAAAATGGGTCCTAGCTCATACTTCTAGGAGTTCCCAGGAAGAGAATTTCATGTATTCATGACCTAACGGAATGCAGCTCCCGTTCTTCTGAATTTCTGTCAGGGTTTCTTCCTGGAAACTAGCCTGAATCTGGAACAAACCATCGACTGCATCGATGAGGTGATGTCGTGGGACCCTGCAATCCACGAGACCTTTAGTAAAATACATCTTGTTCAAATACTGTCCGGGAAGGGGAGGAATGAAACACGGGAACAGCTCAGAAAATGCAAGGGCCTGGGCAGCTCAGCAACCAGCTTGCCCAGGGAAGCCACCCAGCGCCCACTCCTCAGCACTCAGTACAATAAGGCAAATCCTCTCTGGCGACTCAGGAGATGCCAAGTTGCTACAAAGCTCCCAAGATCTCCCCTGGGGCGGGCAGCACAACCTGCTGGAAATGCAGCTCTGCTCTCTGTACTGAGGCAGCGGCAGAGGCCCTGAGTCCTCTGGGAGCAATCAAAGCCCTTCCTGCTCTCAGGTGCCCTGGGTCAGAAAAGCCGATGGTGCGCCCTTTGCTGGCCATCACTGCCTGGGCAGAGGAACCCGCCCGTCCGGGTCTGTGGTGCTCGAGCTCTCTCTGCTGGCCATCATGGGCATTCTTGCAATGTGGAAGGCCCTGGTCGCTCAGCTGAGACACTGAAGGTGCTCTGGGCAACTAAACCTGTTCTCCACATTGGGAAAGGTTTTAATGACAAGGCCTGGGACACAAAGAAATCTTTTCCTTCTCCTTTTTGTGAGTGAAAACTAAAACCAAATTTATTGATGTAATGACATCATTTGTAATGGTTTAAGCAATGTTCACAGAAAAATAGACCGCCAATTTACACTTGTTAAGCAAGTGGTAATTGTGTTTACCACCAAAATACTTAGGTTAGATAAAGAATGAACACCTTTGAGAGTGTCCTTCACTTGTGTTCACATGAGCACATTCTCTCGTGTCCTGTGTCACAGGTACAGCTAAAACATGGAAACTTACACCAGACATCAAAGTGCATTTGTGTTAATTTTGTCTTTTAGAATTTCAGCTCATTTTTCCAGAGGACACAATTACCCTGCAAAGTGTACTGCACTTAAGCTGAGAAGTACCTCCGAAGTAAAATAACTTAGCTGAACCCAACTAACAGGTATAGGTTACCTGTTTCTCTAAGAGCACACTTTCCCAGGTCCTCTGCAGGTCCTCAGGATCCCCATCTCCCCATGTGTCTCTGTGCCCATGGATAGCACTTCCAGAGAGGAGGAGACCCCATTGTCGGGACAGAAGTAGATTGGGCACAGGCAGGGGCTTAGAGGCAGAGCTTTGAGCCATGAGGGCTATGATTCCATGTGTGGACACTGGTATTGTCATTCCTTCTCATTCTGTAGTTCTTCATATACACAATAAACAGCCTTTGTGGTGAGGGGGATGAAGGGGGGAGAGCGATCCTGGACACAGATGTCTTCCTAGCTGGAATATGCTACCTTTTTAATTTGGTATTCAGTCTATAAATCTTGGAGAAAAAGGGCCCTTGCCGTTTCTACGTTTCCAGACACGTGGGGACACTAGTTGATCCCAATCACATCCATTCCCCACCCCAAAGCTGTAAGTGGAACCCAAAGTGTGGGTAGAGATTTTGGCGCTGATGTTGCCCTCTTGGAGCCTGGTGGTGGGGAAGCTAGTAGGATATGAGCACTGCTGCTTTGGGTTTCTGCTTTTTCCTGGTGTTGGTGCTCTGTTCTGTCCTATGAACATACCTCTCATTTCTTTTCCGCAGGCTATTTTGTATGCAAGAGTCCTGGTCCTTTCCCAGGATTGCCTTGCAGGCTGTGCCCCGTGGACCACCCTTCACCACCAGTCATGGGCTATAGGCCACATCCCCCTCCTCCACCTACTCTATTTGTTAAGATGACCTGAACTGGCTGAGTGGCTGGTAAAGTATATTCATCTTCTTCATGATTGACTTTGTGGCAATGATGTAGAGACAGTTGTGAGTCTTGGCAATCCAACTACAAACTGCCTGAGGACACTGTAGCATATCTCAAGTTTCTCAGGACATACATACAATGGGCAGTGGCATGTCCCTATAATACAGTGAGCTATACGTTTCTCTTGTCAAATGAAAGAGGAGTTTTTACACAAAAGCAGACGTATCAGCAGTACTGGTGCATATGTTGGAGACACAATGTGTTGGGTTCTGTAATGAATGAGGTGCACCCCTAACTTTTAGAGCATCAGGTGTCCTGTGTGACAGAGGGACATTCATTAAACGATGCAGACCTTGTGATCACCAACATGGAAACACCATTGAGGATCCAGGGCAAAACCAGGGGAGCCTTGAATCATATAGGAATAGAAGGGAAGTTGAGCACAGTAAGCAGAGTTTGAGGAGGTGCAGAGGGGAGCGTGTTGGGGTCAGTGAGATGCAGTTGGAGGTCATTCCGGCCACAGCCTGAGCAGGGAGTGTGAGGTCCATATGGAACTGCTATGTGGGATTGCTCTCAGTGCAAAGTGCACGCAGGTAATCACCTAAAAAGATTCTCGTCTCCCTGCATTTTCCTGAAGGTTCTGGATATTTGTGGGGGGAAAAGAGCCCTGGATATATGAGGTATTTAACTTGGTCTTATGAAAATGCTGTATGCCCAAGTTCATATCCCTCAAGAGACTAAAAGTGGAGACAGGGTCTAGATCAGCTGAGTCATCCTACAATTCAGGGCTGGCCAGATGACACCACTGCTGGACCCCTGTCATCACCCTGACTACAGCTTTGCATCTCCTCAAACTTCTCTCACAATATTATGACAGCTGTGTTATCTGTGAAAACAGGGGTAATATTTCTTTCTAAGAACAAGAGAAAAAGAAGACATTCAGTGCATAAAGCGTCTGCAAAATCTCTGGGAACGGTCCCCTCACGCTTCTCACAGTTTCAATTAAGATATCGCCACACAATGATCCTCCAAAAAAGATGGTCACGGGAGTTCATTAAACTAAGACTGTTAACAACTCAGCCCAGGGAGTGGGAATCACTGTTTTAAAAAATAAGACAATGTCCCTCGTTTTTCTATTAGAATTCGGGCCCTGTCACACAATGAAAGAGAAGATAATTATGAGAATGTGTACATTCAGAGACCTAGATCTGAAGACAATCATTTTCTATTACACATAGTCTCACAGATGCAGCCACACACTAAAGTGCTCATCTGAGGCCACAGATAAACTACAGAAGACAGAATGCATGTAGGAAAACATAAGATCACAGGGGAATAAACCAAAATCTCTTTGCCTTATAGGACAACTCTTTTGAAATTGAAGAGGACTGTGCACGGTGACAGACAATCGTGTTTGCATATACATTTTAAGAAGGTGTCAGATCTACCTGAATGCTTTCCCTGCCCATCCTGTCCCCTCCACTTTGTCCTTCCTACTGTCCCCTAATCTACATTTCATCGTTTTGTCTCTGTGCCAGCGTCTGCTTCTAGGGCCATCTACTCTCGCTCCCCATTGAGTGCACACAGTGGGGTTCCTGTACACACAGGTAACAAAGTGCCAGAAATGGTGGTGAGGGATGATAGAAGCAAGATCACCCTTTGTGCGGGGGAGCCTGAGGGAGTTTTCTGGGGCGATGGGAACTACCTATATCTAGATTGATGGGGTGCTTATGCTCAATTATTTTGGAAATATTCCCTGACTCCATGGTGCCTTGGGGTCAGACAGGTATCTGTCCTTAGGAAATGGCTGAGTTCTAATGGTGGAGAAGGATGAGGGACCAGCAGTGACTGTGGTAGAGGAGTAAGGGTCAGACCCACGCCCAGGATGCCAGGTCTCCACAGACAGCACCAAGTGTAGGAGGATTCTGAGGAGCAGAGATTTCTTGATCAGACCCATGGACTACATAATCCTCCTGTAGTTTCCTCACTGAGCGATGGCTAGAGCCGAGGCCAGCAGCTGGAGGACACCTGATCATGGCTGGAGTGGAGCAGTGGGCCTGGGGGATTGAGTCAGGGAAAGGGCCAGGCAGAAGGTAGTGACAGGGAGTTTGAGAGACAAACGGAAGAGAAGAGAAGGGACCCTTCTCTGCTGACTTCACCTACATTTCTGTGTGACCAAAACGAGACCCTTGTCTCCCACGGAAGGGAAGAGGGCTGGCAAAACACCGAGTGACATACTCAGCTCAAGTGCCCAGGGTATCTGCCTTGTTCTTGAGTACCTAACACAGGAAGCACGTGCTTTCTGTCATGATTGGAACTGCAGCTCGTACCATTTAGTGAAAATCAATCCAATTATGCATCCCTCAGCATTAAAGTACTCCAACAAAATTAAGTGAACAGACTGAAAGATACAAGGCAGGATAAAGTCCAAAGGTAGAGCGACGGCAATACTTACGGGAATACAGTCTATCCGAAAAGGAGGTAGGTACCCTAGTGCAGGCCTCAGCCACCTGGGCAATATCTGAAAACGTAAAAAAAAAAAAAAAAAAAAAAAAAAGTCCTTACTCCAAAAGCAACATTAGCTCTAGACACAAAGGGATCATGATTAAGGTTTAGAGAGCAACCATATGACTTCATGGTGCTGTATCCATGAGATCAAGTTTCATCAAATTATACCCTTTAATTTGAGGCTCTTTGTTATATGTAAATTATACCTCATTAAAGAGAGTTTCAAAACATAAAATGCTAGAAGCAAATGTGGGAACGTTCCTTTCTAATCCTGAAGTGCAAGGGTGAGATGAGTCTGTCTGCCCATGTCTCAAAAATCCAAAATAATACACTTAAAAAATTAATAATAGCAGAGTAAGCAGACCCTGAGCTCATGCTGTCCCATGTTTTCAACTGCATAACATCCACATCCAAGTCCATGAACCAGAGAGGGATCCAAGACTGGCACAACAAACTCCACACCTAAATAGAAGCTGCAGCAGGAAGGTTAGGAAGGTCAGAAAGTTGGAGGCTGGCTGCCTGCAGAAGGAGCAGAGAAAGTGAGCCCTCACACGAGGGAGCTGACACAGGAAAGACTAATCTCCATAACATTTGGCAGTAAAACCCAGAGGGGCTGAATTCCCTTGAGTTTAGATCCTGGCGCTTTGGAGGTCAGCTGACCCAGCACTGGGTGATCCAGAAGGATGAGTGATAGCCAGGTCCCTGCCTGTGTAGAGACGCAACGTAAACATGGCATTTCACACAATGCTTAGGCCACAGGAGACACATGTGTTCATGCTGATTCTTGATTCTTGACTCAGCTGGCCTGCCTGGGTCCCACTGACACCACTGAGAGCAAGCAGAGCCCACAACAGACACGCAATCAGTGCAGACCCCTGCACTGAAAGGAAAAGTAACCCAGACACAACAGCAGGGAGTGAGCAATACCCATATGATATCCTCTTGAAGGTCCAGGTCCTATAAATGGAGACGTGCACTGCTGAGGACTCCAGGACCTCTTTTTCATACTGTCGTTAATTTCAAGATCAAAAGGCACAGCGACTTTCTTAACACAGAGAAATAGAGCCAGAGAGACAGACAAAATGGACACACAGAGATGTTTAGCCACAATGAAAGACCTAGTCAAAGCCACAGCCAGAGATCTAAGCCAAAGAGATATAAGTAACATACCTGATACAGAATTTAAAGCAATGATCATAAGGATACTCACTGGAGTTGTGGAATGAGTAGAAGAGTGAGACCCCTGACAGAGTTAAGATATAACACAGTTAGACACTGAGGACACAATAAAGGAGAAACATGCTTGCTGGAGTGAACAGAGGGATGGAAGAAGCAGACGAACAAACTAGTGACCTCGAAGACTGAGTGGTGGAAATTAATCACATTGAACCAAAGAGAGAGAACAGAATTCTGCAACGTGAGATGAGACTAAGGGAACTCAGTAACTACAGGAAAGATAATAGTATTCGTATTGTAGTAGTCCAGAAGGAAGAGAAAATGGGGAAGAAAATTTATTTGAGGAAACAATAGCTGAAAACTTCCCTAATTGGGGGAGGGAAACAAACATCCACATCCAGGAGACTAGAGAACTCCCATCAAAATCAGGCCAACACACAAACTTTTGTAATCAAACTTACAAATTAGGGTGAGAATAAAGAAAACTCGTAAAAGCAGCAAAACAGTCCTTAACTTAGAAGGGAAGACCCATAAGGCTAGCTACATATTTCTGAACAGAAACTTGGCAAGCCAGAAGTGAGTGACATCACATATTCAAAGTGCTGAATGGAAAAATCAGCAGCCAAGAATACTCTATTCAGCAAGGCTATCTTTCAGGATGAAGGAGACACAGACTTTCCCAAACAAAACCTAAAGGAGTTTGTACCACTAAACCAGTCCTGCAAGAAATATTAAGAGGGATTCTTTGAGTGGAAAGGGGAGACCAACAGTGACAGTATAGAGGTAGAAGACAAATTCAAGTAAAAAATGAACATTTCTGGAAAAAAATCAGTTAAAGTACTCAGAGAAATGGATTTGAAATATAATAACATCTGCCAAAAACCTAGGGAGGAGAAAGTAATGGGTTCAAAGGTAAATGACCATCAACTTATACAAACTGCTAAATGCAGAAGAGGTTCTATAAACACCTAACAGTAGCCAAATCCTAAAACCAGTCATACATATGCTAAGAATAGAGATAAGGAAATCAAAATATATCACTAAAGAAAATAAGCAATACATGAAAGAAAGGCAAGAAAGGATCAGAGAAAGTCATTAGAAACCACAACAAAACAGGCAATAAAATGGCAATACATATATACATATCAATCAATTTTGTGGGAAATGGAGTGAATGCTCCAATCTAGAGATGTAGGGAGTAAGAATGGATGAAAAAACAAAACAGATTCAGATGCCTACAAGTGACCCACTTTACACCTCAAGAATGATAGTGAGGATAGAGAAACATCACACAAATGAATGTCAAAAGAAAACTGGAGTAACAATACTTGTATCAGAAAAAAATACACTTAAAAAAGTACATAACAAGAGACAGAGGAGGACAGTCTATAACAGTAAATGGTACAATCCAAAAAGAAGACATAACAACTGTAAATATATCCCACAATTGAGTGGGATTTGTTCCCAAGCTACAAAGGTGGTTCAATATTCGCAAATCAATCAATGTGATACAATACATCAACAGGAGAAAGGATAAGAACCAGATGATCAGGGCATCTGGGTGGCTCATCCTTTAACAGTCTGAAATCAGCTCGGGTCATGACTTCATGATTCCTGAGTTCATGTCCCGCGTCAGACTCTGTGCTGAAAGCTCAGATCCAAGAGCCTCCTTCGAATTCTATGTCTCCCTCTCTCTCTGCCCCTCCCCTGCTCACGCTCTGCCTCTCTCAAAATTAATAAACATAAAAGAAAATAACCATACAGTCATTTCAATACATGCAGAAAGGAACATTTGCAAAGTACAGCATCCGTTCATGCATGTAACCCCCTAAAGTAGGTTTAGAGGAAACATACATTAACGTCATAAAGGTTAACTATAAAAACCCTGCAGTTATAATCAACCTTAATGGGGAAAATCTGAGCGCTTTTCCTGTAAGGTCATGAAGAAGACAAGGATGTTTCCTCATACCACTTTTAGTAAACAAATTCCTGGAAGTCCTAGCCACATCCAGCAGACAAACGAAATGAAACGATTTGCAGATTACATGACACTATATATAGAAAACCCTAAAGAGTGCACCCAATAACTGTTAGAACTGATAAATGAATTCAGCAATGTCACAGGATACAAAATCATTGTACAGAAATCTGTTGCATTTGTAGACAATATGGAAGCAGTAGAAAGAGACATTAAAGAAAACAGTCCCATTTACAGTCATACGCCAAAAATAAGATATCTATGAATAAATCTAACCAAAGTGGTGAGCGACCTATACTCAGAAAAGTATAAAACAGTGATGAAAGAAATTCAAGATGACACAAAGAAATGGAAGGACATTCCGTACTCATGGATCAGAAGTACAAATATAGTGAAAATGTCTATACTTCCCAAAGCAATTGACAGAATTAATGGAATTTCCATCAAATTACCGACAGCAGTTTTCACAGAACGACAACAGTCCTAAAATTTGTATGGAACTAGAGAAGACCGCAATATTCAGAGTAAACAATCTTTATGTGAAGTGATAATTATGGATGGCACTATGCCTCTGGATCTTCTGCTCCAAAACACAATAACTCTGGCTTAAGCATTTGAACAAACGTTAGGCATATCCCAGCCAAGGATCATTCTACAAAATACATTGTACCAACGTACCCTCAAAACTTTGCACCTTATGAAAAATATGGAAAAATCTAAAAATTGTCATGGCCAAGTGGAGCCTAAGGAGACAGGATGACTGTAATGTGGCAGCTGGGATGAGTCTGGTCTAGGAGAGGTTAAAACCGAAGCAATCTGAATACAAATATAAACTTTACTTCATACTACCATATCTCTTTGATACCTTGATTGTGATCATGTACCAACCATTATGACATCAATAGTGAGAAAACAGTCTGATGTATGTGGATACTCAGTATTATCTTCCCAATTTTTTTTGGTAACTAGAAACCCATCATGAAAGAATAGATTATTAGTAATCATGGTTTTTCTACACATAAGATTATATAACCAGTTCCAGTATTAGTTACTAGTGATGGCCATGTACCTATTCTTGTTGTTCTTACTATTGTTTAATTTAAATAACAGCATTCATGGTACAGAAAACTGAATGCATGATAAACACTTCATAGAAATATCTAGCTTTACATATTTTAAGATAATAACGTATGTATATAACACTCTATTATGTGGTATGTAAATTAAGTGTTTTTCTGATCTTGAACGAGCATGTCATTGAATGGCTTTCCATAAAGGTGGTTATGCTAGATCATGAATGAGTCTCAGATTTTACAGGATGTACGTCACATCATGCCTGAACATTGTCAAAAATAAAAACATACACGCAGACAGATGAAGCATTGTGACTGGCTCACTTATTGTAAAGAACCCTTGCTTTAATATTTTCACGTATACTTTTAGCAGGAATATAAGAGAATCAAATATTTCCAAATCAAAGAGATATTCAAAGACTGGAAGAACGATAGGGAGTTCAAAGGGTTTCAGAAGGATAAGATGTGACCATGAAGGGGGAGTCACAGGCAAGCAGCTTTCTCTGGTCCACACTGACATGTTTGCATGAGGATATGTGACTTGCCAAAGGGTAAGTCCCAGAAGTACCAGAGGGAAAGACAACGCTTTAGGGCGGGGTGACGTGGAAAGGGTGCTTCTGTGCCTAAGAGATGGGTCAGCAACCTGGCTGGGGGTCCCTGCGTCAAAGACTTCAAAAGGCCAGCAGTAACCTATACTCACAAAGATCTTAGTAACATAGATCAAAGTAACTTAGAGCCACAAAGATCTTAGAGCCACAGAGTCGACCTTCAACTATGATTAGGAGATGGTCAGAGTTTCACAGGATATGATCTTTGAGCCGGCAGTAGATGGCTAAAATATTATTTAGGGCTATATATTTAATGAAAAAAAATGTATGTGTAAAAATTTGGGTTTGGAATGTTAAGAAAAATCACAGGCCCATCATGGAGTTACTTACGTTAAGGCCACATGTCACTAAACCTAATTTCATTCCTGCAGGAATGTAACCTTTCACCGGTCAGCAAATAATTTCCTAGTCAGTACTGGAAATTTAACTGATAGATCCCTGCCATTCCCCTCAGAGAGCCAGTCTTGCCTAAATAAGGTATTCCATGCCACTTTTTTTTTTTAAAGTTTATTCAAGTTAGAGACAAAGAGAGCACATGCAAGAGAGGGGCAAGACAACAGGGAAAGAGAGAATCCCACAACCAAGAGGTCATGATCTGAGCCAAGATCAAGAGTCAGACACTTAACCAAGCCATCCAGGCACCCCGAGAATGTGGAGTTTCAAAGGTTAGCAGTCTTGGCTGGGATACAGCCATGATGGCACTGGCTTACTCCTGAAAAGAAGGCAGCCAACAACTTGCAGTCAGATGGCATTGAAACAGTGATCTGTACAACACCTGGTGCACACACTGGAGAGATTATACACTGATCGTGGAGAACATCCCTGAGAAGCAGTGTTCACAATGAGGGGACAAAGAGCTATGACAGGTGGGCTGCGTGGCACCATTTCCCTGTTCTGCACACCTCCCCCCCAGCAAAAAAAACACAGAGCCATATGCTGGAAACAAGGCAATCCCCACACTGGGTGCCTAAGCTGCTTACACCAACCCCAACTTCCTGGGTTCTGGCGAGACTGGCCTAGGTCACTGAAGCTTGCCTCTGTCACAATGGACCTGGCCCATTCCCCAGAACACCAGTGGAAGCCCATGACCAGACCACCTCTCTTGACCAGACAGTTATGCTTCACTTCTAGTGGCAATCGTTTCAAGTCTCATTTAACAAGCAGATCGGAGCAGACCTAGATAAGTCTCACCACATTGTGGCCAAGGACCATACATTGCTCATACAACTGGCTTGAAGGATAGTGCATCCAGAACATAAAACAGTGCATGCAACACACACCACAGACACTCCGTGATGTGCCAGGCCCTGGACACTTGATGATCTCCTCTTCATAAAGCCATTCATCTCAGAGGCAGGTAACATAATGAGCTTTGGTAACAGAGAAAGCAAATACTCAACCAAAATGCCAAGACAAGTGGAATGCATCCCAAATGAAAGAACAAGATAAGGTCGTGGCCAGGGACATGGAAGGAACACTTCCAAACTCATTCTATGAGGCCGGTATGGCCTTGAGTCCAAACTGGACAAAGACCCCACCAGAAAGGAAAACTACAGACCAATTTCCCTGATGAACCTGGATGCAAAAATTCTCAACAAAAAGTAGCAAACCGGATCCAACAATACATAAAAAGGATTATTCAGGACAGTGAGGTGGATTTTGTTCCTGGAATGCACAATAGATTCAATATCTGCAAATCAACTGATGTGATACATCACATTGATAAAAGAAAGGATAACAACCACATGATCCTCTCCATAGATGCAGAATAAACGTTTGACAAAATGCAGCAGCATCCTTTCGTGGTGAAAAAAAAAAAAAAAAAAACCTCATGAAAGGAGGGATAGAAGTATCATGCCTCAACATGAGAATATCCAGATATGAAAGTCCCACAGCTCATATCATCTTCAATGGTGAAAAACTGAACACGACGGGGATATCCACTCTCAGCACTTTTATTCACCATACTGTTGGAAGTCTTAGCCTCAGCAATCAGACATCAAAAAGAATACAAGGTGTCCAAGTTGGCAAGGAGGAATCAATCTTTCCCTGCTCACAGACATGATACTCTCCGTGGAAAATCCAAATGACTCCACCAAAAAACTTCTAGGATTGATACAGGAATTCAGGAAAGTATCAGAATATACAATCAATATGCAGAAGTTGATTGCATTTCTATACACCAGTAATGAATCAACAGAGAAATCAAGGAATTGATGTCATTTACAACTGCACTGAAAACCATAAAATACCCAGGGATAAACCCAACCAAAGAGGGAAAAGATCAGTACAGTTAAAACAATAGAGGGTCTCCTGGGTGGCTCAGTCGGTTAAGTGCTGTCTTCGGTTCTGGGCATGATCCTGCATTTGTGGGATTGAGTCCCTTGACGGGCTCTGTGCTGACAGCTCAGAGTCTGGAGCCTGCCTCAGAGTCTGTGTCTCCCTCTCTCTCTCTGCCCTCCCCCCCCCCCCACTCATGCGCTGTCACTTGCTCGCTCACTCTCTCAAATATAAATAAACATTAAAAAATTAAAAGAACAAACCATACAACGTCTATAAAAGAAGTTGAAGAAGACACAAAGAAATGAAAAAAAAATCCCATGCACATGGATTAGAAGAACAAATATTGTTAAAATGTCAATACTACCCAAAGCAATCGACAAATTCAATGTAATTCCTATCAAAATAACACCAGCATTTTCCACAGAGCTAGAGACAACAATCCTAAAATTGTATGGAACCAGAAAAGACCCCAAGGAGCCAAAGTAATGTTGAAAAAGAAAAACAAAGATGGAGACATTACAATTCTGGACTTTATGGTGCATTAGAAAGCCGCAATCATCAAGACAGTATGGTGTGGGCACAAGAACAGACACATAGATCAAAGGACCAGAATACGGAACCCAGAAATGGAGCCTCAAACATATGGCTGAATAACCTTTCACAAAGCAGGAAAGAATATCCAAAGGAAAAAGAAGAGTCTCTTCAGCAAATGGTACTGGGAAAACTGGACAGTGAGAAGTATGAACCTGGACTATGTTCTTAAATTTCTCTCTCTCTCTCTCTCTCTCTCTCTCTCTCTCTCTCTCTCTCTTACACACACACACACACACACACACACACACACACACACACCTCAAAATGGATGAAAGATCTAGATGTAAGACAGGAGACCATCAAAATCCTAGAGTAGAAAACAAGTAACCTACCTCTTTGATCCTGACTGTAACAACTTCTTGCTTGTCATTTCTCCAGACGCAAGGGCAATAAAACCAAAATAAACTATTGGGACCTCAAGATAAAAAGCTTCTGCACAGCAGAGGACACAATCAGGAAAACTAAAAGGAAACTTAATGGAATGGGAGAAGATATTTGCAGGTGACATATCAGATAAAGGGTTAGTATCCAAAATCTATCAAAAACTTATCACACTCAACACCCAAAAACCAAATAATCCAGAGAAGAAATGGGCAAAAGACATGAAGAGACACTTTAACAAACAGGACATCTAGATTGGTCACACGTGAAAAGATGCTCACCCTCATTCCTCATAAGTGAAATACACATCAAAACCACAATGAGATATCCCCTCACGCCTATCAGAATGGCTAAAATTAACATCTCAGGAAACGACAGATGTTGGCAAGGGTGCAAAGGGAAAGTTTTGCAATGCTGGTGGGAATGCAAAATGGTGTAGCCACTCTGGAAAATAGTATGGAGATTCGCTACAAAAACCAAAAGTAGAACTGCACTAGGACCCAGCAATTGCACTACTAGGTATTTACACAAAGGATACATTAATGCTGACTCCAAGTGGCACATACACTCCAATGTTATAGCAGCATTATCAACAATAGCTACATTATGCAAAGAGGCCAAATGACCATTGACGGATGAATGGATAAAGAAGATGTATATTCATACAATGGAATATTACACGGCGATTAAAAGGAGTGAAATGTAGCTATTTTCAAAAACGTGGAGTGAACTGGACTTTATTATGATAAGGAAAATATGTCAGAGAAAGACACACATCATATTAAATTCCACAGATGAGAGAATTCATAACACTGAAGAACGTAGTGAAAGGAAAGCAAAAATAAGATACAAACAGAGATGGAGTCAAACGATAAGACACCGTTAGAGGGAAGAAGCTCAGGGTTCCTGGAGGGTTACTGAATAGGGGTATGGGCTAAATGGGTCTTGGGCATTAGAGACAGTACTTGGGATGAGTACTGGATATATTTTTGTAATTGACGGATCACTAAATTCTAATCCTGAAACTGTATTCCACTATAAGGTAACTAACTTGGGGTTAAATTTTAAAAAAGAAGAAATATTAAAAATAAGTAAAGAAATACACTACCAGTCAAAAGAATATATAAATCGGGCTCTTTTAGTGGAAATGAAAGACCAAAATTGTTACAGACAAGAAAGCATCAGAGAAAACATCAAGATACAATGGTAAAACAACTAGTAGGGCATTAAATATATACCTATCAATAATTACTCTAATGTAAATCGACTAAATTCTCCAATCAAAAGACATTGGATAGGGGGACAGAATGGACAAAAAAAAAAAAAAAAGAGAGAGAGAGAGAAAAAGAAAACAAACAAACAAACAAAAAAACAAGGCCTATCTACGTACTGTCTACACAGCCTTATTTGGACTTAAGTTACCTGCAGATTTAAATGGAGGGAATGAAAAAACATTTTTCATGCCAATAATATCAAAAGAAACCCAGTACCAATACTTCTATCGGGCAAAAAACTTTAAAATCGAGACTGTAGTTTGGTACCCTTTAGGTCAATACCTAGTAGTAAAATTGCATGCACCCAATATTTATAGCAGCTTTATCAACAGTAGCTAAATTATGGAGAGCCCAAGTATCCATCAAGTGATGAAGGTATAAAGAAGTTGTGGGGTCTGTGTATGTGTGTGTCTGTGTATTCATGTATACGCATGTGTGTGTGTGTGTGTGTGTGTGTGTATTCATACATACATACATACATATCTATATACAATCTAATATGTCTCAGCTTCAAAAAGAATGAAATCCTGCCATTTGCAACGATGTGGATGGACCTAGAATGTGTTATGCTGAGTGAAATATGTCAATCAGAGAAAGACAAATATATGATTTCACTCATGTGGAATTGAAGAAACAAAACAGATGAAAACATGGGAAGGGGCAGGAAAAGAGAAGAGTGGTAACAAACTACATGTGTCTCTTAATGATAGAGAAAAAAAAGTGAAGGTTCATGGAGGGAGATGGGTCAGCTCGGGGCTAGATGGGGGACCTGTATTAAGAAGAGCACTTGTTGTGATGAGCACTGGGTGTTGTATGTAAAGGATGAATCACTGAGTTCTACTCACGAATCCGAGAATGCACTGTATGTCAACTAAGAATTAAATTTAAAAAATAAATAAAGCTGTAACAAGAGATGAAGACGAACACTATCTCATACTAAAGGGGACAACCAAACAAGAAGATCCAATGATTACAAATTTTGATGCCCCCAACATGCAACCACCAAGTATATAAAACATTTAACAACAACCATAAAAGAACTCATTTATAATAATATAACGATATTAGAGGACTTTAACACATAACTCACATCGATGGACAGAACCTGTAAATGGAAAATCAACAAGGAAACAATGGCTTTGAATCACACACTGAACCAGATGAGTTTAACAGATATATTCAGAACACTCCATACTAAAATGACAGAGTACACATTCTTTTCAAGTGCACATGGGGCATTCTCCATAATTGATCACATTCTAGGTCACAAAGCAGGCCTCAACAGGTACCCAAAGACAGAGATCAGACCAAGCATTTTTTTCTGACCACAAAGCTAAGAAACTTGAAGTTAACCATGTGTGCGTGCACACACACACACACACACACACACACACACACACACACACACTAAGGGGGAAAGGCCACAAATAAAGGGAGGTTAAATAACATGCTACCAAATGAATGGATCAAACAGGAAATCAATGAGAAAATACACTGAAACTAATGAAAATGAAAATACACTGGTAAAAATATTTGGAATGAGGCAGAAGCAGTCTATGATGGAAGTATATAGCAGTACAAGCCTACCATAAAGAACAAGAAAAATCCCAAACAATCCTAACTTATAACTAAAGGAATGAGAAGAACAGCCGAAGGAAGGAAATAATAGAGATTACGGCAGAAATAAGGAATATAGAAACCAAAAAGACACTAGACCAAATCAATGAAACCAGGGGCTGGTTCCTTGAAAACAGTAATCAACATGAAAACCTCCTAGGCAGAGTTTTCACAAAGAAGAAGGAAAGGACTCAAGTAAATAAAATCACAAATAACACAGGAGAAATAACAGGCAACGCCACAAAAATACAGTTAGAAGATAATATTATGAAAATCTATATGCAACAAATTGGACACTCTGAGAAAAATGGAACAATTCCTAGAAACACACAAACTACCAAAACTGAAACGGGAAGATACATACAATCTGAAAACAGAAAGAAATCAAATCAGTAATAAAAAAATTTCCCCCCAACACAAGAGTTCAGGGCCAGATGGCTTCACTAATGAATTCTACCATCCATTTAAGGAAGAGATAATATGTATTCTTATCGAATTATTACAAAAAATAAAAAAAGAAGGAAAACTTACAAATTCATCTTATGAGGTCATCATTACCCTGATACCAAAACCAGTTAAAGCCTCCACTAAAAATGAAAACTGCCAGGGCTCCTGTGTGGCTCAGTGGGTTTAGTGTCCAAATCTTAATTTTGGATTAGGACATTATCTTGCAGCGCATGGGTTCGAGTCCCACGTTGGACCCTGTGCTGACAGTGTGGAGCATCGCCAGGATTCTCCCTCTCCCTGTCTCTCTGCCCCTCCCTCACCTTTATGGACTCTACGTCTCTACGTAAATAAATACATTAAATATGTTAAAAAATTTTAAATAAAACTACAGACCAATATCCCGATGAATACGTATGCATAAATTCACATCAAAATACCTTCAAATTGAAGTCAATAATACATTAATAGAATCATTTACCATAATCAAGTGGTATATATTCCCGGACTGCAAGGGTGGTTCCACATTCACAGATCAATCAACATGATGCACCACAGTAATAGAAGAAAGGATAAGAACAATATGATGCTTTCAAGACATGCAGGAAAACGATTTGACAAAATGTCACATCCATTCACGATAAAAACCCCTAGAAAGCATATTGGTACTCAACCTACCTGCACATAATAAAGGTCATCTATGTAAAACCCACAGGTCATCTCATCCTCAATGGGGAAAAATTGAAAGTTTTTCTTCCAAGATCGGGGACAAGACAGGGATGATCCCTCTCACCACTGTTATCCCACATAGTACTGTAAGTTTTAGCCACAGCAATAAGACAACAAAAAGAAATAAGAGGCATCCAAATTGGCAAGGAAGACATAGAACTTTCACTATTTGGAAATGACATGATGCTCTCTATAGAAAACATGAAAGACTCTCCCCAAAATTGTTAGAATTGATATATGAATTCGACAAATCAAAATATACAGAAATCAATGTACATAAATCTATTGCATTTCTGTAGACAAATAATGAATTAACAGAAAGAGAAAGTAAGGGATCAATCCCATTGACAGGTGCACCAAATACCCCAAGATACCTGGAATAAACCTAACCAAAGAGGTAAAAGATCTGTACTCTAAAGGCTGTGAAACACTGATGAAAGAAATGGAAGAGGACACAAAGAAAAGGAAATACATTTCATGTTCACGGATAGGAAGAACAAAATACTGTTAAAAGGTCTACACTCCACAAAAAAATCTACACATGTAATGAAATCCCTATCCCACAAACAAAACATTTGTCACAGAACTAGAACAAATAGTCCCAAAATATGTATGGAGTGGCAAAGTCCCCAAACAGCCAAAAGAAATTGAAGACCAAAACTAAAGCTGGAGACATCACGCTTCTAGACTTTAGGTTATATTACAAAGCTGTACTGAACAGAACAGTATGGTACTGGCAACCACCACCACCCACAACAAAAACACAGACGCAGAGACCAATAGAATGGAAACCCAGGCATGTACTCATACATATATGGTCAATTAATTCTCAACAAAGCAGGAAAGGATATCCAGTGGGGGAAAAAAAAGATACCCTTGGGATACATGTGTGGCTCCACAGCGTGTGACTGTGGATTCAGCTCCGATCATGATCTCAGGGCAGTGCAGAGCATATTCTCTCTCTCCATTTCTCTCTGCCCCTCTTCTGCATGTTCTCTCTCTCTCTCTCTCTCTCTCTGTCTCTCTCTTTCTCTCAAAAATAAATACATAAACTTAAAAAAAGTCTCCTCAACATGTGGTTTTGGAAAAACTAGACAGCAACCTGCAAAACAAAACAAAAACACAAACGGACCACTTTCTTACAACATACACAAAAATAAATCCAACATGAATAAAGAACTATGTGTGAAACCTGAAACCATAAAAATCCCAGAGGATACCTAACACAGGCAGTATCTTATTTGACATTGGCTGTACAAACATCTTTGTAGATATATCTCCTGAGGTAAGGGAAACACAAGCAAAAATAATGGGACTTCATAAAAATAAAAAGCTTCTGTCACAAAGGAAATAATCAACAAAACTAAAACACCTACAGAATAATATTTGTAAATGACATCTGATAAAGGGTTACTGTCCAAAATATATAAAGTTATACAGCACTCAAAAAATGAGAAATCCAATGAAAAATGGGCAGATGACATGAATGGACATTTTCCCAAGGTGACATAAACATAGCCAAGAGACACACGAAAAGATGCTCAGCATTACTCATCTTCAGGGAAATACAATTCAAAAGTACAATGAGATAACACGTCACATCTGTGAGAATAGACTAAAATCAACGAATGATGAAACAGCAGGTGTTGGCAAGGATGTGGGGAAAGAGAAGCCCTCTTGCATTGTGGGAAGGAATGCAAATTGGTGCAGCTACTCTGGAAAACATCATGGAGATTCGTCAAAAAAAAAAATGGAAATAGAACCATGTTACGATCCAGCAATTTCACTACGAGGTATTTACAGAAAGAATACAAAAACAATTCTTCAAAGGGATACATGCACCATGAGTTTACAGCAGCATTTTCTACAAAAGCCAAATTACGGAAACGGACCAAGCATCCATCAACTGATGAATAAACTGAGATGTAGTATATGGAATGTAATATTATTCAGCCATAAAAACATGAAATCTTGTCATTTTCCACGAGGTGGATGGAGTGAGAGAATGTTATGCTGGGTGAAATAAGCCTGTCAGAGAAACACAAATACCAGATGATTTCACTAACACATGAAAATGAAACAAAACAAGGGGGGGGGGAGACAGTGACAAACACTCTTAACTAGAAAACAAACTGAGGGGTTCCACAGTGAGGTGGGGGAATGGATGAAACAGCTGCTGGGGATTAAGAAGTGCACCTGGGATGAGCACCAATTGACGCATGGAAGTGTTGCTCTATATTGTACGCCTGAAACGAATATTACACTGTAGGTTTCCTAAGTGCAATTTAAAGTAATAGATAACATCAGGTTAAGACACCTACCTACCAGGTTTTCTGTAGTTTTCAATCACTTCATTAGGTTGGAAAAATAACCATAAATTTTTTAAAAAAGCATGCATAATGTGGGGGACAGTTTGTGCCCTTACCTCGGTCACTGGTTCCAGCAGGACTCGGAAAGTGGGTCCCAGCTCATTCTTCTAGAAGGTCCTGAGACGAACATTTCGTGTATTCAAGTCCTAATGGAATGCAGCTCCCGTTCTTCTGAATTCCTGTCAGCGTTTCTTACTGGAAACAAGCCTGAATCTGGAACAAACCATTGACTGCATCTATGAGGTGAAGTCGTGGAGCCCCGCAATCCACGAGTCCTTTAGTAAAATACGACTTGTTCAAATACTGTCCAGGAAGTTGAGGAATTAAACACGGGAACAACCCAGAAAATGCAAGGGCCTATGCTGTTTAGCAACCATCATGCCCAGGGAAGCCACCCAGGGCCCCCTCCTCAGCACTCAATACAACAAGGCAGCTTCTGTCTGGCGACTCAGGAGATGCCAAGTTGCTGCAAAGCTCCCAAGGTCTCCCCTGGGGCGGGTGGCAGAACCCGCTGGAAACACAGCTCTGCTCTCTGTCCTGAGACAGCAGTAGAGGCCCTGTGTCCTCTGGGAGCAGCAGCAGCCCTTCCTGCTGTGAAGTGCCCTGGATCAGAAAAGCCAATGGTGCGCCCTCTGCTGGCCATCACTGCCTAGGCAGAGCAGCCCGCCCCTTCAGGTCTGTGGTGCTTGAGCTCTCTCTGCTGGCTACCCTGGGAATTCCTGCAATGTTGAAGGCACTGGTCGCTCAGCTGAGGGACTGAAGGTGCTCTGGGCAACTCCGCCTGTTCTCCACAATGGGAAGGGTCTTAGTGACAGGGCCTGGGACACAAAGAAATCTTTTCCTTCTCCTTTTTTTTTGAGTGAAGAATGAAACAGAACTTATTAACATAATGACATCATTTGTAATGTTTTAAGCAATGTCCACAGCAAAATAGACCGCCAATTTACACATGCTGAGCAAGTAATTGTGTTTACCACCAGAGTATTTAGGTTAGATAAAGAATTGACACCTTTGAGAGAGAGATAACTGCTTCCAGCTATGGAACGAATGAGTCCCAGGGATACAAGAGACAGCCAATGGAATAGAGTCAATCCTGTAATAATATTGTTGCATGCTTTCACAGGACAGCTACACTTGTGCTGAAGTACAACATAATTTATAGACATATGGAATGACTACAATGTATGCCTAAAACTAATACAACAAATGTGTGAAGAATATTTCAATGAAAAGTTGACATCCTTTATACTATCTTTATCTTTTTTTTTTTTTTTTTTTGCCAATGAACTATCATTCCTGGGGCGCTTGGGTGGCTTAGTGAGTTAAGCATCCGACTTCCCCTCAGGTCATGACCTTGCAGTCCATGGGATTGAGCCCTGCGTCAGGTTCTGTCCTGACAGATCAGAGCCTGGAGCTTGCCCCAGATTCCATGTCTCCTGCTCTCTCCCCCCTCCCTCCCTCACTCAGGCTCTCTCCAGAAAAGAAAAACAGAAACATTATAAATTAAAAAAAACATTCCTAATTTAGAATCTGTGAAATTCCATTTATACTAGATTCTCTAACATCACCATCTTGATGTAGAGAGCTTATATGAATAGTCACTAATAATATCTTTGATGACACATATGTGGCAGGGTCAGAATGCAACTTACAGGGAGCTACACATCTGTCATGAATTTACTGTATGTATCCTTGGCTAATATTTCCAATGAAATGTGCTTTAGGGATACAGATGTATGAATTAATGTCCATCAGTCATATAGGTCAAATTCCTATAGGACCATTCATTATGCCTTCAATTACTAATTGCCATCTCTTCAAAATTAAAAGAAAGCTGGGACAAGAAAATGTCTTTGAATTTGATGTAAGAGAAGACTATGGTGTTTTAAAAAGTTCACCTACCATCTGGCATCCTCAGTTTGGCAGTGGACAGGAGGATAAAAACCCACGATCTTGATGCACACCGCTAGCTCCAGAGGGAGAATATGGACCTTCTTGTCAAATACTTTTTATCAATATCAGCAGTTCAACTCTGCCAGGTCCAGACTGCCGGACCTGGGGGCAACACAATGCCTGATGCCTGGGTTCAGAACATGAGGAAGACCAGCTGGTAGGGAGCGGCGGGGAAATCCAACAGGGCCTGGGGCAGTGAGGGAGATGGGTCCGGGTTCCCTCCCCACAGGGCGGCTCTAGTGTTTACCTGCCAAAGAGCAGCACACTCTCCCTCAAGACATCCCTCTCCATGACAGAACATGAGGCTGTGCCCCCACAATTCCAGGAGAAATGAGGGATACCCATCTTTTCAAATGCAATAGCCTCTGCAAAGCTTGGCCCCAGGGATGTTGGAGTCTTGGAGTCACACAACACTAATGCCCATGATACCTGCCATTTCTGCCCCAGCACTCAGAGATACTTCATACATCCCCTCTCCCCTGGCCCATCTCACCCCATCCACATTCCTGGACCAGGTCTCTACTTTCTCCTTGTACTTCCTCTTTGTCTCTCTTTATCTCTAACCACATCTCTCTCTATTTCTTCCTTTCACTCTCTAGGACTTGCTCAATTCCCCTATCACAAATTCAATGTCTCTCTCCCTGCCTGTCTCTTTCTCCACCTCTCCCCAGGCTTCAGGATATCTGCTTTGTGCATGCACCATGTCTAGGAGCACAGGGCACTCCTGTCTCTCCCTCTCTCATGTCTTGTTTTGTCCCAGGCCCTGATCACAATGGAGGAGAATCCCCTGTATAGCAGCTGCTCATGTTGACATTTGCTAGAGCAATGCTGGCAGCATGTGGACAGCCAGACATTTACCCTTGGTGGCTAATCCATGACCCAAAAGCTTCTGGAGGGCTGGCTGCTTCCCTAAGCTGGGAGGAAAAAGGGGCTCAGAGGTTTTGGGGTGCCTGGGGCAAAGTGGATAGGCTTGGCCGATGTAGAAGGAGCCATATGCTTGCCCACAACTCTCCTGGGTGGTGTCCAAGGAACCTATCTCAGACCATGGAGCTCTGCCCTCCCGATTCCTCAATAAGGCAACAGGCGAAGCTTTGTGGGACATCATGGGGGACATCATGTGGGACTCACCACAAAAGCTGCGCCATTTGCCCCCTTGAGGCCACCTAGATTGGTGCTATTGGGGGAAGCTGGTAAGGTGCACAAGGGCACAAGAGCTGAGTTAATGCAGGGCCTCCTTACCGGTCTCCTGAATCCATTCCTCACCATCGGAAGAGACCCTTTCCTGGAGACAGATACCTGCCCTCCTCATCAGCACGAACCCCATCAACTAGCACGCACGCCATGTGCTCATGAGTATCTATCTACAGATATAACAACCACCACCAGATCTCCCTAAAGGATGTATCCAACTCCTCAGATGGAACTATAGGTCCCTTCCAGGCATTACAACCCCAAAGAATGATCTGTCTTCTTCCACCAATCCTGTACATACTATGTGTTGGCTGACTGCATATACAGGAACCCAAAAGTGTACGCTTGATGGGGAATGAGTGTTGATTTTCCTGGAAGCTGACGCTGACACGGAAACACAACTGTGACAACTGTATTAGGGGACATTAGGAAGGACAAAGTGGAGTGGACAGGGTGGGCAGGGAAAGCATTCAGACCATAGGGCAGAAGACACCATCTCTAAATATATAATAACCATAGCTGGTTTGTAATGGTTCAGTGTCCTCTCCAAATTTCAAACGGATTGTTCTCTACGTCAAAGTGATTTTGACTTATTGCAAAGGGATCTTCTGTTCTCCTCTATGCATTTTGCCTTCCACAATACATCTGTGGCCTTGGATGAGCACATATTTGTGTGGCTGCATTTGAATGTCTACCTCATATCTTAGATGTAGATGCCTGAATATACACATTCTCATACTTATCTTTTCCTTCCTTGTAAAGTAGGACCTGAATTTTAATAGAAAAAACACAGGGGTCTTTGTTGTATCTTTTGAAACAGAAATTGCCAATCTCCCAACCTCAGGCATTATACCCTTAGTTTCATGAAACTGAATGAACATCTGTTGATGATCTTCTGTGTGCAGATACATTCATTTCCACCCTGAGAAGGGTGAATGCCCACTCATCCCATACATTTTACAAATTCCTTATGTGCTTAACCACCTCTTCATCGCACTGACCTCAGAGACCAACATTGTTCCTGCTTCTCAGATTACAATGCTGAGGCTCTGAGATGGCCCCACTGAGAGCTGGCATTAGGGCTGAGACAGCAGGATCACAGGCAGTGCCTCTGGAAATTGTGAGGGAAGTTTCAGAGATGTACACCTTCATGCAGGGTCATGACAGTAGGTTCAGGGGTGCGGTGACAAGATTCCAGCAGGGGCGTTTCCTGGTCAACCCTGATTTCCCTGCTAAGAGTCTGATACAGGCTGAAGGCCAAGGAAGCCACACAGCTAATCTACAACCTTTCATCACATTTAGTCCTCACAGAGGCACACAAACTTAGGCAGACAAGCATCCCATAAGAACCAAGGAAAACTACAAATCTCCAGGGCATTCTTTCACAAGGATCCAGAACCTTCAGGAGAACCTCCAAGAGAAACAACAGTCTTTATTTAGATAATGAACTAGGTGCACTTTGGCCACAATGACATTTCAGAGATGATACCTGCATGGACTATCCTTGAACCCATACAGCAGCTCTGTGTGGATGCCACTCTGCGCTCACAATCCCTGCCCAGGTTGTGGGCCCTGCCACAAATGGCCTCCAACTCCATCTCACTGAGTCCAACACCCTCCTCTCTGTACCATCTCAGCTCTCCCTTCTCATGCACAGTCTCCAATTCATTTCCATGAGTTTCATGTCTCCGTCTCTTGTACTTGAGGACCCATTACTGGAGCTGCCATTATTGTAGACCAGAAGGTCCATGTAATTTAACGCATGTGACTCTCTCCCCATTAGGACAGTTGAAGCCCCTGATGGTAAGGGTTTGCCTCATCTCTCACAGAGCCAGGGACATGGACTGTGTGCTGGGCACATCTGCAGAACTGATATGCCTGCTTTTCTATTAAAAGACTCTTTCCTTCTCCACAAAGGATATATGCAGCCCAGCTCAGTAATGGAAATGACACAGCCCAACATATGTATGTCCTGAGAAACTTGAGGAATCTTAACAGTGTCCTCATCCAGCAGCACCCTTGCATTACAAAGCGTGTGAGGACATCTCTCCATCCTCTCAAAGACTCAACAACATAGAAACTGAACATGCTGAACATGTCAACTCATACAGCTCAGTTTATCTCACAAATAGTCGAGGTGGAGGTGGTGGGTCCTGTCCCACCATCAAGGAGCTGGAGGCAGCCCATAGAGCCCATGAACAGTGATAAATTGTATCTGTGCAGGGTGGACCTGGGAAAGAAGGAGGTCCTCTTGCATCCATAGGGACCTACAGAAGTGACAGGTGTGTTGGTATGACAGACAGAAGCAGAACGCCCACAGGAGCTGAAACACAATGAAGCAGGTGTCAGCACCTGGCCCCTTGCTCATTCATGGGTTCTAGTAGAACAGAGCATCAGTGTCAGAAAACTCTACCCTTCCATGAGGTCCCACCTATAGCCTGAAAGCACCAGATGCCACAAGGAAAAACGACTGTCACCACACGTCACTGCCCATGTTTAAAAATGCAGAAAGCCAAGGAGTCTTGTTCTAGAAGATCGATGGCAGTAATGCCAGTCTAAGAAAGGAAAGTATTCCAGAGAGGCAGACATCTGTGTCCAGGATCTCTCTGGTGTCCTCTTCCACTAGATCTGCAGACTTTTTCTTTGCACATTGAGAACAGACAGAACATGAAGGAATGAAAGAAATGACCAGAACCACACAGAGATCCAGGGCCACCCCAAGGTCAAAGCTCTACCTTTGATCCCATACCTGTCCTCACTCTGTGAAGGAACCAGCCGAATGAAGTCTCATTCAGCACTGCCATGAGGATAAAGATCCTCTTTTGGAAACCACTGCAAGGCAGTGGACCATCACCAAACCACATGCTGCTATTGCTCTTACTGTCCTCTTTAGTTCTGACTCTTGGGGAAGCCTGGAAATGGGAGACATATGTAAAAATATAGACAAGATCCCATGGATAATATGTGTATGTGGAGTGATTGGGGCCCTTATATTAATCATGGGATGAGGGGACTTTGCCAGAGGAAATTGAAAGGGGGTTTTCAATCACCTTGTATTGGGTTCATTTATAATCAGAAATATTATTCTGTAAGTCATCCTACTAGTATTAGATATACTGCATGGAAAGTTCCTTGGAAATTAGTCAAAGATATGTTTAGATGTTGCCCCTGGCAATATATTGTGTTCTAAGTTTATGACTAATCCTAAAGGTTGCCATTGTGAAGTGTACAATGGATTAGAAGACAACCTGTACCCTAATGTGTATAAATAAATTGTAAAACTCTGACTGCGTCAATATGAACACAACAACATTGTAAAGCTTCTTAGAAAAGTTATCATGACCCTAAGAACCTGGTGAACTTTACACAAGAATTGTAATAAGATAAATGACCCTGTTTGTGACATTGTTAAAGATTTCTTTTCATTGTATCTACCTTATGTAAACTGAGGAAATAACCTTTGAGGAACTTTCTGTGAACTTTGTACCTTCCCCTTTCCCTGAAAATAATCATGTTAGACTATATATGTCGGTACACTCATGCCTGCCTCATGCCTATCATGTAGAATTAGTCATCCCCCACCTGTTAAGACTCCGGTCCCCAAGTGATAAATAACTCCTTCGCTACCTGCAATAAAGGCTGATGTGCAGAAACTGAAGTGTGACTTCCTTCGCCGACGTCCACCCATCCCATCAGGAACCCTGACTGCTGGAGCTGGTCTCCGGCAACTCTGCTTCCCTCCCTTACAAACACATCTTCTGTGCAAGGCCACAAAGACCTCTGAGGAGATGGGGATTCCTGGAGTCCAGCATTGGGGCCTGGATATGAATTTTCTGAGGGAAACACATTACCTGTGCATATTCATTGGTCTCAAGTATGTTTATCTTAATTCACAGGTAATTCAGCTTTTAAATACAACATGAGTTGCAGAGCTATTTTTTGCCATTGTAAAAGGGAGGTAGAAATTCTACCTAAAAGAATGAACACAAACATGTCTCAATTTCAGGTGAAAAACTCCCATAAGGAATCATGAGACAAAGTACCAATTACAACTGCTCCCGGGACACAAGAGAACCTACTCCTATAAACACAACTGGAGAACTCTGTGAGGTACTGGCCCTGCAAGTAATCACTGATTCTCTGCAGTTCCACGTACATTTTTTATTACACATGCCGCTTCTGAAAATTCAGAGTATTTCCACCTGGGGGACAACTGGAGAAATTCTCTATCGTACATTTGCCAACACAGAAGGACCAGTAATGAATTCTGAAATTTTTCTAAGAACCCTCAGCACTGCACAAAGCACACAATATAATGTTGGAAAGAGTTTTTATCAATTCCAGTCATGAGGCTCATAGCAGACATTCTGAACACATTCATGGCCTACACTGAAATAGGAAAAAATGAAAATAATCAGGATAATCCCGTGTAAAGAAGGTGTGGAAGGAGTCAGACGCTCCAGAAGACTTGAGGGTGCAGTGAAGTGTCATCCTCCTCAAGTTATTTCCACAAACACTAAGTGAGAGCCACGTGGTCCTCAGTCTCTATGCACTTGTGGCGTCCAGAGGCACTAGCTAACATGATGATGTTACATTGGAGAAGCCTGGAGGCTTGTGAGGACATAAATCAAACGGTAAAGACACCAGAAGGCCAAAAACAACAACAACAACAACAAAAAAAAAACACAAAAAACAAAAAAAAACAAACAAGGCCAGATAAAAGTTTCCAGAAAGTATTGCAACTGAAACTGGCAACAGAATTTACCTTGTCTTTTTCTGCATCCTTGGTAGAGACACAACTGATATTTCCCATTGGAGCTGCATCACGTCTTAGGTCTCATAAAGGATGGAGGCGGATGGAGGTTGATTCTGACTTGCATAGACTGTGTGGAAGAAAAACAAACCATCCTGAACATGTTTCATTATATTCAACTCATTCACACTCTCGGGTCCCTTACCAGGGACAGAGCGTTTTCCACGTGCCTCGGGTGACCCTTGAGGACAAGAGGGAGATCTGATCCTGTCCCTTGAGGAAGGTTCACAGGGCCCTGGTTCAGGTGTTTTTGTAACTAAACAAGCAGCTGTGAGCAGCTCAGGTCTCAACTCGCTAGAAAGTATGTTAGGGGTGTGTTTCATCCCTCAGAGAGCCCAGCACATGGTCTCTGTACAAGCTACATCCCAAGGAATGCTATGTCTCTCAGCACGTATAAGGCCTCTTTCCTTCTCTATCAGAGACACGTGTTGCCCAGCTCACTATGTGGAAATGACTGCCCATTTCATGCATGTCCTGAGAAACTTGAAGAACCTTACAACGTCCTCACTCAGGCTGACCTGAAAGCCCTGTGGTGCCATCAATGCATCTCCTCCAAACACATAACAAGTAAAAGACACAACGTGTTTTATAAGTCAACTCATACTAGTCATATCATCTTTCCACATGGTGGAGGAGGAAGGTGAGGTCCCAGAGGACCCCAGTTTGGAGAAGGTGGGGGTGGTCCAAAGCCCATGGGTGGTGATAAATGTCAGCCCACGGGGTATGACATGGAGGGCACTTCTGGGAAAGGAGGAAATATCCTGGAAACCACGTGGACCTGCAGGACAGAAATTAAACTTTTGAGATGTGTTAGGGTAAAAGGTGAAAAATTCAACACCAACACCAACACTAACATACCTGAACCCCAATGAAGCCGAATGGCACCTGTCTCCTTCCTCTCCACCTGGTGTCAACAGGGCAGCATCAGTGCTTCTAAACTCCACCCTTCCCACTGGGTCCCACCTAGAATTTCTAAGAGTTGGAGGAGGCAAAGCAGTGCATTGCTGGCAGCATGGTACTAGCTGTGTCTGCAAATGTGGGGAAGGAAGTGGCTAGTCTTAAAGAATCAGAGGGATAATTCCAGACTACTAAAGAAAGTCTGTTCCACACACACAGTCTTCTATGTCCAGGACTACTCTCCACCCAGCCCTTCACCACCTCAACAGCTCCGTCTTGGCATAGTAAGAGCTGAAACGATGAGGAAGAATTTGGTTTCCGTACTATTCATTTACATCTTTAATCCATTTCAAGTTAATTCTTGGAGTGGTATAACATAAGGTGCTAAGCTTTATTCTTATGCACGTGTATATCCAATTTTCCCAGCCCCAGTTATTCAAGAGAATACCCTTCTCCACTATGTATTCTTGACTCCCTTGTCAAATACTAGTTGACTGTTCATGCAAGGGTTTAGTTTGGGCTCTCAATTTCCGTTCCATTGTCTTGTGTGTGTGCTTATGCCAGTGACATAATTGATTTCTTTGTGTTAGAATGCAGCTAGAAATCGAGAAGTGTGATGCCTCCTATTTTGTTCTTTCTTGCGTTGGCTACTTGGGGTCTTTTTGTGGTTCCAAATACATTTTAGGATATGTTTTTCTAATTGCATAAAAATTGCATTGGAGTCTTGATAAAGATTGCACTGAATCTCTAGATGGCTTTGGGTAATATGGACATTGTATCTATATTAATTCCTCTTAAAGACAGACGTGAGATGGCTTTTCACTGATTTGTGTGTTCTCCTGTTTCTTTCATCCAAATTGAATTTCTTCCATTTCAGTACATGGGTGTTATAGTTTTCTGTAGAGAGATCTTTCACTTCCTTGGCTAAATTATTCCTATACAGTTTATTGTTTTTGATGCTATTGTAAATGGATTGTTTTCTTTTCTTCTTAGATAATTTGGTTAGTGTATAGGAAAGCTACAGAATGTGACAAGGTGACTTTCTAGTTTGGAACTTTAATGTATTTCTTGATTAGATATTAACAAGTTCTTTTACACTGAACTTTATTTCATTCTTTTACCTTTTTAAAAAATCATGTTATTTGGGAATAGCTGATACAGTATGTTACATTAGTTTCAGATGAACAACATAGTGATTGGACAAGTGTATACATTCTGATACGCTAACACAGGTGTAGCTACAATCTGTCACCATGCATCACTATTCCAGTACCATTCTCAATGTTCCCTATGCTATATCCTCTATCTGTAATTTATTATTCCATAACCAGAAGCCTGCATTACCCAATCCCCTTCACATATCTAGGGCATCCTTGTCTTGTTCCTGATCTTAGAGGACAATCTTTCACAATTTCACTATAGAGTATGATGTTAGATATGGGATTCACATACATGGCCTTTCTTATGTTGAGATATGTTCCCTCTACGGGGAATTTTTAAAGAGTTTTTTAGCATAAATGGATACCAAATTTTCTCAGAACATTTTTTGTGTATCTATTGACATAGTCACAGCAGTTTTCTTTTTAATTTTTAAAATGTATGGGGCGCCTGGGTGGCTCAGTTGGTTGAGCGTCCGACTTGATTCACGTCATGATCTCACGGTCTATGGGTTTGAGCCCTGCATCAGGCTCTGTGCTGACAGCTCAGAGCCTGGAGCCTGCTTCGGATTCTGTGTCTCACACTCTCACTACCCCTCCCCTGATCATGCCCCCCCTCTCTCTCTGTCTCTCTCTTTCTCTCTGTCTCTCTGTCTCTGTCAAAAGTAAATAAACATTAAGAAAAATTTTAAAAATGTATTTATTTTGTTTACTTTAAATTTATTTATGTATTTCTTTAGTATATATTTTTTTCAAGTTTTTATTTAAATTCTAGTTGGTTAACATACAGTGTAATGTTAGTTTCAGGAGTACAATGTAGTCATCCATCACTTACATACAACATCCAGTGTTCCTCACTACTAGCGCCCTCCTTAGCCGATCACCCATTTAACCCATCCCCCTGCCCACCTCCCTTCTAGTAATCCTCCGTTTGCTATTTATAGTTGAGTCTGGTTTTTGGACGATTTTTCTTTCATTCAATTATGTGAGGGGTCATATTTATTGATTTTCATTTCTGAAACATCCTTCCTTTACAGGGAAAAACCCTACATCGCGGTCAATGATCCTTTTTATGCGATGGTTAATTTGGTTTGCCTGTATATCACTGGGAATTATTCATCTATATTCATCATGGGAATAGTGGCCTATAGTTTTCTGTTCAGGTAGTATCCTTTTCTGGCTTCCTACCAGGGTAATTCCAGTCGCATGAAATGAGTTTATGGTGTTCATTCCTTTTGAATCAGTGAGAGGACTGCTGTTATTTCTTCTACAAACGTTTGGTCACATTCACCAGTGAATCTACCTGGTCCTGGGCTTTTCTTCCCTGAGAGAATTTCGATTACTGATTCAATTTACTTACTTTGGTTATCTTCTTGTATTGACGCAGTCTTCCTTTAATGGGTCTGTGCAAACCTTCTATTTCTTCCTGATACAGTCTTGGTAGGTTGTGTGTTTCTAAGAACCTATCCATTTCTTCTATGTAGGCGGTTTGCTGGCATCTAATTTAGCCATGGTCGCCTCTTTGTCTCCTTTATGTTTCTTTGGTATCAGGTGTAATGTCTGCCCTTTTATTTATAATTATTTTGAGTTGGGTCCTCTCTCTGTCTTAGCATAGTATACGTATAATCTTGAAATTTTTGTTTCACTCTTCAGAAAACCCACTGTTGGCCTTCTTCATATTTTCTATTGATTTCATGGTCTCAGTTTCATTGGTTTCCACTCTCATATGCATTACTTCCTCCCTTTTGAGAACATTGGACATTGGTAGATTGTTGTTTTTTTCTAGTTCTTTTAAATTAAAGGTAGGTTGTTCATTTGAATCCCAAATCTACCCTCCACGCATGCAAAACCAGTGACTCATCAGAGAACCTTCAATAGGGCTCTTCTGCCCTATTTCTCATTCTCCAAACTCTGAGAAATGGAACCAGAAAATTTATTTGAAGACACAATAGATGAAAACTTCCTTAATGTGGGGAATGAAACAGATGCAGAAGTAGGAGGCACAAAGAACCCCCAAAATATTCAACAGAAGCAGATCCACATCAAGTCATATAGGAATTAAAATGCAAAATGTCGTGATAAAGAAAAAATTTAATAGCAGAAAAACCAAAAGATGACAATTACCTACAAGAGAAGCCCCATAAGGTTATCACTGGATGTTTTTCAGAAGAAACTTTGAAACCGTAAGTGAGCAGCACTGTATGGTAAAGGTGCTGAATGGATAACATCTGCAGCCAGAGAGTCTATCCACAACACTATCATTCAGATGGAAGGAGAGATGAAGAGGTTCCCAAATAAATACTCAGCGAGTTCACAACCAACAAACCACCCCTGAAAGAAATGTTAAAGCGGACTCTTTAAGTGGAAAAGAAACACCTAAAGTGACACTATTAACGTGCGAAACGCAAAAGCAATAAAAATGAGTACATCTATAAAACATCAGCCAAAGTATTCGCGATATGAAAGGTTTTGAAATATGACACTACATATCTACAACACGGGGAGGAGAGGAGTAAAGAACTGGTTCAAACTTAAACAACTATCAACTAAATATAGACTTCTATATGCACAAGTGGTTAGGTACAAACCTAATAATAACCACAAATCAAACACCACCAATACATATGCAGACTATAAAGACAAGCAATATCAACTGTGGTACTAAAGAAACCCAGCAAACCATAAAAAAGAGAAAGAGAAGAAAGGATCAGAAAGATTCAGAAACAACAATCATCAAGTAATAAAAGGACAAGTATATGTCTATCAATTACTTTGAAAGGAAACAGGATAAATGCTCAAATCAAAGGCACAGGGTGACAGATAGGGGAGCCTGGATGGCTCAATCACTTGAGATTTCGACTCTTGACTTTGGATCAGGCTATGATGCCAGGGTCATCGGATTGAGTCCTAATTGGGCTCTGCACTGAGCATGGAACTTACTTAAGATACATACTGAGTCTCATTCTCTCTCTTGCTCTCTCTCTACCCCCATTTCCCCCAACCAGCCCTCCCATACCCTGAGCTCTCTCTCTCCTCATAATAAAAGGCACTGAGGGGCGCCTGGGTGGCGCAGTCGGTTAAGCGTCCGGCTTCAGCCAGGTCACGATCTCGCGGTCCGTGAGTTCGAGCCCCGCGTCGGGCTCTGGGCTGATGGCTCAGAGCCTGGAGCCTGTTTCCGATTCTGTGTCTCCCTCTCTCTCTGCCCCTCCCCTGTTCATGCTCTGTCTCTCTCTGTCTCAAAAATAAATAACAACGTTGAAAAAAAATTAAAAAAAAAAAGGCACTGGGTGAGAGAACGAATGAAATATAGGACCTATCTATTCTCTACCTACAAGAGAGTAATTACAGAAGTAAATCATCAAAAGAAAACAGCAGTAGCCATACCTATATCAAACAAATACATTTAAAAATAAAACTCTAAGAAGAGAGAAAGAAGGAAATTATAATGATAAAAGGTATAATCCAACGAAAGATACAACAATTGTAAACATATATGTGCTCAACCTGAGAGAATCCAATACACAAAACACTGAAAACCTAAAGTAAAGAATTGATACTCATACAATCATAGAAGGGTACTTTAACACCGCAAAGACATCAAGGGAGATATCATTCCATCAGAAAATACACATTTGTATATTTTCTAATAACAGCATGCACATGGGTTCCAGAATTGATGAAGAAATACTCGACATGGAACATGGAATATCACCATGTCATTTCCAAAGCAAGACGGCAGCTGCACGGGAGGATTCCTGAAGCCTACAGTAAGGGTGGCACATACATATGTCTAGCCTTGGAACCAATAGAATAATCTTGACCGGCACACACCCTTGTGACTCCACTCAGCCCTTTGGAGATACACCTGCTATGCTCTGGGGTAACAACCCAGAGCCTCCAGGGAGCTAACCCTAAACATAATGGTAACCCTAACCAGAATACTCACCCTACACCTAACCATATATATCACACTAACTTTACAACAGATCCATGTCGGAGCATGTGCCCTCATTTCAGCCTTCCATGGAATTCAAAACACTGATGTCGCTTCAATCCTGGCGACTTCCCTGGACCGAACCATAAACCGCCGACAACACCACGTGGCTGCGGTCCAGAAGCAGTAAAGGGTCACTCGGAAAGGAACGTGGAACCTCACCATGTCATTTCCCAGGCCCGGCTGCAGCTGCCCGAGAGGATTCCTGAGGCTTACCCTACAGGGGGCCATAGATTTGTGTGAAATTGGACGCCAAAGACTGGTCTTGATTGGCACCCTCCCTGTGCACTCAACTCAGACCTTTGGGGACACCACTGCACACCTGGGATTCAGCGCCTGGAGAATCCTGGGACCTAACCCTAAACCTAACACGACCCCAAACGGGGACCCTCCACCAAAGTCTAAGCCGACCTCGAACCCTGACCCTATACTTGAGCCCCACGGTCACATAGGCCCTCACTTCAGACCTCGAGGGAAATCACGAGACCCAGGTCGCTTCGGTCCTGGTGACGTCCCTGGACCGAAACCTAACCCTAGCTAAGGCTCTCTCCCCACGGGGACCCAATTCCAACGTCTGACAACACCACGTCCCTGGGGTCCAGAAGCGGTGCAGGCTAACTCGGCATGGAACCTGGAAGCTCAACATGTCGTTTCCCAACCAGACTGCAGCTGCCCGAGAGGATTCCGGAGGCCTCCCAGAACAGGGGCCCATCGAGGTGTGTGGCCTTGGAAGCCAAAGAGTGATATGACCTGCACCCTCCCTTCTGCCCTCAACTCAGCCCTTCGGGGAGACCACTGCCCTGCTGTGGGTTCGGCGCCTGGAGACCCCTGGGACCTAATGCTAACCATAAGCCTACTACATAACGGGACCCTCCAACGAAACCTAAGGGGACCTCGAACCCTAAACCTACACTTGAGCCGCCCCGTGGCATGGGCACTCACTTCAGCCCTCGAGGGAGATCATGAGACCGGAGTCGCATCGGCCCTGGTGACGTCCCTGGACCGAATCCTAACCCTAGCTAAGGCTCTCTCCCCATGGGGACCCAATACCAAAATCTGACAACACCACGTGCCTGGGGTCCACAAGCGGTGCAAGCTCACTCAGCATGCAACCTGGAAGCTCACACTGTCCTTTCCCAAGCCCAGCTGCACTTGCCAGAGAGGATTCCTGAGGCCTCCCTACCAGGGGCCCATCGACGTGTGTGGCCTTGGCAGCCAAAGACTGATACTGACCGGCACGCATCTTGTGCCCTCAACTCAGCCCTTCGGGGAGACCACTGCCCTGCTGTAGGTTCGGCGCCTGGAGTCCTCCTGGGACCCAACCCTAACCCTAAACCTACCCCGAAACACGACCCTCCACCGAAACTAAGGCCGCCTTGAACCCTAAACCTACATTTGAGCTTCACCATCGCATGGGCCCTCACTTCAGCCCTCGAAGGAGATGACAAAAATGGAGTCGCTTTGGGCTTGGCGACCTCCCTGGACAGAACCCTAACCCTAGCTGAGGCTCTCTCCCCATGGGGACCCAATACCAAAGTCTGACAACACCACGCGCCTGGGGTCCAGAAGCGGTGCAGGCTCACTCGGCATGGAATCTGGAAGCTCACCATGTCGTTTCCCAGGCCCGGCTGCAGCTGCCTGAGAGGATTCCTGAGGCCTCCTCAACCAGGGGACCATCGACGTGTGTGGCATTGGCAGCCAAATCTGATCCTGACCAGCACCCACCCTTGTGCCCTTAACTCAACCCTTGGGGGAGACAACTGCCCTGCTGTGGGTTCAGCGCCTGGAGCCTCCTCGGGGCTATAACCTAACCCTAACCCTACTCCTAGCTGGGACACTCCACCGAAACCTAAGTCAGCCTCGAAACCTAAACCTACACTTCGGCCGCACCGTCGCATGGGCCCTCACTTCAGCCCTCGAGGGAGATCACGAGACCAGAGTCGCTTCGGCCCTGGCGACGTCCCTGGACCAAACCCTAACCCTAGCTAAGGCTCTCTCCCCATGGGGACCCAATTCCAACGTCTGACAACACCACGTGCCTGGGGTCCAGAAGCGGTGCAGGCGGACTCAACATGGAACCTGGAAGCTCACCATGTTGTCTCCCAGGCCAGGCTGCAGCTGCCCGAGAGGATTCCAGAGGCCTTCCCGACCAGGGCCCATCGACATGTGTGGCCTTGGCAGCCAAAGACTGAATCTGACCGGCACCCACCCTTGTGTCCTCAACTCAGGCCTTCGTGGAGACCACTGCTCTGCTGTGGGTTCGGCGACTGGAGCCTCCTGGGACCTATCCCTAACCCTAACCCTACCTCAAACAGGAACCCTCCCCCGAAACCTAAGCCAGACTAGAACGCTAACCCTACACTTGAGCCGCCTTCTCGCATGGGCCCTCACCTCAGCCCTCGAGGTAGGTCACAAGACTGGAGTGGCTTCGGCACTGGCAACGTCCCTGGACCGAACCCTAACCCTAGCTAAGGTAATTTCCCCATGGGGACCCAAAACCAAAGTCTGACAACACCATGCACCTGGGGTCCATGAGCGGTGCAGGCTAACTCAGCATGGAACCTGGAAGCTCACCAGGTCATTTCCCAGGCCGGGTTGCAGCTCCTGAGAGGATTCCTGAGGCCTCCCTGACCAGGGGCCCATCTACATGTGTGGCCTTGGCAGCCACAGAGTGATCCTGACCGGCACCCTCCCTTGGGCCCTCAACTGAGCCGTTCGGGGAGACCCATGCCCTGGTTTGGGTTAGGCACCTGGGAACCCCTGGGACCTAACACTAAACATAATACTACCCCAAAACGGGACCCTCCAACGAAACCTAAGCCTGCCTCGAACCCTAACCCTACACTTGAGCAGCCCCGTCGAATGGGCCCTCACTTCAGCCCTCAAGTGAGTTCACGAGACCAGAGTCACTTTGGCCCTGGCGACGTCCCTGGACCGAAACCTAACCCTAGCTAAGGCTCTCTCCCCATGGGGACCCAATACCAAAGTCTGACAACACCACACGATTGGGGTCCACAAGCGGTGCAGGCTCACTTGGCGTGAAACCTGGAAGCTCAACATGTCGTTTCCCAGGCCCGGCTGCACCTCCCAGAGAGGATTCTTGAGGCATCCCCGACCATGGGCCAATGTACCTGTGTGGCCTTGGCAGCCAAAGACTGATACTGACTGGCACGCTCCCTTGTGCCCTCAACTCAGCCCTTTAGGGAGACCACTGCCCTGATGTGGGTTCAGCGCCTAGAGTCTCCTGGGACGTAATCCTAACCATAATCCGAACCAGGAACTTCCAATGAAACCTAAGCCGGCCTCTAAACCTAACCCTATACTTGAGCCGCCCCGTCGCATGGGCCCTCACTTCAGCCCTCGAGGGAGAACACGAGACCAGAGTCGCATTGACACTAGCGACGTCCCTGGACCAAACCCTAACCCTAGCAAAGGCAATCTCCCCATGGGGACCCAATACCAAAGTGTGACATCACCATGCATCTGGGGTCCACAAGCGGTGTAGGCTTACTTGGCATGGAACCTGGAAGCTAACCATGTCAATTCCCAGACCCGACTGCAGCTGCCTGAAGAGATTCCTGAGGTCTCACCAACCAGGGGCCCATCGACGTGTATGGCCTTGGCAGCCAAAGACTGATCCTGACCAGCACCCTCCCTTGTGCCCTCAACTCAGCCTTCGGGGAGACTGCTGACCTACTGAGGGTTTGGCGCCTGGAGCCTCCTGGGACCTAACTCTAACCCTAAACCTACCCCAAACCCAGACCATCCACAGAGAGCCAAGCCTGCCTAGAAACCTAACCTTAAAATTGAGCAGCCCCGTCGCATGGGCCCTGACTTAAGGCCTCGAGGGAGAAAACGAGACTGAAGTCGCATTGGCCCTGGCAACGACCCTGAACTGAACCTGAATCCTAGCTAAGGCTCTCTCCCCAAGGGGACCCAATACCAATGTCTGAAAACACCGCACACCTGGGGTCCACAAGCGGTGCAGACTCACTCGGCATGGAACATGGAAGTTCTCCATGTCAATTCCCAGGCCCGGCTGCAGCTGCCCGACATGATTCGAGAAGCCTCCCTGACCAGGGTCCGATTGACGCGTGTGGCCTTGGCAGCCAGAGACTGATCCTGACCAGCACCCTCCTTTGTACACTCAAATCAGCCCATCGGGGAGACCACTGCCCTGTGTTTGTTTGGCGCCTGGAGACTCCTGGGACCTAACGCTAACCATTACCCTACACCAAAACGGGACCCTCCAATGAAATTTAAGGGGCCTAGAACCCAAACCCTACACTTGAGCAGCCCCATCTCATCGGCCCTCAACTCAGCTCTCGAAAGAGTTCACGAGAACGGAGTAGATTCGGCCCTGACGACGTCCCTGGACCAAACCCTACCCTAGCTAAGGCTCTCTCCCCGTGTGGACCCAATTCGAACGTCTGACAACACCACGCGCCTGGCGTACACAAGCGATGCAGGTTCACTCGGCCTTGAACCTGGAAGATCACCATGTCGTTTCCCAGGCATGGCCGCAGCTGTCCGAGAGTAATCCGGAGGCCTCCTCGACCAAGGACCTTTCAATGTGTGTGGCCTTGGCAGCCAAAGACTGATCCTAATCGGCATACTCCCTTGTGTCCTCAACTCAGGGCTTTGCGGAGACCATTGCCCTACTCAGCGTTTGGCGCCTGGAGCATCCTGGGACCTAACTTTAACCTAAACCAACGCCGAAACGGGACCCCACGGAAACGTAAGCCCACCTCGAAACCTAACCGTGCACTTGGGCCGCCCCGTAGCATGGACCCTCACTTCAGCCCTCGAGGGACATCAGGAGACTGGAGTCGCCTTGGCACTGGCGACGTCCCAGGACCAAACCCTAACCCTGGCTGAGGCTCTCTCAACATGGGGACCCAATTCCAACGTCTGACAACACCATGCGCCTGGGGTCCAGGAGAGGTGCAGGCTCACTTGGCATGGAACCTGGAAGTTAACCAAGTCCTTTCACAGGCCCAGCTGCTGCAGCCTGGGAGGATTCCGAGGACCTCCTCGACCAGGGGCCCATCGACATGTGTGGTTTTGGCAGCCAAAATCTGATCCTGACCGTCACGCTCCCTTGTGCCCTCAACTCTGCCCTTCAGGAACACCACCGTCCTGCTGTGTGTTGGACGCCTGGGGCCTCCAGGGACCTAACCCTAACCCTCACCCTAAACCTAACCGGGAACCTCCCCCGAAAGGTAAGCATCCTCGAACCCTAACCCTGCACTTGAGTCGCCTTGTGGAATGGGCCCTCACTTCAGCCCATGAGGAATATCACGAGACCGGAGTTGCTTCGGCCCTGGCGACGTCCCTGGACCGAACCCTGACCCTAGTTAAAGCACTCTCCCCATGAGGACCCAATTCCGACGTCTGACAATGCCACGTGCCTGGGGTCCAGAAGCAGTGCAGGCTGACTCGACATGGAACCTGGACGCTCACCATGTCGTTTCCCAGGCCCGGCTGCAGCTGTCCTAGAGGATTCCGGGGGCCTCCTCAACCAAAGACCCAATCATGTGTGTGGCCTTGGCGGACAAAGAGGGATCCTGACCGGCACCGTCCCTTGTGCCCTCAACTCAGCCCTTTGGGGAGACCACTGCCCTGCTGTGTGCTCGGGGCCTGGAGCCTCCTGGGACTTAACCCTAACCCTACTCCGAACAAGGACTCGCCACCGAAACCTAAGCCAGCCTCGTATCCTAACCCTGCAATTGAGCCGCCTTCGGCATGGGCAGTCACTTAGCCCTCGACGGAGATCACGAGACCGGAGTCGCCTCGGCCCTGGCGACGTCCCTGGACCAAACCCTAACCCTGGCTAAGACTCTCTCCCCATGGGGACCCAATTCCACCATCTGACAACATCACGCGCATGGGGTCCAGAATCAGTGCAGGCTGACTCGGCATCAAAACTGAAAGCTCATTTCCTAGGCCCGGCTGCAGCTGCCCGAGAGGATTCCGGAGCTCTCCTCGACCAGGGGACGATCGACGTGTGTGGCCTTGGCAGCCAAAGAAGGATCCTGACCGGCACCGTCCCTTGTGCCCTCAACTCAGCCCTTCAGGGAGACCACTGCCCTGCCGTCGGTTCGGCGCCTGGAGCCACCTATGACCTAACCCTAACCATAATCCTACCCTGAAACGGGACCCTCCACTGAAACCTAAGCATGCCTCGAACCCTAACCATGATCTTGACCCGCCTTGTGGCATGGACCCCCATTACAGTCCTTGAGGGAGATCTCGAGACCACAGTCGCTTCGGCGCTGGTGACATCCCTGGACCCACCATAACCCTAGATAAAGCTCTCTACCCATGGGGACAAAATTCCAACGTCTAAAAACACCTCGAGGCTGGGGACCAGAAGCTGTTAAGGATGACTCGGCATGGAACCTGGAAGCTCACCATGTCGTTTCCCAGGTCCGGCTGCAGCTGCCCGAGAGGATACCGGAGGCCTCTTCGTCCAGGGGCCGATCGACGTGTGTGTCCTTGGCCGCCAAAGACGGATCCTGACCGACACCGTCCCTTATGCCCTCAACTCTGCCCTTCGGAGAGACCACTGCTCTGCTGTGGGTTCGGCGCTTGGAGCCTCCTATGACCTAACCCTAACACTACCCCGTACCGGGATCTTACACCGAAACCTAAGCCTGCCTCGAACCCTAATGCTACAATTGAGCCGCCTACTGGCATGGGCCCTACTTCAGCCCTCACGGGAGATCAAGAGACAGGAGTTGCTTTGGCCCTCGTGATGTCCCTGGACCGAACCCTAACCCTAGCTAAGGCTCTCTCCCCATGGGGACCCAATTCCAACGTCTGAGAACACCATGCACCTGGGGTCCAGAAGTGGTGCAGGCTGACTCAGCATGGAACCTGGAAGCTCAACATATCGTTTCCCAGACTTGGCTGCAGCTTCCTGAGAGGATTCTGGAGGCCTCCTCGTCCAGCAGCTGATCGACGTGTGTGGCCTTGGCAGCCAAACACGGATCCTAACCGGCACCGTCCCTTGTGCCCTCAACTCAGCCCTTCAGGGAGACCACTGCCTTGCTGTGGGTTCGGCGCCTTGAGCCTCCTCAGACCTAACCCTAACCCTAACCCTACCACAAACCGGGAGCATCCACCAAAACCTAAGACTACCTCGAACCCTAACCCTGCATTGAGCCGCCTTCTGGCATGGGCCCTCACTTCAGCCCTTGAGGGACATCATGAGACCAGAGTCGCTTCGGCCCTGGCGATGTCCCTGGACCGAAACCTAACCCTAGCTAAGGCTCTCTCCACATGGGGACCAAATTCGAATGTCTGAGTACACCACGCACCTGGGGTGCAGAAGCGGTGCAGGCTGACTCGGCATGGAACATGGAAGCTCACCATGTCGTTTCCCAGGCCCTGCTGCAGCTGCCCGAGAGGATTCCGGAGGCCTCCTCGACCAGGGGCCGAAGGACATGTGTGGCCTTGGCAGCCAACGACGGATCCTGACCGGCACCCTCCCTTGTGCCCTCAACTCAGTCCTTCGGGAAGACCACTGCCCTGCTGTGTGTTCAACACCTGGAGCCTCCTGGCACCTAACACTAACCCTAACCCTACCCCGATCTGGGAACCTCCACCGAAACCTAAGCCTGCCTCGAACCCTAACCCTGCAATTGAGCCACCTTCTGGCATGGGCACTCACTTCAGCCCTTGAGGGAAATCACGAGACTGGAGTCGCTTCGGCCCTGGTGACATCCCTGGATGGAAACCTAACCCTACCTAAGGTTCTCTACCCATGTGGACCCAATTCTAACGTCTGAAAACACCATGCGCCTGTGGTCCAGAAGTGGTGCAGACTGTCTCGGCATGTAATCTGGAAGCTCATCATGTTGTTTCCCAGGCCCGGCGGGAGCTGCCCAACAGGATTCCGGAGGCCACCTCGACCAGGGCCGATCGACTTGTGTGGCCTTGGCAGCCAACGACAGATCGTGACCGGCACCATCCCTTGTGCCCTCAACTTAGCCCGTCGGGGAGACCACTGCCCTGCTGTGTATTTGGCGCCCGGAGCCTCCTGGGACCTAACCCTACTGCGATCTGGGACCATCCACCAAAACATAAGCCTGCCTCCAACCCTAACCCTGCAATTGAGCCGCCTTCTGGCATGGGCCCTCACTTCAGCCCTCGACGGAGATCACGAGAACAGTGTTGCTACGGCCTTGGCGACGTCCCTAGACTGAGCCCTAACCCTAGCTAAGGATCTCTCCCTATGGGGACCCAATTCAAACGTCTGACAACACCACGCGCCTGGGGTCCAGAAGCGGTGCAGGCTGACTCGGCATGGAACCTGGAAGCTCACCATGTCGTTTCCCAGGCCCGGCTGCAACTGGCCGATAGGATTCCTAGGCCTCCTCGACCAGGGACTGATCGACGTGTGTATCCTTGGCATTCAAAGACGGATATTGACTGGCACCATCCCTTGTGCCCTCAACTCAGCCCTTCGGGGAGAGCACTGCCCTCCTGTGGGTTCGGACCTGGAGCCTCCTGGAATCTAAACCTAAGCCTAACCCTACCCCAGTCCGGGACCCTCCACCAAAACCTAAGCCTGCCTCGAACCCTAACCCTGCAATTTAGCCGCCTTCTGGCATTGGCCCTCACTTCAGCCCTCGAGGGAGATCACGAGACCAGAGTCGCTTCGGTGCTGGTGACGTCCCTGGACTGAACCCTAACCATAGCTAAGGCTCTCTCCCCATGTGGACCCAATTCTCACATCTGAGAACACCACACGCCTGAGGTCCAGAAGCGGTGCAGGCTGACTCAACATGGAACCTGGAAGCTCACCAGGTCGTTTCCCAGGCTCGGCTGCAGCTCCCGAGAGGATTCCGGAGGCCTCCTCAACCAGGGGCCAAACGACGTGTGTGTCCTTGGCAGCCAAAGATGGATCCTGACCGGCACTCTCCTTGTGCCCTGAACTCAGCCCTGCGTGGAGACCACTGCCCTGCTGTGGGTTCGGCGCCTGGAGCCTCCTCGGACCTAACCATAACCCTAACCCTACCCCGATCTGGGACCCTCCACTGAAATCTACGCATGCCTCGAACCCTAACCGTGCAATTGAGCCGCCTTCTGGCATGGGCCCTCACTTCAGCCCTCGAGGGAGATCACGATACCGGAGTCGCTTCAGCCCGGGCGAAGTCCCAGGAATGAACCCTAACCCTAGCTAAGGCTCTCTCCCCAAGGGGACCCAATTCAAACATCTGACAACACCACTCACCTGGGGTCCAGAAGCAGTGCAGGCTGACTCGGTATGGAACCTGGAAGCTCACAATATCGTTTCCCATCCCTGGTGTACCCGCCCGAGAGGATTCCGGAGGCATCCTCGACCAGGGGCCCAGTCACGTGTGTGGCCTTGTCCGCCCACGACGTATCCTGACCGGCACCATCCCTTGTCCCCTCAACTCAGCCCTTTGGGGAGACCACTGCCCTGCTGTGCGTTTGGCACCTGGAGCCTATTGGGACCTAACCCTAACCCTAACCCTAACCCTACCCCGAACCGGGAGCCTCCACAGAAACCTAAGCCTGCCTCGAACCCTAACCCTGCACTTCAGCCACCTTGTGGCATAAGCCCTCACTTCGGCCCTCAAGGGAGATCACGAGACCAGAGTCGCTTCGGCGCTGGCGACGTCCCTGGACTGAACCTGAACCCTTGCTAAGGCTGTCTCCCCATGGGGACCCAATTCCAACATCTGACAACGCCACGCGCCTGGGGTCCAGAAACGGTGCAGGCTCAGACAACATGGAACCTGGAAGCTCACCATGTCATTTCCCAGGCCCGACTACAGCTACCCGAGAGGATTCCTGAGGCCTCCTCGACCAGGGGCCCATTCACGTGTGTAGCCTTGGCAGCCAAAGACGGATCCTGACCGGCACCCTCCCTTGTGCCCTCAAAACAGACCTTCAGGGAGACCACTGTCCTGCTGTGCGTTCGGCGCCTGGAGCCTCCTTGGACCAAACCCTAACCCTAACCCTATCCCAAACCGGGAGCCTCCACTGAAACCTAAGCCTGCCTCGATCCCTAACCCTACAATTGAGCCGCCTTCTGGCATGGGCCCTCACTTCAGCCCTCGAGGGAGATCACGAGAGTGGACTCACTTCGGTCCTGGCGACGTCCCTGGACCGAACCCGAATGCTAGCTAAGGCTCTCTCCCCATGGGGACCCAATTCCAACATCTTACATCACCACGCGCCTGGGGTCCAGAAACGGTGAAGACTGCCTTTGCATGGAACCTGGAAGCTCACCATGTTGTTTCCCAGGTGCAGGTGCAGTTGCCGGAGAGGATTCCGGAGGCCTCCTCGACCAGGGCCCCAATAACGTGTATAGCCTTGGCAGCCAAAGACTAATCCTGAATGGCACCCCCCCTTGTACCCTCAACTCAGCCCTTCGGGGAGACCACTGCCCTGCTGTGGGTTTGGCGCCTGGAGCCTCCTGGGACCTAGCCCTAACCCTAACCCTACCCAAACCGGGGCCCTCCACCGTAACCTAACCCGGCCTTGGACCCTAACCCTAAACTTATCCCGCCCCGTCGCATAGTCCCTCACTTCAGCCCTCGAGGGAGATCACGAGAGCACAGTCGCTTTGGCCCTGACGACGTCCCTGGACTGAACCCTAACCCTAGCTAAGGCTCTCTCCCCATTGTGACCCATTACCAAAGTCTCACAACACAACCCGCCTGTGGTCCAAAAGCGGTGCAGGCTGACTCAGCCTGGAACCTGGAAGCTCACCATATCGTTTCCCAGTCCCGGCTGCAGCTGCCCCAGATAACTCCTGAGACCTCCCAGACCAGCAGCCCATCGACGCATGCAGCCTTGGCAGCCTAGACTGGTCCTGGCCGGCACCCTCCCTTGTGACCTCAACCTAGTCCTTCAGGGAGACCACTGCCTTGCTGTGGGTTCGTCGCCTGGAGCCTCCTGGGATGTAAACTTCACCCTAAACCTACCCTGTGTCAGAACCCTCCACCGAAATCTCAGACATCCTCGATACCTAACCCTCCACTTGAGCCGCCCCGTCGCATAGGCCCTCATTTCAGGCCTTGAGAGAGATCACGGGACCAGTGTGGCTTCAGACCTGGCGACATCCCTGGTCCAAACCCAACCCTAGCTCAGGCTCTCTCCCCATGCGGACCCAATCCCTACGTCTGACAACACCATGTGCCTTGGGTCCTGAAGGGTTGCATGGTCACTTGGTATGGTATCTGGAATGGTTTCCCATGCCTGTTGCAGCTGCCAGAGAGGATTCCTGAGTCTTCCCCGACCAAGCGCTCCTAGAGTTGTGTGGCCTTGGAAGAACAGAGTCTGATCCTGCCCGGCACTCTCCCTTGTGCCCTGAACTCAGTCCTTCTGGGAGACCACTGCACTGTTTGGCTTCAGAACCTGGGGCCTCCTGGGACCTAACCCCAACCTTACCCTTACCGGACACTCCACCGAATCCTAAGCCGGCCTTGAACCCTATCCCTTCATTTTAACCTCACCTTCGCATGGGCCCTCACTTCATCTCTCGAGGGAGATCTCGAGACTGGAGTCACTTCGATCCTGGCTACGTCCCTGGTCCAAACACTAACCGTAGCTAAGGCTCTCTCCCCTTGGGGACCCAATCCCAAGGTCTGGCAACACCACGCGCCTGGGTTTCCAGACGCGGGACAGTGTCACTCGGCATGGTGCCTGGAACCTCACAATGCCATTCTGCAGGCCCGGCTGCAGTTGTCTGAGAGAATTCCTGAGGCCTACCCAACCAGTGGCCCATAGAGTTGCATGGCCTTTGAAGCCAAAGACTGAACCTTACCGGCCCTCTCCCCTGTGCCCTCAACTTAGCCAATTCGGGTGACCACTGCCCTGCTGTGGGTTCAATACCTGGAGCCTCTTGGGTCCTAACCCAAACTCTACCCCTAACCTGAAACCTCAACCAAATCCTAACCCGGTCTTGAAACCTAATCAAACACTTGACCCCCGCTATCTCCTGGTCCCTTACTTCATTCCTCTAGGGAGATCACGAGACTGGAGTTGCTTTGGCCCTGGCAACGTCCTGGACCGAACCCTAACCCTAGCTCAGACTCTCTCCCAATGGGGATGTAAGCAACAAACCATAAATCGTCTATGAGACAAATTGAAGAAACCCAAAGAAATGGAAAACATTCCATGCTCACGTATTAGAAGAACAAACATTGTTAAGATGTCAATACTACCAAAGCAATCAACACATTCAATGCAATCCCTATCAAAATAACACGAGCTTTCTCCACAGAGCTAGAACAAACAACCCTAAAATGTGTAAGGATACAGAAAAGATACCAAAAGCCAAAGTCATGTTGAAAAAGAAAACAAAGGTGGAAACATAACTATTTTGGATTTATGGTGTATTAGAGAGCTGCATTCATCAAGACAGTATGGTACAGGCACAGAAATGCAGACAGACATCAATGGAACAGAATAGGGAACCCAGAAATATACCCTCAAACATATGGTGAGTAATCTTTGTTAACACAAAAAGAATATCCAATGGAATAAGGGTCTCTTCAGCAAATGGTACTAGGAATACTGGACAGTGAGAATGATGAACCTGGACACTGTTCTTAAACCACACACACACACACACACATACACACACACACACACACACACACCTCAAAATGGATGAATTATCTAAATGTAAGTCAGGAACCATCAAAATCCTAGAGGAGTTAACAGGCAATGTACCTCCTTGATCCTGGCTGCAGCAACTTCTCACTTGTCATGTCTCCAGGAGCAAGGGCAATAAAAACCAAAATGAACTATTGGGTCCTGAAGATAAAAAGCTTCTGCACAGCAGGGGACAAAATCAGCCAAACTAAAAGGTAACTGAATGAAATGGGAGAAGATATTTGCAGGTGACATATCAGATAAAGGGTTAGTATCCAAAATCTATAAAAAACATATCACACTCAACACCCAAAAATCAAATAATCCAGTGAAGAAATGGGCAAAAGACATGAAGAGACACTTTAAGAAAGATGACATCCAGATTGGTCACACATGAAAAGATGCTCAATCTCACTCGCCATCACTGAAATACAAATGAAACCCACAATGAGATATCCCCTCACACCTATCAGAATGGCTAAAATTAACATCTCCAGAAACGACAGATGTTGGCAAGGATGCAGGGAAAGGGAACCCTTTTGAAATGCTGGTGGGAATGCAAAGTGGTGTAGCCACTCTGGAAAACAGTATGGAGATTTGTCACAAAAACAAAAAATAGAACTACACTAGGACCCAGCAATTGCACTACTAGGTATTTATCCAAAAGATGCACTAACGCTGACTCGAAGTGGCACGTGTACTCCAATATTTATAGCAGCATTCTCAACAATAGCTAAGTTATGCAAAGAGCCCAAATGACCACTGACAGATGAATGGATAAAGAAGATATGGTATATTGATACAATGGACTATTACTCGGCGATCAAAAAGAATGAAATCTCGCTATTTGCAACAACGTGGATGGAACCGGACTTTATTAAGCTAAGCAAAATATGTCAGAGAATGACACACATCCTCTGATTTCTCTCATCTGTCGAATTTAATAAAACTGATGAACACAGTGCAAGGAAAGCAAAAATAAGATACACACAGAGAGGGAGTCAAATGATAAGAGACTGTTAAATAGAGGGAAGAAGCTCAGGGTTCCTGGAGGGGTACTGAATAGGGGTATGGGCTAAATGGGTGATGGGCATTAGGGGTGGACCTTGGGATGAGTATTGGGTATATTTTGTACTTGATGGATCACTAAATTCTACTGCTGAAACTGTATTCCTCTATAAGGTAACTAACTTGGGCTTAAATTTTAAAAAGAAGAAATATTAAAAATAAGTAAAGAAATGTACCACCAGTCAAAAGAAAAGAATATTTAAATCGGGCCCTTGAGTGGAAATGAAAGACTAAAAGTGTTACAGACAAGAAAGGATCAGAGAAAACATCAAGAAACAATGACAAAACAACTAGTAGAATGGGACTAAATATATACCTATCAATAATCACTCTGAATATAAATGGACTAAATGCTCCAATCAAAAGACATTGGATAGGGCATCAGAATGGACAAAACAAACAAACAAACAAACAAACAAAAAACAATGTCTATCTAGATGCTGCCTACAAAGCCTTATTTGGACTTAAGTCTCCTGCAGATTTGAAGTGAGGGAATGAAGAAATATTTATCATTCCAATAATGTCAAAAGAAAGCCAGTAGCAATACTTATATCAGGCAAAATAAACTTTAAAACTGAGACTCTATTTTGGTACCCTTTGGGTAAATACCTAATAGTGACATTGCATGCACCCAATATTTATAGCAGAATTATCAACAGTAGCCCAACTATGGAGAAAGCCCAAGTATCCATCAACTGATGAAGGTGTAAGAAGTTGTGGTGTGTGTGTGTATGTATACGTATGTATATGCATATGTACATATGTGTATGTTCATATATACATACACACGTATATACAATGAAATATAACTCAGCTTCAAGAAGAATGAAATCTTGCCATTTGCAACGATGTGGATGGAGCTCGAATGTATTATGCTAAGTGAAATATGTCAATCGGAGAAAGACACATATATGATTTCACTCATGTGTTATTTAAGAAACAAAACACATGAAAACTAGGGAAGGATGCAGGAAAAGAGAAGCGTGGTAACAAACCACATGAGTCTCTTAATGTTAGAGAAAAAAAAGTGAAAGTTAATGGAGGGAGATGGATCAGCGCTGGGCTAGATGGAAGACGAGTATTAAGGAGAGCACTTGTTGTGATGAGCACTGGGTGTTGTATGTAAACGATGAATCACCGAATTCTACTCCTAAATCCGAGAATGCGCTGTATGTCAACTAAGACTTAAATTAAATAAATACATACAAACATAGATACATACATAGATACATACATACATACATACATACATACATACATACATACATAAAGCTATAACAAGAGATGAAGACAGACACGATCTCATACTAAAGGGGACAGCCAAACAAGAAGATCCAATGATTGTAAATTTTGATGCACCCAACATGCAATCACCAAGTATACAAAACATTTAGCAACAACCATAAAGGAATCCATTTATAATAATATGATGATAGTAGAGGACTTTAACACATCACTCACATCAATGGACAGAACCTATAAACAGAAAGTCAACAAGGAAACAATGGCTTTGAATGACACACTGGACCAGAAGGGTTTAACAGATACATTCAGAACACTCCATACTAAAATGGCAGAGTACACATTCTTTTCAAGCATACCTGGGGCGTTCTCCAGAATTGATCACATTCTAGGTCACAAATCAGGCCTCAAGAGGTACCCAACGACAGAGATCAGACCAAGCATCTTTTCTAACCACAAAGCTAGGAAACTTGAAGTCAACCACAAAAAAAGGGCGGGGGGGGGGGGGGAAGGCCACAAATAAAGGGAGGTTAAATAACATGCTACTAAATGAATGGGTCAAACAGGAAATAAATGAGAAAATACACTGAAACAAATGAAAATGAAAATACACTGGTAAAACCCTTTGGAATGCAGCAAAAGCAGTCTATGATGGAAGTATATAGCAATACAAGCCTACCTTAAAGAGCAATAAAAATCTCAAACAATCCTAACTTACACCTAAAGGAATGAGAAAAAGAGCAGCAGAAGGAAGGAAATAATAGAGTTTAGGGCAGAAATAAGGAATATAGAAACCAAAAAGACACTAGACCAAATCAATGAAACCAGGGGCTGGTTCTTTGAAAGCAGTAATCAACTTGAAAACCTCCTAGGCAGATTCTTCACAAAGAAGACAGAAAGGACTCAAATAAATAAAATCACAAATAAGAAAGGAGAAATAACAGTCAACACCACAAAAATACAATTAGAAGATAATATTATGAACAACTATATGCCACAAATTGGACACTCTGAGAAAAATGGACAAATTACTAGAAACACACACACTACCAAAACTGAAACAGGAAGATACCTAAAATCTGAAAACAGAAAGATACCCCATCAGTAATTTAAAAAATCTCCCCCCCCAACACAAGAGTTCATGGCCAGATGGCTTCATTGATGAATTCTACCATCCATTCAAGGAAGAGGTAATATGTATTCTCCTCGAATTATTACAAAAAATAAAAAAAGAAGGAAAACTTACAAATTCATCGTATGAGGCCATCATTACCCTGATACCAAAACAAGATGAAGCCTCCACTAAAACCAAAAACTGCAGCGGCACCTGTGTGGGTCAGTCGGTTTACTGTCCAACTCTTAATTTTGGATTAGGACATTATCTTGCAGTGCGTGGGTTCGAGTCCCACGTTGGGCCCTGTCATGACAGTGTGGGGCATGGCCAGGATTCTCTCTCTCCCTGTCTCTCTGCCCCTCCCTCACTTTTATGAACTCTATCTAAGGAAAGAAATAAGCATTTAAAAAGATGTTTAAAAATTTTTAAACAAAACTGCAGAGCAATAGCCTGATGACTATGTATGCCAAAATTCTCATTAAAATTCCTTCAAATTAAAGTCAACAATACGTTAATAGAATCATTTACCATAAGCAAGTGGGATATATCCCTGGGCTGCAAGGGTGGTTCCACATTCACATATCAATCAACATGATGCACCACAGTAATAGAAGAAAGGATAAGAACAATATGATGCTTTCAACAGACGCAGGAAAACTATTTGATAAAATGTCACATCCATTCATGATAAAAACCCTCAGCAAAGTACATTGAGACTCAACCTACCTGCACATAATAAAGGTCATCTAGGAAAAACCCACAGCTCATCTCATCCTCAATGGGTAAAAATTGAAAGTTTTTCTTCCAAAGTCAGGGACAAGATAGGAATGACCCCTCTCACCACTGTTATCCCATATAGTACGGGAAACCCTAACCACAGCACTCAGACAACAAAAAGAAATAAGAGGCATCCAAATCGGCAAGGAAGAAGTAGCACTTTCGCTATGTGGACCTGACATGATGTGCTCTATAAAAAACATGAAGGAGGGGCGCATGGGTGGCGCAGTCGGTTAAGCGTCGGACTTCAGCCAGGTCACGATCTCGCGGTCCGTGAGTTCGAGCCCCGCGTCGGGCTCTGGGCTGATGGCTCGGAGCCTGGAGCCTGTTTCCGATTCTGTGTCTCCCTCTCTCTCTACCCCTCCCCCGATCATGCTCTGTCTCTCTCTGTCCCAAAAATAAATTTAAAAAACGTTAAAAAAAAATTAAAAAAAAAATAAAAAACATGAAAGACTCCCTTAAAAATTGCTAGAATTGATATATGAATTCGACAAGTCACAATATACAGAAATCAAGGAACATAGATGTATTGAATTTCTAACACAAATCATGAATTAACACAGAGAGAAAGTAAGGGATCAATCCCATTGACAGGCTCACAAATACCACAAGAAACCAGGAATAAACCTAACCAAAGAGGTGAAAGACCTGTAGTCTAAACGCTATGAAACACTGATGAAATAAATGGAAGAGGACACAAAGAAATGGACATATATTTCATGTTCATGGATGGGAAGCACAAAATAATGTTAAAATGTCTACACTCCTCAAAACAACCTACACATATAATGAAATGAAGTGTGATAGGGATATCACACTCACAAAAACATTTGTCACAGAACAAGAACAAATCTCAAAATTTGTATGGAATGACAAAAGTCCCCAAACAGCCAACACAAACTTGTAGAAGAAAAGCAAAGCTGGAGACATCACAATTCCAGACTTTAGGTTATATTACAAAGCTATACTGATCAGAACAGTATGATCAGTATGTCCGTACTGAACAGTACTGACAAAACAACAACAAAAAATAACAACAACAACAAACTCATACGCATAGATCAATAGCATGGAAACCCAGAAATAAACTCACACCTCTATGGTCAATTAATTCTCAACAAAGCAGGAAAGATCATCCAATGGAAAAAAAGATAGTCTTGGGACACATGGGTGGCCCAGTCACGAAAGCGTGTGATGGTGGATTCAACTCAGGTCATGATCTCAGGGCAGTGCAGAGCATGCGTGGGATTCTCTCTTTCCATATCTCTCTGCCCCTCTTCTGCATGCTCTCTCTCTCTCTGTCTTTCTCTCTCTCTCTCTCTCTCTCTCTCTCAAAATAAATACATAAATATAAAAAAAGGCTCCTCAACATATGGTTTTGGAAAAACTGGACAGCAATCTGCAAAACAAAACGAAAACAATGGACCACTTTCTTACAACATACACAAAAATAAATCCAACAAGGACAAAGACCTATATGTGAAACCTGAAACCATAAAAATCCCAGAGGATAACACGGGTAGTATCTTATTTGACATTGCCTGTACAAACGTCTTTGTAGATATATCTCTAGAGGTAAGGGAAATACAAGCAAAAATAATGAGACTTCATAAAAATTAAAACCTTCCGTCACCAAGGAAATAATCAACAAAACTAAAATATCAACAGAATGATATTTGCAAACGACATCGGATAAAGGGTTAGTGTCCAAAATATATACAGTTATACAGCACCCAAAAAATGAGAAATCTGATTAAAAATGGGCAGAAGACATGAATGGACATTTCCCTAAGGAAGACATATACATGGCCAAGAAACACATGAAAAAATGCTCAACAATACTCATCTCCAGGGAAATACAATTCAAAAGTACAATGAGATAACATATCACATCTGTCACAATGACTAAAATCAATGAAGGATGAAACAGCAAGTGTTGCCAAGGATGTGGGGAAAGAATAACCCTCTTGCACTGTGGGTAGGAATCTAAACTGGTGCAGCCACTCTGGAAAACCACATGGAGATGTCAAAAAACAAAACAAAACTGGAAATAGAAGTACCTTACAATCCAGCAATTTCACTACAAGGTATTTCCACAAAGAATACAAAATCTTCAAAGGGATACATGCACCATGATGTTTACAGCAGCATTTTCTACAAAAGCCAAATTACAGAAACTATCCAAGCACCCATCAACTGATGAATAAAATGAGATGTGGTCTATGGGATGTAATATGATTTAGCCGTAAAAACATGAAATCTTGCCATTTGCCACGAGGTGGATGGAGAGAGAGAATGTTACGCTGGGTGAAATAAGCCTGTCGGAGAAACACAAATACCCAATGATTTCACTAACACATGGCAAGAAAACAAAACAAAGGGAGGGGGGAGGAGACAAACGGACTCTTAACTAGGAAACAAACTGAGGAGTTCCACAGCGAGGTGAGGGAATGGGTGAAACAGCTGATGGGGATTAAGAAGTGCACCTGGGATGAGCACCGGGTGACGTGTGGAAGTGTTGCTCTATATTGGACACCTGAAACTAATATTACACTGTGTCTTCACTCAGTGGAATTTAAATTAACAGATAACATAAGGTTAATGAGACTTACCTACCGGGTTTTCGGTAGTGTTCAATCACTTCACTAGGTTGGAAAAATAACCATGAAATTTTTTAAAAAGCATGTATGATGTGTGGGACAGTTTGAGCATTTACCTTGGTCTCTGGGTCCAGCAGGACTCGGAACATGGGTCCCAGCTCATTCTTCTAGAAGGTCGTGAGACGAGCATTTCATGTATCCACGTTCTAATTGAACGCAGCTCCCGTGCTTCTGAATTTTTGTTAGGGTTACTTCCCGAAAACAAGCCTGAATCTGGAACAAACCATCGACTGCATCTATGAGGTGATGTCGTGGGACCCTGCAATCCACAAGTCCTTAAGTAAAATACGTCTTGTTCAAAAACTGTCGGGAAGGGGTGCAATGAAACACGGGAATAGCCCAGAAAATGCAAAGGCCTGTGCAGCTCAGCAACCAGCTTGCCCAGGGAAGCCACCCGGCGCCCCCTCCTCAGCACTCAGTACAACAAGGCAGCTTCTCTCTGGCGACTCAGGAGATGCCAAGTTGCTGCTAAGCTCCTAAGGTCTCCCCTGGGGCAGGTGGCAGAACCTGCTGGAAATGCAGCTCTGCTCTCTGTACTGAGGCACCAGCAGAGGCCTGAGTCCTCTGAGAGCAATCTAAGCCCTTCCTGCTCTCAGGTGCCCTGGGTCAGAAAAGCAGATGGTGCGCCCTCTGCTGGCTATCACTGCCCAGCAGAGGAACCCGCCCCTCGGGGGTCTGTGGTGCTCAAGCTCTCTCTGCTGGCCACCATGGGAATTCCTTCAATGTTGAAGGCCCTGGTTGCTCAGCTGAGAGACCGAAGGTGCTCTGGGCAACTAAGCCTGTTCTCGTTGGGAAGGTTTTAGTGACAGGGCCTGGGACACAAAATCTTTTCCTTCTCTTTCTTGTGAGTGAAGAATGAAACCGAATTTATTAACGTAACGACATCATTTGTAATGTTTTAAGCAATATTCACAGAAAAATAGACCACCGATTTACACATGCTGAACAAGAGGTAATTTTGTTTACCACCAAAATACTTAGGTTAGATAAAGAATGGACACCTTTGAGAGAGAGAGATACCGGCGTCCAGCTATGGAGTGAATGAGTCCTAGGGATACAAGGGACAGCCAATGGAATGGAGTCAATCCTGTAATAATATTGTTGCATGCTTTCACAGGATAGCTACACTTGTGGTTGAGTACAACATAATGTATAGACATATGGAATGACTACAATGTATGCCTAAAACTAACACAACAAATGTGTGAACAATATTTCAATTAAAAATAGACATCCTTTACACTATCTTTAATTTCTCCTTCTTTGCCAATAAACTATCATTCCCGGGGCGCTTGGGTGGCTTAGTCGGTTAAGCGTCCGACTTTGAGTCAAGTCATGATTTTGCAGTCCATGAGTTTGAGCCCCGCGTCAGGCTCTGTCCTGAGAGCTCAGAGCCTCGAGCCTGCCTCATATTCGGTGTCTCCCCCTCTATCCCCCTCCCCAGCTCGGGTTCTCTCAAAAAAAGAAACATGAAAAATGAAAAATCATTCCTCATTTAGAATCTGCGAATTTCCATTTATACCAGATTCTCTAACATCACCTTCTTGATGTTGAAAGCTTATCTGAAAAGTCACTAACAATATCTTTGATGACAAATATGTGACAAGGTCAGAATGCAACTTACAGGGAGCTACACATCTGTTGTGAATTTACAGTGTGTATCCTTGGCTAATATTTCCAATGAAATGTGCTTTAGGGATACGGATGGATGAAATAATGTCCATCAGTCATATAGGTCAATTTCCTATAGGACCATTATGCCTTCAATTACTAATTGCCATCTCTTCAGAATTAAAAGAAAGCTGGGATAAGAAAATGTCTTTGAATTTGATGTAAGAGAAGACTAGGGTGTTTTAAAGGGTCCACGTACCTTCTGGATTCCTCAGATTGGTTGTGGAGAGGAGGATAGCAACCTATGATTTGGATGCACACCGCTAGTCCCAAAGGGAGGATATGGACCTTATTGTCAAATATATATATATATATATATATTTTGTCAATATTATTAATCCACCTCTGCCAGGTCCAGACTGCAGGACCTGGGGGCAACACAATGCCTGATGCCTGGGTTCAGAACTTGAGGAAGGCCAGCTGGTGGGGGAGGGGGGAAATCTAACAGAGCCTGGGGCAGTGAGGGAGATGGCCCTGGGACACCTCCCCACAGGGCAGGCTCTGGAGTTTACCTGCCAAAGAGCAGCACACTCTCCCTCAAGACATCCCTCTCCATGACAGAACGTGAGGCTGAACCTCACAATTCCAGAAGAAATGAGGGCTACCCATCTTTTCAATTCCAATGGTCTCTGCAGAACTGGGGCCCAGGGATGTTGGAGTCTTGGGGCCATGGAACTCTGATGCCCATGATATAAGCCCTTTCTGCCCCAGCACTCAGAGCCACTTCATACATCCCCTCTCCCTTGGCCCATCTAACCGTGTCCACATACCCGGACCAGGTCTCTACTTTCCTTCTTGTACTTCCTCTTTGTCTCTGTTTCTCTCTAACCACATCTCTCTCTATTTCTTCCTTTCACTCTCTAGGGAGTGGTGTATTATACGGTGCCAAACTTTCTTCTTATACATGTGAATATCCAATTTTCCCAGCACCAGTTATTCCAAAGACTACTCTTCTCCACTGTGTATTATTGACTCCCTTGTCGAATACTAGGTGACTGTGATGCATGGGTTTAGTTTGGGCTCTCAATTTCTGTTCCATTGTGTGTGTGCTTATGTCAGTGACATAATTGATTTCTTTGTGTTAGAATGACGCTTGAAATCAAGAAGTGTGATGCCTCCTGTTTTGTTCTTTCTTGCATTGGCCACGTGGGGTCTTTTTGTGGTTCCAAATAAATTTTAGGATATGATTTTCTAATTGCATAAAAATTGCATCAGAGTCTTGATAGAGATTGCACTGAATCTCTAGATGGCTTTGGGTAATATGGACATTGTATCTGTATTAACTCCTCCGAAAGTTGGACATGGGATGGCTTTTCACTGACTTGTGTGTTCTCCCCTTTCTTTCACCCAAATTGAATTTCTTCCATTCCTGCACACAGGTTTCATAGTTTTCTGTAGAGAGATTTTCATTTCCTTGGCTAAATGTATTGCTATAGTTTTTATTGTTTTTGATGCTATTGTAAATGGGATTGTTTTCTTTACTTCTTCTTAGATAATTGGGTTAGTGTATAGGAATGATGCAGAATTTGATACGGTGACTTTCTAGTTTGGAACTTCACTGTATTTCTTGATTAGATATTAACAGGTTCTTTTACATTAAACTTTTTATTTCAGTCCTTTACCTAGTTAAAAAAAAAAAACATGTTATTTGGGAATAGCTGACACTCTACATTACATTAGTTTCAGATGAACAACATAGTCATTGGACAAATGTATACATTCTGCTACGCTAACACAGGTGTAGCTATCATCTGTCACCATGCATCCCTACTCCAGTACCATTCTCTATGTGCCCTATGCTATATCTTCTATCTGTGATTCATTCATCGCATAACCAGAAGCCTGCATCACCCAATCCCCTTCACATATCTAGGGCATCCTTGTCTTGTGCCTGATCTTAGTGGAAAATCTTTCACAATTTCACTATTGAGTATGATATTAGCTGTGGGCTTCACATACATGGCCTTTCTTATGTTGAGATATGTTCCTCCTACACAGAATTTTAAAGAGATTTTTAGCACAAATGGATACCAAATTTTCTCAGAACGCTTTTTCTGTGTCTATTGACATCAACACATGAGTTTTCTTTTTCTTTTTTAACATGTATTTATTTAGTTTAGTTTAAACGTATTTATGTGTTTTTTTTAATACTCATTTTTTCAAGTTTGTATTTAAATTCCAGTTGGTTAACATACAGTGTAATGTTAGCTTCAGGTATAGAATGTAGTCATCCATCACTTACATACAACATCCAGTGATCCTCATAACTAGTGCCCTCCTTAGCCCATCACCCATTTAACCCATCCCCCTACCCACCTCCCTTATAGTAACCCTCCTCTTATTATTAAGAATCTTGTTTCTGGTTGATTTTCTTTGATTCAATAATGTGAGGGGTCACATTGATTGATTTGCATTTCTGAAACATCCTTCCTTTGCAGAGAAAAAAATCCTTCATCACTGTCAATGACCCTTTTAATGTGCTGCTGAATTTGGTTTGCCTGTACATTACTGGGAATTATTCATCTATATTCATCATGGGGATACTGGCCTATAGATTTCCGTTCAGGTAATATCCTTCTCTGGCTTCCTACCAGGGTAATTCCAGTGTCATGAAATGAGTTTGGTGGTGTTCATTCCTTTTGAATCAGAGAGACAACTGCTGTTAGTTCTTCTACAAACATTTGGTCAAATTCACCAGTGAATCCACCTGGTCCTGGGCTTTTCTTCCCTGGGAGAACTTCGATTATTGATTCAATTTACTTGCATTGGTTATCTTCTTTTTTTTTAATATATGAAATTTATTGACAAATTGGTTTCCATACAATACCCAGTGCTCATCCCAAAAGGTGCCCTCCTCAATATCCATCACCCACCCTCTCCTCCCTCCCACCCCCCATCAACCCTCAGTTCTCAGTTTTTAACAGTCTCTTATGCTTTGGCTCTCTCCCACTCTAACCTCTTTTTTTTTTCCTTCCCCTCCCCCATGGGTTCCTGTTAAGTTTCTCAGGATCCACATAAGAGTGAAACCATATGGTATCTGTCTTTCTCTGTATGACTTATTTCACTTAGCATCACACTCTCCAGTTCCATCCACGTTGCTACAAAAGGCCATATTTCATTTTTTCTCATTGCCACATAATATTCCATTGTGTATATAAACCACAATTTCTTTATCCATTCATCAGTTGATGGACATTTAGGCTCTTTCCATAATTTGGCTATTGTTGAGAGTGCTGCTATGAACATTGGGGTACAAGTGGCCCTATGCATCAGTACTCCTGTATCCCTTGGATAAATTCCTAGCAGTGCTATTGCTGGGTCATAGGGTAGGTCTATTTTTAATTTTCTGAGGAACCTCCACACTGCTTTCCAGAGCGGCTGCACCAATTTGCATTCCCACCAACAGTGCAAGAGGGTTCCCGTTTCTCCACATCCTCTCCAGCATTTATAGTCTCCTGATTTGTTCATTTTGGCCACTCTGACTGGCGTGAGGTGACACCTGAGTGTGGTTTTGATTTGTATTTCCCTGATAAGGAGCGACGCTGAACATCTTTTCATGTGCCTGTTGGCCATCCGGATGTCTTCTTTAGAGAAGTGTCTATTCATGTTTTCTGCCCATTTCTTCACTGGGTTATTTGTTTTTCGGGTGTGGAGTTTGGTGAGCTCTTTATAGATTTTGGATACTAGCCCTTTGTCCGATATGTCATTTGCGAATATCTTTTCCCATTCCGTTGGTTGCCTTTTAGTTTTGTTGGTTGTTTCCTTTGCTGTGCAGAAGCTTTTTATCTTCATAAGGTCCCAGTAATTCACTTTTGCTTTTAATTCCCTTGCCTTTGGGGATGTGTCGAGTAAGAGATTGCTACGGCTGAGGTCAGAGAGGTCTTTTCCTGCTTTCTCCTCTAAGGTTTTGATGGTTTCCTGTCTCACATTTAGGTCCTTTATCCATTTGGAGTTTATTTTTGTGAATGGTGTGAGAAAGTGGTCTAGTTTCAACCTTCTGCATGTTGCTGTCCAGTTCTCCCAGCACCATTTGTTAAAGAGGCTGTCTTTTTTCCATTGGATGTTCTTTCCTGCTTTGTCAAAGATGAGTTGGCCATACGTTTGTGGGTCTAGTTCTGGGGTTTCTATTCTATTCCATTGGTCTATGTGTCTGTTTTTGTGCCAATACCATGCTGTCTTGATGATGACAGCTTTGTAGGAGAGCCTAAAGTCTGGGATTGTGATGCCTCCTGCTTTGGTCTTCTTCTTCAAAATTCCTTTGGCTATTCGGGGCCTTTTGTGGTTCCATATGAATTTTAGGATTGCTTGTTCTAGTTTCGAAAAGAATGCTGGTGCAATTTTGATTGGGATTGCATTGAATGTGTAGATAGCTTTGGGTAGTATTGACATTTTGACAATATTTATTTTTCTAATCCATGAGCAGGGAATGTCTTTCCATTTCTTTAAATCTTCTTCAATTTCCTTCATAAGCTTTCTATAGTTTTCAGCATACAGATCCTTTACATCTTTGGTTAGATTTATTCCTAGGTATTTTATGCTTCTTGGTGCAATTGTGAATGGGATCAGTTTCTTTATTTGTCTTTCTGTTGCTTCATTGTTAGTGTATAAGAATGCAACTGATTTCTGTACATTGATTTTGTATCCTGCAACTTTGCTGAATTCCTGTATCAGTTCTAGCAGACTTTTGGTGGAGTCTATCGGATTTTCCATGTATAATATCATGTCATCTGCAAAAAGCGAAAGCTTGACTTCATCTTTGCCAATTTTGATGCCTTTGATTTCCTTTTGTTGTCTGATTGCTGATGCTAGAACTTCCAGCACTATGTTAAACAGCAGCGGTGAGAGTGGGCATCCCTGTCGTGTTCCTGATCTCAGGGAAAAAGCTCTCAGTTTTTCCCCGTTGAGGATGATGTTAGCTGTGGGCTTTTCATAAATGGCTTTTATGATCTCTAAGTATGTTCCTTCTATCCCGACTTTCTCAAGGGTTTTTATTAAGAAAGGGTGCTGGATTTTGTCAAAGGCCTTTTCTGCATCGATTGACAGGATCATATGGTTCTTCTCTTTTTTTTTTTGTTAATGTGATGTATCACGTTGATTGATTTGCGAATGTTGAACCAGCCCTGCATCCCAGGAATGAATCCCACTTGATCATGGTGAATAATTCTTTTTATATGCCGTTGAATTCGATTTGCTAGTATCTTATTGAGAATTTTTGCATCCATATTCATCAGGGATATTGGCCTGTAGTTCTCTTTTTTTACTGGATCTCTGTCTGGTTTAGGAATCAAAGTAATACTGGCTTCATAGAATGAGTCTGGAAGTTTTCCTTCCCTATTTCTTGGAATAGCTTGAGAAGGATAGGTATTATCTCTGCTTTAAACGTCTGGTAGAACTCCCCTGGGAAGCCATCTGGTCCTGGACTCTTATTTGTTGGGAGATTTTTGATAACCGATTCAATTTCTTCGCTGGTTATGGGTCTGTTCAAGCTTTCTATTTCCTCCTGATTGAGTTTTGGAAGAGTGTGGGTGTTCAGGAATTTGTCCATTTCTTCCAGGTTGTCCAATTTGTTGGCATATAATTTTTCATAGTATTCCCTAATAATTGTTTGTATCTCTGAGGGATTGGTTGTAATAATTCCATTTTCATTCATGATTTTATCTATTTGGGTCATCTCCCTTTTCTTTTTGAGAAGCCTGGCTAGAGGCTAGTCAATTTTGTTTATTTTTTCAAAAAACCAACTCTTGGTTTCGTTGATCTGCTCTACAGTTTTTTTAGATTCTATATTGTTTATTTCTGCTCTGATCTTTATTATTTCTCTTCTTCTGCTGGGTTTAGGCTGCCTTTGCTGTTCTGCTTCTAGTTCCTTTAGGTGTGCTGTTAGATTTTGTATTTGGGATTTTTCTTGTTTCTTGAGATAGGCCTGGATTGCAATGTATTTTCCTCTCAGGACTGCCTTCGCTGTGTCCCAAAGCGTTTGGATTGTTGTATTTTCATTTTCGTTTGTTTCCATATATTTTTTAATTTCTTCTCTAATTGCCTGGTTGACCCACTCATTCGTTAGTAGGGTGTTCTTTAACCTCCATGCTTTTGGAGGTTTTCCAGACTTTTTTCTGTGGTTGATTTCAAGCTTCATAGCATTGTGGTCTGAAAGTATGCATGGTATAATTTCAATTCTTGTAAACTTATGAAGGGCTGTTTTGTGACCCAGTATATGATCTATCTTGGAGAATGTTCCATGTGCACTCGAGAAGAAAGTATATTCTGTTGCTTTGGAATGTAGAGTTCTAAATATATCTGTCAAGTCCATCTGATCCAATGTCTCATTCAGGGCCCTTGTTTCTTTATTGACCGTGTGTCTAGATGATCTGTCCATTTCTGTAAGTGGGGTGTTAAAGTCCCCTGCAATTACCACATTCTTATCAATAAGGCTGCTTATGTTTATGAGTAATTGTTTTATATATTTGGGGGCTCCGGTATTCGGCGCATAGACATTTATAATTGTTAGCTCTTCCTGATGGATAGACCCTGTAACTATTATATAATGTCCTTCTTCATCTCTTGTTACAGTCTTTAATTTAAAGTCTAGTTTGTCTGATATAAGTATGGCTACTCCAGCTTTCTTTTGGCTTCCAGTCGCATGATAAATAGTTCTCCATCCCCTCACTCTCAATCTAAAGGTGTCCTCAGGTCTAAAATGAGTCTCTTGTAGACAGCAAATAGATGGGTCTTGTTTTTTTATCCATTCTGATACCCTATGTCTTTTGGTTGGCGCATTTAATCCATTTACATTCAGTGTTATTATAGAAAGATACGGGTTTAGAGTCATTGTGATGTCTGTATGTTTTATGCTTGTAGTGATGTCTCTGGGACTTTGTCTCACAGGGTCCCCCTTAGGATCTCTTGTAGGGCTGGTTTAGTGGTGACAAATTCCTTCAGTTTTTGTTTGTTTGGGAAGACCTTTATCTCTCCTTCTATTCTAAATGACAGACTTGCTGGGTAAAGGATTCTCGGCTGCATATTTTTTCTGTCTAGCACCCTGAAAATCTCGTGCCAATTCTTTCTGGCCTGCCAAGTTTCAAAAGAGAGATCAGTCACGAGTCATATAGGTCTCCCTTTATATGTGAGGGCACGTTTACCCCTTGCTGCTTTCAGAATTTTCTCTTTATCCTTGTATTTTGCCAGTTTCACTATGATATGTCGTGCAGAAGATCGATTCAAGTTACGTCTGAAGGGAGTTCTCTGTGCCTCTTGGATTTCAATGCCTTTTTCCTTCCCCAGTTCAGGGAAGTTCTCAGCTATGATTTCTTCAAGTACCCCTTCAGCACTTTTCCCTCTCTCTTCCTCCTCTGGGATACCAATTATGCGTATATTATTTCTTTTTAGTGTATCACTTAGTTCTCTAATTTTCCCCTCATACTCCTGGATTTTTTTATCTCTCTTTTTCTCAGCTTCCTCTTTTTCCATAACTTTATCTTCTAGTTCACCTATTCTCTCCTCTGCCTCTTCAATCCGAGCCGTGGTGGTTTCCATTTTGTTATGCATTTCGTTTAAAACGTTTTTCAGCTCCTCGTGACTGCTCCTTAGTCCCTTGATCTCTGTAGCAAGAGATTCTCTGCTGTCCTGTATACTGTTTTCAAGCCCAGCGATTAATTTTATGACTATTATTCTAAATTCACTTTCTGTTATATTATTTAAATGCTTTTTGATCAGCTCATTAGCTGTTGTTATTTCCTGGAGATTCTTCTGAGGGGAATTCTTCCGCTTGGTCATTTTGGATAGTCCCTGGTGTGGTGAGGACCTGCAGGGCACTTCCCCTGTGCTGTGGTGTATAACTGGAGTTGGTGGGCGGGGCCGCAGTCAGACCTGATGTCTGCCCCCAGCCCACCGCTGGGGCCACAGTCAGACTGGTGTGTGCCTTCTCTTCACCTCTCCTAGGGGCAGGATTCACTGTGGGGTGGCCTGGCCCGTCTGGGCTACTTGCACACTGCCAGGCTTGTGATGCTGGGGATCTGGCGTATTAGCTGGGGTGGGTAGGCAAGGTGCACGGGGGCAGGAGGGGCAGACTTAGCTCGCTTCTCCTTAGGTGATCCACTTCAGGAGGGGCCCTGTGGCAGCGGGAGAGAGTCAGATCCGCTGCCGGAGGTTTGGCTCTGCAGAAGCATAGAGTTGGGTGTTTGCGCAGAGCGAGCAAGTTCCCTGGCAGGAACTGGTTCTCTTTGGGATTTTGGCTGGGGGGTGGGCGGGGGAGATGGCGCTGGCGAGCGCCTTTGTTCCCCACCAAACTGAGCTCTGTCGTCAGGGGGCTCAGCAGCTCTCCCTCCTTTTGTCCTCCAGCCTTCCCGCTTTCCGAGCAGAGCTGTTAACTTATGACCTCCCAGACGCTAAGTCGTGCTTGTTGTAGGAACACTGTCCGTCAGGCCCCTCCGCTTTTGCAAGCCAGACTCGGGGGCTCTGCTTGGGCGGTGAGCCGCCCCTCCGCCCCGGCTCCCTCCTGCCAGTCCGTGGAGCGCGCACCTCCTCGCCGCCCTTCCTACCCTCTTCCGTGGGCCTCTCGTCTGCGCTTGGCTCCGGCGACTCCGTTCTGCTAATCCTCTGGCGGTTTTCTGGGTTATTTAGGCAGGTGTAGGTGGAATCTAAGTGATCAGCAGGATGCACGGTGAGCCCAGCGTCCTCCTACGCCGCCATCTTCTCTTCTCTCTATCGCATTGGTTATCGTCTTGTATTGATATAGTCTTCTTTAATGGGTCTGTGCAAACCTTCTATTTCTTCCTGGTACAGTCTTGGTAGGTTGTGTGTTTCTAAGAACCTATCCATTTCTTCTAGGCAGGCGGTTTGCTGGCATCTAATTTGGCCATAGTCCCCTCTTTTTCTCCTTTATGTTTCTTTGGTATAAGCCGTAATGTCTTCTCTTTTATTTATAATTATTTTGAACTGCATACTCTCTGTGTCTTAGCATAGTCTATGTATAGTCTTCACAATTTTGTTTCACTCTTCTGAAAACCACTGTTGGTCTTCTTCATATTTTCTATTGACTTCATGGTCTCAGTTTCATTGGTTTGCACTCTCGTATGGATTACGTTCTCCCTTTTGGGAACATTGTACAGATTGTTTTTTTTCTAGTTCTTTGAAGTTAAAGGTAGGTTGTTCATTTGACTCCCAAATCTATCCTCCACGCATGCAAATAATGGCTCATCAGAGAACCTTCAATAGGTCTTTTCTGTCCTATTTCTCATTATCAGAACTCTGAGAAATTAGAATCAGAAAATTTATTTGAAGACACAATAGATGAAAACTTCCCTAATGCAGGGAAGGAGGCAGATCCAGAAGCAGGAGGCACAAAGATCCCCCAATATATTCAACGGAAACATATCCACACCAAGTCATATAGTAATTAAAACCCAAAATACCGTGATAAAGAAAAATTTTCACAGCAGGAAAACAAAAGATGACATGTACCTACAAGGGAAACCCCATAAGGTTATCACTGGATGTTTTTCAGAAGAAACTTTGACACTGTAAGTGACCAGCATGGTATGGTAAAGTTGCTGAATGGAAAACATCTGCAGCCAAAGAGAGTCTATCCAGCAAACTATCATTCCAATGGGAGGAGAGATCAAGAGGTTCCCAAATAAACACTCAGCGAGCTCAATACCAACAAACCACCCCTGCAAGAAATGTTAAAGGGGACTCTTTAAGTGGAAAAGAAACACCTAAAGTGACCATATTAAAGTGCAAAATGCAGAAGCAATAAAAATGTGTATATCTGTAAAACATCAGTCAAAGTATTCATGATATGAAAGGTTTTGAAATAGGAACACTACATAGCTACAACACGGGGAGGAGAGGAGTAAAGAACCGGTTCAGACTTAAGCAACTATCAACTTAATATAGACTTCTATATGAAGAAGTGGTTAGGTACAAACCTCATAATAACCACAGGACAAACACCACGAATACAAATGCAGAGCATAAAGACAAGCAATTTCAACTGTGAAATTGTGATGAAACCCAGCAAACCAAAAAAAGAGATCAGAAGAAAGGATCAGAAAAATTCAGAAACAACCAACATCAAGTAGTAATAGGACAAGTAGATGCCTATCAATTACTTTGAATGGTAACAAAATAAATTCTCAAATCAAAGGCACTGGGTGCCAGATAGGGGCACCTGGATGGCTCAATCCTTGAAATTTCGACTCTTGATTTCGGCTTAGGCTATGATCCCAAGATCATGGGATTGAGCCCCAATTGAGCTCTGCACTGAGCATGGAACTTGGTGAGGATTCATTCTCATTCTTAATCTCTCTCTCCCTCTTTCTCTCTTTGTCTCTCTCTTCCCCCATTCCCCCCAACCCGCCCTACCATGCCTGTGCTCTCTCTCTTCATAATAAAAAGCACTGGGTGATAGAATGAATACAATATAGGACCCATCTATTTCCTACCTACAAAAGACTAGTTAAGGAACAAAAGTATCAAAAGAAAACTGCAGTAGCCCTACCTATATCAAACAAAATAGATTTAAAAATAAAACGGTAACAAGAGACAAAGAAGACACTATACTAATAAAAGGTACCATCCAGCAAAAAGATAGAACAATTGTAAACATACAAGCGTTCAACCTGAGAGCATCCAAATACACAAAACAGTCTAAAACTAAAGAATTGATAGTCATACAATATTAGTAGGGCACTTTAACACCCCAATGACATCAATGGAGAGATCATTCCATCAGAAAATCAACAAGGAAGTAGTGACTTTGAATGATAGAGTAGACCAGATGGACTTAACCGATATATTTTAGACATTCCATCCTAAAACAGCACAATACACATTCTTTTCATGTCCACATGGAACATTCCCACACTCGATAAAATATAGGTCATAAAACAAGCCAAAACAAAATCAAACGTCATACCATGACGTCATACCATGTGTCTTTTTGGACTATAATGCTATGAACGTAGAAGACTACAACAAGAAAAAAAATCTGGAAAAGGCACAAAACATGGAAGTTAAATAACATGCTACTAAACAATCAATGGTTCAAGCAAGAAATCAAAGACAAAATCCAAAATGAATTGGAAACAAATGAAAATGAAAACACAGCAATCCAAACTTCTGTAAAGCAGGAAAACTGGTTCCAGCAGGGAAGTTTACAGCAATACAGGTCTGCCTCAAGAAAAAGAAAACCCTGAAGTAAACTCCATGACCTTATAATTATAAAAGCTAGACAGAGGACAACAAACACAACCCCCAAAAAGCAGAATGATGAAAATAATTAAACTCAGAGGAGAAATAAATGATATAAAGATTAAAAGTATGCACCCCAAGGACAAAAATGGATGAGGCAGTAAGTGAAATCTTACCACACCGAGAGAGGGCAGGGTGATGGCTTGAAACACTCCACACCCATGCTGGAAAGTGGCGAGGCAAAAACATCCTCCAGTGCAGGAAGACAGAGGCGATAAAATGAACACAATCCGTGACAGATGGAGGGTGGTGTCCACACATGAACATCGTCCCACTCCATTTGGGAGTGCAAACACGACCTACTTCTGGCTGTAGCCCTAACCCTGACACTAACCCAAATCCCAACACCTAAACCTAGCAGCTAACCCTAACCATAGTCCTAATACTAAACCCTGCCCCTATCCCTAGGTCTAAACCAAACCCTATCCCAACCGAAGTGTAAAAGTAAACATATCCAGAACTAACCCTAACCTTCGTACCCTAATCCTAACTCTAATTGTAAAACCCTACCCCTAATGCTCTAACTCTACCTGCTAACACTAAAATTGTAAACCCAAACACTAACACTAAACATAACCATAAAATTCTAACAGTAACCCAAACGCTAACCCCTAATCCAGTCCCCTAACCCATAAGCCGACCCAAAGTCCTAGACCTAGACTTCACCTTATCCCTAAACCTAACGCAAACCCTAACACTAACGCTAACACCTAACCATAACCCTACCATCTAACCCTAACCCTAACTCTCAAACCCAAACCATAACCCTAAACCTAAGCCTAATCCAAGTCCAAAGCTAACACCTAAACGTAACTCTAACTCAAAACCCTAACCCCTAACCATAACCCTAAACACTAACCATAACCCTAAACCCAACCCTAATGCATAAACCTAATTCTAGCCCCTAACACTAACACCTAACACCAACCCTAACCGTAACCCTGACCCCTAACACCAAACCCAATCCCAAACCCTAAGCCAACACACACGACACACAGGAATGGTGTCACCTCGGCACTGGTGAAGTCCCTGAACAGAACATTAACCCTTGTTAAGGATCTCTCTGGATGGGGACCCAATTCCTATATCTGAAAACACCACAAACAAATGACCCAAAAGCGGTGCAGACTTATTTGGCATGGAACATCAAACATCATCATGACATTTCTAATGCCCGCATGATGCTGCACAAGGGGGTTGATGACGCTCAACTGAAGATGGCACACACAGCTGTCCCTGGCTCACAAAGACTAAGCCTGAACAGCCCGCTCCAACGAGGCCTACACTAAATCCTCTGGGAAGACCACTACCCTGCAAGAGTTTCGGCGCTTGGAGCTTCCTGGGACCTAACCCTAAACTTAACTGTGACACTCACATACCGCTCAAACTAAACCTCACCCCAACTCAAACCTAACCCTACACATGACCCGCACCCGCTCATGGACCCTCATTCAGCCTTCCAGGGTGATCATGGCAATGGTGTCACTTCGGCCCTGGCAATGTCCCTGGACCAAAACTTAACCTTGGCTAAAGCTTTCTCCTAATGGGGACCCAATTCCTAAGTCTGAGGACATGACGGATATGGGCCCCAGAAGCGGAGGAGGATTACTCAGCATGGAACCTGGAATATCACAATGTCATTTCCAAAGACCAGAAGGAGCTCCACAGGGGACTTCTTGAGGTCTAACCAAGGAGTGGCCCTGGCACCCAAAACTCAGCCTGACTGGGACCCTCCTTAGACCCCTCTACTCAGCCCTGTGGGGGGACAACTGCCCTACTGGGGGTATAGTGCCACAAGCCTCCTGTGCCCAAGCCCTAATCTTAATGGTGACCCACAGTATATAAGTGAACCTAAACATCACCTCATCTTTAACACTCACCCAAAACCTGACTCACACCATGCATGTGCCCACACATCATCGACACAGGGAGATCACAGGACTGGTGTCACTTCAGCCCTGGAGATTTCCCTGGCACAAAACCCAAACGGAGCTAAGGCTATCTCCACACGGGACCGAATACCACAATATGACAAGAGCACACACACTGGGTTGAGAAGCGGTGCAAGATAATTCTGTGTGAAACGGGGAACATCACCATGTCATTTCCAAAGCATGGCTTCTGATGCACAGGAGGAATCTTGAAGCCTACATCCTGAGTGCAGATATATGTGTCTGGCCTTGGAATGCAAAGACTAATGCTCATCAGTACCCTTCTGCACACCAGTCAGCCCTTCAGGGAGACAACTGCACTACTGTACATTAAGGGCTTGGAAATGCTTGGGAACTAATCTTAACCCTAAACAGAACTGTAAACTTAACCCTAAACCTAAACCTAATACGAACTCTCACACTAACTCTACACCAGACCGACAACCGCCCAAGTGCCCACATTTTAGCCCTCCATGGAACTCATGTGAATGGTGTCACTTTGGCCCTGGTGATGTACCTGGACTGGACACAAACCCTAACTGAGGCACTCTCCCCATGGGGAACTACTACCAAAGTCTGACAACACTATGCACCTGGGGTCCAGAAGCGGTGCAGGATGACTTGGCATAGAACCAGGAACCTCACCATATCCTTTGATACAACCGGCAACAGCTTGCCGAGAGGATTCCTGAGGCCTATCCGACCAGGGCCCCACAGAGTTGTGTGGCCTTGAAAGCCAAAGACTAGTCCTGACTGGGACCCTCCCGTCTGCAATCAAATCACCATTCGGGGAGACAACTACCCTACTGTGGGTTCAGCATCTGGAGCCGCATAGGACTTAACAAAAACACTAACCCTACAGAACCCTAACCAGAACCCTAAACCAAATATAACCCTATATCAAACACTAACCCTACATTTCCTCCCCCCCCCCCCCCCCCCGTGACATGGGCCCAGAAATCAGCCCTCAAGGGAGATCACAAGACTGGAGTCGCTTCGGCCCTGTCGACATCCTTGGACCAAATCCTAACCCTAGCTAAGGCCCTCTCCCCATGGGGACCCAATACCAAAGTCTGACAACACCACCCGCCTAGGGTCCAGAAGCAGTGCAGAATAACTCAGCATGGAACCTGCAAACAAAACATGTCCTTTACCAGGTCCGGCTGCAGCTGACAGAGAGAATTCCTGAGGCCTCGCCAACCAGGGACCCATAGAGTTGTGTGTCCATGAAAGCCAGGGAATGATCTTGACCGGCACCCTCCCTTGTGCCCTCAACTCAGTCATTCAGACACACAACTGCACTGCTGTGGGATCAGCGCCTGGAGACTCCTGGGAACTAACCCTAACCATAACCCTAACTGGAACACTCCACTAAAACCTAAGCCGGCCTCAAACCATAACCCTACACTTTGGCCGCAACTTCGCATGGGCCCTCACGTCAGTCCTCGAGGGAGAATATGAGACTGGACTCGCTTCGGACCTGGCGACGTCCCTGCACTGAACCCTAAACTTAGCTAAGGCTCTCTCCACTTGGGGACCCAATACCAAAGACTGACAACACCACATGCCTGCAGTCCAGAAGTGGTGCAGTGTCACTTGGAAAGGAACATGGAAACTCACCATATCATTTCTGGGTCAGGGTGTAGTTGCCGAGAAAATTCCTGAGGCCACCCCAACCGGGGGACCATAGAGTACTGTGGCCTTGGAAGCCAAAGAAGGATATTGACCGGCTCCCTAACTTATGCGCACAACTCAGCCTTCGAGGAGACCACTGCACTGCTGTGGGTTCAATGCCTGGAGCCTCCTGGGACCTAACCCTAACCCAAACCCTATCTAAGGCTGTCTCCTCAAGAGGACGCAATTCCAACGTCTGACAACAAACGCGCCTGGGGCCCAAAGTGATGCAGGCTCACCTGGAATGGAACTTGGAAGCTCACCATGTCGCTTCCCAGGCCAAGCTGCAGCTGCGCGAGAGGATTCCGGAGGCTTCCTCGACCAGGGGCCCATCGACGTGTGTGGCCTGGGCAGCCAAAGACGGATCCTGACCGGCACACTCCCTTGTGCCTTCAACTAAGCCCTTCGGGGAGACCACTGCCCTGCTGTGGGTTCGATGCCTGGAACCTCCAGGGACCTAACTCTAACCCTAAACCTAAACCTACGCCGAAAGGGACCCTCCACCGAAACCTAACCCTGCCACTAACCCTAACCCTGCACTTCAGCCGCCTTGTGGCATGGGCCGTCACTTCAGCCCTGGAGGAAGATCACAAGACCGGATCCACTACGGCCCTGGTGATGAACTTGGACCGAAACCTAACACTAGCTAATGCTCTCTCCCCATGGGGACCCAATTCCAAATCTGAGACACCACGCGCCTGGGGTCCAGAAGCGGTGCAGGCTGACTCAGCATGGAACCTGGAAGCTCACCATGTCGTTTCCCAGGCCCGGCTACAGCTCCCGAGAGGATTCCGGAGGCTTCCTCGACCACGGGCCCATCACGTGTGTGGCCTTGACAGCCAATGACGGATCCTGAACGGCACCCTCCCTTGTGCCCTCCATTCAGCCCTTCGGGGAGACCACTGCCCTGCTGTGGTTTCAGCGCTTGAGCCTCCTGGGGCCTAACGCTAACCCTAACACTACCCCGAACGGGACCCCTCCACCAAAACCTAAGCCTGCCTCGAACCCTAACCCTGCACTTGAGCTGCATTTTGGCATGGGCCCTCACTTCAACCCTCGAGGGAGATCACGAGACCAAAGTCGCTTCGGCCCTGGGGACGTCCATGGACCAAAACCTAACCCTAGCTAAGGCTGTCTTCCAAAGGGGACCCAATTCCAATGTCTGTCAACACGATGCACCTGGGGTCCAGAAGCGGTACAGGCTCACTCGGCATGGCACCTGGAAGCTCACCATGTCATTTCCCAGGCCCGGCTACAACTGCCCAAGAGGATTCCGGAAGCCTCCTTGACCAGGGGCCCATAGACATGTGTGGCCATGGCAGGCAAAGACGGATCCTGACCGGCACCCACCCTTGCGCCCTCAACTTAGCCCTTCAGGGAGACCACTGCCCTGCTGTGGGTTCGGCACCTGGAGCCTCCTGGGACCTAACCCAAACCCTAACCCTACCCCGAACCGGGACCCTCCACCGAAACCTAAGCCTGCCTCGAACCCTAACCCTGCACTTGAGCCACCTTCTGGCATGGGCCCTCACTTCAGCCCTCGAGGGAGATCACGAGACCAGAGTCACTTCGGCCCAGGGGACGTCCATGGACCGAAACCTAACCCTAGCTAAGGCTGTCTCCACAAGGGGACCCAATTCCAACGTCTGACAATACCACGCGCCTGGGGTCCAGAAGCGGTGCAGGCTCACCCGGAATGGAAACTGGAAGATCACCATGGCGTTTCCCAGGCCCGGCCTCAGCTGCCCAAGAGCATCCCGGAGGCCTACTGGACCAGGGGCCCATCGACTTGTGTGGCCTTAGCAGCCAAGATGGATCATGACTGGCACCCTCCCTTGTGGCCTCAACTCAGCCCTTCGGGGAGACCACTGCCTGCTGTGGGTTCGGCGCCTGGAGCCTCCTGGGACCTAACCCTAACCCTAACCCTACCTCGATCCGGGACCCTCCACCGAAACCTAAGCCTGTCTCAAACCGTCACCCTGCACTTGAGCCGCCTTCTGGCATGGGCCCTCACTTCAGCCCTTGAGCAAGATCATGAGACCGGACTCGCTTTGGCCCTGGCGACATCCCTGGACCGAACCCTAACCCTAGGTAAGGCTCTCTCCCCATGGGGACCCAATTCCATCTGCTGACAATACCATACGCCTGGGGTCGGAAGCATTGCAGGCTGACTCGGCATGGAACCTGGAAGCTCACCATGTCGTTTCCTAAGCCAAGCTGCAGCTGCCCGAGACAATTCCTGAGGCCTCCATGACCAGGGTCCCATAGAGTCCTGTGGCCTTGGAGCCAGAGACTGATCCTGACTGGCACCCTCCCTTGTGCCCTCATCTCACCCTTCGGGGAGACCACTGCACTGCCGTGTTTCAGTGTCTGGAGCCTCCTGGATCTAACTCTAACCCTCACCCTAGTCTTACCCTTTACTGGAACCCTCCACAAAACCTATGCCGGCCTCGAACCCTAACCCTCCACTTGAGCCGCCTTGTGGCATGGGCCCTCACATCAGCCCTCAAGGGAGATCTCGAGACTGGACTCACTTCGGCCCTGGCGATGTCCCTGAACTGAACCCTAACCCTAGCTAAGGCTCTCTCCCCATGGAAACCCAATACTAAAGGCTGAGAATACCTCCCACCTGGGATCCAGAAGTGATGCAGGCTCACTCGTCATGGAACCTGGAGGCTCACCATGTCGTTTCTCATCCAGGCTACAGCTGCCCAAAACGATTCCAGAGGCCCCCTGACCAGGGGCCCATAGATTTGGGTGGCCTTGGTAGCCAAAGACTGATCCTGACTGGCACCCTCCCTTGTGCCCTCAACTTAGCCTTCCAGGGAGTCCACTTCACTTCTGTGGGTTCAGTGCCTCGAGCCTTCTCAAACCTAACCCTAACCCTACCCCTTACTGGAACCCTCCCCCGAAACCTAAGCCGACCTGGAACCCTACACTTGAGCCTCCGTGTCGCTTGGGCCCTCACATCTGGCCTCAAGGGAGATCACGAGACTGGATTTGCTTTGGCCCTGGCGATGTCCCTGTACCCAACCCTAACCCTAGCTAAGGCTCTCTCTCCATGGGGACCCAAAATGAAAGTCTAACACCACACGCCTGGGGTCCATAAGCAGTGCAGGGTCACTCGGCATGGAACCTGGAAGCTCACCATGTCATGTCCCAGGCCTGACTGCAAGTGCCCAAGAGGATACCTGAGGCCTTCCTGAGCAGGGGCCCATAGAGTGTTGTGGCCTTGGAAGCCAAATATTGATCCTGAACAGCTCCTCCTTTGTGCCCTCAACTCAGCCCTCCGGGGAAACCACAGCCCTGCTGTGGGTTCAGCGCCTGGATCCTCCTGGGACCTATCCCTAACCATAACCATACCCTTACCCGGAACCCTCCACCCTAACCTAAGCCAACCTCGATCTCTAACCCTTGAGCTGCCCTTTCGCATGTGCCCTTACTTCAGCCCTCAAGGGAGATCGCCAGACTGAGGTTGCTTCGTTTCCCAGGCCCAGCTGCAGCTGCCCTAGACAATTCCTAAGGCCTACCCAACCAGGGGACCATAAGTTTTGTGGCCTGAATGCCTAATCGTGACCGGCACCCTCCTTTGTATCCTCAAATCAGCCCTCCAGTGATAGCACTCCACTTCTGAGGGTTCAGGGCCTGGAGCCTCCAGGGACCTAATCGTAACTGTAACCCTACCCATAACCGTACCCTCCACCCAAACCTTAGCCGACCTCAAACCCACACTGTACACTTGAGCCACCCCGTAGGATAGGCTCTCACCTCAGCCCACGTGGGAGATCACGAGTCTGGAGTCCCTTCGGCCCTGGCAACACCCGTGGACTGAACCCTAACACTAGCTTAGGCTCTCTCCCCAAGGGGACCCAATACCAAAGTCTGACATCACCACGGGCCTGGGGTCCAGAAGCGGTGCAGAGTCACTCGGCATGGAACCTGCAACCTCACCATGTCATTTCCCAGGCCTGGGTGTAGCTGCCCAATGGGATTCCTGAGGCCTCCCCAACCAGGGGCCCATTGAGTTGTGTGGCCTTGGAAGCCAAAGACTGATCCTGACCAGCACCCTCCCTTGTGCCCTCAACTCAGCCTTTGGGGGAGACAACTGCACTGCTGTGGGTTCTGTGCCTTGAGCCTCCTGGGACCTAACCCTAACTCTATCCCGTCCCCTAACCAGAACCCTCCACCAAAAGCTAATCGCACCTCGATCCCTAACCCTACACTTAGCCGCCCTGTAGCATGGGCACTCTCTTCAGCCTCGAGGTAGATCCTGAGACTGGAGTAGCTTGGGCGCCAGCAACGTCCTTCACCCGAACCCTACCCCTAACTATGTCTCTTTCCCATGGGGACCCAATACATTGTATGAGTACACAACGGGCCGGTGGTCCAGAAGCGGTGCATGATCAGTCGGTATAGAACCTGGAGCATAATCATGACGTTTGCCAGGTCCAGTTGCAGCTGCCCGAGAGGGTTTCTGAGTCCTACCCGACCAGTGCCCATGGATTTGTGTGGCCTTGGAAGCCAAAGATTTATCCTGACTGGCACCCTCCCTTGTGCCCTCAACTTAGCCCATTTGGGAGACCACTGCCATGCTGTGGGTTCACCACCTGGAGCCTCTTGGGACCTAACCCAAACCCTACCCCTAACCAGAACCCTCAACCGAATTCTAACCCAATCTTGAAACCTAATCAAACACTTGGCCCGCACAGTCACCTGTTCCCTTACTTCACCCCTCGAGGGAGACCACAAGACTGGAGTCTCTTTGGCCCTGGCGACCTCCTTGACCGAACCCTAACCCTAGCTCAGACTCTCTCCCAATGGCGACCCAAGGAGCAAACCATCATTCGTCCATGAGAAAAATTGAAGAAACCCAAAGAAATGGAAAACATACCATGGTCATGAATTAGAAGAACAAACATTGTTAAGATGTCAATACTACCAAAGCAATCAACACATTCAATGCAATCCCTATCAAAATAACACGAGCTTTCTTCACAGAGCTAGAACAAACAACCCAAAAATGTGTAAGGAGCCAGAAAAGATACCAAAAGCCAAAGTCATGTTGAAAAAGAAAACAAAGTTGGAGACATAACAATTTTGGATTTGTGGTGTATTAGAAAGCCGCATTCATCAAGACAGTATGGTACAGGCACAGAAATGCAGACAGACATCAATGGAACAGAATAGGGAACCCAGAAATATACCCTCAAACATATGGCTGAGTAATCCTTGATAACACAGGAAGAATATCCAAGGGAGAAAAAGAGTCTCTTCAGCAAATGGTACTAGGAAAACTGGACAGTGAGAAGAATGAACCTGGACACTCTTCTTAAACCACACACACACACACACACACACACACACACACACACCCCTCAAAATGGATGAAAGATATAAATGTAAGTCAGTAACCATCAAAAACCTAGAGGAGATAACAGGCAATCTACCTCCTTGATCCTGGCCGCAGCAACTTCTCGCTTGTCATGTCTCCAGAAGCAAGGGCAATAAAAACCAAAATGAACTATTGGGTCCTGAAGATAAAAAGCTTCTGCAGAGCAAGGGACACAATCAGCAAAACTTAAAGGTAACTGAATGAAATGGGAGAAGATATTTGCAGGTGACATATCAGATAAAGGGTTAGTATCCAAAATCTATAAAGAACTTATCACACTCAACACCCAAAAATCAAATAATCCAGTGAAGAAATGGGCAAATACATGAAGAGACACTTTAAGAAAGAAGACATCCAGATTGGTCACACATGAAAAGATGCTCAATCTCACTCGCCATCACTGAGATACAAATCAAAACCACAATGAGATATCCCCTCACACCTATCAGAATGGCTAAAATTAACATCTCTGGAAATGACAGATGTTAGCAAGGATGCAGGGAAAGGGAACCCTTTTGAAATGCTGGTGGGAATGCAAAGTGGTGTAGCCACTCTGGAAAATAGTATGGAGATTCGTCACAAAAACAAAAAATAGAACTACACTAGGACCCAGCAATTGCACTACTAGGTATTTATCCAAAGGATACACTAACACTGACTCAAAGTGGCACATGTACTCCAATGTTTAAAGCAGCATTATCAACAATAGCTAAATTATGCAAAGAGCCCAAATGACCATTGACAGATGAACGGATAAAGAAGATATGGTATATTCATACAATGGACTATTACTCAGCGATCAAAAAGAATGAAATCTCGCTATTTGCAACAACGTGGATGGAACCGGACTTTATTAAGCTAAGCAAAATATGTCAGAGAATGACACACATTCTCTGATTTCTCTCATCTGTCGAATTTAATAAAACTGATGAACATACTGAAAGGAAAGCAAAAATAAGATACACACAGAGAGGGAGTCAAATGATAAGAGACTGTTAAATAGAGGGAAGAAGCTCAGGGTTCCTGGAGGGTTACTGAATAGGGGTATGGACTAAATGGGTGATGGGCATTAGGGGCGGCTCTTGGGATGAGTATTGGGTATATTTTGTACTTGATGGATCACTAAATTCTACTGCTGAAACTGTATTCCTCTCTAAGGTAACTAACTTGGGCTTAAATTTTAAAAAGAAGAAATATTAAAAATAAGTAAAGAAATGTACCACCAGTCAAAAGAAAAGAATATTTAAATCGGGCCCTTGAGTGGAAATGAAAGACTAAAAGTGTTACAGACAAGAAAGGATCAGAGAAAACATCAAGAAACAATGACAAAACAACTAGTAGAATGGGACTAAATATATACCTATCAATAATCACTCTGAATATAAATGGACTAAATGCTCCAATCAAAAGACATTGGATAGGGCGTCAGAATGGACAAAACAAACAAACAAACAAAAAACAATGTCTATCTAGATGCTGCCTACAAAGCCTTATTTGGACTAAAGTCTCCTGCAGATTTGAAGTGAGGGAATGAAGAAATATTTATCATGCCAATAATGTCAAAAGAAAGCCAGTAGCAATACTTATATCAGGCAAAATAAACTTTAAAACCGAGACTCTATTTTGGTACCCTTTGGGTAAATACCTAATAGTGACATTGCATGCACCCAATATTTATAGCAGAATTATCAACAGTAGCCCAACTATGGAGAAAGCCCAAGTATCCATCAACTGATGAAGGTATAAAGAAGTTGTGGTGTGTGTGTGTGCGTGTGTGTGTGTGTATACGCATGTACATGCATATGTACATGTGTATGTTCACATATACATACCTACATATGTACAACGAAATATAACTCAGCTTCAAGAAGAATGAAATCTTGCCATTTGCAACGATGTGGATGGAGCTCGAATGTATTATGCTAAGTGAAATATGTCAATCAGAGAAAGACACATATATGATTTCACTCATGTGGAATTTAAGAAACAAAACACATGAAAGCTAGGGAAGGGGGCAGGAAAAGAGAAGCGTGTTAACAAACCACATGAGTCTCTTTATGTTAGACAAAAAAGTGAAGGTTGATGGAGGCAGATGGGTCAGCGCTGGGCTAGATGGAGGACAAGTATTAAGGAGAGCACTTGTGATGAGCACTGGGTGTTGTATGTAAACGATGAATCACCAAATTCAATTCCTGAATCCGAGAATGCACTCTATGTCAACTAAGACTTCAATTTAAATAAATAAATAAATAAATAAATAAATAAATAAGCAATCCATAACAAGAGATGAAGACAGACACGATCTCATACTAAAGGGGACAGCCAAACAAGAAGATCCAATGATTGTAAATTCTGATGCACCCAACATGCGATCACCAAGTATATAAAACATTTAGCAACAACCATAAAGGAACTAATTTATAATAATATAACTATAGTAGAGGACTTTAACACATCACTCACATCAATGGACAGAACCTATAAACAGAAAGTCAACAAGGAAACAATGGCTTTGAATGACACACTGGACCAGAAGGGTTTAACAGATATATTCAGAACACTCCATACTAAAATGGCAGAGTACACATTCTTTCCAAGCATACCTGGGGCGTTCTCCAGAATTGATCACATTCTAGGTCACAAATCAGGCCTCAAGAGGTACCCAAAGACAGAGATCAGACCAAGCATCTTTTCTGACTACAAAGCTAAGAAACTTGGAGTCAACCACAAAAGAAGGCGGGGGGAAAGGCCACAAATAAAGGGAGGTTAAATAACATGCTACTAAATGAATGGGTCAAACAGGAAATAAATGAGAAAATACACTGAAACAAATGAAAATGAAAATGAAAATACACTGGTAAAACCCTTTGGAATGCGGCAAAAGCAGTCTATGATGGAAGTATATAGCAATACAAGCCTACCTTAAATAGCAAGAAAAATCTCAAGCAATCCTAACTTACAACTAAAGGAATGAGAAAAAGAAAAGAAGGAAGGAAATAATAGAGTTTAAGGCAGAAATAAGGAATATAGAAACCAAAAAGACACTAGACCAAATCAATGAAACCAGGGGCTGGTTCTCTGAAAGCAGTAATCAACTTGAAAACCTCCTAGGCAGACTCTTCACAAAGAAGACAGAAAGGACTCAAATAAATAAAATCACAAATAAGAAAGGAGAAATAACACTCACACCACAAAAATACAATTAGATGATAATATTATGAAAAACTAAATGCAACAAATTGGACACTCTGAGAAAAATGGACAAATTCCTAGAAACACACAAACTACCAAAACTGAAACAGGAAGATACCTAAAATCTGAAAACAGAAAGAAACCACATCAGTAATTTAAAAAATCTCCCCCCAACACAAGAGTTCATGGCCAGATGGCTTCATTGATGACTTCTACCATCCTTTTAAGGAAGAGGTAATACGTATTCTCCTCGAATTATTACAAAAAATAAAAAAAGGAAAACTTACAAATTCATCGTATGAGGCCATCATTACCCTGATACCAAAACCAGATGAAGCCTCCACTAAAACCGAAAACTGCAGCAGCGCCTGTGTGGCTCGGTCAGTTTACTGTCCAACTCTTAATTTCGGATTAGGACATTATCTTGTGGTGCGTGGGTTCGAGTCCCACGTTGGGCCCTGCCATGACAGTGTGGAGCATGGCCAGGATTCTCTCTCTCCCTGTCTCTCTGCCCCCCCTCACTTTTATGTACTCTATCTAAGAAAAGAAATAAACATTTTAAAAATGTTAAGGGGCGCCTGGGTGGCTCAGTCGGTTGAGAGTCCGACTTCGGCTCAGGTCATGATCTCACAGTCTGTGAGTTCGAGCCCCACGTCGGGCTCTGTGCTGATGGCTCAGAGACCGGAGCCTGCTTCTGATTCTGTGTCTCCATCTCTCTCTGCCCCTTCCCTGCTCATGCTCTGTCTCTCTCTGTCTCAAAAATAAAAACATTAAGAAAAAAAAATTTTTTTAAATAAAAATAAAAATGTTAACAAATTTTTTAAATAAAACTGCAGACCAATAGCCTGATGACTATGTATGCCAAAATTCTCATTAAAATACCTTCAAATTAAAGTCAACAATACATTAATAGAATCATTTACCATAATCAAGTGGGATATATCCCTGGGCTGCAAGGGATATATCCCTGGGCTGCACATTCACAGATCAATCAACATGATGCACCACAGTAATAGAAGAAAGGATAAGAACAATATGATGTTCTCAACAGATGCAAGAGAACCATTTGACAAAATGTCACATCCACTCATGATAAAAACCCTTAGCAAAGTACATTGAGACTCAACCTACCTGCACATAATAAAGGTCATCTAGGAAAAACCCACAGCTCATCTCATCCTCAATGGAGAAAAATTGAAAGCTTTTCCTCCAAGGTCAGGGACAAGACAGGGATGACCCCTCTCACCACTGTTATTCCACATAGTACGGGAAATATTAGCCACAGCAATCAGACAACAAAAAGAAATAAGAGGTATCCAAATCGGCAAGGAAGAAGTAGCACTTTCGCTATGTGGACCTGACATGATGTGCTCTATAAAAACATGAAAGACTCCCTTAAAAATTGCTAGAATTGATATATGAATTCGACAAGTCACAATATACAGAAATCAATGTACATAAATGTATTGCATTTCTATACATGGATCATGAATTAACACAGAGAGAAAGTAAGGGATCAATCCCATTGACAGACTCACAAATACCACAAGATACCAGGAATATACCTAACCAAAGAGGTGAAAGACCTGTACTCTAAAGGCTATGAAACACTGATGAAATAAATGGAAGAGGACACAAAGAAATGGAAATACATTTAATGTTCATGGATGGCAAGAACAAAATATTGTTAAAATGTCTACACTCCTCAAAACAATCTACACATGTAATGAAATCCCTATCACACTAACAAAAACATTTGTCACAGAACTGGAACAAATAATCTCAAAATTTGTATGGAATGACAAAAGTCCCCAAACAGCCAAACCAAACTTGAAGAAGAAAAGCAAAGCTGGAGACATTACAATTTCAGACTTTAGGTTGTATTACAAAGCTGTACTGATCAGAACAGTATGGTACTGGCAAAACAACAACAACAACACACAGAGACATAGATCAATAGAATAGAAACGCAGAAATGAACTCACACCTATATGGTCAATTAATTCTCAACAAAGCAGGAAAGAATATCCAATGGAAAAAAAAAGTCTTGGGACACATGGTTGTCTCAGTCACCAAAGTGTGTGATTGTGAATTCAGCTCAGGTCATGATCTCAGGGCAGTGCAGAGCACGCGTGGGATTCTCTCTCTCCATTTCTCTCTGCCCCTGTTTTGCATGCTCTCTCTCTCAAAATAAATACATAAACTTAAAGTCTCCTCAACATATGGTTTTGGAAAAACTGGACAGCAACCTGCAGAACAAAACAAAACAAAACAACAACGGACCACTTTCTTACAACATACACAAAAATAAATCCAACATGGATAAAGACCTATGAGTGAAACTTGAAACCATAAAAATCCCAGAGGATAACAAGGGTAGTATCTTATTTGACACTGCCTGTACAAACGTCTTTGTAGATATATCTCCTGAGGAGAGGGAAACACAAGCAAAAATAATGGGACATAGTAAAAATAAAAAGCTTCCGTCACCAAGGAAATAATCAAAAAAAACTAAAACACCTACAGAATTATATTTGCAAACGACATCTGGTCAAGGGCTTGTGTCCAAAATATATAAAGTTATACAGTACACAAAAAATGAGAAATCCAATTAAAAATGGGTAGAAGACATGAATAGACATTTTCCCAAGGAAGACATACACGTGGCCAAGAGACACATGAAAAGATGCTCAACAATACTGATCTTCAGGGAAATTAAATTCAAAAGTACAATGAGATAACACATCACATCTGTCAGAATGACTAAAATCAATGAATGATGAAACAGCAGGTGTTGCCAAGGATGTGGGGAAAGAATAACCCTCTTGCACTGTGGGTAAGAATGCAAACTGGTGCAGCCACTCTGGAAAACATCACGGAGATGTCAAAAAAAAAAAGTGGAAATAGAACTACCTTACGATCCAGCAATTTCACTGAGGTATTTACAGAAAGAATACAAAAATAATTATTCAAAGGGAGACATGCACCCTGATGTTTACAGAAGCATTTTCTACAACAGCCAAATTACGGAAACTGCCCAAGAATCCATCAACTGATGAATAAATTGAGATGTAGTATATGGAATGTAATATTATTTAGCCATAAAAACATGAAATCTTGTCATTTGCCACGAGGTGGATAGAGCAAGAGAATGTTATGCTGGGTGAAATAAGCCTGTCAGAGAAAGACAAATACCCAATGTTTCACTAACACGTGGCAATAAAACAAAACAAAGTGGGGGGGGGGGAGACAGTGACAAACAGACTCTTAACTAGGAAACAAACTGAGGAGTTCCACAGCGAGGTGGGGGAATGTGTGAAACAGCTGCTGGGGATTAAGAAGTGCAAGGGTTGCTCTATATTGGACACCTGAAACTAATATTACACTGTATCTTCACTCACTGGAATTTAAATTAAAAGATAACATAAGGTTAATGACAGATACGAACCAGGTTTTCTGTAGTTTTCAATCACTTCACTAGGTTGGAAAAATAACCATGAAATTTTTTAAAAAGCATGTATGACGTGAGGGACAGTTTGTGCCCTTACCTCGGTCTCTGGTTCCAGCAGGACTCCGAACGTGCGTCCCAGCTCATTCTTCTAGAAGGTCCTGAGACGAGCATTTCATGTATCCACGTCCTAATTGAATGCAGCTCCCATGCTTCTGAATTTGTTAGGGTTTCTTCCCGGAAACAAGCCTGAATCTGGAACAAACCATCGACTGTATCTATGATGTCATGGGACCCCGCAATCCACGAGTCCTCTAGTAAAATACATCTTGTTCAAAAACTGTCGGGAAGGGGTGCAATGAAACACGGGAACAGCCCAGAAAATGCAAAGGCCTGTGCAGCTCAGCAACCAGCTTGCCCAGGGAAGCCACCCGGCGCCCCCTCCTCAGCACTCAGTACAACAAGGCAGCTTCTCTCTGGCGACTCAGGAGATGCCAAGTTGCTGCTAAGCTCCTAAGGTCTCCCCTGGGGCAGGTGGCAGAACCTGCTGGAAATGCAGCTCTGCTCTCTGTACTGAGGCACCAGCAGAGGCCTGAGTCCTCTGAGAGCAATCTAAGCCCTTCCTGCTCTCAGGTGCCCTGGGTCAGAAAAGCAGATGGTGCGCCCTCTGCTGGCTATCACTGCCCAGCAGAGGAACCCGCCCCTCGGGGGTCTGTGGTGCTCAAGCTCTCTCTGCTGGCCACCATGGGAATTCCTTCAATGTTGAAGGCCCTGGTTGCTCAGCTAAGAGACCGAAGGTGCTCTGGGCAACTAAGCCTGTTCTCCTCGTTGGGAAGGTTTTAGTGACAGGGCCTGAGACACAAAATCTTTTCCTTCTCTTTCTTGTGAGTGAAGAATGAAACCGAATTTATTAACGTAACGACATCATTTGTAATGTTTTAAGCAATATTCACAGAAAAATAGACCACCGATTTACACATGCTGAACAAGAGGTAATTTTGTTTACCACCAAAATACTTAGGTTAGATAAAGAATGGACACCTTTGAGAGAGAGAGATACCGGCGTCCAGCTATGGAGTGAATGAGTCCTAGGGATACAAGGGACAGCCAATGGAATGGAGTCAATCCTGTAATAATATTGTTGCATGCTTTCACAGGATAGCTACACTTGTGGTTGAGTACAACATAATGTATAGACATATGGAATGACTACAATGTATGCCTAAAACTAACACAACAAATGTGTGAACAATATTTCAATTAAAAATAGACATCCTTTACACTATCTTTAATTTCTCCTTCTTTGCCAATAAACTATCATTCCCGGGGCGCTTGGGTGGCTTAGTCGGTTAAGCGTCCGACTTTGAGTCAAGTCATGATTTTGCAGTCCATGAGTTTGAGCCCCGCGTCAGGCTCTGTCCTGAGAGCTCAGAGCCTCGAGCCTGCCTCATATTCGGTGTCTCCCCCTCTATCCCCCTCCCCAGCTCGGGTTCTCTCAAAAAAAGAAACATGAAAAATGAAAAATCATTCCTCATTTAGAATCTGCGAATTTCCATTTATACCAGATTCTCTAACATCACCTTCTTGATGTTGAAAGCTTATCTGAAAAGTCACTAACAATATCTTTGATGACAAATATGTGACAAGGTCAGAATGCAACTTACAGGGAGCTACACATCTGTTGTGAATTTACAGTGTGTATCCTTGGCTAATATTTCCAATGAAATGTGCTTTAGGGATACGGATGGATGAAATAATGTCCATCAGTCATATAGGTCAATTTCCTATAGGACCATTATGCCTTCAATTACTAATTGCCATCTCTTCAGAATTAAAAGAAAGCTGGGATAAGAAAATGTCTTTGAATTTGATGTAAGAGAAGACTAGGGTGTTTTAAAGGGTCCACCTACCTTCTGGAATCCTCAGATTGGTTGTGGACAGGAGGATAGCAACCTATGATTTGGATGCACACCGCTAGTCCCAGAGGGAGGATATGGACCTTATTGTCAAATATTTTTTTAATCAATATTACTAGTCCACCTCTGCCAGGTCCAGACTGCAGGACCTGGGGGCAAAACAATGCCTGATGCTTGGGTTCAGAACTTGAGAAAGGCCAGCTGGTGGGGGGAGGGGGGAATCCAACAGGGCCTGGGGCAGTAAGGGAGATGGCCCTGGGACACCTCCCCACAGGGCAGGCTCTGGAGTTTACCTGCCAAAGAGCGGCACACTCTCCCTCAAGACATCCCTCTCCATGACAGAACGTGAGGCTGAGCCTCACAATTCCAGAAGAAATGAAGGATACCCATCTTTTCAATTCCAATGGCTTCTGCAGAACTTGGACCCAGGGATGTTGGAGTCTTGGGGTCATGGAACTCTGATGCCCATGATATAAGCCCTTTCTGCCCCAGCACTCAGAGCCACTTCATACATCCCCTCTCCCCTGGCCCATCTAACCCTGTCCACATACCTGGACCAGGTCTCTACTTTCCTCCTTGTACTTCCTCTTTGTCTCTGTTTCTCTCTAACCACATCTCTGTTTCTTCCTCTCACGCTCTAGGGAGTGGTGTAACATATGGTGCTAAGCTTTGTTCTTATACATGTGAATATCCAATTTTCCCAGCACCAGTTATTCAAAAGACTACTCTTCTCCTCTCCACTGTGTATTATTGACTCCCTTGTCAAACACTAGGTGACTGTGCATGCATGGGTTTAGTTTGGGCTCTCAATTTCTGTTCCATTGTCTTGTGTGTGTGCTTATGTCAGTGACATAACTGATTTCTTTGTGTTAGAATGAAGCTTGATCAAGAAGTGTGATGCCTCCTGTTTTGTTCTTTCTTGCGTTGGCTACTTGGGGTCTTTTTGTGGTTCTGAATATATTTTAGGATATGACTTTCTAATTGCATAAAAATTGCATCGGAGTCGTGATAGAGATTGCACTGAATCTCTAAATGGCTTTGGGTAATATGGACATTGTACCTATATTAATTCCTCCAAAATTTGGACATGGGATGGCTTTTCACGGACTTGTATGTTCTCCTGTTTCTTTCACCCAAATTGAATTTCTTCCATTACTGCACACAGGTTTTATAGTGTTCTGTGGAGAGATCTTTCACTTCCTTGGCTAAATTTATTCCTATAAATTTTATTGTTTTTTGATGCTATTGTAAATGGGATTGTTTTCTTTACTTCTTCTTAGATAATTGGGTTAGTGTATAGGAAGGCTACATAATTTGATACGGTGACTTTCTAGTTTGGAAATTTACTGCATTTCTTGATTAGATATTAACAGATTCTTTTACATTAAAATTTTTATTTCGGTCCTTTACCTTATTTAAAAAAACATGTTATTTGGGAATAGTTGACACACTATGTTACATTAGTTTCAGATGAACAACATAGTTATTGGACAAATGTATACATTCTGCTACGCTAACACAGGTGTAGCTATCATCTGTCACCATGCATCCCTACTCCAGTACCATTCTCTATGTTCCCTATGCTATATCTTCTATCTGTGATTCATTCATCACATAACAAGAAGCCTGCATCACCCAATCCCCTTCACATATCTAGGGCATCCTTGTCTTGTGCCTGATCTTAGTGGAAAATCTTTCACAATTTCACTACTGAGTATGATATTAGCTGAGGGCTTCACATACATGGCCTTTCTTATGTTGAGATATGTTCCTTCTACACAGAATTTTAAAGAGTTTTTTAGCACAAATGGATACAAAAATTTCTCAGAACTTTTTTTCTGTGTCTATTGACATCATTACATGAGTTTTCTTTTTATTTTTTAAAATGTATTTATTTAGTTTAGTTTAAATGTATTTATGTATATCTTATTTATTTTTTTCAAGTTTGTATTTAAATTCCAGTTGGTTAACATACAGTGTAATGTTAGTTTCAGGTATAGAATTTAGTCATCCATCACTTACATACAACACCCAGTGATCCTCACTACTAGTGCCATCCTTAGCCCATCACCCATTTAACCCATCACCCTACCCACCTCCCTTATAGTAACCCTCCGTTTGCTATTTATAGTTAAGAATCTTGTTTATGGTTGATTTTCTTTCATTCAATAATGTGAGGGGTCACATTGATTGATTTGAATTTCTGAAACATCCTTCCTTTGCAGGGAAAAAACCCTTCATCACGGCCAATGATCCTTTTAATGTGCTGCTGAATTTGGTTTGCCTGTACATTATTGGGAATTATTCATCTACATTCATCACGGGGATACTGGCCTATAGATTTCTGTTCAGGTAGTATCCTTCTCTGGCTTCCTACCAGGGTAATTCCATGACATTAGTTTGGTGGTGTTCATTCCTTTTGAATCAGTGAGATGACTGCTGTTAGTTCTTCTATAAACGTTTGGTCAAATTCACCAGTGAATCCATCTGGTCCTGGGCTTTTCTTCCCTGGGAGAACTTCGATTACTGATTCAATTTACTTGCATTGGTTATCCTCTTGTATTGATACAGTCTTACTTTAATGGGTCTGTGCAAACCTTCTACTTCTTCCTGGTACAGTCTTGGTAGGTTGTGTGTTTCTAAGAACCTATCCATTTCTTCTAGGCAGGCGGTTTGCTGGCATCTAATTTGGCCATGGTCGCCTCTTTGTCTCCTTTATGTTTCTTTGGTATAAGGCATAATGTCATCTCTTTTATTTATAATTCTTTTGAATTGGGTCCTCTCTCTGTCTTAGCATAGTCTATGTATAGTCTTGACAAATTTGTTTCACTCTTCAGAAAACCTACTGTTGGTCTTCTTCATATTTTCTATTCATGTTCTCAGTTTCATTGGTTTTCACTCTCATATGGATTACTTTCTCCCTTTTGAGAAGATTGGACATAGATTGTTGTTTTTTCTAGTTTTTTGAAGTTAAAGGTAGGTTGTTCATTTGACTCCCACATCTGTACTCCACGCATGCAAATCCAATGGCTCATCAGAGAACCTTCAATAGGTCTTTTCTGTCCTATTTCTCATTTTCAGAACTCTGAGAAATTAGAATCAGAAAATTTATTTGAAGACACAATAGATGAAAACTTCCCTAATGCGTGGAAGGAGACAGATCCAGAAGCAGGAGGCACAAAGAACCCCCAATATATTCAACAGAAGTAGATCCACACCAAGTCATACAGTAATTAAAACCCAAAATGTCCTGATAAAGAAAAATTTTCACAGCAGGAAAACAAAAGATGACATTTACCTACAAGGGAAACCACATAAGGTTATCACTGGATGTTTTTCAGAAGAAACTTTGACACTGTAAGTGACCAGCATGGTATGGTAAAGTTGCTGAATGGAAAACATCTGCAGCCAAAGAGAGTCTATCCAGCAAACTATCATTCCAATGGGAAAAGAGATCAAGAGGTTCCCAAATAAATACTCAGCGAGCTCACAACCAACAAACCACCCCTGCAAGAAATGTTAAAGGGGACTCTTTAAGTGGAAAAGAAACACCTAAAGTGACCATATTAAAGTGCGAAATGCAAAAGCAATAAAAATGAGTATATCTGTAAAACATCAGTCAAGGTATTCACGATATGAAAGGTTTTGAAATAGGAACACTACATAGCTACAACACGGGGAGGAGAGGAGTAAAGAACCGGTTCAAACTTAAGCAACTATCAACTTAATATAGACTTCTATATGCAGAAGTGGTTAGGTACAAACCTCATAATAACCACAAAACAAACACCACTAATACATATGCAGGGTATAAAGACAAGCAATTTCAACTGTGAAATTGTGATGAAACCCAGCAAACCAAAAAAAGAGAAAGCGAAGATAGGATCAGAAAAATTCAGAAACAGCCAAAATCAAGTAATAATAGGACAAGTACATGTCTATCAATTACTTTGAATAGTAACAGAATAAATGCTCAAATCAAAGGTACTAGGTGCCAGATAGGGGCAACTAGATGCCTCAATCGCTTGAAATTAATTTCGACTCTTGATTTTGGCTTAGGCTATGATCCCAGGATCATGGGATTGAGCCCCAATTGAGCTCTGCACTGAGCATGGAACTTGGTGAGGATTCATTCTCATTTTTATTCTCTCTCTCCCTCTTTCTCTCTTTGTCTCTCTCTTCCCCCATTCCCCCCACCCTACCCTCCCATGCCTGTGCTCTCTCTCTTCATAATAAAAAGCACTGGGTGAGGAACAAAAGTATCAAAAGAAAACTGCAGGAGCCATACCTATATCAGACAAAATAGATTTAAAAATAAAACGGTAACAAGAGACAAAGAAGACACTATACTAATAAAAGGTACCATCCAGCAAAAAGATAGAACAATTGTAAACATATATGAGTTCAACCTGAGCGCATCCAAATACACAAAACAGTCTAAAACTAAAGAATTGATAGTCATACAATATTAGTAGGGCACTTTAACACCCCAATGACATCAATGGAGAGATCATTCCATCAGAAAATCAACAAGGAAGTAGTGACTTTGAATGATAGAGTAGACCAGATGGACTTAACTGATATATTTTAGACATTCCATCCTAAAACAGCACAATACACATTCTTTTCATGTGCACATGGAACATTCCCACACTCGATAAAATATTAGGTCATAAAACAAGCCAAAACAAAATCAAACCGATCGACATCGTATCATGTGTCTTTTCAGACCACAATGCTATGAAAGTAGAAGATTACAACAAGAAAAAAAATCTGGAAAAGCCAGAAATACATGGAAGATAAATAACATGCTACTAAGCAATCAATGGCTCAACCAAGAAATCAAAGAAAAAATCCAAAATGACATGGAAACAAATGAAAATGAAAACACAGCAATCCAAATTTCTGTAAAGCAGGAAAACTGGTTCTAACAGGGAAGTTTATAGCAATACAGGTCTGCGTCAAGAAAAAAAAAAAAAACTGAAGTAAACTCCATGACTTTATAAATATAAAGCCAGACAAAGGACAACAAACAAAACCACCAAACAGGAGAATGAAGAAAATATTTAAAATCAGAAGAAATAAATGATATAGAGACTAAAACTATGCACCCATGAACCAAAAATGGATGAGGCAGTAAGTGAAATCCTACCACACCGAGAGAGGGGAGGGTGACAATGTGAAACACTCCACAACGAAGCTGGAATGCGGCGAGGTGAGAACAACCTCCACTGTATGGAGACAGGGGCGATAAAATGAACATAATCCCTCCCAGATGGAGGGCAGTGTCCACGCATGAACATCCTCCTGCTCAAAGTGGAAGTGCAAATACGACCTCCTTCTTGCCATAGCACTAACCCTAACGCTAACCCAAATCCCAACACCTAAACCTAACAGCTAACCCTAACCACAGTCCTAATACTAAACCCTGCCCATATCCCTACGTCTAAACCCAACCCTAACCCTACCGAACCATAAAAGTAAACATAACCCGAACTAACCTTAACCCTCTTAACCTAATCTTAAAACTCTAATCCTAAAACCCTAACCCTAATGCTCTAACTCTACCTGCTAACCCTAAAATTATAAACCCAAAAACTAACACTAATCCTAACCATAAAAATCTAACACTAACCCTAACGCTAACCCCTAATCCAATACCCTAACCCATAACCCAAACAAAAGTCCTAAACCTAGACCTCACCTTATCCCTAAACCTAAGGCAAACACTAACACTAACGCTAATACCTAACCCTAACCCTACCATCTAACCCTAACCCTAACTCTCAAACCCAAACATAACCCTAAACCTAAGCCTAACCCAAGTCCAAAGCTAACGCCTAAACCTAATTCTAATTCCAAACCATAACCCCTAACCATAACCCTAAACACTCACCATAACCCTAAACCCAACCCTAATGCATAAACTTAATTCTAGCCCCTAACACTAACCCTTAACACAAACCCTAACCGTAACCCTAACCCCTAACATCAAACCCAATCCCAAACCCTAACCTAACACACATGACACACAGGAATGGTGTCACCACAGAACTGGTGAAGTCCCTGAACAGAACATTAACCCTTGTTAAGGATCTCTCTGGATGGGGACCCAATTCCTATCTCTGAGAACACCACAAACCATGGGCCAAAGCGGTGCAGGAATACTTGGCATGGAACATGGAACATCATCATGACATTTCCAATGCCCGCATGATGCTGCACAAGGGGGTTGATGATGCCCAACTGAAGATGGCACACACAGCTGTCCCTGGCTCACAAAGACTAAGCCTGAACAGCCCGCTCCAACGAGGCCTACACTAAATCCTCTGAGAAGATCACTACCCTGCAAGAGTTTCAGCGCTTGGAGCTTCCTGGGACCTAACCCTAACCTTAACTGTGACACTCACACACCGCTCAAACTAAACCTCACCCCAACTCAAACCTAACCCTACACATGCCCCGCACCCGCTCATGGACCCTCATTCAGCCTTCCAGGGTGATCATGGCAATGGTGTCACTTCGGCCCTGGCAACGTCCCTGGACCAAAACTTAACCTTGGCTAAAGCTTTCTCCTAATGGGGACCCAATTCCTAAGTCTGAGGACATGACGGACATGGGCCCCAGAAGCGGAGGAGGATTACTCAGCATGGAACCTGGAATATCACAATGTCATTTCCAAAGACCAGAAGGAGCTCCACAGGGGACTTCTTGAGGTCTAACCAAGGAGTGGCCCTGGCACCCAAAACTCAGCCTGACTGGGACCCTCCTTAGACCCCTCTACTCAGCCCTGCGGGGGGACAACTGCCCTACTGGAGGTATAATGACACGAGCCTCCTGTGCCCAAGCCCTAATCTTAATGGTGACCCACAGTATATAAGTGAACCTAAACCTCACCTCATCTTTAACACTCACCCTACACCTGACTCGCACCATGAATGTGCCCACACATCATCGACACAGGGAGATCACAGGACTGGTGTCACTTCAGCCCTGGAGATCTCCCCGGCCCAAACCTAAACGGAGCTAAGGCTATCTCCATATGGGGACCGAATACCACAGTCTCACAAGAGCACACACACTGGGTTGAGAAACGGTGCAAGATAATTCAGCGTGAAACATGGAACATCACCATGTCATTTCCAAAGCATGGCTTCTGATGCATAGGAGGAATCCTGAGGCCTACATCCTGAGTGCAGATATAGATGTCTGGCCTTGGAATGCAAAGACTAATGCTGATCAGTAAATTCTACACTACAGTCAGCCCTTCGGAGAGACAAATGCACTACTGTACATTAAGGGCTTGGAAATCCTTAGGAATGAATCTTACCCCTAAACAGAACTGTAAACCTAACCCTAAACCTAAACCTAAGGCGAATTCTCACACTACTCTGCACCAGACCGACATCCGCCCATGGGCCCACAATACAGCACTCCATGAAACTCACGTGAATGGTGTCACTTTCCCCCTGGCGACGACCCTGTACCGAAACCTAACCCTAAACAAGGGTCTCTCCCCATGGGGACCCAATACCAAAGTCTGACAACACCACACGCCTGGGGTCCAGAAGAGGTGCAGGGTCACTACCCATGGAACCTGGAACCTCACCATGTCGTTTACCATGGCCCGGGTGCACCTGACTGAGATGATCCCAGAGGCCTACATGACAAGGGGCCCATAGAGTGGTGTGGCCTTGAAAGCCAAAGACTGATCCTGACCCGGACCCACCTTTGTACCCTAACTCAGCCCTCAGGGGAGAATACTGCACTGCTGTGGTTTCAGCGCATGTCTACCCCTAACCTTACCCCTAACCGGGACACTCCAAGAAAGCCTAGGCCGACCTCGAACCCTAAACCTACACTTCAGCCGCACCGTCCCAAGGGCCCTCATATCAGCCCTCGAGGGAGATCACAAGACCGGAGTCGCTGCGGCCCTGGCGACCCCCCTGGACCGAATCCTAGCCCTAGCTAAGGCTGTCTCCCCATGGGGACCCAATACCAACGTCTGACAAACCCACGAGCTTGGAGTCCAGAAGCGGTGCAAACTCACTCGGCATGGAACCTGGAAGCGCTGGAAGCTCACCATGTCATTTCCCAGGCCCAGCTGCAGCTGCCCGAGAGGATTCCAGAGGCGTTCCCAAACAGGGGTCCATTGACTTATCTGGCCTTGGCAGCCAAAGATTGATCCTGACCGGCACCCTCCCTTGTGCCCTCAACTCAGCCCTTCGGAGAGACCAATACACTGCTTTGGGTTCAGAGCCTGGAGCCTCCTGGGACACAACCCTAACCCTAATCTGATCCTGAACCGGAACACTCCACCGAAACCTAAGCCGGCCTCGAACACTAACCCGCCACTTGAGTCGACCCGTCGCATGGGCCCTCACTTCAGCCCTCGAGGGAGATCAAGAGACTGGAGTTGCTTCGGCCCTGGCGACGTCCCTGAACCGAACCCTAACCCTAGCTGAGGTTCTCTCCCCATGGGGACCCAATACCAAAGTCTGACAACACCACGCACCTGGGGTCTGGAAGAGGTGCAGGGTTACTCGGCATGGAACCTGGCAGCTCACCAAGTCGTTTCCCAGGCCTGGCAACAGCTGAACAAGAGGATTCCTGAGGCCTCCCCGACCAGGGGCCCATAGAGTCGTGTGGCCTTGGAAACCAGAGACTGATGCTGACGGGCACCCTCCCTTGTGCCCTCAACTCAACCCTTCAGGGCGACCACTGCACTGTCATGGGTTCGGGGCCGGGAGCCTCGTGGGACCTTCCCTACCCCTAACCCTACCCGGAACTGGAGCCCTCCACTGAAACCTAAGCCAGCCTCGAGCCCTAACCCTATACCTGAGCTTCACCGTTTCATGGGCCCTCACTTCAGCCCTCGAGGGAGATCGCAAGACTGGAGTCGCTTCGGCCCTGGCGATGTCCCTGTACCGAAGCGTAACCCTACCTAAGGCTCTCTCCCCATGGAGACCCAATATGAAAGTCTCACAACACCATGAGCCTGGGGTTCAGTGGTGGTGCAGGCTCACGCAGCATGGAACCTAGAAGCTCACCATGTCATTTCCCAGGCCTGGCTGCATCTGCCCAACAGGATTCCTGAGTCTACGTGACCAGCAGCCTAAGGAGTTGTGTGGGCTTGGAAGCAAAAGGCTAATCCTGACCGGCACCCTCCCTTGTGCCCTCAACTTAGACCTTCGGGGAGACAACTGCTCTACTGTGGGCTCACTGCCTGGAACCTCCTGGGACCTAAACCTAACCGTAACCCTGCCCGTAACTGGGAACCTCAACCGAAACCTAACCCTATCTCCAAACCTACACCTACACTTGACCCGCACCATCGCATGGGCCCTCACTGCAGCCGACCAGGGAGATCACGAGACTGGAGCGGCTTTGGCCGTGGCAATGTCCCTGGTTCGATCCCTAACCATTACTAAGGCTCGACTCCCATGGGGACCCAATACCAAAGTCTGACAACACCACGCGCCTGGGGTCTAGAAGTATTGCAGGCTCACCCGGCATAGAACCTGGAAGCTCACCATGTCATTTCCCAGGTCTGGCTACAGCTGCTCCAAACGATTCCTGAGGCCTACCAGACCACTTGCCAATAGATTTGTGTGGCCTTGGAAGCCAAAGACTACTCCTGACTGGCAACCTCACTTTTGCCATCAACTCAGACCTTCGTGGATACAACTGTACTGCTGTGGGTCCAGTGCCTGGAACCTCCTCAGACATAATCCTAACCCCAACATTACCCCTAGCCAGGATCCTCCACCAAAACCTAACCCTATCTCCACCGCTAACCTGACACTTCACCCGCACCATCAAACGGGCCCTCACTTCAGCCTTCAAAGTTGATCACCAGACTTGAGTCCCTTTGGCCCTGGCACCATCCCTGGACCAAACCCTAACCCTAGCTAAGACTCTCTCTTAACCCTAACCCTAACCCTAACCCTCAACATAACCCTAAACCTAACCCTATCTGCTAACCCCTAACCCTAGCCCTAACCCTAACCATAACCCTAACCCTAATCCTAAACCCACATGTCAGGGGATCTAGAATCTTGGAACAGGGCCATGTCAGATGAAAACATCACACAGTAGCAGACTCTTTTGGATTCATGCATCTGCCGAAATCCCAGCCCTAAACTATCCAAGTGCTCATATTCCCCCTGAAGTATGTTGGATTTGGAGAAGCAGTTAATGCTCAGACTGATTTGTCTTTACCTTCAATGTCTGTAACACTGCTTAACTGAGCAAGCATCTCCAGTCTATTAATGCTTTTAATTTACTCTTCAGTAAATCACATACTCCAAACTAATCCTAGATTAATCACACTACTGTTCCAGGCAAGAAGAGATGACAGGAATATATTTCAAATTTAGTTCAGGTGTATTTTTATAAGAATCAGCGCTTGAGATTGACCTCCAGCTGTCAGTCAAAGTAAAAGTTTGTTGTTGCTGGCGCTCATTTCTAGGGAAGGAGAGTTTGGGTGATGATGGGTAAGATGTACTTCTGGCAGAAGTCTTTGCATTACTCCAGTAAAAGGGGCTCGTTTCCCAGGGAAAGAGCTCATTTTTCCAAGTTTTTTGGAGAGAGATTTAGATCAGCAAATTGTAGCCTTTCCCAGACCAATTACTCTCTGACAGTCCTCACAACTCTCTGTATTTGTACTCTACATGCCCTGTTGTCACAGTCTCTTCTTTCCACTTCTTCACTGATAAGCCTCAGAAGGGCCCCCCAACAGCTGAGCTACTGGGATCTCATGGGTGAGAGCAGATGAGAACCTACCGCCTTCTTGTATCAAAATAACTCTACTATTAAAAACAGGTTTTTATCTTTACCATAAATAGTGGATTTGAAATCCCATCAAATGAGCACACAGCTGTGATTTCACACTAATCGATACTAAGGGCTGATGTCCTATACAAATTCATGTTCACAGAAATATCAGTCCACTCTGCATTTCTACATCACCTACAGTCTTCATCACAAATGCTCAGTTATATTTTGTATTTTTCCTTTGATGCTTATTCCTATACATCACACTGTACTGACCAGTTTAAGCCACTACATCCTCCATATTATCAACATAAGTATAACAAAGAAATATTTAACATAGTATCATGTCCAATCACCAAATGATCAAATTATCAATAGTTAAAACATTTTAAACCTGTTAAACTTCCTTGACAATTGTTTCCAAGTAAAGATCATTGTTAGGAGGCTCCTAGATGTACCTACCAGCTTGCAAAGCACCATCAGGCACATGTCAGGTTGCTATATCATCAGAACCAAGGCTGTCAGTATTTTTTTTGTTTATTTATTTATTTTGAGAGAGAGAGAGAGAGCACAAGTGAGGGAGGGGAAAAGAGAGGGGAAGATAAAATCCCAAGCAGGCTCTGCACTGCCAGCACAGAGCCCAATGCATGGCTCAAAATAACAAGCCATGAGATCATGACCTAAGCCAAAACAAAGAGCCAAAGACTTAACTGACTAAGCCCAGGTGCCCCAAGGATGTCAGTTTTTAGAGAATGCAGGGTTTTGTTCCTTTTTCAATTTCTGCAAATTTATTTCATTTTGTTAGTCTTAATGTCCAAATGACCCATATTGTCTTCACTTTTCTAATGTATGACTTAGATTAGATTATTTCTTGGAAGTTCAATGTCAAATATTTCTCATTTTATTTATTTAAAAAAATTTTTTTATTTATTTTCTGAGAGAGAGAGAGAGAGAGAGAGCGTACTGAAGGGGAGGGGCAGAGAGAAAGGGGGAGAGAGAATCCCAAGCAGGCTCCACATCATCAGCACAGAGCCTAATGTGGGGCTCGAACCCACAAACCGTGAGATCATGACCAGAGCCGAATCAAGAGTTGGACGCTTAACCAACTGAGCCACCCAGTTGCCCCTATATTTCTCATTTTAATAGTTCCTTTATTTCTTTAACCTCCAATCATAAAATGTCCTTCTCTTGTCACACATACGAGTTGTTCTAGTTGTACACATGCCATCATGATGTGTCCTTTTTTTCTCTTTGGTCTCCAATAGGTTAGGTTAAGACTTGGCTCAGAGCATCCTATCCTGGTCCAAGTTCCTATGTTATATATAACTGGTTGAGGAGGCATCAAGGCCGTATTCGTAGGTGCTTGTATCTTAGGTATGGCCAAAGGTCTAAGTCATATAAGGCTATTTTGATTCCATTCCACCAACACATCCTTAGGTACATGTTTTCCTTCTGTCATAGGGGACTTTCTATGGCCTATAGGCTTGCTCCATTCTCTCTCTTGGTACTGGGGAACTGCAAAAGGGTGGTAAGCTAATGTCATATTTCCTTCTTCAAGTGCCAATACTCCAATTTTACAATGACCCAAGGAATCACAGTCATTAGGATGTGTAATATCTACCTCACTTCTGGCCAGGTTGTGTAGCATCTCAGACAAGCAGGATAGCCCCCAAGATTAGAGCTGTTCTAAGAGTATTCCCCATATCAACCAATCTTAACTGCAACAGGTATCAGTCTATAGTTACAGAAACATCTTTCATGTCATTTTTTTTAGTATTTTGTTATTTTTAGTGATTTCTCCAGCTGCTTTATGTTGAATTTCCATTACTTTGTTTACTTTCATGTGAAATTCTCTTACATTTTATAATAAATTGCTAAATCTATCCATCTATGCCCAAAGATGACAAAGCTGCCATGATACGTATACTATTGATATTGTTTGATTTCAAATCTGTTTTGGGCATAGGTGGTAAGGTTGGAATAAATGAAGTTGGATAAAACTTAGCACATTTGGGGTATCTATATCTGTCTGGAAAAACCTTCATATTAAACTTTAAGTCATAGGCTACGATTGTGGCTCCCAATAAAATCGTGGGAAGTTTTGTTAAGAGAAAATTCCATACTGTTGGGGTAGAAATCTGTGGTGTAAGATTCAATACTGACATGTACCACCAAGTATGTTTTATATGCTAAGTTTCTTGTGTGTCCTCTGTACCTATTATAAGCTGTGCATTTTCTGTTAAAGTCTGAATATAGTGTCCATTGATCTATAGGCCATGATCTAATCAGTGACTGTTGGATTGCAAGCTCCTTGGGAGCTTCCTAGATGTAGTCTGAAACCAGCCCTTGTTTGAATGGCAGGGAGAGACCAAAGAAAGAGGCAGACCACCCCAGATTGTTGGGTTGCAGGTTTAAGAAGCATGGGAACTTATATACATGCCTTGTATTGGCAGCAGGAGAAAGAATAGATATCCACACCTTGTCCCTTCTTAGTGGTTTATATAGAGGCCATAAAGAAGTTCAGTCACCTATGCCATCCAGATAGTCTCAACACCACATCACTATCTCAAGACCATATCATTGGAGCAACCTCTTGGAGCAAGGAAGGAAAGTGAACCCAATTTCCAAGGACAGGGAAGGGGTAATTGCCTGGATCCAAGTCAGAGCAAGTGGTGGTCATGTCATCTCAAAGACCTTTCTTACACACCCTCATGACTGGCTCTTACAATCTCATGTGAATCTCTCTTCTGCAATGTGCCCTGACTGGTCAGGAAAGAGTTTCACTAGCATGGAGATGGTTCCTGTGGCAGCTATCTGGATGTGTTGGAGGCAGATGCCACAGCAATTGTATAGGCACATGAAAGAGAAAGCACAAATTAAGACAATGATTCTGGAAATGAGCAACAATTTTTCCACCAAGAGGTCCATGATCCCAACCACTGATTTATTAAATCCTCATGGCTAGGGTCATATCACTCAGGGCATTCCCTTGTTTCACCATGTAATTTAAGAAACATAATACATTATAAGACTCATCTAATGAGTACAGCACACAACATTCTGTTTGGATAATGGCACAGGTGCCTTCTTGCAAGGCAGCAATGATGTCCAAGTCTATCAAATTTTAGAGGACAGCTTTTCCCGTTAGAGATTTTTTTCATTGTTCAGTAGGGACAAGACTTTTTTGCTATCTCTCAAGGCTCACTGACTGAATATAGTAAGGGCTATATGTGCTCCAATGCCTGCAAAGCCAATTTAACCAACAAAGAGAGCAGCCTAATTATTGTACCAGTCAAAGACACGGTGTGTCCATCTGGCCTTAAGGATAGAGAAGTTGTCAATTCTTGTTTCCACAGGGCAGATTCTCCCCATGTCCAGGAAAAACCCAGGGTACAATGGCCCAGACACTCAGGTGGAGGCCATGGCCAAAGATTTTTGCCACAAATCCATGAGGCCCTATTCTAGAGAGAGCAGCTGCCCACATACCCAACAGTTGATTTCTTTGTCAGGCATATGAGCTGACCCACTGTAGAAAGATTTAGCCTGCAGGTGCCCATACTGTGACTGAACACCAGAGGATCAGCAGAGTCTAAGGTCAAAAATACAGGTAATAAGTAGGAAATTGAATACAGAGGTCTTACCCTACTACAAGAATGACACTTGCAGCCTGATCTTTAGATGTTAATATGGCTGCACGTTTAAGAATTTGAGAAGTTTGTGCCTGCCAACCATGCTGGCCATGGTAGACAGCCCTATAAGGTTTGAGGAAAGTGACTGTAGGTGGGACATGGTGGACCAGGACCCCCACCACTTCCCTTTTTTTTTCAATGGTGTATGTTCCATTCTGGTTACAGTACATTTAATTAGGTCCAACTGCAGCAGGACAGCGGGGTCCCATTTCCAACTCCCAGGGGTGCAAAAAAACTCGCCCATCATATCAGGCTTTTCCATTGCAAATTCTGGTGAATAACTCCTTTCCAGGGTGTGACAGGACTTGCTGTTCTCAGCAGCATAGCATATTGATTTTCAGTGAGAATCAGGGCATAGGCTGTGAAGCCACAACTTCCATACAATTACAGTGTTGTGTGCCTAAGCTGGGGCTTTCTGTCTGGCATTAGGGGGAACAGACCCTACTGACTGATTAGTGTATCCAGCCAAGGTGGTTTTACCTGTTAGTAATGCAGCTGGCTGTTTTAATATTCCATTTTTCCTATCAACACTACTGCTTATAGGTTATGGGGGAGATAGAACTTCTATTCACTGCCATGTGCTGTTCCCCAATCTTGCACTTTATGGTATTTGAATTGTGAAGCCCCCATCCACTATCTATTCAGTGAGTATATCCATACGTGACACTCAGCTGTTCTGGTCTCCCAGTGTCTGCAGCCTGGTTTGCACAGCGTGCACAGGAGAAAGCTTGGGTTAGCCAAATGTAGTGTTCACTCAAAAAAAAAAAAAAAAAGCATATCTAGAATCCTTGCTAAGAGGGAGGAGGCTACTCTATTCAATCCGCCAAGCTCATCTCAGCTGAGAACCTCAGTGGATGACCCCAGACTCCTTTGGCAGTTGCCTTGGGTATTGTTTGGAATGTACAGGACATGGTATTCCTGTGTTAACCCAGTCGCTGTACCTCAAGGGCAATCCAGCATCTGTGGCAAAAAGCTATCCCCTCCAGGCACTGCAATGGTTACTCCGTCTATGCCCCAATCTGCTGTATCTACTGAAGACTCCATTGTTAGGGCTCAGTCTCAGCTTGGGCATTTGATTCCTGATTGCCAGAGGCTGTCAGTGCCTTATGAGCCAGGATATGAAAAACAGTGAGGACCACCTCAGTCTGTTGAAGATGTCTTTCCACATATCCTAACCCCACAAAAGCTTATTTATGTTTATCCACCTCTCAACTTCCCACTGTATAAGCCATAGGGTTCATCACCTTAGGACAGCCCTACTGTCAGTGCAATAGGTTACAGGCCAGGGCTCATGAGTGACTGACCACCAGCCAAGCAGCTCTGAGTTCAACCCCGGCTGAAAAGGCTGTTGTGGTGTGTTTCTGTTTCCATCCATATGGTGTCAGTGTTGGCTGGCTGGACAGTGCTATGCAGGTGGTGGATTGCATTGACTACACCCATCTATACACTAGGCATCAGCCAGAATTTCCCCACTCCCTCTCCACAGGCTACAGGGATGCCTTGGGAAGAGGAGCCAGGATATCTGTAGGGTCTACATACTCTACAGTACCTACTAGCACTCACATTAATAGGTCCAGTAGGCGGGTGGATAGAATGCTCCTCTGCTGCAAATAGGCATGGCACATAGTACCAATGGGGGTTTCATCCATGACAGAGGTGGGTTGGTGGTGCACATTGTCACTCCACCCCTTGACAGGCAGGGAAGTTCTCACCACAATGTGCTGTTCCTTAGTAATCAGCTCTACCTCAGTGGGTGCTGTGCATACTGCAGCAATCTGGCACTCTATGGGGGTATATCACTTTTTTCCCCCTTCCAGAGCTGAGCCCAAAATCCTATGAGTACTCTTTCCTCTTGTTTCTGCCACATGGTCAGTCCATATCATCTGGAGTCACAGACACCTCTAATTCAAATGGTACTTCTGCTTGGGAGATGCCCAGTGCTGTTATCTCCTTCACTAGTAGTTTTAATCCTCAAAGGTGTTTGCTGCTCTGATCCCCAGTCCCACACACACCCTTTCTTTCTCAGGTGATATAAGGAACAGAGGCGCTGTGCCTAGTGAGGCATATAAGCCCTCCAAAGTCCCCAAATCCCTATGAAGTCTTGCACTTTGTTCACATTCTTAACACTTGGAAGGGATTGCACATTATCAATCACAGCTTTTGGGACAACATAGTCTTGACTGACCAGACAGTTCCCAAACAGTTACAACAGTGCCTGGGCCTTGAATTTTCAGGGGGTTCATTGCCCATCCTTCTCCCTCACAGATATCCCAGAAAAGCTTGTAGGTTGTCCTGCAGCAGAGGCAATCTTCACATGTTAACATTTTATAATCAAGGTTATGGGCCCGTTTTACTGATGTGGGAAAGGAAAACAGGGACAGTCTCAGTCTATTATCCCATGACGCATGGTGAGTCTGTGCAGGTAACCCTGGGGAAGCAGTTAAAATGTCTATTGTTGCCCCTCCTACATGAAGGCAAATTGATGTGAGTCAGTAACCAGACATATACTGAAAAAGGCATTTGCTAAGTCCAGCCGAACATGGTATACTACTGGTACCATGGCTAAAGTATCTAAGATGGTGTCGGTGTTCAGCACAGCCTCGTGGATCAGAGGAACTACCTTGTTCAATTCTTGGAAGTCCACTGTCATCCATCATGAGCCATCTACTTTTTTACCAGCCATACTGGGCCATGGAAACTACTATGGGCCCACTCAGTGCAGCTCATGGATGGTTTCACCTACCTCCTATGTTCCTTCAGACAATTTCTATTGTTTGACAGTTACCATTCTTCACAGAAATGGCAGGTGTACCGGCTCCCAGTTCCCATTTCCCCTTAGCCCTGGTTTGATTACTCTCACCCAGAGGTAGAATTCATCAATATAGATTTGCAGAGTTGCACTTAGGAGGATGTCAGTGGCCCATATGTTCTCTGGTTTGGAGAGATAAATGCCATATGTTCTTGGGGTGGACGGTAGGGAATGCCATATTTTCAGTGTCAGAGGACCTTCCTGAGAATAACTGCTTGCCCTTCATAACCATCAATGGCATTAAAGAGGCCAGAACACCTGTGAAAGTCACCATGTATTAGAGAATTTCAGCTCCAGTATCTACCAGGGCAGTCAACTTTTGTTTATTTCCAGAAGCCAAATGAATACTGAGCTCAACATGAGGCCTCTTATGGCTTCCAGTGGCCCTCACCTGGTGGCAATCTTGGCCTGTATTCTGTACCCAGGAAAGGAAGGCACCCAGCCTGCATAGGACTATATCCCTGAGGGTGTTTCTGGAGGAGGTGATGCATCAGGGATGGTAGGGGTAGATGGGGTAAATCTCAATTGCTGTACAGTTTTTAAGGATTTTTACAGATTGACCAGCACAGTGTTGGGTTGTCCGTCTATATGTTTTGGGTTGGGAAGGGTACTTACGGCAATGTGGTCAAGCCACATTTACCTCAGGGTTATTTTTACCACATGCTTTACAGCCAATTGTGATAGACTTTTGGCTGTGTGTTTGATTTTAGAGGGAGAAAGAGAGTGCAAACAGGGGAGAAGGGCAGAGGGGAAGGGAGGGGGAGAAAGAGAGAGAATATCCTAAGCAACCTCCACACTCAGGATGGAGCCTGACGCAGAGCTCAATCCCGCGACCCTGGGATCGTGACCTGAGCCAAAATCAAGACTCAGACACTCAACCAACTAAACCGCCCAGGTGCTCAGACTTTTGGCTTTTTTAGCTTCCTCTCTGTCTTAGGTCTTTCCCATCGCCTGTACCCTTTCCTGGTATTTGTCTATTTTGCCCAGATCAGCAAGGCATTGCATGGAGGCAAAGCATGGAGGTTACTAAAAATGAATGGGTCACCCAGGCAATTAGAGAAGAAATTTAAAAATATATGGAAACAAGTGAAAATGAAAATACAACAGTCCAAACGTTTGGGGATGCAGTGAAGGTAGTACTGAGAGGAAAATACGTTGCAATCCAGGCCTATCTCAAGAAACAAGAAAAATCCCAAATACAAAATCTAACAGCACACCTAAAGGAACTAGAAGCAGAAGGGCAAAGATACCCCAAACCCAGCAGAAGAAGAGAAATAATAAAGATAAGAGCAGAAATAGATAATATAGTATCTAAAAAAACTGTAGAGCAGATCAATGAAACCAAGAGTTGGTTTTTCAAAAAAATAAACAAAATTGATAAACCTCTAGCCAGGCTTCTCAAAAAGAAAAGGGAGATGACCCAAATAGATAAAATCATGAATGAAAATGGAATTATTACAACAAATCCCTCAGAAATACAAGCAATTATCAGGGAATACTATAAAAAAATTATATACCAACAAACTGGACAACCTGGAAGAAATGGACAAATTCCTAAACACCCACACAAGTCCAAAACTCAAACAGGAAGAAATAGAAAAATTGAACGTACCCATACCTAGTGAAGAAATTGAATCAGTTATCAAAAATCTCCCAACAAATAAGAGTTCAGGACCAGATGGCTTCCCTGTGGAATTCTACTAGACATTTAAAGCAGAGATAATACCTATCCTTCTCAAACTTTTCCAAAAAATAGAAAGGGATGGAAAACTTCCAGACTCATTCTATGACACCAGCCTTATTTTGATTCCTAAACCAGAGACCTAGCAAAAAAAAAAAAGAACTATAGGCCAATATCCCTGATGAATATGGATGCAAAAATTCTCAACAAGATACTAGCAAATTGAATTCAACAGCATATAAAAAGAATTAGTCACCATGATCAAGTGGGATTCATTACTGGGTTGTAGGGCTGGTTCAGTATTCGCAAATCAATCAATGTGATACATCACATTAATAAAAGAAAAGAAAAGAACCATATGATCCTGTCAATAGATGCAGAAAAAGCATTTGACAAAATTCAGCATCCTTTCTTAATAAAAACCCTCAAGAAAGTCGGGATAGAAGGGACATACTTCAACATCATAAAAGCCATTTATGAAAAGCCCACAGCTAATATCATCCTCAATGGGGAAAAACTGAGAGCTTTCCCCCTGAGATCAGGAACAGGACAGGGATGTCCACTCTCACCGCTGTTGTTTAACATAGTGTTGGAAGTGCTAGCATCAGCAATCAGACAACAAAAGGAAATCAAAGGCATCAAAATTGGCAAAGAAGAAGTCAAGGTTTCACTTTCTGCAGATGACATGATATTATACATGGAAAACCCAATAGACTCCACCAAAAGTCTACTAGAACTGATACATCAATTCAGCAAAGTCGCAGAATACAAAATCAATGTACAGAAACCAGCTGCATTCTTATACACTAATAATGAAGCAACAGAAAGACAAAGAAACTGATCCCATTCACAATGCACCAAGAATCATAAAATACCTAGGAATAAACCTAACCAAAGATGTAAAAGATCTGTATGCTGAAAACTATAGAAAGCTTATGAAGGAAATTGAAGAAGATACAAAGAAATGGAAAAACATTCCTTCCCTCTCTGTAACCTTTTTCCCCCTTCCCCTCCCACCCTGGTCTTCTGTTAAGTTTCTCAGGATCCACATAGGAGTGAAAACATATGGTATCTGTCTTTCTCTGTATGACTTATTTCACTTAGCATAACACTCTCCAGTTCCATCCACGTTGCTACAAAAGGCCAGATTTCATTCTTTCTCAATCCAAGTACTATTCCACTGTATATATAAACCACAACTCCTTTATCCATTCATCAGTTGATGGGCATTTAGGCTCTTTCCATAATTTGGCTACTGTTGAAAGTGCTCCTATAAACATTGGGGTGCAAGTGGCCCTGTGCATCAGTACTCCTGTATCCCTTGGGTAAATTCCTAGCAGTGCTATTCCTGGGTCATAGGGTAGATCTATTTTTAATTTTTTGAGGAACCTCCACACTGTTTTCCAGAGTGGCTGCAACAGTTTGCATTCCCACCAACAGTGCAAGAGGGTTCCCGTTTTTCCACATCCTCTGCAGCATCTATAGTCTCCTGATTTGTTCACTTTAGCCACTCTGGCGTGAGGTGGTATCTGTGTGGTTTTGATTTGTATTTCCCTGATGAGGAGTGACATTGAGCATATTTTCAGGTGTCAGTTGGCCATCTGGATATCTTCTTTAGAAAAGTGTCTATTCATATCTTCTGCCCATTTCCTCACTGGATTGTTTGTTTTTTGGGTGTTGAGAATGGTGAGTTCTTTATAAATTTTGAATACTAGCCCTTTGTCTGATATGTCATTTGCAAATATCTTTTCCCATTCCATCAGTTGCCCTTTAGTTTTGTTGATAGTTTCCTTTGCAGTGCAGAAGCTTTTTATCTTCATGAGGTCCCAATAGTTCATTTTTGCTTTTAACTCCCTTGCCTTTGGGGATGTGTCAAGTAAGAAATTGCTGCAGCTGAGGTCAGAGAAGTTTTGTCCTGCTTTCTCCCCTAGGGTTTTGATGGTTTCCTGTCTCACATTCAGGTCCTTTACCCATTTTGAGTTTATTTCTGTGAATGGTGTAAGAAAGTGGTCTAGTTTCATTCTTCTGCATGTTGCTGTCCAGTTCTCCCAGCACCATTTGTTAAAGAGACTGTTTTTCCATTGGATAATCTTTACTGCTTTGTCAAAGATGAGTTGGCCATACTTTTGTGGGTCTAGTTCTGGGGTTTCTCTTCTATTCCATTGGTCTATGTGTCTGTTTTTGTGCCAATACCATGCTGTCTTCATGATCACAGCTTTTTAGTAGAGGCCAAAGTCTGGGATTGTAATGCCTCCCACTTTGGTCTTTTCCTCAATATTACTTTGGCTATTCAGGGTCTTTTGTGGTTCCATACAAATTTTAGGATTGCTTGTTCTAGCTTCGAGAATATTGCTGGTGTAATTTTGGTTGGGATTGCATTGACTGTGTAGATAGCTTTGGGTAGTATTGACATTTTAACAATACTTATTCTTCCAATCCATGAGCACGGAATGTTTTCCCATTTCTTTGTACCTTCTTCAATTTCCTTCATAAGCTTTCTATAGTTTTCAGCATACAGATCCTTTACATCTTTGGTTAGATTTATTCCTAGGTATTTTATGCTTCTTGGTGCAATTGTGAATGGGATCAGTTTCTTTATTTGTCTTTCTGTTGCTTCATTATTAGTGTATAAGAATGCAACTGGTTTCTGTACATTGATTTTGTATTCTGCGACTTTGCTGAATTGATGTATCAGTTCTAGTAGACTTTTGGTGGAGTCTATTGGGTTTTCTATTGGACTTAACAGATATATATACAGAACCCATCCCAAAATAGCAGAATACACATTCATTTCAAGTTTACATGGAACATTCTCTGGAATTGATCACATATTAGGCCACAAATCAAGTCTCAGTAAACTTAAGAAGATTAAAATCTTATCAAGCATCTTTTGCAAACACAACCATTATAAAACTAGAAATCACACACAAAAAAATGAAAAACCACAAACACATAGAGGCTAAACAACATGCTACTGAACAACAGATGGGTCAATGAAGAGATCAAAGAGAATTTTTTTAATGCCTGGAGACAAATGAAAATGGAAACACAATAGTCCAAAATATTTGGTACACAGCAAAAGCTGTTCTTAAGAGGGAAATTTAGAGTGATACAGGCCTATCCCTTATAAACAAGAAAAATATCAAATAAGCAATCTAACCTTACACCTAAAGAAGCTAGAAAAGTAAGAACAAAGACAAAAGCTAGTAGAAAGAAGGAAATAATAATAATCAGAGTGGAAAGAAATGAAATAGACTTAAAAAATAGAAATGATCAATGAAACCAGGAGTTGGTTCTTTGAAAAGAAAAATAAAACTGATAAACCTTTAGCTAATTCATAAAAAAACAAGAGATCTCAAATAAACAAAATGCTAACTGACATAAAAGTAAAAACTGACACCACATCAATAAGAGAATTATAAAAGATTAATATGAAAAATCATATGCTAACAAATTGGACAACCTAGAATTAGATTAATTCCTAGCAACATACAATCTTCCAAAAGATTGGAAAAAACTGATTACTACTGACAAAATTAAATTGTTAATTAAAAAAGTTTCCTGGGGTGCCTTGGTGGCTCAGTCAGCTGAGCATCTCACTCTTGATTTGGGCTCAGGTCATAATCCCAGGAACACGGGATCGAGACCTTTGTCAGGCTCCATGCTGACAGTGTGGAGCCTGCTTAGGCTTCTCTCTCTCTCTCTCTCTCTCTCTCTCTCTCTCTCTCTCTCTCCCTCCCTCTCCCTCTCCCTCTCCCTCTCCCTCTCCCTCTCCCTCTCCCTCTCTCCCTTTCCCTCTCTCTATCCTTCTGTCCCCTTCCCATGTTTGTGTGCTCTCTCGCTCTCTCAAATTAAAAAAAATATATTAAAAAAATAAAATAAAATAAAGCCTTAAAAAAACAACTCCCAACAAACAAATGTCCAGGATCAGGTGGCTTCACATTTAAAGAAGAGTTAATAACTATTCTTCTCAAATTAATTCAAAATAGAAAAGGAGAACTTCCAAATTTATTCTGCAAGGCCAGTGTTACCCTGATACCAAAACCAAAGGCACAAAAGACAGAAAGACAGAAAGAAAGAAAGGAAGAGAAAAGAAAAGAAAACTACAGGTCAATATCCCTGATAAACGTAGATGTGAAAACCCTCCTCTGTAAGCTACTTACAAACCAAATTCACCAATACATTAAAGGATTATTCACCAAGATGTGATTTATATATACAATGGAATACTACATGGCAATAAGAAAGAATGAAATCTGGCCATTTGCAGCAACATGGATGGAACTGGAGGGTATTATGCTAAGTGAAATAAGTCAATCAGAGAAAGACAGACACCATATGTTTTCACTCATATGTGGATCTTGAGAAACTTAACAGAAGACCATGGGGGGGGGAGGGGAAAAAAGTTACAAACAGAGAGGGAGGGAGGCAAACCATAAGAGACTCTTAAATACAGAGAATTGAGGGTTGATGGGGGGTGGCGGAAAGGGGAAAGTGGGTGATGGGCATTGAGGAGGGCACTTGTTGGGAAGGGCACTGGGTGTTGTATAGAAGCCAATTTGACAATAAATTTTTTTAGAAGGATTATTCATCAGAATCTAGTGTAATTTATTCCAGAGATTAAAGGATGACTCAATATCTGTAAATCAATCAAGGTGATACATCATATTAACAAAACAAAGAATTAAAATCATATGACCATCTCAATAGATGCAGAAAAAAAGCATTAGATAATACCTGTTCATGATAAAACTCTCAACAAAGTAGTATTAGAGGAAACATATCAAAACATGATAAAGGTCATATATGGCAAACCCACAGCACACATCACAGTCCATGGTAAAAAAAAAAATGGAAAGTTTTCCCTTTAAGATCAGGAACTACACTCTTGGCATTTTTATTCAACATGATACTGGAAGACAAACCATGACCCCCAGACAAGGAAATAAGATAAAAGACATCCAAATTGGTAAGGAAGAAGTAAAACTCACTACTTGCACATGACATGATACTATATATAGAAAATCCTAAAGACTCCACCAAGAATCTATGACAATAAGTGAATTCAGTAAAGTAGTTGGATATCAAATTAATATACAGAAATCTACACTTCTATGCATGGATGTCAAGGAAGTAAAAATAGAAATTAAGAAAACAATCTCATTTACAATTATACCAAAAAGAATAAAATGCCTAGGAATAAATTTAACTGAGGCAGTGAAAGATTTGTATTCTAAAAGTACAAAACAATGATGAAATAAGTTGAAGAAAACATAAAGAAATGGAAAGATAAATTGAGCTCATGGAATGAAAAAATTAATGTATTTAAAATGTTTATACTATGCAAAGCAATCTACAGATTCAAGGCAATCTCTATCAAAATACCAATACTATTTTTCACAAAAGTAAAACAAGTAATCCTGTGGATTTCTAAGGAACCAAATAGTCAACACTATGGAGATTCCTCAAAAAGTTAAAAATAGTACTATCCTATGATCCAGCTATAGCACTACTAGGTATTTAGTCAAAGGATACAAAAATACAGATTCACAGCAATACACACACCCTGATGTTTACAGCGGCATTATCAACAATAGCCAAACTATGGAAAGAGCCCAAATGTCCATCTACTGATGAATGGCTAAAGAAGACATGATATATATATACAATGGAATGTTACTCAGCCATCAAAAACAATGAAATCGTGCCATTTGCAATGAAGTGGATGGAGCTAGAGTGTATTATGCTAAGCAAAGTAAGTCAGAGAAAGACAAATATATGATTACATTCATATGTGGAATTTAGAAATCAAAACAGATGAACACAGGGAAAGAGGAAAAAAAGAGAGAGGGGGAAGCAAACCATAAGAGTCTCTTTTTTTTTCTTTTTTAAATATAATTTATTGTCAAGTTGGCTAACATACAGTGTATACAGTGTGCTCTTGGTTTTGGGGGTAGATTTCCATGATTCATCACTTACATACAACACCCAGTGCTCATGCCAACAAGTGCTCTCTTCAATGCCCATCACCAATTTTCCCCTCCTCCCTGCCCCCCATCAACTCTCAGTTTGTTCTCTGTATTGAAGAGTCTCTTATGGTCTGCTTCCCTCCCTCTGTTTGTAACTTTTTTCCTCCTTCCCTTCCCCAATTGTCTTCCGTTAAGTTTCTAAAGTTCCACATATGAGTGAAAACGTATGGTATCTTTCTCCGACTGACTTATTTCACTTAGCATAATACCCTCCAGTTCCATCCACGTTGCTGCAAATGGCCAGATTTCATTCTTTCTCATTGCCAAGTAGTATTCCATTATATATTATAAACCTTCTTTACCCATTCATCAGTTGATAGACATTTAGGCTCTTTCCATAATTTGGCTGTTGTTGAAAGTGCTGCTATAAACATTGGGGTACATGTGCCCCTATGAATCAGCACTCCTGTATCCTTTGGATAAATTCCTAGTGCTGCTGTTGCTGAGTCATGGGGTAGTTCTATTTTTAATTTTTTGAGGAACCTCCACACTGTTTTCCAGAGAGGTGCACCAGTTTGCATTCCCACCAACAGTTCAAGAGGGCTCCCATTTCTCATCCTCACCAGCATGTTGTTTCCTCAGTTGTTAATTTTAGTCACTCTGACTGGTATGAAGTTGTATCTCAGTGTGGTTTTGATTTGTGTTTCCCTGATGATAAGTGATGTTGAGCATCATTTCATGTGTCTGTTGGCCATCTGGATGTCTTTGGAAAAGTATCTGTTCATGTCTTCTGCCCATTTCTTCACTGGATTATTTGGTTTTTGGGTGTTGAGTTTGGTGAGTTCTTTATAGATATTGGATATATGTCATTTGCAAATATCCCATTCCATTGGTTGACTTTTAGTTTTGTTTTGTTTTTTTTTATGAAATTTATTGACATATTGGTTTCCATACAACACCCAGTGCTCATCCCAAATGAGCCCTCCTCAATACCCATCACCCACCCTCTCCTCCCTCCCACCCCCTCCTCCCTCCCACCCCCCATAAACCCTCAGTTTGTTCTCAGTTTTTAACAGTCTCTTATGCTTTGGCTCTCTCACACTCTAACCTCTTTTTTTTTTTTCCTTCCCCTCCCCCATGGGTTCCTGTTAAGTTTCTCAGGATCCACATAAGAGTGAAACCATATGGTATCTGTCTTTCTCTGTATGGCTTATTTCACTTAGCATCACACTTTCCAGTTCCATCCATGTTGCTACAAAAGGCCATATTTCATTTTTTCTCATTGCCACGTAGAATTCCATTGTATATATAAACCACAGTTTCTTTATCCATTCATCAGTTGATGGACATTTAGGCTCTTTCCATAATTTGGCTATTGTTGAGAGTGCTGCTATGAACATTGGGGTACAAGTGGCCCTATGCATCAGTACTCCTGTATCCCTTGGATAAATTCCTAGCAGTGTTATTGCTGGGTCATAGGGTAGGTCTATTTTTAATTTTCTGAGGAACCTCCACACTGCTTTCCAGAGAGGCTGCACCATCGGACAAAGGGCTAGTATCCAAAATTGACTTTTAGTTTTGATGATTGTTTCCTTTGCAATGCAGAAACTTTTTATCTTCATGAGATGCCAATAGTTCATTTTTGCTTTTAATTCCCTTGCTTTTGGAGACGTCAAGCAAGAAGTTCCTGCAACTGAGGTCAAAGATGTTGTTGCCTATTTTCTCCTCTAGGGTTTTGATGGTTTCCTGTCTCACACTTAGTTCTTTCATCCATTTTGAGTGTCTTTTTGTGTATGGTGTAAGAAAGTGGCCTAGTTTCATTCTTCTCCATGTTGCTATCCAGTTTTTCCATCACCATTTGCTCAAGAGACTGTCTTTTTTCCATTGGATACTCTTTCCTGCTTTGTCAAAGATTAGTTTGCCGTACACTTGTGGGTCCAATTCTGGGTTCTGTATTCTATTCCATTGGTCTATGTGTCTGTTTTTGTGCCAATACCATAATGTCTTGATGATTACAGCTTTGTAGTAGAGCTAAAGTCTGGGATTGTGATGCCTCCCACTTTCATTTTCTTTTCAACATTATTTTGGCTACTTGGGGTATTTTGGGGTTCTATACAAATTTTATTATTGTTTATTCTAGCTTTGAGAATAATGCTGGTGCAATTTTTATTGGGATTGCATTGAATGTGTAGATTGCTTTAGGTAGTATTGACATTTTAACAATATTTGCTCTTTCAATGCATGAGCATGGAATGTGTTTCTATTTCTTTCTGCCTTCTATTCCCTTCCTAAGTTTTCTATAGTTTTCAGCATACAGATCTTTTACATCTTTGGTTAGGTTTATTCCTAGGTATTTTATGGTTCTTGGTGCAATTGTAAATGGAATTGATTTCTTGATTTCTCTTTCTGTTGCTTCATTATTGGTGTAACCAATTTCTGTACATTTTTTTTGTACCCTGTGACTTTGCTGAATTCATGTATCAGTTCTAGCAGCTTTTTAGTGGAGTCTTTCAGGTTTTCCATGCAGAGTATCATGTCATCTGCAAAAAGTGAAAGTTTGACTTCTTCTTTTCCAATTTGGTTGCCTTTTATTTCATTTTGTTGTCTGACTGCTGAGGCTAGGACTTCCAACACTATGTTAAACAACAGCAGTGAGAGTGGACATCCCTGTCATGTTCCAATCTCAGGAGGAAAGCTCTTAGTTTTTCCCCATTGAGGATGATATTAGCTGTGAGCTTTTCATATATGGCTTTTATGATGTTAAGTTATGTTCCCTCTATCCCAACTTTCTTGAGGGTTTTTATCAAGAAAGGATGCTGTATTCTGTCAAATGCTTTTTCTGTATCTAGTGACAGGATCATATAGTTCTTATCCTTTATTTTATTAATGTGATGCATCACATTGATTGATTTGCAAATAATGAACCAGCCCTCCAGCCAGGAATGAATCCCACTTGATCACGGTGAATAATTCTTTTTATATGCTGTTGAACTTTATTCGCTAGTATCTTGTTAAGAATTTTTGCATCCATGTTCATCAGGGATATTGGCCTGTAATTCTCCTTTTTATGGGGTCTCTGTCTGGTTTGGGAATCAAGGTAATGCAGGCTTCATAGAATGAGTCCAGAAGCTTTCCTCCCATTTTTATTTTTTAGGACAGCTTGAGAAGGATAGGTAATAAATCTGCCTTAAATGTCTGGTAGATTTTCCCTGGGAAGCCATCTGTCTCAGGACTCTTATTTGTTGGGAGATTTTTGATAACTGATTCAATTTCTTTGCTAGTTATGAGTATGTTCAAATTTTCTATGTCTTCCCATTTGAGTTTTGGTAGTGTGTGGGTATCTATGAATTTGTCCATTTCCCCCAGATTGTCCAGTTTGTTAGAATATAACTTTTCATAGTATTCTCTGATAATTATTTGTATTTCTGAGGGGTTGGTTGTGATGTGTCCAATTTCATTAATGATTTTATCTATTTGGGTCCTCTCTCTTTTCTTTTTGAGAAGTTTGGCTAGGGGTTTATCAATTTTGTTTATTTTTTCAAAAAACCAACTCTTGGTTTCACTGATCTGTCCTACTGAATTTTTGGATTCTATATTGTTTATTTCTGCTCTGATATTTATTATTTCTCTTCTTCTGCTGGCTTTGAGGTTTCTTTGCTGTTCTGCTTCTAGTTCCTTTAGGTGTGCTGTTAGATTTTGTATTTGGGATTCTTCTTGTTTCTTGAGGTAGGCCTGGATTGCAATGTATTTTCCTCTCAGGACTGCCTTTGCTGAATCCCAAAGGGTTTGGATTGTCATGTTTTCATTTTCATTTGCCTCCATGTATTTTTTAATTTCTTCTTTAATTGCCTGGTTGACCCATTCATTCTTTAGTAGAATGTTCTTTAACCTCCATGTATTTGGAGGTTTTTTTTTTAACTTTTTTCCTATGGTTGATTTCAAGTTTCATAGAATTGTGATCTGAAAATGTGCATGGGTATGAACTCAGTTCTTTTATGTTTATTGAAGGCTGTTTTGTGACCCAGTATGTGATCTATCTTAAAGAATATTCCACGTGCACTCAAGAAGAATGTGTATTCTGCTGCTTTTGGATGAAAAGTTATAAATACATCTGTCAAGTCCATCTGATCCAGCGTGTCATTTATGGTCATTGTTTCTTTATTGGCTTTCTGCCTAGATAATCTGTCCATTGTTGTAAGTGGAGTTTTAAAGTCACCTGCAATTACTGTATTCTTATCAATAGGATTGCTTATGTTTGCGATTGATTTATATATTTGGGTGCTTTCAAATTGGGTGCATAAACATTTATAATTGTTGGTTCTTCTTGATGTATAGACTCTGTAATTATGATATAATGCCCTTCTTCATCTCGTTACAACCTTTAATTTAAAGTCTAGTTTGTCTGATGTAAGTATGGCTACTCCAGCTTTCTTTTGACTTCCAGCAGCATGATAGATAGTTCTCCATCCCCTCACTTTCAATCTGAAGGTGTCCTCAAGTCTAAAATGAGTCTCTTGTAGACAGAAAATTGATGGGTCTTGTTTTTTTTAATCCATTCTGATACCCTATGTCTTTTGGTTGGAGCATTTAGTCCATTTACATTCAACATTATTATTGAAAGACATGGGTTTAGAGTCATTGTGATGTCTGTAGGTTTCATGCTTGTGGTGATGTCTCTGGTCCTTTGTAGTCCTTGCAACATTCCACTCACAAAGTCCCACTTAGGATCTCTTGTAGGGTTAGTTTAGTGGTCATGAACTCCTTCAGTTTTTGTTTGCCTGGGAAAACCTTTATTTGTCCTTCTATTCTGAATGACAGCCTCGCTGGATAAAGGATTCTTGGCTGCATATTTTTCCTACTCAACACATTGAACATTTCCTGCCACTCCCTCTGGTCTGCCAAGTTTCAGTGGACAGGTCTGCTACTATCCTTATGTATCTACCCTTGGAGGTTAAGGCCCGTTTGTCCCTAGCTACTTTCAAAATTCTCTCTTTATCTCTGTATTTTGCCAGTTTCACTCTGACATGTCATGGAGAAGATCAATTCCTATTACGTCTAAAGGGAGTTCTCTGTGCTTCCTGGATTTCAATGTCCGCTTCCTTCCCCAGATTGGGGAAGTTCTCAGCTATGATTTGTTCAAGTACACCTTCCACCCCTTTCTCTCTGTCTTCTTCTTCTGGAGCTCCTATAACATGGGCATTATTACATTTTATTGAATCACTTAATTCTCTAAGTCTCCCATTGTGGTCTAGAATTTTTTTTTTTAGTTTTTTTCTCAGTTTCATCTTTTTCCATGATTTTATCTTCTATTTTACTTATTCTCCCCTCTGCCTCTTCAATCCTCATTGTAACCACATCCAGTTCATTTTGCACTTCATTTACAACATTTCTTAATTCATCACGACTATTTTTTAGTTCCTTGATCTCTTCAGCAATAGATTCTCTGCTGCCTTCTATGCTTTTTTCAAGCCCAGCATTAATCTTATGACTATTATTCTAAATTCTTGATCAGATATATTGTTTATATCTGTTTTGAGCAATTCTTTAGCTATCATTTCTTCCTGGAATTTCTTTTGAGGAGAATTCTTCCATTTCATCATTTTGGCTAGTTTTCTGTCCTTTATGTGTTTTAAAAGCTTGTTATGTGTTCTGCACCTGCAAGCACTACTATATTAAAGAGGTGTCATACACTGTACAGGGCCTGGCCCTTCAGGAAATGTTTTTTGGAGTGTGTTACATTCTCTCTGTTGTTGTGACTCTGGTTGCTTTATCTCCCTACTCGTAGTGATGGTTTCAACCCTCCACCAGTTGTGCTTTGATTTGTTCATTGAAGTAACTCTGGGGGAAAAATTTTTAAAATTTTTTTTTTAATGTTTATTTATTTTTGGGACAGAGAGAGACAGAGCATGAACGGGGGAGGGGCAGAGAGAGGGGGAGGCACAGAATTGGAAACAGGCTCCAGGCTCTGAGCCATCAGCCCAGAGCCCGACGCGGGGCTCGAACTCACGGACCGCGAGATCGTGACCTGGCTGAAGTCGGACGCTTAACCGACTGCGCCACCCAGGCGCCCCTGGGGGAAAAATTTTTAAATGGGGTGGGCAATGGTGGTGGAAGAGGTCTTATCCCATACAAAGAGAGAAATGACAGGGGCAGGGGAAAAAAAAAGAAAAGAAAAGAAAATTGACCATGTGGAGAAACTATACAGCTTTATACAGACAGAGAGAGGTAAATAAAGAAATATAGAACAGGTGTAAAGAGAACAGATTAAATATATCTGCTTAAACAAACTGACAACCAGAATAACTAGATTAGAGAAGGAAAGAAAGAAAAGTGAGAAAATTTTTATATTTATATTTATATTTATATTTATATTTATATTTATATTTATATTTATATTTATATTTATATTTATGGAGAATCATATTTTTATATGTGGAGAATTTTCCAAGAACTAAATCAGAAAATGCAAAACCACTAGGTGCCTTGGAACTGGTGGTGTGCTGGTCTAGAGGAGGGGCTGTCTGTTTGGTCAGTGTTAATCTTGTTCAGGTAGAAACACAGTTATCTGGTGTGAAGGGGCGTAGTGTAGGCAGGTCCCACCTCCACTGTGGCCCCTTGTCCTTTCCCTGAAGCCCTACCTTGTTGGTGATGGGGAGAAAATGGTGACACCCAAGTCTCTCCTCCCCGGACTGGGTGTCCCAAACTACTCTGTTCAGGCTGACCTCACAGTGGTGTGCGGGTGTGAGCTAGCTGTTTTGGTTTTTGTTTTTTGTTATTTGTTTTCTGCTCCACAGTCTCTAGCACCTCCCTGGCACTCGTCTGGAATTCAAACACTCATCTCAAAGGATCCTGCTCTGCACTCCCCAGTACCAGGAAGTGCTGCACCCTGCCAATAAAGGGCCTCTGGCTCGTGGGTGCAGGCAAGGATCTTTGTCCTTGGAACGGCTATATACTTTCTTCCCACAGCACTCAAGGGAGGGGATTGCTTTCTCCCACTGAACACTGTGCCTCTGAACTAGTTACCGAGCCCGGGGCTGGCTCCCCTCCTCCCCAGGTGCATGAACAGGGCAGCTGGCCCCAGTCTGGAGAAAGCTCTGCAGTTAAAAATTGGATCTTTCTCCATTTTTTTTCCAATACCCATCTGTGGTTTTTCTCTTGTTCAAATACAATCCTACACTTTCACAGCCTCTCTTTCTCTTCCTTTTGTCTCTCCACAGAAGTGGATCCCTCCCCTCTGTGTCTATGACACCCATTTTATCTCTCCCAGTTGGCAATCACACACCTACAGCCTGCCAGGTTGTCTCTGTGGACCCCTGAAGACGTGTCTGTGTTACTCTGCAGCCTGGACTCTTGGAATTCCAAGTCCTCTGGCCTCAACACTTCTGTGTTTGAGGGATGAGGGAACTTCAGGTCCCCCTACTTCTCTTCCATGTTGGAATCTCCCCCTTGGAGTCTCTTAATGATAGAGAACAAGTGGAAGGTTGATGGAGGGAGGTGGGGGGTAGATGGGCTAGATGGGTGTTGGACATTAAGGAGGGCACTTGTTATTTTGAGCACTGAGTATTGTAGGTAAGTGATGAATCACTGAATTCTACTCCTGAAACCAATATTGCACTGTATGTTAACTAACCAGTATTTAAATGAAAATTTGAGGAAAAAAAAGAAAACAAATAACCAAAGGAGTCTTGAGAAAGAACAAAGTTGGACATATCACAATCTCAAATTTCAAGATATATTACAAAACTATAGTAATCAAAGCAGTAGGTAACTTGCACAAAAATAGACACATGCATCAATGGAACAGGACAGACAGCAAGTGTCTCTACACCAGAAAGTCAAGGGTTATTCAACATACTAAAACCAAGCAAGCTATACACCACAATAATTGTTTAAATGAAAATGGGATCATATACGTTGATGCAGAAAATGCTCTAAACAAAATCCAATGCCAGTTCATGATATATACACTCAAGAAAGTAGGAATTAAAAGTAATGTGTGCAATAAACCTACATCAAACCTCATGTTCAATTTTGAAGACTGAAAGGTTTACTCTGAAATCAGGAACAAGGCTAAGATGCTGGCTTTCAACTGTTACTCAATATTATGCTGAAAGTTCTACCCAGAACAATGAGACAAAAAAAAAATGGTGTCCACAAGTGAAAGGAAAAAGTAGATCTAGGTCTATTCAGAGACCAGAGATGACATCATCTTATATATAGAACTTCCTAAAGAATCATCAAAAAAATGATTAGAGATAGTCAACTAAGTCAACAGTTACAGAACAAAATATTGATACACAAAAATCTCTCCTATCTGTATACACTAGCAATGAATCATCTGAAGAGGAATTTAAGGAAACAATTTTATTTCAGGTAATACCAATGTTAATAAAATACTTAGGAATAGATGTAATTAAGGTGCAAGACTTATACACTGAAAACTGTAATACACTGCTGAAAGAAATTAGAGGAAACATAAATAAATGTGAAGATGTCCATAGTGATAAAAAGACTTACTATTGCTAGGGATTCCCAGCTAGTTCAGTTAGTAGAGCGTGCAACTCTTGATTTCAGGGTCGTGAGTTCAAGCCCCACATTTGGCGTAGAGCCTACTTTAAAATAAATAAAACATTTTTCAAAAAGATTTACTATTGCTAAGTGGAAATAGTACACAATACAATTTGCAGATTCAATGTGATTACCAGGAAAATTCATTAAGGCTCTGGGAAGAATGCACAAGTTAATCCTAAAAGTCATGGAATTTCAAGGGACCACAAGACAGCCAAAACAGTCTTGGAGAAGAAAATCAAAGATGGAAGTTCATACTTTCCAATTTCAAATATTAATACAAATTCAAAGTAATAAAATATTGTGATACTGTCATAAAGATAATACATACAGATCAGTGGGACTTAATCAAGATCCCAGAAATAAGCTCTTCATTTATGGTCAACTGAATTTTGGCAAGGACGACAACATTACACTGGGGAAAGTATGGTCTTCTCAACAAATGGTGCTACACAACTGACTATCCATGTGCAGAAGAATAAAATTGGACATTTACCTCACATGACATACAAAAATTAACTCAAAATAGATTAAAGGCTTAAATGTAAAAGGTAAATATAAACTCTAGACGAATCAAATGAGGATAAATCTTCATGACCTTGGATTTAGCAGTGCTCTTAGATCTGAAGTCACAATCAAGAAAAGAAAAAGTAAAGAAATTTAATGTCATCAAAATTAGACACTTGGTATGTCACAGGATGCTATCCTGAAAGTGAAAAGGCAGCCCACAGAATGGGAGAAAATATTCTCACATTATTTATCTGGTAAGAGTCTGTTATACAGAATATGTAAAGAACTTTTACAACTCATCAAGACACCGAAAACAGCCTCAGTGAAACAAGCCACATGAAAAACACCACCCATACTGGCACCGTCTTGCTCCCTAAATCCATCCAGGTTACGCAAATAAGGTGAATTCTGGGGAACAATTCCAGAAGAAGAAACCGGATCAGAACCGAGAAACCTACTTCAGACAGTGAGGCAGGTGGGGCAGCCGAAGCGGGCCTGCGGTCGGGGTTATACAGTGGAAACAGCAGGGATTTTCTCATTCGCGGGGGGAGTGTCCCTTTTTGGGGTCAAACACACTGGAAGTGGTAAATGTGATGAAGAAACCCAGAGCCGGAGTGTCGGGATGACGAGTATCTGTGCGGCTGTGACAAGTTCACTGCACGTCTGCAATCACCGCAGAGAAAACTTACTCCTCCGCACCTTTGTGCGGGTCCCGCTCCACGAGCGGAGGCCAAGTCCAAGCCGGAGGCCGCGCGGCGCTCAGACCCCGCTCCCCCGCAGTGGAGGCCGCACGCGAGCAACAGGCGGTGGGAGGGTCACAGCGCTAGGATCGCGGCCATACGCACCAAACTCCCAGTGGCGCCATCGCAGACACGGAACAGACACCCCGACCCGCGCGGCCAGAGCGGCGGGAGCTTGAGCACCGCCCGGGGCACCGGCTCCCGGACCGCGAGCCGCGTGAGGACGCGGCAGGAACCGAGTCCGCGCAGAGCGGGAAAACGGACGCGCGGCCCCGCGGTCCCGGAAACCAGAGAGGGAAGACCCGACGGCCGCGCGCCCAGCCCCGCGGGGGACACAGTGTCACCAAGCACGAAGCCGAGCCGGACCCTTCCCCCGCTGGGTCCCATGAACACCAACCCTTCCCCCCCCCCCGCCAGCGTCCCCGCTCCGGAAGCTCCTCCTCTCCGGGCCTCGCTTTCTCCTCACCTGCTCCTCCTGCGGCGGGTCCTGAGGAGACCGGGTTCTTGTCCCTGTGGACGCGATCCCACGTCCTCTCGAAGTCTTCACAGCGGGTCCTGAGGAGACCGGATTCCTGTCCCTGTGGACGTGGGCCCATGTCCCCCCAAGCCTCCACAGTGGGGCCTGTGGAAACTGGGTTCCTGTCCCTGTGTCTGCAGCCCCACATCCCTTCAAATCCTCCACAGCGGATCCTGAGGAGACCAGGTTCTTGTCCCTGTGGACGTGGCCCCAAGTCCTCCCAAATCCTCCACAGCGGGTCCTGAGGAGTCTGGCTGCAGCTGGTGGAGATGTGAGGCCCACCTTCCCCCAAGCCTCCACAGCGGGCCCGTAGAAGCCGTGTTCCTGTCCCTGTGGGCATGGCCCCACGTCCCCCAAGCCCCAGAGAGGACTTCCCAAGTCCTTGGAAGGCTGAGCAGCTCGGGGAGAGCCGGAAGACCAGGGGCAAAGTGCGCATGCGCCACACGGGTGTGGGGACAGGGCTCGGCGCCCCCTGCGGGCCGTGCAGGTGGTGCAGGACATGCTGGGCCTGTGTTTCCGTGGAGGCACTGACCCCACCCTGGGCCCAACGGAATCCGTTAAATTTTGGAAATTCAAACTGAAATGGAGCCCAATATCCCCTGACTTCTCCACAAATAGTTAAGGAGCACTTAATTGGAAAGTGTATGAAATGAAATTAAATGTAGGCACAAAGTTTACAATCTTCTATTGCAAAACTGTAGATAAATTCAGAATTAAAACTATCAAAGTTATCTAAAAGAAATCATGAAAGAGAAGCTATGTGACCTTGGGTTCAGTGATGGGTTTTAACACACAACACTAGAAAGCAATCTATAAGAGAAAAAAATTAGTAACATGAACTTTAAAAAACTTGTACTCTGTGAAAGACCTTGTGTAGAGAACCAAAAGGCAAGCCACAAACTGGGAGGAAATGTTTGCAAAATGCATATATGATAAGGAATTTGTATTCAAACTATACCAAAAACTCTCAGGACTCAACAGTAAGAAAACAACCTTGGTGAAAATGGGTAAGATCTCAACAGACCCCTGGACAAAGAAGATATATAGATAGTAAATAAGCATACAAAACTATGCTCTACATCCTCTATCATTAGGAAATTACAAATCAAAACAACGGTGAGATAGTGCTGCACACCTGGTAGAAATGCTAAACTCCAAAAACAAGAACACCAGTTGCTGGATGGACAGGAACGATAGGAACACTCCTTCATGCTGGAGGTGTATGTACAGCCACTGTAGAGGGCATTTTGGCTAAATAAGTCCCACCTTAGGATCCAACATTCATGCTTCTAGTATTTAAACAACTGTTTTGAAAAACAATTTCCAAACAAAAACTCACGTGCAGTTATGCACTGCAGCTGTATTCATAATGGTTAAACACTTAAAGAAGTCAGGATATCCTTTAATAGATGAATGCATAAGCAAATGGGGGTACATCCATGTGAAAGAAGCAGAATATGCCACCCTAAAATATGCTTCTCTGGCACAAGGATTATTTGGGGATCATTAATTTTAAGAAACTGCAGACACAGGGGAATCTCTGAAAACTGAGTAGAAATTGCCCTTTGGTGAGCAAAATTTGCATTTATAAAGGAAAGCACCATTTGTAAGGGTGTCTCCCTTTCTACCAGGAATAGAGGAATGAGTAAATCTCAATAACCTGTTATCAAAGGAGAAAGCGCAAACTTAAATCTGTGTAACAACCATACATACCCTAGTTTACTGTGATTGGCCTGATGACCTCCCTTAACTGGCCTTCCCACCACCCAAACTCTTTTTGTCTTTGGCCAAAGATGGCCTGCGGGGTGATAGCTGGGCCATTTGGGGAAGTTACTCATCTTTCCTGAGTATCTCCCATCTATACAGGACATATACATGTAATTAAGCTTCTGTTTGGTTTTCTCCTGTTAATCTTCTATTGCAAGAAGGAGTCTCACCCAAGAGGCTAAAAGAGTAGAGGGAACGTTATCTTATAAAGTATGGTAGCTAACAGTTTGGAAATCACCACATCTGTAATCTGGAATGGAGTGATGAGTTACATAAATGGCAGGTAGTAGGAGCCATGTTTCTCATGGCTACAGTGGAAAGTAACAGATTAGCAAAGGGAGAAGATCACAAAACCTGTGTGGTGGTGGACCAGGTTGGAGACATCAGCATAAACTCATCTTTAGCTTAATATGGAAACAGACAATTCCCCATAGAAATTTTATAATTAGGTGTGTTTACATGCACATATAGGTAGGAATACATGCATATATTTCCTTGCATTGTCTGCTGAGCACATTTAGCTACCACATGTAAGACTTTAATACTCTTCTTTAATAGAAGGGACCAGGACTCTTTGAAGATATTGCTGATACTAGGACTAAGACAATAAATATAGGAGCCAGGATAATCTCAAAGTATCAGAAAGTAAGAAGGTACCAAGAAAAAAAACTCACAAAGATGGAAATATGTCAAAGATAAACAGGAGCCGATGAAAAGTGCTCTCAGTAGCCAAAGCAGGAATGAACCTGTGGCGAAATATTGTAGTGCTGGAGTATAACCAACAGCCTAAAATAACTACACAGGTGTCCACCCTGGTAAAAATAAAAGATTTGTTAAAAAGGAAACTGTAGGCCCAAAATGGAGTCACTTGTGCTAAGAGACCCCAGTCAGTAAGCCAAGACTTAGTACTTAACCTAACTGGAATTTCACACACACGCCCCATGTAACCTTTAACCAGTCAACCTAGAAAATGTACTGAATGGCTCCTTCTGGTCCCCTTAGGAAAGTGACCTTGCCTAAAACAATGCTTCCTTTGCTAAAAATTTCCTTTTTCCATTCCTTCTCTGATTTAAAAATCTTTCTCCTCCCTGCATCTCAAAGGAACTCCTTTCTATTTGCTAGATGGGATGCTGCTGATTCATAAAATTGTTCAATAAAGCCAATGTAATCTCTTAAATCACTCAGTTGCATTTTTATTTACAAATTACATAGGCTTTTGTTTGTTTGTTTTGTTTGTTTGTTTGTTTGTTTACAAATGGGATTGACTAGACCTCTCCTATGCAGAATTCTGAACAACAGATGTAGACAGTCATCCATCAAGGAGGTGCAGGTAACTCCCCTCTTCTAAAGTGTGGGCTCCACACCGTGTCTTCTGGCTCACGAAGACACACCATATGCACATATGGGAAAAGAGTAACTCACGGTGGGGAAGCCTGAAGAACACTGCCTCAGCCAGTGGTCAACATGAACACGGACAGTGACAAGTGGCCTCCAGACCATGTTCCCTTGATGTAAAGTGAGGACAGAGCATTTTACTTCTGTGATCTGCTTCCTTAAAACCCATAACCCCAGACTAATCATGAGGAAAACACCAAGTAAATCCCAATGTGTAACTTTCTACAAAATACCTCCAAAGTCATTGAAGAGACTGTCACAGCCAAGAAGAGCCTACAGAGACATGATGACCATATGCCGTGTGGTGCCCTGCATGGGATCCTGGAGCAGGAAAAGGTAGAAGAGAGGGAACCTGAATAAAATAAGAACTTTAATTAATAATAATACCAATATTTGTTCATTAATTGTGACAATTCTGAAGAAAAATAGAGTAGAAATTAAAGGTCAAATAAGAGAAACCTATTGCATCAGACCGAAAGCCTCAGGCAACTGGGTGATTTCATAGTAAAAATACATATTAACAAAACTCACCCTTAAATAAGGGAGAAACATTTGCCATCCAAGTGTTGCAGGGAGTATGGCCAGAGTCGCAAAAGATGAGTCCTCAAACAAAGTGCTTTTAAGTGAAGGTCCTCATACTCGAGTCGAATGAGACCCTGACTCCAGAATGAAGCTTCTTTTTATTAGGATAATTGCTAAAGACTACGTGCATAAAGTCAGCTAAACAAGCGTGTTAATCAGTCTAATGATTTAACTTTTCAAGGTTGAATTTCAAGTTATTTGGTTTCTATAACACTAGGAAGGGTCAGGTGTGAAGGAGGATCCGGCCTTGGACAGCGTTAATGGCTCTAGGCGATCCTTACCAGCCTCAGCCACATTCAGCTTTGTAAACATGTCCTAAGGCCTTGCACCTTCTCCAGCCCTTCCCTTTTGAAGTCTTTTCCTTTGATGCTTCTCTCCTGCATCTCCCACATCCAAGGACCTCTTCCTCCTGCTGGCTCTCCTCTCAATGCTTCTGGGGTTTTCCTCTCCAGGGACAGAGAAGGAATAGGGACAGAGCTGTTCTACAAGTCCCCTGAGACCTGACCCCACCTGCTGTCTTCATCTCCCCAGCCATGGCCCCCAGTGAGAACACTGCACAGAGTGTCTCAGGGATCGTTAATTCTGATGTGTCAACCAGCACTTTTTGGATGGCAAGGGACTGGACACACTTACTGAAGCACAGTAAATTACTATTTGTTAATATGATGGAAATAGGATCACCTAGGTGACTCAGTCAGCTAAGTGTCTGACTTTTGATTTAGGCTCAGGTCGTGATCTCATCATTCGTGGGTGCAAGCCCCATGGGCTCTGCACTAACAGTGTGGACCCTACTTGGGATTCTCTCTCTTTCCCTCACTCTCTGCCCTGTCCTTGCTCACTCGTGCTCGCTCTCTCTCAAAATAAATACATAACCTTAACAATATGGTGGAAATAAATTAATGCTTGCAAGTGCCAAGTTAAGAGTCGATTTGGACCCAGCAGATCCAGGGGCTCATACTCTCACAGTGAGACCTGAACCCTCTCCAATCCTCCATCCTTCTAAGTTTGTTTGGGGAGGCCCCATTCATAGGCACAGTCTCTCTCACTGTATCTGGGACCTCTAGCAACTCCAGGCTGACACCCACTCACCATCCATTCTACTGGGAAGGGTTTCTCTTTCCTTTGGGATCCATGAAAAGTCATGGCTTTCATTGTCTTTGGCCTGGCTTGGGTCACATCCTCATCCCTGAAGTCATCAGAGCACCCAGAGGATGGAGCATGGGATTGGCTGGACTTGGATCATACACCCATCATCGAGGTGTATGGGATGTGGGGGCTGCCCTCTGGAGCTGTTGTTATGGGAGGCAGGTGAGATGTAGTCCCCAAAGGCAAGCAGAAGTGTGGACTTGGACCTGAGAACAGATGCCATGTTGGGAAAACAGCAGATTCCACATCACTGATGGCCGACTGCCCAGCTGTGGAACCTGAAGCCCAAGGAAGGAAGGATTTCACTTAGGGTCAGGGGCTGCAGCCACCCACCCAGTGCTCTTGCTGTCCTCCCACGATTGCAAAAAGCAATTCTAATTACTGAAAAAGCAACTTTGCTGTTGGTAGGAAGCTCAAGGCTCCTGCCTCAGGCATTGGGTCCTCAGATCTCAGAGGCTAGAAGCCACACAGACCTCATTCATGTCCCCAGGAGGAGATAGACCAGGAGTCACACAGTAATTACCCATTCCCAAAGAACAAACTGGCTCATTTTCCACTCTCTTCTCCTTTACAAAGAGCAGAGACCAAATGAGAGGCTGGTAAGGAAATTCTTGCTCAATAAAGTAGATGGAGTCACATGGACTCTGCCGTAAAACAGAATCTATACTTGGCTGGCTTTCTGGAGGCCACAGGACTGGGTATATGGCTCTCAGAGGCCATGCAGCCTCAGTGAGAACCTGCCCACTGAGAGTCACAGGGGCTATGATTTCTTCAATTTTCAATGAGTATGAGTGTTAAAGATTTATTACAACCAGAGGACCAAAGGATTGCAGGGCTACACTCTGCTTTATGGTTGTTGTGGCCATAGCCACATTCATAGTTTGGAGGATTATTACCTGTCTAAACAGGCTGAGAGGCTGAGGAAGGAGGAACTTGTCTCAATCACATGTCTGCTAGGAATGGAAACGTCACAAGAGACTGTCTATGCTTCCTGGTAGCTATTCAATTACCTAGCAGTACAGGCAGCTTAGTACTTGGCCACGGAAATTGAAGGGCCCAGGGTGGCCTCAGCTGGAGGGCTATGGATGCCTTCCTGGGTGGTCACAGACCAAAGGCTATCCTGTTTGACACCACACTGTCTACTGCTGCCCACTAGGATGGGACGAAGGATCCAGCAGGTCTCAGGAGGTCACCACCAGCACTCATGAAGACAACACCTAGGGGCTGGCAGATGGCTGCATCTGGTCTTCTCTCCATCCACATGTGTCCACTGAGTGGAGTGCTCTCACATGTGTCCAGGCTAAGGTGGCACCTGGGGATGCACAGGCACAATGAGAACCACCATGACAAGATAGGAGAGCATGGAGAAACTATGCAGGACCTCTGAGTCATTGCAAAACTCTAGACAGAGGTTAAATTAAATTTGAAACAGTCAATGAAAACAGTGGATATTCCACTCTTCCTCATTCAGACTCCAGGAATGGAGGTTACAGGGAAAAAATTGCAACCCCTGACTCATGTGTGACCACGGCCAATTTGAGTCCATCACAGAAGCCTCAGAGAAATGAAGAGAGGAGGATGGGGGCCAGTTATACTTAATCCTCACCCTCATCCTATAACCCCTAACTCCTAGCCCTAAACCTTCGAAAGCCCTAACTATAAACCCTAACCCTAGCTCTGACCCTAAACCTTACCATAGCATTCATTCACATATCTTACCATGATATCCACATGTTCCTTCCTTTGCCTACAAGGGATAAAATGGTCCTTTTAAGACTCTGGGACAATTCCCTTCCTTCAATGATACCTGGTTTGGTGGGCATCTCATCACCTTTGTCCAGTTTGTTATGATCTGAGGCATTGTACACAACAAAAGGCACAATTGGGTCCAACTTGGTGTTTTTTCCACACATACCCCAAATATCTTCACCTTGTGTGTTTTCATAAAATGCAGACACTACATGACACTTTTTAAAAAGTGTTGACACTTTTTAACACTGTGCTTAGCAGTTTTTGGCACATGGAAAACATTCTTCTTTAAACAGTGTTTAAATACTCTGTTTCACAAGTTAGGTGCTGGACTAAATGTGTATAACCTTGACTCTTTGAAACACGGTGTTTAGTACTGTGCAAATACCACTTTGTAATGCTTAAACTCTGTCTTTAATAATGTTAGGTGGGAGAGAGGTTAAGTGTAGTTTCAACTCTGAAACACTGTTTAGCATTGTGTACTGGATTTAACATTGTATTTGGAAATAAATCTTTAAACTTCGTGTTTAACAACAGAAAGAGGAGATAGACTGAATGTAATATTGACTCTTTGGAAAGTAGTGTTCATCAATGTGTGATGCATGCAGCACATTCTCCCGTGAGTTGTGTTTCAATTCTTTGTCACATTCAGGATGATAGTGACTGAAAATAACGTAGTTTGATTGAAACCCTGTGTTGACCATAACGTGGGATATTTAATATACACAACTGTGATACATTTCTAAACTCCTTGTGTAAGTAGGTATATGAGTGACAGTATAATATTGACTTGGAAACACAATGTTTAACTGTATGTGGTAGATGCAATTCATTTGTCAATTGTGTATATTTAAACACTGTGTAGGGCGCCTGGGTGGTGCAGTCGGTTAAGCGTCCGACTTCAGCCAGGTCACGATCTCGCGGTCCGTGAGTTCGAGCCCCGCGTCAGGCTTTGGGCTGATGGCTCAGAGCCTGGAGCCTGTTTCCGATGCTGTGTCTCCCTCTCTCTCTGCCCCTCCCCTGTTCATGCTCTGTTTCTCTCTGTCCCAAAAATAAAAAATAAAAAACGTTGAAAAAAAAATTAAAAAAAAAATAAATAAACACTGTGTAACCAACTGGTTGCATGAGTGATTGAGTATAATGTTAACTCTTTGGAATGCTGGGCCTAGCAGTGTGTGGTGCATATAATTTCTTCTGTGATACATGCTTACATTATCAGAGTCATGAGCGTGAGTAAGTAAATAACAATGTTTGCTTTTGAAATGTTGTTTAGCAGTAGTTGCTTCCACTAATAGTACTTCTGGGATACATGTTTAAACTCTGTATTGGACAGAGGTAAGTATATTATTGACAGTATAATGTTGACTCTTTGAAATACTATATTCTGGGGTGCCTGGGTAAATCAGTCGGTTGAGTGTCCGACTTAGGCTCAGGTCATGATCTCACAGTTCATGGGTTCAAGCCCTACATCAGGCTCTGTGCTGACAGCTCAGAGCCTGGATCCTACTTTGAATTCTGTGTCTCCCTCTCTCTCTGCCCCTCCCCTGCTCCTACTCTGTCTCTGTCTCTCTCTCTCAAAAATAAATAAATATTAAATTTTTTTTTTAAAAAAAGAAAGACTATATTCAGCGCTGTGTAGTGCAAGTAACACAGTCTTTGTAATATATATTTAAAACATATGATGAGTGTTTTTTCCTTGGGCTTCTTTCAAAATTTTTTCTTTGTCTTTGGTTTTCTGAATTTTGATCATGATAATCTCAGGTATAAATTTTTGGTATTTAACCTTCTTAGTATTCTTTTAGCTTCCTGAATCTGTGGTGTAGTGTCTGATACAGAGTCAATTGTGTCCCACTGAATTCTATATTGAAGTCCTAACTACCAGTACCTGGAAAAGACATCTTATTTGGAAACAGGTTCATTGCAGACGTAATTAGTTAGGATGAGATAATACTGCAACAAAGTGAGTCTCTAATCCAATAGGATGGGTGTCCTTTTAAAGGAGAAAATTTTGATAGTGACAAAGAAGGAGAATGCAGTGTGAGGATGAACACACCATTGTGATGATACCTCTACAAGCCAAGGCATGACAAGGGTTGCCAGAGAACCACCAGAAGCTACAGGAGAGGCTTGGAACAGACTTTTTCTCACAGCCTTCAAAGGCAACCCATACTGCTCACACCTTGTTCTCAGACTTCTAGACTGAGAAACTACACAATATTTTTCTGTTGTTTAAGCCACACAATTTGTGGTACTTTCTTGTTGCTGCTGTTGTTATTGTTGTTGTTTTTAAACATTTCTTCCAATTTATTTTTTGGATATAAGTGACATATCCAACATGGGAATTTTTTTCAACAATTAGATGTAGTCTTCTATTTTTTCATTTTCAAATTTTTATTTAAATTATAGTTGGTTAATACACAGTGCAATATTTGTTTCTGGAGTAAAATCCAGTGATTCATCATTTACCTACAACACCCAGTGTTCATCCCAGCAAGTGCCTTCCTTAGTACCCATCACCAATCTAGCCCATCCTCCACCCTCCTCCCCTCCAGCAACCCTCAGTTTGTTCTCTATCATTAAAAGTCTCTTATGGTTTGTTTCCCTCTCTACTCTTTCCCCCCCTTCCCCTATGTTCATCTGTTTTGCTTCTTAAATTCCACACACGAGTGAAATCATATGGTATTTGTCTTTCTCTGATTGACTTATTTTGCTTAGCATAATACATTCTAGCTCCATCCATGTCATTGTAAATGGCAAGATTTATTTCATTCTCTTCAATGGCTGAGTGATATTCCATTGTATATGTACATACCACATCTTCCTGACCCATTCATCAGTCAATGGACATTTGGTCTCTTTCCATAGTTTGGCTATTGTTGATAGAGCTGCAGTAAACATCCAGGTGTGTGTACCCCTTTGAGTTTGTACCTTTGTATCCTTTGGGTAAATACCTAGTAGTGTAACTGCTGCGTCGTAGGGTAGTTCTATTTTTAACTTTTTGAGGAACCTCCATACTGTTTTCCACAGTGTCTAACAAGTTTGCATTCCCACCAACAGTGCCAAAGGATTCCCCTTTTCTCTGCAACTTTGCCAACACCTGTTGTTTCCTGAGTTGTTAATTTTAGCCATTTTGACAGGTGTGAGGTGGTATCTCATCATGGTTTTGATTTGTATTTCCCTGATGATAAGTGATGTTTAGCATTTTTTCATGTCTGTTAGCCATCTGGATGTCTTCTTTGGGAAAAAAAATGTATTCATGTCTTCTGCCCATTTCTTCACTAGGTTATTTGTTTTCTGGGTGTGGAGTTTTATAAGATATTGCTATATTTTGGATACAAACCCTTTATTGCACATGTCATTTGCAAATATCTTCTCCCATCCTGAAGGTTGCCTTTTAGTTTCATTAATTGTTTCCATCACTGTGAAGAAGCTTTTTATCTTTTCTTTAAATTTTTAAATGTTTATTTATTTTTGACACAGAGAGAGACAGAGCATGAATGAGGGAGGGTCAGAGAGAGAGGGAGACACAGAATCTGAAGCAGGCTCCAAGGCTCCGAGCTGTCAGCACAGAGCCCAACATGGGGCTTGAACTCACAGACCATGAGATCATGACCTGAGCCAAAGTCAGAAGCTCAACTGACTAGGCCACCCAGGTGCCCCGAAGAAGCTTTTCATCTTGATGAAGTCCCAATAGTTCATTTTTGCTTCCGTTGCCCTTGCCTCTGGTGATGTGTCCAGTAAGAATTTTCTCTGGCCAAGGTTAAAGAAGTTGTTGCCTGTGTTCTTCTCTAGGATTTTGATGATTTCTGATCTCATATTTAGGTCTTTCATCTATTTTGAATTTATTTTTTCTATATGGCATAGGAAAAGGGGCCAGTTTCATTCTGCATGTTGCTGTCCTGTGGTATTTTGTTACGGTAGACCTAGCAAACTAATACAGTGACTATCACTAAATCTGGAAAATTCTCAATCAATTAGAAGCATTACCTTAAAATATTATTTGACTTCTTTTTCTCTTCTCTTTCTGGTGTTTCCACTGAGTGTATATTACACCTTCCAAAATTGTTCCATGGTTCTTGGATATTCTGCTCTGCCTTTTTAATTCTTTTGTCTTTTTCATCTCAGTTTTGAAACTTTCTATTAACTAATCTTCTGACTCATGATTCTCTCCTTAGCTTAGTTCAGCCTGTTAGTTAGCCCATCAAAGCCATTCTTCACTTCTCTTACAGTGTTTCCTTCCTCCTGTTAGGTGAACAGTTAGGTTATTGATTTGAGATCTTTCTCATTATTTTAAGGTAGAGGCTTACAATTATAAATTTTTCTCTAAGTATTGCTTTCACTCCATCCCATAAGTTCTGATATATTGTATTTTCATTATAATTAATCTCTATCACCAGGAAGATTTTGAAGTAGCAAGAGAGCACAATCCATCTTTTTATGTTCTCCCATGGACAGACTCTTAACTCTATCATTCGGCCAGAAGTGAAATCACCATTTGATTCCACTGAGTAAAGAACTTCCTGGAGGAGGGGAAAGCACAAAGCTCTTTCAAAGAGTCGTGTATGTTAGGGGCACACCAAAAATGATTGAGTGCTTTCTGCACAGGATGGGGTAGAATAAATGGAGAAGAAAATGAAGCGGCATACAAGTTTGACATATTGTGATATCCAGTTCAGTACTTACCAAAGGACTAAACTTCAACAACTTCAAAAAACTAAAAATAGAACTACCTTATGACCCAGCAATTTCACTACTAGGCATTTATCCAAGGGAAGGACTGAACTTCAACAGACTCAGCATCTAAGTGCACACAGCCTGACTGTCTTTCACTATTGTGAACATCTCCATAGCACAAGCAAAGTGTCCCTCCAAGAGCATAGACTCCCAGTACATGTGTCAGCATTACAGTGTTCCAGGAAGAGGTTTGCTGAGTTCTTTGATTTTAATGATTTACTATCAGAGAAAATCAAAGCTAGCAAATACTGGAATTTCCTGTGCATGGGAAAGCTAAGCAATATCATCAAGAGGTTAGTGTCAGGCTACAGACATAACTGACTGAAAGCCAACCTGTGCAAGACTTTGGAGGATACAAACGTGTTCTTCCACTGAGTATAAAGTGCTATCTTCTACAATACTGTATGAATACATAGAATTAATAGGATTTTGAAGAATGACTGCCAAGTGAGTGGTCACTATACATAAATATTTTTCACATACATGTGTGTTAATTGAAGTACAAAATAACAAATACTAGTTTCTGCTCTATGGGGATAGTACCATTTATTATCTCCATTCTAAAGTCAATATCCAGTTGAAGCTAATGGAATAAAGTGCTACTGGAAAATACTGCTGCTGCTCAAGGTCAAAGTCATTCTTCCTTTATGACTGGGTATCTCTATTCAATAGCATTTATTTTAATTGTTAAAGACCACAGTGAAAGTCTGGAGGGAAAAGTAACATTGTTTTTTGTTTCGCATAAGCATAGGATTTTAATATTTACAAATTTCCCCCATATATCATCTCATTTATGACTTAGATATTTACAGATATATCTTCTGAGAAAATTTTAATTTATCAAGGCAAATATCTCACATCAGTAAATGGCAGTTGTTAAATTAATGGTAAGTCAAGGCAAGGAGGTCAGAAAAGTGTTAATGGGAAGATGAGTCATCTACTTATGATAATGATTTCCATAGTGTTTTAGTATCACCTTCCTAGTCACTTCCTAGCTCACTGTACTATACTATCTTATTTTCTTCACATCACTTACCATCATCTCAAATTGTATTTCCTATCTTTCTCCATGTCTCTTTTCTGTTTTCCCCTGCTAGCATGCAGCCTCCATGAGTATAGAACTCTTGCTTATTTTGTTCACCACCCTGCCTCAATAACCTAGGACAGCAATGGTCATATAGATGGTGTTTTCCAAAACGAGCCTCAAAATTTGGAGTTGTGGATATGACTTTTGGACTGCCCTCTCCCTGTTTTGAAGACGGTATATCAACATAGGAGAGAATTAACTAGAAAAATCCAAACATATTCACGATCTTCAATCTCCTTGTGCAATATGCACAGCCAACTCAAAACAGAAAGTTAGTCTAGTTCCTATAGCTTCAGATTAAGAATCAGCATATTATGTAGTACGCACTAGATTGAGGTCAAAAAAGTTAATTTACCTCTTGGCTCTGGCACCTTCTTACTATGTAAATTTGGAAAAAGCAGTTACAGCTTCTGTGCCTCAGTTCCCTAGGCTACCAACACCTATGTGATCTTTTTCAATGTCATCTTTTTTCATTGTTTTTTAACTTGGTTGTTTCTACCCAGTAGGTTTATCAAGACCATTCACAACAGAGTTAAACAGTATAAAAATATAAAAATGCTTATGATTTACAAGCTTAAATGGAAACAACTTTTCTTTTGATCTTTGAGTTTTCATTGCAGTCCATCTGGTCTCTGTGCCACAAACTCAAATGACAGACAACTCACTATTCATAAGGGAGCACATTCAGTTGAGCTGCAATGTTGTCCAAATTCTACATCAAGTGATTCCACCATAACTGTTCGGTGTTCCCTAAAGTGTGAACCTCAGTTACCTGCCCAGGATCTACCTGAATTTTCTTATTAGAGAAGAAGATGCCTGATCCTACCCTGAAATTAGAGTTCCAATGCACTAACCAGTGAGGCGGGTTTTACAGTTTTCATGGTAAAAGAAGAAAGGTTTATAGTACACCCAACACTAAACTTCATTAAAATCCCTTTTAGACTGTTGTTTTTCTGAAATTCATCTCCTTCCTTCATCTCCTGTCTTCTTCCCTTCCATTTCCCCCTCCCCCCACATTGCTTCCAAAACCACTCTCAGGCCTGGACACTTTCACCTCCAGCCCTTGGTTTCTGTGACCTCTCGGCCTAACAGAAGTCTGACGACGAGCTGACAGCACTGGAGGGAGAAATTCAAGGACCATGTACTGTCCCTCACCATGTCAGCCGAGAGACCCCTTCCAACCTGAAGTAGCTTCTCTATTTCCTCCCATAAAAACAGGGCAGGAGAAGGAAGGTTACAGTGTGCATTTTGCTAGGAAATAGCACTTTCTTCCAAACATCACACCAGCATTATATCATTGAATCTCATTGGCATGAGCCAGGGAGACCCCAACAGGTCCTGACAGATCTCTCTCAGAAAGACCACTTGACAGAAGCAATGTCTGAGCACAGAAATGAAGCACTTGTGATCTCAGTCTGCAAAGTCTCACTGATTTTAGGAGATCTGCTAGTCTCACTAAGAAAGGTAGATCATGGGGGTGCCTGACTGGCTCAGTCAATAGAACATGCAACTCTTGATCTCTGGGTTGTGAGTTCAAGCCCCACCTTGAGCATAAGCTTAATTTAAAAACAAACAAACAAAAAACAAACAAACAAGGGGATTGCAAACTATAAGATCCATCCAGGCAAACTTCTCGAAATGAAGACAGGTGGTTCTGATGGAAATGATGTCTTCACTTGTGCAACTTTACCCCCAACTCTCTCACAAGTGCATCTGCACAAAATTTTATAAAAGCACCTTTTCACTATACTTTCTGCTACTTCAGTCAGTTTTTTTTTAATGTGCAGATACACAGTGAACACCTGAAAGTAAATCTTAAGACATCAGGATGCAGGTTATTAGGACTTGGAATGGTTTCCTGAGTAAATGATATTGATTTTTTAAGTAGTTTTTAGGGAAAAGCAGAGTGCAAAAACAAGAAGATGAGGGTGTTGTGCCACAAAATAAAAGACACACTGACCCTAAACCAGTGAATTAATTTCTATTTAACCACAAAACAAAATTTTCCATTAAAATTATAATTTTCAGGTATTTTCAATAGACTTGTTAGTTTTTTAGTCATAGCTGAAATCATTTTTAAGAAAATTATTTCATTTTGGTATAAGGTCTTAAAAAATAAGATGGGATAAATATTAGCCTAAGAGTCAGCAGTGTGGTTCAGCCATTAGCTTCTTCTTTGGTGACGAAGAGAATCAGACAAGACACCCTTGATCAGCCACTCTAAATGCTTATAATGCAAAGACATTTGGGAAACAGCCCAGACTCTGTCCAGCATATCTGCCTCAGGGACCTTGGATGCCCTGGGGACCATGACTAAGGCCTGGAGGCCTTCACTGATAACCACTCACCCAAACTGTCACTGGTTTTGATTAGAAAATCTGGGAAATTTGGATGATTTCTATTCTCAGATTTTATCATATGGACCTAATCCAAGTTTATTCCATAAGTCTAAAGAAAATGAAATACTATTTGGAGCAGGGAGACTAAAAACCCAAAGAAAACACTTTTGACTCAAAATGTGTATTGGTATAATTATTGACCAGATCTTTGAACCCTGTTTAATCCTCTCAACATTGAAGAAATAGCTTCATGGGAATGCAAGCTGGTGCAGCCACTCGGGAAAATAGTATGGAGGTTCCTCAAAAAACTAAAAATAGAACTACCCTATGACCCAGCAATTTCACTACTAGGCATTTATCCAAGGGATACAGGTGTGCTGTTTCAAAGGGACACATGCACCCCCGTGTTTACAGCAGCACTATGAACAATAGCCAAAGTATGGAAAGAGCCCAAATGCCATCGATGGATGAATGGATAAAGAAGATGTGGTATATACATATAATGGAGTATTGACAATCAAAAAGAATGAAATCTTGCCTTTTGCAACTACATGGATGGAACTGGAGTGTATTATGCTAAGTGAAATTAGTCAGTCAGAGAAAGACAAAAATCATATGACTTCACTCGTATGAGGACTGTAAGAGACAAAACAGATGAACATAAGGGAAGGGAAACAAGAATAATATAAAAACAGGGAGGGGGACAAAACAGAAGAGACTCATAAATATGGAAAACAAACTGAGGGTTACGGGAGGGGTTGTGGGAGGGGCGGATGGGCTTAATGGGTAAGGGGCACTAAGGAATCTACTCCTGAAATCATTGTTGCACTATATACTAACTAATTTGGATGTAAATTTAAAAAAAAATAAAAAATTAAATTAAAAAAGAAGAAATAGCTTCAATATATAAGTAGTGTCTAAAGTGGTAATTTAATTCTTTAATATTCATGATATGTCAAACATTTTTAGATTGAGACAGTTTAATATACAGTATTACTGAGTTAAGAATAATGTTATACAAAATCTTCAATTTTAGTATGAACACCTTTAGCACTTTATGAAAAACACACACACATACACATCTTATTGAAGGGTGTGAGACAGAGTTTTTTTCTAAATAACTAAACAAGGGGTGCCTGGATGGCTCAGTCGTTAAGCATCCGACTTCGGCTCAGGTCACAATCTCGCAGTCCGTGAGTTCGAGCCCCGCGTTGGGCTCTGTGCTGACTGCTCAGAGCCTGGAGCCTGTTTCAGTTTCTGTTTCTCCCTCTCTCTCTGACCCTCTCCCGTTCATGTTCTGTCTCTCTCTGTCTCAAAAATAAATAAACGTTAAAAAAAAAGGTTTTTTTAAATAAATAAATAAACAAACAATAATGGAAAATTAGAAACTTTGTAAATTACTCATATTTTGGAAGCATTTAGTATATAAAACATCCAGTTTGTGACCTGGCAAAGAGAATAACCCATGTCAAAGTAAAGACACATTAGTATTATGGGTTTTTTTTTTATTTTTTTTAATGTTTGTTTATTTTTGAGAGAGAGGCAAAGTGTGAGTGGGGAGGGGCAAAGAGAGAGACACACACAGAATCCGAAGCAGGTTCCGGGCTCTGAGCTGTCAGCACAGAGCCCAACATGGGGCTGGAACTCACAGACTGCGAGATCATGACCTGAGCTGAAGTCAGACGCTTAACCGACTGAGCCACCCAGGTGCCCCTAGTACTATGTTTTAATGCTCTTTAAAAATCTACATGTTTAGAGCAAGCAAAAAAACTTGTTACTGCAAGATAGAAACTGTTTTTAAGACTCTTTGATAATAATACTAAAGCATTAAACTACTGCAAGAGGAGATATATTTTCCAGTTTCACAAGAAAAATATTTCATGATCTGATTTATACAGAAAGAAAGAATTAGTCTTAAAATTTAGTTTTTTATTTACTTCTTCACTGCTCATCAAAACATTGGACTCATGGGTGTGTGGGTGGCACAGTCAATCAAGTGTCTGACTCCTGGTTTCAGCTCAGGTCATGATCTCATGGTTGGTGAGTTCGAGCCTTAAATTGGGCTCTGTGCTGACAGCACAAAGCCTGTTTGGGATTTTTTTCTCTCCCTCTGCCTCTCTCTTTTCTCTCTCTCTCTCAAAATATAAATAAATAGGGGCGCCTGGGCGGCGCAGTCGGTTAAGCGTCCGACTTCAGCCAGGTCACGATCTCGCGGTCCATGAGTTCGAGCCCCGCGTCGGGCTCAGGGCTGATGGCTCAGAGCCTGGAGCCTGTTTCCGAATCTGTGTCTCCCTCTCTCTCTGCCCCTCCCCCGTTCATGCTCTGTCTCTCTCTGTCCCCCCAAAAAAATAAATAAACGTCGAAAAAAAAAAAAGATAATATTTTTACCAAGTCAGATAAAGGGCATTCTGGGAAAATGTCTATAACAACTTTAACAAGTAAAGACAAATAGAAATCAGCAGTGTGCAAAATGGGATAAAAAAGAATGAGAGCATAAATCAATGAAAATATCAGTAGGAAATCAATAGAAAAAAATGAACAAAGCCAAAAGTTGGGTTTTTTTGAAAGAGCAATAAAAATGATAAGCCTCCAGCCAGGCTAACTAAGAAAAAAAGTGAGAAGACAAAAATTACTAATATGAATAAAACAAGAGACAACGCTACAGATCACATGGACATTAGACAGATAATAAAGGAATCTTAGGTAATTCTTTGCCCACAAATTTGATAAACAGGAAGAAAGATTTTAAGAATATAAGATTCATTTATGCTGCCTACAAAATCTCATTTCAGAACTAAAGACACACAAAGACTGACAGTGAAGGGATAAAAAAAGATTTCCCACAAAAATGGAAATAAGAAGTAAGCTGGGGTAGCAGCACTTATATGAGACAAATTTACTTTGAAACAAACACTATAATAAGAGACAAAAAGAGCATTACATCAGGATAAAGGGATCAATCCAGCAAGAGAATATAACAATTACACATATCTATGCATCCAACATAGGAGCACCTAAATATGTAAAGCAAATATTAACAGACACATTGAAGAAAAGTGACAGTAATACAATAATAATATGAGATTTTAACATCTCATTTGTATCAATGAATAGATCATTATGACAGAAAACCAGTAAGGTAACAATGGCTTTCAACAACACATTTGATAAGATGGACTTAACAGATACATAAAGAACACTTCAACCAAAAACATCAGAATACATATTCTTTTCAAATGCATATAAAACATTCGCCATAATACATCACTTGTTAGGTAGGCCATTAAACAACTCTCAATAAATTTTAAATTTTGAAATTGTATCAAGCATCTTTTCTAATCACATTATGAAATTAGAGATCAATTACAAGAAAAGAATGTGGAAAACACAAAAACACATGAAGGCTAAGCAACATGCTACTAAATAACCAATGGATTAACAACAACAACAAAAATCAAAGAGAAAATAATAAAATACCTTGCAAGAAATGAAGATGCAAACACAACATTCCAAAGTGTTTTGACTCTCTCTCTCTCTCTCTCTCTCTCTCAAAAAATAAATAAATAAACATTAACAAAAAAAATTCACAAGGGTGCCTAGGTGGCTCAGTCGGTTAAGTATATGACTTTGGCTCAGGTCAAGATCTCACGGCTTATGAATTTAAGTCCGGCAACAGGCTCTGTGTTGACAGCATAGAGCCTGCTTGGGATTCTCTTTCCCTCTCTCTCTGCCCCTCCCCCTTCTCAAAATAAATAAACTTTTTAAAAATGACTTTAAGAGAGAGGGATAAAAGGGGGAACTGGTTGTCTCAGTCCGTGGAGTGTGTGAACCTTGATCTCAGGGTTGTGAGTTCAGACCCTACGCTGGATATAGAGATTACTTAAAAAATAAAAATAAAATAAAGACAGCTAGAGAGTCTTAGGAAATTGCTAAATGTGGAGGAAAAGTTAGATAAGCATAGTTTAATGATACTAAAATTTGTAGGAAGAGTGCTTAACAGATACCTGGACATGATATTGTTTTAGATTTGTTCTGACTTTTCTATTACCTGGTTTAAAGTAAACACACTGCTAGCCTGGTGTCACCAATTCACTGTCGAAAATGCACTAACAAGTGACACATGCCTGCATCGTAATAAATTCCTTAAACTCCGGAGGACTTTGGACACTTGAAAGAATAGGAAAGTAAGAACTGATCAGAACAAAGGAAGCCGAGCCCCTCCCATAGTCCGTGAGGTCTCGACTCTTTGCTTTACTGTCCCTCTTACACAAAGGAATAAAGTTGATGATTTAACAATTGCTTAAATTTTAAATGATCAGTTTCAACCTTCACTGCACTTGAAAACCATACTATCTTTAGTACATTTCCTTTGTCAGTCAAGCTGGTTCAGCCAGTTTCTCACTATTCGTAATCCAGGAAGGTCCACATAAAAACTGTCCTACCGATGATATGTGTGTACCCAGGTACACGTTCAAATGTTTATCATCAAGGGTGAGTGATGCCCAAGGAGACAGAACGAGGGAAAGCAGGCACTATGAAAATTAACACAGTAAGTGTTGCCTATGAAAATAGGGTAAAATATTAAATATGACAGCAGATAAAGTTAGTGTCTCAAGGAAATACAAGAAAAAACAACCTGAATAGGGCAAAAATACAGTAAAATGTAACAAGACTGACCATGTGTTAGTAATTAATTGTTAAAGTTGGATAATAATACATGGCAGTGAATCATTCCATTCCCTTGACTTTTGTTTATGTTTAAAATTTTCCATAATGAAAAAAAGAGGGGGGAAATCATTAAAAAAAAAGTCCAATTTGTGTTTTTTAAAGACCTTCTTTAAACAACTAAATAAAACTTTAGAACAGTGGTTAGAATGCATATAAAAACAAGATGCATTTGTGGATAAGCTTCCTAGGGAAAGATAATACAACACAGAGCATTGAATTAATGCCAGTGAAGAAAAGGCCACCAATTAACCAAGAACAGGTTGTGACTCTAACAAAATGGTTCAGCTCGGCCATTTTTGTGTGTCATTTTAAGCTTTTAACCAGATAAATGAGAAACTTCATTTAGGAACATTAGCATGTTGGTTTAAACACACGCAGAAACACACACGCACTATCCAGTCCCCAAAACAAGAGAGAGGATTCTCTTGAAACTGTAACATATAAGCAAGTGGTTTGAGATAAATGATTTGAGAAAGTTGGTTTGTGTACTAGGCCCGTTATTTCTTAAAACACAGAGTGCTAAGAAACAATAAATGTTTCTAAAAAACAAATATGGTATCAATTCAAAGACAAAAGGGAGGTTCTTGTTAAAATGATTTATTGAATCCAATCTTTTGAAAATAAACTCAAAGTGAAAACAATAGTGAAGTTTTGAAGAACAAACCGGGCTTAATACTTAATAGTTTTTGTTAGTAAAATCACAACATTAGTGGAGGGTAGAGGAAACCTTAGTACATATTATCCACTATTTGATCTAATATAAAATATATACAGTGCCTCAGGAAATTTTGTCTGACAATTCAATCTGCAGGGCACATGGGTGACTCAGTGGGTTAAGCGGCCAACTTCAGCTCAGGTCACAATCTCAGTTTGTGAGTTCAAGCCCTGTGTGAGGTCTGTGCTGATGGCTCAGAGACTGGAGCCTGCTTTGGATTCTGTGTCTCCCTCTCTCTCCTCTCTCCACCCCAGCTTGTGCTCTCTCTCTTTCTCTCTCTCTCAAAAATAAATAAATAAACATTAAAAAAAAAGAAAAGAAAATTGAATCTGCATTAGGGACTAGCTCCTCAGTGAAGTCCCTAAGCTGAATAGCAAATGTGAGTTGCTAAAGAAAATTATGATAGTTTTTGACATTAGGAAGACAATAAAAATGACGAGTGTGCTTATTTTGTTCCCTTGGATTCTCTTTCGAATGACAAAAGCACAAATTCCCAAGCATACTACCCACCTGGTCTTTGTTACTTTGCTCCCAATTTCTGATCACTTCCCCTCTCGTTAGTACCCCTGGGCCCTGTCTCTAACCTAACATCCAATTCTTATCTGAATTTTTGTCCCCTGAATCAACGCTGTCAACTCCTTAAATCTTGTTTAGCATAAAACAAAAGGTTTATTTAAACCATCTGTCTGATAAATTTTTTAAAGACCCCTAATTTAGAAGGGAGAAAAGCACTCTTAAGCAACAAAATAATTCAGTGATTTTCACAAAGAAGCTTAAAATAAAACTTAGGAGTATGCCTGAGTGCTTATTTTTTCAGCTTTACTGAAGTACAATTGAGAAAATTATAAGATGTTTAAAGAGCACAACATGATGATTTGACACATGTGTACATTAGGAAAGCCCCCCCCCCCCCATTTAACACATCCCTTACATCACATTATTTACTTGTGTTTTTGTTTTGGTAAGAATATTTACATTGTACTCTCTTAGCAAATTTCAGTTATACGATACAGCGTTATCAACCCATAGTCACCCTGTTATATCCTCAGACGTTGTTCGTCTTATAACTGAGTTTTTACCTTTTTACCAGTCTCTCCCTATTCCCCCACCTCACAGCCCCTAGCAATCACTGCTTTTCACTCTCAGTTTCTGTGACATCAACTTTTTTTTTTTAATAGTGAATTTTTTTTTCAACGTTTATTCATTTTTGGGACAGAGAGAGACAGAGCATGAACGGGGGAGGGGCAGAGAGAGAGGGAGACACAGACTCGGAAACAGGCTCCAGGCTCTGAGCCATCAGCCCTGAGCCCGACGCGGGGCTCGAACTCACAGACCGCGAGATTGTGACCTGCTGAAGTCGGATGCTTAACCGACTGCGCCACCCAGGCGCCCCTCAACTTTTTTTTTTTTTAATCCTCATGTAAGTGCTATCATGCTGCATTTGTGTTTCTTTTTTTTTTTTTTTTTTTTTTTGCTGCATTTGTGTTTCTTTGTCTTGTTTAGTTCACTTAATATAATGCTCTCCAGGTTCATCCACATTGCTACAAATGGCAGGATTTCCTTCTTTTTTAAAGCTGAATAATATTCCATTTTATTATATGTATATATGTATACACCCACACACACACACGCACACACGCACACACTATTTTCTTCATCCATTCATCCACTGACACTTGGGTTGTTTCCATACTTTGGTTATTATGAATAATACTGCAAGGACCATGGGAGTAAATATTTCTTTTGGACATATATTCAGAAGTGGGATTGTTGGATCATAGAGTAGTTCTACTTTCAATTTTTTGAGAAACCTCCATACTATCTTCCAGAGTGTCTACACCAGTTTGCATTTATTTCCTCCAACAGTTCATCGGTGTTCCTTTTTCTCCACATTCTCACAAACACTTGTTATTTCTTGTCTTTTTGATAATAGCCATCCTAACAGGTGTGAAGTGATAGCTCATTATGGTCTTGATTTGCATTTCCCTGATGATGAGTGCTATTGAGCACCTTTTCATGTGTCTGTTAGCCATGCGTATGTCTTTGCAAAAATGTTTATTCAGGTTCTTTGTCCATTTTTTAATTTGTTTGTTTAGTTGTTTGTTTTTCTATTGAGTAGTATGAGTTCCTTGTATATTTTGGATATACTCCTTATTGGATATGGGGCTTAAAATATCTTCTCCCATCCCACAGTTTGCCTTTTCATTTTGTTGATGGTTTCCTTTGTTGTGCAGAAGCTTTTTCTCATATTTCATTTGTTGGCATGTATAGTAGCAGAAATATTACTGTTGTTCAGGTTATAGTAACTTTAAATTGAAAGGTATGCAGCAAAAAAAGAACATGCAGAATAAATGGATTATAGCAATATCCATGGAGAAAAAGATTTTCTGTAATAAAAGAAATATCTTCTGACTTTTTGCAGCATTCAGGAATTGAAAATATTGAAATATTTGTTATCAACTTTCACGAGTTTTCTGTAGCAGATTTAACTTTGTTTTCCTAGAACCTTGATGATAATTTTCCAGACACACACAATCAACAAGTGATGCTGTGCCTCTTTTTTAAAAATTACATTTATTATTTACCAAAAAAGAAAAAAGTATTACAAATTTTAGAAATATTTCTTTCGGGGCGCCTGGGTGGCGCAGTCGGTTAAGCGTCCGACTTCAGCAGGTCACGATCTCGCGGTCTGTGAGTTCGAGCCCCGCGTCGGGCTCTGGGCTGATGGCTCGGAGCCTGGAGCCTGTTTCCGATTCTGTGTCTCCCTCTCTCTCTGCCCCTCCCCTGTTCATGCTCTGTCTCTCTCTGTCCCAAAAATAAACGTTTAAAAAAAAATTTAAGAAATATTTCTTTCAAACAAATTAATAAGACAAGTCTTACTGTTTTACAAGGTAATTTTTAGTTTCCCAGAAAATTCGTTAATGCGGAATGGGTTATTCTCTCTCAGGGTCAGAGCATGAACTTTTTCGTTTGAAGTAATACTGCTTGTTTATTTTTGCTTTTGTTGCCCTTGCTTTGGTGTCATATCCAGAAAAGAATTTCCAGGACCATTGCAAGGAGTTTACAACCTGTGTTTGTTCAAGGAGTTGTACAGTTTTGGGTCTTATGATCAAGTCTTTAATCCATTTTTAGTTGACTTTTGTGTATGGTGTGAGATAGGGGTCCAGTTTCATTCTTTTGCAAGTGGTAATCCAGTTTTCCCAACACCACTTATTGAAGAGACTGTCCTATTGAGATGATCATATAAATTTGGTTCTTCATGTTGTTAATATACTCTATTGTATTGATTGATTTGTGGATATTGAACCATACTTGCATGCTTTCATCTCTGGAATAAATCCCACCTGATTATTGTGAATGATTGTTTTAATGCACCATTAAATAAGGTTTGCTAATATTTTGTTGAGGATTTTTGCACCTACGTTCATCAGTGATAATAGACTGTAATCTTCCTATAGTATCCATGTCTGGCTTATTATCAGGGTAATGTTAACCTTGTAAAATAAATCTGGAGAAGTTCTCACCTCTTCTATTTTTTGGTAGTTTGAGGATTGGCATTAATTCTTCTCTAAATGCTTTGTAGAATTCACCAGTAAACTTATCTGGTCCCAGACTATTCTTCGTTAGGAGGTTTTTGATTACTAGTAATTGGTCTGTTCAGATTTTCTATTTCTTCATAAGTCTTTTTTTTAAATATTTATTTATTTTTGAGAGAGAGAGGAAGAGAGGGAGAAACAGAGCATGAGCAGGGGAGGGGCAGAGAGAGAGGGAGACACAGAATCCGAAGCAGGCTCCAGGCTCCAAGATGTCAGCACAGAGCCTGATGCAGGGCTCGAACTCACAAACCATGAGATCGTGACCTGAGCCGAAGTCAGACGCTCAACCAACTGAGCCACCCAGGCGCCCCTCTTCATAAGTCTTGATAGGTTATATGCTTATAGGAATTTCTCTATTTCTTCTAGATTGTCCAATTTTTTGGTATATATTGTTCATAGTAGTGTCTTAGAATCCTTTGTATTTGTGTGGTATCAGTTATAATGTCTCCTTTCTCATTTCTAGTTTTATTTATTTGAGTCCTCTTTTCTGGGCAAGTCTAGCTAAAGGTTTATCTATGTTGCTTATCTTTTTACAAAAATGGCTCTTAGTACATTGATCTGGTTTTTTAGTGTCTATTTCATTGATTAATTCTCTAATATTTGTTATTTCCTTTTTCCTAATAACTTTGGGCTTAGTTCTTCATTTTCTAGTTCCTTGGGTGTAAAGTTAGGTTATTTGAGTTTTTTTCTTTAAAGATTTTTAAGTGATCTCTATACCCAATGTGGGTCTCAAATGCACAACCCCAAGATCAAAAGTCACATGCTCCACTAAGTCAGCCAGGCACCCCAAAATATTTTTTTCTCAATGTGTACATTTATATCTTTAAACTTCTTCCTTAGAACTTCTTTTCCGACATCCCCTAATTTTTAAATTGTTTATAACTTATTAAAAGCAATTTTTATTAGGGATAATTATGTTTATGTACTCAGATGTTCACTTTCTTTTAAAATACTTACAAATCCTTTCACAATGGTTTAGTTATGGCTATGGACTGTCCATGTGATTTTAACAATAATGACATACTTACTTTACTCTCAGACAAGCAGTTTGTGAATGGGGAAAGTGCCGTGGACCAAACTTTGTCATCCAGAATTCATATGTTAAAGCCCTAACACCCAATTTAGCTATATTAAGAGTCAGGAAGTAATTAACATTATATGAAACCATAAGGGTAGGGCCCTGATCTGATAGGATTAGTGTTCTTAGAAGAGACCACAGATCTCATTTCCTCTCTATCTCTTTCTCTCTCCCTTTCTCTCCCTCTCTCTTTCTCCCTCCCCCTCCTGCTCCCCTCCCTGCCATGTGAGGACACTGTAAGAAGGCAGCCATTTGCATGCCAGGAAGAGAGTTCTTACCAGAAAACTTATCAGCTAGCACTTTGATCTGGACTTCCCAACCTCCAGAAGTGTGAGAAGATAGATTTCTGTCATTCTGTTAATAAATTTCAGTCTGTGGTATTTTATTATGGCAGCCCATGCAGACTAATGCAATGAGTAAATTAAAAGTGCTGGGAAAACAGGACAGCTACATGCAAAAGGAGACTGGACCACTCTCTTACACCATACACAAAAATAGACTCAACATGGATTAAAGACCTAAGTGGGAGACATGAAACCATAAAACTAAAAGAAAATAGGCAGTAATCTCTTGGACACCAGCCTTGGCAACATATTTATGGCTATATCTCCTGATGCAAGGGAAATAAAAGCAAAATAAACTATTGGGACTACATCAAAATAAAAAGCTTTTGCACAGTGAAGGAAACCATCAACAAACAAAAAGGCAACCTACTGAATGGGAGAAGATTTTTGCAAAGATATAAGTAATAAGTGTTAATATCCAAAGTATATAAAAAATGTATACAATTCAACACACCAAAAACACATACTGATTTAAAGGACCTGAATAGACATTTTTCTAAAGACATACAGATGATCAACAGACACATGAAAAGATGCTCAACATTACTCATCAGCAGGGAAATACAAATCAAAACCATAGTGAGATACCACCTCACACCTGTCAAGATGGCTAAAATCAACAGCACAAGAAACAACGAGTGTTGGTGAGGACGTGGAGAAAGGGGAACCCTTGTGCACTGTTGATGGGTATGAAAATTTGTGCACTCACTCTGGGAAACTGGATAGAAGCACCTTAAAAATAAAAAATAGAATTACCATGTGATCCCATAATTCCACTACTGAGTATTTACCCAAAAAACTACAACAACACTATTTCTAAGGGAAACATGGACCCCTATGTTTATTGCAGCATTGTTTACAGTAGCCAAGATATGGAAGCAGCCCGAATGTCCACCAACTGACAAATGGATAAGGAAGTGGCATACATACAATGGAATATTACTCAGCCACAAAAAGAATGAAATCTTGACATTTGCAGCAACGTGGATGGAGCTAGAGAATAGTATGCTAAGTGAAATAAGTCAGTCAGAGAAAGAAAAATACCATATGTTTCACTCATATGTGGAATTTAAGAAACAAAACAGATGAGCAAACAAAAAAAAGAGACACAACAACAACAACAACCAGACTTAAATACAGAGAAGAAATTGGTGGTCACCAGACGGAAGGAGGGTGGAGGGGAAGAAATGGTGAAATACAGGAGAGTAAGAGTACACTTGTTGTGATGAGCTCTCAGTAATGTATAGAAATGTTGAATCATTATATTTAACACCTGAAACTAATAGAACACTGTACATTAACTATATTTAACTTTATTTTTTTTTTATTTTTTTCAACATTTATTTATTTTTGGGACAGAGAGAGACAGAGCATGAACGGGGGAGGGGCAGAGAGAGGGAGACAGAATCGGAAACAGGCTCCAGGCTCTGAGCCATCAGCCCAGAGCCCGACGCAGGGCTCGAACTCACGGACCACGAAATCGTGACCTGGCTGAAGTCGGACGCTTAACTGACTGCGCCACCCAGGCGCCCCAAACTTTAAAAAGTCCCTATCTTCCAACTAAATTTTATTTGTGTGCTCTTCCTCAAGCTAGCCTTTGTTGTCAATTAATTTTATTTCCCCTTCCTCAATGCCAGTTTCATAAAGCCATATGAAAAGCAGAAGACACAAAAGGAAAAGCAAAGAGCACACATAAAATATTAACTGCCTTTGCTATTCACGGTGCCAATACACGTTTTATGCAGATGAGGGTGAGTCTGGATGGAAGCAGGGTCCCTTGATTTAGCCCCACTTCTGTCCCACCCAGTCACAGTTGCAGAGATGAATTTTTTTATTGTGAAGACAAAGAGCACATGGAGTCAGAAAGATTTGGGGGCACAATATGTGAAAACCTACATAGACATTCTGAACTGTAGTTTCTTTGTGTGTAAAACACAGATGATAATATCTACACCACAGAGCATACTGAGAGTTGAGATTACATATGGCCATCAATAAAATGGCTGCTGTTATTATTATTAAGAGAAAGAATTTCATTCAGAGGAACTATGGTATTTGAATTGGATTAGCAATAAAAGCTGGCTGCACTGCAAACCTTTACTGTCGGAGAACACATGACACATACAAATGCAGGGTGAGGGATGGAACCCTGAGGTTGTCTGTGCATTATTTTAATGGGTGAAGAATCATATGAAGCCTCCACGCTGTGTGTAGAACCATGATTTTCCTCATTTCTAGAGCTGCTACCTGTGGCCTTAGACTTTAAAATCTCTGTGGGAGCAGGGCTTTGGTCCAGCCCTTGTTCCGAAGCACCCAGATCTGCCTCTGGTAGTCAGAGTCTGTAAACACATCCTTGTGATTCCAAACATTCAAGTGAGCTTGAAGTCTCAGGTTTTACTTACAAAGATGAAAATTTTGATCCTTTTCATTTTCAAAATCCATCTTTCTTGGATTAATCTCATTTTCATTAAGATATAACTTCGTTCTTATGATCAAAAAATAAATCAACAGTGACTGAAAACAAAAACTGCCTCTCCCCCCCCCCCCTTAGAACCTACTTGCTTATTAAGAACATGCTTAGAAGGTATTGCTTCCTGTGACATGGAAGTTCAGACACCCAAAAGGGCCAACTAAACCTGAGTGCAAAAGAAAAGAAATTGTGGACTTTTGTAGCCTATAAATCAACATGTACTAATAGACCCTACAAATGCAAAATTATAGTCATTTCTACGTATATGCAAGCCTACATTTTATCTCTCCTCTCCATTATACTACTTATAAAGTGCTGCCACAGCACACCCAAAATGTCAGACGATACAGATTGAAGCACTCATGAGTACCTTATCATCTATCAAAAACAATTAGAATCTTGAAATAAGATATTTTGTCAATAAATGAGGAAACAAGTCTTTTTTAGATGCTCTATTTTGACAAAGCTGGCTTGAAATATCTCAGAAAACTTCACATATTTACATAGAAAGTTTTAGAATAAATGTTACACATGTAAAAATGGAAAGGTTAATTACTAATTCTAAATACAACAGGACATGGCAGAAATAGAATTTTACATAAAATATACTAATTTATTTCCCCTTTACTGTTACCTGATTTTAAAAATAACTATAGGGGTGCCTGGGTGGCTCAGTCGGTTAAGCGTCCGACTGCAGCTCAGGTCATGATCTTGCGGTTTGTGAGTTCGAGCCCGGCGTCCAGCTCTGTTCTGACAGCGCAGAGCCTGGAGCCTGCTTACGATTCTGTGTCTCCCTCTCTCTCTGCCCCTCCCCTGTTCACACTCTGTCTCTCAATAATAAATAAACGTAAACGTTAAAAAAAGTAAAACAGTAATTATAAATAATGCTGTATAAGTGAGTAACACAAAGTAAATTCGTTAATTTCACTTCTATATCAAGCCCGTCGTGTGTGTGTGTGTGTGTGTGTGTGTGTGTACAAGAAATTTGCATCTATGAGTATTACGTAGGCAAGGCACAATTCTAGGAAATCTCCCAGCTGTCAATTAATGTACTTAATAGGGAAATAAAGAATACCGGGTAACTTAACATAATGACACGTGAGCCTTGAGATAAAATTCTCAGTTCTTTAATCCTCAGGCTTTTCTCAATTAAAAAATACAAAGGCAAAGCAAGGGACAATAGAACTCACCCACGCCCAGGAGAGAGGAAAAAAAAAAAAAAAACCACCCAGAAGGAAGCGAGTAACTGCGATGTGTCTACTCCAGCAGGGCGGTTCTGGACCCTTCTGACGAAGAGAACGACCCTCTCTTCCTGGTGGGGGGTGGGGGGGCGCAGGGGGCATTACTCGAAGGTGAACTGCTCGGTGAGCCCGCCCCCGCGCGCCCAGCGGACGCACCTGTTGTTCCGCGCCGGGCTCTGGGAGCTCAGTCTCCTCCCCAGGGGCGCTACGGGCCGCAGGTGGGCGGGCCGGCGCCGCACTCCTCGTCCCCAGGCTTTGCTCTACAGCTCTTCCCAGAACCCGTGCGGAGATGGGCGCCCAGGGACGGTCCGCACAGCCATTCAGAGAAGAGGACGAGCCCTTGGGTGGAGGTGGTGCCCTTTTTCTGAAGCACAGCAGCCACTCAGAGCGTGTGCTGCCGGGAGAGGCTGTTCTGTTATCAGACACCTCTTGGCTGCCCTTAAGGAGAAGCCTTCAAAAAAGAGGGACAGGTAGATGGGAGCAGGAGGAGGGACAAGGAGCTCAAAGACTATTTCCTCACTGTGCGGCTATGCCTTACCTTATTTTATTTTATTTTATTTTATTTTATTTTATTTTATTTTATTTTATTTATTTTCCTATTTTATTTTATTTTATTTATTTTATTTTAGTGTTATTCTCAAGTTAGTGAACATACAGTGTAGTCTTGGCTTCAGGAGGAGAACCCAGTGATTCATCTCTTACATACAACACCCAGTGCTCATCCCAGGAAGTGCCCTGCTTAACGCCCATCACCAATTTAGCCCATTTCCCCACTCCCCTCCCCTCCAGGAACCCTCAGTTTGTTCTCTGTATTTAAGAGTCTCTTACGTTTGCCTCCTCTGCTTTTATTTTTCCTTCCCTTCCCCTATGTTCATCTGTTAAGTTTAAACTATTTTCACCTCATTATTTGAGGAAAGACAGGTGAATGGTTTTCAAAGACCTAACACTTGCCCTGTGCTTAGCCTTGCTCTCACATTCAAAATGTATTCTAGTAAGACTCAAACAGATGTAGTTTTCAGTTATTTTAAATAACTAATTTTAAACTAACAACTAATGAAGGTATAAGGGATCTAATTATAAGAGAAAAATACACCCTTGACAAACTGGGAGAAGCTTAATTTAACATTTTAGTGGTCTCTTAAATATTTATGGCCTCTTCTAACAAAAAGCATCAATAAGCTTTATGAGTCCCTAAAGATCTCTGCATGACAGAGGCAGGCTGTTTTTTAACTGCTGCTTTGCAGGTTCAAATAGGCACAATTCTGGAAAACGGAAGAGGAAAAAAAAAAAACATGGTTCAGTTGCAAACTTTAGGACATAAAGTGACAAATATACTTGCGCTAAAACAGAACAGAGAGAAAAAACACTTGCTTTGGAGGAATTGATATACAATCTTCATTGATTTTATGAAGAAAGATTTGCAGTTGGGCCAGAAACCGGCATGTATTTTCCTGCTAGAAAATAAACTAGTATTTATTATAAACTATGGCTGTGTGTTTTCATTACAGTAGTACTTCTTGAATTTAAAAAAGCTCTCAAATCAGTTTACTTAAAAAGGAAATCCCCACTGAATGTTCATGTTTATGCATGTGTATGGGATATTTTCACATGTGAACAGAGGGTTGGGAGAAGAGCAGACTTGGGTGGGAGACGGCAGAGCTGTTGATAAGTGCTCTGCCCTGCATCCCTTCATCTCTAGAAAAGATACAAAGCAGAGAAACCCAGAGCCACTGTGCTGATGGGCCTAGGAAGTGAGAGAACAAAATGACAAATTAAAAAACAAAACAAAACAAAAAGCAACTACATAAACCTGGAGAGACGTCAAGAAAAAAGCAGGTGAACGTAGCAAGAAAGAAACACAAATCATATTTTCTGAGTGAAAAAAAGGGAAATAAAGATGAAATTAGATATCTATCACTTTCCCCCTTAATAAAGAAAAATAAAACATCTGATCCTTTTTCTTACAAAATTTTATTTAAATTCTGTTCCTACAGTGTAATAATGGCTTCATAAGTAGAACTTAGTGATTCATTACTTACATATAACACCCAGTGCTCATCACAAGTGCTCTCCTTACTGCCCATCACCCATCTAGCCCATCCCCCACCCATCTCCATTCATCAACCCTCAGTTTGTTCTCTATCATTAAGAGACACTTGGGGTTTGCATCCCTCTCTTTCTCTATTTTTTCCCCTTCCCCTATGTTCATCTGTTTTGTTTCCTAAATTCCACATGAGTGAAATCACATATCTGTCTTTCTCTGACTTATTTCACTCAGCATAATACTCTCTAGCTCCCTCCACTGTTGCTGCAAACAGCAAGATTTAATTGTTTTTCATGGCTGAGTAATATTCCATTGTACACGTGTACCACACCTTCTTTATCCATTCATCAGTTGGTAGACATTTGGGCTCTTTCCATAGTTTGGCTATTGTTGATAATGCTGTTATAAACATAGGGGTGCATGTATCCCTTCAAATCTGCATTTTTGTATCCTCTGGGTAAACACCTAGTAGTGCTGGATCCAGGGTAGCTCTATTTTTAACTGTTTGAGGAACCTCCACACTGTTCTCCAGAGCAGCTGCACCAGTTTGCATCCCCAGCAGCAGTGCATGAGGTTCCCCTTTCTCTAAATTGGTGCCAACACTTGCTGTTTGTTGCATTGTTAATTTCAGCCATTCTGACAGTAGTGAGGTGGTATCTCCTTGTGGTTTTGATTTGTATTTCCCTGATGATGAGTGATGTTGAGCATCTTTTCACATCTATTAGCCATCTGAAAGTCTTCTTTGGAAAAGTGTCTATTCATGTCCTCTGCCCATTTCTTCACTAGATTATTTGTTTTCTGGGTGTGGAGTTTTAGATTTTTCTATATTTTGGATACTAACCCTTTAGGAGATAAGTCATTTGCAAATATCTTCTCCCATTCCAGTGGTTGCCTTTTAGTTTTGTTGATTGTTCCCTTCAGCTGTCAGAAGCTTTTTATCTTGATAAGGTCCCAATAGTTCATCTTTGTTTTTGTTTCCTTGCCTCTGACGATGTGTCTAGTAAGAATTTTCTCTGGACACTGTCAAAGAGGTTACTGCCTGTGTTCTCTAGGATTTTGATGGTTTCCTGTCTCACATTTAGGTCTTCCATCCATTTGAATTTATGTTTGTATACGATGTAACAAAGTGGTCCAGTTTCATTCTTCTGAACGTGGCTTTCCAGTGTTCCCAGCATCATTTATTGAAGAGGTGTCTTTTTCCTGTTGGATACTCTTTCCTGCTTTGTTGAAGATGAGTTGACCATATAGTTGTGGGTCAAGATCTGATCCTTTCAATCCTTCTGGAAATTGGTATAGTTCCTTATACATAAGTATATTGTTAATTTTCTTGTTTATATGGATATAACCAGTATAGCACATATTGAACTGAACATATACCCCCTTAACTAAAGGAAAGAAATGCACCCCAGTCCATAACACCTCTGTGAAAACCAGCATCTGGAAGCAGGGAGAAACTAATTAGAAGTCTTCTTTATTAAAATTGGTGCTGTGGGAATTCTAACTATGCCAGGTATTAATTTTCCTCAGTAGTTTTTAAGTACTCCTTGTTTCTTCTACTTTGGTAGAAGTTTATTGTGTTGAGAGAGATTTCATTCAAAATTGTGTTCTTGTTTGCAAATCTTTAGGTATACAGACAACAATTTGAAGAGAAAGCCATCCTCATAACTGCTGTATGTATTACAGACGAGGTTGGAGATTCATTCCCCACGGCCTAAGGGGGACTGACCCCCACCCACACGTTCTCAGGAACTTTGATATCAGAATCTCCCACTCCAGAGGCTGGGAAAAAACCACACACTCTTCCTCTGCTCACATCCCCGTGCACACACTGGCCCCAGATTTGTTCAGACAATATACTCATGTCTGCTGCAGAGATCAGGGGAGGCAACCAGCTGGGCAAATAGGCTTCGGGCAAATACTTTTCTCATGAGTAATAATACATGCAGCACAAAATTCAGGGCCAGCCGGTCTCCCTGTTCTTAACCTCCTGACGTAGATCATTCATACAGAGCTGTTGGTCAGATTTTCCCAGAGATGTGACAGGAAGAGAACAGGGCAAAGTCTTTCAGGCTTGTCCTTATATTCTTTTCTCCTTTCAGAGCGAGGAGGGGGAAGGAAGTAAGAAGGGCAAGCAGGCAAAACTATTGAGTGCTGTCCCTGTGTCTGTGTATTTTGGATAAGGAGAGCATGACCCATAGGAATACAGGGTGCTTGTAAGGGGGAACCACCAGTTCTATAAACGTGCCACCTAAGAAACTATTTTGGCCGCATGGCTTACCAGGGGGTATATTCATTCAAAACCAAAACAGGCATAGCTAATCCACTCTCCCAGCAACCACACAGCTGCAGTGACTACGGGGCCATTATTCCCTCCAGCCAGGCATAAAAATACAGGCTGAGTATACAAGGAGGTTTGTTTAATGGTTACAATTGGAGCCCGCGTAACCAAGACTCACAAGGAATCAAAAGAGGGAATTCCTTATATTACTTAGAGACAGTGCCTTCTGGGAGCAAAATCTCCCAACATATTACCAATATACGCAGAGGTTTTATTCCTTTGTCTTTGGCGAATCCACTATCGAGTTCATTTCCAGGGTTAAGCAGATCTGATAAACACTCCTTTAATACCGATGACTTTCAATGAAGGACTTGAAACTAAACTTTACCCAAGTACGTCAACATACATGATAAGCACATTTATTTCCTTCTAAAGCACATCATTTGACAAGAATATATTTTAGAAGAGAAAAGCCTTCCAGGTCTCTTTCGTAGATATTGCACCCTTGTGGACAATGACTGGCAGTTGCAGGGGTTGCCAGTAACCTCCCAGCTCAGCGTCTGTCGTGGACAGAAGCTCACATCCTGATAAAAGGTTGTAGTATATCAAAATGTTACAAAAGGAATGAAAGAAACCTTTTGAGTAGAATGATGAGGTACATAAGTGATCTGCAGTCATGAGTAACTATAAAAAGCCAGCTGCTTATTTGATCTGAGAAAGGAATAAAAGTACTTTCATTATCGGATAGAGTCAGTTCAAATAAGAGAATTTATTTCTATTTCATGTTGTTACATTGAAAACTTTTGAAAAATATTCCCTGAATTGTAACAGAGAATATTTATGTATTTCATAACCAGTGGAGTCTAACTAGTGCCTTCCTCTGTAGAAATGGCATTAAATGAAGTGTGCCTTGTGTGTGTTGTATAGGAAAGTCCTTTACTTTTCTGAAATTAGCAAACTATACCACAGAAGCCTTATACTAGTTTTGATACCTCATCAGGTGTGCTATGGAATCTAAATGCAATGATTAGAATTATTATTTTATGGAAAATGTTATTTTGTTTTCTAACATACGTAGAATTATGTATCTTCTATCATTGAATTAAAAATTTTTATTTTTTTTAAGTTTTATTTAGTTATTTTGAGAGAGAGACAGAGAGAGTGAGTCAGGGAGGGGCAGAGAGAAAGGGAGAGAGAGAGAATCCCAAGCAGGCTCTGCACTGTTAGCATGGAGCCCAATGCGGGGCTGGAACTCACACACCGTGAGATCATGACCTGAGCCGAAACTAAGAGTCGGACTCAACCGACTGAGCCACCCAGGCACCCCATGAATTCAAAAATGTTTAATGATGTCTGATAATACCATTGTTTAGATGAGTGATAAAACTAATTAGCATTCTTTTTTTAATGTTTATTTATCTAGAGAGAAAGAGAACACGTGTGCACCTGTAAGAGCAGGGGAGGGGCAGAGAGAGAGGGAGAATCCCAAGCAGGCTCCTCGCTGTTAGCACAGAGCCTGATGCAGAGCTTGATCTCACCAATTGTGAGATCACGACCTGAGCTAAAATCAAGAGTCCGAGGCTTAACTGACTGAGCCACCCACACGCCCCTTACTATTCTTTTTCCAGTGAAAACAACTGAAATCCAGCGAAGGAAGAGAGCACTAAAATATTTTGCTGACTTTAGTGATAATGTAAAATAGGAATTGTACTGTTTTTAAAGTACTTTTTAAACACTTCCAATGAAACTATTATATAGATTTTAAACTTTGTTCTATTTTTTTTTAATTATGGATAAATTGCCTTGGTAAAAATTAACAGACATTAACCTCATGTCTGAACCTCATTTTAGGGGCTGTCTTCAGATCCAGACAAGGACAGGGTCGCTTACACCAGGAGGAAAGCCCTCCCTTCTGACTGGGAGCAGCAGTGTTGTCACCCACAGACTCTCCTTCGACCTTACCTGAGACACAGGTCTGAGAGCAGGGCGATGGGTCCATAGAACCCAGACCTTCAGTGGGCAAATGCACAGGGGACATGCGTGAACATGCAACCACGTGACCATGTCATTTCCAGCCAGATTCTGTAGGTTTGACGTAAATCCTTCATCACACAATTAAGAGGCCTCCACAAAGGTGTGATGTCCTATAAAAGTGGGATTACGGGGGCACCTGGGTGGCTCAGTCAGTTAAGCGTCAGACTCTTGGTTTCAGCTCGGGTCATGACCTCTCGGTTGAGTTCGTGAAATTAAACCCCAAATCAGGCTATGCACTGACAGCTTGGAGCCTGCTTGGGATTTTGTCTCTCTCTCTCTCTTTCTCTCTGCCCCGCCCTACTCATGCTCACTCACTCTCTCTTTCAAAATAAATAAACATTTTTTTTAAGTGGGATTATATATGTGAGCTGTCTCAGTTAAAGTGAGGAAACGTGAATAAGTGACAATTTAAAGACAACTTTTTCTCCTCTCCCTCATATTACACAAAGGGCACAAACGTGGAGTTCTGTTAATTTTCTTACTTAGGTTTTAATAGGCATTCCGTGTACTTCCTAAAATTGAGGTCAAGGAAACCGAGTGAATCGGGCACTCTGAGCAAGCCTCTCTAGAAGTGGTGTCCAGATGTACTCTGGTCGCCATTGTGTCCTGGGCCCAGTGTGGACACGTGTGCACATCTCCTCTGACCCAGTAAATCTCCTTGGACATTCACATCGCCCCCTTCACTCCCCAGCCCACCCTACTCAGCCAAACCCATCACAGAACACCGTCTCCCTGGCATCCCAGAGTTAGTACTAAACAAGAATGGCTAGCAGAGAATGAAATTAAACACACACACACACACACACACACACACACACACACACAGATTGTTTATTAAATTCCAGTCCTGGTTTTACAAAATTATAAATTATGTTTCACAAGTGCTTTTATTCATGAAGCACACCTGCTTAACATAGTTATATTAACTAAAGTCTTATTTAGTGTCTACCCAAAATTACTTTTCCAGCTCTGGCCATTAACAAAAACAATAATTTCTAGTTGTTCCCTTGGGCTTTCAATAACCTAACTATCCAGTGTTGTTAGCATTGCCATCCTAGAGGCCATGAATACACACCATTCAAAAATAATGCCAGCAAATAGAAGAAATATAAACATAAGTGGGTTTGTTAATTTAAGAATCTACTTCAACCATTGGTAAAATAATAAATTAAAATGAATAAGTTCAAAACACATTGCGTGGTTTTTCCCTATCTGTGGCAATGTTTGCAGACAAGGAAATCCCATGATGTCAGCCACTGAAAGGTGACATATTTTGATTTGGAATGTCACTGTAAAGAGGCAAAAGGGCACTTCCACATGAAAGGAAACACTAAAAGTTGAAGATGAATTCCCTTATTAACCTAATTGATTCCAGTAATGAAATGCAACATTATTAAATAACTTCTGTTGTATTGAACTCTACTTACATATGATATTAGATTCAGAATAAAGTCTCTAAGATGGGATAGCAAAAGTAATGGGCAACTAAAAGAAATCTTTCATCAAACGTCACTACCAATGCACTACATATCCTAGAGACAGCGGAATGCATGTGAGCACGTTTCCAGCATTTCTCTTGAAGCACACATGAGGACAGGATCATCAGCATTCTACCCTCTACACTGATAAATTTCCCCCAAACCACGGTTTTTATTTTTAAGTCAATTTAACACCATGAAACAAATTTCTAAGGTTTGTGAGAATCTAACATGTAATTTGAATTAAATCATTGTGAGTTTAGAGTCACTTAAAGTATTAAGTATTTCTCGGCACTTGTGTTACCAGGAACATTCATTTGATATATATTTTATTTTTATTGAGACATAGGAAGAATTCATCAGCTATATGAATAATTTTAGTCAGAAATCAGGAAAGAAAATATTAGGGTTAGAGCAGCTAGCCTAGCGAAACCATATGTCCAAGTCTTTCGTTTAATTTAGCACAAAGGGGACTCCTGTGTCCGAGGAAGCACTTTTGTGGCTTTCTCCACATGAAGGCTGGGGTACCTTGGGGAAGATACTTCTCAAGGTAATAAACATTTAACACTGAAGACCCCTTCCTCATGCTCTCTCATCATCAACAAGCCAAACAACTCGTAATCCCTCTGATGGCATGTTTTGCAGAGCAGAAAAACAAGGATGGAAAAAAAAACACCACTGTTGTGTTTTTAAGTTAGTTTGAGCAACATAAAGATTTAATTTTGTTGTGTCTGGTATGCCAATATTTAACCTTTGATTTAGCTTTAAGAGCTTTGCCTTGTATTAATTACATAGTGACAAGGAATTTAATACAAAGAAATCCTCTTTTCTCCTAATTTTTCCTGTGTTCCATAAAGGTGTTTCCAGCTAAGAGCTTAGTTATTCCAGTAAGAAATAAAATCTACAAGAATTAATAGGGAAATATTATTCTGTTTATCATCTTTTAAATGAACAAATCTTTATTAGGCACTTATTATTTACCCAATAATCCTAAAATCTGTAGTTTGTTGGGTACCTAGTATGTCAGGTACATATACGTACAAACTAAATGTGCATGTCATCCAAGGAGTATGTATGTACCTTGTCCAGGACAGATTACATCGTGTAATATAACAGTCACATTACATAGTGGGTACTAAACTATAATCTGAATTACAATCCTCCAGGTAGGTGAGTAAAATCAAACTCAGATATTTTTTCTCAAAGTCTAAGTTCAAACTGGCATTCTCACTGCCTCTTTGAGAGGTCCTCATCCTCTCTGTGCTTGCTGATATTCAGGGTTTTAAAGAACAAAGCCCAGTTTTGCCCCCAACAATTTTGAATATGCCGATGAATGTGGTTTCTGGTTCCCCATGTAAAGGACTTTGACAGTTACCACTCCATCCTAACAAGCAAATGCTAACTGGAATGAAAAAATCAACAACTCTTCTTGGATCTGTAGAAGGGGAGGGTACAGGAAAAATACCCGATGCCAGCCTATTCTAGCCATCTTGTTGCAACTAAAAGAGAAAAAAAGAAACTTTAAAAAAACGCTTGTATAGTTCACAGTCTGGAGGCACAGGCCCAGCTGAGACTGAGACCTGATCATGGGCATGACACTCCCCTCCCCCACTTCACCACATCACTAAAGGCCTGTTTACTGCAGTTCCTTTTACCCAGTACATTGTGTCTATCAGGAAAAAATTGAAACCCACACTAAAAGGCAAAACAACAAAAACACAATCTGAAGAGACAAGTATCAGAACCAGACATGGCAGGGATGTTGGAATTATCAGTCTAGGGATTTAAAACTATGCTAACAGATAAAAGAGACAGCATGCAAGAATGGATGGGAAATGTAAGCAGAGAGGTGGACATCCTGAAAAAGAACAAAAAAGAAATTCTAGAGACCAAAAACAGAAATGAAGAATGCCTTTGATGGGTTTATTAAGAGACTGGACATGGGTGAGGAACGAACCTCTGGACTTCAGGATCCATCAATAGAAACCTCCAAAACTGAAAAGCAAAGACACCAAGGACTGAAAAGAAAAACAAACAAACAAACAAACAAACAAGCAAAAAAAAAAAAAAACAACCCAGAAGATCCAAGGATGTGGGGCAATACAAGAGTATAATCTACATATCATGGGAATGCTGGTAGAAGACAGAGAGAAAGGAATAGAATGAATATTTGAAATAAGAACTAAGAATTTCCCCCAAATTAATGACGGACCCCAAACCACAGATGCAGGAAGCTCAAAGAACATCAAGCCGGACAAATGCCAAGAAAACCCCACTACACCTAAGCACATCATTTTCAAACTACATAAAATCAAAGATAAAGAAAATCCTTGAAAAAAGCCCGGCGGGGTGGGGGGGGGGGGTGGTGGGGGAAATGCCTCACCTGTAGAGGAATGAAGAGAGGACTCATATCACACTTCTCAGAAGGCATGCAGGCAAGAAGACAGTGGGGTGAAATATTTAAACTGTGAGAGAAAAAAACCCCACCAACCTAGAATTCTCTACCCTGTGAAATTATCCTTTCAAAAGTGAAGAAGAAATAAAGACTTTCTCACACAAACAAAAATTGAGCATTTTTATTGCCAATAGACCTGCCTTGCAAGAAATGTTAGAAGTTCTCTGGAGAGAGAGAAAATAATATAGGTTAGAAACTTGGATTTTTATAAAGAAAGGAAAAGGATTAGAGAAGACTAAGAGAAGGTAAGATAAAACCTTTTATTTTTCTTATTCTTAAGTGATCTAATAGATAACAGCTTATTCAAAATATTAATAGTAGCAATGTATTTGCTCATGTATGCTTAGGTATATTATGTACAGAGACTTGTGTATGCTTATATATAACTGAAATGAATGACAGCAATGGGGTGGGAGACAGAAATTAGGACTATTTTATTATTATAAGGTGCTCACACTACCTCTCTAGTGTTATTTGAAAATAGAATGGGATTAGTTATAAATGTATATTTTAAACTGGTAAGCCACCACTACAAAAAGCTGGAAACAGTACCACTGGTATGCTAATAAAGGAGAGAAAATGCGAGCACAGAAAATGTTCGGTTAAAACCACAAAAGGTGGAAAAAGAGTGAAAGAGAAAAATAGGAACAGACTACAAGGGCCACAAATAGAAAACAACAAGGAAAATGGTAGATATTCATCCAACCATATTAATAATCACTTTAAAAGTCAATGGCTAAATACACCAATTCAAAGACAGAGACTGTCAGAGTGGATTAAAAAGCAAGACCCAAGTATATGTTGTCTACAGAAACCCATTTTAAATATAAAGATGCATATAAATTGAATGTAAATGGATGGAAAACAAAGATACCATGCTGACACTGATCCAAAGAAAGCAGGGTAGCTACATTAACTTCCAATGGAGCAGACTTAAGAGCGAGAAAGGTTGCCAGGGATAAAGAAGGGTATTATGTAATGACAAAGGAGTCAGTCCCTAAATGTGTCTGCATCTAACAAGAGAGCATCAAACCAACTGAGGCAAAAACGGATAGAACTGCAGGAGGGATGGGAATACGCACTTTCATAGCCAGAGGCTTCAAGTCCCTCCTCTCAGAAATGGACAGGTCCATCAGGCAGATGGGTACAGGTACAGTTGAGCTCAACAAGTGTCCATCCACTGGATATGATAGACATCTCCCGCCAGCAGTAGTAGTCCGTGGAACAACGAAGGTGTTCGCTGTGTGGGTCCAATTTCACGCAGATTGTTTCAGTAGGTACAGGGCAGGCCTGAAAATGTATTTTCTCTTACGATTTTCTTAACATTTTCTCTTCTCTAACTGAATGTATGGTAAGAATACAGTATACAACACACAAAATATGTATTAATTGACTATGTATGTTGTCAGTGAGTCTTCTGGTCAACAATAGGCTATTAGTGGTTCAGTTTACGGGGAATTAAAAGCAGATTTTCAGTTGTGCAGACCGTCAGTGCCTATGACCCCCACGCTGTTCGAGGGTCAGTGGACTTTATGCCACAACAGTAGAATACACATTCTTCTCCAGCTTGCACATAGCTTCCTCCCAGACAGACACAACCTGGGCATTAAAACATTAAACAACACATCTCTAAATAACACATGGGTCAAAGAACAAATCTCAGGAAGTATTTTTAAATATTTTTAACTAAATGAGAATAAAAAGACAATTTATCAAAATCTGTGGGATGCAGCCAAAGCAGTGCTACAAGAGGAAATGTTAGACTGAGTACATGTATGAGGGAAGAACAAAGACCTGGGAGCCTGGCTGGCTCGGTCAGTGGAGCCTGTGACTCCTGGTCTCAGGGTCATGACTTCAAGCCCCACGATGGTGTGGAGCCCACTTAAGATAAATAAATTTTTAAAAATTAAAAAAAAAATTTTAAAAAAGAAAGAATAAAGATCTAAAATCAATCTTCTAAGCTTCCACATTAGGGAACTCGACTTATAAATATAAAAATACAAGTTTTATATCAGTTTTGGTATCTAAATGTTATATATACAATCTCTGTGAAAGAATAATATGTATTCTCTGTAAATATAGTACTTATATATCTATATTTATATGTTTATATGTAATAGGTTATATATGTTACATATATAAATATATATTAAGTGTATTTTATTTATATAATTGCTATCTTAATTATACTTTAGTGGCCGGAAAGAGAGTATTTTCCATTGTTCAGATAGTGCGCGAGAACAGACACATGAATAAAGCAATATTGTATATTAGAAGTGATGGCAAAATAAATGGGATGTTACTTTTTTTTTTTTTTGAGTATGTGTTTATCTGCAAAACAACAAAATCTTGACTTGGAATGACTCAGGCACAGAGTCCTGAGTCCCTTTTGCCAAACATCTCTCTTTAATCATGTATCCTGTTGACAACAGATTATCCTCAAACATATGAAACGTTTTCCTTCAAATTTCTTTTGTGAAATAAGGAAAATAATCAATAATGACTCCAACCCACACCACACTGGCTTCCATTGTGAAAACATTTGTATGAAGGTTGACAATAAGCTGCACTTGTTTTATTTGACCTCTCAACAACTGTTAGCAAAGGAGAGCATGTCCTATGACCAGGAGAGCATGTCCTATTTCTTTCTGTGACACCACATGGAACTAGTTTTCCTCCTTCAGTCCAGAAAGAAGGAATAGATTCACATGAAGCAAAAGAAGGAACTAAAGAGAGGGAAGGAGAGGGAGCCAGGAAAATAAAATCTATTGTTCCAAAATATTTTGTAAAATCTAAATATCAAGGGAAAGCACTCTTCCTATTTTTTATGAGATTAAGAACAGCATACTTACATCAACTTTTAAGAATACATTTAGTAAATTTAATAGAGATAAAGAAAACATGATTTTAGTGAATTTCCTTAGGTTGCCTATGTGTGATGCATGTATAGTAAGTTGTTTTTAACTTTCTTTTTGTTTAAAAAATAGCATCCTTTATTAGTTTTATTTCAAATTGAACAAATCTTTATAGTATAGATAACATTGCAAAAGCAATTGGCAAACTATCGAGACTCAAATCTGAAGCAAGTTCTATATCCTAAAAATGGAATATGTCACAGAGTTGCACACAAAGATGAATGTTATCTTATAAAAGTAGCAATAATAAAAATATTTCAATTCAAATTAGAATTTTAAAAACTTGTCTTCCAGGCTACAAAATAGTTGTAACTCTCACACCTGACCGTAACTCTGGGATTCACTCCCTTTATCCATCATCATCAACCCATTCTTGCCAGAGTAGAATCTGAGCATACTAGTCTTCCTAAAAGAAATAATAAATGAAATAACCCAGATGGGCTCAACTGTTAGTTTTATGAGCCTAAAGAGTAGATGGTCAAAGAGAACAATTTTTTTTCATTTTAGTTGAGTCATTTGGATATAGTATTTTGGATTTCTTTTTCCTTGTTTGTTTTAGAGTTTTTCTCATGTCAAAAAGCCCTGTTTAATGAATGTTCATCTTTTATTTAAAAATTTTAATCTTTTGTTCTGATGGAGAGAATAGAAATTTTAGCTCGAAGCAGGGTGGTGTATATGTGTGTGTGTGACATTACAGGTAAATACTGAGGAATACATTTGAAATGATATCAGGAATAGTCCAGACTCCAGATTCTTGTCAATAGATAACCCTGAACTAAGGTTTGAGTTGGGTCACTTGCCACCTGAGTCTAGGCAAGACATTTTATCTTTCTAAATCTCAATTTCCCTCCGAGTAAAGTGTGAGTGATGAAGTTACCAATTGTTAAGAATTAGAGGAGCTAGCACAGGGAGGAGCAGCTCACTCCCTACTGCGCAGAGCTCAGAATATTCTAGTTTTAGGAATAAAGGTCCTTATGGTGCAATGAATAATCAAGAGCAGATTTATAGAAAAATTAAACTTTGTAACTGCAATTCCTCATCATCGTATATAGAATTTCTTACTGTCATGAGATGTAGGAGCTAAACATCACTATAATTTTCTATGTAAAATATTGAAGTGACTTCTAGAAGTTGACTTTGAGGGAAAACTGACATGAAATGTTATGAGCACTTTCTTCTAATTGAACTCCAGCTTATTCTATTGGATTACCATTTTCCTAAAGGGCACACTTATGATATCTGGCTTCGTTTTTACTTCTATTTTTCAAAAATCCCACTCAGGGAATCTGAAGATAATGCTATCATGTTAAACAATATGAAAGTGTTAATATTCATTTTCTTTGACTGAGAAAAATGACTTCAATTCAATATTACTATGAATGGTAGAGTTGTTCATATTTGACAGAATAAATGTATTCATAGAAATTTTAATTGGAAGGAAATGTTCTGTTAACTGCATTGTATGCTGCTTTTGAGGGTAGTCTCATTACTGTTAAATACCATTTACAATAATACAGCATATCTTCTAACATCAAAAATTTCATTTTCAGTACAACCTTTTTTTTAATTGAATACAGGATCAAAAAAGTTAAAATATAAAAAGGAAAAGTAAATCACATATAATTTTATTTTTTTATTTTTATTTTTTTTATTTTTTAATGTTTATTTATTTTTGAGAGACACAGAGACAGAATGCAAGTGGGTTAGGGGCAGAGAGAGAGCGAGACACAGAATCCGAAGCAGGCTCCAGGCTCTGAGCTGTCAAAAAATTTCATTTTCAGTACAACCTTTTTTTTAATTGAATAAAGGATCAAAAAAGTTAAAATATAAAAAGGAAAAGTAAATCACACATAATTTTATTTTTCAGGAATTAACGTATTTTGTAATTTATCTGTTTTTTAATTAATATGTACACTTATTTTTATATGTGTGATCATTTTCCCTAATGTATACCTACTTTTTCACTTAACATAAAAAACCTTCAGCAATAATTTCTTCAATGGTTACATAAATCCTATCTGGAATAAATCACAATTTATTTAGCTAGGTTGTTATTGTGCGTGTATGCATGCATGTGTGTATGTGTGTGTGTGTGTCTTGCTGATGTAATAATAGGCTGTCTACACAAAGGATTCCAAAATGTGTCTAACATATAACAACTAAGCACCTCGAATAGAAACTCTTGGTTAAATATTAAACAGAAATAAGTACAGATGCATTTAAAACAAACAGCAAGCATTGATTTCAGTTACAGACTTACCTAGAATGGAGGTACACACTGAAACAGTTTTATAATTAGTATTCAGTACATTGGTAGATATATGAGAAATTCTATAATTATCCCCAAATCTCATTGCAATCTATAGATTCAATTACCTTTTCTTTCGGCAACTGTCCTTTAAAAAAAAATAGTCACTAAAAAGAACCCCCAGAGTTTGCTGAGTTTCACTATTTCATTTACCTTCTTTGCCCATATTCTGGAGGAGTTTTCGAAATAGGGGGAAGAAAAGAGAATGGGACACAAACACACAAAGACAACCTGGCCCTGCGTGGCTGTGTGTGAGGGTTGGCGGCAGCCCCGAGGGTACAGCAAAGCAGAGAGAAGGGCCTGGTAGATGGACTCAGGCAGAAACAGGAAGAAACGCATGGCTTCTCACATGCGGCTGTCGAGGGAGCAGAGCTTCCTGTGTTTGAAATTCTTCGTGCAATCAAATAAAAAGAGAAAAAAAAAAAAACAAACAACAAGGAAATCATGCTCCGTGCAGATTTGCTCTGGCTCAATCTAAATACTGTGCCTGAGCAAAAGTGACCATCAAACTGTAGGTGCACAGTGACCAAGTTATTCAAGAAATACTTTTGGTCTGTAATAATTTTTAAGAAATTAATTTACCACTACAGTTCTTTTTCATTTCCCCTAGGTTTTTACTTACTACGCATATCCCCTGTGAGATCTAAAATGTTTTAAACATTTTCTTCAGCTCTTTAAGGGTTTATCACTGGACAATTCAGCAAGACACAGTTTCCTTCCCATATTAGAGGGAAGATTACAACACAGAAGGACATTTCATATTTCATGACTTCTAGAAGACAATCTTTTCATGAGCTATTTATTTAGAATTATTACCTCTAATGTTCCTGTCCCCTGAGGGTTTTAAAAATTCCTCTCAAGTCTTTTGATATTACAAAACTGAAACATGCGTCAAGGTAACACGACTTTTAATTTTTTATGTGAATTATCCAAATACTCTACCTAAAATGGAAGATCCTTCAAAATGAAGTAAAATTCCAAGGTAACTGGCAGGAGCTACTCTGATGTTTTCTTAAATATGACTTTGTGTGGGAAGGAGCATCACTGTTGAAACACAACCATCATGAAGCTGAAGGAAGAAAGTGAAGAGAAAATCTTAGGTACAATATGTCATAGTCTTGGGTTGTCAAGAAGCTGAGAGTATTTCCCACAGGTTCTCATTTGTCACCACAAATGGTGGTAATGACAGAAAATGGTTTCTGTAGAATGTAGCACCAAGGAAGGCCTTCTGTTCAGAGTTCCATGTGATTAGCTGTGCTCACCCACCATTGCCAAGAGAGTAAACCTTGGTAATAATGGGTAAGTGCAGGTGTTTCCTATTTTAATGTAAACCCACTACATGAAATCCTTCGTAAGATGATGGTGTAGCATGTAACTAACTTTTGTCCTCCCTGAAAAGTGACAAGATATTGAAAACGTCTCCCTGAGGAGAGGCTGGGGGATGTACATAGACATGTAAATGTGCATTTCCTGGTGTATTAAATGTTTAATGAAGAGGAAGGAGAAAGGCCTCCATCTGGAGCCAGCGGGTCTGCTGGTGCCTGTGCAGAGGCCAGGAATGATTTAAATCCAAACAAGCCAACCACCAGAAGTGCGGGGGAAAGAGAGAAGATAAAGCAGGAGTAGAGAGAAGGGTGCATGAACCAGAAGGATTACCTGATAAAAGGGCATTCTCGAAGTCTCTTAGAACAGGTGAGTTGGGAGCAGGCAGGAACAACAGGCTTTCCAGGAACAGGTGAGGGGGTAGAACTGGACTTCCACGTAAAATTTTAGCTCTTGTGGGAAGCTTCGAGCAAAGTTAGTAAACCTCCATTTGCAAAGGAGAAACTGCTGCTTGCCAAAAGTTATATAACCAGTCAAAGGCAATGTTTGGGAAAGTGCCTGCTGGGCTCGGTACAGGCTGAAATTTAAAATTCTTCTGTTCCAGGTTGTGGCAACTAGGACATCAGAAGCCGAGATGGTCCCCGGGACCTGTCTGAGGGCTTAGCTGTTGGAGGGTCAGTAGGGCTCAATGAGGTGGGGGTGGGGAGGGGAGATGCTGCTGTGACTCTCTCATCTGCACATCCTTGTCCTCAGGTTCCTGGCTTCTGTTCTCCTGTGTGCCCTGTGTCATGGTGACAGGGGAGCACTTAATGTCTGAGTTTACTTGGTAAAGTAGATATTACTGCCCCCATTTTATGGATGACAATACCAACAGTAGCTATTAATTATCAAGCAGTTACTCTGGTTGGGCATCAGTAGGGAACAGTGCATTTGCTTTCTTATTGAATCCTCACAATGATGCAATGAAATAGAATAATATTCCCATTTCACAGATGACAATAATGAGACTTGTCAAAGATCAACAGCTATAGAATGCAGGAGTTAGGGTTCTGATCCAAGCAATCTGATGCCAAAAATCCATGCTCCTGACAGGTAGTGGCACTGAGGTCCTTCCTCAAAAGTTCTCAAGGTTAGTTGGAATTTGAATCAGGCACTCCAATGCCAAAGCCCACGCACTTTCGCTATGTCATGTTAGAGAAGAGAGATAGGAAAAAGGCTAGGAGGGAATTTTGGAGGAAAAAAGACACATGCACACACAAACAGCCTTTCCATCTTGTATGATGAGCTTCTAGTGAAAATACATGGGGTCCTGCTTTCCTTTAAATGCCCTGAGGCAAATTAACCAGGGTGTGGGAGGACCTACTTATTTTTTTTTAATTTTTTTTAACATTTATTTATTTTTGAGACAGAGAGAGAGCATGAACGGGTGAGGGTCAGAGAGAGAGGGAGACACAGAATCTGAAACATGCTCCAGGCTCTGAGCTGTCAGCACAGAGCCCAACGCGGGGCTCAAACTCACAGACCACAAGATCATGACCTGAGCCGAAGTCGGACACCCAACCAACTGAGCCACCCAGGCGCCCCTAGGACCTACTTATTTTTTTTTTTATGTTTATTTATTTTTTAGAGAGAGAGAAAGAGAGCAGGGGAGGAGCAGAGAATCTGAAGCAGGCTCCAAGCTCTGAGTTGTCAGCACAGAGCCCAACCCGGGGCTTGAACTCACAGACCGTGAGATCATAACCTGAGCGGAAGTCTGACGCTCAACAGCTCAACCGACTTAGCCACCCAGGGGCTCCCAGGACAGCCTACATCTAATAACACTGCATATTCACAGATGGAAGCAGGAGACACACAAAGGACCCTGAAGAAATGCCTTGGTCAGACCCTGAAACCCAGCAGCCCAGAGGAACAGGTCCAACGTACCACACAGGCAGTAGGGGATTGGGGCTTTCCAGAGAAATAGATCTCTTATTTTATTTTTTTTATTTATTTTTTATTTATTTTTTTAATGTTTTATTTATTTTTGAGAGAGACAGAGACAGAATGTGAGTGGGTTAGGGGCAGAGAGAGAGGGAGACACAGAATCCGAGGCAGGCTCCAGGCTCTGAGCTGTCAGCACAGAGCCTGACGTGGGGCTCAAACTCAAGGACTGTGAGACCATGACCTGAGCTAAGTCGGACGCTCAACCAACTGAGCCACCCGGGTGCCCCTAGATCTCTTATTTTATACTGGAATGTTTCTGAAATTAAAATATGCACAATGCCTATTCCAGTCTGAGTCACAAAGGATGACAACTTCAATGAATACTAATTGCCATTACCAGGTTTGGTCCGCAGCTTTTTACTTCCGAAAACATGATTTTTAATCATCCACAGACAGGCACTGAGAAACTAAGCAACACTAACTAAACTTGTTATATAGTAATTTAATATCAGAATGCTAATTTACTTTTAGGGAAGATAAGGAGAAACTGTATTTCTATCTAAAACATCAATATCTAATATACAAGACTATGGCAAAATCCAATGGGAAGCCAGAAAGGTACAGAATAAACTCAAACCAAATTAGTAAAATGAAGGTACAGTCTTAGAAAACATTTTATTGGCCCCTGAGAGACATTATCGCTCTGCCCTCTATAATGGCCAGCACATGGACACTCACGTTAGTATCTCCCCTTTATTAAAAAATGGTTCTTATCCTCTTGGGGATGAGGAGCTGTAGTACACTTAAGAGATGCTGTTCACCTAGACCACACATTCCCATGGATGCGAGTTTCAGTATCATCCCTTTCTTTCCCACATCAGGAAGTGTCCCTAAGGTGAGTGAGTAAAAAAAGGATATTATTACAGGTATAACTTTCAATTTCACTCATATGCCACACTTTATTACCAGTGACAAATTGCCATGCTAATATCTTACATTGCAAACATATATGTTTGGTGGTATTAAACACACACAAATCTTTACTTCTTGATTCTTTCTGGATTGGTGAATTTTGAAATGGGTTTCTCAGATACCATACGTGCTGTTTCTGCCTGCGAGATGTTCCTCCTCTGCTCTTGATCTGTTTTCTACAAATAATGCCTGGATAAGATTTCATTGCCTGGCTATCGTGACAATGTAGTAATTAAAGCAGTAATTACTTAAACTCACTTTGGATGAGTTAGTAATTGGTAAGTAGTACATTTGTAAGCCTTTTCTCGTGATGACCTTCTCCTGTGACAACCACCTCATCTATTTTATAGTCAGTTTCATTAACTTCAATTACCTAATAGTTCTATGTTTTGCCTTTTCATGTAAATTTTGGGATGTGAGCTATGTATAGATTGCAGCCACAGATCTTTATACATTAAAGAATCAGTGGAAAATAAGAATCTATACAACTTTAAAAAAAATTTTTTTTTCAACGTTTTATTTATTTTTGGGACAGAGAGAGACAGAGCATGAACGGGGGAGGGGCAGAGAGAGAGGGAGACACAGAATCGGAAACAGGCTCCAGGCTCCGAGCCATCAGCCCAGAGCCTGACGCGGGGCTCGAACTCACGGACCGCGAGATCGTGACCTGGCTGAAGTTGGACGCTTAACCGACTGCGCCACCCAGGCGCCCCAAGAATCTATACAACTTAATTTTATAGTTACTTTTCTGAAAAGTAGATATTCTTTTTAAAAAAAGTTTTTTTTAATGCTTATTTTTGAGAGAGAGAGAGAGAGTGCACAAGCTGGGGGTGGGGGGCAGATAGAGAGGGAGACACAGAATCTGAAGCAGGCTCCAGGCTCCGAGCTGTCAGCACAGAACCCAAGGTGGGGCTTGAACTCACAAACTATGAGATCATGACCTGAGCTGAAGTTGGTCGCTTAAACAACTGAGCCACCCAGGCGCCCCAGAAGTAGATATTCTTTTAAGTGAGGGATATCTACACTGTGTCATTCCGTAAATGGGGAACAACCAGTCTCTCAGGCTAGTATTATTACAATTTTTTTTTCCTGATTATAAGCAAAGATTCTTTAAAAATAAGATACCCGCAACCCAAAGCAATATGCATTAACATTTTCTTCCACAGTATTTACTTCTAATATTTAACAAAATGGAAATCATATGTATACATTTTTTTTTTTTAGTAGACTTCATGCCCAGCACAGAGCCCAACTCAGGGCTTGAACTCATTACCTTGAGATTAAGACCTGAGCTGAGATCAAGAGTCAGACTGGGCCACCCAGACACCCGTGTTTAAGTGGTTTTATATATTTTTTCAAGTAACAGTTTCTTTTCTTTTTTTTTTTAAATGTTTATTTATTTTTGAGAGAGAGACAGACAGAGAACAAGCAGGGAAGGGGCAGAGAGAGAGGGAGACACAGAATCTGAAGCAGGCTCCAGGCTCTGAGCTGACAGCACAGAGATGTGTTAAGAAGCCCCGACAAGGGGCTCCAACTCACAAACCGTGAGATCATGACCTGAGCTGAAGTCAGACACTCAACCGACTGGGCCACCCAGGTGCCCCTCCAATTAACAGTTTCTAATGCTAGATGTTTTAAATCCTTCCATTTGACTTTACTGATAATACAAAAAAACATTGTGATGAACCTCATTCATTAGTTCATTAAATATTTCTGAGTTCCAAGTATTTGGAAAAAGTGCCTCACCCCAGGCCATTTCATACCCCACCACCCACAACCTGACTCCTCTCTCCCTTGGTTTCTCTCCCAGCCCCCACCCTAGGTGGTGAGATTCAGTGGTCCACTATGCCAGACCTGTTTTTTTGTTTTTTAATGTTTATTTAATTTTGAAGGGGAGAGAGACAGAGTGTGAGTTGGGGAGGGTCAGAGAGAAGGAGGGAGACACAGAATCAGAAGCAGCCTCCAGGCTCTGAGCTGTCAGCACAGAGTCCTACATGGGCCTCGAACTCATGAGCAGGAAGTCATGACCTGAGCTGAAGTCTGACTCTTAACCAACTGAGCCACCCAGGCTCCCCCAGACCTGTTCTTAAATATGTTGAAAGTGAGAAAAAACAACTTGGAGAATCATGTTCTCTCTCAATAAAGCCATGCTTGCAGCCCTATTGTCTGGCAGCAGATTAAAATTTCCTATTTGGAGTAATCAGCAGCTTAGTGTTAACTTTTCTTCTATGTCCATTCGTGCTGTGGCAATCCTAATGGCCTCCAAGGTATGCAGGTGCTGTGGGCTAACAAATGCCCTTGTGTGTGGAAATGCAAAGGTGAAAAACATATTAATGTGCTCCAAGAATATCAGCCCAGGTATACATACTTGTTCTGTTATACACACACAAACACACACAGGCATCCATGGACAGGGAGAACATTACATAGACCTCTCAAAGTTTGGGAGACCTGCATTTACAAGATTCTTTACTTCACAGCCCTCGAGCAACCTAAGTACAACATGATCTGATTAACATGTAGTTTTAATTAAGATGTGTTAAGAAGGACTATGATACTTGATCAACAGAACCACTAGTATGTTATTTAAAAGCAAAACAGTAATATCCTGACAGTGTTCTATCAAGTGCAATGAAATCACCAATCTTATCTGTGGCATTTTTCCATGTAACCACACTTGTTGGGTGCCAGGGTATTCTATAGAGAACAATCCTCTCATCAAACTGGAAACACTAAATCTAATAACACTATATTTACACTGAGGTAAATATATCATTGAGATAGAAAAATAGGCCAATTTAAATTGGGGGCTCTGGAAGGTCCTTCTGGAAAAAGTGACAGTCCAGCAGATAGATACCTGATGAGTAGGATTATCCCCAGGAAGATGGGAGAAAGATGATCCAGAAGACCCTCCTTCTGGAGGTACAAACTCTGTACCATTCTGAGATGGGACAAAGGTCAACAAGACAGGAATGAAATGCACAATGAATTTAAATTTAGGAGCTAAGTAGGTGCCAGAAAATGCTGGGCCTTGCAAGCCCAAGAACAGGATTTGATTTTATTCAAAATGCAGCAGAAAATTGTTGGTTTTAAGTAGGGACAGACATGAACAATGTGTTCATACATTTTTGCCTATCTCGCAAATAGAGTCTTTATGATCGGTTTCTAAATGTGGATCTCTTTCCCTGGTATCTCACCGCTGCGTCGGTGCAGGTAGGGGATTGAGCTCGAGCTAGCTCGAATAAAGGCTCTTTGCTTTTGCATCGGAAAAAAAATAAAAATAAAAATAAATGTGGATATCTGGGGTCAACGACAGGAATATTTTTCAGGCTCTTGCAATCTCAAGAGAGTTCATAACAAGTCAGTTCAGTGATGAATGAGTCTCCATGTCTCTCACCCTCAATAATATGACCACTCTAGAATTCTGCCATTTGAAAAAAAAGCAGTGTTGTGTTGTTTTGTCGTTTCATTGTTAATTTGAATATTGGTCAATATTTGCTAATAGTTTATAGTTCTTCTTTTATAAATCACCAGTGGCTTTTGTCCCTTCTTTGAGGAGGATAATGTTGGTGCACATATATACATATATATTTAATTTTTTCAATATTTATTTATTTTTGAGAGAGAGAGAGAGAGAGAGAGAGAGAGACTGAGCACGAGTGGGGAAGGGGCAGAGAGAGAGGGAGACACAGAATCTGAAACAGGCTCCACAGGCTCTGAGTTGTCAGCACAGAGCCCTACTCGGGGCTCATAACCTGAGCTGAAGTCTGATGCTCAACCAACTGAACTACCCAGGTGCCTATATGTTGGTGTATATCTTACTGATGTGAAGTAGCTTTTTATATCTAGGAACTATTACCCTAGTTCTCATTTCTTGCATATATATATATATATATATATATATATATATATATATATAGTCCAGTTTGTTTGATTTTTAAATTTTACTTGCACAGTCTTTCCACTTACAAGGGTAATCTGTTATTGAAAAAAATTCTTGTAAGTTGAAAATGTAGTTACTATTACTTTAAATCAAAATATATGCTATGTATTCTGGAGTCCCCATTCATGAAAAACACAAAGTCTCATTGAGACCGTCTATTTCACTTGTTTACATTACTTAAGGTAACACAATGTAATACTTCTACTTATCAGTTTCTCTATTTTGTGCTGTTCATTTGCATTCCTGAAGCTTTTTCATACAGTTAGTTATTCTGCATTATATACTTAAGACTATGTTCTGAAAGCATATATACAGTACTCAATATTTATATAAGTCAACCTTTAATGCAAAACAGTCTTTAATGCAAAACTATTATGTTGAAAAAGGCAAAATAAATAAAAGCAATGCATTTCAGTAGCACCTCCCTGGACTCATTATTGCTACATGCTAGCAAACCGGGAACACTCTGAGGCAAGAACTCAACAGGAGACCCCAAGGCTATAGCTGTGAAGTTGCCCCAACCCTACCAGTCCCAAGAAATTGGAATTGGTCCTCGTAGGTGAACAAAGCAGGAAGGAAGATATTAGAGAAACTCTTTAGAGGTATAAAAGTTGTAGCTCCCATGGGCGTATTAAGTAGGTCTGTATTTGGTTTGGACTTACAGGGTTCATAAATTTTTATACAGCCAAATTTTCTACTCATTTTTTGTGATAAAAATCACTGCTTTAGGTCTCAGATATTCTTACTCACCTTCAATATTACAAATATCCACCTATAGTTTCTTGAACCTATTGAAAAATGATTTTTAGTTTTTACAATGACATTTAAGTCATTTGGGTTTGTTTAGTGCAAGGTAAGGATATAATTTGATTTATTTTTTAAAGAGACAAAATTTCCACATTAAGTTGTTGGATAATGTATGCCTTTTCTATTCAAATAATATTTCTTAAAGTAGAAGCTGGACAAAGCAATACGCTGATCAGGTCAAGTATTAGTTAAGGGTAGAAACTGGTGGTAGGATTTGGGAAGGATTAGGCCTGTTGTGGGTCCTTCTTTGGGAGGTGCTAAATCTCTGAAACATGTCCTGGTTGATGCAAACCACTCCTTATGGCTGGCTGCTCTTCTTTTTCCCCTCTTCTCTGACACCTTTGCCCTCTCTTTGCAGTCAGATGGTAAACTCATGGTATAATCTGAGTTGTATGGAAATAACTATTTTGGTATTCTGGGTCTTCCTCAACTCCCTCCCCCGCCCCAAACTTAAATTATTGACACCAAACCATTGGCTCAGACCATATCCCCTCCTCCATATTCACTCAGCTGAGAGAAAAATGAGGTAAATGAAACTGTTCTGAAGGGAAAATGGAACCAAGGGCTAAATTCTAGGCAATTTGGGGAATTGTCCAAATTTGGAGTTTGGGGATAAACTATTTGGGAATTTGAGGATAAACTAACTTAGATTAGATAGAATGAGAGATAAGATCTGAGTATGAACAGTGAAAAGATGCCTAAACAATTTAACTGGAGGAAAATGTGGAATCATGCAGTCACTTCTTTCCTAAAAGGTAAGCTTCCTTTTTTACACATACATGAACTTGTCTTACTTGAGCAGCCTCCGGGAAATACACAGAACCATGCAGTCCTCTATTTTATAGATGACTTAAAAAAAAAAAAAAAGATGATTTAAAGCTGTTCATTGTTAGAATTTCTGGGCCAGTGTTTAAATATCAGGTATGACTTGATTTTTTTCTGACACCATTTAATTCCTCTCCTGGATCGTAAAGACATATATTAATCTGTAAAAATGATTTAAAATTATCTTGTGACATCTCTTGATCTAACCAAAAACTCTGTGAGATGCATCAGATCCAGGGTTGAGTGTGGAAAGACTGTTTCCTTGAGTGGTGTGCATCATAGAACACCTATTCAAGTACTACCCATTTCCAAATTATTAGGCTTAGCGACCAGGTATGAAAGAAGATTGATAAATTGGATTAGAATCCTTAAATTTCTTGAACGGTCTCTTCCTAGTGATTTTCAGTACATATGTCCAAGGAGAACCAGAGTAAGAAATTTTGGCTGATAGGTCCGTCTTCCTTCCAAAGTCCTACCGGAGAAAGGTCATTATGGAAAATATGTGAAATCTGTAAGTCTGTTTATCTCTGAGTCTCAGTAAAGCATCCACTGGGATCTCCTCTGGTTAGATGTAGGATTACAAACTGAAACAGATACTTCTCCTTACACCTGTACGGGTGTAGCCAGGTGGATAACGGGTGGTCCTGTTCCTCTCGCAGTCCTGGCTGTGCGCGCCTGGAACGAGGAATCTAGCACCTCCCTGCAATTGTTTCTGACGGCCGAGCTGGAAAGACCTCGCCCGCACGTTCGCGGGATCTGCCGACCTGCGGGAGCCGGCGGCCCTGCGGGCGCGCGGCCCACCGGAGCAGACGCGGCCGCCTCGCCCCCAGCCCCGCAGGTCGGAGCCTGACGATGCTGCGAGCGCCGGGCGCTTTGTGCGCTGGGCCGCCGGCTCCCGCGTGCCCGCACGTACGTAGCCTTCACGTGTGTGCTGCTCTCGAGTGCATGTGTGGATATGTAAGAATATGCTGAAGCAAATTCGGAGACAGGCGCCGAGGACAGGACGGAGGGAAGGTGGGTGTGGGCGTGCGCGGCGCCGGCCCGGCCGGGAGGGAGCCCGCGGCCCGCACCCCGCGGCCCGCTCCCCCGCGCGGCCCGCACCCTGCGGCCCGCCCGGCCCGGCCACACAATAAAGTCCGGGGGCGGGCGGGCGGAGGTGGAGGAGGCCGGGCCGGGCGAGCGGCCGCCCCGCGCACCCACCGCCATGTGAGCGGCGCCGCGGCCTCGCAGGACGCAAACTTTCCCCGGCGGCGGCGCCCCAACTTCCCGCCCCCAGGCCTGCCGCGCGGCGCCGAGACCCCGTAAGTGCGGGCGGCGGCGGGCCCCCCGAGTCCCCGGTCCGGCCGCCGCGCCTTCCCGGCCGGGAACGCGCGGGTGTCCGCGGCGGTGGCTTGTCAACATGGCGCCCCTGAAGCGCCGAGTCGGGGAGGGCGGCGGGGAGCCGGGGGCCCGGGGAGGCGGAGGCCGGGCCCGCGAAGCCGGCGGGCAGGCCCGGCAGGAAGGCGGCGGCGGGGCGGGGAGGCGGCGCGGAGGCGGCGCGGAGGCCGGGAGGCGGGGAGCCTTTCCCACCCCCCCCCCCCCCCGCGCCCCGCAGGCCTGGGCCCGGGAGGCGGCGGCGGCGGGAAGGAGGCGGCGCGGCGGCGGCGGGGCCGGGCGCGGAGGGGGAGGGCCGGGCGCGGCGGCGGCGGCGGCGGCGGCGAGGACCGGAGCATAATGGTGGGAGACTCGGCCGCGGCGGCGCGGGGCGCGGGGCGCGGGCGGGGGCGTCCGAGCGGTGGCGCCGTCGCTTTGTGGAGCCCGGCCCCGGCTGCAGCCTCTCGGGCCGCCGGCGCGGTGCGCTCGCCGCCCGCCCTCCGAGAACCGCCCCGAGTGGCCCGCCGGGCTTTGTGCAGGCGGGCGGGGGCGGCGGGGCCTGCGGGGATCCCGCCCGCGCCCCCTCGCCCTCGGCGGGTCCGGGAGGGGCGGGCCGCAGGAGGAGGACCGTGCAGGGCCTGCTCGGGCCGGAAGCCGGGGAGTCGCGTGAGCGCCGCCCGCCGGGCCGGCCCTTCCCGCGCGGCCAGGCCTGGGGCCCTCGGGCCGGGGTCCGCGGATGCGCGGCCCTGTGAGTGGGGGAGGGCGGCGGCGCGCTGGCCGTCGCGGCTCGTTGTTGGAGGGCGGCGGCCGCGGCCGGGGCAGGGCGGGCCCCGAGGACCCAGGCGGGGCCGGGTCCGCGTTCTGTGGGGTAGCCTCGGCGGCCGCCAGGCCTCCGTCTCCTCAACAGGTCCTCCCGGGCCTCGGAGCGGGGCCGCCGATTGCAGGCCCGCCCGGGACCCCGGCATCCACGTGGACGGCCCCTCGCGCCCCCCACCCCCACCCCCGTGCGACCCGCGGTGCGGTGTTCGTGGGGCCTGGGCCCGGGTCTGGCTGGGCGCTCAGGGCAGGTGCCTGCAGGTTGGAGGGACCCACGGGTGCCCCGAGGTTTAGGTCCTGGGCCCTTAGGTCCGCTTCATCCGGTGTTTTGCATCCTACAGTAAGCCTGCCTAAAAAGAATTTAGTCCGATGAAAAGCAGAAAGTAAAAGGCTTGTTTTCTTTTAAAGTGAGAAATGAAGTGGTTGTAGCTTACTAAATGTGGCATGCGTAACCTTTTCGGGTTTTGGGGTCATTGACTCTAAAGGTTGGAAGTTATCGAGGAGACAGTCTTGGTTGTACTTTAAAAGTTTGCTTTCTAGTAAGCACTGTCACCTTTGTGGTTTTTCTGAATTCTAATTTGTACAGTAAGAAGATAGAATATGAATTTTGTACAGGCATGTTATTTTCCACGTCTTTGGCGAATTGGCGCTGGTTATGGTCATTTTTGGTGGATCCTTTATAGGATGGTTAGGCTAGAGATTCAAAGAGTAGGAGATGTGGGATGTGATTATGAGAGAATCAATTTTTTTTTTTCTTAACTCTACCTGTGGTTAACAGAGGATTTCTGTCTTTTACATGGTACTTTCTCCCCATAGATGTTCATGAGAAAACTGAATCTCCCTTTCACATTCCCTAAAGTGGGCAATTTATTTCTGCAGTTACCTGTTGCAACGTGTTTAAATACACCTGTAAATGATTTACAGAGAACGATCACTTAAAATGTTAATTTTCGCTTCTGAGCTCATGCTGAATATTCCTGGGACCTGGTTATGTTGGTACTTGGAGTGGGGTGTCTTTTTTCTGATTTCCTTGAATTGACACGTGTTTATGTAAACTCTTTCCTAACTCTACCCCTTTTTCCTTAGGGGTTGTTCAGGTAATTCTCTCACGTGCACTGTAATAGAGACACCCATGCACTTTGGCATACCTTGAGACATTAAGTTAATGAAGAATTCCGGCTTTTGTAATAGAGGTATCAGATGCTGCATATTGCTTCATATTGCTTAAAGACCTAAACCTTTGGCGTCCTATTTCCTTTACCTTCCTTTACTATCCATCCATTAAATTCTACATAGTAAATGTCATTTAGGTAAAGAGGGTGTATCTGGAAAAAAAAATGGAGTTAATGGTCAGACTTTGCCTTATGATAGCTAAACACTTCACTGTTTGAAAACCTTAACTTGGACTTAACACTGAACTTTTTTTAATAGGGTGATTAGATTTTTTTTTTTTTTTTTGTCTGTCATTTAGATCAGAGAGGTGGCATAGCAAAATGATCCCTGAGCCAGATGACTTGGGTCTGAATCTCCTCTGTCAAAGTAACAGTAGGCAAATTAATTACATTTACCATGCCTGGTCTCAGTTTCCCCATCTAGAATACAGGAATGATAGTAATTGTACCTACCTCATAGGCCTATGGGTGCATGGATCACTATTAGACATTCAGTTCAGTTGAGTAAAATTCAGGCTAATACTTTAAACTTGTGTACAGGAGAGAAGCTCTGAAATTACAGCACATCGTGCTCACATGTGTCTTGTTTACCGATTTGTGGTGGTGTGCACCTCGGAATCTGTGTTTTCAACTTTAGTCATTTCAGAAAGTTGGAAAATAAGCATTTGTTTGTTGTAGTCCTTGTGGTTCATTTACTTGAAGCAGCGTTAAGGGTCTTTTCATCATTACTTTTTTTTGCTTTTACTTTTTTTTTTTTTTTTTTTACTGGTAAAGTATACATAACAAAATTTATCATCTTAATTTTAAAGTGTATAGTCTGGTGATATTAAATTCACACTGTTGTGCAGCCATCACCACTGTCCATCTCCAGAGTTCTTTTCGTTTTGTAAAACTTAATATCCAGTCATACAAACACTGACTCCCTACCTGCCTCCCCCCGTGCCTGGCACCCACCTATCCTGACTTCTGTGTCTTTGATGAAGAGTCTGGGTAACTGAAGTACACGGTGTGAGTTCTTGTTGTAACTGTTGGTAATCAGTGAATCATTTTCTCTTTTCTCACATCTGTCACCTTGTCTGTAACTGCTTCAGGTCGTATGTTTTATATTTACTTGAAGCAGAAGGACTTTCTGAATAAAGAATAACTGCTTGTCATCTCTTCATTTGGAAGAGGAATTCATAACCTTCACCAATATTTTTACTAGGAATTTTGACAAGTAAAAAATAACTGAATTGAGTTTAATTTTTACCTGTATGTCTTGAGCAGTAACTTTAAGTTACTTTTTGTGGTGGCGTTGTCAAAATTTAAAAAACAAATCTGCTTTGGTGCAGTGATTTCGTGACAGTCATTAGTGATCTAAAGGTTCTCTATATCATCAGTGGTTTGGTCTTGATTTTTGAAACATTTGGTATCTACAAGTTCATCACATAAATGAATACCATAATAATATGGACCAAATGGTGTATATTCATTGAGTCTTAGCCATTGTGCAAAGTACTTTACATATGCTGTTCCACTTCTAGAAATCCTACAGCACAGCAGTCTTTGTTTTAATATGAGAGGCCCCACCACCTCCTACCACACCCCATTCCAGCGTACGCTCTTTAACAAGAAGTGGGCAAATGAGGAGTTTTGTGAGAGAATGTGCTCTCTAGAACATAAGTTTGAGGATCGCTGTGATAGGAGGTAAAGTGATACAAACGAAGCTTAATGGGAGGGAGAGAACAATCCAAATCTAAATACCCAAGAGTATGGTCTTTTTGAGTAATCAAGTCTTAGCTGTATTATTTTAAACGTGTCGTACCGCCGTAAGGAAAGATCTTATCGCACATGTGTGTGCCTGTTACGAATAATTTTTCAGGCAGAAAATTCTTGAAAAGTTTATTGTGAAAATGCTGTATTATACTTAATGCAAAAGTTATTTACAAGTGTAAATAGTCTGTATGTTTACTTGGATGTTAAAAAGTATTTGTGTAGTAGTTCATTATTTAGTAGGGACATTTAGTATATTGTTAGATACTTATTTACCTCAATTTTACAACTAATCTATGTGGAACTAATAAACATTTAGACATTTAGTCTTTCATTGTATTATATTTTATATTCAGTAGTAAAAGGTTAAATGTTTGCCTAATTTTACATGAATTTAAAGAAATTACAAAGGTAATGGGATACTGTTAAGTCCACATTTTTCAGGCATCCTAGGACTCCTCTGTTCTTCAGTGTTGAGAGGAATATATCTCACAGATCACATTATATTGGAAAAATGTGTATTGATGAAAACTTGTGTGGTGTTTCATTTATTTTGTGAACTGAATAATATTTAAATATAGTAGGTTACCTAATTTTGTTTTAAATAAATGCTTTTGTAGTTCACATTACTCCATAATTACTGTTTCATAAGATTACATTAAAATGTTGTATTTTCTGACAATAGGTAGAATGTTTTAATATCTCGTTCATTAAACATTGTTCTTTATGGAAACATAAATATTGTTCTTTATGTTTTAGACACTTGCTAGGTAACAATTACTGAAGCAAGTGAAAGGTGACAGAAGAAAGTAAGGATAGGTGCCGTGGAATAATATATTGCATTTGAGTTAAGATTACTTTTGAAGTTTTAACACTGATTTCAGATTTATTCTGATTTGTAACTTTGTGATTTTATTATGTTCATCACATGAGGATTTTTAAAAACAACTTTGTTGTGATTAATACTTTTTTACGTTCTTCAGATATTATCTAAGTATTTAGTGAAAGGTAGACCCGCTTAAAAATTTTAATATTTTCCCCAGTTTGATATGCTTACATGCTAAGTAAAGTTAAAATATAACGAGGGAAGAATCTTCTTACCTAGGTAGGCATGTATCATGTAAACACAAGAATATTCAAAATTTCTGGGGTGCCTGGGTGGCGCAGTCGGTTAAGCGTCCGACTTCAGCCAGGTCACGATCTCGTGGTCCGTGAGTTCGAGCCCCATGTCAGGCTCTGGGCTGATGGCTCAGAGTCTGGAGCCTGTTTCTGATTCTGTGTCTCCCTCTCTCTCTGCCCCTCCCCTGTTCATGCTCTGTCTCTCTCTGTCCCAAAAATAAACGTTGAAAAAAAAATTAAAAAAAAAGAATATTCAAAATTTCTAATGGATTTGTGCGAAGTTAGTCACCTAATGCTAATTCTCACAATTGGGATTAAAAAATGCTAAGTTTGTTTTTGTTGTTGTTGTTTTTTAATCAGGAAGATACAGGGATTTATAGCAGGAGAATCTGTCATAAATATATTTTAATTTGCTGTGTATTGACATTAGGTCCTTTGAGAAGTTCACCTTCCAGGCAGTTTTAGAAAGCCAGGTTCTATCATCTACACCATGCTTGTGGCAGCACCATTTTCTTAAGAAGGTGTCACTTAGTGAACATCTACTTTACTAGGCAGTTATACTCTGGTTCAGTCTTCGCTACAGCACAAGGAGAGAAGTGTTATTACGGTATGATTATATGATAAGTTACATTGTTACAGTACAGTTGTAAGTACCCTGTGACTTACAAGGAGACAGCTGGACCCAGTGGGTTAAGTACCAGTGCCGGAGGTCACACAGCATACATGATCAAATGGGTTTTGAGTTCAAGTTTATGACTTATACTCTATTTGGCTGCTGTTTCCCTAAAACCTACCAACTACTGGGCTCTTTTTACTGTTATACCTTCATCCTCCAAATGTACGTTTATAATCCTGAAAAAGCACAGAGTAATAAAAGAATTTAACACTATGCCTACTCTCCTTACAAAAAGTAGGAGGTGGGAAGAAAGGACTGTTAGGTACCTCCTGGTAATCAGAACTTTCCAAATGCAAAGTTCTGGTTAATTCCAATCTCTCTGGTAAATGACAGCTAGTAATCTGAGAGCAGGCATCAATGATTGGCTCATCGTCTTGCTGTAACTATCGGCAGTCACACTATGAAGATAACTTGGTGCAGGTGTTGGGGCCAACTTACAATCTTCATTTTAATACTTACATATAGAAGAGAAATGTCTGAGAATTTTCAGAATTCACTCCAACAATAGAGTGTTCTTGCTATATTAGAGGGACAAGTCATTGTCTTGAGGAAGCCTTTAGCATTCCCTTTGCTAAATAAGTTCAATTTGGATGGAAGTAGCTAATTTCTTGGAAGTAGCTGTAAGTACTGAGGCTTCAGAATTCAGTAGGTGTTTACTATTATCTAAAATAGGGGCGCCCGGGTGGCGCAGTCGGTTAAGCGTCCGACTTCAGCCAGGTCACGATCTCGCGGTCTGGGAGTTCGAGCCCCGCGTCAGGCTCTGGGCTGATGGCTCAGAGCCTGGAGCCTGTTTCCGATTCTGTGTCTCCCTCTCTCTCTGCCCCTCCCCCGTTCATGCTCTGTCTCTCTCTGTCCCAAAAATAAATAAACGTTGAAAAAAAAATTAAAAAAAAAAAATAAAGTAATATGAGAACCATAGGGTGAAGAGAGACCTAGATGAATGGAGTTGTAGCCTGCACAGATCCAGACCATCCTGATACTCGTCAGAAGGGATGTTAGAGTGGGATATTAAACATGGTTTTCCCATTTAATGGCTGTAGAAGGATTTTTAGGAAGAAGGCTTAATGAAAGGGTGAGCATGGAAACCATCTTGGCTTGAAAGCTGTTGTGAACTTTTTAGTTTTTTTTGTAGATTCTTATCTGCCTGTTGATTTTTTTTTCCATCTCAGAAATGCACCTGAGAAATGGTGTCTGCGAGATCAAGTCCTTAATTTTTGGGTTTTGACATGCCGCACGTCTACTTTACCCGATCTTTTCAGTAGGAACAAGTGAGATTAATGTATTTGGGATTTCCACTGATACCATATTTAATTTTTCAGGCATTTTATTTATCATTAGAGGTGTTGTCTTTTTAAATTATAGAGTACATAAAGTTTAAGGTGATTTATTTTTCTATTGTACTTATAATTTAACCTGTTTTTTAAGTTTATTTTTGAGAGAGAGGCAGAGAGGGGGAGAGAGTGTGCACGTGCACACAAGTGGGGGAAGGGCAGAGAGACAGAAGGAAAGAATCCCAAGCAGATTTCCACGCTGTCAGCCCAGAGCCTGAGGCGGAGCTCGATCTCACGAACCGTGAGATCATGACCCCAGCCGAAATTAGATACTTAACTGAGCCACCCAGGTACCTCTACATATTTCTTATATTTTAAGACATTTAATATGTAATGTCAAAAACCTGTTATCTCTTTTTTGAAATACCTTCTTAGTTTACTACTCTGCACACCTGTATTAACACAATTTTAAGAAGTGTCTTGTAATCTCTAGTCATGTTGGATTGTTTCAGGTAAGAAACTTCTGTTTGAATAATTTGAAACTTAAATTTTATTTTCTGGGGATTATTAGAACTAGCTTCTAGTCCCCATTATTTTCAGGTGAACAACCTGAAACAACCACAAAGCTGAACAACCACGAAGCCGGTTTAAAGTTAGGCTTTCTCTTGTCTCCCTACTTCTGTAGAAGCCAGGGTACACGGCAGCTGGTTTTTAGATGGGGAGGAAGCAGCCCTTTGCACACTTCATTTCCTACGGGTCCCCGGCTTCTTACTGCTTTTTCTAGTTCTACATCATGTGACAACACACAGCTTTTAGAGTGTGTTGTCATATTTTCTTACCTATAAATAATTTTCTCAGTTTTAGAGTACCAGATATGTTCAAAAGCAATTATTAAATTGCTGTTGTTAGAACTCCATTTTTTCCCCCAAGAGAACACTTTTAATAAAATGAGGCACAATGTTTAATAAGGCAAAAATTCACACAGAGGGTTAATATAACATCACATTCTCGTGTGTCCTGTGGGGAAAAAAGGAGGTATAGAATTGAAATAGCTTAAATTTTTTTAGAGCCTTTACCATTACAAAGTAATACATAAATTTGATGTACCTAACTATCTTGTTCTGAAAATAAATTTTTTTAAAAAATATTTATTTATTGTTAAGAGACAGAGTGTGAGCAGGGAAGGGGCAGAGAGAGAGGGAGATACAGAATTCGAAGCAAGCTCTAGGTTCTGGGTTGTCAGCACAGAGCCTAATGTGGGGCTCAAACTCATGAACCGTGAGATCATGACCTGAGCCAAAGTCAGATGCTTAACCGACTGAGCCACCCAGGCGCCCCTGAAAAGAAAATTGCTGAATCGTGTTGCTGAATTACATTTATTATCATAAAGTTTTAAATATCTATATATTTATAGATATTCTTAAGTCACAAGATTTCAAATACATAAAATTAAGAAATCAGACACTGAAAAGTAATTTGACTAAAGTAAAAGTACATATATTTTCCATAGGCGGACCTCAGGCAGTCAGGTCTCTCCATGATGATATTGTTGCAAGGTGATTGTTGAAGTTAATATTCCTTCTCAACATACACCACATCAGTGACCACATCAGTGTCAACCATTTAAATTTAAAAGGATTGTCTTGAAATATCAGTTGTAGACAGAAGAACTAACCAATTTAGTAATGTTTTTGTAGGACCAGCAATAGCACTTTTAATCTTCTCTCAGTTTCTTTTAACTACAATTTAGAATAAAACAGTTGTATCCCATTTATTCACAGCCAAAGAAAGTAAGTTCTGCTGAGTGCCCATAGTCAATCCAACCATGGCTTTCTGGTACAATGGTATATAAATAACCTTCATTAAAGGTTAAAACTAGTAAGTTTTAATATTTACTAGATTGAATACTGTACCTTAGGACAAATTGAGACTGTCAAGTCCCAGGTAAAAGTCTAGTAGCACCCACATCAGTATTACCCTGTGAGTGTTCAATAATGTTTGGTGTTAGTGAACTGGTATTTTCTACCTCAATTCTTAATATGGACCATAGAGAGAAAAATGGAGATGTTGACATGAAAAATGTTAGAACATAGCCCCTTGCAAGCTAGTGTTACAAAGACACCACTTACAAAATATCCTAGGCTTTACAGCAATAAAATCTTTGTATCATGTTATTGATTCGAAGTTGGTTAGAAGGCCTAAGATATTTTGTGAGTGCTTTCTAACCAACTTCATATGAATTGTATTTTAAATAGCATCGTCTTCTAGAGTTTCACCTTGAAGAATAGAGTGGGGATGTTAGACGGGTGTAGGACCAGGAGTCAGTGTTTGCTCTTCAGTAGAGGTGCCGCTTCCTAGAATGATTCTGAATACTGTAAATAATAGGAGCAGGATCACAGGAAGTTTGATTTATAGGAAGTAATTGAGAAAAATCTGAATTCTTTCATATGAAATGCTGAACTGAATGCTGGCTGTTGCAGCATCTGCCCTCCGTGTCCTGGACCGCGGGTGGCAGGAGGCTCTGCTTCTGGTCTCTTCCCTGCGCTGAGGCCTGGAATCTGTTACCAGGCAGTGCACGGAGGTCTCTGTGAATGTGTCCTTCACTTTCTCCCCTGGGGACTACGACAACCCTGTCATTCAGGAAATTTTGGAGTCCACTCTTATGCCCTGCTGTGCTTTATGTAAAACTTCTTTAGCCAGTAATTGTTTATCCTTCCAACAGTGGGTTTTTGTTTTTGTTTTGCTTGTTTTCAGTGAGCAAGTATATTGGTTAATATTAATAATAGTTCGTAACCTTTGGTTGGGTATCCACCTTTCACTTCCTCATTCCACTGCCAATGGTGAAGTCAACTCAAAATTTACTTGACAGTTTGTGGGCATTTACGTTCTCCGCTGAGTCTCGTCTTCACCTTACTGCCAGCCGTCAGTGATTTGTCCCTCAGTTGAACTGCATTAGCCTCAGCTGGTTCGTATTCTGTTGCTTGTTTTTATTTAAACTTGACCCCATAATCATCTTGCCAGTTCCTTGACCTGAGAACCCTGACGGAGATTTTGGTATAATTCCTAGTATGGTGCTGTACATGGTACGTGGAGGTGGACAAGACTGCCTGCGTACTGTAGGCACTACACCACCATCTGGGCTCTAAAGCCTGCTGGATTTCTCAGCTGAGCTCATTTTCCACTTTCTGTCCTGACTTACTAGAGCCCTTTCTCCTGGGCGAGAGCAGGCTTGTGTGGGAAGTAACATGCTGCACCTGCCGTCCTCTTCACCTGTGCTCTGCACATCTGCCCTCCAGAAGCCTCTCACCTGCCGTCAGACACATTTGACATCTCCCACCACCACAGAATAACACAGAACAGCAGACATCGTGCTGAACTGCACACCTGCTCTGGTTTTCTTCTCTCCTGTACTAACCTTTCTGAGCACCCGCCAAAAGAACCGTTTCCCCCTTTGTTTCTCCACTTCTTCTAGTCCAGTGTCCTCCACCATCGGGTGATCGAAGCTGCTCCAGCGAGGTCACGGTGACGTGACCTGTCGGGCTTCATTCTGTGGTTGTGAGGCACGGTTGACCATCCCCTCCTTGGTTTCTGAAATGCCACACTCTTGAGCTTCTCTTGAGCACCTCTGACTGCTGCTTCTGTGTTTGCCAGATGCTGCTGCCCTTTCTCCTCCTCTTTCTCCTCTTTATTTTAGAGGGAGACTGTGCTCAATCCCCCAACCCTGGGATCAGGATCTGAGCCGCAATCAGGAGGCAGACGCTCAACCGACTGAGCCACCCCTGCACCCCCGAGATGCTCTTCTGCCTAGAAGTGAACGTGAGGTGCCCCTGTGCTCTGCCCTTGGAACCCTGTTCTTCTCCTGCCTGGCTCCCTCCAGAGTCTCATCCCTGCTCATGGTCTGTTATCATCAACATGGTGGTAGTTACTGTATCAGCTTAGATGCTTTCAGTTCAAACTCGGAAAAGACCGTGGCTCACACTGGAAGTCCAGGGATAGGACGGACTGTGGGTCCTCCTGTCAGCAGCTTGGAGTCCTGTCTTTCCCTTGTGCAGTCACCCCTGCCCCCAGCAGCAGCTTTATTCTGAGACTAGTGCCCCTCATGGTTGCAAGATGGCTGCATCACGTCTAGAACTACCGATACTCAGAGAAGGAGGAGGCTGTTTTTTAGGGGCAAGGGCATCTGTCCTAGAAGTAGAAGTGAGGAGGGTGGAATTACTATGACTGATACTGAATAACCCTCCTAGCCAAAAAGCTGTTGGGGAACTAATCGCTTTCTTTGGCTGGACAATTCTTCAGTGACTTCCCAGTGTCTTACGTTATAGTCTCGAATCCTTCATAATGGCTTATGAAGCTCCTCGCTGCAGTCTGGCTCATGCACACAGTACCACCTTTGATGCTACTCTTCCTTTGCTTCAGCCTTGCTGGCTAATTTTAAATGTCTGGAGGCTTTGGGTTAAATGTCACTTCTTCAGGGAGAGATGCGGGACCACAACCTCTTCCAAAGTGCTTCCATACTTTTTTTTTTTTTTTTTTTTTTTAGTATTTTTTAATGTTTATTTTTGACAGCGAGAGAGATGGAGCATGAGCGGGGGAGGGGCAGAGAGAGAGGGAAACACAGAATCCAAAGCAGGCTCCAGGCTCTGAGCCCTCAGCACAGAGCCTGACGTAGGGCTCGAACTCACAGACCACGAGATCATGACCTGAGCCGAAGTCGGACGCTCAACCGACTGAACCACCCAGGCGCCCCATACTTTTTTTTTTTTTTTTTAAAGTATGTACAACGTGGGCCTTGAACTCAGTCCCTAAGATCAAGAGGTTCCTGAGATCAAGAGCTGCACACACTCCACTGGTGGAGCCCCCTGGGCATGTCTGGCTGCAGCCATTTCTAAAGCTGATGTGATGGGATTATTTTAGAAAACAATGTGCCTTCATTAACCACAGTTAATAATTACATACTTCTAGGAGTACTAAGCACAGGCCAGAAATGTGAATGAGACTAAACCTTTTTTGACACCTTTCTTCAGGGTTGCAGGAAACACATTTTAACCAAACTAAAACTCAGAGTACTTTAGGAACAGAGGTTGTATTAAAATAACGGGTATTTGGCGCTTCAGCTGTGGAAAGTGCTCATCAGTGTCTGTTGTTGTCTGTGTCCTCTCTTGCCATACACTTTGCTACGTGTAAGGTAGTGGTTAAGATTTCATAGTTTCTGGAAGATGTAATAAAACATGGAATTCAAAGATATTATAAGCTTTGATATGTTTATTACATCCATTCAATATAAAAAACAAGACAAGAATGTGTGTTACCCAGGCCTGCTCAGAGGTTAGGTGTCAGCTGAAATGCATTCTTCTCTCGATGTTTGCCGCTGTTGCAAGAGTGCGTGCTGGGAGCCCGCGTGCCACTGTCTCCCCCTGCTTTGTGTGTTTGCGATCTGTGATCTGCAAAATGGTCCCATAACTTCTTAGTTCCCCTCTTGTCATTCATTATAATAAAATTCACGTACAGTAAAATAAGATTTGCTCCTTCATGAGAGTAAAATATCCTTAAGTGGACTGCTAAATAATTGAGGGTTCAAAAATTTTTTTTTAATGTTTATTTTTGAGAGAGAGACTGTGAGAGCCAGGGAGAAGCAGAGAGAGAGAGAGACAGAATCTGAAACAGGCTCCAGGCTCTGAGCTGTCAGCACACAGCCCGATGTGGGGCTCGAACTCATGAACTGGGAGATCATGACCTGAGCCGAAGTCGGACACTTAGCTGACTGAGCCACCCAGGCGCCCCAAGGATTTTAAAAAATTCTCATCGAGGGGCGCCTGGGTGGCGCAGTCGGTTGGGCGTCCGACTTCAGCCAGGTCACGATCTCGCAGTCTGTGAGTTCGAGCCCCGCATCAGGCTCTGGGCTGATGGCTCGGAGCCTGGAGCCTGTTTCTGATTCTGTGTCTCCCTCTCTCTCTGCCCCTCCCCCATTTATGCTCTGTCTCTCTCTGTCCCAAAAATAAATTAAAAAAAAAAAACACGTTGAAAAAAAATTCTCATCCAGTCTCATGTAATCAGAATCTACACAGTGGAAAAGTTCACCTGCAAAGTTTGGTCTAATTTCATGCATTAAAGAGATGATATTTTATAGGCAAATGTATTAGGAAGAAAGAGAGATCTGTATAAACCGATTAAATTCCTTCAAAGATTTATTTGTTTTAAAGTTTATTTTGAGAGAAAGAGCGTGTGGTAGCAAGTCAGGGAGGGCTAGAGAGAGAGAATCCCAAGCAGGCTCCACACTATCAATGCAGAGCCTGACATGGGGCTCAAACCCAGGAACTGTGAGATAATGACCCGAGCTGAAACCGAGTTGGATGCTTAATTGACTGAGCCACCGAGGTGACCCTTCATTCAAACATTTATTAAGCGATAGGTGTTACTTGTAGTATAAGCTCTCTACAGCGGATGACATGGACCTTCCTGTTGTCCCTCTGCTGTTGAACTCCTTAGCACAGTGCTGATGTGTACCTAAATAGTTCATACTCTGTCGCTTCTGAAGTACAGAATTGTCATGTGTCCTTCAAAGTTGATGTTTACCAGTGTACAATCTGCAAATTATGACAGATTCCTCTTGGAAAAAAATATTTGAGAAACGACGCCTTCTGGTTAACTTAGCATGGGCTGGTATGGTTGCTGTGTTGTAAATAATGGCTTCAAAAAATAATTCTCGACACAAACATTATGACCCTGTTCATAGTTTTTTAAGTTCCTGAAAGACCGTGATCATGCCATTTTAACTGACTTGTTAGGAAATAATGTTATGAGTGAGTTATAGGACAGGGAATACTCTGCCATGGTGGCAATGATCAGCCTTGGCTGTATATCTAACTGGAAAGCTCATAAAAGCTTTGGTTTTCTTCATCTCCCTGCTTAAAATGGTTTGCAGGATGTTCACTTTATCATGTTATAAAAATGACTATTTAAAACCTCTGAAAAGTAAAGATTACAATTTATTATAATTATAGTCCATCTATTTATTCACAGTAATGTTGTGTCAGGTCACCACAGACAGGGAATTCACCAACATTGATCCTTTGCTTCTGAGGGAAAAATACAGGGTTACGTTCCTGCTAGCCCTCTGCTCACGTTTTTGTAAACCGAAATGCCATTTCTGTTCTACAGTGTCATTTGCTAAAATCCTTAAAAAACAAGCCAGTATATGCAGGCAAATTTAACCTTTTTTCATATGGTGTCACTTTTTGAAACATGGCAGGCAGCCAGCACTACCTGAGGAGGATCTAGCGTTTTCTTGACCCCAGCAGGTAACTGGTCTGTAAATTTCTTGGACTTTCGCCTCAGAACAATGCTGTCCGCTACACTTTTTGATCTGTTATCATCTCCTGGATCCATGAATGCAGCTGCTTTTCCATCTTTTGAGCACCGTAGGTGTTACCGTAGCACTTTCCGGAGTAGCCTCAGGCACGAATGGGTGCACTTCTCCTGCCTGGTTCTGGGTGACGGGGCAGGTGAGTTGTTAGGGACAGCCCTGTGACCGGCTGCCTGAATGAGGCCTACCTGACACGCGCACCCTCTCCAGGAGGCAGCCACAGCCCGCTGTGCTCAGGAGCCCTCGCTTAGACTGTTCAAGCTGGGAGATCACCAACAGAACGCAGAAATGCAAAAAACATGCATTAAGTAGACTGCAGAAAGGGCACTGTTTACTGTCTGGGCTGGAACAGGAGGCGGAATGGGAGCTGGGAAAGTGTCCTGTCCTGAGTGACTGTGGCCACAGGTACGGATTTCAGCAAGAGGGGAGTTCACACGTGTGAGTTCTACAGATGATGAGAATCTGCCGTAGGTATGTATCTGAAGTCTTTCTGTGTCAGGGTTTTTATGTTCGTTTCATGTTTGTATCTTTTATTTTTACCCGAAAGTTCATGGCTACAAGTGAAATCTGAGAAAATTCCTCTTATTTTGACTTCCTTTAATTGGACATCTTTTCCTAGTAGTTTTATCTGTAGAGAACACAGATAAGCACTTGTGTAGAAAAGGGTTACGTGTGTTAAAAAAAAATGTGAAGACATGTTTGGCCTCAGTGGCAATCTTAAGAAAAGCAAAATAAGATAGGATACAGTTTTTGCACTTTTGGTTTTGATTGAAAATGAAAACGAGTCGTTGGAGCGTGTGGCTCTTGATCTTGGGAGTGTGAGTTCGAGCCTCATGTTGGGCATGCAGAGATTACTTAAAAAAGAATGAAAAGACCAAAAAATCTAGAGAGGATAACTGATATCCATAGTGGTTAGAAATCTAAAAACTCATACCCTTCATTTAGAGGAGAACTCCTACCCTCTTACAGCATGACCCTGGGAAACCATCTGTCATCAGGGTGGTGGTCTGATATTTGGTGGATATTTAAAACAGCTTTTAAAGCAAAAGCGCATCTTTTAAGAAACATGCATACTGGGAAGAGGTTAGTGGGTCAGTGGTGAACAGTAAGGGAGGAGATAGAAAATTAACAAAAGTCAAGCACACATATGTAAAAAGCATGTCTGATTTGCAACCTGAGCTCACCACAGGACATGTGGCAATGTCTGGAGACCTGGGACATTTTTGACTGTCATGCCTTAGGAGAAATTATTGGCATCTAGTAGGTAGACGTCAGGGATTCTGCTAAGAGCCCCACGGCACAGACACCTGCTCTGTGACACCCCGAGGTAGGTAGGTAGGTGTCTCTGCGCATGGTGACGACCCTGGGTTATTAGGGAAACGTGTTTGCTATCTCTACATGCTGTCTAAGCAGCTAGACTGTATCTGATAGATGTTTGATTGCCAGTCACCCTGCTTTAAGGAAATTTTAATGCTTAAAAAAAAAAATCATCATCAGGGGCACCTGGGTGGCTCAGTCGGTTAAGCAGCTGACAAGCTCAGGTCGTGATCTCATGGTTCATGGGTTCGAGCCCCGCGTCGGGCTCTGTGCTGACAGCTCACAGCCCGCTTCAGATCCTCTGCCTCCTTCTCTCTCTGCCCCTTCCCTGTACTCTTTCTCAAAAATAAATTAAAAACATTAAAAAAAAATCATACTTATTTGGAAGATTTATACATCTTGTTTTTAATTATTTTAAGTTCCGGTATAGTTAACATACAGTGTTATGTTAGTTTCAGGTGTACAATATCATGACTCAACAGTTCTTACATGTCTTGTTTTTAAATAAGGATAAACTATTTTTGTATTTTAGTTGTTTTACTTATGAGTCCTGTAACAGTAACTCTTTGGAAAAGCTTTTATCCTTGCCACGTGATTAATTTCTTAAGATAAATATAATCAGATATGATACATACTTTAGCTTAAAGACTCTTATTTAAATAAAAAAAACCCCAACTAGTGCTGTCACGTTTAGATAGTGTGAAAACCATACATTTGGAAGTAGATTGGTGGATTATATTCTTTTGAGAGACAGCATAGTATGGTCTGCATTTTCATCACTATCCAGCACATGACTCAGAGTACTTACCTAGTAAAATCACAGATTTGAGCCAGATTAGGAATACAAACAAAAAATACCTTCATATTAATATTTTAGGTTATGTAGGTACAGATCTTTTCATTGATATTTGAAACTTGACAGTATATAATCTGACATTTCTTTGATATTTTTTGGTGGTAGAAGAGGATATTATAAAGAGTTTTAAGTTTTTTTAAACTGAATTTTATAATTAATTGTTATTTTCTGTTATTAAGGATCAGCTACTATGTACAGTATTGAGTGTTTGATACCTAGGTCTTGGGAACTTGAGGAAAGTAATTTAGATTTAAAATACATGGCAGGGGGTGCCTGTGTAGCTCAGTTGGTTAAGCGTCTGACTTCGGCTCAGGTCATGATCTCACGGTCCGTGAGTTTGAGCCCCCGTTGGGCTCTGTGCTGACAGCTTGGAGCCTGCTTCAGAATCCGTGTCTCCCTCTCTCTCTGCCCCTCCTCCACCTGTGTGCTCTCTCCCCCTCTGTCTCAAAAATAAGCATTAAGATTTAAAATCTGTGGCAAAGGGGCACCTGCGTGGCTCAGTCAGTTAAGCATCCAACTTTTGGTTTTAGCTTAGGTCATGATCTCACGGTTCCTGAGTTTGAGCCCCACATTGGGCTCCTTACTGACAGTGTGAAGCCTGCTTGGGATTCTCTGTCTCCCTCTCTCTGTCTCTGCCCCTCCCCTGCTTGCTCTCTCAAAAAATAAAGTTAAAAAAATATATATATCTATATATCTATATATGTGTGTGTGTATGTGTGTATGGCAAAATGTTAATTATTAAAGCACAGAAGACTCATGTAATTCTACTTTTGTAAGACTCCTCACGTGAATAAGCTGTGTCCTTTGGCTTCTGTGACTTGTGTTTTAAGTGCGCAGTTCAGTGGTTTCTAGCACATTCTCAAGGTGGCGCAGCGCTTTCACTCTCTAGTTCTAGAGTATTTTCACACCCCAGAAGGAAACCCCAAATCCGTTAACATATTCCCCATTCACCTCTCCCAGCCCGGGCAGCCCCTCCTCTGCTTGCTGTCTCTGTAGATGGGCCCATTCTGGATGTTTCCTGTCATTGGGGTCCTAGGGCATGTGGCCTTTTGAGTCTGGATTCTCTCACTGAGCATCGTGTTCAAGGTTCACCCATGTAACAGATGTCCGTACTTCCTTCCGTTTTATGGTTCAGGAGTTTTCCGTTGTATGAGCAGTAACCTAGTAGATAGACCATATTTTATTTATCCAGTCATCAGTTGATGGATATTTGCGTTGTTTTCATTTTTTGTCTGTTACGAATCACGCTGCTGTGTCTATATCCGCACAAGTTTTGTTGGACATAGGTTTTTCTTTTTGATTGAGATCTAATGGCCATAACAAGGTGTACTGTGTGTTGATTTGATACCTTATGTATTTCCATATGATTGTACCATGGAGGTAGCCAACACCTCTATCACATTTCATAGTTATGATTTCTGTTGTGGTAAGAACACGTAAGATCTGACTGCTCAGCAACTTTCAAGTGTATGATATAGTATTGTTAACTGTAATTACAGTGCTATGCATTACACCCCCAGAACTCATTTATCTTCGAATTGGAAGCTTATACCATTTGACCAACATCTCTCCAATTCTCTTGGTCATTTGCCTAGAAAAATTGCTGGGTCATATGCCTCCTCTCGAGAAACTGCCACACTATTTTCAAAAGCCACTGCATCATTTTACCTGCCCACTAGCGTTGTGTGAGGATACAACTTCTCTCCATCTTAGCTGGCACCTGCTTTTGTCTTGTTTTTTTGAGTAGAGTTTTCTTATGAGTGTCAAGTAATATCTCACTTTGGTTTTGATTTGCATTTTCCTAGTGATCCGATGATGTTGGGCGTCTCTTCATGTGGTCGTTGGTCATTTGTTTATCTTCTTTGGGGAAATGTCTCCTTATATCCTGATATCTTTTCGTATCATTGCCCATGTTTTAAGTGGGTTGTCTTTTTATTATCAAATTGTAAGAATTTTTTTTGTAGAGTATGCATAGAAGTCCTTTTTCAGATATATGATTTACAAATAGTTTTTGTCTTGTGGATTGTCTTTTCACTTTCGTGATGGTGTGCTATGAAGCAAAAAAGCTTTTAATTTTCATGAAGCCCATTTCTTGGTTGCCTTTTCACATGACCCCTCGTTCTTTTTTATACCTGCTTTGTACTCCACTGGGTGGGTGCCCCATGCGATGTTTAACCAGTCCCCTATTGATTTAATATTACAGATAGTGCTATAATAAATGGCTTTTTGCGCATATCATTTGTGATTGTGTCAGTGATATTGCTAGCCCAACTAGTAAATGCATACATGATTTTGGTGGTTACTGCCACCTTCCTCACATGAAGACTGTGGTGTTTGTGTTCTTACCAGCAGGGTGTGAGGAGGGTTGTTGCTGTGCTGCTGTACAGCAGAGGATATTGCCAGGCTCTTCTACTTCCAATAGTCTGATAGGTGAGAAATGGTAAAATGGAGTCTCAGATTACTCTTCTAAAAGATTTTCGTAAGCATTTGGGACTAAATCTCAACTTTCTATCTTGATGCATTAATCTCTTTTCATGTGCCAGTCCCGCACTTATTAATTATATTTACTAATAATTAGTTATGTATTAATTCCTGGTAGGGTTAGCTCTTCCTCATTGTTTTTCTTTTTGTGAAAATTCTTGCTATTCTTCCTAATGAAGTTTTATGAAACCGTTTTCTTTCTTAAGAAAATAATTTTGAATATTTGATTGAAATTGTATTAACTTCTAAATTAACTTAGAAAGAATTGGCATTTTGATGATCTTGAGCCTTTCTACCTGAGAACATGGTATCTTTCCAGCTATTCAATTATACATTTGTGTTTTTCAGGAGCATGTTATAACTCTCACCATATTGGTTTGTGTATTTCTTTAAGTTTATGACTACTAGATACTTCATTGTTTTTAATCTTTTGTTATAAATGGGATATATTTTTGTTTCTTCTAAATTATGTATATGAAGACACTGCTGCATGTTAATTTTTTATCCTATTAAATAAAGTATTTTGATTGAATTTTTTATTCTTCTTAGTTTTCTGGATACATAATCATACCATCTGTGTGTGCAAATAGAGGTATTGCTACCTTCCCCCCCATTCCTGTTCCTCTAATTGCTTCCTCTTGTGTAACTGCACTGATAAGTACCTCCAGTGCAGTATTAAATGAGAACAATGTAGTGAGGACCCATAATTCTTTATTTACTCTAGCAGAGAATTCTCTGATAATTCATTAATGCTGACTTTGTTGCTACATGCATGTATATGTACACATAGTTCCCTCAATTCATTTTTTTTTTTACATGAATGGATGTTAAATTTTGTCAAGCACCTTTTCAGCATTTACAGAGGTGATCATATTCTTCTTAGCCCTTCTCACGTTAATTATGTTAATGTATTTCCTAATATTGAACCATCATTTCATTCCTGGAAAACTGCATTTATTTTAATGTGCTGTTTGGTTCTGTTTGCAAAAATTTTATTTAAGATTTCTGCAAGGATATCCATAAATTTATGTGTATTGTTTATTGTTTATAGTATAAGTTTGTGTGTTTATTGAATCTAAGAAATTCTCCATTTCACCCTGATCCTTCTTATGTTTCTCTCTGATGTGGACTGGATACTCTCCGGTTCTGCCTTAGAGCACTCACTCCAGGAATTTGCTGCCTGCTTCCTGTGTTCAGTCCTGTTTCCTAGATAGCACAGGGTTCCCGGGTCTTCCTTCATTATGGTGTATTTATTCATATTCATAGCTTCCTGAAAAGGGGTGCATAGGGCATTCTTTTCCGGGTTATGTGCAGATGGAAAATCTCTTCACAATAAATTCATCCTTCACTAGTTGATTGTTTGCATAGTTATAGAAATTTGGGTTGAAAATAATTTTTCCTCAGCATTTATAAGGCATTCTCCCATCATTTCCTAGCTTCTACATTGCTGTTGAGAAATCCGAAACATCTCAGACTATGGCAGCCTGGGGGCTCTGTTGCTTTCCGCTGGTGTTCTGACCTTTGAAGGCAGCGTGCTTTGGGCCTCCTCCCATTCCTGTGCTGGGCACCTGATGGGCCCTTTCCCCTGCACATGCCTGTCTTCATTGCTAGGTTCTTTCCTTGAATTATTTCTTGGATAACTTTCTCCCCTCCAGATACTCTTTCTGAAACTCTTGTTATTCGGATATTGTATCACCTATAAGATTTTCTCCTCTGGTCTCCTGTTGTGCATTTCTTGTCTTTTTCTTCAACTTTATGGGACATAGCCTAAACTTATCTTCTATTCCTTTAGTAGGGTTTGTTATTCATCATCTTTAAATATTTTCTCAATATTCCTGTTTACAATGTTCTATTTATGGGTTCATAGATACATTTTCTTTTCCATCTCTTTGATGATATTAGTTATGTGTATTTTGAAAATCTTTACTATTCTTGCATTTTTTGTTTAAGTCTCATGTCCTCCCCCACCTCCCCTGATTTTCTGTTTGCATGATACGACCTTTTTCTTTGTTTTATTGAGAAACTCTTCATCAGTGTCTGGTGATCCTTGGCTGTCTGTCCATATTTAAGGGTGAGGCACTAGAAAGATATTTGAAATTCTGTGTGTGGGCTTTACAATAAGGATGTCAGTGGGCCAGATGGCTGCTTCTTAGTTTCCCTCAGACATCAGTGTCTGTGATAATTTAATTTCTCCACAAAGTTCTCATCTGGCCTCTTGCCTGAGCCTGAGATTAGGTACCTGGAATTTAGTGGTAGAAAGGAGCTGCCAGGTATTTACAATTCATCGTGTGGCTTTTTATTGAACCTCCTGTTTTTCGCTTGTATATCACCACCACCCTTGTTGCTGCCAGATGCACTTTCTGGTTCTACCTATTCATAGCCTCTGTCTCCTGTTCCCTCAGGGATGAGGATGGGTGGATGTCTGATTGAACCTGCCTGACGGCACTACAGATGCAGGAGTCTAATGGCTTCTTATCCAGTCTATTAAGTAAGGCCATTTATTCAGCATCCCTGGTTATCCCAGCACCTGCTGCCTCCTGTTCCCAAATTTTCCTGGAGTTGTAGGCTGGTGGCTTGCTTCTCATTACTACACCCCTGTGTAAATTTGATCTTACACTCTTTGGCCAGAACATTTATAGTTCATTTATCTTCTTATATTTTTTCATTCTTTTGTAGAGTATATGTTCATCAAAGATATTTTTTTTGTTTGTTGCCTTTAGAGAAGGGGATAAAATAGAAAAATCTTTATTCTGTCATCTAAGGATTACTTTCTTAAATCAGATTGTTGCCTCTTCTATTCTTCTGAAGTTTAAAATCCTGTTTGTTGCTGCTGCCTATTGAAATTATGTGGAAATCCACACTGGTGTGGTCACTCTGGACTTCGGGTCTCAGCATACCTCTCTGTCTCTTTGCACATTACAGCCACTGTGCGTTCTGCCTTCCTCCATCCCAGGCTTTCTCACATGACCAGCTCTTTTTCATCATTCAGGTCTTACCTCAAATAGAATCTCCCTAATATTCTAGGATCATCAGGATTGGTTAGGTTATGCTGCCATAACAAGCAACCTCCACATCTCAGTGGCTTTAAAGAAGAGTGATTCTTGCCCATCTGACACGCCCCGTACAGATGGTCTGGGAACACTGCTGTGCACTGTCCTCATTCTGGGACGTAGGGTGACACAGCAGCCACCATCTGGCTTTACCCATGGCATAAAGAAAAAAGGGCATAGCCTATCAGAGAGAGAGAGAGGTTCTAAATCTTCCAAAATGGAATTGGTATAGATCCTTTTTACACAGATTCCATTCGCCAAATCTAGTTACGTGGCCAAACCTAATTTAAGGGCAGGGGGGGAGTTCAGTCCTACTAGTGCCAGGGACAAGAACTACAAATATCTGGTGAATGAACACTAATGACACTGCCATGGCAATGTGACCAGCCAGTGTAAAGCAGCTGTACTAGGCAGGGTTCTCCAGGGACACAGAACCCACAGGACGCATGCACGCACACATGTGGAGATTGGTTTTGCTCTTTGTTTATGGAGGCTGGGAGGTCCCCAAATCTGTAAGCTGGAGACAGGAAAGCTGGTGTTGCGTTCCTGTCCAAGTAAAGCCAGGGGAGCTGATGGTGTAAATCCCCGTCCCAAGTCAGAAGATGAGATGAGCTGACCAGCCACCCTAATAGGCCCAGGCCCCCCGTGGATTGGAGGAGGCCCGCTTTTGTGGGGAGGGAAGTCGCTTTACTGAGTGCACCCATTCAGATGTTGATCTCACCCAGAAACTGTCTAACCAGCCTTATGTGAAATTGACACGTAAAATTAATCGTCTCAGGGGGCGCCTGGGTGGCGCAGTCGGTTAAGCGTCCGACTTCAGCCAGGTCACGATCTCGCGGTCCGTGAGTTCGAGCTCCGCGTGGGGCTCTGGGCTGATGGCTCGGAGCCTGGAGCCTGTTTCCGATTCTGTGTCTCCCTTTCTCTCTGCCCCTCCCCCATTCATGCTCTGTCTCTCTCTGTCCCAAAAATAAAATAAACGTTGAAAAAAAAAAATTAATCGTCTCAGGAGGCCTCACCATTGCCTTTTATTTTCTTTGTAAGACTTGGCACTGTCTGAATTCATCTTGTTTTTATGTGTATTGTCTGCCCGCCCCCCCCTTTCTGAGTTGTCCACCACGTCCTGAGTACCTAGAGCAGTGCTAGGCAAACAGGCGCTCATAAACCTGTGTACGTGATGACCCAAAGGGTGATTTTTAACAGGAGCACGTCATGAAAGCCTTTGCTGCTGAAGAGACTACCGTAAGACTGCTTCTCTCTTTTCTTTCCTGCCCAGTAAACAAAATTAGGTATGCTTTGTGTGAACTGCTGTAGACAGCTAACAGTAGTTTCCTTTAATATTATAGAGTTAGTGGTTAAGTGTTCGAAACACTTTAGTAAAAGTAGTTAAGAAATCACCTCCCATTTGTAATGACATGGATGGAGCTAGAGAGTATTCTGCTAGGTGAAATAAGTCCATCAGAGAAAGACACATACCATATGATCTCACTCATGTAAATTTAAGAAACAAATAAGCAAAGGGAAAAAGAGAGGCAAACCAAGGTACACTGTTAACTATAGAGAACACACTGATGGTCACCAGAGGGGAAGTGGTTGTGGGATCAAGGATGCACTTGTTATGAGGAGCACCGGGTGATGTATGGTAGTGTTGAATCACTATATTGTACACCTGAAACTAATATAACACTGCCTGTTAACTAATTGGAATTAAAATAAAAACTTAAAACCACTTCAATTAAGAGAAAACAAAGTTATGCCAAGAATACAATGTATGTGCTTGTAACTTCATAAACTTAACTGATGACATCAGTTTATATCACTGGTTAAAATTTTCGTCCAGGGGCATCTGGGTGGCTCATTGGGTTAAGTGTCTGACTCTTGATTTCGGCTCCCATTATGATCTCCGGGTTTGGGAGATCAAGAAATGGGTCGGGCTCTGCACTGACAGCAGGGAGCCTGTTTGGGATTCTGTCTCTCTCTCTTTCCCTCTCCCTCTCCCTCCCTCCCTCTCCCTCCCTCTCCTTCCCTCTCCTTCCCTCCCTCTCCCTCCCTCTCTCCCTCTCTCCCTCCCTCTCCCTCCCTCTCCCTCCCTCTCCCTCCCTCTCCCTCCCTCTCCCCCCCTCTCCCTCCCTCTCCCTCCCTCTCCCCCCCTCTCCCCCCCTCTCCCCCTCTCTCCCCCTCTCTCTCCCTCTCTCCCCCTCTCTCTCCCTCCCTCCCTCCCTCCCTCCCCCTCCCTCTCCTCCCTCCCTCCCCCTCCCTCTCCCTCCCTCCCCTCCCTCCCCTCCCTCCCCTTCCCTCTCCCTCCCTCCCCTCCCCTCTCCCTCCCTCCCCTCCCTCCCCTCCCTCCCCCTCCCTCTCCCTCCCTCTCCCTCCCTCTCCCTCCCTCTCCCTCCCTCTCCCTCCCTCTCCCTCCCTCTCCCTCCCTCTCCCTCCCTCTCCTTCCCTCTCCCTCCCTCTCCCTCCCTCTCCCTCTCTCTCCCTCTCTCTCCCTCTCTCTCCCTCTCTCTCCCTCTCTCCCTCCCCTTCATCTGCTCATGCTAACTCTCTCTCTCTTTCTCAAAATAAATAAGTAAACATTTACAAAAAATTTTCCTTGGCCCAACAATGTAGAAATGCAGTTAGTGGTGTTGTCTAAAAGCAAATATTTATACCTCTTTGCTATATATTTTTGTGAGATACTTGTATGTCTTTGCTTTATAAGGAGAGAGACATTTATGTTCTATTTAATTAATTTTACATTATGAAATGTTTAAAAAAAAGTCTTTATTCTCTTTCAATCTTTTATATCTTACCAGTTCTTTTTGTGCCTGTACCAATCACTAGTTACTAGTTTTACTCCCTCTTGTTTGCAGATGACATTCTTATGAAAGGAAGTTTGTTTTTTCCTTGAATAAAAAGTTTTCACATTTCACAAAATTTAAGCTGTTTATATTTATGCTGTTATAAGAACTGTTAAATACTGGAGGTTTTAATAAAATTTTCTGTACATTAATATCAGTTGGATTTGGACACATTACCCACTTTGGGTAAAATTGAAATTGTTTAAGGCAAGGCAGAAAAACTAACAGTTTGGGTTTCACACTGCAGTTCCCAAATTTTTAGATGAAGATGATATGCCCATTTTGTTTAATAAATTATTTAAAAGAGAAGTTATAACTCAGATCGTTCATAGTTTCATAGTTTGATTCTTTGCAGACTTCCATTTTTATGATGAAATCTGTAGAGATGGCAAAACTGTAGGTTGTCATTTTCTGTGTGCTTGTTTCTGACATGTTTAAGATGCAACATGAAATTTCTTTTTTTTTTCTTAATGTTTATTTATTTTGAGAGACAGAGCATGAGCAGGGGAAGGGGCAGAGAGAGAGAGAGAGGGAGACACAGAATCTGAAGCAGGCTCCAGGCTCCGAGCTGTCATCATAGAGCCTGATGTGGGGCTGGAACCCATGAACTGTGAGATCATGACCTGAGCTGGTCAGGTGCTTAACTGACTGAGCTACTCAGATGCCCCTGTGAAATTTCTTGATGCAGATATAATTGACATATAACACTGTATTAGTTTCAGGTGTACAGCATGATGATTCAATATATTTATATATTGTGAAATGATCACCACAATGAGTTTAGTTAACCTCTCTCACCTCACATACATATTTTTTCCCCTTGTGATGGCATCTTTTAAGGTTTACTCTCTCTTAGCAGCTTTCAACTCAACACAGTAAAGTATTGGTAACTGTGGTCACCATACCGTCTTTGACATCCCCAGGGTTTACTTATCTTAGAACTGGAAGTTTGTACCTTTCAACCTCCTTCACCCCTCTTCTGTTTCTGAGCTTGTTTGGTTGTTTTCAGATTCCACAGGTAAGTGAGATCGTAGAGTATCTGACTTATTTCATGTAACATAATGCCCTCAAGGTTCATCTGTGTTGTTGCAAATGGCAGGGCATCCTTCCATTTTTATTGCTGAATAGTATTCCAGGGCGCGTGCGCGTGCGTGCGTGTGTGTGACATTTTCTTTATCTGTCCATGAATACTTAAGTTGTTTTTGTGTCTTGGCTGTTGTAATTTATGCAATAATGAACAAGAAGGTGTAGATATCACTTTGAGATAGCAATTTTATTTCCTTCCAATAAATACCCAGCAGTAGAATTGCCGGGTCATGTGGTAGTTCTGTGTTTTCTTTTTTTTTTTGAGCGTCCTCCATACTGTTGGCTGTAGTGGCTGCACCAGTTTACAACCCCACCAACAGTGCACAGGGCTCCCTTTTTCTCCACATCCTTGCTGACACTTGATATTTCTTGTGTTTTTGATGGTAACCATTCTGACAGGTGTGAGGTGATATCTCATGGTGGTTTTGATTTGCATTTCCTTAATGATTACTGAAACGTTCAGCACCTTTTCATGTACTTGTTGGCAGTCTGGATGTCTTTTTTGGAAAAATGTCCACTGCAATTAAGCAGATATCGCAGTAGAGTGAAATGAATTTTTTGGTTTCCCAGTGCATGTAGAAGTTATGTTTACAACATACCGTGGCCTGTTAAGTGTGCAATAGCATTATGTATGAAAAAAAAACTATACATACTTAAAAATATTAGTAAAGAATGCTAATCATCACCTCAGCTTTCAGCAAGTCAAAATCACTGGTCACAGATCACCATGGCAAGTAGAATAATAACAAAAAATATTTTGAGAATTACCAAAGTGTGGTACAGACATGAGTGAGCGGATGCTGTTGGAAAATAGCACCAGTAGACTCACTCTGTGCAGAGTTGCCACAAACGTTTAATTTGTAAAAAATGTAATATCTGTGAAGCAGAATGAAATCAAGTGCAGTAAGAGAAGTTGCCTATATTGAGACCCTCTGCTACTTTTTTAATTGGATTGTTTGTTTTCTTTTGGGTTGCATGAGTTATTTGTATATTTGGGGGATTAACCTCTTATCAGATACATGATTTGCATATATTTTCCCCATTCTGTAGGTTGCTTTTCATTTTGTTGATGGTTTTGTTTCTTGGGCAGAAGCCTTTTGGTTTGATGTAGTTCCACTTGTTTATTTCTGCTTTTATTGCTTTGCTTTGGTGTCAAATAAAATATATATATATATATATATATATATATATATATATATATATATATATATTGCCGAGAGACCAGTGTTTAGGAGCTTGCCCCTTGTATTTTCTTGTAGGCGTTTTAAGGTTTCAGGTCCTAGGTTCAAATCCATTTTGAGTTGATTTTTGTGTATGATGTAAGGTAATGGTTCATTTTTATTCTTTTGTAGTGGCTGTCTTGTTTTTGAGACTGTCTTTCCCCATGGTGTATTTGTGGCTCCTTTGCCATAAAGTAATTGAACATATATGTGTGGGTTTTTTTTCTGGATTCTCTTTTGTGGTTCATTGATCTATGTGCCTGTCTTCATGCCAGTACCATACTTTTTTGATTACTATAGCTTTGTAATACCATTTTTGTCTACAAGAACTTTTCTTCCGGTTTTACTGAGAACTAATTGACATACAGCCCTGTATAGTCTAAGGTCCACACCTAATGATTTGACCTCTAGATTGTGAAATGGTTACCATAAAGTTTAGTTAATATCCATCATCTCTACAGATATGAAAAGAAATAAAAGAACAAGAAAAAGGTGATTTCCTCATGATGAGAACTCTTAGGATATACTATCTTCACAACTTTCAAATGTACCACACAGCAGTCTTAGCTCTCCAAATAATATAGTTTGCAGTCAGGAAGTGTGATGCTTCCGGCTCTGTTCTTCAGGATGGAAAGGTTTTAATTACACATGTGTACCCCAAATTTCTATTGAGATATATTTATTTGCCTCCACAGGCTACTTTATTTTGCACTCTTTGGGGATTATTAAATTCAGACTTAGTCATATGACAAATACTTGTTGACTACCTGCTGTGTGTCAGGCTTGTAGGACATCATGCTGGACATTGGTGAGCCCCTATTCTACAGAACACACATTCTGGAAGGAAGTAGAACAAGCCATTACAAGAACTGTGCTGTGTGAGAACGGCCCTGACAGCTACAGGGTAGATGGCTGTGTAAGCTTATGGCAGCAGCTTTTATATTTCAGGAGCTTGAGGCTGACTGCAAGACCCTCATCATTTCCCCACTTTATGTGATTGAGCGGTAGAAAATTGAGTACTACCCTTTCACTGTTCTTTATTTTTTTAAGTTTATTTATTTTGAGACAGAGAGAATGAGCATGAGCAGGGGACGGGCAGAGAGAGAATCTCAAGTGGGGCCCATGTTGTCAGCACAGAGCCCAACATGGGGCTTAGTCTCATGAACTGTGAGGTCATGACCTGAACCGAAACCCAAGAGTCTGGTGCTTAACTGACTGAGCCACCCAGACACCCTTACTAACTATTCTTTTATTATTGATCTCAGTACCATGGAGTATTCCCAAACACAAAGTGAGTGTTTTCTTTAGTATTCACTAGATTTGGAAATGTCCATTATTTTCAGATCTGACTAGAATTATTGCTAATTTGCATATATTTCTGTTATGTTCATAATAAAGGGTAATTACTCCTTTTCTGGTTTGGATTCATCTCCTGGCTTTCCAGAGAGGTTATCTATTCCTTCCCTCTTGGAGAGTCTACCTTAGCCTTTCCAGTGAATCTTAACTGGATCTCAAACGTTTTCAGGTCTTTTGAATTTGAAATAAAAGCTCAAATGTGTCTTTTGGCAAAACCTGGTAAATTGAACATATATTCATTCCTGAAATCCAATTAAAAAGAGTAAAGTTCCTAAATGTATGAGGACAAAATGTATGAGCTAGACTAGGGTGTAGAAGAGCTGTCGTGAGCATTGTGTAAACTGGAAAGAAGTGGGTGAAGTGTTTTCGATTTAGCAGACAGGGTAGCTACGTGCCTGCAGAGGGAAGGACCAAGAAGCATGCCAGGTGTGTCCCAAAATAGGGGAAGTCTCGGGAATTAGAATTAGTGGGGTGGTGGGGCGCCTGGGTGGCTCAGTCAGTTGAGCGTCCGACTTTGGCCTGGGTCGCGATCTCACAGTTCGTGAGTTCGAGCCCTGCGTCGGGCTCTATGCTGACAGCTCAGAGCCTGGAGCCTGCTTCGTATTCTGTGTCTCCCTCTCCCTCTCTGCACCTCCCAGCTCATGCTCACACTCTGTCTCTGTCAAAACTAAATAAAACTTAAAAAAAATTAAAAAAAAAAAAAAACTAGAATTAGTGGGGTGGGGAGTGGGTGGGGTTAATGACAGGATGATTTGTCCTCGTCTGCACAATACTGTGCACAGCCCGCTCACGACCCTCCTCTGTACTACGGACCTCATGGAAAGGACAGACCAGAGCAGTTCTGATCTAGGTCCACCTGAAAGTGGGTGAGGCCACGTTGAAAACGGTTGGGAGGAGGTCTAGACTCCCACTTCTGGCCATGAAGGACCACTTGCTACTATGCTTGTGTTCCCATTGCGGACCGTGGGGAACATGGGTAGGATCTGGGAAGCAGTTGTTTGCAGGCCCTGGATGATGGACAGCGTAGGACTGATCCCTGAGATGAAGAGACAGGAGGTGAATGCCACCATTGCCCTGTTCTCTGCCTGGGGAAGGTCCTACTGGAGCCCCAGTGGAACATGGGGTCCTGGGGAGCTAAGAGGCAGGGAGTTGAGAGTTGAAAGTGTGGGTTATTGCATGGAGAGGGGGCGACTTATGTCCCAGTTAGGAATAGTGTTTGCTCTGTCCTGAAAATACAGACATTGAGTATTGATTTAACCAGAAATTGGGGCATGATTTTCTCGAGCAGATACAAGGAAGGATGAGGGTGGGGGAGGAATGTGTGTGAAAGAGATGAATTGACATAGGGTAGGAAGTCTGTGGATGAGGTAGGATAATCATGTTATTTATGGATACTGAAGTAAGTACCAAAAAACAAGACTAAAAGTGGTTGACCGTGATCTCTTTAGGGTGGGAGTGTTGGCACTGTTTGGTTAAAAGAAATCTTACACACGTATTTAAGTTCAATGAAGATAAAATTCAGATAAACCACAGACCACGTGACATCCGTTTCTTTCCTGCTACCTCTTCTGGGTCTGTCTTCTGGAGTTTGTTCTGTCCCTCCACCTCCCACTTACTCCTAAGCCGCTCGTCTGGCTGTGGGCAAAACTGCTCTTGCTGCGGGTCACTAGTGACCGGCCTTGTGCCACACCTGGTGGATGCTTTTCAGTTCTTTTTGTGACTTCTCGGCAGCACTCCTCCCTCCTTGAAATCCTGTCTGTGCTCACTTGCGTAAGGCAGCTCTCCCAGATGTGCTCCTCAGTCAGGTCCTCTCTCCCCAGCCCGCATGACCTTCATCCCGCTATCTCATCAGCAGATGTTGGACCAGTGTCGCGCTCTACTCTGTTCTGTCTTGGGCAGTGGGATCTGCCGTGATGGTTTCAGTCAGCGTGTGCTTTTGGCTCCTCAGCACCCTGACCGCACCTACTCCATGCCCCCCTTGGGAGGTCTGAAAGAGACCTAGGACTTGGTAGGTCCAGACCCAGAGCCCACAATACTCCCCTCTGCAGTCACGGTCTTCACCCTAAACTCCACACACCAGTTGAAAACACCCCGGTGCAACATGCTGTGTAAGCCAGAAACCTTGACATTCGCCTCACCCTCATTCACAGCCCAAAGTCAAGCCCTGGTGATCTTTTCTCCTCTGATATGTATGCCGTAGCAGGGGTAACCTGAAAACCCATTATTTTCCAGAGCTCCTGTTGGCCTTCCTTGCTGTTTGCCTTTTTTTCCTTCAACTTTCTCCCTCCTCCCCCTCTGCCTCATCCTTTCCTTCTGTCTTTCCCTTCCCTCTGCCCTCTTTTTTACCCACCCCCTTCCTCCTCTTTAACCCTTTTTGAAATCACATTTGCTCTTCCTGGTTGTATAGCTCCAGTTCACATACAGGGTGTTTTCTTTCTGGGCTAATAACAACTGGGGAGATGTTTCTGTAGGTCTCCTCAGGGGTGGTTCGTGTTCTGACCGTGGCATATGGCAGTGACGACTGTGAGGGTTTGTGACAGTGAGAGGTCTGTTGTTGGTTTTATTCTGAACAGGGCCATTGATCTTCATGCAAAGCCAGGAGTAAGCAGAGGTGCACTGGCTGGTTGTGGCACCTCCATGGACTCTGCAGATTCAGACACAAGTGTTCCCGCCGGTTTTCAGTGTGTTTGGCCGAGGACAGAAGCTCTGCAGACAGGGCAGTTATCACCGTTACTGTGAGAACAGCTGGCCCTTCTTCCCTCACGCTCCTCTCGCACCCAGGACAAGGCACCTTCTGTGGCTCCCTTGAGGGACCCCTCCCGCACAGGCTGTGGTCCCTGAGGGTTTGGCTGGGCCCCACAGAGCACTTTGTCTCTGGTGTGTAGTCCGGCGCCGTGGGTGTGTGCTAAGTGTTTGCCACCGAGGGAAAGTACGTATGACATGATGTGACAGCAGTGGTCTGAGAGCCTTGGCTGATGGTCTGCTGTCCACCTACGGGGAAGCTGAATTAGCGTCCTGCATCCTGGTCCTGGCACTCTTCGTGCTTGATGTAGTTTTTATCAATAAACAGTTTATATGGATTCCATATTAGTTGCCCATCAGAATTTCTCATTCCTTTTCAGACTCATTTGTGAAGTTGAAGAAAATACGTACATTCAGACTCCATCCCACAGTCTTTGGCAATACATGCACTTTAAAAGGAGACTTAGATTCTATGAACATTTATCTTTATGGCTAAGTATTATTTCTCCTAGAGTGGGCTGTTAAGTATATAAAATTCCATGACGCATAAAATCAGGAAAAACACTTGACTTTGTGCCTCTTACGTGTTTTCTGCATAGTGTGTGATCCTTTTTAAGTATGTGGGCAAGATCACATGATGGTTCTGGTGGTTCCTTGTTGGCTGGTGTTGGATGATGTATCTGCTGCAACTTGCATCTTGGTTTTGCTAGTACTGAACACTAATAGATGCCATAAAATTCATAGTACTTTAAAAAAGGATTTTAGGGGCACCTGGATGTCTCCGTTGGTTAAGTGTCCGACTCTTGGTTTTTGCTCAGCTCATGGTCTCACGGCTCGTGGAATTGAGCCCTGTGTCGGTTCTGTGCTGACAGTGTGGAGCCTGCTTGGGATTCTGTCTCACTCTCTCTCTCTGTCCCTCCCCTGTTTGCTCTCTCTCTCAAAATAAATAAACTTAAAAAAAGTTTTTAAATAGTAGTTAAAAACTCAAATATAGTTATCTGTACCTTTAACTTAATAGAAAAAGATAATCTACTGGCAGTAAATGATTATTGCAAAGAGTACTGTGAAAGGCATTTAAAAACCCAAGAATCAATTAAAGGATTCCTTTTTTGACATTCAGATTTGTCGCATTAAAGAAATTTGTATCCTGCTGAAATACACATAAAATTTACTGCAGTCCATCCCATACCTTTTCATCTTGTAAAACTGAAAATGTACCCATTAACCGCTAACTCCCGTCCCTCTGCCCCCAGCCCCTGGCACCCACCACTCCACTGTCTGTGACTGATTGTGACCATTCCGAGGATCAGAATTGTGGGGGATGTGTCTTTTTGTGACTGGCTGGCTGGTTTCACTCAGCATGATGTACTCGGCTTATTCATGTTGTAGCATGTTGCAGAATTTCCTTCCTTTTTACACTGAATACCATTCCCTTTTATGTAAACGCCACGTTTTGTTACGCATTCATCTGTGGATGGACACTTGTGTTGCTCACATGTTTTAGCTATTGTGAGTAATGCTGCTGTAAACGTGGGTGTACAGATATCCCTTCAAGACTCTGCTTTCAGTTCTGTGGGGTATATACCCAGAAGTGTAATGGCTGGATCATATGATAATTCTATTTATAGTTTTTTGAGGATCCTCAATACTGATGACCACAGTGGCTGCGCTATTTTACATTTCTACCAACAGTGCACAAGGGTTCTCTTTTCTGTGTCCTCACTAATGCTAGTTTTCTGCCTTTTTAAAAATAGTCGCCATCTAATTATTGTGAGATAGTATCTTATTGCAGTTTTGATTTGCATTTCCCTAATAAATCCATTACGTTTTCAAGTAGTAGTCTTTTAAAAAAATTTTTTTAAGTTTCTTTATTTTGAGAGAGAGAGAGCACATGGGAAGGGCAGAGAGGGAGAGAGGGGATGCCAAGCAGGCTCTGTGCTGTTAGTGTGAAGCCTGACATGGGGCTCAAACTCAGGAACGGTGAATTCATGAACTGAGCCAAAATCAAGAGTTGGACGCTTAACCGACTGAGCCACCCAGGTGCCCCTCAGGGATGGTCTTTTAAGTTAACCGGTCTGTTTACAGATCTGATGGTCCTACTTCAGGAATTAGTGCAACATACTCCTTTTAAAGCTTCATGTTCCTTTTAGCATCAATTCAGGTCTTAGAACATAAAAGATTAAATGAACCCCGAGCACCTTGGTTTGATGTTTTCCAGCTAAGCTGTTTAGGGGGCAGATGAGAGTTTCTAAAGGCTCCTGCCATCACCTACTCACACCTTCTCAGAGCCCGCACCTTCCTTCTTTGTCATGCATTTTGGTTTTAGTGAGAAAGGGAAGCATCACATAAATTTAGGACAGATGCACTGTTACGATAATTCAGAAATTTCTTGAAAGCAGAGTTTGCCATTTCCCTTGAAGGAGCATGAAATAGGTGAGGACGAGCAAGGTGATACATCTTCACCATTCCACAGCTGCCCACAGAAGATCTCTGGAGATTACTTTCCCTTCTCTGATTGGCAGGGTGTCCTTGGAATGTGTCTGATCGCATCTGTTCTCTTCGCAAAAGCTCAGTGTGGCTTAGTTTAAAGGTAGTAAGACACACAGAGTTAGGCTTTTGTGTATGATTCAGTCTTTTATTTCAACATCTGTGTTACAGATTTCCAATTGGCAAATAAATATAAAATCTAGATGGAAATGGTTTGGTGTTATTAATTTAAAATTTTAAGGCAATTTGAAAGGAATACAGAATTGTTAATAGCTCGTGTTTGTAAGTCCCAGTTTCTTTCCTGCAGTTATGTGAAAAATGATAGGTGTGTATCACTATTTGTGATTTTCTTAAATAACAAATGTTAGTTTTCAATGGTATTATTTATATCGTATTACCTTTCTGCCTCTTAAAAAAATTTGAAGAAAGACCTATCCGTACAGGAACGTGAATATGGCATCATCAGCATAATCCATGGCTCAGTGAATTATCGCTGAGTAAATATACCCATATAATCACAACCCAGGTGGAGAAACAGACTCTTGGCAGCATTGCAGAATGTGGAGGAAGAGTTCTTCCTTCTCGTCACTGCCCTGGTCCTAGAACTTCTTTGATCAGCTGTTTTTGAACTTTTTGTATTTGGTTCTCATGTATTATTTTGTGAGTGGTTTTCCAGAGAATCATTAGTTCATTCAGTTTCACTGTTAATGTAGTTGTTATGTTTCATGGTATGACTAAACCACAATATTTTTATCTAGTCTACTGGTAGTGGAGGTTGAGTTACTTCCAGTTTGGGGTTTTTACAAATACTGCTGCTTTGAAATTTTTGTACATATCTTTTGGTGACCATGTGCGTGCATCTGTTGGGTATATATACCTAGGGTAGAATGTTCAACTTTAACATATAATTCCAAACTGTTTTTGAAAGCAGTGTACCACTTTATACTTAGCAGAGTACGTCAGAGTTCTTTTGGCTCTCAGTTTTACTGGCCTAATGATACCTCTTTTTAAACAAATTCTTAATTTTAATGTAGCCCTATTTAGCAATTTACTGTTTGTAGGTACCCTGTATAAGAAATCTTCCTCCCCACCCCAAAAAAGGAAATCTTTCCCCATTTCAAGATCATGAAAATAGTATGCAACATTTTCTTTTAGAAGCTTATGTGTTTGTATCTGTAATCTGTAGGGAATTAATTTTGGTGTGTGTTGTACTGGTTGTCTGATTGTCTTTTCCCCATATGGGTATCTCGTTGATCTGGCATTATTTATGGAAAGCATTACCTTAGATCCACTGCTCTGAGTGCCATCCTTGTCACATAAATCTAGTGTCCATGGATGCATGAGGCTGTTTTTGGGTTCTTTGTTAGTTTCCATGAATTTATAACTGTTTTGGTCTCTTGTCTTAATTGCTGTAACTTTATAATAAATTTTGATACATGGTATCAGATCGTCCAATTATAGCTTATTTGTTATGGTCTTGTTACTTATTTGTTGTTTTCATTTTATTACTGGCTATTGACCACTTAAATTTCTGTATAAATTTCAGAATCCTTTTGTTAATTTATACACAGAAAATTCTAGAATACTGATTGGATTTGTACTGAATTTTAAATCCATTTGGGGAAGAATTAACATTTTAATAATACTACTCTTTCTAATCTGTGAATATAATATATTCTTCTATTATTTTTTTTTAATTTTTTTTTCAACGTTTATTTATTTTGGGGACAGAGAGAGACAGAGCATGAACGGGGAAGGGGCAGAGAGAGAGAGGGAGACACAGAATCGGAAACAGGCTCCAGGCTCTGAGCCATCAGCCCAGAGCCTGACGCGGGGCTCGAACTCACGGACCGCGAGATCGTGACCTGGCTGAAGTCGGACGCTTAACTGACTGCGCCAGCCAGGCGCCCCTATTCTTCTATTATTTAAGGCATTTTTACTTTTTCTCAATAATGTTTTATGGCTTTCTGGGTAGAGATCTTGCATATCTTTGGTTACATTTCTGACTTTTTTTGGCAACATTATAAAATTGTAATTTTTTTCATTTATTCATTGTTAGTTGGGTTGATCAATGAAAGGCAAAACTGCAACCTGCAAAATAAAATGTGTGCATTTATTTGGGGTCTTAAGGATTGCCCTCTGGGAGACACAGAGTTGACTAAAGTCAATAGTGTGCTCCAGAGAGATAGAGGAGGTTAGAGTTTTTAAAGAGGAAAGAGGGAATTTACATAGCTGGTTTTTTTTTTTTTTCTAGTTTTGGTTATTTTTATTTATTTTATTTTATTTTTTTAAATTTTTAAATTTTTATTTTTTATGAAATTTATTGTCAAATTGGTTTCCATAGATATCCAGTGCTCATCCCAACAGGTGCCCTCCTCAATGCCCATCACACACTTTCCCCTCTCCCTCACCCCCCACCAACCCTCAGTTTGTTCTCAGTATTTAAGAGTCTCTTATGGTTTGCCTCCTTCTCTCTCTGTAACTTTATTTTCCCCCTTCCCCTCCCCCCGGTCTTCTGTTGAGTTTCTCAGCATCCACATATGAGTGAAAACATATGGTATCTTTCTCTGCCTGACTTATTTCACTTAGCATAACACTCTCCAGTTCCATCCACGTTGCTACAAATGGCCAGATTTCATTCTTTCTCATTGCCAAGTAGTATTCCATTGTATATATAAACCACATCTTCTTTATCCATTTGTCAGCTGATGGACATTTAGGCTTTTTCCATAATTTGGCTATTGTTAAAAGTGCTGCTATAAACATTGGGGTCTAAGTGCCCCTGTGCATCAGCACTCCTGTATCCCTTGGGTAAATTCCTAGCAGTGCTATTGCTGGGTCATAGGGTAGATCTATTTCTAATTTTTTGAGGCACCTCCACACTGTTTTCCAGAGCAGCTGCACCAGTTTTCATTCCCACCAACAGTGCAAGAGGGTTCCCGTTTCTCCATATCCTTGCCAGCATCTCTAGTCTCCTGATTTGTTCATTTTAGCCACTCTGACTGGTGTGAGGTGGTATCTCAGTATGGATTTGACTTTATTTCCCTGATAAGCAGTGACGTTGAGCATATTTTCATGTATCAGTTGGCCATCTGGATGTCTTCTTTAGGAAAGTGTCTATTCATGTCTGCTGCCCATTCACTGGAAGACCCTGAATAGCCAAAGTAATACTGAAGAAGAAAACCAAAGCGGGAGGCATCACAATCCCAGACTTTAGCCTCTACTGCAAAGCTGTAATCGTCAAGACAGCATGGTATTGGCACAAAAACAGACACATAGACCAACATGAAATAGAATAGAGACTCCAGAATTGGACCTACAAATGTATGGCCAACTAATCTTTGACAAAGCAGGAAAGAATATCCGATGGAAAAAAGACAGTGTCTTTAACAAATGGTGCTGGGAGAACTGGACAGCAACATGCAGAAGAATGAAACTAGATCACTTACACCATTCACAAAGATAAACTCAAAATGGATGAAGGACCTGAATGTGAGACAGGAAACCATCAAAATCCTAGAGGAGAAAGCAGGAAGAAACCTCTCTGACTCAGCAGCAGCAATTTCTTAATTTTACACATCTCCAAAGGCAAGGGGATTAAAAACAAAAAATGAACCATTGGGAACTCATGAAGATAAAAAGCTTCTACGCTGCAAAGGAAAAAACAAAACGACAAGGCAACCGATGGAATGGGAAAAGATATTTGCAAATGACATACCGGATAAAGGGGTAGGATCCAAAATTTATAAAGAACTCCCCAAACTCTACACCCGAAATACATAGTTGTTTTGAACGAAGTGTGATTGGTACTGGTCTGGCTACCGTTAAACAAATCTATACCTGATTGCTTGCTAAGACTACTGCTAGGCAGGAAGTCCATTTATGTCCCTTCTAACATGCAACAGATGCCTTGGCTTTTAAGCTGGGTTCAGCAACAATTCTGAGACTGAGACCTGAGGTAAACTTGAGCCCACTTCCTCTCTGTTCTCCTGGCTCTTTTAAATCACTCTCTTAGTGCTTTCTTCATTGTATTCTCTCCGTTCTATATAAATAGGTAGTTTTCTGTACGGATCTTCTACCCATCCACTAATACTCTCAAAGGCATTTATTAATTTAATTCATATGTAGATTTTTTGGATTTTTCCATAGAGAGAAGCATGTTATCTCTGAATGACAGTTTTAATTATTCTTTTCCAATCTGTATATATCTTCTTATTTTTGCCTTATTGCACCAACTGGGTCTTCTGGTCCAATGTTGAATAAAAGTGGTGAGTGTGGGTGCCTTAACTCATGCTTATTTGTAGAGATAAAACTTTCAACATTTCATGGAGTCTGGTTTTTCTGCCGTTGGTTTTATGTAGATACACTTTTGCAGATAGAGGAGTTTCCCCTCTATTCCTATTTTGCTTTGAATGTTATGAATGGTTGAAGAATTTTATCCAGTGTTTTTCTGCATTTATTGAGCTGAATTTATGATTATTCTTTATGATTATTAATGGGTAAATTGCTAGGATTCTAACAACCTTGGTCACACTGTATTGTACTCTACATATGTCTGGACTTGATTTGGTAATATTTTGATTAGGATTTTTGCATTCATGAATATGAATGACCTCAGGCCTATATTTTTCTCTCAGTGACCCTTCCAGGTTTTAATATCAAGGTTACGTTGATGTCACATAACAACTTATGGGCATATTTCCTCTTTTTCTTTTTGTTGGAAAGAGTTTCTGAAAGATTAGTGTTTTTTTTTTTTTTTTTTTTTTTTTCCTTCTTGAAATGTTTGGTAGAATATAAGGTGAAGCTATTTTGTTCTGGAGTTTTTCTTTGTGAGAAAGTTCTTAATTATCAGTCCAACCTCTTGTAATAGTTAAAGGCTTGTTTGCGGTTTGTGTTTCTTTGTGTCTGTTTTGGTAGTCGTTTGGTAGCTTAACCAAGGATTTATCAATTTTGTCTGTCTTTTCAAAGAAACAGTTTTTCCTTTTATTGAGTCTCTCTTTTGTATGTTGTCTAGTTTATTGATTTCTGTTCCGTGTGTGTGTAATTCCACTGTTTTGGTTTAATTTTTTATTTTAGATTTTCTTGAGATGGATGTTTAGATTATTGCTTTTTAGCGCCCCTCCCTTTTATGATATACGTTCAGGCTATAAATTTCTTTTTAAGTACATCTTAGAACTTTTGATGATTAGTATTTCATTCCTTTCATTAAATTTCCTGATTCTTATGGTGATTTTTTTCATCGACCTATAATGTTATTTAGAATATAGCAATTTGGGGGTTATCTTTTGTTACTGATTTCTTCTTCAGTTCTACCGTAGGCAGAAAGCAAACTATAATTTCAGTCCTTTGAAATTTGTCAAGACTCGCTTTACCCGGTGTGTGATCAATTTTGTAAACATTCCATGTGCCTTTGAAAGGAATGTGTGTTCTGCATTTGTTGACTGCAGAGGTTTATGTAAATGAGGTCAAGTTTGTTAAATGTTTTTGTAAATCTCTGTTTAGTAGTCTCCTTTGTCAGTTATTGAGAGAAGTATGTTAAAATCTGTTATGACTGGATTTGTTTTTCTTTCAGTTTTGTCAGTTGTTTTGCTTTCTATGTTTTGACACTATGCTAAGGATATAAATCTTAAAATATTTTCTAATGGGTTGAGTCTTTTTATTCTAATGAAATTACCCTGTTTTTCTTTAGTAACACTTTGTTATTACACTCTTTCCAGCTTTCTTTTTGATAATAATTCTGCATGGTATATGTATATATATTTTTACCCTTTACAAACTTTTTGTGTCCTTATATTTGAGATCTGTCTTTTGCGAGCAGCATACAGATGAGTTTTTGTTTACATCCAGGCTCAAAATTGCTGTCTATTACTGAAGCTACACTGTTTAGATTTAATGTAGTTACTGATATATTTGGGTTTTAATCTGTCATTATAATCTGTTTTGTATTCATCTTGCTCCTTTTTCTTTCTTCTTTGTTGTGTTGGGAGTGGTGTTCATAAAGCAGTATTCTTTAACCTCCTTCTGATAGCTTGGTGGTTATATGCTCTTTTAGAGGTGGTATCTTTTGTCCTTGATGTATCAATTTCTAAAAATTTTTTAATTTTTTCCAGATAATGCAAGGAACTTACATATAAATTATGTGTTCTAAATCTAGAAGACATTTTTGTTGTTTTATACAATCAGTATTTATTTAGATTTACCTACGTCTGTCCCCTTCTCGTTGCTCTGAGTCTCTTTCTGCAATTTCTGAGTTGTCCTCTGGGATTCTTGTTCTGTCTGAGGAATGTCTGCATTCGTGGGACTGCTGTCGTGAAGTCTTGGCTCATATACATGATACCTTACTCAGCTTTCAGTTTTGCAGGCAGAACAGTTTTGATTGGCAGCTCTTTTCTTGGAGATCTTTGAAGACAGGATTTCTTTATCTTCTGACTTCCATTGTTTTTGAGAAGTCTGCTTTTGAGGGTAGTATGTCTTTTCCTGTGGTGCCTTAAACCCTTCGCATTTATCACTGGTTTCCAGCAGTTTTACTGTGAAATGCCTGGGTGGAGTTGTCTGTGTTCACTTGCTTTTGCTTTCTGGGAAGGATTCTTGATTGTGAAGCTGAATGTCCTTCGCAGTTATGGAAGATTATCAGCCACTCTCTGTTCTGCTTCCTTCTTCCTTTCTCTGTTCTTAGGGTCACAGTGGAATGCAAGTCAGACCTTCTCGAGCCTATCCATGTATGCCTCATGCTCTTGTTGATCCATGCTTTCTTCTGCATGCTTTCTTTTGAAAATAGTTCTCAGGTTCACGAACTCTCCTTTCATCTGTATCTAATCTGGTGTTGAACCCTTCATTGAGTGCTTTAGTTATTAAACTTTTTCAGTTCTGCCCTTTTCATTTAGCTTTTTGTATTTCATGTTCTCTGCTGCAGTTTTCAGTCTTGTAATTTCTTGAACATATCAAGTATTGTTATTTTTTAATGTTTATTTTTTCATTTTTGAGGGAGAGAGAGTGAGCAGGCAGGGGAGGGGAGAGGGAGACAGGATCCAAAGCAGGCTCCAGGCTCTGAACTGTCAGCAGAGAGCAGGACACAGGGCTGGAACTCACAAACAGTGAGATCATGACCTGAGCCAAAGTTGGACACTTAACCGACTGTGCCACCCAGGTGCCCCAACAAGCATTGTTATTTAAAAAAAATTTTTTTTATGTTTGTTTACTTTTGAGAGAGAGTGCGAGTAGGGGAGGGGCAGACACACACACACACACACACACACACACACACACACATCTCAAGCAGGCTCCAGGTTGTGAGCTGTCAGCACAGACGCGAGGCTTGAACTCAGGAACAGCAAGATCATGACCCAAGCCAAAGTCGGGTGCTTAACCGACTAAGCCACCCAGGCACCCCAAGCGTTGTTGTTTTTTTCTTTTAATTTTTTTTTAACGTTTATTTATTTTTGAAACAGAGAGAGACACAGCATGAACGGGGGAGGGGCAGAGAGAGAGGGAGACACAGAATCGGAAGCAGGATCCAGGCTCTGAGCCGTCAGCCCAGAGCCCGACGTGGGGCTCGAACTCACGGACCGCGAGATCGTGACCTGAGCTGAAGTCGGACGCTTAACCGACTGAGCCACCCAGGTGCCCCCCAAGCTTTGTTACTTTAAAGGCCATGTCTAATCCCTCACCATCTAGAACTCTTCCTGCAGTTTGTATTGTTTTTGTTTTGCTTTTCTTGTTTTGGTGGTACTGTCTTACTCTTTGTGGATTTGGTTATTTTTACGTGTGTTCCAGATCCTGTAATGAAAAACTATAGGTATGAATTGAAACTCAGGAGGATGTTATCCAGAGAGGGTTTATGTTTGCTTCTGACTGACAGACGGCTAGGGTCCCCAGTAGTCCTGGATTACATTAATCTCATCAGCAGTTGAGATGATTTGAAGTTTAAGAAAATGGTAATTTTGTAGTTAATTAGCTACTTTCATTTTTTGCTAGGTAATTATTTTATGCATGAAGAATGAATTCTTTGTAGTTTTCTTACTCGTAGGATGCAGCACTTTGGTGTCTGAATTTAAAATTTGGGGGGATTACAATATTCCCCTCCTTGTGGTAGGCACTCACTGCTGATTTTAATCGTCTTAGCCTTGTGTCTGCTGAAAGCTTTGCTGCTTTCAAAACCGCCAGGTGCTTGTATAGGAGAAATGTGACTCTATACACAGGGTTTACCTCTTGGTTTTCTGTTTTCCTCAATCGTACATTCTGTAAGTTTTCAGTGCTCTGTTTGATGCCTTCAAATAGGTTTTTTCTTCTCAGTTCATCTTTTCAGGTTCTCATGAGCAGGTTCTTTGCTATTACCAAACTACAGCATTCTGAAGTAAATTTTATTCCAGATTTCCAACAACTAATGAACATATTGTATGCCTAACTAGTCATATACAACTCAGTTTTCTTCGAAGTAATTACGTGTATGTTTTTTTAAAGAACAGGTATAAATTAGTAAGTTCATGTATCTCAGTTTTCATAGATTTCCTTTCAAATATTGGTAACCAAAATATGCCTGTAGCAAATAGTTGTTTTACTTTTTTTTTTTTAATGTTTATTATTTTTGAGAGAGAGCGAACAGGAGAAGGATAGAGAGAGGGAGACACAGAATCTGAAGCAGGCTCCAGGCTCTGAGCTGTTGGCACAGAGCCCGATGCGGGGCTCAAACTCACAGACTTGTGAGATCATGACCTGAGGTGAAGTCGGACGCTTAACTGACTGAACCACCCAGGTGCCCTTGTAGCTAATAATTTTTATAATGCTGGGGTAAATACTACCTCTTTGATGGTTTGTGGCAAACACTCATTCAGAGACTGATAAAAGTCAAAGATAAGTCCTTTAAAGGGAATAAATTCAGATTCATAAAAAGTATTCATTGTGGGGCGCCTGGGTGGCTCAGTCGGTTAAGCGTCCGACTTCGGCTCAGGTCATGATCTTGCGGTTTGTGAGTTCGAGCCCCACGTCGGGCTCTGTGTTGACAGCTCAGAGCCTGGAGCCTGTTTCAGATTCTGTGTCTCCCTCTCTCTCTGACCCTCCCCCGTTCATGCTCTGTCTCTCTCTGTCTCAAAAATAAATAAACGTTAAAAAAAATTGAAAAAAAAGTATTCATTGTATTGTTTCTTATTTTTCTCACATAACAGATTATTTCTGATACTGGGTCCATTTTATTATGATTAAAATATTTTTTATTTTGTGAAATGATGGTAAAACCAGTGTCTGTGGTTTGCTGTGTGTAACAAAGTGCTACAAACTGGGTGGCTTATAAACAGTAGACATTTATTTCTCACAATTCTGGAGGCTGGGCGTCCATTCAGGGTGCCGGCAAGGTTGAGTTACAGGCCTTCTAACCCAGTGGACTATTGAATTATCCTTCTGTCGTGCATGGTAGAAGGACCAAGAGATATCTCTGGGGCTACTTTTATGAGGACATTAATCCCATTCATGAAGTCTCTACTCTCCTCATCTTCTTTTTTTTTTTTTTTTCAACGTTTATTTATTTTTGGGACAGAGAGAGACAGAGCATGAACGGGGGAGGGGCAGAGAGAGAGGGAGACACAGAATCGGAAACAGGCTCCAGGCTCTGAGCCATCAGTGCAGAGCCTGACGCGGGGCTCGAACTCACGGACCGCGAGATCGTGACCTGGCTGAAGTCGGACGCTTAACCGACTGCGCCACCCAGGCGCCCCTCTCCTCATCTTCTGAAGGACACACCTCCTAGGATACCATCACTTCAGGCACTAGGTTTTTTTTTTTTTTAGCACATGAGTTTTGGGAAGCACATAGATGGACACCATGACCAGGTGAAAGTTATAGATCAACATTAGGAAATCCATCAATGTAATACATCACATTAGTAGAAGGAAGGAAAAAAGTATTGTATCAATTGAAAACTAGGACCTGTAGGACCTTCCTCAACATGATAAAGGGCATTGATGAAAACCCAAACTAATACTATACTCAGTGATGAAAGACTGGAACCTTTCTCCTTAAGATCAAGAGCAAGACAAAGATGTCCGCTTTCATTACTGCTGTTCAACATCGTACTGGCAACCTTGGCGAGAGGAATTGGACAAGGAAAAGAAATCAAAGGCATTCAAATTGGAAAAGAAGCAATGGAACGGTATTTGATAACATGGTCCTGTTATTTAGAAAATTCAAAAGAAATCCACAAGAAAGTCATTAGAACTAATAAGTTCAGCCAAGTTGTAGGGTAATCAGTTGGGTTTCAGTATACCAGTAGTGAACAATCAGAAAAGGAAATTAAAGCAATTCCATTCACCTTGGCATGTAAAAGAACGAAATACCTAGGAGTAAACTTAACCATTTGAGGTGAAAGACTTGTACACTATAAATTATAAAACATTGCAGAAGGAAATTAAAGAAGACCAGAATAAATGGAGAGACATCTTGGGTTCATGGATGAGAAAACTAAATACTACCCAAAGCAGTATAGAGTTCGGCACAATCCCCATGAAAATTCCAATGGCCTTTTTTTCCCCTCCAGAACGAAAAAGCCAATCTTGAAATTCATGTGGGATTTGAAAGGGACCTGGATAGCCAAAACGATCTTGAAAAAGAACAAAATTGAAAGACACACACTTCACTGTGTCAAAACTTGCTTCAGAGCTACAATAATCAAAACAGTGTGGTACTGACATAAGGATAGACGTATGGAATTTAGAAATCTGAAATAAATTCATACACATTTGGCCAATTGATCTGTTTTTCATTTTAATTTTGGCATAGTAAACCTATGGTGTTATATTGATTTCAGGTGTACAATGCAGTGATTCAGTACACACACACACACACACACACACACACACACACACACACACACCCAGTGCTCCTCATGACAAGTACACTTCTTAATCCCCTTCACCCATCCCCCCACCCCTCCCTTCTGGTAACTATCAGTGTCCTCTGTAGTTAAGATTCTGTTTCTTGATTTGCCTCTTTTTATTCCCCTTTGCTCATTTGTTTTGTTTCTTCGGTTCCACATGTGAGTGAAATCATACTGTGTTTGTTATTCTCTGATGGACTTATTTTGCTTAACGTTATACTCTAACTCCTTTATTATGGCTGAGTAATAGTCCATTGTGTATATATACATCTTCTTTATCTGTTCATCTATTGATGGACACTTGGGCTGCTTCCATCATTTGACTATTGTGGATAGTGCTGCTATAAACATCAGGGTGTATGTCCCTTTTAATTAGTGTTTTTGTATTTTTTGGATAAAGGCCTAGTAGTGTGATTAGTGGATGATAGGGTAGTTGTTTAGAGAGACCGCAAGTGTGGGAGAGGGGCTGAGGGAGAGAGAGAGACACTCTTAAATAGGCTCCACACTCAAATTGGAGCCCAGTGCAGGGCTTGATCCCACAACCCTAGTATTGTGACCTGAGCCAAGTATCATGACCTGAAATCAAGAGTCAAATGCTTAACAAACTGAGCCACCTGGGTGCCCCTCATAGAGTAATTCTATTTTTAACTTTTTGAGGAACCTCTATACTGTCTTCCAGGTTTGGCCAATTGATTTTTGACAAGGGAATTAAGTCCATTCAATTAGGAAACCATAGTGTCTTCACAAGATGGTGCTGGGATAACTGGATTTCCACATATAAAAGAATGAGTTTGGATTCCTTCCTTATGCCATAGACAAAAATTCAAAATGGTTCAATGACTGAAACAGAAGAACTAAAACTGTAAGACTTCTTAGAAAAAAACATAGGGGTTAATCTTTATACTTTATACCTTAGATATTACTTTGGAATTGGCATGAAAAGCAAGAGCAATGAAAGAAAAGGTATATCTATTCTACTTTATCCAAACTAAAAACTTTTGTGCATCATAATCATAGGATATTATCAAAGTGAAAACATAACAAAATGGGAGAAAAGATTTGCAAAATATATGGATAAGGGGTTAATATTTAGAATATGTAAAGAACCCCCTCAACCTATCAACAAAAAGATGACACAGTTAAAAATGAGCAAAGGACTCCAATAGACATTTCCCCAAAGAGGATAGATAACCAGTGAACACGAAAAGATGCTCAACATCCTTAGTCATTAGGGAAATGCAAGTCAAAACTACAATGAAATACTCCACACCTACTAAGATGGCTGCTAAAACCACATTGAGATGCCATCTCACACCGGTCAGAGTGGCTAAAATGAACAAGTCAGGAAACAACAGATGTTGGCAAGGATGTGGAGAAATGGGAACCCTCTTGCACTATTGGTGGGAATGCAAACTGGTACAGCCACTCTGGAAAACAGTGTGGAGTTCCCTTGAAAAATTAAAAATAGAATTACCCTACAACCCAGCAATAGCACTACTAGGAATTTATCCAAAGGATACAGGAGTGCTGATTCATAGGGGCACATGTACCCCAATGTTTATAGCAGCACTATCAACAGTAGCCAAATTATGGAAAGAGCCCAAATGTCCATTAACTGATGAATGGATAAAGAAGGTGTGGTTTATATATACAATGGAATAGTACTTGGCATTGAGAAAGAATGAAATCTTGCCATTTGCAACAACGTGGATGGAACTGGAGGGTTTTATGCTAAGTGAAATAAATCAGCCAGAGAAAGAGATCATGTATTTTCACTCATATGTGGAACTTGAGAACCTTAACAGAAGCCAAGGGGGAAGGGGAGGGTAGGGAAAAAAATACAGAGAGGGAGGCAAACCATAAGGAACAAACTGAGGGTTGAAATGGGGGCTGAGGGGAGGGGAAAATGGGTGATGGGCTTTGGGGAGGGCACTTGTTGGGATGAGCAGTGGGTGTTGTATGTAAACGATGAATCATGGGAATCTATTCTTAAAGCCAAGAGCACACTGTATACACTGTATGTTAGCAACCTTGACAATTACATTAAAAGACAGAATGGCAAGTGTCAGCTGGGAAGTGGAGAAATTAGAACTTTCACATGTTGCCTGTGTAATGTAAAATGGTGTAGCCACTGTAGAATACAGTTTCGTAAAATGTTGAGTGTAGAATGAATGATCCAGCAGTCCCACTTCTGGGGATATACCGAAGGGAATTGAAAGCAGGACCAGGACACACACTTGTATGCCAGTGTTCATTGCAGTTTTTCACAGTATCCAAACTACAGAAACCACGCAAGTGTCCATCAGCACATGAGTGATGCCACTGAACTGTACACTTAAAAATGGTTAAGATGGCAAGTTTTACGTTACATATACTGCACCATAGTTTAAAAAATTAATACTACATACCCAAAACCTCTGAGTTGTATATTTTTGGTGGGTGAAACAGAGTATGTGAATTATGTCTCAATAAAGGTGTTATAAACAAAGGGTTAACCTCTATTTTCCTACATACATTTTGTTTTTTTTAATTTTTTTTTCAACGTTTATTTATTTTTGAGACAGAGAGAGACAGAGCATGAATGGGGGAGGGGCAGAGAGAGAGGGAGACACAGAATCGGAAACAGGCTCCAGGCTCCGAGCCATCAGCCCAGAGCCTGACGCGGGGCTCGAACTCACGGACCGCGAGATCGTGACCTGGCTGAAGTCGGACGCTTAACCGACTGCGCCACCCAGGCGCCCCCATACATTTTGTTTTTTAAAGTCATATTCTGTCAAATCCGGGAGTCTGGAAAGATTTTTTTTTTTTGCTTTACTAGTATAGCTAATAACATAATTGAAATACGTTTGTTGTTATTAGGAATCGTGATCAGTATTTAAATGGTGTTACTTTCTGTAGCTAAACTAGTATAACTTGCTTTAAATAAATCTGTTAGGAAATCTACTTCGAGTGTCTGTTTTGCCAGCTCTCCACATTCTATACTTGTTACATATGGAAATTGGACAGCAACTGATTGCTTTGGGGTATTTGAGGGAATATAGTTGCTCTTTAGTCTTGACACTGGTAGCCAACCACTTATTATCATAGACTAGACTAGCTTTATTTCTTCTCCTTTTATTTTTATTTATTTGTTTAATTTCAGGGCTTGTTGGGGAATGTATTCAATCAGTAAGTGCTTATATTGTATACTTGGTGGTACAACTTGTTAAGGGCATAAAGTTTGAAATATATGGCCTACTTTTAGAAAACTTGATGTTGGGTAATGTGTATAAAATAATTATGTAGCAATCAATACAGACATGGAATTAATTGTAATTGTAGATTTTACATATGTTAAGTTGGTATAATAAATAATAACTGAATACAATTTAATTGTAACTTTAACTGAATAATAACTAATAATAAAGCCAGTTGTAATAAATAAAATTGTGAGAGACTAACAAAAGACCAAACACATCAAAGAAACTAATGCTAGTGTAGATTAAAATTTTATGTATGATTAGAAAGGTAACACCGTTCATTAGAGAAGAAAGAAATCTTTCAGTAAACCATGCCAATGCAGTTGATTACCTCTCCGGGGTAACCTTCTGTATTTTACCCCACGGTTTCCGTTTGGGCATGTAAGATGCTTGGATTTGCCACTCCATCCTAATAACAAGAACTGAACTGAAAAACCAGCAAATCTACTGAGATTATGAGAGCAGGAAGGCCACAGGACAAATGGCTGCCACAGAAGTTGGAGAGACAGAAAGGCAAATAGAATCAAAACTTACCAGAGCAGAAACCCACCAGCAGAAACATCTGCAGGAACCATTGCTGGGTAAGAAAACCTGAATGTGATTGATGAACTCCTGGAGGCTCAGCGTGGACAAGTCTGAGTTAAAAATCCAGGGGGACCAGCATCATAGGGGCCCCCCACACTTTTGTAAGACTTATCTCCAGGAGCTCTCCCAGGTCCTTCTAGTGAATATAGGACAAAAAAATGCCCTTGTGGTTCCATTGCGACTGGGGTCAGGAGGAGAGGAACCATTTTAAAATCTGCCAGAACATTCTGTTCTTAACAAGGCCCGCCCGCTAGAGAAAGTTTCACCAGAGCCTGACTGACCTAGGGAAGAGAAATACCCAAGTCCAGCTCACTCCTAGCAATCCTGTTCCACCTAATGGGGTAAATAAAAGTGAGAAGTACTTGTCAAGTTCACAGTGTATGGGCACAGGCTCACCAAAACACTGAGACTAATCCTGGGACTATAGAAAGCATTCCCTTCCCACATTTTACACTGAATTACTAAACACCTGCTTATGCAGTTCCTTTTACTTAGTACATTCCACCTCTCTCTCTCTTTTTTAATGTTCATTATTGAGAGAACATGTGGGGGAGGGACAGAGAGAGAGAGAGAGAGGGAGAGGGAGACACGGAATCTGAATCAGGCTCTAGGCTCTGAGCTGTCAGCACAGCCTGATGTGGGACTTGAACTCAGAAACCATGAGGTCATGACCTGATTGGATGCCAGCCAACTCAGCCACCCAGGTGCCCCAGCGTCTACCTTTCAAAGGAAAATACAAGGCATACTCAAAGGCAAAACAAACACAGGACTTTAACAAGCATCTGAACCTGGGTCAACATGGCAAGGATATTGGAATTATCAGAACAGGAGGTAAAAAAAAAACAAAAAAACAAAAAAAAAACTGATTAATAGGCTAGGGACTTTAATGTAAAAAAAATAGAAAACATGCAAAATTAGATGAATACTGTAAACAGATGAAAAGTCTAAAAACATCAAAAAGAAATGCTAGAGTACAAACACATTGCAATGGAAATGAAGACTACTTTTGATGGGGTCAGTAGACTGGACATGGCTAAGGAAGGAATCTCTGAACTTAAGGATATGACAACAAACTTCTAAAACTGAAAAGCAAAGAGCAGAAAGACTGAAGGAAAAAAAACATGCAAGGACAATGGGACAACTACGAAAGGTATATCATACGCAAAATGGGAAAGCCACAGGAGAAGACAGAAGAACAAAAGCAATATTGGAAGCATTCATGATGACAGGTTTCCCCAAATTAATGTCCAACCAGATCAAGAAGCTCAGAGAATACCTAGCAGAATAGATGCTGTCCAAACCACACCTAGGTATATCATTTTCAAACCTCAGAAAATCAAAGATTAATCCTAAAGAAGCCAAAGGAAAAAAAACACCTTACTTATAAAGCAGCAGAAATAATAAATACATCAGATTTCTTCTCAGAAACCATGCAAGCGAGAAAACGGAGTGAAATATTGAAAGTATTGAGAGGAACCTGCCCCCCCTGCCCGCTCCCCTCCATCACCAAATTAGAATTGTATATCCTGCAAAACTGTCCTTCCAGAAGTGGAGAAATACTTATGAGACAAACATTGACAGAATTTGTTGCCAGTAGACCTGCCTTGGAAGAAATGTTAAATGAAGTTCTTTAGAAGGAAAAGGCAACATGTCAGAAACTCAAACATACATAGAAGATCATTGGAAATTGAGTAAGGGTAAAATAAACCCGTTTTTCTTATTCTTAATTGATCTAAAAGATAAGTTTGTTCCCAATAGCAACAATGTACTTTTATGTGCTTGTGTGCATCTGGATATTTATGTATGCTCATGCATAAGTGAAAGGAATGACAACAATGATAAAAGGTACAGAAGAGAGGTATTAGGAACATTTTGTTAATAGGTACTTCTACCTGTAAATCTAAATAGTGTTATTTAAAAATAGACATGGTTAGTTTTAAATGTATATTGCAATATTTAGGGCAGCCACTAAAAAGTAACAACAAAAAAGTAAAATTAATATGCTACTATAGAAAAAAATAGATGCATATAAAGTACTCAAAATGACAAAAGAGAATATGGGTGGAAATCAAAAGCAGGCACAGGGAACAAAGGCATAGACAACAGCAACAAATATGATAGACATTAATTCAATTATAGCAAATAATCACCTTAGACAACATGGTTAAAATGTAACAATTAAAAGACGAGATTGTCAGAGTTAATTAAAAAATAGGACCCAACCATGTGTTTTCTACAAGAAATCCATTTTAAATATACACTAATTGTGGGGCGCCTGGGTGGCTCAGTTGGTTGAGCCTCCGACTTCGGCTCAGGTCATGATCTCATGGTCTGTGGGTTCGAGCCCTGTGTTGGGCTCTGTGCTGACAGCTCAGAGCCTGGAGCCTGCTTCGGATTCTGTGTCTCCCTCTCTCTCTCTGCCCCTCCCCTGTTCATGCTCTATCTCAAAAATAAATAAACATTAAAAAAAATTGTTTTAAAAATATACACTAGTAGATGAAAATAAATGGGATAGAAAAGATAATACCATGCTGACACTAATCAAAAAAAAGTTGGAGTAGCTATACTAATTTCAGATGGAGCAGATGTCAAAGCAAGGAATATTAATGGGTATGAAGAGCATTATGTGAAGAGATTCATACTCAAAGATGGTATAACAGTTCTTAATGTGTATGTGCCTAACAACAGTGTGTCAAAGTATTTCAGGCAAAAACTATTAGAACTGCAAGAAGTGATAGATGAATGCACTGGTATATTGGAGATTTCAACACCCCTCTCAGAAATGGACAGGTGCAGTAGGCAGGAGATAAGCACACAGTTGAACTCAACAATATTAATTGGATATCATCAACATCTATAGACTACCTCATCCTACAACAAAAGAATATACATTTTAAGCTCACATGGATCATTCACATCCTCAGCCATAAAACTCAATAAATTAAAAAAAAATTAGAAATCATACAATATCTGTTGTTAGACCACAATAGAATTAAAATAGAAATCAAGAGAGGTGCCTGGGTGGCTGGGTTGAACGTCTGACTCTTGATTTTGGCTCAGGTCATGGTCCCAGGGTAGTGGGATTGAGGTCCCATCGGGTTCTGCACTGAATGTGGAGCCTGTCTGGAATTCTCTCCCTCCCCCGCCTCTCTCTCCCTCCCCCTCTACCCCTCTCCCTTTCTTGGGTGCACTCTCTTAAAACAAAAATTCAAGAAAACAAAAATCGCTTTAAGTCTCAAAATACTTCAACATTAAACAACATACAGGCTGGAAAAGAAATCTAAAAAAATTTTTTAGATTTGAATTAAATGTAAATGAGAATGAAAATATATCTTATCAAAATTTGTAGAATACAACAAAAGCAGTGCTTACAGGGAAATTTATAGCATTGAATGTATATATTAGAAAAGAAGAAACATCTAAAACCAATATTCTAAGCTTCCACCTTAGGACACAAGAAAAAGAAAATTAAACCCAAAGTAAGCAGAAGAAAAGAAATAGCAAGAATTAAAGCAGAAAAATGAAACTAAGTAGGAAATCAGTGGAAAAATCAATGCAGTCAAAAGCTAGTTGTTTGAAAAGATCAATAGAATCAGTAGGTCTCTATACAAGCCTTAGAAACAAAGACACAAATTATTAATCTAAGAAGTAAAAGAAAAGCTATCACTACTGATCCTCTAGACCATAGAAGTATAGTAAAGGAATACTGTGAACAACTCTCTGCCCACAAACTTGATAACAGATGAAATAGGTCAATTTCTTGAAAGGCATAATCTGGCAAGACCCCTGCAAGAAGAAATAGATAACCTGTTTACACCTTTATAAAAGAAATTGAATCAGTAGTTAATAACCTTCCAAAACAGAAAGCACCAGACCCAGATGGGTTCTTGATTTTTATGCATCTATTAAAATAATGTAATTTTTCTTTAGCCTGTTAATAGATGCATAAAAATCATTTGACAAAATCCAGCACTCATTTATAATAAAAGCTTCAATCAAACTAGGAATAGAAATTACCTACAAAAGTTCTACACTAACATTATCATACTTGATGAGAAACACAGGTGTCTTGATGAAATCAGGAACAAAGCAAGGATGTCTCTTCTTACCATGCCCTTTTCAACATGGTATTGGAAGTCTGAGCTAAAGCAATAAGACAAGAAAAGGAAATAGAAGTATAGAAATTTGGAAGAGAGAAAACTATTTTTGTTTACAGATGACATGATTGTCTACACAGGAAATCTGAAAGAATTGATAGGTACCTGGAACTAATAATTATAACAAATTTAATATATAACAATATATAAAAGCCTATTACTCTCTTATATATCAGCAATGAACAAGTTGAATGTGAAGTTAAAAACACATCACCATTTATATTATCGCCCCCCCAAATGGAATACTTAGGTATAAACCTAACAAGATATGTATAAGATCTATATGAGGAAAACAAAATTCTGATAAAATAAGTGGAGAGAGAACCCTTGTTCAGGGATAGGAAGACTTAATATTGTCAACACGTCCGTTCTTCCCAACTTGATCTATGGTATAGATTCAGTGCGGTCCCAATAGAAATCCCAGGAAGTCATATTTTGGATATCAACATAGTGGTTCTGAAATTCATATGGAATGGCAAGAGATCCAGAATAGCCTACACAATGAGGACAGCGTGGTATTGGTAAAGCAACAAATACATCAGTGGAACAGGTGGGAGAGCCCAGAAGTAGACCTGCATAAATATAACCAACTGATCTTTGAGAAAAGAGCAGAGGTAGTACGATGGAACAGATATAATCTCTTCATCAGATAGTGGTGGGACAACTGCATCCATATGCCAAAAAAAAAAAAAAAAAATGAATCTAGACACAGACCTTGTACCCTTCATCAAAATTAACTCAAAATGAATAGAATCATAGACCTAAAATGTAAAACTTCTAGAAGATAACGTAGGAGACAGCTTAGGTGTCCTGGAGTATGGCAGTGACATTTTAGTAACAACACCAAGACACGACCCTTGAAAGTAATAGTTGATAAGTTGGACTTGATGAAAATTAAAACTTTGAAGAGAATGAGAGGACAAGCCACAGACTGGGGGAATATTTGTGAAAGACACCTGCTAAAGGACCATTACCAAAAGGTATAAAGAACTTTTTTTTTGAATGTTTATTTACCCTGAGAGAGCAAGCACGTGCAGGGGCGTGAGGCAGAAAGAGGAGACAGAGAATCCCAAACAGGCTCCACCATGTCAGTGCAGAGCCCGACTGAGGGCTCAAACTCACGAACCACCAGATTGTAACCTGAGCTGAAATCAAGAGCTGGATGCTCAACTGACTGAGCCACCCAAGTGCCCTGAAATGTACAAAGAACTCTTAAACAAGTAAGAAGATGGATGTGATTAAAAAATGAACAAAAAATTTGAACTTACATCTCACCAAAGATGAGATAGAGGTAAAAAGTAAGTGTATGAAAAGATGTTCAATATCCTATGTCATAGGAGAATTGCAAATTAAAACAACGTTAATTTCTCACTACACATCTGTTAGAATGGCTAAAATCCAAAAAACACCGATTGCTGATGAGAATGTGGAGCCATGGGAACTTAGTCATTGCTGGTGGGAACGCTAAATGGTGCAGCCACTCTGGAAGGCCGTTTTCTTACAAAACTAAACATACTCTTACCATCCAGCAGTTGCACTCCTTGCTATTTATCAAAAAAGCTGACCATGTACACATAGAAATCTTTACAGGGTTGTTGATAGGAGCTTTAATTCATCAAAATATGGAAGCAACCAAGATATTCTCTAGTCAGTGAGTGGATGAACTGTGTTATGTCCATTCAATGGAATATTATTCAGCACTAAAAGGAAATGAACTGTCAAACCGTGAAAAGATACGGAGGACTCTTAAATGCATAGTACCAAGTGAAGTCAACCCAAAAAGGCCACATACTGTATGATTCCAGCTATAGGACATTATGGAAAAGGCCAATGATGGAGGCAGTAAAAAAAAAAAAAAATCAGTGGTTGCCAGGAATTGGGGACACGGAGGGATGAGTAGGTGGCACACAAAGGATTTTTAGGCAGGGAAACTATTCTGGGTGATACTTTGATGGTATATACTTGTCTTAACGTGTATGTGAAAACCCATAGGGTGTACGGCCCTAAGAGTGAACCAACCATGAGCTGAAGCGTGGGCTTTGGGGGAAATACTGGTATGCCAGTGCAGGTTTCTTGACTGTAACAAATGTCATTTCTGGTTTGGGGTGTTGATAAGGCGGGGGGGGGCAGGTGCGTGGGGACATGGGATTCCTGGTATGTCCTGCTGAGTTGTGCTATGAACCTAACACTGATCTGTAACACAATGTTTATTAGTGTTACATTATAAAAAGTTATTCTCAGACGGATTAAGAAGTCAGTGTTTAAAAAAATTAAAACACAGGTGCCTGGGTGGCTCAGTCATTTAAGGGTCCAACTCGATTTCAGCTTAGGTAATGGTCTCAGGGTTGTGAGATTGAGCTCCATGTCAAGCTCCATGCTGGGTGTGGAGCCTGCTGAAGATTTTCTCGCTCCTTATACCACTCACTCTCTCTAAAAAGCAAAAACAAAACAGAACAAAACCAGGGAAATACATTTGAATATTTTTTCTGACTTGAATATGAAAGGACTTATAATCAGAAAAGTTAACATAAAAGAATTCATGGTTAGCTAGATTTCCATATAATTTCATTTAGTGTTTACTAAGAGAGAAAAGTTATTTTAGGAATAATCTTAATATATAAAGACATTAATATCTAAATAGGAAAATGCTATGAATAGGCTATCAATGAAAAGTAATTTGAAATTACTAGTAGGTTGTGGGAAAATTTCAACCTAACCTAAGTAATCAATACACATTATACAATTGGATTTAGTTTTAAGTTTCGTGGAATATTTAATGTAAATATGTCAAAATATTTACAAAACATACTTGTTAGACAACATGAGAGAAAAACCTGGACCCACTCGCCACTGGAAGCAAACTTCAGAACACACTTGATTATGTGTGTCCTCCCAGTGTGGTCCTGTTGGGTACACTGTTTTCTCAGCCTGCCATTATTGTTTCAATTTCCTTTGTCACGTTTATCACTTCTGCAATAAAAAGTTTGCCCATATATGTATTTATCTGCAAGCATTGTATTACTTAATTTTGCTTATTTTTAATTTCCTGATTGATTTCTCTTACTCTCTTTTTTTCCCTGTTTGTAGCATTTGCATGATGTTAAAGAAGATATGGGGCGCCTGGGTGGCTTAGTTGGTTGAGCATCCGACTCTGTTTTGGTTCAGGCAGGTCATGATTTCACAGTTTGTGAGATCGAGCTCTGTGTCAGGCTCTGTACTGACAGCATGGAGTCTGCTTAAGACTGTCTCTCCCTCTTTCTCTGTCCCTCCCTTGCTCGTGCTTTCTCTCTCTCTCTCAAAAAAAAAAAAAAAGATACACAGGTGGAAGGGATTGCGTTAAATTTGGATTTGTACGGGTAGAGAATATCAGTATCACCTGGGGGCTTGCCACAGTTACTTGGACCAACTCAGACCCATTAGGATGGCTCGTATCAAAACCAGAAAATTATAAGTGTTGATGAAAATGTGGAGAAATTAGAACCTTGTGCACTACTGGCGGGAAAGTAAAAGGGTGCATCTGCTGTGGAAAACAGTTTGGTGGGTGTTTAAAAAATAAAACATGTAATTGCCAGTTCACATGGCAGTTATGCTTCTGGGTATATCAAAAGCAGGATCTCAAAGACGTATTTGTATACATGTGTTCATAGCTACGTTATGTGCTGAACGTGGAAGTAACCCAAGTGTTCATCACAGATGAGTGGATAACAAAATGCAATGTATATGTGCAGTGGAATAATATTCAGCCTTAAAAAGGAAGAAAATTCTGTAACCTGCTACAACGTGGGTGAACATTGAGGACATTTTGTTAAGTGAAATATGTCAGGTACTGAAGGACAAAAACTGTCTAATTCCACTTCTAATTCCACAGTTCTAAGGTACTTAGATTCGTCACAAAGTCGAAGTAGTACAGTGGGTGCCAGGGGTTGGGGGAGGAGGGGAAGTACTTAGGGACTAACGGGTGCAGAGATTCAGTTTCACAAGAGGAAGTGAGTTATGTGACTGGATGGTGGTGACTGCTTCAGGACATTGTGGATGTGGTTAATGCCAGTGAACCGTACATGTAAAAATGGTGATGCTGGTTTATGTTATGTCTGTTTTACCACAGTAAGAGAAATTGGGGGGAAAATTAGTGGGAAGTTTTTGGTTTTGTATTTTTATTTTTTAAACTATAAGCCTCTTGAAAATCACTTTCTGAAGGAGCTCATCTTCCTAAGGGGAGCCGAAAAGATTGAGGAGTGTTTTTGTTTTTTTTTTTTTGTTTTTTTTTTTTTTTTTTTTTTTTTGGTCTGTCATGTCCCTCTGAGGCCACCTTGGAAGATAGATGAAAGATGAAGCCTGTCCCTTCTTAGTGGAACTGATGGATCTTCTGAGGAATTTATAATTATTTGCACAAGGCAGTATGTCTGTAAGAGACATATTAAAAATTAGAATATGCAAGAGTTGAGTTTGCTTTAGTGTGATCCTAGAGGAAAGGTCAGTCAGGGACAGTTGCATGGACAGTTGCTCAAGTCCCAGCAAGGAAAGGGCAGAGCACAGCTTAACCAAGGGGACCAAGGTCCAGTGTTTCGGGCAGACTTTGGAATTTTGAGGGGTTCAGTTTAGTAGTAATATGCATTCAGGAGAGAGGGCTGCAGACTTGGGTTTGTTCACATCAGTGAAGACCTTAAGAGAGAAGCTGTCTGTACATGGGAACTGAGACACTCATTTCCTAGGATTTTATTGATGAACAAACAAATTGCTGTGCTTAATATCTAGCCACGTTATTAATCATGTTAGGTCAACAACGGAAGGACTTTTATCTGTTTTACTGCTATATTGCCAGAGCATCTATAACAGGCATGTCTAACTATGTTACCAAACAATGATTTTAGGTTTCATAAGAAGGAAAATCTCAGTGGTTGTACTTCGGTGCTTTTATGATGTGTCTCAGACATCATCGTGCTCTCCTTTCGTGGGTCTGTGTTCTTCGCAAGGCTCCCCTTGGGCTCCTGAGTGTCTTCCTTGTGATGTGTGTACCTATGTTGACTCAGTTCAGGCAGATCTCAAAACTCTTTGGTTTTAACTTTACGTGTTTTCTGAAGTGTGTGCTGCTTAATTCTTGAGTCTTGAGTTTAACCATTTCTAGCAATTAAGTGACATCACTTGTAGAGTTTCTGCTATTAGTGTCCCCACTGTATTCTTTTGGTTGTTATGTCATATAAGTAGTTATATTTACTATATGGCGTTATTTTAAAACACTAGCTTTGGTTTTGTATATTTTCTGTAGTTCTGAATAAATCATTCTTAATTTTTCATATATGTACTTAGAAAAAATGCAAGTTAAATTAACATGTTTACAATGATATGATTACTTACTACTCTTAAACCCTTTGTGTCACATTGTCCTCTCTTTTACTTCTACACGTCATAAACCTAATGAGATCTAACAATTGTATCTTTGCTTTGAACAGCCAGTTATCTTTTAAAGAAATTAAGGAAATTCCTCTTGTGTTCCCCCACATATCTACCATTCTGTAGTGTTACCTAATCTAGAAGTAGTGCCCCCCTTGTGTAGATTCTCCTGGCATGTATTCTGGACCATGTTGGTCCTCTCTGACCTTACAGTAGTTCATGTATATATCAAACTTCCTCTGCCAGTTTTAGGCCATTTCTGGCAAGGACTACAGTTTTTGCATTTTTAGATAATTCAGTGTATCTATCGAGCACAGAAAATACTTACTTTTTTTTCTTTTTTTTTCCCTTCTTTTTTAATTTAATTTAATTTTTTTTCTTTCAATATATGAAATTTATTGTCAAATTGGTTTCCATACAACACCCAGTGCTCATCCCAAAAGGTGCCCTCCTCAGTACCCATCACCCACCCTCCCCTCCCTCCCACCCCCCATCAACCCTCAGTTTGTTCTCAGTTTTTGACAATACTTACTTTTAAGCATGTAAGTAGGGTTGAAGTAGTGTGTTTTTGACTGAGCGTCTGTATAACCTGACAATGTATAGTACCATAGTTCACCATTAGATGTCACTCTGTAACATACTTTACATTCTTGCCAGACAATTCCTTACCGGAAACGCTTGTCAGATTCAGAAAGTTGGCATTGCTTAACAGCGCACTTACACTGATACATAGTGGTTTCTCTCTAAACACACATTCATAAATTATAATTGTTACTACCTTTAATTCTGCGTCTAAGTCTGTACTGAACCCAACTGATTTTCCTTAGTTTTCTTTAAAATTTGAATGCTGGCTTTATTTTTTGGTTATTCTCTATGTGGAGCAAAGTCTGCAAATATTACAAGTAGTGGTGGGAAGAAGTAGGATATTCAAGAATACCTTCAAACGTGTTCAGAATTCTTCTGTTAGTAATGCAATTTGAAAAATACCTTATTCCAGGAGGCTGACTGACCCCACACTCATGGGCGACTGCTGGTTTTGTTTGGGTGTGTCAGAGAAAGAGGGAGAACGGACTTGGCTCTGAAGAGAAACATAGAGGCAGAGAACACGGAGACCTGTAGGCTCTGCTGGCCAGTCCTGGAACACAGGAAAGTGCCAAGAATGAGATTCCTTCACTCATTCCCACCCTTACAAGATAGGAAAGGTCAGGTCAGGGGGGGTTTGATGTTCACCTTATCCCTAAGGGTGGCCAAATGCTAACCCATGTGACGATGCAGGGATCAGGTGTCTCAGGGCCGAGGACACTGCTGACAGTCCAGCCCCTCTGTGCCCAGCTGGGAGTCCAGTTGTATGCATGAGCCTCTTCTGCAGCACTGTTGCTCAGCCATGCTCCCTGTACGCTTGCCAGAACACAGCCAGTGACCATTTTCCTCACTTCGCTCAGAATATTGAAATTTGAATGAAACAGCGATGTTTCTGAGTGATACAATGAACAACCCCCCCTCCCCGCCCCCGCCAGCCCAAGCATGTGAACATTCATGCAGATGTGGATCCACCCATGTCCTCTGGGACACCAGCTCCCAGCCTTTCACACCTCAGCCAGAAATAACTATCTTACAGTTTCTGTTTATGGTTTTATTTGGAAAAAAAAAAAAAAAAAGAATGTTGTCATTTATCAGTATGGTTTTATAAAATTCAAAATTTAAAACCCTGAGTATAATAAAATACCAAAGAATAAGGACATTTGAATCCATTTATATTGATCTGTCAAATTATACACAATGTATTATCAAAAAATGAAATTTTATGTTCTGCTTTTGCTTTAGAATAAGATATGCATTTTTTTAAATACGTTAGTATAGGATGACTACTAACCCTTATTGGGAAGACCTTTTTAATTCTTTGGTCTTAAAATGACATTTTTTTATGAAATAATGAAGCAAATGACAATTTTTCTGAAGTAATTGGTAATGTAGGTGTAGAAAATATAGTAGAAAGGTTGTCATACTCCATACTACAGTAGTGTCCTCTCCAGGAGTTAGGATGTGCTGAGACTGTTACTCACTTATACTGATAGAGGTGCATCTTGTAATCCATATATTTTTTCCTTATGTTTTTGTGTATTCCTACAGTTAAAGAAGTGAACAGGTCATGGCACGTTTAACAAAAAGACGACAGGCGGATACGAAAGCTATCCAGCATCTTTGGGCAGCCATTGAGATTATACGGAACCAGAAGCAAATTGCCAACATTGACCGTATTACAAAGTGAGTAATTTAAGCAAAAATATCCGTGTGAAGTTTCCTATAAGATTTTTGGGGGGCAAAGGTCTAAAACCAACTTATTTATTATGCTCATCAACGCATTACAAAGTAACAGTCACTTTTTGCCTTATATGTAACTTATTACAGAAGCATAGGCAACTTGTGTTTAGATGTTTTGTAAAGAAATATTAGAGAAGTAAAATACCAGTGTGTACTACTTATAATAGCTTTTTAGTTCTCAAAGATTTTTTAACTCTTGGGAACAGATCTTTATGTCTTTTTTATCAAAAAGGCTCTGCTTCTGAGTAAACTGTCTAAAACCAGTGTGCTGTTTGTTGAGTGTTCACTGCCACACACGTTGGTCCCTAGTCCACTAACCAGGACTTTCTGACCATTTCATTCTGTGTTTTGGAAATTACATTACTTTGGTAGACCAAGATTCAGGATAGAAAATTATCAGAATACTTTATGAATTCTCTACTTACCTGTTATATACTGATCATAACAGGGTCTTCAAATGGAACTTGATTTTGTTCCTTTGTTTCTCTGAGTATTTTTAAGGGAATAAAGCTAAATCCATCTTTTTTAAATGGTTGAATGATATTTTTTGGTAATTTAGATAGAATTTCTTTATTTTCTACACATTCCTTAGATGCTATGTGTAAAAGTGGAAACAAGTGATTTACAAAAGTTCATTTAGTGCTTATTTTTGCCTTTATTAATAAGTAACAACATTGAATAGCACATATTTTTGTCTCTTACCTACATTCTGTTAAAGATTATAAAGTTTACTCAAGAGGGCAGTGACCAGAGAAGGAGAAAGAATAATGCCATGTGTTGCTCTAAGTCCGTATTTAAAGTTGCTATGTACATGTCCTAGCTCCTTAGGGCCACTAGCATAAAAATATTCGGTAACACTTGTATGGAAAATAAGAATAAAATAAAGAGCACATTATAATTAAATTCAAATTAGTATGTTTTTATAAAAAGCAAATAATTTGGGGGTGTGTTACAAAGTAGAAGTTATAGTGAGATGGTATTGGCATAAAAACATGTTTTCAAAACCTCAAGAATAACAGCCATACATATTTTCCTGTGGTTGGGAATTTTTAAAAACATAGTTTATGTCTATCAAAATTACCTACAGAAGGATGTGGAAATAAGATGCTGCTCTTTGGGTTTAAATTTTAAACTTCAGGTCATCCCAGTTTGACAGAACTGTCCCAGTGTTGGAGGTGCTTCCTCCTCCCTGGGCCGGCACCTGCTCTGGGAGCCTTGGAGGCGTCTCCTGGTGCCAGGCGTCCATAGTTGGGCCGCGAAGGTTGCCGCTAGTTGATGGCAGTGGTGGTGCAGGTGCCGCGCAGGTGATGTGACATCTGTGTGCACTCTCGTGAGAGAGGAGAGGTCCGTAAGGAGGAGCACACACCGTGTCGTGCCCTTTCTGCATTAGGGATTGTTGATAAGCGTTCTCTTTTCTCCCTTCTCCGTCAGCTCAGCGTTCAGGCTGCCAAGGCTGACTTTTCTCCATGACCTCAGGTCCGTAGATCTTAAGATACATATGAATAAATGTAATCACCTACCAAAAATTACTGTTTTATCAGTGTCATCTAAAGACGAAAAAAAATTAACCAGCGGGTAACTGTTTAAGAGTGGTGGCCGGTGTCTCTTCCGCTTCGTCTGAGAGGACCTTCTTCCTTCCTGTTACGGGTGCGCTTGATGGTACAAAGACGAACCAGACAACACTGTTTCTGGCACAGCCTGTGTGTCATTAGTTTCCTACCAGGCCATCAGCCCCAAGGAGGAGCTGTCTGCTTAACCGCCTGGCCTGCTGCCTTAGCTCCTGGGTTGAGCTGGTGTCCTTGTCACTACCCTGGCCAAGTCAGGTTGGGAGAAGCATTGCCCCATGATAGGAAGACAGGTGGCTGTTCTGTATTCTAAATAGGTAGATACTTTTCAAGTCTTAGATTAACTTAAAATCGAGTTGCTCCGCTTACTTACAGCGGAGGTTGAACATAGAGTTACCTTTTAATTTTTACACATATGGCGAATTCCTGACGGCTGTAGCAGAGTTACTGCGAAGAGGGTGTATGTAGTCATCAAGGTCCTTCTGTGTTATGTCTGGTGATGGACTCCATTGTAGGAATGGAACCTGTCTTCAGTCAACACTTTTTAACAGTTTTGGGCTTTGGGATCATGGTTCTTTATGATATTTTGAAGCCTGGCAAACCCCAGACACTGTAGTTAACTTCTGTGCAGTGTTTTAGTTCTGCTTGTTTTTGTTTCTGTTTGAAAGTCTCTTTGAGGTCACCTTCAATCTAAAGGTTTTCATTCATCCTTGTTGTTGTTTTCCTTCGCAGTTTATTGAAGAAACTGGTTCATTTGCTCTTAGGTTTCCCACAGTCTGGCTTTTGCTGGTTGCATCCTGTGGTGTATTTGTTTCTCTGCATTTTGTGGAAATTGGTAGTTTTCTGGAGGCTTGGGTGGGGTGAGACTCCTTTGCAGTAGCATGTGGTCCTACCAGGAGGTCATATGCCCATTTCTCATGCGTGAGATTGGCAGTCGTGATGTACAGCGAGTAGTGCCCGTAGCTCATTAAGGATCATCAACAGGATTACTTCTATAAGGATGTAAACTTGCCTCTGCATCCTGTGTGGCAGCCCCATGGTGTGTCCATGTCCAAAGGGAGAGTAACTGACTCTTTGCCTTTATTTGCCAGTGTTTAAAATGGCATCCTCTCCTGGTAACCAATTAGTTTTTTTAAAGTGCCATTTGGAATTCATGCGTTTAAATACTTTTGATACGTTTCAGTCCATTTCTGACAAAATCCTTATTTATGCTCAAATTTTTCCGTCTTTCACCAGTTGGAGCCTCTCTACATTGACTCCTAAAGTGGCTTTCTGCTTTTTCTTGCAACAGGGTTTTTCAGGCTCATCTGTTTTATACCCTTGGAACCATTGATTTCTCCAAGGGGCTCTAATTTCCTTCACTTAGAAATTGTATTTCAGAAGCATGTCTGGCCCTCAGTGTGCTCACTGCTGCTTGGTTGATCTTTCCAGGCCTTTTAGAGGGCAGAGGAAGTGTATATAATTTTAAGACAAAAGAACACCCTATTAATGAATACTGATATTTTCCATTTGAATTTATGGCTACTAGTTTTTCCCAAACTCTTCTACCAAAAATGTTTCTCTCTTCTTACATAGTAAAGACATCATGAATCGTAACTAGTCAGTTGTTTTATCCAACATTATATGTCAAGCTATTGCAGCGTAACCACACCAACACTATAACCAATAAATAGTATGTTTGATGGAAACCATCTAAATTACTTTACCCATTGTTTTCAAACAGTTGTACTGATTCTAACCTGCCAGAGGTGAGAGCGATTACATGATCTACTTTCTTCCTCACAATTGGCATTTGGTCTTCGTCTACAAACAAGTATTCATTTTATGGTTACCACCAGCCCTTCTCTTGGTATCCACAATTCATTCTCTGGTAGATTCTTTTTATTCTTCCCCAAGTTTTACTGAGATGTAATTGACATATAATATTGTGTTAGTTTACAAGGTGCATGACATAATGATTTTGTGTTTGTACCTATTGCAAAATGATCACCATGGTATGTTCAGTTAACATCCATCACCTTGTTTTTCCTGTGATGAGAACTCAGATCTGCTCTGTTAGCACCTTCCAAATACATAGTACAGTGTTATTAACTGTAGTCAGCATGCTGTCCACTACATGCCTTAGGACTCATTTATCCTATGGCTAGAAGTTTACAGCATTGGCTCCCTTCACCCATTTCACCCAACACTTGCCACCACCAGTCTGTTCTGTTTATGTGAGCTCAGTCTTTTTAGATCATACAGTGTTTGTCTTTCTTCGTCTGACTTCCTTCACTTAGCATAATACCCCCAGGTCCTTCCACATTGTCACAAAATGATAAGATTTCCTTCTTTTTGGCAGAATAATAATTCCATTGTATATACACCACATCTTCTTTATGTATTCTTCTGTGGACGGGCACTTAGGGAGTTTCCATGCTTTGGCTATGGTGAGTTTGCTGCAGTGAACATGAAGTGCACATACGTTTTTGAGAGTGTGATTTCATTTCTTTCAGATAAATACCCAGCAGTGGGATTGGTGGATGGTACAGTAGTTGTGTTTTAATTTTTTGAGTAGCCTCCATGCTGTTTTTTCAAAGTGGCACAAACATCTAGGAGATTCTTAAGGTTTCATGAGAAGTGATTTTCAAGTTCTTGCTGGTTCTTAACAGTTGGTTGCAGCCTTTTTTACTGGAAAGTCAGTTTGGCTGGGTATAAAATCCTTAACTTCTTTCTTTTTTAGGGTTTTTATAGGTTATGTATGCTGGCTTATAGAGCCTCTCGTGGTTGCCATGTACCCTAGGAAAGAAGCCTGTGCTTCTTTACCAGTTTCTTTTAATTACCTCTCTCTCTTTTTAAACAGCTAGTGTTCTGTTCAAAAAAGGAGTAGAAAAGGAATTATAAATGAGAGAATCATTGTTGAGATTTATTGTGTATTTCAAGTATTTAAAAAGTATAACTTCCAGAAACTTCTTTAACAGGTTCTATTATTTGGGATGGAGAGTACTTTCACCAAAGGAGTCCTTCTGAAATCAAAGTACATCTATGGGATTAAGTTTGATTTTTTAATTAATGGTGAAGCTGTCTCTCTGTTTTAAAAGTACAGATTTATAGATTCGATTTCATGATAATATAAAATTCCATAGTTCTCATTTGGGAACTACATAAACACAGGTAAATTTTGACCTCTCATTAAAAAACATTTTACAGTTTTCAGAATCAAAGGATGTTTTCTGATGTTTAGTCATCATAAAATTGAAACAAATAAGTCACTTTATCATTAAAAAAATGAAGTACAGTAGTCAGTTGAGATGAAAATAAGCACAGGCAAGGGTAGCTTCTCTTTTAGTTGGAAAGTTTATAAAGGCTAACTTGTGAGTGGCACATATGGATTCATAAGTTCTATGAAATTTGAATAGGTGTTGTGAAACTAAAGCTTTGAAATGTTTGACTACTTGATATTTATATGAAACAAATATTTATAACAATTTGATGCTTCAGATCATAATGTTAGCTCTTGTTCTACAGTTTTTAAGTCAAGAAACAAAGATTAAGAGTCAGGGGCACCTGGGAGGCTCAGTTGGTTAAGTGTTCAACTCTTAATTTTGGCTCAGGTCATGATTTCACAGTTCGTGTGTGCACGTGCATGCTCTCTCAAAAATAAGTAACTAACTTTAAAAAAAGTAAGACTCCTATGACAACAAAATCAGTAACCAGTGGAATTTAGATTTTTAATCCCTGAGATTCCCAATAGTACTCCTAATTCATTATCATGTTATTTTTCTAAATGTCACCTCTATGTTAATATTCCATAAAAGTAAGTCACATGTGTCACCTCTGTTTCCTCTTAAATCCAAACATACTATTCATATCTAACTTGGATAATTATAATGTGGCATTGGAATTTTGTAAGTATTCTAAGTAGTAGTTGTGATTTAAAGACCTGTTGAAACAAGCATGGCCTTTATGTTCACCTACATGTTCCAGCATTATGGGCAGCTTAGTGCTGTTGGGAGAGGTCGCTCACATCTGCTCCGTGCTGGGAAACACAGGTATGTCTGAGCTGCCTTGAGCACCCCTGTGATGGCCTGTGTTCAGAGGTGACTGTGCTTGTGGCTGATGTGATCAGGCCAACCCTGGGTTGGTAGACTAGTCCTATTCAAATTAATGTTTCAGGTTAGGGCATCAATTAATTACATGTGTTGCTTACTTTAGGGTCACACCCCACTTATAAAATGTGACCTCTGAACTCTTGTGACATGTTTGGCATTGAAATGTGTGAGTTTTCCTGGAGCCCTTCCTGTCGCTATAGGCAGACGTAAGCCTGCACTGCAAGTCCCTGTGTGAGGGCTGCCTTTGAAGTTGCACTGGGTACACTCTTTACTCACTTGTTTAAAATTAACTTATGAAACTTCTAGCAGCTATTATGTCATAATTGTGCTTTGTCTCTATGTCAGCTGATTTTCTTTTCTATCTTTGTTTTTTTTTGTTTTGTTTTGTTTTTTGTTCTTTTTTTTTTTTTTTTTTTTTTTTGGAGGGGAGGCAGACAGTATAAAAGTATGGAATGTTTCACAGATTTTCATGTCACCCTTGCATGGAGCCATGATATTCTTCTATGTGCCGTTCAGTTTTAGCACACATGCTGTGGAAACAAACACTCTGTCCACTCCCTCATTGGATTTGTTGGAGAGGAAGGAGATAGCCCCTGTCTGCTACTTTGGAAATAAGTTACTTTGAAAAACTACCATCTAATAATAGACTGTGGATGTAATCCCAAGAATTCTTCCCAGAATTACTAACCGCATACCCTTTTCAATCTACAATGATTTATTTTTTATTGCATTTCTTTTGTGATAGTGGATGGGCAGGTAACTTTACCACCGTTACATCCTTATTTTTATCTTGCATAATAACAGCCTTGCAGAAGAAGTAACTGATTCTGAACAACCGTAATCTACAATTCGACAGAGAGCTTTCTCCTGTGTGCACAATTCTTGGGGCCCTCCTCTTGGCTTGGATTATTGGCTAGCTGTTTTCATGGTTGACATTTCTTTGCAGTTCTGTGAAGGAAATATACCGCTAAGGCACAGAAAAGTGTAAACAACCATTAAAGTATAAATTAGTGTTACCAAGTAGTAGAGGCCCCCCACACGGAATAGGGGCCAGCCCTTCATGCTGGCTGATGGGTTATCCGCACTCCATGCCTTAGTCAAGGGGTCGCTGCAGTCAGGAATTTGTAGAAGGTGTGGGATTAGCTGCACCTGGGAGTTTGGACAGGATTCGGGCAGAGTTGGATCAGACGGACTGGAAGACTTTTAGGGAAGGGAGATGAGAAGGCAGAGCATCAGACAGGGAGGGCTGCTAAGGCCAGCACAGAGGTTTTTAACCTGTAGCCAGAAGGGAATAGTGAGTTTGTTTGGAATATGGAAATAGAGTAAAACACACTCATTTTTCCCTCCCCAGATAGAGCGAATGTTCCTCTTCAATGTTACATGTGTGCGGGCTCTCCCTTGCTCTGGCCTGGGTCTGAGCCCTCCTCATATCTTGCCTGTGCAGTGGCAGTAGGTTCCTAATTGGGCTTCCAGCTTCCCACTCTTGCTGCTGCTCTGTTGCTTCCCATCTTTGGAATCAGAGAGATTTTTCCAGAGCACCATCTGACCACACGCTGCATGATTGAAAGCTTTTTTCTGTTGTTCATGAAGCCTGAATTCTTGTGCCAAGTTGATACTCTCTGGGCCTTCCTCTTCCCCGTCATCTGCTGCCATGACCCACCTGGTGTGCTGCTCTCGGCGCCCGGGACCCCTGCAGACCCTCGGATCCACTGTGATGCACACTGTGCCCGGATGCTGACTCCTCTCTCAAGTCGTGTCCCTGAGGAGGCTGTTCCTGACCCCTTCAAGTGAACTCAGCCCTCATACTTCATCAGTATTTTTCTAGATTTTAGATCTGATTATATTCTTAAGATCCTTTTTTTTAGGGGCACTTGTGTGGCTCAGTCAGATAAGTGTCCAGCCTTAGCTCAGGTCATGATCTCGCGGCTTGTGAGTTCAAGCCCGTGTTGGGCTCTGTGCTGACAGATCAGCCTGGAGTCTGCTTCAGATTCTGTGTTTCCATTTGTCTCTGCCCCTCCCCTGCTCACACATTGTCTCTCTCTCTCAAATATAAACATTAAAAAAAAAATCCTCTGTTTTATTTCCTCGTTGTGCACAAAGTGCCAATACCTGAACAGGACATTTGTGTGAGCCCTTCGCAGTCAGACCCTGGCTGTCCTCCTTTCATGCCCCGCTGCTCGCCACTAAGGCTTCGTGTGATGAGACTCTTCTCCGTTTTCTGAGCTATTATTTTTGATTCTTTATTTTGTATTTTTCCTTCTTAATCGACAAAACATACCCTTTTTTTTTAAATTTTTTTTTTCAACGTTTATTTATTTTTGGGACAGAGAGAGACAGAGCATGAACGGGGGAGGGGCAGAGAGAGAGGGAGACACAGAATCGGAAACAGGCTCCAGGCTCTGAGCCGTCAGCCCAGAGCCCAACGCGGGGCTCGAACTCACGGACCGTGAGATCGTGACCTGGCTGAAGTCGGACGCTTAACCGACTGCGCCACCCAGGCGCCCCAAAACATACCCTTTTAAGATTCAACCAGATAACCATCTCCTGTGAGGTATTGATTCATTCCTCACTGTAACCAGCCCCATTATCCTTGTTCTTGGCTCACATAGTGATATGTGTGAAATTCAGTTTTATTATTTATTGTAGTCTCTTACTACTGTAAAAGCATTTCCACTTCCTGTGCTGTGAGCACCTTGAGGGTAGGGCACACATCTTTCCTCTCTTTAGATCTTAGTGTAAAGCCAGTGGCTAGGGAAAGGAACTGGGAGAAGGTTTCTAGGTAACCGTAAGTATTCAGTTGCATGAGCTGAAGATGTGGTTTCCAGGAGGCTTAGAATTGAGAAGCAGCCCTGTGCTACTTCGTAGATTTGTCTGTGTGAATTCTGCCCCCCGCTCCCGGAGGTCTGTTTTCCTTCACCTTATTTTGCTGATGAAGGTGTTGAGACCCAGGCTGCTGAGATCTGGCCTAAAGCCATGTGGGTTGTTGGTTGCAGAAGAGAAATACGAATATAGATCTATCTGATGTCGCAGTCCAAACTTTTAATCTTCATTGTTTCCTTTTGGTGTTTGGTGGGTCTACATTTGTATCCTTGCTGGTGTTGAAGATGTTAATTTACTGTCATGAACATGTGCTTCCAGATTATCATGTAACAGCAGCTCCAACGTTCATATTAACCCTGCTTTATGGGCGAAGAACGTGAGGCTGTACAAGCAAATTATTTGTCTAGATTGTTAGGAATAACCTTTCTTCAGAGTATATTCTAAATTTTAAATAAATTCATCGATGAAGGATCTAGAAAGGTGTTCTTTAGGTTGTGAAGTTTATTTTTGTCTAGTGCAACATTAAAAAGAATTGTTGTATACCCATCTATAAAACACCTAGTGGCAGATCATTGTTACTTTGTTTTTTTTTTTAATGTGGTAAAGTACACACACATATAGTTTACAATCTTAACCATTTTTAAGCCTACAATTAGGTGGCATTAATTACGTCCAGACTGCTGTGCTGCCGTCTCCACCATCCATCCCTGTAACTCACTTCATCTTGTGAAGCTGAATCTCTGCACCTGTTAGTCACTGAGTCCCCATCCCTCCTCCCACAGCTCCTGGCACACACCATTCTCCTTTGACTTTGTGACAGTGACGACTCTATATCCCTCAGAGGCGTAGAGTCATATAGTATCGGTCTTTTTACAGCTGGTTTCCCTCAGCATAATGTTCTCAATAACACACTCTGAATTTTCTTCCCCTTTAAGGCTGAGTAATAGTCAGTTGCATGGAGTGTGGCCACATCAGTTATCTATTCACTTCACGATGGATACAGGGGTTGCTTCCATGTTTTACTATTATGAATAATTCTGCTATGGACATGGGTGGACAGATCTCTTTGAGACCCTGCATTCAGTTCTTTGGGGTATAAACACAGAGGTGGAGTTGTGGGGTCATAGGCAATTCTGTTTTTAATTCTTTTGAGGAACCTCCATACTGTTCTCCACAGCAGCTGCACCAGTTTGCGTTCCCACCAGCAGTGCAAGAGGTTCCCTTTTTTAACATCCTTGCCAACACTTGTTATTTCCTGTCTTTTTTATTTTAGCCATGATGACAGGCGCGAGGTGGTATCTGATTGTGGCTTTGATTTACATTTCCCTGATGATCAGTGACATTCAACATCTTTGGAGACCTGTCTCTTCAACTTCTTTGCCCATTTTTGAATCAGGTTGGTTGGTAGTTTCACAGGTTTTGTATCTCTTCTGGATAGCAATTGCTCACCAGATCCACGATTCACAAATATTTTCTTTCAGTCTGGGAGTTGCCTTTCTACTCTGTAGACCGTGTCTCCTGTCGTACAAAACTTTAGAATTTTTATGAAGCCCACTCTCTTTTTTCTCTTTTGTTGCCTGTGTCCTTGGTCACATCCAAGAAATCATTGCCAAATCCAGTGTTGTGAAGCTTTGTGCTGCATATTCTTCCAAGAGTTTTACTGTTTGGGGCCTTACATTTAGGTCTTTGACCGATTTCGAGTTAATTTCTGTATATGCTGTTAGGGAGGTGCCCAGCCGCCTCCTTTGTGTGCGGAGATGCAGTTTTCCCAGCTGTGTTGGTTGAAAAGACCGGGTTCCCCATTGAGAGGTCTTGGCCCCCTTGTCAGAAACCCTTTCGCTGTATATGTGAGGGTCTCTTCCTGGGCTCTCTCTTCGATTGCATTAGTCTGTATGTCTGGTTATGCCAATGCCACGTGGTTTGCCTACTCTAGCTTTGTGTAGTAGGTTTGAGATGAGGAAGTGTGAGTCCTCCAGTTTCTCCTTAGTTTTAGATTATCTGGGTTATTTAGGGTCCACCGAATCTGTAGATTGCTTTGGGTAATATGGACATTTCAACGATATATGAATTCTTCCAGTCCACAAACATGGGATGTGTTTCCACTTACGTCTTTACTGTCTTTCAGCAGTGTTTGGCAGTCTTCATCGTGCAAGCTTTTCTCCTCCTTAGTTACGCTAATTTCTACATATTTTATACTTTTTGATGCTATTGTGAATGGAATTATTGTCATAATTTTCTTTTCAGTGTGTTCATTCTTTGTGTATAGAAACGCAGCTAAATTTTGTGCATCACCTTGTGAGCTGCTACTTTGCTGAACTCATTTGTTGTGACAGCTTTTTTGTGGAGTCTTTATAGAGTTTTCTGTGTGTAAGATAATAAAATCTACAGAGGTCATTTTATTTCTTATTTCCAATTTGGATGCTTTGTATCCTTTTATCCAAATGCTCGGGCTGAGGTGCCTAGTGTTATGTTTACTAGCAGTGGTAGAAGTGGACGTCCTTGTCTTGCTCGGGACCTTACAGGAAAAGCTCTCAAGTTTTCACAATTGAATATGATGTTTGCTGTGGGCTCATCATCTATGGCCTTTGTTATGGTGAGGAGGTTTCTGTCTGTACCCAGGTGGTTGAGTGTTTTCATGATGAGAGGATGTTGAATTTTGTCACACCTCCGTTCATTCTGTTAGCATGGTGTCATGTGTACTTAAGTGCATGTGTTTAGCCATCCCTGCATCTATAAAGCACCCAGTGGTAAAGCATTATTATTGAAGATATTTTAGTGTAAGTAAACTAAATAACCAATTGGCAGGACACTTGGAAAACAGGAAGCAGAATAGTCACCTATAATTTCTCTGTCCACAGTCAAGTAAGAGACCCGCTTTGATCTATTTCTTGTCATTTTTTTCTATGCTGGTGTTTTTGTTGATGTTGATTAACCTTTGACCACATTGTTCCATGGTCACCATAAATTATTATGGTAGCGGGTGCATGGTATTCCGGTAGGGGCTGGGGGACACTTCTGCAGCACACCGAGAGGGGGCGAGGGGCACGCAAGGTAAACCACTGTAAGGTTCACATCCTGTTAGTGTATTTGCCTTCCAGACAACCACAGGGGTTGACACTATTAATGTTATTTTATCACTAGGCACTCTGAGATGCAGAGAAGTTAAATAACTAGCCCAGGGCCATGTAGCTAGTTGATCATAAGAGCAGCTGCTCGGGCCGAGGTCTGTGTGACTTTGTAGGTCTGGCTTCTCCCACTATGCTTGTCCTGCCCCCCATGCCTCCTCTGTCCAATTCTTATGCGTCCAAGTCTTCTAGTTGTATAGATATGTAGTAATGCAAATATGGGGTGTAAGCTGGGAAGGATAAACGATAATCAGTGCAGGAACCCTGGTTTAGAACATATTCGGTGCCAAGCCCTGGGCTGAGCACCTGACAGTCATTCCAGCCCTATAGCTAACTGTGTGTGATCACCTGCGCATTTGTATCGTGCTGCTGTCGTTTTGTCCTCGGATGACTCGGGTGTTTCCAGCGTTTACACTGTGTTCAGTAGTCTCCTTAAATTGTTGTCTTTCTGCCTGTTTTGATGATTTCTACATGATGGTCACTCGGGTTATCCCCAGCTTCCTTCTGCCACACACGGCCCCCCAGCGCTCTAGTCCTTCACCAGCACAAACATGAGGAGTCAATTAGTGTGTCTGTCCAGGAGCAGAGTTCCTCCTTGATACAGGATGCACATGTACCTATTTGGCCTCAGTCTCGAGAGGATGCCCCACTCCGCAGGGCATGGGGTTCCATGCCCACGTGTCTGCTGCTACTTGCCATTGTTCATCTGCACACATGCTGTCGCTGAGATATTTTAATTTACGTTTCTGTATTCATTCATGAGATTAGGCAGCACTTGGTGTTCCTACAAGGTTGGCCTTTACTTTCTGTGGATGCCTGTTCTTATCCTTTGCCTATTTTCCCAGTGGGGTACTTGTCTTTTTCTGTTGATTTGCAGAACCTCTTGTTCTTCTAGACATTAATTCCTTTATACATGTCACGCTTTGAAACGTCTTTTCTTGTTCTGTTGTCTGTTTAACTTTCCCCATACTGTGCTTTGTTGAACAGAGATTTTTATTTTGAGGTCATCAAGTTCATTGCTTTTGGCCTAAAGGTTTGTGCTTTTGAAATTTTATTTAAGGAATCCTTCTTAATATGGCTGCAAGAATATTCTGGAGTATTTTCTTTCATTAACTTTGGAGTTTTACTTTTCAGAGTTCTTTAATCCATTCATTGTTTCTTTCCCTGATGGTGGTGGGAAGGGGCCCAGTTTTAGTTTTTATTTTTCTCTTCTATGCTAAGTCTGTCTTCTCTTTTGGAATTTAAACTTTAGAATGAGAGACCCCTGTCGGTATTTTAGGGCCTTGTATTTTGTGAAAGTGCCATCATTTGCCCACTCAGTGAGCATGGGAGTAGGAAGGGTTTGTTTCTGTTTTGTGGATCAGTGAATGCCAAGAACCAAAAAATAGAAGTGGCACGTGGCATTGCCTCGTTCACGTGGTTGCTGGATGTTGAGCGACCGTGGGCTCTTTGCCTGCAGCCTGTTGTCCTGTCCACAGAAAGCTTGAAATCTTGAGTGGACCAGCACTGACTGCGGAATCAGCTCTCCTGTGAACTAGCAGTATTTCCGCGAGGAAGTCCCTTTCCTTCATTTCTCTGCAAATTGATGCCCCATGTAACCTCCATCTTAATGAAGATGCAGAAGGTTGTTCCCTGTCTCCAGCTGCAAGCAGCCCCTGATCTGCTTTTCACTGCAATGATTAGCTTTGCTTGTTCTAGAGTTTTGTTTTTTGTTTTTTGTTTTTTTTAATTTTTTTTTCAACGTTTATGTATTTTTTGGGACAGAGAGAGACAGAGCATGAACGGAGGAGGGGCAGAGAGAGAGGGAGACACAGAATCGGAAACAGGCTCCAGGCTCTGAGCCATCAGCCCACAGCCTGACGCGGGGCTCGAACTCACGGACCGCGAGATCGTGACCTGGCTGAAGTCGGACGCTTAACCGACTGCGCCACCCAGGCGCCCCTGTTCTAGAGTTTTATAGAAGTGGAATCACACAATCCATTCTTTTCCATGATTGCCCTGATTTCTTGGTCAGCAGGTTTTGAGATTCATTTGCTGTGTATGTTGGTAATTCATTGCTTTGCATTGCTGGGCAGTATTCCAGTACATGGATATACCACAGTTTTAAAGTCCGTTCACCTGCTGAGGGACATTTAGGATGTTTCCATTCGGGGGCTGTTATGATAAAAGCTGCACTGTGCTCTCACGTGCAGGTGTAGATGATATGTATTCAGATAAATGCCTAGGGATGGAATATCAGTACTTGGGTCGGGCACTGATGGTAGTTGTGCTATACATGTGAAGCAGACAAGCCAGGAGAAGAGGGTGGAGGGTGGGCATTTTTTAATGTGTGTGTGTACATTGTGTTCGTATATGTATATCAGACATGCACCGTGTATTTTATCAGAATGTCACTTGTTCCACATATATTTTGGGGACAATTAGAAAAAGATGTAAGCACAGTAAAAGAGTAAGGTCGGCTGGTAGATGGAGATTGAGGAGGAAAGGAGAAAGGAAGGCCAGGCTGCAGAGTGGAGCCAGGAATAAAGATTCTGCAGGTGAATTGTCCCTGAAGCCCCACAGCTTGTAAAGGATGTGTTACCGACCTGGCCTTTAGTTTTCTAGTAGCTAAAACCAGGGGAAGCCTCAGATTTTAACAATGTCAGTAACGGAGTCAGTTGCTGAGGTGAACACAGCCATTTCTAACAGTAGTAATGCCAGAAAGAGATTTATTCTTAATGTTTTCATAAAAGTAACCATTTTATGTCCATTGCAAAGCTCGTGTCGGTTGGCAGAGTCTCGTCCCGTGTTGCATAGTTACAGGCTGAGGCCTCAGATGCAGTTTTAATTAAAAGGTCCTTCCTTGTTACATACACGAGTGAGCCGGAAGGGTGCCTGCTGCTGCTCGTGCTGTTTCCAGCTGGCGAGGCAACCAGACCTGAAGCTGGCAGCACATTTCCATGTCAGGCATGAAGCCCGCACTGCCCCTCAGCCTGTTGTGAGTTGTGCAGCCCCACACGGATCCGGTTGCGTCACGGTGACACACGCACTGCGAAATGATGTTGTTAAAAGTTGGTGAATGTGGGGACATGCCGATTGAATAGTGTAAGAAAGTACCCTGTAAGATGTATCATTCATCATTACTGAAATTGAGAGTTCTGAATGTAAACTCTTTCCCTTTTTATATAATGGAACCGGTGTTAAGAAGAAAGTAAGCAGTGTGTGTGTCCAGGAAAAATGTGGTTTTTTCCCCCAAATGAAAACTTTGCTTCAGATTTTTAAAGTTTCCATCTAACTGTAAAATAACTACGGATTTTACTTTTACTGATTTTAATTAAAGTCACGGCATAAATAATGAAGTAATGATTTACTGTGTGCTGTTCGGTGTAATTAAAATAGAGCAATTCTTTTTTTTTTTTTTTCAACGTTTATTTATTTTTGGGACAGAGAGAGACAGCATGAATGGGAGAGGGGCAGAGAGAGAGGGAGACACAGAATCGGAAACAGGCTCCAGGCTCCGAGCCATCAGCCCAGAGCCTGACGCGGGGCTCAAACTCACGGACCGCGAGATCGTGACCTGGCTGAAGTCGGACGCTTAACCGACTGCGCCACCCAGGCGCCCCAGAGCAATTCTTTTTTAAAAAATTTTTTTGGTGTTTATTTTACTTAAAAATTTTTTTTAATGTTTATTTATTTTTAGAGAGATAGAGCATGAGTGGGGGAGGAGCAGAGAGAGAGGGAAACACAGAATCCAAAGCAGGCTCCGGGCTCTGAGCTGTCAGCACAGAGCCTGACGCCAGCCTCCAACCCACGAAGCGCTAAATCATGACCTGAGTCAAAATCAAGAGTCGACTCTTAACCAGCTGATCCACCCACCCAGGTGGTCCTAAATTTGTTTTCACTAGTTCAGAAATGAGGGAGATAGGATTCAAGGGTTATGGTTAAACAGGAATTCTGGAAGGGGGCAGAAAACGTAGCACATTTCGGCTCTCCTTGTCGGGTTTTCCCCAGAGTCACCCTGGAAATCCATGGTGAACAGTTGTCTGGTATTGAGCAGGAGGGCAGACGTCTAGAAGGACCACCTTCCGGATTCTGGCCTTGGACCTGCAAAGCTAACAGAAGCCTGCCTCCTGCGCGTGGGCTGGCTCCTGTGCGACAGGTGCGCGTAAAGCAGGCGAACGGGCTTGGGGGAGACCCACCTTCCTCTAGTGAGGTGCTGATTGCTCTAGATGCTTTGTGGTGTTTGTGTCGTGTCCTGAAGTTCCACACCTCTTATGTAGTCAGATGTTGTGGCCCTTCTCTGTTCCCATGGCTTTTATACTCAGAGTGTCCTTTAGCATCGAGAGATCAGATCAGCGTTCACGTAAACTTGTATTTTGTTTTCCGGTCCTGGTGTTCTTAGTGGAGTCTTTTCAGCCCCTGAGCACGTGTCTTGGGGCAGCTGTGGCAGGTGTCAGTTAGACAGTGAAATTAGAGGCAGGGCCAACTATATTCAGATTGTCCAGAAGACACTCAAAACAGGTTTGTTATATTTTCATCCAGATGAAGACCTCTAGATTCCAGGATAGTGTGGGGCTGTTCGTGAAGGACGGGACACATGTTCATTATGTCTTTTCCATCAACAGAAGACGTGTCAGATTGGGTCGTATTTATACTGGTGTCATCAGTGTGTCATTTCCCAGTATGTGTATTTCCAACAACATGATACAAGTGGCTGAGGTTGTTCAGATCATTATTGGAAAGGTTAAAGGTAGATAATCACTTTTAGAAAATTACCACTTGTGAGATTTCTTTTGTAAAAATGTTCAATCAGCAGTGGCTGTCTACCACTAACAATATATATATATATATATATATATATATACATATATATGTATATACATATATACATACATACATATGTATATGTACATACATATATACATATGCATATATATATTTTTTGTCTTGGAACTTGCAGAATTACCTCGGGGGAGGTGACCCACCGTAGGATTTTGAGCCTGTTGCTTGGATGCACTTGAGGGCTGAGCAGCAGTTGGGAACTCTTTGGGGACAGACTGCAGGAGAGGGGATGGGTAAGATGAGATAAACCTTACTGAGAAACCCCAGAGAAATCAAACATAACATTTAGGAAGTATTACACCTTTATGTACTATTTCATGATTCATCCTAAGTGAAACTAGAATAGGAAACTAGTTGGCCACCGTCTGTGCATCTCAAACCCAATCTGCTAGTTTTGTGTCTTTATTTGATGAAGATAAGTCCCTGTGATGGGTCAGCAGCGTGTAAGAAAGTGAGAGGCCTGGCAGGACCTTAGCCTGAGTTATTAACCCAAACGTTTTCACGTGGAGCAAACTTGCCTGAAGACCCGAGAAAAGGAGTAATGAGCTGGCACCCTTTGTTGTGTTTAAGGTCCTGCACACAGCAGTCAGTAACTAACTCGTAACTAATTCATGCAGGCCAGTCTTAGGCTTGTCCATGTCCTTGCGATGGCTCGTCACTTAATCAGCGTCTACAGCTCTCCGACTCCTTCTTCCTTTTTAAGAAGAGGTGAGAATCACTGCTGTTTTAACAGAACAGAGTAAGGAGTTGTTCACGTTTAGGCATTATTTTATGAGCTGTGTTTGTTGACTCTTGCCAACTTACTGGTGATGTCTGTCACAGTAAACGTTAACCAAAGGTCTTGCGTTACTCGCTAGAGTTTTGCATGTGCTGCGTAGACCACACACACAAAAGGAGCCCTTCAGCACAGTGTTGATAGGTATGTAGTTCACCTTTGTCCTACCTGATATGTCGTTTTGCTAATTCATTGTTTCCTGTTTTGAGTTTTGTTACTCTTAGATTTTGCAATCTTTTATGTGTTTAAAGCTCTCTTTTGTTTCTTCTATCATTTTAGTTCTTACTTGGCCCTTAATAGAATATAGACACTTTATTCCAGTTCATTCTTATTTTTGCATTACACTTAAAATTTGATTTATTCAGAATTTATGGTACAGATCTAGTTATTTTTATCCAGATTGCATTTAGTTATTTTACTATCACTTGCTACATATTGTTAAAAATTTCCCTTCTTTTGTAATGCTTGCCTCTCATAATGAGATTTTTGTGTACTTGGACCTATTTCTAGGTATTCTGATCTTTTGTTTGAATGTTTCTGGCCAGTGCATTGTTTTTAAATGGTTGGTACTGTCAGCAGTAATAAAATTTTATGCCAACCTGATTATTGTCACTTTCTCAATAAAGTATTTCATAATAATTTCTGTGGGGCAGAGTTAGTCGTTACTCATTTTTCTTCTTAATACATTTTTATGATATCCTTTCTTTCATTTGTGGATGCTTCTTAAGCTCATAAAGTCCTATACTGAGACATTGTGAATTTGGTCCCTCAGACAGAAAAAAAAAGCCTGCATAAAGTCTAGAGTTTCAAGTGCCAGTGTACTACATTCTACAGTGTTAATTATGACATTAAGAAACGATTACCTGTGGGGGCGCCTGGAGGGCTCAGTTGGTTAAGCGTTGAACTCTTTGATTAAGGCTCAGGTCATGATCTTGTGGTTCACGAATTCGAGCCCTGCATTAGGCTCTGTGGTGACAGTGTGGGGCCTGCTTAGGATTCTCTCACTCTCTCTCTCAAAATAAATAAACTTAAAAAAAAAGGAAAGAAAAAGAAATGTGTACCTGTCAACTGCACCTACTGTGGGAACCGTTTTGCAATCTATATAAATATTGCATCCTTATTTTGTGTTCCTGAAACTATGTTATATGTGAATTATATTTCAATTTAAAAAGTAAGTTTTTAAAGGAAAAATTAACAACTTTTGATAATTGTACTTTTTTACTTAAGATGTTAACATTAGGTACAGTTAGGTGAAGGGCATGTGGGGAGTCTACTATTTTTGCAACTCTTCTGCAAGTCTAAAATAAAAGATTTAAAAGGTGACATTGAAATTCTGTTAGTCATTTATATATCCGAGAAGCATTTATTGAGTGCCAATTTTATGCAAAGCAGTATCTAAAATAATTTTTCATCTCCTAATTTTCTGACTGCATCTGCAGATAGTTCAGCAAATAGGTCCTAAGGCCTTCACGGGAAGTAAATAGTACCCATCTGAGAAGATTCCAAGGCTAATGTAACAGTCTTACATGTGCCTAGCCTTTAGATGACACTTTTAGATGCGTACTCATCACTTATTCTTTATTCTAAATAACCTAAACCCAGACCTCCCATTGAGAAAACAAAAGCCCTTCCCTCAGAGCTGCGCTATTCCCAGGATGTGCCGGTCCTGGGAGGTAGCACTGTTCTGCCTGGATGTGATTCTCATGTTCAAGTGCTTCACCCCTGCCTTCTCCTGGTCGTCTTGTCCCTGTGGAAGGGGCTTCCTGAGTCTACCCCATGTCCTTCCTCATGTGCCCTGTGTGTACCCGTCATTCCCCCTGGACTGGAACAGCTTTCTTTTAGCCCAACACACTGTTGTCACTAAAGAGAAGAAAATTCTTCCTGTGTCTTACTGCACGTTTTGTAGCTGTGTGCATCCTAGTGTGTGGTTACACTCAGCGGATTAAAAAACTTCAAGGAATGATGTGATGCCATTCTTGTTAAAACAGCAAACTGAGACTGGAAAAGAATTTTCTTAATAAGACATAGCTACCTGTATGTATCCTTAGCACGCAATCGTATTTGTAATTGTATTTATTTATATTTGATAAAATACATCTATCAATAACCTTCAGCAAGTGTCATGTTTAATGGTGAACTATTATAGTCTTTGCAAAATCTAAGAGCGGGATACCCGCCATCACAGCCCAGTGGTGTTGTGCTAGAAGTCCTGGTCAGCACGGTTAAAAAAAAAAAAAAAAAAAAAAAAAGGCAAGTTTAATAGACTTAAACAGTTCAGTAGACTTAAACAGAAATACTTTAATGAGAGTTTAGCAAGGTTTCTCAGTATATACTAGCAGCCATCAGCCAGAAAATAGTATATAAAATAAACTCCCTTTTTCAAAAGAAACAAAAAATAGGCAATACCTAGGAAAAATCACAAAAAATATACAAGAATTTTGGGGAGAAAAATTATAAAACTTTGTTAAAGACACAGAAGATATAAATGAACAGATGTACCAAGTCTTGTCAGTATTGTAATGATATTTATTCTCAAATTAATGAAAATTTCAATATTTTTCATGGATCTTGGCAAATTGATTTTAAAATCATTATGGATAAATAAATGTCCAAGAAGAGCCAGGATGAGTTTGAAAAGAAAGGAGGGGGCTGCCCAAGATGGGCAAGCTTGTGTCGGAGGAGGGAACTTCCACGCATTGCTGGAGAGGTGGTAAATGGTAGCTGGCTTTTAAAAGTAACAACAGTCTTCGGATGGACTGATGGACATCTAATAGATGGACAGTCAAGTTCTGAAGAGGGGACCATGGGAAAATGTCTTCATCCGACCCCTGCTTCTGAGCCACTTAGTTCTACTTGAACTTTCTCCACGGTTCCTGGATCTACCTCTGGAACTCTTGTGCACGTACAGAGATGATTATATAATGTTTTTGAGAAAGTGGACCGTTTCATACCATGATTTTATTCGCTGATTTCCTTCTTTTTTTTTTTTTTTTAATTGAGGTATAATTCACAAATAACGTTAGTTTCAGGTACTCACCATAATGATTGAGTGCCTGTATATTCAGTATCTGTATAATTAAAAAAAATTTTTTTTTCAACGTTTATTTATTTTTGGGACAGAGAGAGACAGAGCATGAACGGGGGAGGGGCAGAGAGAGAGGGAGACACAGAATCGGAAACAGGCTCCAGGCTCTGAGCCATCAGCCCAGAGCCTGACGCGGGGCTCGAACTCACGGACCGCGAGATCGTGACCTGGCTGAAGTCGGACGCTTAACCGACTGCGCCACCCAGGTGCCCCAGTATCTGTATAATTGATTCAGTATCTGTATAAATAGTTGACCCCTTAAGGGTCCACTTCTATACAAGTTTTTTTTTTCAGATGGTATATATAGTATTGTAAATGTATTTTCTTTTTCTTCTGATTTTCTTAGAGATATTTTCCTTTTTCTAGCTTATTTGATTATAAGAATGTAATATGTAGCCCATATAACATGTAGAATGTGTGTTAATTGTTTATATTGTTAGGTTTCTGGTCAGCAGTGTGCTGTTAGTTAAATTTTGGGGAGTCAAAAGTTCTGTGTGGATTTTCGACTATGCAGGGGGTCGACGCCCTTAACCTTGGTGTTGTTTAGGGTCATATGTACTGTGAAATACTCACCACAATAGGTCTAGTTAACATTTATCACCTTGCATAGTTAGAAAAAAATGTTTTTCTTGTGATGAGGACTTTCAAGATCTACTCTCTTAGCAACATCCGAATATGCAGTACAGTGTTGTTAACTGCAGTCGCCATGCTGTGTGTGTTCTCCGCCATGACATTTATTTTGTGACTGAGAGTTTGTGACCTTTTGACCCATTTCACCTCCATCCCTATACCCCACCACTGGCATCTGTTCTTCATATCTGTCAGCTTGGGGAGTGTGTGTGTGTGTGTGTGTGTGTGTGTGTGTGTGTGGTTTTGATTTGCATTTCCTTGATAATTAGTGGTGTTCAGCATCTTTTGTGTACCTGTTGGCCGTCTTTATTTCTTCTTTGGAAAAGTGTCTGTTCAGATGTTTTGTCATTTTTTAATTGGATTGTTACTTTGCTTTTGAGTTGTATTATGTTCTTTTTAGATGTTGGATATAACCTCAGGCCCAGATTTTTTAAACATAATATATCTTAGAACTTCCATTGTCCTAATAACATCGACAACACTGCTTCACTTTTTTAACGATCATATAATAATTTTTGGTATAGCTGTAGTATTACAATTTATCCAGCCTCCTAAGATTTACTTTTAGATTCTTTCTAATCTTGTTGCCAACAATGCTAAAATGAATTTCCTGTCTTGTATATATATTATTTCACACATGTCTGAGTGTATCTATAGGATGAATTTCCAGAAGTGAAACTGTTGGCTCTGAAGGTGTATACGTTTCTATACTTGGTAGACATTTGCCCCACAGTGTAGCGCTCTTTTACATGGCACCTGTGACATACTTCCCATCAGGTCCTGTCTGTCTGCACAGTGTGCCAGACCTCTGACAGTCACAGAATGCTGTTTTGTGGTCTTCCTTATTAATTAGGATTTTTTTAATATATTAAGAATATGTAGAATATAAGTTCGGTCTTTCAGTCTGTGTGTTCCAAATATATTTCCCAGGTTAGCATTTGTGATTTTAACTTTGGTTATCATGTTTTTTTCCCTATGTAGAAATTGCTGATTTTATGTAAATTTTTCAATCTTTTCTTTAAATCACTCTGGTTTTTGTTTCAGATTAGGCAGGTTTTATTCGCACCATGATTGCTCTCCCGTGTTTTCCTTGTCATAATTTTGTGGTTTTGTTTTCAGTACCTAAATCTGACCTATTCAGAATTTACTTATGGGCACAGAATAAGGTACGGCCCCATCTTTATTCTTTTTCAAGGAAGCAAAGCCCCCTGTCCCAGTGTCCTGTGTTCGTTGATTAATCTTTCCCACACTAATTTGAAATGGCACTTTTATTATAATCAAAATGTGTATTTGGGTCTCTTTCTGGACTTTTATGTTTGTTCCATTGGCCTACTGTTCACACAAAAGTTTAATTACTTTGGCTCAACAGTGTTTTAATACCTTATATTTCCCTGAAAGAATTTTCCTGGGAAGTTATTTTTTAATTCTCTACAGAACTTTAGAATTAACTTGCCTACTTTGCGGTAGCATTTCATTAAATGATCTTGGAGGCAATTTGGATTTGGTTGTCTTCCATTCAGATATCAGGCATGTGTTCATCCTCTCATGTCCGTTGCATTTCAGCATTTTCTTCATACAGATCTTGTCTTTTCTTCTGTTTATCACTCTGTATTATCTTTCTTATTGCTGTTGTAAACAATTGTGGTCTTATTTTAAATTTCTTAACTTTTTTTTTTTTGGTTTATATGAATGCTGCTGTTAATTTTAGTATATTTGTACTCAAATGAATAATTGATTACATTATTTGGTTATTTAAAATAGTGTGTCAGCTGATTTCCTTAGGTTTTCTAGATATATAATCTGCAAATAATGATTATTTTAAATCTTTACCAACTTTTACACTTTATTTCCTTTTTTAAGGTATGTTGGTTATTACCTTTGGCATAGGGTTAAAGGCATCTTTGAATATTCCTGATCAGGTTAAGGAAATGTTTGTTTACTCATTCCCTTTTGTTCCGGGCTGGATGGTGAATTTTACTAAATGCGCTTTTAACACATATATTTCTCACTTTTGATCTATTAATAGGATGAATCCTATTTCTAGATTTCTTTGTAATAAGAAATCTTTGGAGAAATCCTAGAATTAAACCCTCATTATAGTATATTCTTTTGATACTTGAATGTGTTAATATGTTAACATTTATTTTATATTGATAATATTAGACTATATTCACATACTTAATTTAGGATTTTTATCTGTTCCCATGGGACACTGGTTTTCTTTTTCTTCGCTATTTTTGTAGGGGTTTGTTACTATTAGTTTGCTAGATTTCTTGCATTCCCTCTTTATTAAGTACTGGAAAAGTTTATATCATATTGGAGTTATCTGACCATTAAAAGATTGATAGAAGTGCCTTGTGAAAATGTCCCTACCTGGTGTTTTTCGGAGAAAGCTCTTTGCCAACTTCCTCCATTAATTTCTTTTGAAATTGCCCATTTCAAGTATTCTATTTTTTTCTGTGGTCAAGTTTTGGTCATTAATATTTTCCTAGAAAATTATAGTGTTTATCTTCTATTTTGGCACAGAAATAAACAAAGTAGTTGCTTATAATTGTTTTAATTTCTTTGTTATGGTTATGGCTCCGTAGACATGTCGTAGTACATATGTTTTTCTGATTTGTGTCTTCATTGTTGATTAGGTCAACTAATGATATCTCTATTTTTCTCTTAAGGAAGGGCTCCTGGACTCTTAGTTTTCACTTTTTATCTTTTAGGCACTGCTTTAGCTTTTTAGTTATGTGCTTAGATTTTTTTTTTTTTGCAATTTTTAGATAACCTTTTTGATTGACTTGTTCCTGAGCGTTTTCCAGTTCCATTATTATTAATACCTTGTTTACTTTCACTGCAACTAGCAAGTGTCTGCCATCACTTTTGGAATCTGAAATAAGGCTGTTTTTGTGTCCAATTTTATGCTGAACTGTAAAGAATTTCCTTGGACCTGTTGAAGCTATGTTTGGGTTTCAGAATAAATTTAACTAGATCTGCCTTCTGCCTTGTTAGTTAGGTCTTCTGTATGAATACTTAGGTTTGTCCACTAGATGTTTTGTGGATGGAGAGGAGTCGCATAATTCTGTATTCCTGTCAATATTTCCTTTATTTCTTACAGTCTTTGCTTTATAACAACCTATGCCCTGTTTGTCTTTTTTTTTTTAAACCTGATTTTTGCCTTGGATTCCAAATTCTGTCCATTACAGTGTCGATCCTGTTTCGTTTGGGTTGCATTTTTATGATGTGCCTGTGCCCGTTCTTGTCCAGTTGTCTGAGTCACTTTAAAAGTGTGTCCTGTAGACTGTGTATTTTTAGTGTTGTGATTCAGTCTGTCTTTTTTGTACTGTGGAGATTAGCCAAACTGTATTTATTAAACAGACAAACTTGGTTTTGGTCCTGTCGTCATGTGTAATATATGCTTCCTGTTTCCTTTTGGTGTTTTTGTGCTTCATCACATAATATGTTTTTTAGGAGTTTCTTCAGATCATTTAGAAGGTTTGTATTTTTGTTCTGAGGGTTACCTTTATGAATTGAGATGGTGTACTTGAGCTCATTTCTGTTGGCTCCTTCCTGTGAACAATGAGGAAATTAAGACACAGTCACCTGGGTTCATGTCCCTTCCCCCATCGCACCTGGACTTGACAATTTCTGCACTGACTCTGCACATGGAAATAGGGCTGCGCCTCTGGCAACACAGGCGACACTGTGGGGCTCCTGGGCCTCTCCTGCCGGGTTGGATGTGCTGGGGTGTCGCTCTGTTGAGGCCAGCGTGCGTTCACCACCGTCCCCACCCTCCTCTTTCCTATCCTTGCAGCTAACTGCACTGATAGATGGAGCAGCACCTTGTGAGAGTTGGTGGTCTCGTAAACAGAAAGCCGTGATCTTCTACAGACTGCATGCACATCAGTCCTTCTGCCGGGTTCACTGCTTTGCTTTCTTGAAATTTATCCTTTGAATTTAGAAGGTTCTTCTATGATACATTCTTGCATTTTCAAAATGATTTGTTGTGAATGCTTTGATACTTAAATGACAGATTAATTTGGTATAAAATTCTTGTGTGCTAGTAAATTTCCTTAAGGACTGTGGGCGCGGCCCCACGTCTTCTCCGTGCCAGGTTCTCTGGAGCATCCACAGATGGCCTGACTTGCCACATAGTATGTTTTTGTATCTGGATGTCCAGAGGAAGCTCTTTGTCCAGTAGCTTACTGGAGGAGGCTTTTGGGGTTTGAATGGAGGGAAATGGAGAACAGCACAAATCCAACCATATGTGTAACATTCTATTTCCTTAAAAAACAAGCGGTGAAGCAAAGATTCCGTAGTGTTAACATGAGTTCACTATGGTTGGTGATTACAAGGGAACCTAAGTGTTATTCTCTGTGGTCCCGAGTACATTTGAGATATTACATTTCTAGAAATTAAATGAAATGCCCTGTGAATGTAAACAAGGGAGTGCCTGTAGGCTTTATTGATTGACTCCAAAGTCTATTTCATTGAAAATCACATTTTTGCTTTATTGATCCCAACATACATTCTTGTTTCTTTATGTCGACAGCCATTCGTGTAATTGTTATATGTTCCTTAGCGTCATTTCCTAAGTTTTGAGTCCAAGTATTCTTTTATATTAAGAGGTCCTGTGACTAGAGATGGTAAAATTCTAAATTTGGAATTTGAAGAGTGGGAGTTAGTGGTAATTACTCTAGAAGCCAGAACTACATGAGATGTTTGACTAAAATCTGTTAAGGGATTTATATTGTTGGTTAAAGACTATTTTTGAACAAATATTCCTCTAAATATACAAATAGAATTAAGGTTTAAAATACCATGGTAATTAAAAGACTTAAATATTCAGGACTTTCTTTCTTTCTTCAGTAGGGCCCTTGTAAGGACGAGTTGTAACAAAAGAGAAATCACCTCTATTTTTCTTATTTTTATTATTATTTTTTTTTAGTACTAAGGGGTTTTTAAATTTGCTTTCCCTCTGTGCTCAGGTATATGTCTCGAGTCCACGGTATGCATCCAAAAGAGACCACCCGTCAGCTGAGCCTGGCTGTGAAAGATGGTCTCATTGTGGAAACCCTAACAGTGGGCTGCAAAGGCTCAAAGGCTGGTATTGAGCAGGAAGGATACTGGTTGCCAGGAGATGAGATTGTAAGTATATTTTATTTGATAAATGTGGAGGTGCTGATTTTAAGCTTTTGAATATCATTTAAATACAACCCGTAGAAATTGATTTTTAGAAGTTTAGTGATATTTCACTTCAGTATTCTTTATTAACCTTAAGGGCATACTTGTGCTGGATGGATAATTTCGTTCTTCTTTAGGGGAAAACTCAGTTCTACAGAGAGCCTGCTTTCTCTGTCTAGGTTACCTTGAATCTGTAAAATGAAGTCCCTTTTAATGTACGTGTAATTAATGGTATTCCTATTTTCTTCAGTAGATGCTAGTAAAGAATGTTTCAATGCAGGATAATGTCGATGCCATCTAGACAGAGTGAAAAGGAGGATGGGCTTCCCTGGGAAACTGCTCACTTCAGGCTGGATGATGTCCACGCCGAGAGCCACCTGTCCATAGGGTTTCTGCAGGAACAACGGTGGCCACGTTAGGGTCCCCTGGCCTGTGTCCTCACTGACCATGACCATAAGCTGGTTTGGTGGCACTCTAATACAAATCAGGAAAGACAGAGTTAAGTTTTCTTTATAGTTTTGCCTAGTTCTTACTTTGACTCCTCTTTGAAGTGAGGACATTTTAGTCTTCTCTTTCCTTTTACGTTACACTTGGATACTCAGGGGCCCATGGAGAAGTGCATTTTTTTTCTTGTGTAAAAATTGGCTTCCCGTCTAATATTTTTATCTTCCTACCTTTATATGCCTTTGATACTTCTTGATTAGAAAAGTCTTAAGTTTTGCTGAAGAACATCATTTAAAGATGGTAGGCTTCAAATATAATAGATACTAATTTTTTTAGTTTCTGAAAGGAGTCAATTTAGTAAGTAGGTGTTTTGAGAGTGTTTATCATGAATTCTCTCATAAAAATGACACAGAACCTTAAAATTTGTTCTCTGTGGAAACATTTCCCAAGAATTGTGAATCGTGTTTCCTTTTCTGGCTCCCGGGTGGACGTATGGGCGCACACGCCCGCCGTCAGGCCCGAGGGGCATGCTTTCTGGGGGCAGCTGGTCCATGGGGGCAGCAGTAAGTTTAAACATTAGGGAAGTTGTTCAGTTTCAGTGCTGTGTTTGTCAGTTGAATCTGTGCCTTCAAAGTTTTAGGAAAGAAAATTCACATTTTCCATAAACACAAAATGTGGAAGAAAAAATGTTTAATGTCACTGGTATCATCTGATGTGAGCACTAGAAGTGCTCTTGAAATCTTAAGTCAGAATGTTTCCATCATGGTGATTTCTCTGTTCACTTCCTTTCAGAAAAGTAGAGCTTTGTTGCCAATGAAGAAACTGTGGGGGCCAAGTCGTAATAATTATAGCATGAGGTGATCTAAATCTCCATCAGACATTGATAATTGATACCTTTTTATACATTGAATATAATCCAGGTAATAGAAAATGTCTAATCCCAACACACTGGGAAGTTTACAGACTTAGTATAGATGGCGATACTGGTAATTTTTGATATTTATATATAATTAACCGATAGTAAGTGCAACTTAATCTAATCCATAGGATTTTGGTTTGTGGACCATGTGTACATTTTTCATGCAAATGATTTTACTTCTCCTTACTTCCCGTAAGCTTTCTTCCCCTCCAACTTGGAGGTTCTCTGTTCAGTTTACTTCAACAAGCAGTTAATGAGCTATTATACGTTCACCACTGCATTGGATTCTGTGTTCTTTTTATTTTTACATGTCCTTAGTCTACATATTTATAGCATCATCCTTTTCTTTTTCTTTTTTCATTTTTCAAGATGAAATTTTGTATGTAAATGAAACAACCAGTGTACAGGTTTTATTAATTCTGGTTGGTTCTTACAAACATTTTATGTACTAAGTATGCATGTTATATGTATGCATGTACACAAGTACAACGAGGTGTATAAAATTGTGCCTAGTTTATAGAATAAGCAAATAAAATAAAAATTCGGAGACAGCATATTGCAGCAGAAAGAGGGTCAGGTCTTACATTGTTAATAGATGGCGTTTCCACCCCATCTCAAACATTTATTTTGTTGTGTGACCTTGAGGAAATTTCTTAACCTCTGATCCTCATTCCTCACCTATAATACGGGCATATTAATATCTATTTCACTTGATTGTGAAAGGATTCAGTGAAATTATCTGTATAAAGCATATAGCTGTGTACTCAAAGCAAATTTTGGCCAGTGAACAAATATGCTTAAGAAATGCCTACATACAGTTTAGCAAAAGCACATACATTTCCTCCTAACCATACAAGCAAAAATTCTCATTAGGGTCTTTTTACTTTTTAACCTGTATCTTTAAACACAAGGAGCTTTGTATAGAACTTTCCCCAAGACCCTGGATTTGTTTGAGGTGGAACCACAGAGTGATGAGATTGTGTATCTTAGACCCATGACTGGGTTAGCACCTGTTCCCTAAGGGAGGTCATGCTCCCATTTTCATACACTAAGGATACCCTAGAAGGACATGGAGCTGACGTGTGTCACGCAAACATCTCGAACTGCGTGGCCCCGTGCATGTGGGCCGCTGTGTCTGGGCCCATTCTGAACCACAGAGCTTGGGAGGTGCACCCAGTCTGCACTACCAGCAGTGCCCTCCCATACGGCACGTCTCTCCCCTCTAATGAAGCCAGTCTTGGGGAAGGGTCACCTGTTCTGACTTGCACAGAAGCACTCTGTGGGCTTGTGGTCACCCCGCTAGTCCAGGCATTGAGTCTGGGGCCTCCTTCATACCTCCTCCACCTTGTACATGGTGGAATCCTCTGAACACTTGAGTTCTTAAATGGAAAGATGTAGGTTATTATTAATCCTGTTGACTTTCCGACTCCCTACCAAGAGAAGAAAAAGTCAATTAGATCTATATGGCCTTGGGAAGGAAATGCATTAAGATTTTTTTGTTATTTGTCTTAAACCTTTAATTGGAGGTTAAAATACTCTTTACTCAGGAGGTTCTGTCATTTGAAAATGGGCAGTAAAGCTCTTCTTTTCCTTCTATAACCTCTAAAAGTGTTAGCTGTACCTCAGAGGTGGGGAAAAGGCAGATTTTCCTTAGTAAGTCCCCAAGGTATATTCCTGGTTAGCACGGAGCTTGGATGGTCTTGTCTTCAGTCCTTTATGGTAGCAAAGACCAGGTAGTTCTCCTGATCTGCTCCTCCATGTTTGAGCAGAGGGCTTGTTGGTGTCATGTTTTTATTCCACCTCGGCTACCTTTTCTCTTGCTAGTTATTTTTACAAACTGATATAATTGAAAGATATGGATATCATACACATTATTTTTATTAATTCCAGCAATCATGTAATAAATGTCTAATGCTAATAGTATGTCAGGATATAATTATATATAATCTGTTTAAAAGGAAGCCTGTATAAGTCAGGACAGTGGCCTCCATTGTACTGAGGTGCCTTCTGCTAGACTGGAGTGATTTCTGATCCAAACCAGCACGATAGCCCTGTTGAAGTGGTGACTCATTTGGAGAAAGTGATAAAATTGGGTAGAGATAAGCATCCTAACGGTGATATTTAAGTATGACCATTTGAGAAAGCAGAATAAAAAACCCAATTGTTAAAAATGAGGCCATTCTTCATTTTAAATGGTTTGCTTAAATATTAGTCAACAAACTAGCAAAAGTATCTGTACCTATCAGTTTTAAAATGACAATCCCGCGAAACCGGGAGACACTCTTGTAAGTTTTCTACGGTCCTCTTATACTTCCAGATTTGTATGTCATTAATACTCATGGGATCCAAGGAAGTCATTTAGAAATGTTTTTCAGAGCTTTCCAAATTATATTAATAAAGGCCAGTAGACCCACGGCATAGAGTGAAACTTTGTGATATCTGACCATTCAGCATTTTGTTGTATCAAGGCTTTTTGAGTTTTTAAAGAAATACTGCATGTTCTCATAGACTGCTTCATCATCTGCTTGCTCTAGAGAAGTATACACGAATGGTTACATTCCATTCATACTTGATCATGATGGTTATTTCCTTTATTCTCACATCGTGAGAACTGTCTTTCTTGAGCAGAATTTCACCATTTGTTCGGCTAAGTTTGGTATTTGGTAGCTCCCTTTGTAATAAAGACAACTTAATTTCTTATGAGTTAAACTTTTAACTCATAAGGTGCTCAGTAAAGATAGAAAGGTCTTATGAAAGTATTGAATGTAGTACAATAGGGCAGGTATCCCTGAGTTATGGATCATTTGCAGATGTATCAAATACATGTTTTGATATCGTGGCAGTTAATACTGTTTATTTCATGCTTCCTGCTTTCTTCACGGCTCCTGGCACAAAGCCATGACTGTGCCCTATTATTTTTTTTTCTGCCCTATTATTTGACAGGTATGTTTGATCTGACACTAAATAACTTGGTTACAAGTGTAGAGGCTGACTTAAAAGTGCCTAGCAATGACATTCTGTATGAAAGTACTCTTTATTCACCTCTCAGATCTGGACTAGGGTCTCATCTCTTCTTTCTTGATTACTGCCATTTGAAAATCCATGTGCTTGTAGGACACTGTCACTTGGAACCCTTCTGCCGTTCAGATGCACCTGTAGGCAGGAGCTCAGGTCTTGGCTGCTTCAGTCTGAGTGCTTCCTTCTCAGAGAGTCCAGCTGCTCCTGCTGAAAAGCAGGACCTCGTGCTGCTTTTTAAAGTAGGCTTAGGTGAAAAGATAGAATTCTTTAGTTTTGCTTTTTCTCATGTATTTAATGTTTTAACACTTTCAAAGGAGCATAATTAGGGGCGCCTGGGTGGCTCAGTCGGTTAAGCGTCCAATTCTTGATTTTGGCTCAGGTCATGATCCCATGGTTTGTGGGATTGACCCCCACATTGGGCTCTGTGCTTACAGTGTGGAGTCTGGGAGCTTGGGATTCTGTCTTCCTCTCTTCCTCTCACTCTCACTCTTGCTCTCTGCCTCTCCCCACTCCTCAAAATAAATAAATAAACTTTTGGGAAAAGAAGCATAATTAATGGAAATATACATTTTGTGGTTTCTTGAAGAGATCACAAGTTATCTTGGGGATGCATGGATTTAGTGTTAATTTATAGAGGGGCAACATAGACCCATTTTTCCCATAATCTTTTGCTTCTCCAGATTCAAAGTGGCTAGTCTAAAAGCAGATGTGGTTTGTGTACTTCTCAAAACATGGCTAAAGTCACATCTTTTAGGTAAGACACAGGAGTTATGCATCTGCGTTTATGTCTTCCCCTTCAGAAATCACACCATTATACAGCCATGGCAACAAAGGGTTCTCTTGCTTTGTTCTTGAAAAAATATTAAGGGAGGCCTGCTGAATTCAACAGCTTGACTGTCCCAGCCCATTTCATAAATACAAGTATTGAAGTAAGAATTTTTTTAAAGACTAGATCTTTGCATTTTTGTTGTTATAGTTGTCATAAATTAATCAATCCTATGTTTTAAGTTCCCTAAATGCAAAATTTCATGCCCCTTGGATACTGTTGATTTTTTTAAGTGAAATATATTTTATTATATTTATGCTGACTGTGTGCAGAACTACAGTTTCTTTCTTCCAAAGGTCCATTACCTGTCTCAGATACAGAAATATACATAGTCACTGGGGCACCTGGGTGGCTCGGTCAGTTGAGCATCTGCATCTTGATTTTGGCTCTGGTCATGATCCCAGGGTCTTGGGACTGAGGCCTGCATTGGGCTCCATGGTGAGCATGGGGCCTGCTTAAGATTCTCCCTCTCTCCATCTCTCTGCCCCACTTTCCTGCTTGCACACATTCTCTCTCTCTCAAATTAAACAAAAAAAATTAAAAAAATAAATATATACATAGTCACTTATTTACTAAGTATTAAATATCTGTGATTATTAATCAACTAGAAACCAATTATAATGTGGTTCTATGTGTATTCAAAGTGTAACATACTTAGAAAGTCTTGAATTGGTAAAGAATTTCCATATTCAGTGGAATATTTTGGGTCATGCTGTCCTATATTCTTTAAAGCTTTGATTGACTGATTGGTTTTGTGTGTGTGTGATTCCTTTTTTCCCCCTCCTAAATTCTGTTTCACTAAGCAATGTACACTGTTGTAATAGTTTTACTTTTGAAAAATACTGGAAATATTTAATCACCAAATTCTTAGCTCTCAATGATATTTATTAACAATTTAATAACAGAATTTGTTTATTAACAGAATTAAGGCTACAATTGTGGAGATTTACTTTTGTATTCTCTCTATGTTAGGATACCACAGACACATATTTGATGATAAAGTAAGGTTTATCTGTTCATTATGTATAAAGAGGGAATTACTTTAAAAGTTGGAGTCTCTCTTGAGTGTGGTGAAGGGTGGATTACAGTGTGGGAGCCCTAGTTATAGACACAGCTCTCCCACTGAGCCCTCTTGTTGCTGTGTTGTCTCTAAGTCAAGTTGGCACTATTTCTGGCTCCATCTAGCTTACAGAAACATGTCAGCTGTCACAAGGAACTTGAAGTCCTGGAGGAAACTCGCACACGTATTACTACAAACGTCACAGCATTTTGTGACTTGTCCTCAAGTCCTGTTTGTGCACTGTAGTAAACAGATTGTCTTCATCAGCAGCGGGCACCCACTGAGCATAGTAACTCATTCAATCCTTACAAAAACCCCATAAACTAGGCAGTATTACTTTGTTCATTCCCAGGTAGAAAATGATGCAAAGAGAAGCTAGGTATTCTGCCCCAGATCATACAGCCCGTGAATGCTGGAGCCAGGATTTGAGCCGGTGTGGTGGCCCCAGAGTCTTACCCAAATGCTGTTAATGGTGACAGATGTAGGTCAGCAGGCTGCTTCTCTATAGATGGTGGAGTGTTTTCTCCTGGTTCGGAAGACAGCCCGTGTGGCTCTCAGTCTGTGGTCAAGTATTGTATTTACTGCGTTCACATTCATCACTCCTGACTTGAAAAAGCAAAAAAAACCAACTTGAACCAGTTTCAGATCAAAAGGACATATATTCATGGTCTTGTGCAAAGTTTTAATGGCACCGAATTTGTTAGTAAAATGTTTTTCTAACATCACTATAGGTTTCCTGGCACATGAATTCTCTTTGAATTTTCTCTTTGTTCATTTGTAGCTTTTGTGTTAGCGTCAAAGTTTCCTCTCCAACAAGTAATTACCCTTGAGTTTGCGTGCTACTGTCTTTTCATTGATGATTAGACATTCATAGATTATCAGTTATAACATTTAAAAAGTAATGTAAGTTGTATAGCAAATAATAGTTTGTGTACAAAAATCCCTTTAGCTCTGTTTATTGCCTGATGTTGAGCAAAGTTATAGTAGAGAGACCAAGATTATTTTGTTTTTATTTTGAAAGGCCTACAGTATGCAGCCTTTCTCCAGGACAGCAGCCCCAAACAAGGTGAACTGATTTTGCACTATGTTATTTTACTTTAATTCTGCTTTTTTTTTTTTTTGGCATTACATTTCTATCTTTTTTTTTTTTAAGGCTTAGTTTACTCTTGTTAGAATTATTCTTTAAAATCATACTATCTTTACACCGCTTCTAGTTTTGGTTTTATGCTAGTAGGTTTGCATTTTTAAAACTTTCTTGAAGTACTGGAATGTCATTTCACATACTACACTGTTGTTCAGGCTCTATCTAGAGTAGTTGCTGACATCTAGTGAAATCCAGTGAATATACACGCTTAGCTTTTTGGCACACTGTGAGCATTGGTCACAAGTCCTATATTGATGGATTTTGTTTACTAAAAGACAAACTGTAGGCAATTCTGCCTGTAACAAACGTGCTTACATTATTTATATCCATAACAGTGTTTCCTGGATTCAGAATCTTTTGAACTTGACTTTTTGCATGTTTTGTATGTTCTGAACAGCTATTGCAGTTAAAAGAATGAATAGCGCATACATGCTCTTGTATGAATATGTGTCCCCATGTGTCTCCCCTGCATTTGGGTTACACTTTCGTTCCTATAACGGTTGTGAAAAACTAGGTCGAGTGCAAACTCCATTGAAGAGAGATGCACTGCCATCTTCACGTCCTGGCTGGACGGGAGAGGGGAGGCTTAGAAAGGAGCAGGAGGTTCTGGAGAGACCTGAGCTGTGCGCCAGCCGTGAGCTCTCTTGCTCCCTTGCTCTCTGGTCTTGGGGATCTGAGAATTACAGGAAGATGAATTAGTGTAAAAACAATACAAGTGATGAGAGATGGTGGTTTCTTTTGTTTATGATGAGTCACATAAAAGCCACCAAAATCCTTTCAGGTGTTTCTGAACAGCCGTGAAGAAAATATTCTGAAAGACTTTGTTTCAAACTGGAAAAGAGTTCTGTTAATTAAAAATAGAACAACGTATTTTTCCCTACTGAAACCTAATTTATCAACAGTTCATGAGACAAAAATTACAGTAGCTGAAGTACAGCTTCCCACATGAGCCGTGCGAGGTGGGCGCCCCAGTGACCACGGTTACAGCCAAGCACCACGCACGTGCTGTGTCCCAGTTGGTGAGCTAGATTCCTTCTGCCATATTTTATGTCAGATCAGTATCCTCAGATTTTTTTTGGTAGTCTGACTGAAATTACTCCACCAGAGTAATTTTGCAGAGTATGTATATCCGCAGCAAATCACCAGAAATGGTCATGCTTTTTTCTTTATTACTTTGGTCGATAAAGACCAAACTTTTAATAAAAAGCAAACCAAAAATTTATATTTTTGCAGAATATACCATAGCCATGAGGATGGGTAGAAAGTGTAGGAAGATGTGAATTTTAGAACATTAGTGACTCTCTTCTCTTTTGAAGGAGCGGGTAGTAGGCTTCTCATAAGGAAGGTCAGGCAGCAATGCGTTTGGACCACAGGTGCCAGAGGAGCTGCGCTTCCTAGACAAGTTGTTGGAGTTGTTACGGATGTGAGAGAAAATGAGGAAGCTGCCCAGCCTCAGAAGCAGACTGTAGACAGTGGTTTTTGACAGAAAACTGATGGCAGAGCTGAAGCCTGGAATTTCAGGATCCCCGTTGAAAGTGGCCTTGATTATACAAAGTGTAGTTTCAAGCCTTGTCCATTTAGTTACTGCATCTACAAGAGAAGGTTGGGAGTTAATCCATCACTCCTAACACAGGTGTTTTTTGATAAAAGCTGAGAGTGAAATATGAAAAATGAATTAATGAATTCTAAACTAAGACAACTGGTAACATCTTCCTGTTTATATTTAAATGCCGTTGGCTGTACAGACACAGAGCTAACAGAAAATGTTGAAGACCACCTGTGCACCTGTAGTTATGTTCTTTTACTTCCAGGGATAGTCCCAATAAGAAAATAAACCTACTTCCTTTTTTGTTTTTTTTTTTTTTTTTATGGTAATGTCCTTTGGAGAATGTGATTAAACCTTTAGTTTCACATTTTCAATTTATTTTTCCAAATTCAACAGACCCTGAAAATTTGACAACTGTCAGAACATGGACATTCTGATTAATGTTATTTTCAATAAAGCATCCAATACCATGGATGAGAAGATAAGAATAGTGAGCATCACCATTTATTACTATTCTCTCTGTTCCCACAGTGTGCTAAGTACTTACTATATTTTTTTTAAAAACGCAGAACAAAACAGAGGTTTGTTTATTTGAAATATTAAGCTATAGGTGTTGGTGTGGGCTGTTCAGTTTACTGGAGAAATTATTCCATAGATTATATTAAAAGATGAAAGATAATGTTAGAATGGGGATTGGCTTTGGACTTACTTCATTTTGGGCTGGTTTTACTATCAGATCACTTTAAGATATTCTGAATATTAATACTGTTTAGGAAAGACATTCAAAATTTAAAGAAGCAAATTTCTAGGTATTTTTTCCCTCTTGTTTTAACACAGTTAATGTCTAAAATTGTTTTTAATGCCTAACTTGTGATGGACTTTAGTTTCAATTTTGTTCTTAGTCATTGCAGATATTGACAAAATGTCATACGAAATTATTTTGTATTTTTTGTAGGACTGGGAAACAGAAAATCATGACTGGTATTGTTTTGAATGCCATTTGCCTGGAGAGGTGTTGATATGTGACCTGTGTTTTCGTGTGTATCATTCCAAGTGTTTGTCTGATGAGTACAGGCTTAGAGACAGCAGTAGTCACTGGCAGTGCCCAGTTTGCAGGGTGAGTACCAATGAGCTTTCATGTCCTGGTCAGAGGGTTGGAATTCATTAATGAGAGCTGCACAAAGATACCCCAGGTGGTGTGCCAGGTGAAGGGATAAAGTACTGGAGGGTGGGGGGTGTCTACTGGAATGACGGTAAATGAACACAGCACTCGATGCACACCACAGAACACTGACACATTGAGGGTATGGATTTTAGAAAGTTTTAATCACATAAAAATACACTTTCTTCTCTTGCATTACACTTGCCCCTGGACTGTGTGACTCCTTTAATGCATAGTCTTTGGAAAGCAAGAACCAGTCTCCTATCCCAAGTTGGGTTCAGTCAGTGCTCTCTACTGCTCAGAAAACACAGCTAGCAAAAGGCACATTGTTGGAAACATTTTGTATCTACTTCCCATTTTATATCCATGTAATGTCGCCCTTATTTTTTTGTCATATCATGGGTTAGTTTATTCCTTGCTTATATTTTATTTGGAGGGTGGAGGGATGGGACAGTTGTATATAAAGCATTCTAATTATTTAAAGCAAAATGAAATAGTCTGGTAGGTAAAATAGGTACTTTCCACAATTATTTTTGTTCCTATTATTTCCCCAGTGAAAAGTATACCTGGCTGTGCTTGTTGGTTGTAGAGTGTGTGTGTGTGTGTGTGTGTGTGTGTGTGTGTGTGTGTGTGTACGTACACATGATGTGTACATTGCATATGGCATTGATGGTGATTCGTAAGGAAGGAATGATTTTATTGTAACTTCTGTTTTGTGTTTATAATAATTATGATATGTATTCGGGACCATGCAAATTGCCCAGATTACTCATGGGCTCAGTTTCTGAATATATTTTACATTACTTGAGTAAGTTAAATATTTGTTTATATTTTTTAAAAAGTTGTGGCTTCATAATTTTTCCCTTCTTTAATACTGACCCTAATTTCCTGCCAGTATGATGAGCTTCTAATCTTCTTTTAGTCACTCTGGCTTTGTGTTATCTTAGTATATTTCATCTCACCAGCACTACTGTATGTACTCGGTGTTTTACCTCAGTATACTTTTTCTCCCACTGCTACTACACGTCATCAGCATATTACCTTCCTTTACTTTATCTCAGCAGCATACTTTCTTTACTCAGTGTATTACCTCAGTATAGTATATCTCACCATCGCTTTACATACTCAGTGTATTACCTCAGTATGCTTCAGCTCATAGCGTTGCTGTGCCTACTCAGTGTATTACCTCAGTGTAGTGTATCTCCCAGCACTACTCTACATACTCGGCATATTGCTTCAGTATACTTCATCCCACAGCGGTTCTGTACTCCTCCATATGCACCTCAGTGTACTTCATCTCACAGTACCACTGTACTGGATACTCTCCGTATAGTGCCTCAACAGAGTTCTCCTCACCAGCACTACTATACGTACTCAGGGTATTACCTCAGGATACTTCATCCCACAGCACTACTGTACCTACTCAGTGTATTACCTCAGTGTTACAGCTTCACCTCACAGCGCTCTCATACCTGGTCAGTGTATTACCTCAGTATACATCATCTCACTAGCGGTACTGGATGTACTCGTATTTTACCTTGATATACTCCATCTCACAGTACCACTGTACATACTCAGGCAGACAAGAGACCATTAGGGTGGCATTACAAATACAGTGTGGAATAATGACTCATAATCAAATGCCTAAATGCTAGATCAGTGATAAATCCCTGAATCTGCCTAGATGAGTATCAAGCCTTAAGTTGCGGACTTCCTCTTAGATGTCTGCAATAATTTGTGACGTCTCCATGAAATTAGTTTCATTGGTGATGTGGGAACTGCATTAATACCCATATTTTTGTGGATTTGGATTGTGCATTTTAAAAGCAAATATATATCTTCTGTTTTCTGATAATAATTGACACTTGAGGAGGTTAAGATATTAATGAGACCTTAAGAACAAAAGCAGTAAGGTAGTAAAAATAGAAAAGGAGGGGTCCCTGGTCAGATAGGGACTCTGAGACTTAGGAAATGCAATTCTGGACACCATGGTGTCTTTACAGCCATAGCTTTTTAATATTTAGTTCTTATTTTCATAGTAAAGACTTCAAAACCGTTGGGATTTTTGAGGATGGGTTAAGCTTTATTGTGGATATTTTATATTCCTAAATGGAATGCAGCAATTACACCTTTGAAGAAAATGTCTAATACTACTTTTGTAGGAACCCACTGTCAAGTTGTCAGATTCCATTTTCGATGTGTTTGCTCTGCTTTTACTGATTAGATGATTTGTTGTTGTTGTTGATTTCAGAGTTACTGGATAACAGAAATATGATAGCCACAGTGCACCCTGTTCTGTTTTTCCTTTCTAGCCCTTGGTTTCCCTTTTGTCTTGTTAGTCTGGACGTCCTCACGTTGTGAGGCAGCTCCACTTGCTGTGGTGATGCGGTGTCTGTCGGTAAACGCTCATGACTCACGCTGCTTTCCTAGACGGGGAGCCGCTCTGATGAGGCTCAGAAAGCCTGTGTCTGGGTTGGGGTGGTGAGCTTTATTCTGAGCTTGAAAATTTCTGAAGAAATGGTTACTACTGTGTAGGATCTGTTCTGTTCTTTTAATTATTATGCTCAAGAAGCAGATAGGTGCTAACAATTTCTTTCCTGGGAGAAGGGACCATAATAACCTTGAAATTCTAATGGGATTTTAAATCTCTCTAAGGTAAAGCTTCTGGTTGTTGTTTTTTGTTTTTTTCATTAAGTGTCAAAACTTCCAGTTTACTTGAAGCCATTTTTGTGATCTACTATGAAAGTAACTGAGCAGACTTAAATGTTCTTGCACTTAATGAACAGAGAGTCTGTACCCTGGGACCCAAGAACATAGTTCCAGATCAGAATTTTGATCTCCAATCTCTTGCTCAATGTTTGGAAAGAATATAGATTAAGTAGATATACTAATGAGGAATTTTGAAGATAAGATGCCCAGAGCCAAATTTTAGTGCAGGTGGAAGTAGTAAATGGAAGCTCCGTTCATTACCTAAAAATGAATATTTCTAAATAGTGATCAGAAGACTTTTGTTTCTACGTAATCTCTATCCCTTGCAGCACTGAAAATGTCACTGAGAATTGGCTCTCTGTTGGCCAGCGGTTAGCTGTTTCCAGATTTGCTTCAGTTCAAACAGCTTTATCTCATGTATCTGACTATTTACAAATATTTTAAGAAAGTGAAAAAAAGTTTTCTGAATTTAAAATAATTTTATTAACGTTAATAATAAATCTCAAGAATATCACAATCCTGAGGCTATTTCTTTGGAATGTCTGCATTTCTGAAAGTAATTAAATCGTACAGACCCAGTAGATTATTCCTGAAAAGTAGCCTATGAATGTCATGTTAGCATTTTGATTTGGAAAAAATACTAGTAACATACTGTTTTACACTCTTATAGAGAACTCTCATTAATTTTAAAAAGGGGGACTTTAAAATCATTTCTTTTATAGTTTGCTGTGAAAATTTCAGGTAATTTAGCAGAGGATAAAAAAATAACATTTCCAGCAATGCTATCACATAGTAGGTGAATGTTCTCACAGACCTCTCCCGCGTGCGTGTGAACATGTGCATGTGCACGTGCCTGTCCATTTGTGTCTGTGTCACTTCACGTGCATGCCTGAATGTAGCCGGATCGTGTCTGTTCGCCAGTAGTATCCCAGGCTCCTCCCCTAGCCGGGTGCACTGTGACGTACTCACACAGTGCCCTGATGGCGTTCATCTGTGTCACCCACTCTGTCCTGACCGGCAGCGCCTTTCCAGTCACAGGACATGCACTGCTGTGTCCAGAGCTGGGCCGCACTCATGCTGTTGTTACATTCCAGTGTATTTGAATTTTATATTCCTGAAATAGCCATGAAGTTTTCAGGAAAAGATGAGAAAACCATAACTTGTAAGTGAAAGTAGCTTTTAAGGTTTTATTTGCCTGAAAGATCCATCTTTAAAACACAGTACGGGCCGTTGTATTTTTTTTTTAAAAAAGACACACTTAACTTACACATATTTATGTAATTAAATCTGGCCACCTTCACAGGATAAATGTATTGAAGTGAAATTCATAAATGTAAAGGGTGAGCACATTGTGTGATAAAAATCACCAAATTGCCCTTCAGAAGATTATACTCGTTTAGACCACCATGAAAGTATTTTCCGATGCTTTTTGTTACCAATTTGATAGGATACAAATGGATGTCTCATTTCAAAGTTGCTTCATTTTTTTATAGTTTCCACATTACAAATTCACTTTATGCTTTAATGCTTTGGTTATGGAAGGCAGGCCTGTGCATGTGCACGAGCCTCTGTGCATACGTGTGTGTGTGAACACACGTGTGTGCATGTGCATGCATACCTGGTGTGCATGTGTGTATGTGCATGGGTGTGTGTGGGCATGTGTGCATGTGCATGTATGTGTTACCAGGGGCTTCTGTGCGCTTCTGTGTTGTATGCTCACATGTGTACATGTACACGTGTCCGTTGCATGTGTGTACATGCATGTGTGGCTGTGTGCAGATGTGTGTGTGTGCACCGCATGCTTTCTGGTCTCCACGCCTGCTGGTGAGCATCATGATACTGTTTGAGTGATGATTGCATGAACTTTTTTTTTAATATGCGGGCAAAGTAACGCACTCTAGGACCACTCCTTAGGTTGGCCCATGCTGCCTGGTAGACCTTTCTGTGGGGTGGAATGTTCTCTCCTTGCAGTTCTGCGGGAGCACTGGCCACATGTGTTTAGTGAGCATTTGAGCCCTAGATTTCAATTTGGCAGAGACCTGGCAGGGATTTATTTCACAGGCCTACTGAACGTGAACCAGGACTGAAACGCCACTAGGGGGACACCTGCAGTTCCGACGGTGGGCACCAGCTTGTCAGTGCCCACTTGGTTGTGGGTGAGCTCCGCTGGGGACATTTGCACTGTGACTTCTGTTTGTTGAGGGAGCTAAAGAGAAAATCCTGATGAAAGCTGCTTCCTGAAACTGGAGATAGAAATTTACTTCCGAATCTGTTTTTCTTTCCTTTGGGGTCATGGGCAGGACAATTTTCTTAAATTCCCAAGATAGGGAGACGACTTCTGTAAAGTTCAGAAGGAGTTAGAACAAAGTGCTAAAGAAAATACTTTGAAAACATGCATTCCCTGGACGTCTCTGCCAAGGAACGGTAACTGTCCTTTCTGGCCAGTCTGACTTAATGTGGGAAATTCAGTAGTTTCATTGTGAATGAAGGTGAGTCAGGTTTTCAACCATATTAACAAGTCTGGAATGGAGATTTGATTTTTAAATAGAAGCAGAAGTTTTTGTTTTTGCTTATGTGTCTTATGGTAGACAATCAAAAGTATTATTAAAAAATGCAAAATGAACATCTTTGTCTGAACCAAGTCCTCTCTGAAGCTCGTTTGCTATTCATTAACAGGCCTGACTAGGAAAGGGTGATGGGAAAGCCTAGGGATTTTTAAAATTGGATATAGCATCTGAAACTGTAAAATCTCATGTATTGTTTATCTAATCTCTTTATAAAACCGCCTGGACCCAAACAAGAAAAAAACCACACATACTTTGTACATTGCCTTCCCATGACGAATTTAACAACATTATGGTCAGAAAGGCTTGGATATGAGTGTAAAACGTCTTGTGGTGGTATGTTCTTCCTGATGTACTTATTTATTTATATTTATTTATCCATTTATTTATTTGTAATTCATTTTGAGAGAGAGAGAAAAAGGCAGTGCGTGGGGGAGGAGCAGAGAGAGAATCCCAAGCAGGCTCCACGCTTTCAGTGCAGAGCCGGACACAGGGCTCGATCCCATGAACTGTGAGATCATGACCTGAGCTGAAGTCAACAGTCAGATGCTCAGCCGACTGAGGCACCCAGGCGCCCCTCCTAATCTTTTATTTTTAACTCTGAGAGATTAAAAGATAATGAGCTAGTTCCTACATCAGGATGGTTACAACTTAATCTAGACAGTGTTTCCAGTATTGATGAACTTACAATAACTTACAAAGTGTGCATAATCTCCTTATGTTGTCAAGTGCCCCAGGTGGGAGTGCGAGGAGGAAGGAGGAGGGAGGGGCAGGGAGTATTCCTGACAGCTTCGTCAAGCAGAGAACAAAAAGCTACTCGTTCCCTGACCCGACAACAGAGAAACGAAACTTCTTTGCAGAGGAGAACAGAGAGGTGTATCCCACTGAGGAATACACGCTGCCTCTGTGTTTTGAATCTCCTTCTTCTTCAGTGTTGTGTACAAGGGGAAGGACCAGGTAGATGCAAAATCTGTGTTCCATGCCACAAAATGTTCCTGAATGTTCCTTCCCTGTTCTCCAACCTTGGTGACCCAGAACTCAAAGTTACCCCCACAAGTGCATGGAATATTGAACCATAAAATCCCTGACATGCATGGCACCCCCTCTCTGTGGCTAATATTTTAGCGGTTTCTTTGTGAATATGTGGATGTTTTTACCATAGTGGTCAGCTTTGTGGCAGGTAGGATTAATTTGAGACTGTGCTTTAATAGACTGGCGGCTACAAAGTTGATTGTATCATCTGAATTTAAAGGCAAAACTCCTAGACCTCAATCAGACAGGAAGGAGTTGACTTTGTAAAAAATAATAAATACAGATACAGCTGGAGTTGGGATGAGCTAGTCTGGAAACTCTGTGCATTAGTGACTCTGGACCCACTTCCCAATGAGGGAGAGGCTTGTGAGCAGAGAGGTGTCCGTCCGTGTGCTCCAAAAATCCACCTCGACCTGTTCATAGCTGGAATTACCCTCCAGGTTCTGTTACCTGTGGGTGAGAAGGCATATTCATGGCAGCTTAAGGGAGGTTTTTAAACTTAAATTGAAATTCGTTTAACCTAAGTTAAAACGCTTTCCAGGAGGGCCAGTGCACATGGCTGCGGGATTTAGGGTAGAGTCGCGGGGACCACACAGCTGAATGCGGGCACCCCACCTGCAGGAGCAGGCCAGCCGCGCTCTCTGCTGTTCTCACTGATGACAGCTATGGCATTCTGCCCTCTGGTCTTGCAGAAGAGAGTTAATTTCAGTCTGTTTCTGCCAGGGGTGAAAAGGACTGAACACAGGTATATTTTTAGAAAGTCATCCTAGTAACTGATTGTCGCTGAGGGGCTACTGGGGCCCCCTCTGGTATGAATGGAGAAAGGCCGCACTTTGAGCCGCTTCCATGGCCACTTCCAAGGCTGGCACTGCTGCTGTGGAAGTTTCAGATGCTGGGGTTTCTTGTAAGTGATGATTCTTTTGTATTCCGTGATAACAAACAGTTGTGGAGAATAGCAGAGCCTCTGATTTCCATAACAAGATAGGCAGTTTATGTGCAGATTCGTTGTGATTCTTTTCTGTTCTGTGATTACAGACAGTTATTGAGGAGGGCTTGGAGCTTCTTGATTCCTCAAATAATGCAGATAGCTTATAGAAACACTAGAGGCCACTTGCACCCAATTACCTGGTGCTTGTTTAGAACACAGCCTCGGGCCAAGGACTTTTCAGCACGTGCCCTCGATGTCTGTGAGCTCACTAACATTTAAGGGAGTCTGGTGGTTGGAGGCCAATGGCACTATTTAGGTGACATCTGACAATAATATGGTTTATTCACCAGAAGTAAACAGAATGGTTTATAGTGGCCAGAGTATGCCGACACAGTTTGGTTGTAAATAATCGTTTCACATTTAGAAGGATTTTGTATGGTTGAATTCCACTACATAGAATATTTTCCCCGGTAAGCAATGAAGTTACTAATGACTACCAGCAGTTCAGTCCCACTAGCATTTATTGAGCACTTACTGTATGCCACATACTGCACAAAGCCCTGGCCCAAGACCAGGCTCAGCTGGAGCAGTGTGGACCCTGCTTTCACAGAACAGAGTCTAGTCTGGGGTGGGTAAACCCACAGCCTGTGGGGCAAACCAGGCCTGCCAGATTGTGTACTGTTCATGAGTTCAGAATGGAGTTTACATTTTTAAATGGTTGAAGAAAAGACCACTAGTCTAGCCCTGTAACAGGAAAGATGTTCTGGGTATTAGGATTCCCCAGGAAAGCGAGATACTCTTGACCTGTTTAGTCACAGACTGGGGGACTTGGATTTGGTGAGCTCAAGCAGCACACATACATGATCTAAGGGAAGGCCTCCTGGATCTCTGCATGCTTTTTTCGTTTGGGTACTTGGTGGACTGGAGATGCCGTTTCCATACGTTCATTTTCTGCTGGAACATGTGCTGCATCTGAAAAGCTGGGTCTCTGAGATCAGTCTTGAGGGTTCGTTCATGTGATGGCACTTGGGCACTATTGTCTGTAATTAACTGTGGATGAGCCTTGACCTGGTCTAAGGTTGCTCGTACCTTTTTCCAGCCAGAACCACCATCAGGCCCAGAGTGTAGCTGAATTACTTGATTCCTGTTTTCCCTAGGCCATCCGCCTGGCCTTACCCAACTTGCTCTGACCCAGCAAGTGTTTGTGCTGGTGGTAAGAATCCCTTACTCAAGAAGACGTTTGAGATTTTCTGTTATTTCTCCCCAGAAAGGAAGGCAGCCCCTTGGTAATCTGTCATGTGTTTAAGAGCGTCTTTAGTGGGCATCTCACACATTTGAATCAGCTTCGGCCGTGTGATTATTCTGTTTTGACAACGGTTGCAACAACTTTGGCCATGTAATGCAGAGGCTCTCCTGTTTGTAGATATTGACAGAATGATCCCTGTATGGTACCAGTGATGTGAACAGTCCCCAGAACTTTCTGGGCTTTATCTGAGCTGCATACTGTTGGAGAGAGGCCTTTCCTGAGGAGTCCTGAGGTCTGCAAGTAGAGAATACGTACAGTTCTTTATGCCCGAGAAAGGATTGGATCTGAAGTAATCTGCAGATATTTAAAGCATGATTTTTGTTTTTCTGACCTTGTTGTTAGAGCTGTCTGCTTAGTTATGTTACACACAGAATAGCATTTACCCTAGAAGCTCTTCCTTTAATTTCTGTCAAAGTGGCTTTTTCTCAAGCCCACTGTCTTGTTTTGCTGACAGACTTAGTTGAGACAGCACTGAGGATGTCACACAGGCAGCTCACAACTCCAAGAAATCCCCGCAGGTCTTACGGTGCAGCCCTCAAACAGAGGCTACAATGCTCCATTCCTCTCTCTTTTTTTTTTTTTTTTTAACATTTATTTATTTTTGAGAGAGAGAGAGACAGAGCATGAACGGGGGAGGGGCAGAGAGAGAGGGAGACACAGAATCCGAAGCAGGCTCCAAGCCCGGAGCTGTCAGCCCAGAGCCTGACGCGGGGCTCGAACTCACGGACCGCGAGATCGTGACCTGAGCCGAAGTCAGACGCTTAACCGACTGAGCCACCCAGGCGCCCCACCATTCCTCTCTTTTGTGAAATACGAAGAGGGAAATGTCTGAAAGCCCACAAGTTTAGCAAGTGTGGAAGCATCTTATGACAAATGTTTTGTCTTCAGGAATTGCAGGGAGAGGCCATGTCTGTTCAGGGCCCTCTCTTGTTGGTGTGGGCTCCCTCAGAGGGCCCCACCCACGGACGGGCCTGTGGGTCTGGGGAACAGGTGCCTGCAAGCCCCTGGGACTGCCTGGGGGCAGCAGCTCACGTACGCCCAGAGCGCTCGTGTTACAGTCTGTGCCCTGCTTTTTCAGGAGAACCCATGTTTATCACCAAAAAAGATACTTGATTTATTTTCTAGGGCTCTAAAGAACCAAAAGGGGTTAGGTTGTGACTAACAGTGAAGTACTTCATATAGCTTGATGTCGAGATCACCACCAGGAAAAACCATGTTCCTGTGCAAATGTGGGCTACCCAGCAGCCCTGGAGAGAGGGCGGCCATGCCGTGGTCGCTGCAGTGACAGACTCTGTCCCCAGAATCCCCTCTGCACAGCCGCCCCAGGCCGAGCTGGTGGTATGCGCACGCAGACCTAGAGAGCAGAGTGTCCCCAGCCTGCTTCATGGAGGGAAGGTCTGGAACAATACTTAGCATCGACATTATGTTTCATTACATGAAGTGTTGTGTATTTCCCTTAGTTACCTGTCATCTATTAAAAGAACCATAACCCCTCAGATAGTATTACGGGACCTGATGTAGGTTGCTATTTCATTGGAGTTTACACAAATTTATGATTTCATGATCAGATTGATATTTGGGATCAGCAGTTTTAGCAGCACAGCCACATATTTTGGAGTTCACATGATCGAGTATGTAGCTAGCTAGAAGCTTTCGTTTTTGTTTTCTCTTTTAAGAGAATATAGCTTTCCCGAGAGGTGAGGAAAAAAGCAGCCTTCTTGGCCTCTTACCCTTTGTTTTTCCCATATTTGACAGTCCGCCAGGCTGTTCATTTAGCGTAGAAAGTAGCGCATGGAAGGATGTCCGAAAGCATGAAGAGCTGACCGTAACTTCCCGTCCCCAGAGAGCTCCCTGTACACTCGTCCCGTGTGGGGTGCAGGTGCCGCACCGCACCCTCCTCAGCGGCGCCGGCTGACGGGAGGGTGGTTCTCACGTGCTGGCGTGGGTCTTGTCAAAAGTGACGGCCCACCAGCTCCTCCCCCACAAAAGACTCTCAGCCTGGAGCCCAGGAAGTGTCCTTGTGCAGCAGCAGCGGTCGCCACCACACGTCACCACTCCTGTGGGATCAGCGAATGAGCGGACAAAGCGGTGTAGAGCCCGGGGACCTTCCCCTGGGACGTCCCCCGGGACGTCCCCAGTCCCATGCTCAGCGGCGAGGCCCCACTCTGGGCACGGACGGGGTCGATGCTCTGTAACTGGCATGACTTAGAAGCTGTGTGCACAGCATGTGCCAGATGAGCACAAGAGAAGCAGTGACTGCCCGCGCCAGAGTCCAGGTGACCAGTGGAGAGGGGGCCACCTGAGACACGAAGTGCGGAAAACCACATCTCCAGAGAAGAAAGGGCCCGTTTTCTGTCGAGACGGGTTAGGGTCGTGTGTGTGGATAATCCGTTCCCTGGAGCCCCAGCGAGGCGCTGGTAGTTTGTAGTTAGCTGAGAAATGTTGGCTGCTTCGTCCGGTCTGTTAGCACATCAGGATGACCTCTGGCGCACACCGTCCTTCGGGCCTAATGATGTCACTGGGTAGAGGGCCGTCACCTGGTGTCCGAAGGGGGGTGCGCGGTTGTGAAACACCGGCCTGGGCCTAGTGGGCGAGGCGGCCTGGCCGCCTCCGTGGGGCTGGGGGTCTGCCCCGAGGCCTCAGTCTCGACAGAGGAAGTGTGTCCTAGCTGACATTTATTTTCTGAGACGTAAATTGAAGAACCTAATTAGTTTTCAGGTCAGACTCCTAGAAATTGAAGTTATTACTGAACAGACCCTGACACGTTAAAAGATAAGTAGGTATGCCTGCCTGCACTGCACTCACTCATAGGGGACGCGGATTTTTAATAACCTTTTAGACAAAGAGTAACGTTGTGCTGAAATTCACCATTCGATATTACTAATAATGCTCCCTAAAGGGTTTCAGCTGACTTTTCTCTTTTGTAAAATAAGTGATTCTGCGTTATGTCATGATCAGTATTATGTCATTTGTTTTATCTGAAAATAGTGGAAGTTTTAAGTTTTAAAATACTGAGGAAAAAGTGCATAGTTGTCTAAGGTATTATGTCCAGTACGACATAATATTTTCCATTTCTTTCTCACATAAAGCACTGTTTTTACCGTGCGCATTTCAAAGGTTTCTCTGTATCAGATGTGCTGGAAATAGTGCGTGTTGTGTACAGTCCTTGCACACCGTACAAAATCACGTTTTACATCTGGCCTTTTCTGTTGTTAACAGAGCATCAAGAAGAAACACACAAACAAACAGGAGATGAGCACGTACTTGCGGTTCATCGTGTCCCGCATGAAGGAGAGGGTGAGTCCTGCACAGTCTCCGGGCCGCCCTGCCAGGCTCCCTCCCTTCATGCCTTGCAAGTTAGCGCGTGACAAGTCAAGATGCACAGAGCAGGATGGGGGTGGAGAACACCGCCGTCATACTTCTTTTGTGCGTGATGGCTCCACAAGAGGCTTTTATTTTTTGGTCTTGTCTTTGTTTTCACGGGCATTTCTTTAGCTGCATTAGATTAGACGTGCACTTTTCTTTTCCTGCTGATACATCTCTGTTGTTTCATCTTTTATTTTTCAAAATCTTTAATGAAGGTACAGTTGATCTACAATATTATTAGTTTTGGGTGTACCGCATAGGGATTTGATATTTATATACATAACTCCATGCTCACCAGTAATTATAGCCACCACCTGTCACCATGCAAAGTTACTACAATATTACCAGCTATATTCGCCATGCTGCACTTGTCATCCCTGTGACTGACCTGTTTTAAAAGTGGAAATTTGTACTTCTTCATCCCCTTCACCTGTTCTGCCCATCCCCCTCCTCCTTCCCTCTCTCAACCACCAGTTTCTTGGTTGTATTTAGGAGTCTGCTTCTGTTTTTTCTTTGTTTTGCTTTTCAGATCCCATGTACAAGTGAAGCCATGTGGTATCTGTCTTTGTCTGACTTCACTTACCATAATACTTTCTAGCTCCATCCGTGTTACTGCAGTTATTGCCCAGCAATATTGTGATAATTAGTGTCTGAAGTGAAGTGGCGTTTTCCAAAATAACTGTTCTTTCTATCAAAACCCAAAAAATGCCACATTGAACTATATAGCGCATGTACATTTTTCCAGTTAATTCTAAAGTGTTTAGAAATTGTGTCACCTGTCTCTCAATGACCTTTCAGGCTATAGACCTTAATAAGAAGGGGAAGGACAACAAACACCCAATGTATCGGAGGCTGGTGCACTCAGCGGTGGACGTCCCCACCATACAGGAGGTAAAGCCAGGCCCTCTGTCCGGTTTCTGATACACCCGTAGCTCCCACATGACTCACAACTCCCAGCTGAGCATGATTCTGTTGCCATTCCCCCTAGGGTGTGTGCCTGCTCGTCCTCTACTTAGAGCCTAAAAGGTGTAGCCCCTACAGGGGCATTGCTGCTACTGAGATGCCTTGTGCTTTTACTGTGCGTGCAGATCAGGTGTCCCGTTCGAAAAGGCCTGGTGTTAAGCCAGCTGTAGATTCTGGATACTTGCTGATCCCAGGAGAGGCGTGTAGAGCCTGGTCAACTGAATATTTCAGATTCGAGGACTCCTATCTGCACGTGGTTTCCTAGCACTAGCAGGTACTCAGGAGTTTTTCTCAAGGGAACATTGGAGTCTAGGACTAGAGTCCTGGGAAACAGCAGAGTGAACTTGAACAACACAAAGATTAGGTAACCAGAAAACAATTTTCTCAGAGTTCTTAATTTTACCTTCTGTAGCTGAGTATTGTAATGGGTTTGTTAACATGTAATTACAAATTGCGGTAAAATCCAGTAGAACATTTTAACGCATTTCCCAGTTAGGGCCGCTGAATTACTAATTCTGTACTTTATGCATCCTTTTGAATTTCAGATCTCGTGGTTGGCCACAGTAGCTTATAGGGAGACCATAGGAATAATTTTAAGTTATTTTACAAGTTTCTTAGTCCCCTTGGCAGCTGAGAAAGACTGCAGGTGATTACTTCAGTAGGAAATGAGCGTAAATGAAGGGTGTTCCCTCTAAAGAGGCTGGCAGAGTCTGAAATAAAAACGAGTAGTTTTCATTTCACCTCCTGCCCCAGGTTCCTGTCCTCAAGCAAAGCCTCTTCTAAACCCCAAGGTCTCTACGGGACAGTCCTTCCTGCCCCTGCTTCTGCTCCTTCCAAGCTTCCCTTAGTCTGATCCCGGCGGATCCGTAGAGAACACCAGCTGGACTGATGGTGTCTTAGCTTTGTACGTAGCAGGTGCTGTTCATGAACAGAAAGCACTGTAAGGAAAATACAGAGGAAAGCATGATTTTTATCCCATCAGGAGCTTACAGTTCAAACCAAAATACAGGCCGTGATCGTGCAAATCTCAAAAATCACAAAGATGCTGTGGGAAACCTGGGTTCAGTTTCTCCATCTGGGTGTAGATCAGGTCACCGGGGGAGCTCTAGACGTTGCCAGTGCCAGGGAGAACTGAGCCCGGGACGGTCAGAAATTCACAGTGGGACTCAGTATCTGTAACTAAGCCTGTGACCCTTGATGCCAGAAGGGAGGCAGGTTCCTCCAGCAGGGGATATCTTGCAAGCCTTCTTGAAGAAAGCACCACTGAGGTGGGCCTTGGAGGATTTCAGCAGAAAGACAGGATCTTAGTTGTTATTTAGAGGCCTTAGTATTCTAAGTCCTTTCCAAGCTGATTTCCTAAAGTGCTACCAGGATAAGAAAATGCCTCCTTGCTACTTCTAAATAACTCGTTATACCCTTCTTCCAAACACTTTGCCTGCCTGCAAAAAACCCTCAAATTCCCTCCATAATCCATCACGTATACGTGTCTAGCACAGCAGAAAGCCTTGCCTTGACCTGGTGTGTAGAGGAACAACTCGGACTTTGCGGGAAAGCGTCGCGTAGGCCACTGGTTGTTGCTTTCAGTCTCTGTTAAGACTGTGCTAGAAAAATGGTAGGTGTGTAGTTACCATCTGCACTGACCACAGCCTTCGTTCTCCGCGCAGCCCAGCAGCAGTGAGAGGCCCCGGCTTTTGGCGGAGCTCAGCTGCTGACTTAGTGCAGAGGAGGGTGGGGGCTGCCCGCGGTCCAGTGCTCTGCACGCCGCACTCCAGCCGCAGGTGGGCCTTATCGGTGTCCTCACGCGTGTCCCATCCATGCCGTGGGACACGGGAGTGGACATAGCGACATTCTGGAAGGTTCTGCCGTGCCCCTTGCGCTAATAACCCGTTAGCATAAGGCAGACAAACATTCTAGCTATTAACGCTTTGCTATTTTGTTTCTCGCCCTCTGCAGAAAGTGAACGAAGGGAAATACCGCAGTTATGAAGAGTTCAAAGCTGATGCTCAGCTGCTTCTCCACAACACAGTGATTTTCTACGGAGGTTGAAGGGTTTTTTTCTTTTCTGTGCATGCTTCTCTATACCACTTAACCTTCGTGTTGGGAAATACCTTTTATAAAACATTACATTCAAAAAATTGATACTTTAATGATTTGTAAGTAATAATGTCAGGGTTTCAACTTTGGTAATATGGTTATAGTTTATAAAATTGACTGGCCAAGAATTCTAGTACTAAATGCTGAAAATATTTTTATTCTTTATAGTTTTATATATAAGCTTAGTTGAGAGGCTTTTTATAAGCACTTTAATTCTGGTCCTTTTCCATTAACGTCTCATCATTTGAAGGAAAAGAAAGAGGGCACTCTGTATGTAGAGGATCCGTATTCTGTTGAATATAACATTACAGCTGTCTATAGAAATGTTGTTTGGCTGCCTGAACTTTATTTATGTTATTTTTTAAAAATGTTTATTTATTTTGAGAGAGAGAGAGAGCAGGGGAGAGGGGCAGAGGGAGAGAGAGTCCCAAGCAGGCCCCATGCTGCCAACACAGAGCCCGACGTGGGGCTCGATCTCATGAACCGTGAGATCATGACCTGAGCAGAAATCAAGAGTCAGATGCTTAACCGACTGAGTCCCCCCCCAGGTGCCCCTGAACTTCATTTAAAATAGACATTTTCATTTTAAATGGTATATGTCCACTCTAGTCACACTGAAAGAAAATGCAAATGGTTGTACTACTTTTGATAGTTTTGTGTTTCTGGATTTGTGGTAATAGATACTGTCTGCCTTTCATTACAGCAGACAGCGAGCAGGCTGACATAGCACGGATGCTGTATAAAGACACCTGTCACGAGGTACTGCTTACTCCCAATAATTAAACTCCTGCTGTTTTCCAGACTTAGTTTAGAATTCTACTCTTACATATGTTTCAGTTTTGCCATTTCTTTAAATATAATTTTATTTCCATGTTTGAAATACATGGGAAATAATGCAAATCAAGGAGGGAATTTTCTCAGAGAAATCCTAGGAGTTAGATTTAGTGGTTAAGTAACTTGTACAAATAAAGTATGTTTCCTTTTCTGTAACTGCTCTCAGGGATGTTGGTTACATAATGCAGGCAAATGTCTTGCACTGGGCAGACACTCAATAAATGTTACCCTCCTTTTCACTGTCAAATTAAAGCATAATTAACATACAGTGTGAAATTAGTTCCAGTTATACAGGGTAGTGATCTGACACTTCCATATGTCACTGAACTGCTCCCCCAAGTGTGGTCCCGTCACCTCACAGCGTTATTACAACGTGACCAATTGCACTTCCCGCCCCCCCACCCCCCCCGCCCCCCGCCCCCCCGCTCTGTGACTTACTAACTTTGTAATTGGAAGTTTGTACTCGATAATCCCCTTCACCCATCCACCCATGTCCCCTCCCCTCTGGCAACCACCAGTTTGTTCTCTGTTTAGGAGTTGTTTTTATTGTTTGGTTTTTTAGATTCCACATATGAGTGAGCTAACATGGTATTTGTCTTTCTCTGACTTATTTCAATTGGCATAATATTCTTAACTCCATCCACATTGTTGCAAACGACAATATTTCATTCTCTTTTTATGGCTGAATAATATTCTAGTGTGTAAGTGTGTGTACCACTCTTTCCTAATCCGTTCCTCTACTGATGGACATTTGGACTGTCTTCATAGTTTGGCTGTTGTTGATAGTGCTGCCTGTAAACATCGGGGTGCATGTGCCCTTGAAATCTGTATTTTTCTATCATTTGAATAAATACCTAGTGTGCAATTACTGGATTGCAGCATAGTTCTACTTTTAAGGTTTTGAGGAACCTCCATACTGTTGTCCAGAGTGACTGTACCAGTTTGCGTTCCCATCAACAGTGCATGAATGTTCCTTTTTCTCCACGTCCTCGCCAACACCTGTTGTTTCTGTGTTGTTACTTTTAACCATTCTGACAGGTGTGAGGTGGTATCTGCTTGTGGTTTTGATTTATATGTTGCAGATGATGAGTGATGTTGAACTATCTTTTCATGTGTCTCTTGGCCATCTGGATGTCTTCTTTGGAAAAGTGTCTATTCATGTCTTCTGCCCATTTCTTAACGGGATTTTTTGTTTTCTGGGTGTGAAGTATTATGATTTCTTTATAGATTTTGGATACTAACCCTTTATCTGATACGTCGTTTGCAAATAATCTCTTATTCTGTAAGTTGCCTTTTAGTTTTGTTGATCGTTTCCTTCGCTGTGCTTTTTATCTTGGTGGGGTCTCAATAGTTCATGTTTGCTTTTGTTCCCCTTGCCTCCAGAGACACGTCTCATAAGTTGCTCCAGTCATTGTCAAAGAGGTTACTGCCTGTGTCTTACTTTAGGATTTTGATGGTTTCCTGTGTCACATTTAGGTCCTTAATGCATTTTGAATTTATTTTTGTGTGTGGTGTAAGAAAGCGGTCCCATTTCATTCTTCCACGTGTGGCTTTCCAGTTTTCCCATCACCACCTGTTGAAGAGGCTGTTTTTTCTCCACTGGATATTCTTTCCTGCTTTGTCGAAAACTAGTTGTCCATATAGTTGTGGATTCATTTCTGGGCTTTCTATTCTGTTCCATTGATCTGTGGGTCTGTTTTTGTGCCATACTGCCTTGATGATTACCGCTTTGTAATACAGCTTGAAGTCCGGAATTGTGATGCCTCCAGTGTTGCTTTTCTTTTCCAAGGTTCCTTTAGCTATTCAGGGTCTTTTGTGGTTCTGTGCAAATTCCAGGATTGTTTTTTCTAGCTGTCAAAATGTCAAATGGTATTTTGATAGGGACTGCTTTAAACGTGTAGATTGCTTTGGGTGGTATCAACATTTTAACAGTAGATTTGTTCTCCTAATCCATGAGCGTGGAATGTCTCCATTTCTGCCATCTTCTGTTTCTTTCATCAGTGTTCGATAATTTTCAGAGTATAGGTGTTTCACCTGTTTGGTTGGCTTTGTTCCTAGGTGTCTTATTGGTGGAATTGTAAGTGGGACCAATTCCTCAATTGTTCTCTGCTGCTTCGTTATTGGTGTATATAAATGCAACAGGTTTCTATACATTTGTGTTGTATCCTGCAGCTTTACTCAATTTATCAGTTCTAGTAGTTTTTTGGTGGAGTCTTTCAGGTTTTCTACTTAGAATATCACGTTGTCTGCGAATAGTGAAAGTTTGACTTGTTCCTTGCCCATTTGTATGCCTTTGTATGCCTTTTATTTCTTTTTGTTGCCTGACTGCTGTGGCTGGGACTTCCAGTACTGTGTTGAATAATAGTGTTGAGAGTGGACATCTCTGTCTTGTTCCTGATCTCAGCAGAAAAGCTCTCAGTTTTTCTCCATTGAGGATGATGTTAGCTGTAGTTTATGGTCTTCATGACCATGTTCCCACTACACCTGCTTTGTTGAGGGTTTTTATAATGAATGGATGTTGTACTTTGTCACATGCTTTTTCTGAATCTATTGAAATGATTATTTGATTTTTGTCATTTCTCTATTAGTGTGGTGTGTCATATTGATTGATTTATGAGTGTAATCACCTTTGCATCCCCAGAATAAATCCCACTGATTGTGGTGAATGATTTTTTTAATTCTTTATTTATTTTTGAGAGAGAGACAGCGAGACAGAGTGTGAGTGGGGGGAGAAACAGAGAGAGAGGGAGACACAGAATCTGAAGCAGGATCCAAGCTCTGAGCTGTCAGCACAGAGCCCGACGTGGGGCTTGAACTCACGAACCACAAGATCATGACCTGCGCTGAAGTTGGACGCTTAACCGACTGAGCCACCCAGGTGCCCCATGAATGATTTTTTGAATGTATTGTTGGATGTGGTGGTGGTGGTTTGTTATTTTTATATCCATGCTCATTAGGGATATTGGCCTATACTTCTCTTCTTTTTATTGTCTTTATCTGTTTTTGATACAGTGCTGGCCTCATAAAGAATAGTATAATCCATTCATATATTGATGAACCCTTGGGCTGCTTCCATATCTTGGTTATTGCAAATAATGCTGCTGTAAACATCGGGGTGCACATATCCTTTTGAATTAGTGTTTTTGTATTCTTTGGGTAAATACCCAGTAGTGCAGTTGCCTAGAATTGTTGACTAGTTCTATTTTTAATTTTTTGAGGAACCTCCACACTGTTCTCCAGAGTGGCTGCACAAGTTTGCATTCCCATCAACAGTGCAAGAGGGTTTCCCTTTCTCTGCATCCTCACGTACACCCTTTGTTTCTTGTGTTAATTTTTGCCATTCTGACAGGTGTGATGTGATATCTCATTGTGGCTTTGATTTGTATTTCTCCGATGAGTGATGTTGAGCGTCTTTTCTTGTGTGTGTTGGCCATCTGGGTGTTTTCTTTGGAAAAACATTTCTTTAGTTCCTCTGCCCATATTTTAATTGGATTTTTTTTCTTTTTGGTTTTGAGTTGTGAAATTTTTTTTAAATATACTTTGGATATTAATCCCTTATTGTATATGTCTTTTGCAAATATCTTCTCCCATTCGGTAGGTTGCCTTTTTATTTTGTTGATTGTTCCTTTGCAGTGCAGAAATGTTACCCTCTTTGTTACAATTGTTTTCTTTTAAAATCTTTATTTTTAATGTTTGTTTATTTTGGGAAGAGAGAGAGTGCCAGTCGGGGAGGTGCAGAGAGAGGGAGACAACAGAATCCGAAGCAGACTCCAGGCTCCCAGCTGTCAGCACAGAGCCTGACGCGGGGCTCAGAGTCACAAACCGCGAGATCATGACCTGAGCTGAAGTCGGCGCTTAACCGACGGAGCCACCCAGGCACCCCAATGTTACCCTCTTTGAATGAAAGATCCTATATAGACTTCACACCAAAAAACCCCACAAAAACAAAAAAGTTCCTATTTATACAATAAGTAAAATACATATTAGCATATTAGAGGTTTTATTTGTGTGTATAGTCTTTTTTATTTGAAACACTCACCTGAAAATTTATATAAAAAGTCTTGTTTCCTGATAAAATTTGACCTTTGTTTTTTCATTCATTCCACAAATATTTATTGAGTGTCTACTATGTGCTGTGCAGGGTGTTAGGAGAGATAAAGTGGTGATTGAAGTACTGCTTTTTGTCATGGGGCTATATTCTTCAGAATATACATTCTGAAGAAAGAGGCTCAAAAAAGAAACGGACAGAATATGTTTCTTCACAAGACGTGAAAGAGTGTTATGAAAGGAAACAAGGACTAAAACAGAATGAGGGAATGTAAGGACTGCTTTTATTGGTAATGGTACTTAAGATGGGTAGACCAGAAGGATCTGTCTGCTGAACTAGCATTTAATGTGCATATGAACCGGAAGGAGGGCGGGAGCCAGGCTGGGAGTGGAGGCCAGACCTCCTGAGGAACTTCTTCTGCTCCAGGCCCGCCTGGGACCATGGAGACGGTCTGAACAGGAACGTGGCAGGCTCTCCTAGTATTCATTGAGAAATGAAAAATGTAATCTCAAGGAAGAAAATTCAGGACTATCTGTGCACATGAGAGAGAATGCTAATTTACATGGATCTGTTTTATACAGTTTGATGCTCATGTTTTGTGTAGGCTAAAATAGTTGCTTTTCTTTTTTAGCTGGATGAACTACAGCTTTGCAAGAATTGCTTCTATTTGTCAAATGCTCGTCCTGACAATTGGTTCTGCTACCCTTGTGTATGTAAAATTTTGTGATTTTCTGTTTTTTACCTCTTAAGTGTGTGATGTACTATTCTAAGCAAGGTTATTTCCAATTTATTTAAGGATTATAATCCTTCCTAGGTATTTTTCTTTGTATCATAGTATATACATGGGCTTAGTGAGCATAAAACCTGAAACACAGGGGAAACAACTTGGCATCATTACCCGTTTCTGACTTTAAAATGAGGAACTTCAGAATAAACCCTTAATAGATAATAGAGTGAACTTCTGCTCTTCCCGTTTTTTCACAAGAAAGATAAGGCTTCCTGTATGCTTGTGGCTATGTGTGGTCCCCTGGAATGACAGGATTTCAGGAAGGTCCCGACTGGTCTGTGCCTGTGGTCGGGGCTGCATCCAGCCCTGGGCGTGCCAGGCTGCCTGTGGAGGACGCCCCTGTGCTCCTCAGGTGCTCTGGGGTCTCTGTGATTCCCTAAGCCTGGAGCAGGACCTCAGACTTTCACATCTCTCACAGGCTCCCAGGTGCTGGAGTGCACCTTACAATGCAGTGAGGGTGTTGTGTTTGCCACTGTTACTCACGGGGTCTCGCCTTGGAGACTGGCTCATCCCTAAGTGCTGCAGGCTGTGTTTTCTGAGAGATGAGGGTCCATATCTCTGTTCTTGTGCAGACTGTAAGTTTTTGGTGCTTTACTTGAAGGCAGAATCAATCCGAGAAAAAAAAAGCTCTATGGGTTTAGGAGTTAAAAAAAAAGAAGTGTTTTTAAAATACTGCAGTATACTTCCTAAGTTGAGCATTAATGACATGTGTGCATTTAATACTTTGAAAATAACATGGTTACATAAAACATTTTATTTCCAGATACCTAATCATGAACTGGTTTGGGCCAAAATGAAAGGTTTTGGTTTCTGGCCAGCCAAGGTCCTACAGAAGGAGGACAACCAGGTTGACGTTCGCTTCTTCGGTCACCACCACCAGAGGTAAGCGTGATCCTGCGCCCACCAGGGCTGACCTCTGAGTGACCCTTGGGGCATCCATCAGATGGTCCTTGGTATTGGGAGGGCAGAAAACAGTCTATAGTTCAGTTTGGAGAAACAAATCACATCACCTTGGTGTTTTGTTGTTGTCGTTGTTTTTGCATTTATTATCCATTGCTCTATTTGGTTAATTATCTTTTCCTTTTTTCTTGAGAGTTCAATAGATAAGTGCAGGGGAAAAAATTAATAAAAACCAGGAAATCTAGTACCCAGAATAGGAAATTACTAGTACTTTGCCATTTTTGCCTTTTGTTTTGTTTTGGCTTTTAAAGTTTTTATTTAGTTCCAATTAGTTAATATATGGCAGATCAGCATGTAGCCTGACGAGGCAGCTGACGACGATTTTTGCAAATGGTACTTGTAGTTTGGGCTCCCGACATGGTGTGATGCAGCACAGGCTCGTGCTGGGATTGCGTGGTGAGGCAGGTGTGGAAGGGCTCTAAGAATGTGGCCACTTCATGGTTTGTGAAGACAGGATGCCGTTTCAGGCACCTTTTCAAAGCTCTGTTAAAAGCCACAGACAAAAATCATCGACGTGGGAGCAGGAGACCATGTCGATCTTGTGATCTAAGGATGTGCATAAGAATTACATGAAGGGAACTGCCAGACATGGTATCCAGCCTATATTTTGAAGTTCCTGTTGCCAGGGAGATGTGTACAGCCCAGCTTAAAACTTTACGTTTTCATGATACAGTATCTGTATCCCAACAGTAAAAATTTCTATTACTGTAAACTTATTTTTTTATTACAAAAAATTTTTTTAATGTTTTTATGTATTTTTGAGGCAGAGGCAGAGAGCATGAGTGGGGCAGGGGCAGAGAGAGAGGGAGACACAGAATCCGAAGCAGGCTCCAGGCTCCGAGCTGACAGCCAGAGCCTGATGCGGGGCTCGAACTCACGAACCACGAGATCATGACCTGAGCCAAAGTCGGACGCTCAACCAACTGAGCCACCCAGGCGCCCCTGTAAACTTATTTTTGCATAGTTACGTATTTCATACAAAGAATGTGAACCATACTATGAAATTATAGCTGCCTCTTTCATTGTGATATCAAAGCCTTAAAGTATTGTTCTGAGTAACATTGTCATTAATAGCCGTGACTGGACAGTGATGAAAGCTCACAGATACTAAAAGTAAAGGGGAAAAATAGCAAGTCAGCTACATGATCTAAAGGCCTTTCCAAGTATTTAAATGTCTGTTGTGCCTGAAGTTGTGAGGGTTTTATGTAACTGTCATCACTGTGAGAAACTATGGTACAAGAGACTTTATTCCTCTCCATAGTGAATTTTTAGTCTTCATTTAATTTAAATAGAAGTTTAGTGGCAAGAAACCTACGGATAGTGTAAGTTTCCAAAAACGTAGTTCCGTTCCTTCAGAGATAGATGCATCCCTAGCTGATGCTGTCAAGGCAGGAAACATGGGTAATCCCACCATTGACTACAGAATGAATGCTTTGACTGTATGGATTATGAAGTAGCAGCACATTGTATTGGGTTTGTTACCGTGCCCCATCAGAACGGGGATGGAGGGGTGGGGAGGCCTGGACAGGGGTACGGAGGGCGGCCTCCATAGCAGTGGAGAGGGCCGGTGGGCTCCACCGTGGCTCGTGCTCTGGCATGTGCTTGTCCTGCTCTGGTCTCAGACACGGTGTTCAGTCTCTCTCAGCCTTGTTTCCTCACTTGTAAAATGAGGGCTTCCGTAGCACATCTTGGAAGAGTTTCTCTGTAAGGGTTAAAGAAATGTTGGTACGTTCTGATCTAAGCATGGTGCCTGGTGTGCAGCAAATACTTAATAAAAGTCAGCTTATAGTACAAATATCCAAACAGGGAAGAAGTTTCATTAGTTAACCTAGAGAAACCAAGAATTCAGTTACTTTTAAAAAAAACACACTACTAGGTTAGAACTGATAATCGGAACTTTTTAGCAGATTACAAATTTTTTCATCCATTTTCCGACAGCTTTATAGTATCTACAACCATGAGTGGTATTTTGATAATGTGAGTTAATTTGTCTTATGTCATTCATTATACAATGCAGATAGTATTTTAAAATAATATTTCAGGTAATCTCCTTGGGTCCTTGGCATGTTTGTGATCTGAACAGAAAATTACAACATAAAATTCCATTTCCAGAGAGTTTTTTTTTTCTTCCAAACTTACTACTTCCTGGCATCTAAAAAATCTAAAAAATTCTGGACAGATGGCTCTCTGAGGACTTTAGTTTAGAAAATACAGCTGACCCTTGAACAAGAGGATGGGGGTGCCAGCCTCCCCCCCAGTCCTAACTCACCTATGACTTTTGACTCCCCCAAAAGCTTAACTATAGCCTTTCTAATAATGTAAAGTTAACTCCTGCTTTGTATGTTACATGTATTATATGCTGTATTCTTACAGTAAAGGAGGAGAAAATACATTTACAGCCCTGTCCTATGTCAAAACAGTCTGTGTATGAGTGGACCCTTGCAGTTCAAGCCAGTGTTGTTCAAGAGTCAACTTTAACAGGTCTACAATATTACTATAAATTCAGAATCTTTTCCTTTCCTTCTCTGGTTACAGTGTGCCTAATAAAATACTTGAACTAAATGAGTGATGAGGACATACCTTATAAGTTACACTGTATCTTACTGGCATATTTGATTTATTAAAAGCAATCTTTATACAGTTATAATAATGAGTTTTCATTAAGCAATATGTTACCAACCAAGAGGAGATGGCTAATAAAGGCCTAGCAGCAAGTTTTCACTAACACTGTTTTTAGCGTCATAACTGTTTACAGGTGCACATTTCGGTGGTGTTGAGTGCATTCATACTGTTAGGCAGCATCACTACCAATAAGTGTTCTTTTGCCAGTTCATCCTATCTTCGTACATAGGCAGGAGAAGGAAAATGTATATAAATCAATGGTCTTACACTAGTCCGCACTGTGTGCTCGGCACAGAGTGTGCTGCCCCTCCCCAGGGCCTATGCAAACTGTGACCAGGAAGAAAGGTGGCTGTGACCCCACTCACTGGAAGCGGGGTTTTGCTAGGATTTGCACGGTTGGCCTGCCAGAGGAAAAAGTAGTGGGGCGGTCTGTGTCAACAAGGCTGAATCTCTGCTGCAGGTGGCCAGGGGCCCCGGGAGCCGGCAGGGAGCTACAGGCAGGAAGGAAGCACACCATTCTGAGCTCATTTGCCATCAGGTTACCGAGCCATTTGATTCCGCGTGTGTTCAGAGCCTTCAGGATTGACAGATGTGCAGACAGAGCCAAATTAGATTCTGCTTCTTTTTATTGGACTTACCCTGAATTGTAGGGTGTCTTTGTAGATCGGATTGCCAGAGATAACCAGAGAACCTCTTTAAAAGTGGCACCTGATCCCCTGCAGTCATGGAGGGGATTATAGGAGACTGGGAACGTGTGTGTGAACCACACTGACGCTTAATTATGTCTCATGTTAAGAGCAGCCTGAATCAGTTTTCTTGTATCCAAGGGATAAACAGATTATTTAAGGAGAAAAAAAAATACCAACAGGTCACAAATTAGTTCCAGGTAGTCAGCACTGTTAGTGACACAAATGTGTCTCAAAAACAGTTCTTCAAAAAGTGTAGTTTACTTTGGTAGGGGGCCTAATGAAGCACTGATGTCAGATGAGACACTGTGGACGTAATATTTACAGATCCTTCGTGGCAGGTCACGGCTCCAGCTGTCGGCATATTTGATCTGGAAAGCCTGTGGCCTCACGTGCACAAGCGAGTTCCAAGTCTGCACTTGTGGTTTGTGTGTGTGCACCGTGCTTCCCTCGACCCTTTGGAATAAGTCTTGAGGCCGGTGTTTGTGACACTCCGTCCCTGCTGGCCGGAATGGGGGGCAGGGGGAGCTGACCCGGCACACGTTTAAACAGGAGACAGACAAGAATCAGTCTCTCGGTGCTTGTGTGCTGTTCCTCACTTGTCCTGGCTGCTCCAGAGAGCGTCTCCCTAACTGTGGCTCGTGCACCTTGCTGTTTTTGGTCTTGTTTGTGACATTCCCTCTGCCAGTAGCTCCTCTTATGGGACCTGGTATACATCGTCCTTGTCCTTCAGGCCCGGCCGCAGCTGTCTTCCTCTCAGGAGCACCCTGTCCCTTCACAGTTGTGACAAACCCAAAGAGCCTTCATGGCAGAGGCTGTGTGGGTGCAGGTGCCATCCTAGAACTAGGATGTTTGCACCCGGGACTCCGGCCCCTAATTCATAGCTCTTACCCAGCGCATCTGGGCAGCGTCTCCTCCAGCGGTCCAATGAGGCCGGAACCTGGTAGCGGCCCCGTGCATTATTGGAGGAGCTGCAGTGCCTTCTGCTGGCACACAGTGGAGTCCAGTTGGGTGACTGGTGCCCAGGGAAACTTTCTCGAGAACTAAATCAAGTTTTACATCCGGTACTTTTGGGTCAGTACCACACATAATGCAGAGAACCTTACGCTCCTACCTGAGCACCTGGCTGCTGAACAGTAGATGCTGCGAGTCTGAATGTGATGAAACGTAACATGGGGAGGCAGCGTTTGCCCTCATCTTGTGCACACGTATCTGCAAACACACACACCTGTAGTTGTGGTCTGCACAGAGCGAGTCTTGAGTAACGGAGTGGCAATGGGAGGAGACGCTGGAAAAAGGACTTAGGAACAGGCTAACCGGGTTGAAGAAGGCCGTGACGGTGCTGAGGGGTTTTGAGGTATTTGAGAGTCAGCCCTGTTCTGAGAACCTGTCCCCTCCTTCCTCCTCCATGTGGGTCTCCCACTCCCCTCCCCCACCCCACCCCCGGCCATCGCAGCATCTCCCAAGGCCTACTTTGCAGTGGGGAGAATCTGCTGCCGTTTTGGGAATTTCTAACTGTATCTCTGCGGTTACTTGAAGGGCCTGGATTCCCTCTGAGAATATCCAGGACATCACGGTCAACGTCCACCGGCTGCATGTGAAGCGCAGCATGGGCTGGAAGAAGGCCTGTGACGAGTTGGAGCTGCACCAGCGCTTCCTTCGCGAAGGAAGGTTCTGGAAGTCTAAGAATGAGGACCGAGGAGAGGAGGAGGCAGAGTCCAGCATCTCCTCCACCAGTAACGAGCAGGTGGGTGTCCCCATCAGTCACGGTGAGCGTGAGCGCTGCCAGTGCACGTTCCGACGGTTCTCCTTCCTTTCGTACAAAGGGGTAACGGGCTCTGCCAAAGGTATCAAAACCAGTTCAGGCAGACAGATAAGCAACCCTGATCCTGCCTCTCTTCCGTAGGCACATTAGTGCCCACCACCACACCTGTGCGGGAGTTCCGTGGGTGGTGACCATGTGGCCGCAGGTGTGCTAAATGCAAAAAGGGGCGGGTTACTCGCTTCTTCCCTGTGGGCCATGGCCAGTGTTGTCAGCACAGAAGTGTTTCACAGCATCTGGAGTAATGTGCTGTTGTTTTTATGATGCCCACAGCTAAAGGTCACTCAAGAACCAAGAGCAAAGAAAGGACGACGTAATCAGAGTGTGGAACCCAAAAAGGAAGTAAGTGGCCCGCCTTGCAGTGTCCAGGTGGCACTGCAACAGGAAGTATCTCCCAAGTTATGGTCAAGACAGTTGGCTCCAACGTACGGCACTTGTGAAAAGGCACTGCCGTCAGATAACATCGACCAGGTTGGAACCCGTCTTCTATCAGTAGAATAAGCCACACACAAACCAGAAGTCTCCTATCTCAGACCAAGTCTGGCTAAGTGGGAGGGCACTTGGCTGCATTTCCTGCAACTCTGCTGGTTTTCTAGTAGCATGATTAAAAACAAAGCACTTGTCCACTACATCAATTGGGTCAACATTGAAAAACTGGAGGAAACGAGGGTTAAGCTCAGCCTTTTAAAATGATAAAGTCTGTTAATGCTCTAAATCCAAGGATTAATCTTAGCACAATTCCGAATACTTAGTGAGAAGTGGTTTAGAATTTTAGGATATCTGTTAATGATCTAGTCCAAAGAAGTGAGTCTAAACTGATAATGGTTTAAGTTTTAAATATTTTTGCTTAGGCTACCTGAAAAGCAAAGACCATAGTATTATATGCAATGACATTATAAATGAAGATCCTATTTAGAATTACCGTCTCTATTAATTGAATGGAAGTTTTGAGGGTTTAATTGTGGTAAAATCTGCATAACAGAATTTCCCATCTTAATTCCAGGTTTCTTAACCGTAGTTTATTACGTGGCTATTTATGTGTATCGCTGTGTTTTTATCCTAACAGAGCTTGTTCTTGAACTGGCGGACTGGTGGCTTTGTTTCACATCTGAGCACTGTCCTTACCCTTTAGGAACCAGAGCCTGAAACTGAAGCCGTGAGTTCCAGCCAGGAAATCCCCACGATGCCTCAGCCAATCGAAAAGGTTTCTGTGTCCACTCAGACCAAGAAGTTAAGTGCCTCTTCACCAAGAATGCTGCACCGAAGCACACAGACCACCGGTGATGGAGTGTGTCAAAGCATGTGCCACGACAAATACACTAAGATTTTCAATGACTTTAAAGACCGAATGAAGTCTGACCACAAGCGAGAAACGGAAAGAGTTGTACGAGAAGCTCTGGAAAAGGTAAAGCCCCCCCCCCCCCCCACGAGGACCCTGAGTGTGACGAGAGTTTTCCCGTGGTGGGTTATTAGCAGCTTTCACGTGGGCATCCTCCAGGCTGCTCCTTTGTAAAGCCAGGAACATAATAAGACACCTTTGATAACATTTCAGTTAATAGTAATAACTTGTGTTTCTTCATCGAAGGCGTTGGGAGCTCTTGATGGGTTGGAAGGAAGAGGGGTATCCTCGAAGTAGACGCGGTGTTAGGGTTCTCTTCAGGGTGATGGTCCGTGTGAGCTGAGGGCAGACTGTTACGGGCTGACCTTTTCATTTCAGCTCCGTTCCGAAATGGAAGAGGAGAAACGACAAGCTGTAAATAAAGCTGTAGCCAATATGCAGGGTGAGATGGACAGGAAATGTAAGCAAGTAAAGGAAAAGTGTAAAGAAGAATTTGTAGAAGAAATCAAGAAGCTAGCAACACAGCACAAACAACTGATTTCTCAGACCAAGAAGAAGCAGTGGGTAAGTATCCGTGTTTTTCTGAAAATGTACCACCCAGTGTACTGTAGATGTGATGAAAATCCGTTCAGGAAGACATATGTGGAACGTGCAAAGTTCATACCTGAAGTAAGATCAAATGTGAAATTACCAGCTTTAATTAATTTTAAAATTTTTATTGAAAAGTCCTCTCATCTGTGAAGCCACATGACGAGTATTGCTCAGGATTATTTTGTTAAATTGGGATTGTGAAGTGTCAGTACAAATTCAGTGCATCTAGTTCACGTGACATGTCCGCTGTGCGGGGAACGTATGTGGATAAGCTGGCCGGCTCTTCCGTCTGCCTGTAACTCCTGGTAGCCAACCTCTCGGTCGTGAGACTATAAATGTCAGCATCCCAACGGCAAGTTAAAGATTTTCACATTTTGCTGCCCAGCGTTTATCCATTAGACTCTTTTCAGTCGATTTACTTTTTGATCGTAACAGCTCACTGGTCTGTAACTCCACTTAGAATCTGACGAATTGTCCCCTTTCACAGTGTCCTGTTTGTCACTCTCGTCTTCCCCTAGAACAGGAGCTCTGGGCGCATGTGTCCACCCATCTCAGCTAACTGGTGGTGGAAACGTTTTACTCCCAAAAACTCATCACTTGTTTTTTAATTTTTTTTTAATGTTTATTTATATTTAAGAGACAGAGACAGAGTGCAAGTGGGGGAGGGGCAGAGAGAGCGGGAGACCCAGAATCCAAAGCAGGCCCCAGGCTCCAGTGGGTTTGAACCCACACACTAAGATCATGACCTGATCCGAAGTCAGATGCTCAGCCTAGTGAGCCACCCACGCGCCCCTAGCTTGTTCTTTTTAATAAGTAACTGTAAGAAGTTTTGTGATTCTTCATTTGATCCAGACTACATTTTTTAAAGTATAATTTATTGTCAAGTTGGCTAACATACAGTGTATACAGTGTGTTCTTGGTTTGGGGGGTAGATTCCCATCTCTTACATACAACACCCAGTGCTCATCCCACCATTTTCTGAAGAGGGTCTTTACATTACAGTAAATGTTTCCTCAGAAAAGTAAACATTATAAATACTCTGATAAAGAAAAAGGGGAACTTGACGTACAATTCAGGAGACTCTGTAAAGATGACCTGATAGGAAAAGCAGATGAATGAGATAAATATCACTAGATGGGAATGAAGGTGTGCTCAAAATAATGACCAGCACGAAGCCCCAACACTACGTCCATGATTCTGTCTTCATGCAAAGACTAGAGAAAGCTAGAAAGTGGGCAGTAGATATATGGGAAGAACCCCCATAAGTTTACTAAAGGATCAAAATGGGAGAGGAGGCTGGAGTAGGGAATGAGGACACTGCTTTTTCTAGCATGTTCCAGCTGTGAACGAGCAGAAGCTGTGCTGTTAGACCTGATGTTTATCTAAGTCCACGTGGAAATAATGCTATGCAGTATTTCCTTTCTCAGGGATGAACGGTGCGCTGCTGTGTGTACGTACATACTGCATCTTCTCTGTTCACCCATTCGTGGATGGACACTTAGTGAATGCGGGGCTATGGGTATCTTTTCAATATCTGGATTTCATTTCCTTTGGACACATACCCATACGTGGGATTTGCTGGATCAAAGAGTAGTTTTGTTTTTTTATTGGTCGAGGAGCCTCCACACTGTTCTCCAAAGCACCTGCAACACTTTGCATTCCCACCAGCAGTGCACGAGGGTTCCCCTTTCTCTGCATCCTCGCCAACACCTATTGATTCCTCAGTTAATTTTAGCCACTCTGACAGGTGTGAGGTGGCATCTCATCGTGGTTTTTATTTGCATTTCCCAGATGATGAGAGACAGGGACCTGCATAGATCTTTAGAATTTTTTTAAATTAGGTGATTGGTTTTTTTCCATTGAGTTGTAGGAGTAGTTTATTTGGGGCCTGAACCACATATGTCAGATACAGCATTTGCAAATATTTTCTCCCATTCCATAGGCTGCCATTTCATTTCATTATTTCCTGTGCTGTGCGGCAGCTTTTTAGTTAGATGTGTCCACTTGTTTAGTTTTACTTTTGTTGCCTGTGCTTTTGGTGTCAGATCCAAAAAAATCATCGCCAAGACTGATGTCAAGGAGCTTTATTGCCTGTTTTCTTCTAGGAGGTTTATGGCTTCAGGTCTTACATTCAAGTCTTTAATCCATTTTGAGTTAACTTCAGTGTTTGAGCAACGAAAGTGAATCTAGTTTCATTCTGCTGCACGTGGCTGTCCAGTTTTCTGCCTTTCATTGACGAGACTGCCTTCTTCTATTCTCTTGCACCCCTTTGTTGTAAACTCATCAAGCAGACAGTGCAGGTTTATTTCTGGGCTCTCTGCTCCACTGAGCTGTGCATCTGTTTTCATATCAACACCAGATTGCTTTCATTTATACCCATTTTTTAAATGAGGAATTTTATGAGCTTATGAGATTATGAACAGAGTGACTAAAGAAACACTCTGCTTGTCATGTCTGGTAGATGGGTAAATACAATTAAATCTCACATTACAAAATAATAGAACATTGCTGGACAGAAAGTATGTAGGTATGCCAAAGTATTTCAGATGCCAGAAAATGGATGTTAAGATGAGATACTAACAACAGAATGTGGTACGGATAGTACACTCTTGGAGTACACCCACAAAGAAAGGGAGAGATCAAGAACGAAGGAGTGCACGCCTAAATAAATGTCAGGGTACTTGACAGAAAGGATGGCACTGCTTAAGACACGATTTAAAGGTGGGGAAATGAAGAAAGAAGTGAAAACACCTGGTCGAGACTCACATGAGTAATTAGCACATGCCCAGGATTTAAACTCAGATGGGATTCATTTCAGCTGTTTCCAAAATTAAAACATGCTGTCCATGCTTTTCTAATAACTTTACTGAAATTGCAGTAAGGATCACAGGAGACATCTCAAAAGATTGATTTTGATAAGAAAGTACAGGGGCGCCTGGGTGGCGCAGTCGGTTAAGCGTCCGACTTCAGCCAGGTCACGATCTCGCGGTCCGTGAGTTCGAGCCCTGAGTCGGGCTCTGGGCTGATGGCTCAGAGCCTGGAGCCTGTTTCCGATTCTGTGTCTCCCTCTCTCTCTGCCCCTCCCCCGTTCATGCTCTGTCTCTCTCTGTCCCAAAAATAAATAAACGTTGGAAAAAAAAAAAAGAAAGTACAGCATATGCAATGAGGAAGAACGAGGGTAGAATCTTAGGTACCACAATGTAGACTGCTCCACCTGGTCCCATCCCTGGGACTCATCTACCTTTATAGGTCATTCTGTCTGTATGGACCACCTCCAGGTGCCGACACCAAGTGCATCCTTCTCTTCCTTGCCAGTACTGGTTCATCCTCACTGTGTGTGTCTGGGGTCTCACTTTTCTGTTGCCAACTCAGCTTGAAACTGTAGTGTTTATGTTCCCCGAGTCCAAACAGCCCAAACTAGATGAATTCTTCACCTTTGTGTAGACCAGTTTTTCACCGTCAGTTCTGTTCACATTTGGGCCAAGAATTTCTTGTACACAGGCTGCCCTGTGTACCATAGACGTTCAGCAGCATCCCCAGTGTCCATCCCCGGGCACCAGGAGTACCTGTTCTCCCCACCCAGGTTGTGACAATCAAAATGTCTCCAGATGTTGCCCAATAAGATGAAGGCTGAGAACTGAGCACTAGTTTTGGGTCAAAAGTGACCTTGATAATAGCATATCCAGTGGAGAGATACAAGTGAAAGAGTGCCTTCGGACTAAGAAAGAAAGGAAAGAGAATAATTGGAAGTAGGAAGTTTGGCAATTCTTGCAAGGAGTTTGTGAAGGGGAGCAGAAAAACGGGGGGGGGGTCTATTGAAAGAGATGTAAGATGGAGTATTTTTTAACTGTGCTTAAATACACATAACAGTGAAGACGGTAAATTTTAAGTGTACACTTCAGTGGTATTAAATATACTCCTGTCGTACAACTACTACCACAACTTTTTTACCTTGTAAAGCGGAAACACTTTACCTGCTAAATAATTCACGCCCTGCTCCTGGTAACCACCATTCTGTTTTGTCTTCACGACTGCGACCATTCTATTTGTCTTTTTATAACTGGCTATTTCACTTAGCATTATGCCCTTAAGATTCATCCCTGTTGTGGCACAAGGAAGGTATCTTTTCTTTTTCGGGGTAAATAACGTTACACTGTGCATATGCACTGCACTCAGCTGTGCGTGTACTTGTCGATGGACGCTGGGGTTGTGTCCATGTGTTTGCTGTTGTGAATAGTGCTGCTATGGACATGGGTGGACACATCGTTTTGAGACCTTGCTTTCAGTTGTTTTGGGTATGTAGCCAAAGTGGGGCTGTGGAATCTTATGGTAATTCTGTTTTTAAGTTTTTGAGGAAATACTCTACTGCTTTCCACAGCAGCCATACTATTTTACACTCTTACCAACAGTGCACACATGGGGTTTCAAATTCTCTCCAAGATAGTAGCCATTCTGACAGGTGCGAGGCAGTATGTGATTGTGGCTTTGATTTACATTTCCCTGATGATCAGTGACATTCAACGTCTTTTCATGCTTATTATTGGTCATTCTTGTATCTTTGGAGACCTGTCTCTTCAACTTCTTTGCCCATTTTTGAATCAGGTTGGTTGGTAGTTTCACAGGTTTTGTATCTCTTGTGGATAGCAATTGCTCACCAGATCCACGATTCACAAATATTTTCTTTCAGTCTGGGAGTTGCCTTTCTACTCTGTAGACTGTGTCTCCTGTCGTACAAAACTTTAGAATTTTTATGAAGCCCACTCTCTTTTTTCTCTTTTGTTGCCTGTGTCCTTGGTCACATCCAAGAAATCATTGCCAAATCCAGTGTTGTGAAGCTTTGTGCTGCATATTCTTCCAAGAGTTTTACTGTTTGGGGCCTTACATTTAGGTCTTTGACCGATTTCGAGTTAATTTCTGTATATGCTGTTAGGGAGGTGCCCAGCCGCCTCCTTTGTGTGCGGAGATGCAGTTTTCCCAGCTGTGTTGTTTAAAAAGACCGGGTTCCCCATTGAGAGGTCCTGGCCCCCTTGTCAGAAACCCTTTCGCTGTATATGTGAGGGTCTCTTCCTGGGCTCTCTCTTCGATTGCATTAGTCTGTATGTCTGGTTATGCCAATGCCACGTGGTTTGCCTACTCTAGCTTTGTGTAGTAGGTTTGAGGTGAGGAAGTGTGAGTCCTCCAGTTTCTCCTTAGTTTTAGATTATCTGGGTTATTTAGGGTCCACTGAGATTGCACGTGTTATTTCAGGATGGGTTTTCTATATCAGAAAAAAAGGTCAATGGGATTTTGATAGGAATTGCACCGAATCTGTAGATTGCTTTGGGTAATATGGACATTTCAATGATATATGAATTCTTCCAGTCCACAAACATGGGATGTGTTTCCACTTACGTCTTTACTGTCTTTCAGCAGTGTTTGGCAGTCTTCATTGTGCAAGCTTTTCTCCTCCTTGGTTAAGTCTGTTTTTTATTTTAGTTGTCTTTGATTTGAAACAGAATTTTTTTCATGGTTTCCTTTTGAGATTGCTCATTGTTCCTGTTAGAAATGCAACTGATTTTAGGACCTTCCATCCGCCTCCTTTGCTGAATTCATTTGTTCTCATAGCTTTGATGTGGAGTCTTATGCATAGAAAACTCTAAAGATGGAGCCATATACAAACCAGGTAAGTTTAGTTCTTTTCAAGTAGGGGTGTCTCTCTTGTTTGCCTGATGCTGTGGCTATACTTTCTATAGTTGAATACAGGTGGTTAAAAGTGGGTGCCTTCTTGCCTTATTCCTGACTTTAGAGGAAAACTTTCAGTCTTACTGACTCTGATGTTTGCTGTGGGTTTTTCATACTGTGGCAGTTTCCTTCTATTCCTCTTCTGCTGAGTGATTTTTATCATGAAACGGTGTGTTGCATTTTTGTCTGATGCTTTTTCTGCATTAGCTGAGATGATCATGTGTTTTTTTTGTCCTCATTATGTTGATGTAGCATATTACACTGATCCATTTGGTGGTGTATAATCCTTCTATTCTCCTGAATTCCATTTGCTAATATTTTGTTGAGGATTCTATCCCAGTGTCCATAAGCCATGTTGATCTATAGATTTTGTTTCTTGTAGTGTGTCTGTCTGCCTTTGATATCTGGGTTATGCTGCATTCATAGCATGAATTTAGGGAAGTGTTTCTGGGGTGTCTGGGTGGCTCAGTCAGTTGAGCATCTGACTTCAGCTCAGGTCATGATCTCGCAGTTCTTGAGATCGAGTCCTGCTGCATCAGGCTCTGTGCTGACAGCTCAGAGCCTGGAGCCTGTTTTGGATTCTGTTTCTCCCTCTCTCTGCCCCTCCCCTGTTCATGCTTGCTCTCAAAAACAAATAAACATTAAAAAAATTTTTTTTCCTTTTAATTTTTTTTTCAACGTTTATTTATTTTTGGGACAGAGAGAGACGGAGCATGAATGGGGGAGGGGCAGAGAGAGAGGGAGACACAGAATCGGAAACAGGCTCCAGGCTCTGAGCCATCAGCCCAGAGCCCGACTCAGGGCTCGAACTCACGGACCGCGAGATCGTGACCTGGCCGAAGTCGGACGCTTAACCGACTGCGCCACCCAGGCGCCCCCAAATTTTTTTTTTTAATAATAAAGGAAGTGTTTCTGCCTCTTTGCAGTTTTTGGAAAAGTTTGGGAAGAATTGCTATTCTTGTTTAACTATGTGCTAGTATTTAGCATCACCAGCAAATCCAGTGTTTTTTTGAGATTAATAATTCAGTCTGCTTAAATTTGAGTTAGTCTTAGTAGGTTTTGTGCTTCTGGGAGTTTTTCCATTTTATCCAGGTTATTCAGTTTTCTGATGTGGAATAGTTAATGGTACTCTTAGAATCCTTCATATTTCTGTAGAATCCTCAGTAAGGTTCCCACTTTCATTTCTGATCTTAGGAATTTGAGTTCTGTCTTTTCTTAGTCCATCTAGCTAAAGATTGTCCATTTTGTCAATGTTTTCAAAGAACCATCTTTGGATTTCATTGATTTTTGTCTGTTTTTCTGCTCTAATTTATCTCTGCTAAACTCTTTATTATCACTTCACCTTGTAGGACTTCACCTGAGTATTTCTTGCAGGGCAGGTCACAAGTTCCCTCAGCTTTTGTGTATCTGGGAATGTTAAAATTTATCCTTCGCTTTTACAAGGACAGTTTTTCTGAATATAGGATTCTGCATTGACAGTATTCTCTTTTAGCACTTGGAATGTATCAGTCTTCTGGCCTCCTGGTCTGGTAAGAAATCTGGTGGTGATATACTAATGATCCTTTGACATGTGACAGTTTGTTTCTTTGTACTGCTTTCATGATTCTCTTTTAACTTGGGCTTTTGAAAATTTGGAGAAAATGTGTCTTGATGTGTGTCTCATTGAGGTCATCTGACTTGGAATTTGTTGAGTTTCTTGGATATTTACGTTCATATCTTTTATCGGATTGGCAAGTTTTCAGCCATTATGTCTTCACGTTCTCTCTCCGCGTTCCTCTCTCCTCCTGGACTCCCATAAGGAGTATCTTGGTGCATTGGATGGTGTTCCCCAAGGTCTTTCAGGTTCTGCTCATTCTTCTTCTGTCTTGTTAATTTTCCGTTGTCCTGTCTTCACTCAGATCTGTCTTTGAATTCCTCTAGAGAATCAGTGTTTTGCTTTAAAGGACTTTCCAGTTCTGGGTTTTCTTTCTCATTTCTTTATTTTAGAGCATGAGCTGGGGAGACAGGCAGGTGTGGGGGATGGGGTGAGTCTTAAGCAGGCTCCATGCTCAGCACAGAGCCTGACACGGGGCACAATCTCCCAGGATCCCAGGGTTAAACCCTGTTAACTTTAACTCTCTCCACATTTCTCTTTAACACTTGTCCTAAAGATACTCAAAGAATTAGATAACATCTCTGCCATTAAGGGCCTTTTCAGGGACAGCCTTTTTCTCAGTATGCCTTTTGTTATTTTTGTTGTTATGGTTGGACACTGGAAGCTAATAACGTGGTAACTCTAGAACTCCCTTCTCCCCTCTTCAGCTTCGCTGATTTTTATTGTAGGCTTTGTGCTGAGGATCAGTCTGAGGCATAAACTTAAGGACTTTTCGGGTCTTTTCTGAGTGTTTCCTTAGACATGCACTCTTATGTGCAGTTAGTTTTACATATACACTGTTGCCACCATGCAGCTGGTGGTAGGGGGCAGCGGCTAAAGTGCTAAGAGCTGAAATTGACTAAAATTAACCAGAATTTACTGTCCACAACTTACCCTGGGAATAGCCAGCCTTCAACAGACTCCATAGTTGCAAAATAGTTCCTGAAGACTGATTCTACCAATGCAGTTGTCCACATGGGGAGAGATTCCTGGTGCTTCCTGCCCTGCCATCTTTCCAGAATCCTATTTAGGTTTGTATGCTAATGGGAATGAGCAGTAGAGGTGAGAGGTTTATGTGCCAGGTAAGCTCACATTTGCTGCTGACTACATGCTGCAGCTTCCATTGCCCTGTTGTTCCTGCCGTTCAGCTTGGTGCATAAAGCATACTTGATGTTCTTGGTGATACGGCTGAAGGTTGAGCCACAAAAATCTTTAAAAGCAGAGCTTCGCAGGTCTCCAGTGTTAACCACTCTCCGAGTTTAAACGCGGCCCTGATTTCTCGTCTGCAGTGCTACAACTGTGAGGAGGAGGCCATGTACCACTGCTGCTGGAACACGTCCTACTGCTCCATCAAGTGCCAGCAGGAGCACTGGCACGCCGAGCACAAGCGCACCTGTCGCCGGAAAAGATGAAGGCGGGTCTCGCGGAGCACCAGCGACGAGTACTCTTCTCAGACAAAGCGGTTTTTGTTTCCAAGAAGCCAAAATTGTTTAGAATTTGCTTCCCATTTTGCACCAGCCTTTAAACACTTTTCGTGAAGAAATTTTGCACAGTAGTTTAAATCTTTTGTTAATGCTCCTCCGGAGTTTTTCAGGGGGTAAAAGTAACATCAGTGGAGGGTATTATTTTAAATAAATTTTAATTGAGAATTTGTTGCATTTTCAGCAAATTTTAAAACATTTTTAGGTTTTACAGAGATTTTAACCTTTAAACAACAGATCTTTAAAAAAACAACAGGTGAATACAAGTGAGTTTAACAAAGAAACATTTAAAATAGATCTGAATGTAAGAACTACAGAACTGTTTCAGAAATAAAACATACTACCTTGATGTGAAATTTATTTCTTAACCTTGTTGAGCTGGTTTTGTTCAGCTTAATTTACTGTTTAAAGGCATTATCTATCTATTGGTTATGCCAGTGGGTATATGATTGAATTTAGGGAACAGGGTTGACACAGCAGGTGCTAGTCCTGCGTATTTTTTCTTAAATATTTCCCAATTGTGTTTTTCATTATTTCTTTTCAATATATAACTTTTATAACAAATTATTAGCTTTGATCTTGTAGCTTAAAATTGCAGGGAACTGGGGTAATCTTTTACTGAGCTGGATCTTAGAGAAAATGAATATTTAAAATTTAAAGTTTGCACATTTCATCTTTGTCCTAACATGAGTGCTTGTAACAAGAGAAACAAAAAATAAAAAGCCAAAAACTACCTTTCTCCATCCATGAAATTATAGATGAGGCATACAAATTTCTTTAATGCTTCCCTTCCCTCCCCAAATATCATCTGATTGCCTATTATCTGGTGTCACCTCGTATATTGTAAATTAATACTGAAAGGAAAGAAAGCACTTAAGTTTCACAGAGGCCGTTATGTTTGTAGTAATGGGTCATTGCCTACTAATGAACTCCATCACTGTACACAGAATGAAGAATAATGCATGTTAATTTTCTTGTATTAAAGATGCCGTGATTTGTAAAAAGTCTGTATTTTGCGGAATGTCTGGATTAAGAAGCATTACCAATAGGAATGGATCGATAGTTGAATAATGATTTTTTTATACATAGATATATAAAATACAGCCAGGAAAATGTTAAATTACTTTTTTTTAAAAAAAAATCTCGCCATTTATGTTTTTCAAAGACTGATCTTAGACCAAGTCAAATTCCCATCTATCATTTAGTTATTTTTTAAGGTTAGAGAAATAATTTGTAAATATTTATTTAGACCTTTGATATTTATTAAAGCAATTACACACCATGGAAGTGAAAGAATCAGGAGGAAAACCTTTTAAAAAGTTTTCTCCAGGTTTGTCAGGGTCACTCTAAAGATGAAAATGTAACTAAGTCTTCTGTGAAAGAATCCTCCATCCGGTCCTGATGCTGTTGAGGTGGTGACACAAGCTAACGCAGGCTGCTGCACCTGAATTAGGCAGTGACTGGGCATCTTGTTCCCTCCCTGTCACTGTGATGCGTCCGCATCGCCACGGTGCCGGTGCCGTGGTCTGAGTGAGATCGTAACCGAGAACACTTACCTTCTCTGATTGTTTTTCAAGTTTTAAAACTTCGATCCACCCCTATGAGAGCAAGTATTGTGGAAATATTTTTGGTGTAAAATCATTCCAGAGTATGTACTATTTACCTGATAGCTGCATGAAAGTAAGATTCGTGTTACTTTGGCTTTTTTGTCTCCGTTGACACGGTTGCAACATTTCCAAGTTACTACAGTGTGAAAACTGTGTGTTTAAAAAAAAAAAAAAAAAACAAAATTAAAAAAAAGAGATTGTGGCCTGGTTTTGTAAAAGTTTTAGGTAAAATTACAACTGATTGTTTTAGGAATCACTATTAAAATTTTTTCTGCAAATCATAAAGCTATATCAAGGTGTTGAGCTTGGCCACTATGCACATTGTAATTACTCATTGTGGCTGTCCAGTTCTATGATGCATTCTGGCATTTTGTAAGCTGCTCTGACTAGCAATATATAGATTCATTTAATGTGTTAACATTGGTTAATAAATGTATTTAAAAAAACTGGCTTTAATACATTGTTGATCTCACCCATTCCCCTATACCGAAGCAGACATGGCCATCTGACATGGTAACCCTGTACTATGGGTTTGACCTCAACTTTCTGTGGACAGTGTCTTAAACATTCACTTACACATTTGAGTTGAGTTTACTTTTATCAGTCCACAAAAAGACTGAAAATACTTGGACCAGTTCTTGAAACTTTTAGGTCTCATACAAAGCCCATTTTCTTACTTTTTATGCTATAGGCTGAGCGTTCACCACATCTTGCTTCATACCCACCTGTGATGCCTGTGTCCATGCAGGTCGGTGTCACCCTCCTGACCAGACTGTGATGCAGTGTGGCTCAGCCCTTGTCTGTGCCTTCAGCACCTAATTCAGTGGTTCTCAGACTTCTGATGTGAGGATCACAAGAGAGCTCATCAGGACATTGCTGGGCCCCAGCACTTGCACTGCTCACAAGTTCCCAGGTGTCAGTGATGGGGTCATCCTTTCTTGAAAATATACCTGTGTTCACAAAACAGACTGCGTAAATTTTAGTATTTTACGGATTTCTGGGGCCCATCTACAGGCTCCCCACCCCTGGAGGGACCCAGATCCCTTGGGTTAAGAATCTCAGATCTACGGGATTGGAGAGACAGAAGTCTGACAGGCAGGGAGACGACAGCAGTCCTGTGACTGTGACCTAAATCAGACCGTCTCACAGTCCACGTGCATGCAGATCACCTGGGAATCTAAACTGCAGAGTCTGGCCCGGGGGATCTGGGGTCGGTGGAGCAGGTGTGGTGCCACTTTCGTACTTCAAGTGATGTTGATTCTGCTGCCCAGGGATCACAGCTGAAAGGTAGGACACTGAAGGGCATGTAAATTAACAAAACCACTACTGCGTTAAAAACCACAAAATAATGCTGTCAGATGAAAGCCTGTAACGGGCACATAGGTAATTTTAAATTATTTAATAACCATGTTAAAAAAGGAGTAGGTGACAACTTAATCTAACGTAGCCAAAATATTTCCGTATTTACTATACCCATTAATGAGATATTTACATGCTTGTTTTGCACTGTGTTCAAAACCCAGTTGTGGATTTTAGGCCTTTAGCCATCCCTGTTTGGACTAGCCACATTTCATTCCCTGATGAATGATGACTGATGGCTGATGACTGCCCTTAATGGACAGAGCAATCTGAAAGAAGGCCTCTGTCTTCCCGAGGGCGTGCCCCATCACTGCCTTACCTGTGGACAATCTTCACTAAGCACATGTGTATTAGAAGGCCTACGTGATACCGAGGAGCTGACAAGAAAATCTGTTTTTGCCAGAATTAGAGCTAAGGGTAGGTTCTTGGTTGTTTCAGAGTCTGAGATTTAGAACTTAGAAATCACCCAGGCAACACATTCTAAAGTGACATTTCAATTAGGCAGCTCTGGGAAGGCATCCTAGAAATCGCTATGGGCCTAAAGGGTGGTTTGAAAACTCTTACCCAATCTAACTTCTTAATCTCACACTGGAGAGAAAGCTGAGGCCCAGAATTGCTCAAAGTCAAGATCCAGGTTCCTAATATCTGCCCCTTGAAGATTGTGGGTGGCTTAATAAAGTCGTGCAATGATAACAGCCCTACCTTCCAGGAACGGGGCAGAGTATAACCGAAGGTGTAGAGTGCTAAGGGAACTCAGATGACACAGTGTAAACGTCATTAATTTAACAAATACTTGATCTACAGCATCTGTGTTAGATGCTGAGTATATAATAATGAGAAAAGACGTTCCCTGTTCCCATGTAGTTTCTGATCTAGTGGGGGTATCGAATACATACAACATTCTACTTATAAACCAGAGTTAGGTGCAATGAAGAAAAGACTACAAGACTGTAGGATACACAGCACAAAACGTAGAAGGGGGACGAATTAGGGAAGGCTTAGAAATCTTAGGTGAGGAGTCAGCTAGAGAAGCAGCATTACAGAAGAACCACTATCGATTTGGGGATGCCTCCTTTTTCTCCTTCGTATGTTTACTATGCACATTACTTTTAAGATCATAAAGTTATTAAAAGTCTTGCTGAAGGGGTCTACAGGGCTTTAAAAAGTTTTTTTTTTTTTCCTTCTGGGTGAAGAAAGAGATTTGATGTGGTTACGGACACCAAAGGACAGGAAGAGGGGTGACTGTTAACCACCAGAGGATAACCAAAGGATTAAGTCCACAGTGACTAGAGGAGACGGGATGGTACAGGAAGTGAAGATCTGGGAACACGACACCTGAGAAGTTGGTTAATGAATGAGAAAAGAAAAACAGACGAGGTAAGTTAGGTTTAGGACAAGAAGAAGAAAGAACACTAAACTGATGTCAGCATCATGGTGGGTAAGATGTTCGACAAAGAATCAGACCTCTCTGCCAACCAAAGTGCCCTTATGGCTGCTGTGGGATCCAGGACCCAAGAGAGTCTCATCCACCTGTGCATCCGATAATAGGCAGACACAGCTCCCTCTGAGCAAGAGGAGCAAGTGAAGCCAGTGGGGAGCAAGGATCCTGCCCCAACCCTTCTTGCCACAGTCAGAACAATACCTGGAGAGTGTTGACCCCGGGCAGATTCCCCAGAATACAGAGCAACTGCAGACACCCGGGAACCCCGAAAGCACTTTGGTTCCCAGCTTTGCACCTCGCCCCCAACTCCCCCCGCAAGGAAAGACGGCATGGGACTAACTGGAGGCCACAGTGACCTCTGCACAGGAGAGGAGGCACTCGGCCAGGGGAGCCTGGCCACCCCAGTGTTGCAGGACTCAGCCGCAGAACCCGCAGTCCTCTGTGACTGGCAGGAGGAGGAGAGGAGGACGGAGGCAGAGAACGTCACAGGGCAGTGAGTGGATGCAGTTTCTGATGGCTGCACTCAGCAGGAAGTCCAACCTGTAGCCTCTGGGGACACCACATATGGGGACCTCTGCACCGGGTCCAGGGTACCCCCAGTGCCCCAGAGGGAAACCCATGCGACTCCCTGCTCTGCAGCCTCTCCTTATGTTCCTGAGCTCAGCAGCCAGAGCAAGCTCTGAGACCAGAAAAGAGCCAGGCTATGGGGCAAGGGAGAAACCACAAGCATCACTTCCACCGGAAAACAGGAGAGCGGTTTCCTTTCAGTAGCCAGTAAGATGAATTTTAAGAACCAAAGACGACATAGAGCTTAAGAATTCTGCCACAAGAGGGAACGAGAAGAGTGGAACAGGTGTACCATCCAAAGTCAGAGATAACCCAGGTAATAACAACACTAACAACCAGAACTTACTGAAGGCAACTAGCAAACCGTTAAACAGGAGTCTCCTACTTCAAATGCAAGAGCAGCATTGCAAAAATACAAGGAACATGAAAAAAATCAAGAAAACCATCAAAAGTTAATTCTCCAATAATCAAGCTTAAAAACGTGGAATTTTGTGATCTAGTTAATAAGTAAAAAAATAGCTGTTTTGAGGAAGCTCTAAGTGCTACAAGAAAACTCAGAAAGACAATTCAGTGAAATGGGAAAAAAAACACAAGTTTAAAATAAGATACTTCCCAAGGAGATAGGAATCACAAAAAAAAAAAAAAAAAAAAAAAAAAAAAAAAAAAAAAAAGGAACCAAGTAGAAATTGTGGCTTGGAAGAACTCCACAAGTGAAATGAAAATGCAATAGAGCACATCTTCAGTAAAGCAAATGGAAGACAGAGTATGTGACTTAAAGGATGGGAATTTTGAAATAACCTGATTAGCGGAGAATACAGAAAACAATGAAAAAGATTGAAGAAAGCCTACGTGCCTATGGGATTCAATAAGAACAAATACTAGGGATGCGTGGGTGGCTCAGTTTGTTGAGCGTCCAACGTCTGCTCAGGTCACCATCTCCTGTTTCATGAGTTCGAGCCCTGCGTTGGACTCTGTGTTGACAGCTCAGAGCCTGGAGCCTGCTTCAGATTCTGTCTCCCTCTCTCTCTGCCCCTCCCCGCTCATGCTCTTTCTCTCAAAAATAAATAAACGTTTTTTTAAAGAACAAATATCAGAATAATTGGAATTCCAGAAGGAGAAACAAGGGAGGAAGGGGCAGGAAATTTATTTGAAGAAATGATAGCTGAAAACTTCCCAAACCCAGGGAGAGAACTGGACATCCAAGTTCATGAGGCTAATAGATCTCCCTAATATCTCAATGCAAAAAGAACGTTTTTAAGGCACATTAAAATGAAACTATCAAACATATAACAGAGAAAGAATTATAAAAGCAGCCAGGGGAAAAAAAGATAAGCTACAAAGGAACCCTTCTCAGGCTATCAGTGTATATCTCAGCAGAAACCCTGTGGGCAGGAGGGAGACTGTGTAATGACATATACAAAGTGTTGAAAGAAAAAACTGCCAGCCAAGAATGCTTTAGCTGGCAAAGTTATCCCTCGTGTACGAAGGAGAAGTAAAGACCTTCCTAGACAAACAGAAGCAGAAGGAGTTCATCACTAGACCTGCCTTACAGGAAATGCTGAAAGGCTGAGATGCCTGGGGTGGGCGTCTGACTCTTGATTTCAGCTCAGGTCATGATCCCAGGGTTGTGAGATCGATCGAGGGCTGTGTCAGGCTCCTCGCTGGGTGTGGAGCCTGTAAGAGTCTCCCCCCTCTGCCCCTCACCCACTTGTGTGCATGCTCTCTCCCAATAAAAAATAAAAGAAATGCTGAAAGGATTTCTTCAAGCTGAAGTGAAAAAATACTACTTATGACATAAAAACATATGAAAACATACAGTCAGACTTAGAAAACTGTAATTGTGTAATAGGATGGTATGTTAACCTTGAACTATAGCATAAAGGCCAAAGGAAAAAAAGTATTAAAACTAACTAAAGCTACTATAATTTGTTACTGAATATATAACATAAAAAGAGGTCATGACAAAAAAATTTAAAACAGAGAGTAAAAAAATGAAGCCTTTGTATCTAATCAAAGTAGCATCTGCTTAAAGTGTACTGTTTTACCTATGAGACGTCCAATGTGAGGGTCCTGGTAACCACAACGCAAGAGCCTAAGTAAACCCACACAGGTGAAGACAAGGAAACAAGGAATACCACCACAGAAAATCACAAATTTACAAAGGTCGGCAAAAGCACAGCGAAAAGGAAACAGTGGAAGTACAAAACAACCAGAAGATAATTAATAAGACGGCACTGGTAAATTCTTACATGTCAATAGCAGCTCTAAATGTAAAAGGATTGAACTGGCCAATCAGAATGTATAAAGTGGCTGCATGAATTTTTAAAAACAAGACCCAACCCCATGCTTCCTACAAAAGATTCACTTCAGGTCTGAAGACACAAATAGGCTCACAGTGAAGAGACAGAAAAAGATACTCCATACAAGTGCAAACCAAAAGAGAGCAGGGATGGGTATCCTTAGATCACACACAAAAAATGGTAAGAGACATTGAAGGTCAATATGTAAGGGAGTAAAGTCATCAGGAAAGTAAAGCAACTGTCAATATGTATGCACCTGATACCACAGTACCTACAAATACTAAAGCAAATAGTAACAGGTCTGAGGAAAACAGACAACACAGTCAAGGTAGGGGGAATTAATACCTCACTTTCAGCAACTGATAGGTCATTCAGACAGAAGATTAACCAGGAAACATTACACTAGAACCATACATTGGACCAAATAGACATTTACAGACACTCTATCCAACAGAAGCAAAATGTACATTCTTCTCAAGTACACATGGAATATTCTCCAGCACAGAACATATGAGCAAGTATTAGCAAATTTAAGAAGACTGAAATCGGGGAGTCTGTCATGAGGAGAAGGGAAGATGGCGGCGTAGGAGGACGCTGGGCTCACCGCGCGTCCTGCTGATCGCTTAGATGCCACCTACACCTGCCTAAATAACCCAGAAAACCGCCAGAGGATTAGCAGAACGGAGTCGCCGGAGCCAAACGCAGACGAGAGGCCCACGGAAGAGGGGAGGAAGGGCGGCGAGGCGGTGCGCGCTCCACGGACTGGCAGGAGGGGGCCGGGGCGGAGGGGCGGCTCGCCGGCCAAGCAGAGCCCCCGAGTCTGGCTTGCAAAAGCAGAGGGGCCTGACGGACTGTGTTCCGACAGCAGGCGCGACTTAGCGTCTGGGAGGTCATAAGTTAACAGCTCTGCTCGGAAAGCGGGAAGGCTGGAGGACAAAGGGAGGGAGAGCTGCTGAGCCCCCTGACGACAGAGCTCAGTTTGGTGGGGAACAAAGGCGCTCGCCAGCGCCATCTCCCCCGCCCATCCCCCAGCCAAAATCCCAAAGAGAACCAGTTCCTGCCAGGGAACTTGCTCGCTCCCCACAAACACCCAACTCTGTGCTTCTGCGGAGCCAAACCTCCGGCAGCGGATCTGACTCCCTCCCGCTGCCACAGGGCCCCTCCTGAAGTGGATCACCTAAGGAGAAGGAGCTAAGCCTGCCCCTCCTGCCCCCGTGCACCTTGCCTACCCACCCCAGCTAATACGCCAGATCCCCAGCATCACAAGCCTGGCAGTGTGCAAGTAGCCCAGACGGCCGCGCCACCCCACAGTGAATCCCGCCCCTAGGAGAGGGGAAGAGAAGGCACACACCAGTCTGACTGTGGCCCCAGCGGTGGGCTGGGGGCAGACATCAGGTCGGACTGCGGCCCCGCCCACCAACTCCAGTTATACACCACAACACAGGGCAAGGGCCCTGCAGGTCCTCACCACGCCAGGGACTATCCAAAATGACCAAGCGGAAGAATTCCCCTCAGAAGAATCTCCAGGAAATAACAACAGCTAATGAGCTGATCAAAAAGCATTTAAATAATATAACAGAAAGTGAATTTAGAATAATAGTCATAAAATTAATCGCTGGGCTTGAAAACAGTATACAGGACAGCAGAGAATCTCTTGCTACAGAGATCAAGGGACTAAGGAACAGTCACGAGGAGCTGAAAAACGCTTTAAACGAAATGCATAACAAAATGGAAACCACCACAGCTCGGCTTGAAGAGGCAGAGGAGAGAATAGGTGAACTAGAGGATAAAGTTATGGAAAAAGAGGAAGCTGAGAAAAAGAGAGATAAAAAAATCCAGGAGTATGAGGGGAAAATTAGAGAACTAAGTGATACACTAAAAAGAAATAATATACGCATAATTGGTATCCCAGAGGAGGAAGAGAGAGGGAAAGGTGCTGAAGGGGTACTTGAAGAAATAATAGCTGAGAACTTCCCTGAACTGGGGAAGGAAAAAGGCATTGAAATCCAAGAGGCACAGAGAACTCCCTTCAGACGTAACTTGAATCGATCTTCTGCACGACATATCATAGTGAAACTGGCAAAATACAAGGATAAAGAGAAAATTCTGAAAGCAGCAAGGAGTAAACATGCCCTCACATATAAAGGGAGACCTATAAGACTCGTGACTGATCTCTCTTTTGAAACTTGGCAGGCCAGAAAGAATTGGCACGAGATTTTCAGGGTGCTAGACAGAAAAAATATGCAGCCGAGAATCCTTTATCCAGCAAGTCTGTCATTTAGAATAGAAGGAGAGATAAAGGTCTTCCCAAACAAACAAAAACTGAAGGAATTTGTCACCACTAAACCAGCCCTACAAGAGATCCTAAGGGGGACCCTGTGAGACAAAGTCCCAGAGACATCACTACAAGCATAAAACATACAGACATCACAATGACTCTAAACCTGTATCTTTCTATAATAACACAATGTAAATGGATTAAATGCGCCAACCAAAAGACATAGGGTATCAGAATGGATAAAAAAACAAGACCCATCTATTTGCTGTCTACAAGAGACTCATTTTAGACCTGAGGACACCTTTAGATTGAGAGTGAGGGGATGGAGAACTATTTATCATGCGACTGGAAGCCAAAAGAAAGCTGGAGTAGCCATACTTATATCAGACAAACTAGACTTTAAATTAAAGACTGTAACAAGAGATGAAGAAGGACATTATATAATAGTTACAGGGTCTATCCATCAGGAAGAGCTAACAATTATAAATGTCTATGCGCCGAATACCGGAGCCCCCAAATATATAAAACAATTACTCATAAACATAAGCAGCCTTATTGATAAGAATGTGGTAATTGCAGGGGACTTTAACACCCCACTTACAGAAATGGATAGATCATCTAGACACACGGTCAATAAAGAAACAAGGGCCCTGAATGAGACATTGGATCAGATGGACTTGACAGATATATTTAGAACTCTACATTCCAAAGCAACAGAATATACTTTCTTCTCGAGTGCACATGGAACATTCTCCAAGATAGATCATATACTGGGTCACAAAACAGCCCTTCATAAGTTTACAAGAATTGAAATTATACCATGCATACTTTCAGACCACAATGCTATGAAGCTTGAAATCAACCACAGAAAAAAGTCTGGAAAACCTCCAAAAGCATGGAGGTTAAAGAACACCCTACTAACGAATGAGTGGGTCAACCAGGCAATTAGAGAAGAAATTAAAAAATATATGGAAACAAACGAAAATGAAAATACAACAATCCAAACGCTTTGGGACGCAGCGAAGGCAGTCCTGAGAGGAAAATACATTGCAATCCAGGCCTATCTCAAGAAACAAGAAAAATTCCAAATACAAAATCTAACAGCACACCTAAAGGAACTAGAAGCAGAACAGCAAAGGCAGCCTAAACCCAGCAGAAGAAGAGAAATAATAAAGATCAGAGCAGAAATAAACAATATAGAATCTAAAAAAACTGTAGAGCAGATCAACAAAACCAAGAGTTGGTTTTTTGAAAAAATAAACAAAATTGACAAACCTCTAGCCAGGCTTCTCAAAAAGAAAAGGGAGGTGACCCAAATAGATAAAATCATGAATGAAAATGGAATTATTACAACCAATCCCTCAGAGATACAAACAATTATCAGGGAATACTATGAAAAATTATATGCCAACAAATTGGACAGCCTGGAAGAAATGGACAAATTCCTGAACACCCACACTCTTCCAAAACTCAATCAGGAGGAAATAGAAAGCTTGAACAGACCCATAACCAGCGAAGAAATTGAATCGGTTATCAAAAATCTCCCAACAAATAAGAGTCCAGGACCAGATGGCTTCCCAGGGGAGTTCTACCAGACGTTTAAAGCAGAGAAAATACCTATCCTTCTCAAGCTATTCCAAGAAATAGAAAGGGAAGGAAAACTTCCAGACTCATTCTATGAAGCCAGTATTACTTTGATTCCTAAACCAGACAGAGACCCAGTCAAAAAAGAGAACTACAGGCCAATACCCCTGATGAATATGGATGCAAAAATTCTCAATAAGATACTAGCAAATCGAATTCAACGGCATATAAAAAGAATTATTCACCATGATCAAGTGGGATTCATTCCTGGGATGCAGGGCTGGTTCAACAATCGCAAATCAATCAACGTGATACATCACATTAACAAAAAAAAAGAGAAGAACCATATGATCCTGTCAATCGATGCCGAAAAGGCCTTTGACAAAATCCAGCACCATTTCTTAATAAAAACCCTTGAGAAAGTCGGGATAGAAGGAACATACTTAAAGATCATAAAAGCCATTTATGAAAAGCCCACAGCTAACATCATCCTCAACGGGGAAAAACTGAGAGCTTTTTCCTTGAGATCAGGAACACAACAGGGATGCCCACTCTCACTGCTGCTGTTTAACATAGTGCTGGAAGTTCTAGCATCAGCAATCAGACAACAAAAGGAAATCAAAGGCATCAAAATTGGCAAAGATGAAGTCAAGCTTTCGCTTTTTGCAAATGACATGATATTATACATGGAAAATCCGATAGACTCCACCAAAAGTCTGCTAGAACTGATACAGGAATTCAGCAAAGTTGCAGGATACAAAATCAATGTACAGAAATCAGTTGCATTCTTATACACTAACAATGAAGCAACAGAAAGACAAATAAAGAAACTGATCCCATTCACAACTGCACCGAGAAGCATAAAATACCTAGGAATAAATCTAACCAAAGATGTAAAGGATCTGTATGCTGAAAACTATAGAAAGCTTATGAAGGTAATTGAAGAAGATTTAAAGAAATGGAAAGACATTCCCTGCTCATGGATTGGAAAAATAAATATTGTCAAAATGTCAATACTACCCAAAGCTATCTACACATTCAATGCAATCCCAATCAAAATTGCACCAGCATTCTTCTCGAAACTAGAACAAGCAATCCTAAAATTCATATGGAACCACAAAAGGCCCCGAATAGCCAAAGTAATTTTGAAGAAGAAGACCAAAGCAGGAGGCATCACAATCCCAGACTTTAGCCTCTCCTACAAAGCTGTCATCATCAAGACAGCATGGTATTGGCACAAAAACAGACACATAGACTAATGGAATAGAATAGAAACCCCAGAACTAGACCCACAAACGTATGGCCAACTCATCTTTGACAAAGCAGGAAAAAACATCCAATGGAAAAAAGACAGCCTCTTTAACAAATGGTGCTGGGAGAACTGGACAGCAACATGCAGAAGGTTGAAACTAGACCACTTTCTCACACCATTCACAAAAATAAACTCAAAATGGATAAAGGACCTGAATGTGAGACAGGAAACCATCAAAACCCTAGAGGAGAAAGCAGGAAAAGACCTCTCTGACCTCAGCCGTAGCAATCTCTTACTCGACACATCCCCAAAGGCAAGGGAATTAAAAGCAAAAGTGAATTACTGGGACCTTATGAAGATAAAAAGCTTCTGCACAGCAAAGGAAACAACCAACAAAACTAAAAGGCAACCAACGGAATGGGAAAAGATATTTGCAAATGACATATCGGACAAAGGGCTAGTATCCAAAATCTATAAAGAGCTCACCAAACTCCACACCCGAAAAACAAATAACCCAGTGAAGAAATGGGCAGAAAACATGAATAGACACTTCTCTAAAGAAGACATCCGGATGGCCAACAGGCACATGAAAAGATGTTCAGCGTCGCTCCTTATCAGGGAAATACAAATCAAAACCACACTCAGGTGTCACCTCACGCCAGTCAGAGTGGCCAAAATGAACAAATCAGGAGACTCTAGATGCTGGAGAGGATGTGGAGAAACGGGAACCCTCTTGCACTGTTGGTGGGAATGCAAATTGGTGCAGCCGCTCTGGAAAGCAGTGTGGAGGTTCCTCAGAAAATTAAAAATAGACCTACCCTATGACCCAGCAATAGCACTGCTAGGAATTTATCCAAGGGATACAGGAGTACTGATGCATAGGGCCACTTGTACCCCAATGTTCATAGCAGCACTCTCAACAATAGCCAAATTATGGAAAGAGCCTAAATGTCCATCAACTGATGAATGGATAAAGAAATTGTGGTTTATATACACAATGGAATACTACGTGGCAATGAGAAAAAATGAAATATGGCCTTTTGTAGCAACGTGGATGGAACTGGAGAGTGTGATGCTAAGTGAAATAAGCCATACAGAGAAAGACAGATACCATATGGTTTCACTCTTATGTGGATCCTGAGAAACTTAACAGGAACCCATGGGGGAGGGGAAGGAAAAAAAAAAAAAAGAGGTTAGAGTGGGAGAGAGCCAAAGCATAAGAGACTGTTAAAAACTGAGAACAAACTGAGGGTTGATGGGGGGTGGGAGGAAGGAGAGGGTGGGTGATGAGTATTGAAGAGGGCACCTTTTGGGATGAGCACTGGGTGTTGTACGGAAACCAATTTGACAATAAATTTCATATATAAAATAAAAAAAAAGACTGAAATCATAACAGGTATCTTTTCCAACCACAATTGTATGACACTAAAAATCAACAAGAAGAAAGCTGGAAAATCTAGAAATACCTGGAAATAACACACTCTGGAACAACCAAAAGGTCAAAGAAGAAATCAAGAGAAAACTATAAAATATCTGGAAACAAATGAAAATGGAAACAACAACACACACCAAAACTGATGGTGGGGAGGAGGAGGGTGAGGAGTACCCCCACACCTCCCCCTCTCCCCCCCATTTTAGGAGGCCAGCATTACCCTGATCCCAAAGCCAGATATAGACGTGACAAATAAACTATACACCAACACTGCTAGTGAATTCATAGGGAACAGTTGTTGTTTTTTTAACTCCAAATATTTAATTTAACAAATCATAAACAAAATCAATTACCGTGATTTTAAGGATTATAGATCTTTCTGAAAGGCTACATAATATTTAATCAATTTTCTTTCCCTCTCCAAGTACTGCAATTTGAACATGCCATGAGCTTTATTTCATATTGAGGTGTTTTCTTTTTGTCAAAAGCTTTTTTATCATGGCTTGCTCTTTCTCAGTTGTCAAAAGGCATCAAGAAAAAAGCTTAACATTTTTAGACAACACCTTCTAGGGAAATGTTAGTTGAATTCTCATGGAAAAATGCAAAAACAAGAGGATGCATTTTGATTCAGGTAATAAGATGCCTTGAATATATATTCGGTTGTGCCACAGATTTAAAATTTGGATGGAGACTATTTTTGTGACTTTATTTCCACAAGAATTCAGGTGAAGCAAACAAAAAGTAGAAGGTTTGGTTATAAAAGTTTTAATATATTTCCTAGTCAAGGCCTGCAAAAATGTTACATTTTGATTTTCCCTAAAAAGTGACATATTGCTGAGACTCGACCTGTTGAAGACCACCGTATTAAATATATTTATGGGTAGAATTGTTGGGATTAGCTGAACAAGAAACACCCCATGGGTATTTTATATTCAACTTCTCTAACAACTCCAAGGGCAGGCCCTCTAATATGGTAGCTTAGCATGAAAGGGTAACTTAGATATTGGTAAATCACAATATAAACTCTGCAGAAACCATGCATGGGAATATTTTCTTGTGGGAATAGTAAGAACTTGTTATTAACGGCAATAGCATTATTTCTTTTCTGTTTGCATTTGCCAAACTCTGCCTGACAATGCTTTTCAAAACATGATGTGTTTATCTTAAAACATATTGATGTTAAAAACCATAATGTCATATTAAGAGCTTTAGATAATTATCGGCTCCAGATTTTATTACGTTTGCTTGCATACTCGTGTACTTTCTGATTGAATTCGGCTGTTACATTAGGTGTATTTTCCTACAATTAAGTAAAAGTTGAGTAAGTTCTCTTCCAATGATGAAGAACCTTCCATAGCTGGTTCCTATACTGTGTTGATATAAAATCAATTGGCCTTGATGAACCTGATATTCATATATCCTTTTTAAGAATCTATTGAGATTAGAGTTCCTTTGTCTCTTTTTTACATCCATAAGTCAATTATTTTTGAAGGATTTTATCTAATCCTATTTTATTCTTTTTTAAAATTTTTGTTTAAAATCCAAGTTAGTTAACATATAGCGCAATGATGCAAGAGTAGAATTTAGTGATTTATCACTTACATATAACATCCAGTGCTCATCCCAACAACTGCCCTCCTTAATGCCCATCAGCCATCTAGCCCATCCCCCACCCAATACCCTGCCAGCACCCTCAGTTTGCTCTTTGTCTCTAATAGTTTGCCTCCCTTTCTGTTATCTTATTTTTCCTTCCCTTCCCCTGTGTTCATCTGTTTTGTTTCTTAAATTCCATATATGAGTGAAATCATGATATTTATCTTTCTCTGACTTCTTTCACTTAGCATATTATATTCTAGGAATATATGTATATATATGTTCATAATATATTGATAGTACATATATATTCTAAGAATACATATATATAGATTCATAATATATTCTAGTTGCATCCACATAATTGCAAATGGCAAGATTTCCTTCTTTTTGATTGCTGAGTAGTATTCCATTGTGTATATATATACCACATCTTTTTTATCTACTCGTCAGTTGATGGACATTAGGGCTCTTTCCATGCTTTGGCTATTGTCAGTAGTGCTGCTATAAACATTGGGGTGCATGTGCCCCTTTGAATCAGCATTTTTGTATCCTTTGGATAAATACCTAATAGTGCAATTGCTGGGTTGGCAACAATTTTTTTTAATAATGAATAGTTCACATGAAATATTGTATCAGTTTCAGATATATTCAATATTTATGTACAGTATTGAAATGGTCATTACAATAGATCTAGTTAACTTTTGTCACAAAAGTTGTTACTGTATTATTGACTACATTCCCTATGCTGTACATTACCTCCCTGTATCTTATTTCATAACTGGAAGACTGTTAACTCTCAACCCCTGATACCTGTTTTCCATCCCCTTCTCCCTTTACCTCCCCTCTGGCAATCACCAGTTTAATTCTCTGCATTTATAAGTCTGTTTCAGTTTTATTTTCTTTGTTTTTCTGTTTTTAGATACCACATGCAGGTTAGGTCATATTTGTCTTCCTCTGTTTTTGTATTTGTCTTCCTCTGTTTATTTCACTTAATATAATACCCTTTAGGTCCATCCATGTTGTCACAAATGGTAATAATGCTCCATTGTATCCACATACCACTTCTTTATCCATTCTATCAATAAGCATTTAGGTTGCTTCCATATTTTGGCCATTGTAAATAATGCTGCAGTGAACATAAGGGTGCATATGTCTTTTCAAATTAGTGTTTTCATTTTCTTCAGATAAAAACCTAAAAGTAGAATATTGGTTCAGATGATATTTCTACTTTTAGCTTTTTGATGAACATCTGTTCTCCACAGTGGCTGCACTAATTTACCATTTCCACCAACAGTGTGCAAAGTTACCTTTTCTCCACATCCTTGCCAACACTTGTTATTTCTTGTTTTGTTTATAGCCATTCTGACAGGTGTGAGGTGGTATCTCAGTGTGGTTTTGATTTGTACTTCCCTGCTGATCAGTGACGTTGAGCATCTTTTCATGTGCCTACTGGCCATCAGTATATATTCTCTGAAAAACTGTCTATTCAGTTCCTGCACCCACTTGTTAATCACACTGTTTCTTATATTGAGTTGGAGATCTTTGTGTATTTGGATGTTAATCCTTTACTGGATGTACTAACCCCTTATTGGATCATTTGAGAATATTTTCTCCCATTCAGTAAGGTTGTCTTTTTGTTTTGCTGATGGTTTCCTTCACGGTGCAAAAGTTTTTTAGTTTGATGTAGTCCCATTTGCTTATTTTTGCTTTTGTTCTAGTTGCCTGAGGAGACAGCTCCAAAAAATATCACTAAGACCAATGTCAAATACTGCCTATGTTTCTATGGGAATTTTATGATTCTGGGTCTTACACCTAAGTCTCCATTCCATTTTTATTTTTGTAAACGGTGCAAGAAAGTCATCCAATTTCATTCTTTTGCATGTAGCTATCCAATTTTCTGAACATCATCTATTGAACAGACTGACTTTATTGCATATTCTTGTCTCCTTTGTTGTTAATTGACCATATAAGCATAGATTCATTTATGGGCTCTCTATTCTGTTCATTGATCTATGTGTCTATATTTTTGCCAATATCAATACTGTTTTGACTACAATAGCTTTGTAGTTTACTTTAAAATCTAGTATGATGCCTCCAGCTTTGTTCTTTTTTTTTCTCTAGGTTATTCTAGTTGTTCAGGGTCTTTTCTGGTTCCACACAAATTTTAGGATTCTTTGTTCTAATTCTGTGAAAAATGCCTTTGTATTTTGATACAGATTGCACTGAACCTGTAGATTGTTTGGGGGTAATATGGGCATTTTAACAGTATTAATTCCTCCAATTCATGAGTATGATGTAGTTTTCTATTTATTTGTGTCATCTTCAATTTCTTTCTTCAGTATCTTGCATTTTTTTAAATTTTAGCATGCAGATCTTTAACCTCTCTGGTTAAATTTATCCCTAGGTTTTGTTTTGTTTTGTTTTGTTTTGTTTTGTTTTTGATGCAACAACAAATTGGGATAGTTTTCTAATTTCTCTTTCTGCTACTTTGTTAGCAGTGTACAGATATGCAAGAAACTGCTGCTATATATTTATTTTGTATCATGCACCTTTACTGAATTCATTTATCAGTTCTAATAGTTTTTGGTGGAGGCTTTAGGGTTTTCAATATATAGTATCATGTTATCTGAGAATAGTGAAAATTTTACTTGTTCCTTTACAATATGGATGTCTTTTCTTCTCTTGCCCAATTAATGTGGCTAAGACTTCCAATAATGTTGAATTGAAGTGGCAAGAGTGGGCATCCTTGTCTTGTTCCTGATCTTAGAGGAAGAGCTTTCAACTTTTCACTGTTGAATATGATGTTATCTGTGGGTCTGTCATATATGGCCTTTATTATTTTGAAGAACATTCTACACCTACTTTGTTGAGAGTTTTTCACATAAATGTATGTTGACTTTTGTCAAATGCTTTTTCTGCATCTGTTGAAATAATCATGATTTTTATCCTTGTGTTATTCACATGGTATATCATGTTGGTTGATCTGCAGATACTAAATCATCCTTGAATTCCTGAAAGACATCCCACTTGATGAGGATGTGCGATCCTTTTAATGTATTGTTGAGGTCAATTTGCTAATATTGTGGTAAAGATTTCTGCATCTATGTTCATCAGTGATACTGGCCTGTAATTTTCTTTCTTCCCTTTCTCTTCTTTCTCTCTCTCCTTCCCTCCTTCCTTCATTCCTTCCTCTCCCTCCCACCCTCCCTCTCTTCTTTCTCTTTCTCTCTTTTGCCCTCCCTTCTTTCCTCCCTCCCTCCTTCCTACCTTCCTTTCCCTCCCACCCTCCCTTTCTTTTCTCTCTTTCTCTTTCTCTCTCTTTTGCCCTCCCTTCTTTCCTTCTTTCCTCCCTCCCTCCCTCCCTCCCTCCCTCCCTCCCTCCTTTCCTTCCTTCCTTCCGTGGCTTTGTCTGGTTTAGGCATCAGGATAATGCTAGCCTTGAAGGATGAGCTAGGAACCACTCCTTCCTCTTCAATTTTTTGGAATAGTTTGAGAAGAATAGGTATTAACTCTTCTTTAAATGTTTGGTAGAACTTACATGGAATCTAAGAATCGAAACAAATGAGCAAGGGATAAAAAGAGAGAGCAAGCCAAGAAACAGACTCCTAACTATTGAGAACTGATGGGTTACCAGAGGGGAGTTAGGCAAGGGATGGGTAAAACAGGTGACTGGGATTAGGGAGTGCACTTGTTGTGATGAGCACAGGGTGATGTATAGAATTGTTGGATCACTATATTCTACACCTGAAACTAATATTACACTATATGTTAATTATACTTGAATAAAAAAAATGTTTGGTGACTGACCTGTGAAGCCATCTGGTCCTAGGCTTTTGTCTGTTGGGAGTCTTTAGAGTACTGGTTTAATTTCATTACTAGTAATCAGTCTGTTCAGATTTTCTATTTCTTCCTGATTCAGTCTATGAAAATGGTACGTTTCTAGTTTATTCATTTCTTCTAGGTTGTCCAATCTGTTTGCATATAACTGTTCACAGTTGTCTTTTAAGATCCTTTGTATTTGTGTGGCATTTGTTGTAACTTCTCTTTCATTTCTTACTGTATGTATTTGGACCTTCTTTTTCTTGATGAGTCTTGTTAATGGTTTATCAAGTTTGTTTATCTTTAAAAAAACTGTTAGTTTCCTTAATATTTTATGTTGTTTTTTAGTCTTTACTACATTTACTTCTGCTCTGATCTTTATTATTGTTTTCTTTCTACTAACTTAAGGTTTTGTTTTTTCTAGTTCTTTAGTTGTAAAGTTAGATTGTTTTCTTGTGTCCTGAAGTGAGCTTGTATAAACTTCCCTCTTAGAACTACTTTTGCTGTTTCCCCTAGGTTTTGGAGCATTGTGTTTTCATATTTATTTCACAAAATACCTCACCAAATTTCTTCTTTGATTTATTCACTGATCCCCTGGTTGTTTACTACCATGTTGTTTGGTTTTCACGTATGTGTGTGTGTTTTCAATTTTCTTCTTGTAGTTGACTTCTAGTTTCCTACCATTGTGGTTGGGAAAGATTCCTGATATGGTTTCAGTCTCCTTAAACTTACTGAGTTTTGTGTGTGACCTAACGTGATCTATCCCAGAAAATGTTCCATGTGCACTTGAGAAGAATGTCTACTCTGCTATTTTTGGATAGAATGTTGTTTATATTAAGTCCATCTTGTCTGACGTGTGGTTAAAGCCCATGCTTCTTGTTAATTTTCTGCTTGGATGATTTACCTATTCATGTAAAGTCCCCTACTGTTATTATATTACTGTCAATTTCTCCCTTTGCTTCTGTTAATAATTTGCTTTGTATATTTAGGTGGTTCTATGTTGGGTGCATAAATATTTACAAGTATTATATCTTTTTGTTGGATTGATCACTTTTATCATCATGGAATCTCCTTCTCTGTCTCTTGTTACAGCTTTTGTGTTAAAGTCTATTTACCCTAATATAAATCTTGCTACTCCAGCTTTCTTTCATTTTGTTTGCATGAAGTATATTTTTCCATCACTTAAATTTCAGTCTGTATGTATCTGTAGGTAAAGTGCATCTCTTGTAGGCAGCATTTGGTGATCTTTAATTTTTTTAAGTCCATTCTGCCAGCTATGTCTTCTGGTTGGAGCATTTAGTAGGTTTACATTTAAAGTAAACAGCGATTGGGGCACCTGGGTGGGTCAGTAGGTTGAGTGTCCAGCTCTTGATTTTGGCTCAGGTCATGCTCTGAGAGTTCGTGAGATTGAGCTCCACGTGGGATTCTCTCTCTCCCTCTCTCTGTGCCCCTCCCCTGTGCTCCCTCTTTCTCTCAAACATTAACAAATAAACACTTAAATAGTGATAGGTATTCATTTGTTATAATTTTGTTTATTATTTTCTGGTTGTTTTTATAGTTCTTCTGTTCTTTTCTTCCTCTCTTGTTCCTTTCCTTAGAGACCCTATAACTTTCTTTAGTTACTGTTATATGTGGATCCAATGCTCTTATTTTTTGTATATCTATTATAGGTTTCTGATTTGTGGTTACCATGAGGTTCATAGATAGTAACCTATATACACAGCAGTCTATTTTAAGTCGGTAGTCATTTAAGTTTGAATGCATCCTAAAAATCACTACATTTTTATTCCCAACCCACGTTTATGCTTTTGACATCATATTTTTACATCTTTTTATTTATTGTGTGCCTTAACTAATTACTGTAGGTTTAGTTGATCTTGCTAAATTTGTCTTTTAACCATCATACTAGCTTTATAAGTTGTCTATCCACTATGTTTTCTATATGTTTGCATTATAACCAGTGAGATTATTTCTCTCATATATTTTCTTACTTCTAGTTATGACCTTTTCATTTCTGTTTAAAGAATTCCCATTAATATTTATTGTAAAGCCAGTGTAGTGGTGATGGATTTCCTTCAGCTTTTACTTGTCTGGGAAACTCTTTCTCTCTCCTTCAATTCTGAATGACAACCTTGCTGGGAAGTATATCCTTGGTTTTAAGTTGGTTTTTTTGTTTTTTTTTTTTTTTCCTTTTAGCACTCTGAATATATTGTGCCACTCACTTCTGGCTTGCAAAGTTTCTGCTGGAAAGTCAGCTGATGGTCTTATGGGAATCCCCTTATATGTAACAAATTGCTTTTCTCTTGCTGCTTTTAAGATCCTCTAATTTTTGGCATTTTAATTATAATGTGTCTTGATGTCGACTGCTTTGGGTTTATCTGTGCCTCCTGGACCTGGATATCTGTTTCCTTCATGAAAAGTTTCCCTTCTCAGGTTAGGGAATATCTTAGCTATTATTTCTTCAAATAAGTTTTCTGCCCATTTCTCTCTCTTCTCCTTCTGGGACCCCTATAATGCAAATGTTAATATCCTTGATACATCCCAGAGGTCCCTCAAACTATTATTATCTTTTAGTTTTTTTTTTCTTTTTGCTGTTCAATTTGGGTGATTTCCACTACCCTATCTTCCAGATAATGGATCCATTATTCTGTATCATATAACCTACTGTTTTTTTCTCCCAAGAGCATTTTTCACTTCTGTTTTTGTATTCTTCAGCTTAGATTGGTACTTCCTTATATTTTCTTTATCTTTGTGTAACTTCTCACTGTGCTTATAAACCACTCTTCTCAGTTTGGTAAATGTCTTTATGACCATTACTTTGAATCCTTTATTGAGTAGATTGCTTATCTCCATTTTGTTTAGTTCTTTTCCTGAGGTTTTTGTCTTATTCTTTCATTTAGAATCTATTCCTCAGTCTCCTCATTTTGTCTGACTCTTTGTGTTTGTTTCTATGTACTAGGTAGTACAGCTATGTCTCCCAATCTTGAAGACAGTGGATTTATGCAGGAGACATCCTCTGGGATGTAGAAGTGCAATAATCCCTGGACACCACAGCCAGGCGCTCCAGAGGTGTCCTGTGTGTGGGCTATATGTGCCTCCTGTTGTGGCAGGGCCATGACTACTGCTGGGGAACTACTGGACAGGGTTATCACACTGTTAGGTATAAGGCCCAGTGAAAGCATAGGACTGTGGGGGACTCTCAGCAGGGCAGGGACCCTTGGGATTAGCAGCTTAGAGGAAGGATCCCAAAATGGTGCCCACCAGTGCTGGAATCTGCACAGCAGAATGAGATACAAACATGGCTGCTGCTAGTGTCTCTAGCACTAGCACAAAACAATACACACAAAACAAGACAAAAACAAGAGTACATAATTCTCACCCCCCCCCCCCCCCCCGCCGTGTGCTGAAGAACAGGTGTTCTTCAGATCACTATTTCCAAGCTCCCTGCCAGGGCTGTTGGCCTGCCTTCTCTCTAGGAGCAGGGCAGTGCCCTCTGGGATATATCCCAGCCAAGCCAGCTGACCTTTAAAACTCCAGGCTTTAGGTCCCACTGATTGCAAGAATTCATGACATTTGGTCCCTCTCATTTTCCAAGCCAACGGCTTTGGGCATATGTTCTCCTTGTGTTCATCAACAGACGAAGAGAAAGCATTTGACAAAACTCAACATCCATTCATGATATGAATGGTCAACAAAGTAGGTTTAGTGGAAACATATCACAACATAATAAACATCATATACGATAAACCCACAGCTAACATCATATTCACTAGTGAAAAACTAAAACATTTTCCTCTAAGATCAGGAACAAGACAAGGATGTCTATTCTCACCACTTCTATTTAACACAGTACTGGAAGTCCTAGCCACAGCAATCAGGCAAGAAAAAAGAAATAAAAGGTAAAGCTTCCAGGGAAGATGGTGGAGCAGGAGGATCCTAAGCTTATCTCATCCCACAGACAAACCCTGATAACACTCACATCAGTGTAAATCACCCAGAAAACCACCTACAGACTGGCAGAACAGACTCTCCCCAAGTAAATGTACAGAAGAGGCTATATCAAAGAGGGTAAAAAGGGGAGAGGACATGGTTTGGAACCAAAATGACCCGAAGGACTGTCCATAGGAGGGAGGGACACTGCAGGCATGGAGAGAGGAGACAAGCAGACCCCACACTGTCCACTGCAGGCACAGGGGACCCACACTAGGAAGATGAATCTACATCAGAGCTTAGAAGACCAGAGAGGCTTAACTTCATGAGGTTTTTGTTTTTTTTTTTTTTAAATCAGTGGGGCTTAACATTGGGAACTTTCAAATTCAGTGGGCTTGGCTCTGGGAGAGTGAGTGAGCGAGGAGTGAGCAAGCGAGCAAGCAAGCAGGAGGACATGGAGTTCCTGCACTTAAAGAGAAAGCACAACAAACAACCCCACTGAGCTACAGCATAGGAACAGCAGTATGAAAACCCCCTGGGGTACACAGGATGATTTATTTACTAATCTCAGATTGTACACAGGAAGGGCATGGATCTCTAGATTTCTCCAAGAATGAAAGAGCTGTTGGGTGACATTTATATTTCGCTCCACTCCAGCCTCAATACATGGACATCTGCAGGAACCAGCACCAATACCCTCCAACTAGCTTTGCTAAGAGTGTGCCCTGCCCCAGCATTCTTCTGTGGATCCACCCCATTCAACCTGTCCCACTCAGTAGGTGTCCATTTAAAGGAGCACCACAAGCCCTGAAAGTGGCCAGGACCACCCCAAAATGACTCCTTCTCTGGGGAGACAAAGAGCCAGCCATGGTATGTGAAGACACATACCACTTCAACGGCAGCCATACCAGTGGGCTGGGGGCAGACAAGCCCCTCAGGGGATAACACAGGGTGGGCACCCTACAGTTCAGTGCCACTGCATCTCTGCCAGACATCTGGCCTAACCCACCACAAGCCCAACGCAGCCCAAGAAAAGAAAAAAAATTCACAGGTACATATAAATAAAATAAAAGTAGTAGATTAATCACCTGTAAAACATATGGGGGTTAGGGGTGCCAGGGTGACTCAGTTAAGTTAAGCATCCAACTCTTGATTTTGGCTCAGGTCATGATCTCAGGGTCCTGAGATGGAGCCCCATGTTTGGCTCCATGCTGGGTGTGCAGCCTGCTTAAGATTCTTCCTTTCTCCCTCTACTGCTTATGTGCTCTCTCTGTCTCTAAAACAAAACAGAACAAAACCAAAACCCAACAAAACAAAACCAAAAACCCCAGAATGTGTGGAGGTTAAAGCATAAAAGCAGTAAAATCAAGTATATCTACAAAACTCAGTCAAGGGATTCATAAAATATAAGGATGTAAAGTATGCTAGCATATACATAAAACACAGGGGTGGGGAGTAAAAGTTTAGTGCTTTTAGAATAGGTTCAAACTTGAGTGACCATCAGCTTAACAGAGACCATTATATGCATAAGCTGTTGCATAAAAAGCTAATGGTGACCACAAATCAAAAATCTATGGTATATATGCAAAAAATAAAGGGAAAGGGAGGCAAGAATATCATCAAAGAAAGCAATCAAACAAAAGACAGAAAAAGAAACATAGAAGAACTACAAAAATAACCCCCAAACAAGTAACAAAACGGCAATAAGTACGTATCTATCAATTAATTTAAAGGGACTAAATGCTCCAATCAAAAGACATAGATGACTGAATGGATAAAAAAGCAAGACCCATCTGTATGCTGCTGCTAAGAGACTAATGTCAGAACTAAAGACACATGAACATTGAAAGTGAAGGGATGGCAAAATGTTTATCATACAAATGGAAGTTAAAAGAAAGCTATGGTAACAATGCTTATATGGGACAAAATAGACTTTAACAAACATAAAGTTATCAACAGTAATACAAAAATAGTAGGGGGCTTTAACACCTCACTTACATTAGTGGGTAGACCGTCGAAAGAGAAAATCAATAAGGAAACTGTGGCTTTAAGTGACACAATGGACCAGATGGATCTACAGACATATTCAGAACATTCCACCCGGGAGAAGCAAAATACACATTCTTTGCAAGTTCACATGGAACACTCTCCAGAACAGATCACATGTTAGACCACCAAATCAGTCTAAACAAATTCAAAAAGTAGAAGTCATATCACACATCTTTTCCAACCACAGTGGTATAAAACTAGAAATCGACCACAAGAAAAAAATCTGGAGACAACACAATAGCAGAGAGGTTAAATAACATGCTACTATACAATGAACAGGTCAACCAAGAAATCAAAAAGTAAATAAAAAAACTACAGGGAGACAAATAAACTGAACACAACACGGGTCTAAAACCTTTGGGATTCATCAAAAGCTATTCCAAGAGGGAAGTCTATAGCAGTACAGGCCTACCTCAAGAAGCAAGAAAAATCTCAAATAAACAACCTAACATGACACCTAAAGGAGTTAGCAAGAGAACAAACAAAACCTAAAACCAGAAGGAGAACAAAAATAGTAAAGATTAGAGCAGTAACAAATGAAATAAAACAAAAACAGAACAGATTAACAAAACCAGGAGCTGGTTCTCTGAAAACAAAATTGATAAAACTCTAGCCAGACTCATCAAAAAACAAAAGTGAGAGAGAGGACTCAAAATCAGAAATGAAAGAGGAGACATTCCTTGCTTCTGGACGTAGGCCTGTATTGCTATATACTTCCCCCTTAGGATCACTTTTGCTGCATCCCAAAGGTTTTGGACGGTCATGTTTTCACGTTCATTGGTTTGCATATATTTTTTAAATTTCTTGCATTTCCTGGTTGACCCAATCACTGTTTAGTAGCATGTTGTTTAACCTTCATGTACTTGTGGTTTTTCCAATTTTTTTTCCTTTTGGTTGACTTCAAATTTCACAGCCTTGTGGTGAGAAAATATGCATGGTATGATTTTAATGTTTTTGTATTTGTTGAAGCCTGCTTTGTGACCTAGTATGTGATTATGGAGAATGTCCCATGTGCAACTGAAAGAACGTGTATTCTGCTGTTTTAGGTTGGAATGTTCTGAATGTATCTGTTAAGTCCAGCTGGTCCAGCGTGTCATTCAAAGCCATTGTTTCATTGTTGATTTTCTGTTTAGATATCTGTCCATTGATGTATGCGGGGTGTAAAAGTCCCCTATATTATTGTATTATTATCAATTCGTTCCTTTATGGCATGAACTCCTTTAGTTTTTGTTTCTGGGAAACTCTTTATCTCTCCTTCTATTTTGAATGACAGCCTTGCTGGATAGAGCATTCTTGGCTGCAGATTTTTCCCATTCAGAACTCTGAATGTCAATCATATCACTCCCTCTGGCTTGCCAAGTTTCTGTTGAGAAATCTTCAACTAGCCTTATGGGACTTCCCTTGTAACTTAAGGACTTCTTTTGTCTTGCCGCTTTTAAGATTTTTTCTTTATCACTGTATTTTGCAAATTTAGTTAAATATGTCTTGGCCTGCTTTTGTTGATTGTGATGGGAGTTCTCTGTGCCCCCCTGGATCTGAATGTCTATTTCTTTTACCAGATTAGGGAAGTTTTCATCTATGATTTCCTCAGATAAATTCTTGCCCCCTTTTCTATCTGCTATTCTGCTGTGACTCCTATAATATAAATGTTTTTATGTTTTATGGAGTCACTGAGTTTCCTAAGTCTATTCTTATATTGCATAATTCTTCTTATTCTCTTATGTTCAGCTTCAGTATCTTCTATCATTTGGTCTTCTAAATCACTAATTCATTACTTTGCTTCTTCCAGCGTGTGTTCATTGCATCAAGACTGATTCCAATCTCAGTTTTTATATTCTTCATTTCTGACTTTCATTTTTTTCTCAAGTCCAGTGAGAATCAATAATGATTGTTGCTTTAAATTCTCCATCAGTCATGTTACTTACATCTGTTTTCCTTAGATCTCTGGCCATGGCCTTATTTTGATCTTCCGTTTCGGATGGATTCCTGTGTTGGCGTTCTAAGTCTCTGCCCTCTTCCCTGTGTCAGAAAAGCCAGTTATGTTTCCCACTCTTGAAAGTAATGGCTTTATGAAGGAGAAATCATATAGTGTCCAGGTTCTGAGATTGAGGAAGTGTCTCAGAAAATAATGTTTTTTAAAAAAAGAAATGAAAGGCATCCAACTGGAAAGGAAAAAGTAAAACTGTCACTATTTTGCAGATTATGTATATTCAGAAATCCCTAAAGACCACAAAAAAAACCCTATTAGATCTAATAAATTAATTCAATGAAATTGCAGGATACAAACGTAACACAGAAATCTGTTGTGTTTCTATACACTAGTAACAAAGTAACTGAAAAAAATTAAGAAAGCAATCCCATTTACAGTTGTACCAAAAAGAATAAAATAGGGGCTCCTGGGTGGCTCAGTTGGTTGAGCAACTGACTTCAGCTCAGGTCATGATCTCATGGTTTGTGGGTTTGAGCCCTGTGTTGGGCTCTGTGCTGACAGCTCAGAGCCTGGATCCTGCTTCTGATTCTGTGTCTCCCTCTCTCTCTTCCCTTTTCCCATTCACACTCTCTCTCTCTGTCTCAGAAATAAACATTAAAAAAATTTTTTTTAAAAAGAATAAAATACTTAGGAATAAAGTTGACCAAGGAAGTGAAAGACCTGGACTCTGAAAACTCTGACATTTATGAAAGAAAATGAAGACAACACAAATGGAAAGATATTATCATGCTCACGGATTGGAAGAATTAATGTTGTTAAAATGTCCACACCACTCAAAGCAATCTACAGATTTAACACAATTCCTTTCAACCGGAACCAGAACAAATAATACTAAAATTGTAAAATTGTAAGACACAAAAGACCCTGGTTAAGCAAACATCTTGAGAAAGAAGAACAAAACGGGAGTATCACAATCCCAGATTTCAGGATATACCACAAAGCTACAGTAATCCAACAGTATAGTACTGGCACAAAAAAAAGACACAGATCAGTGAACAGGATAGAGAGCCCAGAAATAAACCCATGCTAGTGTAGTCAATTAATATACAAGAAAGCAGGCAAAAACACACATTGGAGAAAGGACAGTCTCTTTAATAAATGGTGTTGGGAAAACTGGACTGCTATATGCAAAATGATAAAATGGGACTTCTTTCTTACAACATACACAAAAATAAACTCAATGCAGCCTTAGCGACATATTTATAGACAAATCTCAGGCAAGGAAAACAAAAGTTAAAAAAAAAAGAAAGAAAGAAATGAGACTACACCAAAATAAAAAGCTTTTCCACAGCAAAGGAAGAAATCAACAAAACAAAAATAAACCTTATTGAATGGGAGACAATATCTGCAAATGATACATCTAATAAAAGATTAATATTCAAAGTATATAAAGAACTCCTACAACTCAATAAAAAATAATTAAAAATAGGCATAGGACCAGAATAGTTATTTTCAAAAGAAGATGTACAAACATCTAGAAACACATGAAATGATGCTCATCATCACTAATCATCAGGGAAATGCAAATCAAAACCACAATGAGTTATCACCTTACACCTATCAGAATAGATAGTATCAAAAAGACAAGAAATAACAAATATTGGTGAGGATTTGGAGAAAAGGGAACCCTCATGCACTGTTGGCAGGAATGTAAATTTGTGCAACTGTGGAAAACACTACTGAGGTTCCTCAAAATATTAAAAATAGAAACACCAAATGATCTAGCTTTTCCATTACTGGTTATTTACTCAAAAAAAACAATAATGCTAGGACAAAAAGATATATGCATCTTATGTTTACTGCAGTATTGGGTATGGATGCAGTGTTAAGTGTCCACAAACAGATGAATGGATTAAGATGCCCCCGCCCCCCCCACACAGAGGAATATTATTCAGCCACACACACACACAAAAGAGATCTTGCCATTTGTGACAGTGGGAACGGATGTAGAGGGTATTCTGCCAAGCGAAATGATCTAAACAGACAAAGATAAATACTATACAATTCCATTTATATGCTGAATCTAATAAACAAAACAAATGAATAAACAAAAACAGAAACAGACTCACAAATACAGAGAACCTGTGGTTTCCAGGAGGGTGGGGGGGGGGTGGGGGGTAAAAATAGATGAAGACAACTGAGAGATACAAATGTCCAGTTATAAAACACACCAATCAGGGGAATGAAAAAGAAAAGTACAACACAGGGACTATAACCAAGAATATAATAATTCTGTCTGATAACCGTAACTATACTTACTGTGGTGAACACTGTGTACATACACAATTGTCAAATCACTGTGCTGTGCACCTGAAACTAATGTAACATTATGGGCCAACTATAATAAAAATACCAAAGTTTTAAAAGTTACGTTTTCGGGGCACCTGGGTGGCGCAGTCAGTTAAGCGTCCGACTTCAGCCAGGTCATGATCTCGAGGTCCGTGAGTTCGAGCCCTGCGTCAGGCTCTGGGCTGATGGCTCGGAGCCTGGAGCCTGTTTCCGATTCTGTGTCTCCCTCTCTCTCTGCCCCTCCCCCGTTCATGCTCTGTCTCTCTCTGTCCCAAAAATAAATAAACAAAAAAAAAATTAAAAAAAAAAATAAAAGTTACGTTTTCTCAAAAATGAAAATTTAGGCTTTCCTACTAGCCCACGTGGTAAATGGTGGGATACTGATGGCAGGTGACAGTGATCTCTGTCTCCTCTTTCTCCTTCCCTGATGGCATCGTTCCTAGCGGAGGTCTTCACACGTGCACACGTAACGTACCAGTCCAATTCTTGCTTTCCAGCTTTATTTCCCCAATTAGACTGTTGTCGTTGGCAACGTTGTGCCTCCTGGAACTCCGTTTCTATACTCACGTAAGTGCTCTAGACACGGTAGGAACTCCTTAAAGGCCATTAGACCCACTGACCTTATTCTCTGAACATCAAGGGGCCATCAAGCGCATGGCTGAGCTGAACTGAGTACCTGTGTCAGACAGAGATCTGGAAGGACAGGCTGGAAGAAACAAAGAGGCAGCAATGGGGGGAAAGAAGGCATTTGCAGAAAATCATTTCCCACAGGTCATGCTTTCGCAGGATCCTTTTACACAGAGTATTTAACATATGAATACCTGATTATTTGACTTTAACTTTAAACTAACCAAATGGAGAGTTTCACTATTCACATTACCAAGGATCATGGGGTCTCTTTAAAGATCTCCCTAAGTGCCTCTCCACAGGTCCTTAAACAGGTGACAGAGTCAAGGACCAACAGCAAATATGGTTGCCTCTGCCGCTAGATTATCAATTAGGTACTAAGAGCAATTCTGAACTCTGCTGTTTAAAAAGAATCTTGACATTTGGGGGGGATTTTGTTGCATTTTAGGAAATTGGAGCCCTGGAATATTCTGTTCAGTACAGGACCCCCAACACCATTACTCCTAAGTTAAGGGAGGAGTGTTGACTGGGAAAGTGACAACCACGTGTTGGTCCTGACTCCTTTACCCACCAAGACCCCATCAACCTGACACATTCACCCTTGTGCAACCACTGCACAAGCGAAAAAACAAAAAAATCTGAAACACAAAAACAAAAACAATGCCCCAAACAACCCAAAGCATATCTTCAGTTACCTTCTGGGTTTACTTTGAGAAATAAGTCACTTCCTCTCTGAGCAGGTCCAGCTCCCCAGGGGGGTTCTCACGTCTGGACGCAGGTTTGTTACAAGAACTAGCTGTTTATGGCAAGGAAACAAGGTTAAATGAGTGCTTGACTTCATGCCCACATTTCAGCTAGAAAGTCAGTTTAAAGAACCGTGTACGTGGGGCAACTGAGACCTTGGCGATCATCTCGTCTTACCCCTTGGTTTTGGAGACAGTAAAGCTCACGTGATCCCCTCTGTGTGCAGCCAAGACTACATCTCAGTCTCCGACCAGCTGCCTCTCAGCCTCTGCCAGACCTCAAAGCTGGGAGCGTGATGGGGCTCCTTCGCTTTACCCCACAACTTCAAATGGTTGGTGCTCAGATATTTATTGATAAGGGAACAACAGAGAAGTTGGAACATTAAATTGTTTAAAGACCGAACTACCAGACTCAGAAACTAATTTCCTGTGGAAGGAAAAATCAGAGTCAAAAGTTACTTCTCAGAAGTTTCCTTACTGCTTTGCATCTTAGAACAGGAATCAGCTGACGATGACCTCAGGGCCAAATGTGGTTGCTGTCTGTGGGACCCAAAGCTAAAAATGGCAAAGCTTCTAAACCCAAAGCTTCTAGATAGTTGAGAAAAGTCAATGGAATAGTACTTCACGATGGGGAACTGAAACGAAACCCACATTTCTGTGTCTGCTTACTTGAGGGCTGCCTTTGTGTCGCACCATCAGCAACGAGTGGCTGAGACAGAAACCGCCTGGCCGGCAGAGCCCGCGCCACTTAACTCCCTGGCCCTCCCACGGCAGGCTGGCAAAGAGCTGGTTAAACGCTGGCTGCAGCTGGTGCCAAGACGCGGCATAACCGCTGCACCTTGTTAGCTTTTCAGGCATAACTGCCCGCCAGCGATTAGCGGTTGTCACCAAAGGAATCCCTACAGCCCGTCCATGCCCGCCAGCTCCATCTCCAGAGGCGCCTGTCCGTCTCCAGGAAGCACAGGGCTGGTGGCGCACGTCCACTTACTTTCAATCTACGCAAGCGCTTACGTCGTCGCCTGGGTGACAAAGAGCCCGGACGCACTCAGGACCTGGTGGCGCCTGTTGATGACAACACTCTGTCCCCGAGAATCACTGCTTGCTGTGCCCTAGTCACTGAGCACACACCAGAGCCGGGGACTTCAGGAACTTAGTCCTCGATGGAACGCCGTCTGATGGTGACCAGGACAGGTTCCACCTGCCGTTGCCTGGTGAGCGTGAGAAGGGACACCTGGTGGACGCAGGAAGCACAGCCACGGGTCAGGGACTCACCAAGGGTTACCGCACAAGACCAGGCCGGTCCCGGGTGCCTTGGGGGCCGCTCTGGATCCACGTTCAGGCTTCAGGGGCGCACTACTGCTGGGCAGTGACCCGGGGTCTGCCGACATCCTCCCGAAGGGGCAGCCAGCGTGCATCGGCGTGGGCTGCCATCCACCCGTGTTTCTCGGCACAGTCCCTTCACAATGCAGCGAGGACGGGGAACATTTCCCCTCGGCTCCGCTCTGGCCTAAGCAGGAAACGGGCTCCAGTCGCTGACCTTTGCCCCGACCCGCCCCCTTACTGCACCTGCACGCTCGCATCCGTGGTGCCCGCTCTCGAACGACGCTACTTCGCGGCTTGCCAGAGCTCCCTACCGTGCTGTTACCCGGGGAACCAATCCCCCACTCGAGAACCGCGCCGCCCCTCTCTCACCGCCTTCCCCTTTCCCCGTGGCTGCCGCCCCCCACCGTCTTTCTGGTATTTCCAGCCGTTGGTCGGGTGGCAGAGGCACTTGCGCTCCAACGGCGGGTCATTACAGTGCACACGTGTGGCAACAAGGCCTGCGTGGCTGTCAGCACTCGCTGGCACCTCGCGTAGGACGAAAGTAGGTACCGCTCGCCGTGCCTCCAGCAGCCCCTACCGCGTCCCGAGCTGTCCGCCTCCCACCGGGCTCGAGCCCTGCGGGCACAGGGATCCTCAGATACTTACCCACCAGGACGTCCTGCGTCCGGCCAGCGCTTACACGACGCCCGCTCTGTGCGGGGGCTCCGCGGCGGAGCCAGCATGGCGAGCGGGCAGGTGAAGACGGAGAACACGCGTCCACACGGGCTCAGGGAACAGCAATGCGCACAGCGGGGCTGCCGCCCCCTGCCCTCCTCGGCACTGGGCGCCGGCGGGCTCTTCCTCCCGCTCACTCTCCTCCCTCCCAGGTCAGTGCTCCAGCCCGCTCCTGGAGGAGTGCAGGCGGGGCCTGCACGCTGTCCTCGGGGCGGTGGACGCATCTCCCCCGGCCACACCACACGCCGCGCCCCACCCTCCCGCCTGCCACACGAACGGTCTCCCTCTCGGGGCTCGGTCCCCACACGCGCGAGAACGGAGCCTCAGGGGAGGAAGGCCTACGGGCCGACCTGCAGGGGTCGTGTGCCTAGAGATCTATGCCGTGGGGGCGGCAGACACAGCCAAACCACGAAGGCTTCCCCTACCCACTGCCAGCCCGGATGGCAGGTGCGCGGGACGCTCACGCCCCGGTGACAGCGTCGGGAACGCGGCCGACCTCTGTCCCGCCCGGTGGCTCCGGACCCCCCACTGGGTCTAGAGGCCCGACACGCTACTACGGTGCGGGGGCGCACACGGGGGGCACGCGTGAGGGGGCCTTCCGTCCGCGCGCGCAGGAGGCCGCAGGGCAGACGACCGCACAGGGGCGAGACCCAGCTGCCCCAGGCTGTCACCGGCCGGGTCCGGGAACCCACCGCCGTGGAGCTGCAGCGCGCGGAGCAGGCCGCCACAGCCGAAAGCACGGACGCACGCACGCACGCACGCACGCACGCACACGCGCCGTCCGAAGCATGGCCGCTCAGGACCACGTGTCTGTCAGCGGGTCTCGGGCGCCCAGCTCGCGAGGTCCGAGGCGCCTGCGTGGGGCGTCTCCACCGCCACAGGCAGGGGTGCTCAGGGGCGAACGGCGGGGCGCGGGGGCCGCTGCCCCGCGGGCGCTTCGCGGCGCACATTTGAGGTCTACTGGTTTTGGTGTGTCTACAGCTGAGTTCTTGAGAACCATCAGGCTGAAGGTCCGTGCGCCTGCCCTGCCCTTGCGACACAAACCTGAAAGAATTCTCAGATCTTGGGCAAAAGACAAGAGCTTCTGGTCGTCAGATGAACAAAGACAAGTTGGGTTGGAAGAGTCAGCTGGTCCTACTTCCTGACATGCAGAGGTCCCCTGTCATACAGCTGACAAAAGTATTTGCACACAGGACTCAGGCTTACTCTTTGTCCCCCAAATCTAGCAAGAATCTGTACACTTCCAGCAAATGTGAACAAATATATTTAGATATATTTAAAAGAATTAAAAAAAAACATTTCACAAAACATGTTGCCATAGGAATTTTTTAAGCAATAAATGCCCACATCAAAATTTAAACATTGTTCAAAGTATGATTATCTGTACTAATAAGTAATGCAACAAATTATGTAAACAGAGTCAGATACATTTCCCATTTCCCTGCAGGAGTCACTTCCTTCCTGGGATTGAACCTGTCCCAGACAGTTTTCCAGGGGACCAATTAAGAAACTGCTATTTTCAGAGCAACAAAAATAAAAGCTTTTATTTGTTCATTTGAATATAAAACAGGCGTTATCACAGATGTACAAAGCTTACTGGTGGTTTAACATACGAGAAGGTTGCCGTCCTTTGCACATAAAAATTTTGTTTGAAACCGTGATTGGTTGAGTACATGAATTTCTCTAACCAGTCACCACACTCTATGAAATAACGCTGCTAACATTCAACTGATAAAAGGGACAGTTTCCCTTGGGTAAAGTGTCAAGCAGGATTAAATATATATAATAAACAAGCACCATGAGGAAGCCGCCCTGTTGGGTTAGGTCTGTGTTTCAATGTTCATTGTGTACCCTTCTTTGTGCAAGTTGATTACACGGTTTTGTCTGACTTCAAAAGCACAAGGTCACAAGACAAACATTGTTACATTCTCATGAATGATTTATCTACAGCACAATTTCTAATACAGAACGATCCTTCTTTATTGCTGAAACGGGTTTCCTTTCCTTTTTCTTGCACAAATGACCTTTGATCCCAGCCCCCAACCCTTTGACCTCAACTCTAACATGAGAGATGATAGGACGTCACTAACCATGTTCACAACCGCACCGCCTTGCATGTGAAGGTCCTACTGGAAGTGACACCTGGTTTGTTTGCTTCCGACATCAGCTAGACCTCACAAGTTCTCCTGCAACTGTGTTTCCTAATCAGTACATGATCTGAAGCCTTAAACCATCCTTCCCCTTAAACAAGGTTGGTATGTGTAAGAAAATGTCTTTTTTCTGTGTGTGGTGGGGATTCCCCCCGCCCCTCGTAGGAAGCAGAAGACTGTAGGAATGTGTATCTGAAGCGTGTAGAAATATTCACACAGCAATGAAGTCAAATAATATTTTAAAAATCAACTAATTTGTGGAGATGGAAGGATGCACCCCACATGCAGACAAAGTTTTAAAAATGCCACTTAAAATTTTAAGAAAACAAGTAGCCTTGGATCTCGGAAGTCAAACAAAACTCTCTTTTAGCAAAGGGCTTACTGCTGGCGCATATAGCAAAGGCAGGTGAAGACATCGCCTACAATGTAACGAAAAGAGAATCTAAAGTTTGCCCAGCAACAATCTTGGTCATGCATTTCTAGCAACGAGAGCCACTGCGGGGTCATATTGGGGCAGTTACGAGATAAATCACGCTTGGACAGCTGATACCTCTTCTTGGCTGGACACAGATGGGCCAATTCAATCAAGGAGTGTACAGGTGAGACATGAAAATTGGAAGGCGTGTGAGGCAGCAGCAGCAGCAGCAGCAGCAGCAGCAGCAGCAGCAGCAGCAGCAGCAGCAGCAGCAGCAGCAGCAGCAGCAGCAAGAGACGGAAATCAGAAACGTGTTATCCACAGGTGGCGAGATGAAGGCAGCTGTGAGGCTTTCTTGCTCCAGCCAGTGGCTCTGTTAGGAGTCCGGGGGCAGCTCATGCGAGTTCCCTGTGGGTTTTGCTCACGCCGGGGCAGGGAACCCCAGAGAGCTGGCCGAGGAGACGATCTCCTAGGTGAGTCTTTTCCCTTAAAGCTGTTCCGGACACTCTGTCCACTCCATACAGTGGCCATCTGAGGGGAATCAACACAACCCAGTGCAAATGACCACAGAATATCGTTCCTTTTCATACCAAGGACCAAAAGGGGTGACACTAACAAAAATGATGAAGAACGTTGTGCAGCGAATTCTTGCAGCTAAGAGAACAGTGCCACACACACCTGCCTTCCCTAATGCCCGCTCCGCGTACTAAGCACATGCTGGCACACCGTTCGCTGTTGCCCCCACAGCAAAGGAAAGATAGTGCACATTTAGCCTCAAATTCCTTCCCCATCTCTGAGATGGCAATAACTTCACTTGCTGGTCTCTGGTTCTAGAAGAAACATTTAGACCGGGCTACCGGCGATCTGTGATTGCTCACATCAGCAAAGTGGGTGTGAGAGAATCTCTCTTTATCTACAGTACAGTGGAGGGGACACCATGCAAGTGACAGGTTCTGCATTTTAAACTTTAAAATCTCCTTTGTTCATTAGTGAATTTATATTTCATATATATATATTTGTTGTGATACTATCCACGCAAGATAATACAACACTTTTTTATATTAGCAAACATTACAAGACTTTAATGTTCTTGAATGTTTTTTCTCTTTTATACTTCTAAAGAGATCAAAATAAATTAAACGTTTTGTACATAATTACATATGAAGAAGTTAACTTATTTTATCTTTTTAGTTTAGTACAAAGTTATCTGCAAGATAGTTGCCGAAATACACCTTATGTATAATTCCTTCTCACTCTATGCTAACTTCCAAGGCTGTATGCTAGCCTTTGTTTCTTCAGTACATTTCCGACAAAGAAAGCTGCTAAAATCTAATTGGAAGGTGCTATTTGGAAGGTTTCCTCGTACCTCAACAAACTTTCCTAAAAGGATAAGATCTAGCAATGGCTTAAATCAGTAACAAGGTCCATGTCATTAAGATTTCATGACACATTAAACAGAGAAAACAATTCTTTGTCACACTACATAAATTGTTTAAAAGAACCCATCTTGAGGGCAGAATATTTTTTAATTGCTATTTTGGCTTAACAAAATACCACATTTACGAAGAAAGCACTTATCCAATAATTAAAAAAAAAAAAAAAAGAAAAGAAAGTTTTTGAAATGGGTTTTCCAACAAACTGAAGGCAGTAATCCAAAGTCCTTCTGAGCAAACTTCAGTGGTAAATTCACATTTCACATTTCACCCCCATGCCAACCAGGACTGCTGTGGAGTCTCGCTGAGGCGTGACCAAAGGCTCCATCCCAGTGAATGTCGCCCTCGTGTCTGCAAACTTCAGTGACACTGAGAAAAACGTTTCCTTCCCTGGAAAGGTCCATGGGAGCCAGAGACGAGACTACATGTTGTAGGCCACATAGATGGGGTCCAGCTGGTCAGCCAAAAACCCATCACGCAGGTGCATGCGCTGCTTCTCTCCCCGGGAGTTGATGGGGATCACACCGATGTCCACCACAACCACCACCCCCACCACCAGGTAGTGCTCCTCCAGGACCACATTGGTCACCAAGGGGACCAGGTCCAAGGCTTCTTGCTCTGACCCATCAAGCTCAACCACCACCACCAGCAAATTTGTCCAGGTGAACACAGCGCTGCAAGAGAGAGAAAATCATCACTATACAGCGAGGTTTTTATTGAACAACTAGGCTTTCTTGTCAACAAGTCCCATCCATCTGGCTCTCTTTGGATGTGCCTGTGCGCTGACCATCTCTCCGAGCCCACGGCCGTCAGCTCATTAAGTGCCGCACACAAGCCTGTCGCTGGCGTTTTCTAACGGCGGCACTCATGGTGGCTGCTGCGCGTGCACGTGATCTCTGTGCTAGGCATCACCCTGACAGCGGCCCTGCCCTCTGCCCTCAGCCGCTGCCGAGGGACACGCCGCGGTCGGGTAGCACGGGAGCCCCACCACCTGTGCCCCTAAGGTGAAACCTGTGTCCCCGCCTTGGGCCTGGGGCTGGTATGCAATGAGGCCAGGGGTAAGTCAGCAGAGGCTGGAGAACAGCTGGGGCTTTGGGGCTGGTCCTGCCCTGCCTGTGCCACAGTGGGAGGGGGGCACTGAGGGAGCACGAGCAGCATGGAGAAGAACCGCCAGCTTTGTGTGCAGCTGACCACGGGTCCCGTCACGCTGGGGCCAGCTAACCCAGGGGGCAACTGCACACACGGGGGCACAGTAACTGTTTCTAGTACTGAGTCTGGGATGAGTCGAACGCAGCAAGAGGTGACCTGTATGGGGAACAATTCCTTAAGAACATCAGAGATGGACCCAGAAGTATTCTATTTGGGATCTTCCAGTGGAAGGTCACCCGGAGTATTTGGTCCGGCCAGTCTGTGGAAGCCTAAGCTTGGTGCTGCTTTCCGCTGCCAGCCACCTGAGCTTTCACGGTTGGTCGTTAGAAAGCGGTAGTAAGAGGGCGTTAGTGGCCACTGCTCCTGGTGCACACGCTCCACTGGCCGCGGAGGTCGGAAGGGTCCCAGGGCGAAGGGGCTGTGTGCAGGAGGAGGCCAGGCTCCAGGGGCCTGCAGGGGGCTGCTGGTATCTGCTCCTCCAGCCAGATGCACAGAGGTTCTATGGGGCAGCAAGTGTTGGGGAGACTCACTGTGTTTTCTAATAGCTTCAGAACACATTTATTCAGAAAAAAAAACTCCACACATCTTGTTTAGAACGACCAGTAAATACATTAATGTGGAAGGAAAGAGCAGGGAATGTGTTCGACAAATTACTGCTCCTGGGTTTGGCCTGGTGATAAGCGCGTGTACCCAAGGAAACAGTCCTGCCGAGGTGTGTTCCCAAGATGTGCTGGTGGGACTCTTTGTGACTCTAAAATATTGCTCTGCATGGCCCGAGTGAGCCCATCCTGAGTTTGTGATATCACAGGTTAGATACACATAGTAGCCACTTTGGGCATAATTTATTTATAGCATTTGACACTGAGGACACAGCATTAGGAACCAGGCTGGATTTCTGTATTGGATGGGGGAGGGCTTTTCTAGGAAGCTGTGGGTGGGCCAACATCTCTCTCCTCCCAACAGAGCTTTCCTAGGCCCAGAGATGTCAACCTCTGGAGACGACGGATGAGAAGGGAACGATGTGGCTAGCGGGACTGTGCCGCTGTGCACAGTCACATCGAGTGACACAGGTGTCAGCCTTGGTCCGAGATACCTGACAGGGTGCGCTGGCGGAGCAGCACAGGCCCGGTGAGGGAAGGAAGAAGGAGCAAGAACGACATAGTAGGCTGCACTGGGCGGTTGCCGGCGGACAAAGCCCAGCACAATCAAGCCGCTGTCTTTCCGGTGCGCACGTGAACAGAGCGGAGCATGGGGCCTGACACGCCTCGGGTGAGGCCACACAGCAGGTGGCAACAGCAGTGCTTAGAACAAAACCCTGAACCCTGGAACAGAAACCCACAAGGGGCAGCAAGGAGCACCTGCCACAGACCTGCGAGGGGCAGACAGCCCTTTGCAACTACACAGAAAACGCTAGAGGGAGGCGGTGCAAACCAGTCTGAAGTATTTTCTCACAGACACAGAGCTGGAAGGCTGTAACCGGGGTGCGGCCCGGTGCCATTTCTGGGCCGGGGTCTCTCTAGGGCTTCCGTCTCCTGTCTACACGCAAGCGGACAGGCAGCCTCCGCAGATTCGGGGAGAGCAGGCCCGCGTCCAAGTCTGAAGCACAGGACCGTGCAGGGAGTGATGGTTCTCCCATCTCTTCCATCCCGCCAAGCTTTCTGTGTTCCCGTTCAGTAAGCGCCAACAGATAACCAGCCTGCAATCCACTCACATGACGCAATGAACCATCTCAGGCCAATCTACCCACGAGGAAAAACCGCTCACGAGACAGTTCGGAACGTGCCTCCCTTTGGGTTCGAGAGCAGCTTCGTCAGGCCTCTGCTGGCTCCGGGACCCACCAAACGCACAAACCTACAGCTACGGGTGCTGAGCCACTTTTCACTCTTAAACACCACGTGAAGGCGCTCCGTGAGCTTGAGGAAGGGCTCCACGCTGCGGCCTCCAGGCCAGCCCCAGGCACCGTGGGCCACCGTCAACACCGCCAACCAAATGGACCAGGGAGGGAGGGAGCCCAGCTCCAGGAGGACAGGCCCCGGGGCCCCCGGCCTGCTGGAGGGCATCTGGTGTAACTGCCTCCCGTCTGAGCCTTACGGCCTGTGAAGGACCCTCACTCTGAAGTGCCTGCTCGTGCGCCTGTGTGCAGTCCGTTTTCCCCATGTGACCCTCTCGCAGACTCAACACAAGTAAGTGACAATTTCCGGGACTCGCCCTCCAGGCGCATCGTTCTCAGGCAAACACGTAATCTGTGGACTCTACGCCAAGAGTGCCCTTTGGCGGCTAAGTTATCAGCCCCGAAGGTAAAGGTCTACAATCCAAAGCCGAGGCTCTCCTGCACAGGCCCCCCGTCCATTCCCAATGCCACACAGTCTCTGTCCCGTGCCACTGTGCACACGCCCACCCACTACTCACCATTCTGTGACGCTTTTATGGGCTCTGATGACTGAGGTCTCGATGTCTATCGGGTGATACCTCATCCCCCGCAGCTCCATTGCCTCATCCAGAGCCCCCACCACATACAGGGCATCGTGGCGCTCTGTGTAGGGAACGGAAAACGTGTGTGAACTTCGCCACAACGGTGCTCGAGCTGCTTAAAAACAAAGTCTAAAACTACTCCTGACTGCGAGATGCAAAGGAGTGGGGCCACTGAGCGAGGGTAGCAAGCTCCTTTCTACCAGGGTCGCTGTGTTCCCAGGGAAATGCCCGGGCCAGCACTGCAGTCTCCTGGGAGGGCTGCTCTCACACCTGTAACGTCGCTCCGCACCTCAACACCACGGAGTAGAGTGCGTTCTCGGACCAGCTTCTGTGCACCTGCAGTAGGCCAGCCCACGTTCCTTGCAGCCCTCAGCCCCAGTGGGGCCGGCAGACATGCCCCAACCCTCAGGGTGCTCTCCCAAAGCCCTAGGGTCAGGGTGCAGCAGCAGAGCCAAAATTAAACCTGGTTCCCTCTGATGTCATCACATGAGGTCTAAACTCATTCTACCTCTCAGTAGGAAAAAAAGCAGAGTTTCTGATAATGCTCATAAACAAAGATTTCCTTAGCTCATGTAACCGTGAAACGTCTTCTCACTCATGCAAGCCTCGGACAGTGGCAACATGCGGTCAGTCCGTCTTTCCTTAAAAGTAAGGAGACACCCTCAACCTTTAGGGTGGTAAGTATATCCGAGAGTATTTGAAAGAAGCGATCGACATACAGAATACCAGAAAAGAAGTCTTTTCCAGTTTTAAGTCAGATGAGATGAGGACCTTTATTTGCTGGCCTCTAACTATTAATACAGCAGGGACTCCAGCCTTTGGGGGGGTGGTCACAGAGCTGAGGACAACAGCGCTGTCCCAGCACCCCCAACCCAAATGCCACAGGGTGGGACCTATCCCATCTCCTGAGGAGGTCCTGGGAATCCCAGATAACACCCTCCAATAAAATAGCCTATGGTTTTCCCAAATTGCAAACATGATACAAACACGATGCCAAAATATGTTTGTGCTTTGCTTTCCCCCTAAATTCATGCCAGTTCAGCCAGGCTCACAGAGCTCCTGCCATGCAGCTGTGTCTGGAAGCCTTCTTGAAAGTCACCTCCTGGGGCTGGGGTCTGACAGGATCTCACCAAGAAATCTCTGCTCCCATCCTTTGAAATAACGGAGTCCTGCCTCTGTTTTGAGTAGAACTGGTAGCTGAGAGCTTAATAGCAAGTAGGACTTTACATTTTCATCTTTCCTAACTTCCCCGCCTGGCACCAGCCGCCCTCAGACGCGGGAGCAGCAGCCTCCATGCGACCACGGCCCGAGCGCCTGGCTACCTCTCCTTCCTGACAGGCCACACTGTCAGGTCCTGCCGCCACCGCCCAGCTGGGGTTGCGGGCGGGCCTCGTTGGGACTGGGCGGCTGCAGGAGGGGCGGGGGTCTGTCCACTGCACTTAGGGGCGCGGTGTCACGGGCAGGGCACACTCTGGCTCCTGTGAGAGCACACAGGACACGACGTGCGGCTTCAGCGTGGACACTCTCACCCCCGCCATCCTCTCTTCCGTACTCAGCTGCTTCCTGGCTGGTTTGCAGCCAGCATGTGCGAGGAGCCCCTGGGGCTGGGGCCCCAAACCCACACAAGTTCTCAGGGCCTGGGGACCTGGCTTCTCGACCCACCTGCCTGGGCTCTTACCTCCGTTTGCGTCTGTGAGCTCCGTCCTCCGCAGGAACCCCAAATAGCCCGTCCTCGCCCAGACCGTCTGCGTGTCTCCGAAACTTAACCTTGAGTTGAAGTGGTCTGACTGGAGGGACTCGTCTCCATAAATGGTGAAGTAGCCACTGGCGTTGTGGGCACTGTGAACCCAGATCTGTTCAGGAAGCAACAGAATTGGGTGAGTTCACCTGGGAACATCTCTGGGGAAGAAACTACGGGCGCAAGGCAGCAGCTGATCAAGGCGCCCTCAAGGCAGGAACAAGGCCACGTGAGTCTCACGCAGGCTTCTGGGGGGAACACAGAGGCGTGAAGCAAAGCACCAAGCTGTCCACCTATGGAGAAGCTCGTCAGAACAGGAAGGGTTTGAAAGGAGGCACATCAAGTGAGCGATGTTGTACTAAGCAGTTTCCTTGCACTTATTCAAATATAATAATGATTGTTTCTAAAAAGCAATTTGGAAAAATGTTGAAAACTTTTATGATTTATTTTTCCCTTTCACGTGGTTTGCACACTTTTGGGAACATATTCCAACACAACAGCAGAAACCAAAACCGACTCAAAGAAGGAAAGGTGTGTGATATCAAGAAACAAAACAGCCCGTGTGTGTGACACTTGGGCAAATGAGAAAGAGCAACATTTTGACTCAAAGTGGTGACCATGTGAGTCATGCAGAGCCATGGAAAAGACTCGAGGTTAAGCCAATCAAGTCCCTGAAACACGCATAAAACTGCGTGCAATTCTGTCTCTGCAGGGAAAAGAACCAGAAGACAGGGTCTTCTGGACTACACAGTGTTTAAAGTAAAGACGTTCTGAGCTGGGTTGTTTTCATGATTTTATTACACTGAAAAATGGACGAGTGAGAGACAGTCCACCTTGTCTGCACTGTCCCGTGGCTCTCAGACACTCTGGGCACACCCACAGCCACCCAGTCAGGACCTGCTGAACAAACCCAACCCCAGAGGAAAGACAAAAGCGACACCATCGTATAAGGGCAATGAAACTTGTTCCTTCTTCTCAGACACAAAATTTCCTTGTGAAGACACGTTCCTGTTCAGAAAACCAGAGTGAGGTGGGCTCTGATGCCCGGCGGGAGCCGAGGCCACTGGCTAGACAGCGGCACAGGCTGGCACCCTCTCCAGGCACCCAGGACAGCACACTGTCCTTCCCAGTTTCATTCCTAGGAATTGACTGACTGAAGTTTATTTATTTTGAGAGAGACAGAGAGAGCGGTAGAGGGGCAGAGAGAGAGGAAGAGGGAGAATCCCAAGCAGGCTCCGTGCTGATGTGGGGCTCGAACCCACCAACCGTGAGATCATGACCTGAGTCGAAACCAAGAGTCGGACGCTTGACTGGCTGAGCCCCCAGGGGCCCCGAAACAGACTCGTAAGTACAGAGTATAGACTGTGGTGCCAGAGGGGAGGCAGTGGGCAGGGGCTGAGTGGGGGGAGGGGATCGAGAGGTAAAAACTTCCAGGTGTAAAGTCAACAAATCTCGGGGATCAAAAATGCAGCACAGGGAACGTAGGCAATAGAATCGTCATCATGTTGTGTGGTGACCACACTTGTCCTGGTCAAGAGTCACATCACTGTGCTGTGCACCTGACGCTAACACGACACTGTGTGTATCAACGGTCCTTCAAGTAAACAAAGCCGCTGCACCCCTCTTCCCGGTGCCCCAGCGCAGTGGCGCAAGCACACATCACAGGTGGCTGAAGAAACGACAGTGGTGAGTCCTGACCGCTGCTCACATCCCAAATGCCTTTTCTGGGTGGGCTGCTGCTTAGCCCTTCGTGGGAATCTCTCGATCACGTGTGAAGATCAGAACTGAGGGGATAAAACACTGCACGGGTCTTACTGAGGAATCTCCTTTAAATATGTTCCTAGACAGGAGCCCGTGCGGCTCACCAGGCTTAACACCCGCAGTTACCTAAGCATCCGACGCTTGGTTTCAGCTCAGGTCGTGATCTTGCGGTTTCGTGGGGTCGAGACCCACGTCAGGCTCTGTGCTGTCAGCATGAAGCCTGATTGAGATTCTCTCTCCCTCTCTCTCTGCCCCTCCCCTCACTCACACTCACACTCTCAAATAAATAAGCTTAAAACAAAAGAGTCTGTTGGTTGAGCGGTGGTGTTTTTAATAAGCTGTTAGTGACGGCAGCAGGTCTGTGGGCAGCTGGGGAACCTCTGTGAGGAGGGAAGCTGACCATGTGGGGCAGGTGGCACGGCAGCAAGGACGTGGGCATTAGACCCAGTGCCCGTGAGGGGCTCGGCCTTGCCGAGAACAGGAGGGAAGGTAAGTGCACCGTGCCCCTTTCTGATGTCCCTTCCACTGGCTGAGTGGGGGAGGGGGTGATCTAGGGCAGCAGGAACGGGGGTCAACCAGCGTGGGTTTCCTCCTAAATACGAGCGAATGGGTCAAGGCCACTGTTGACTTTCTGACAGAGGAAATGCCTGTCATTCCCTAAACTGCGACCATTTACTGACACTCCATGGTTCTAGGCTGTGGCCCTGTGCCCTGGGCACGTTCTCCATGGCCGACCTGACGCGCTTCTCAGCACTAAGTCGGCAAGCGGGCGGGAAAGGCAAGAGCTAGGACGTAAGGAAACTCACTCCACGTATGTTCACTATCCTCTGCCCTAAATTCTCTGGAGAGGGCCATTCACACTTGCTCACGGAAATCTGCTTTGCAACCCTGAACTTCGGTGACCCGTTCTAGCGGTAAAGTTTATTTCAGGTTCCTTCCCAGCCAGTGACTTGACTTGAGGCTTAGCGGTGCTTCCAGGTGTTGAGGACGACCCGGCGCGTCCAGCAGGGCGGTCATTCGGTCTCAGAGGCTCCATCTCTGAGCACGCCCCGCAGCTCGCCTCACCCGGGCGGACACCCCGGAACTCACCTCACCCAGGTGGGAGTCGCCCAACGGTCCTTTTGTTTCTGGATTGGCAATTATGATCCGAACCCCCGGGAGGATCTATGTGGCAGAGGAGAACGTTCTGGTCAGTGGACAGACAGGCAGATGCCACACCAATCAACCTTGCTGTGGCCTTTATGCCACATGCCTGTTTTCCTTTCTAAAACTGTCTAGAAAGTGGTATGGACTTAAATCAAAATTACATACCATAACATAATTACTGCGTGACAACCGCATCTTACTGTAATTATTACTACAATGATAGTGCCTGTATTAAAGTGATCTTCACATTAAGAATCTGGGGACACCTGGGTGGCTCAGTTGGTTAAGCATCCACTCTTGGTTTTGGCTCAGTTCATCCCATGGTTCCTGGGATTGAGCCCTGCATCAGGCTCTGCGCAGACAGCGAGAAGCCTGCTTGGGATTCTCTCTCTGCCTCTGTCTCTCTCTGACCCTCTCCCACTTGCTCTCTCTCAATAATAAGTAAACACTTAAAAACATTAAGAATGTGCATAGAAACATGATGATTGATACAACTTAACTCAGCATGATGCATGAAAAATAGGAATTTTCAGACATTTCAATTAACTTTTCAATTGTGTTTAGTATCGTGCCTGGCATCATGGCGCGTGAATGTGGATGAAGGGGGAGGTTTGCAGTCGGTGCTGAAATAAGGAAGTCACTCATGGATCAACGTTTCGGAGATGAGTGTGGACCGAAAAGTGAGGCAGGTGTGGTGGAAGGGAGCAGGGTGGTGGCCCCTGCCGTGCTGTCAGGCGTGTTCTGACTAGAGAGCCTGGACAGCCCTCTCTTTCCTCAATCATGCTTCCAACGTTCTCCTGCCTGTCACTGTCTTTTATCGTAATATTCGTATCAACCATCTCCTTTTTTTACATTTTTTTCCATGTTTATTTATTTTTGAGAGAGAGAGAGGAGACAGAGCACAAGGGGGTGAGGAGCAGAGAGAGAGGGAGAGACAGAATCCGAAACAGGCTCCAGGCTCCGAGCTGTTGGCACGGAGCCCGACGTGGGGTTCGAACTCACGGCCCGCGAGATCATGACCTGAGCCAAAGCCGGACGCTCAAGCAACTGAGCCACCCGGGAGCCCCGACCATCTCCTTCTTAATGGAAGTTTGGCTTAGAAGCGTTTTGAATTTCACCGAAACCACATGCATCTGGAAGCAAAAGCTGATTCTGCAAATTTGGAGTGAAGCCCGTGTGGGCTCAGTTAATCGGACCTTGTAGGGTTGAGCTTCAGTAAGAGCTCTTGGAACGGGTGTCCTGTCCCCTAGTCTGAAGCGTGACACGGTGGCTCTGGTCTCTGTGTCTCGCTCAAGGCTGAGTTAGGGCAGGAAAGCACAGGGTCCTACCATGAGAACCAACTTAGCAGCAAGAATTCTCACTGGCGCTCACACTGACACAGATGATAAAGGATCCAGAACTGACATAAGATGCTTCTGGAATTATGTCAAGTGGAGAAGAGATAGAACAACGGGGGCCAAAAATGAAAAAAGAAATCTTCGCTTTGGTGTAAATATACTTCTCACCCTCAACTTGTAAAAAAAAAAAAAAAGACAAACAAAGAAAACATAACCACTGTGGCAGGAACTACTCCTCCCCCTACCCCACCATAACCCTTCCTTGCCTGCTTTCACAGCAACCGATACCTGGGTTTATAGCAAGGCCCATACACACTCAGAACCAATATAAGGTTTCTAACTTTTCTTTCAGCCAGTGTGACAGTGTGACCGTGTGACCGGACTTTGGGTGGCGGTACTTAAGTGTGCACAAGGCAACTCAGAAAACTTCATCTGCATCTTTCCTTTCCTCCTTTTTCTGTTTCTTCTCCTGCTGGCTGGAATGTGAAAATGATGGCTGGAGCTAGAGCAGCCACTTTTGACCCTGAGGTACTCTTAGGAACAGAATCCATGCAAAGTAGAACAAGACAGAAAGTGCTGGGGCCCCTGGAGGTTTCATTTCTTTTTTGTGAAAGAGAAGAAAAACCTAACTTGTTTAAAATACTGTTGTTTTGAGTTTCTGTACTCATGGCCAAACCTATTGTTAAAAATATTCTAAAAAATACATTTCTTAAAATGTCAAAGCTCATACGCTAAGACTCAGGTTTATGGAGAAATACATCTTTCTTCCTTCAATACTTACTTTTCCTGATTCCATCAGGGGCAAGCTGTGAGGAGAGCCTCTTTCCACTAAACGCACTCTACAAAGAGAAAGAGAAGGTATGACTTGGCCGCGTTCTTGAGCCTGTGGTTCCCTTCCTCCATACTTAGCACCTGCCTGGTCAGTGCTGGTCAGTCTGCTGGGGAGCACTGTCCAATGCAATGCACTGTTTAGATGTCCAAGGAAAAAGTGATCCCAGAGCAGACAGTAGCTGTGCTCCGGCAGGAACACGGAGAGAGACACAGGAGGGGCCACAGAGAACAGAGGCCAAGTCCCGTTCGCCAATCATGCATGACCACCAGGAAAATGATTCTGCCTGGACAGGAACCAGGACTCAACTCAGCACTTGCAGAAAAGGAAAGGCACACGGGTTAGACTGGAGTGCGAATGAGCTCCGGCCACGGGGACAGTGGCCCAGGTCCGCAGAGCACAGAATCGACCTTCTGAACCAGGTGCATCTGACCCCCACGAGGACTGGCCAATTTAGACGGCAAAACCTTCTAGAAAAGAAACTCTTTTCCACTAAAAAATACTTAATGGTGGCTTAATCTTAAGAACCGTGGAGGACACTGGTGCTGGTCACAACCACAGCTGGCTGAACCCCCGCGGTGTTCTTTCTGCCACGGTACAAGACTGGGATGCTGTTCCTTCGCCTAGGGGGCACTGTTTGTTCACAGAGTGCCGTGCTCGACACTAGGGATACTCGGGGCACAGCAGTGAGGGGTGCTGGAGGCTGTGTCTCTGTGTCCATGGAGGAGGGATGCTCACCACCCCTGAGTCACCCTCTGTGTGGTCACAGCCATCCTCCTGCTGACTGGCAGGTGCTCTGGAGACGGGAGGGGACGGGGAGAGGGGCAGGAGGCCTCAGAGGGGACCCCTGGTCACAGTGTGGGGGCGCACGAGGCTCCCTCACAGCCGGCCTTTGCGGCACCTGCAAGTGGGATGCCACGGGGGCGGGAGGGTGGTCAGGGGCGGGGCCGGGAGGGAGAGCACCTGACCGGTGGCGGCAGCGACGTGATGATGTGCAAGAGCTCACCATCCCCAGTTCGGGTTGGACGACAGCCACTAAGATCTCTGGTGCTGGTCTTGGGAAAGGCTTTGATGCTGACGACAGCAAAGGAGGGCTATCCCAGGAAAGCAGCCCAGATCTTACACACCGCTGCAACGGTTCCAGAACATGCCAACAGGCTTAATGACATGAAGCATCCACGATAAATTACCCGATGCAGCGACAGAACTGTAAGCGACAAATGCTCTCAGGACCCAGGCGGCATTGTGCTCACAGAGGCCGGGTCAGGAGGCTGGGACCGCTACCCTCAACTAAAGCCAAGCTCGTCTGAATGGTCAGGTGACGTGAACACGCCTGTGTCCAGTGGCTGGCCGCACAACTGTGGCTTCTGGATGTCAGCAACGAGCTACAGACGGAGAAAGCTGCAGGGACAGGAGGCTGACCTGGGTGGGAAATTGTGAGTCGTGTGGCTGGGGAAAGACAGGATGAAGGAGCAGGGGCCCAGAGGGGGTGGGCTTGGCATGAGGTCCCAGCACCACACAGCCCGGTCTCCGCGCAAGCAGGGCTGCTGCTCTCTGGCTGGGGGTGGGCGGCGGGCCCGCGATGCGGCCGGGCTTCCCTACAGCCCAGCGGGTCAGGCTGGGCAGCAAAACTCCTAGCCAAAAGTTAGGGCTGTTTTGGACACACTCCCACTCTGCCAGCTGTCCACGCAAAGCCAGCACAACCTTAGGATGCGGAAAACCCCTGTCAGGCATTTTGGATGTATCCAGCAGCTGTGACTGCTGCATTAGGAGGGTGAGGACCCCGGACAGGGCACCTAGAGTCACCAATTGAGCCAGACGCTTGAAACAAGGGAACAAGAGCAATGTCCCCGGACCGTGCAATTTGTGCCCAGGATGTCCACGGCTCTTCCTTCTCTCCCTCCGTGCAGGCTTCTACCTCGGCCTGTGCCTGGACAATCTAGGGCGAGATGACACGGGCGAGGGTCTCCTCCAGCCAGTGGGGCTCCTGGCCACGTGCACGCTGGCTGGCCTCTGCCTTGCCAGACGGTGGCCTCCTCGGCCCTCTTCCTGCTTGAAGAGTTTACGCGTGTCCTGTCCTTCCCTGTACGGCCCTCAGCCTCTGAGAAAGCAGGCGTTTCATCTCAAATGTGGAAGAGAGGAGGATCTACCACGAGGAGTTTCTTCTCTGGCCTTTGTTAGAGCTTCCCAGGAACGCAGGAATGGGGTGCTGGAATCACTCAGGGTTGCTCTGATGTGAAAAACTTACAGATCCTACTGGCAAATGCCACAGAGGATGGTCCTACATCCACATGAAAAATATCCAGAGAGTAAAATGAAAAATAAAACAGCCTTACGGAAAAAGGCAAGCTGTGTCCTCAAAGAGCCGGAATGCACATCTGCAGCACACGGAAGGAGGAATCTTCCCGCTTGTAAGGGAGATGCTGATACCGAGCCCTGGACGGGCTGCAGGGCGACAGCGGGCACCCGGGCGAAGCCCTGCTCGGCCTGACCTTCCCAGGGTGGGAGGGTGCTGCTCACAGGTCAGGTGAGCTCCGTACATCCTGTGCACCTACCAGGGGTCCGTGAGATGCCCTGGGTGCTGTGCCGCCATCAGCACCGCTCTCTGGAAGCAGCCTGGATGGTCACAGCCAGACTGCAGCTCGCGTGGGAGGCTGCAAAGGCGGGCGCCCTGCCCGAGAGTGGGCTTGGCTCTGTCCCACAGTGAAGTGGGATGGTAAACGGAACCCTGTCTCCCGGGAGGTTACAGAGAGACCGAGCCTATGATCAGATCATTCTCCGGGGGACTCGCGTGGATGTGGCAGAATCTGTCTGACACAATTCAGGACCTGATTAAACCTGTCAGCCCTGGGACCAGGATTTTCCGCCCCTTCCCTTGCTGCCCCCCGTCCACTGCTGCTGGCCGTCAGCGCACCTGCTTCCCCACCCCCCTCCAGCCCGCTGTGCGGCGTCAGGAAGGGCCTGCCTCTGACGCTTCCAAACTCAAGCACCAGCCCTGGACTTCCGAAAACATGTTTTTCCCCCGAGGCTGTTAATACGGACTTGAAGTTTAGGCTTTCGCTAGAAAAGAAGAAACGGCAAGGCAGAAAGTTCACGTGGGGAGACCGGTCACTCCCTACACAATCCCTCCCTTGTGCGCTGTCCTTACTCCCATCTGAACCTCACCCTGCACAGCTGCAGCCACCAGAGTGACGTCAAGGAGCTACAGACACAGGGTGCTGAAGCAGGAGGTCCGTCTGCAAAGGGCTCCTTCCTCTGGCCTTGTGGAAAAGGCTGGGGGGAGGGGCTGCTGCAACCTCACCACCCCCCAGCACACTGCCCCCTCCTCTCCCTGACACAGGGTGCAAACCACGACTGTCACCCAGGGGAGGTGAGCACCTCCACCTGCACAGCTACCGTCACCCTCTGGCAGGGTGCCCATCACACCACCGGCTCAGGAGACGGGAAACAATCGAGAAATCACACTATCTGTCCCTGTAAGAATGACGGCAGCTGCCACCGCTGCTGCCAGAAATGTCACTTCGGGAACACGGACGAGCCCAGTGCAGATGTGTCCTGAGCGGGGACAGACAGAGGCCGAGGGTGGGTACCTGTCCCTGCCAGCTGTGCCGCTGCCCGGCCCCGGCCACCCGGGGAGGTCTCCGTGACCTGGAGGGTGTGCAGCATCCACACCTCCCATCACCACGACCCGCTCTGTCACAGCAGCCAGAGGAGGAAACGGGACCCCGGGTCTGCCCCTGCACCTAGCACGCCACAGACGCACAGCTGCAAACTGGGGGCCTTCCAGGCCCACGTCTACACGGCAGCGTCTTCCAAGGCAGCCTGAAGCATCTGAAGGACGGACTATAAGGCCGCTGGCACAAGTTTTTCAGAATCCCAGGAGAGGGAGGGGAAGTTCCAAAACACGGGATGTCATGCATGTTCCGAACCCTGGCTTCAGTGACCCGAGGTGCTAGGGTCGGATTTTGTCCCCAGCTTCCCGGCAGCTGGGGCAAAGGGAGGAAAAATGAGACAAGTCTCACGGTCGGTCGAAGTCTGGATTCTAACAGCGCTGTAGGTGAAGCCCTACCAGAGAGGACCGCTAGGGGCACGAGGAAACCCCAGACAGAAGGGGCATCACGGTCATGTCCCCACAGGAGCGAGGCAACAGAACACTCCCCAAGCACTGCTGCCCCTAACGGAAGCTCTGCCCCGGAACCCGCGCTCAGAGCTCTAGGTCACACATAGCCCACGGCACTGCCACCAAGCCAGCAGTGGCAGAAGTGACGTGGAAGCCCAAAACCGCGTAAAGCCACCCAAAATGAGTGACACCAGGCACAACACAAGACGTGCTTATCTAACACAGCCACGGGACAAAGCAGTACCGAGCGTCCCGGGTGCCCCTTCTACAATCACGGGTCTAACACGCTCCTGCCCCCAAGGTCCCCTGCCACCGCTGGGCCCAGACATTGCTCAGTGCAGTTCCTCGTCTCTCCCTCAGGCTGACGGGAGCCCAGACTCCTCCTCTTCTGTTGGGTCTGTCAGCGGACACCCCAGCCGGAGGTGCGGGCCAAGACCCCGTGTCCGCTCATAAGGCTTTGATGGCAAAGTCATCTGAGGTAATTACTATGTTTCGACAGCAGCGTTTGATGCACAGGAAACCTGAAGGAACAGCTCAGGCTCTCTCTCTGGGTCCCCAGCAACGACCGCGGTCCTGGACACACAAACGCGCTGCGGTTCGGGAGCCACACCAGCCCACGTTTCCTCAGCTTCCGGCTGACGACTGTCTTCTGGACCCCACAGGACAGCTGGTTCCCACGTCTCCTTAGCTCGTCCCAGCTGCTGCAGTTTCTCAGAACATCCTCGTTTTCCACGACCTTGGTAGTTGTGGGGGCAGGGGCAAGGTGCTGTGCAGAGCATCTGGCATTTCTCACGGGGTTACACCGCGGTTGTGAGCTGGGGGAGGAAGCGCTCTCATCACGGGACACCCCCACCCGTGCCGACCCTGACCTCCCACGAGGCTGCCAGGTGCCTCACCGAGCGCCACTCCCCACCCTCCCCACCGTCTAGGGGAAGATGTTGCTCTGCGTGCCCACACGGGCCTCGAGGGGGCTCACGACTCCCACTACCACTGGCCAAGCTCACACCCCAGGAACAGGGACTTAAGACAGGCTGTCCTTCTAACACAGGAAGTGGAAGAAGCTCAGGGCTGCGGGCTGGTAATGTGCCCCCAGGGAGACACAGAGATGTCTGCATGGAGCTGGGCGCTGAGAGGCACCGGGCAATGTGGGAGTCCCTCCGGCTGTTCTGGAGTTTGCTTCTACGCCCCACGGGACACCTCTGGCCCCTTTCTACATCGATCCGCGTCTGCCAGAAGTGGTTCCGGTTCTGCTCCCTCCCACAGTAAGGGGTTGGTTAACTTACGTGCACTCTTCCCTTTTTGAGAAAAGAGTGACCTGAGAAATCATTCCTGGACTTCATACGTTAAGAGTTTTGTTTTTAAAACTTTTTCTCTTTGAAAGTTATTTCAAAACGGTGGAAAACTTACAAAAATGAAAACAGTACAAAGAACTGTTTTAATATCCCTTACTCAGATTCACCCATTGCTAGCATTTTACTCATTTGCTTAACCATTTGTGTGCCCTCTGCTCTGCTCACTCGCGCGCGCGCTCTCTCTCTCTCTCTCTCTCTCTCTCTCACTCACACACACATGCACACACGACCCTTTACTGCTAAGTACTTTAGTATGCATTTCCTACAACGATGGATATTCTCATACACAGTCACAGGACAGTTGCCAACTTAGGAACGTTAACATTGATCTGATATTTTCATCTGCGGTCCCCATTCCCATTTTGTCCATTAGCCCAATAATGGCCATTACAGCACTTCCTGCGCCCCCACCCCCTCCCCAAGTATAGGACCTGCTCAGCACCACATTTTGCATTTGGTTGTAATGTCTGTTTAACCTCCATCAACGAGGAACATTTCCAAGCCCTTTCTGTCTTTATGAAATTGACATTTATAAAGAACACAGCCCCTGCCTCTTAAAAATGTCATTTAAAACCTTTTAACTCAAGATGGAACAAATACCTAAATGCACGAGGTAAAAGTATAAAAATGTTACAATAAAACAGAGAGAGTAAAAGTTTTACAACATCGGGTTTGATAAAAAAAAAAAAAAAGAAAAATCCCACGACACCAAGAGCACAGGCAGCGAAAGATGGATAAATTGGGCCACATCAAAATGAAAAGCTCTGTGACTGATAAAGTCAGCAGAATGAAAGGCGACTCAAGGAATGCACAAAACATGTGCAAGTCATTTATCTGATAAGGGACTAATATCCCGAGTATAAAGAAGTCCTACCACTCAAAAGTAAAATAATTTAATCAAGTTAGGCAAAGGACTGGAACAGACATTTCTTCAAAGGAGACACGTGAATGGCCAATACGCACGAGAAGATGCTCAACATCACTGGTCATCAGGGAAACGCAAATCACAACTACAACGAGATACACTTCACACCCACTAGGGTGGCTACTACACCAAAAAAATAACATTAACTGGCATCGGCGAGGATGCAGATACTGCTGGGTGGGAATGTAAAACGGTGCAGCCACTGTGGAAAACGGCCTGGTGGTTCCCTGAAAAGGTAGAAACAGGACTACCAATGACCCAGCAGTTCCACTTCTGAGTATATACTTAAAACGTTTGCAAGGAGAGTCTAGGAGAGAGAACTGCACACCCATGTTTACGGCAGCTTTGCTCACAATAGCAGACAGGTGGAAACCACCCAAGTGCCCACCAGTGGATGACGGATCAGCAAAATACGGTCCATCCCTACAATGGAACGCTATTCACCCTTAAGAAAGAAGGAACTCTGACGCATGCTACGACATGGATGGGCCTTGAGGACATGCTGGGGAATGTGGTCAAAAAGATGTGACCACTCGTTGACGTGTGAGCTCGACCCGGGCACTCAGAGGCTTTTCACCCCTCCTCTGTCTTTGGAATGTGGGTTCCACGTGCCTTTCCTGCTCCCAGTGGCTGTTCCAAGGACATGGCCTTGGATGGTGACACGGTGCTGGGAATAGGACTGAACTCAGTTGGGGCCTCTCTATGATCTTTTAAGATCTGGCGGGCAGATGTGGGGATGCATTCGTCTGGCTGTCACCCAAGACAAGCCTCGAGGGGAATTCCCATGCTCCTTATAACTGCCACCTGCCTCACCCCCCTGGAGGGGCATCATCTTCCCTCGGGCCGCACTGGGTTGCACCTGGGAAGCTCCCGGGAGGGTGTACACAACAGACACTATGCTCAGTAGAATAAGCCAGTCGCAGAAGGACAGACACCGTGTGATTCCACATGTGAGGTACGCGGAGTAGTCTATTCACAAAGACAGAAAGTAGAATGGGGGTGCTGGGGCTGGGGGCAGGGGAGTCAGTGCTTCATGGGGACGGAGCTCCGGCTGGGGAAGAAGAGGCAGTTCTGGAGGCGGATGGAGGGGAAAGGTGCACAGCAATGTGGACGTACTTAATGCAGCTGAACTGTGCACCTGAAGGTGGTACGAGGGTAGGTTCTCAGTTAAAATTTAATCATTTGCACATTATTTTGGGGTCTCTAATTCGTCGGGTTCTCAACAGGGCTATGCTTGTCTGTCTGGAGGATCCTGTCTGGAGGTCCATCAGTCCATCTGGCTCCCCCGGGGTCTGTTCTGAGCTTGTCAGTTCTTTGTGCCTTTAAGCAGAATGTTCCAGCACACAAGGACGAAGGCAAGAGCACTCACCAAGTTGCACGCCTGCTTGCAGTTTTCTGTAAAATCGCAGGTAAGCAGGAGGTGTGGGAGGAAGTCACATGTCACTTCAACAAGCTGACCACGAACAAATCCCATCATTTCGTGGCGCCTGTCACACACCCAGCCCTCAGCTCTGGCCCCGTGGCCCCCGCACCAGCCCTGAGCAGTGGCTGGGCCTGCGTCCCAGCAAGCAGCCGGGTTTTCCTCCACAAAAAGACTATCGAAGAATGAGTTTACTGAAGCAAACAGATGCTTCACTTCTAAGGAAAAGTATCTAGGATTCATTCCTTTTAAAATAACTTTCACTTTCTGATGAGACAGTGACTGAGTCTCTAATGAGACTGAGACAGTAACAGGACAGCCACATGTGAAAGAATCAGGTGGTTGCCCTTGGCTTTACATGGACATGTGAAACATATTAAGATCCTGTCATCAAATGGCATCTAAACATTTTGTTATGGTGGTTATTTTGTTAACAGTGAGAGCAGGGTAACTTAGCAGGATATAAAGACACAGGTTGAATGAGCGGGCCAGGAAGAAAGAAAGAGGGTTTTCACAGGCCTGTATTTTTCCACACCTACCAAAACACACTACTGGCCATTTAATTAAATAACACGGCATGTGTGTGTACATTAACACGATGAGGAGGGAAGAGAGGACAAGGAGGTGACGGGGTGCTCACCTAACGTGGGACGGCCGGCATTTCCTTCTGAGCAGTTCGTCTGAGGGAGCAGGTACAGTAAGAACAGAGGCCCCGCCCTTTGCGGGGGTTCTGCCGGACCCTTTCTCCTTCTCGAGGCCTGAGATCATGAGCACGCGTGAGGGGGCCTTACCCTACGCCACAGAACTCCTACCAGCTGGCAGTGACGGACCCCCTGCATGGCATGCCCGGGAGGGGCTCAAGGCACTCTGGCCACGCGGGCTCACAGCTCACGATTAATCGGGAGACTGTGAACAACTTCTGGAAAAGGAAACGGCAGGAGGCGGCTCTCTGCAGTGGGAGATTTCCCCCATGGAACAGGCAGGAAGTGAACTGAGTCCCTCGACTGTCAGAGAAGAAACACAGCGCTGGTAACACGGTGGCTGTGAGAACAGATGTCTGATTTTAGGGCAGGGTGGCCAGATTTAGCATAGAAAAATACAGGACGCTTGGTTAAATGTGAATTTCAGATCAACAATGATTTTTAGAGTACATGTCTATCCATGCATATGTGGGACATCCTTGTCCTAAAAAAATTATTCCTCTTTTCTCTGAAATTCGAATCTAACTGGCTGTCCTGTATTTTATGTGCAACTCCAATTTACAGGATTTGGTGGTGGTCTTCAGGACAAGATTTAATGAAAAAGCCCGTGGAACAAAAACTAGTCATTATGTTACTTATTTTTTATTTGCATTTAATTATTTAAATTTGGTCTTTACTGAAAAAAGACCACAGAACAGTTTCTCAGAAGAACCTAAAATGTTCTGGAAAAGTAAAGAAACATTTAATCAGAACTCCACAGTGTGTTGAATTGCGGAAGGGACTCAAAAATCTGTCCCAATCATTCAGAACTGGGTGGGAAGGGGAGGCCAGAAAGAGGGCTGGAACCGGCATGTTCCTCCGGAACTCCCTCCCTCGTGCTGGGGACGAGGGCCCAGGAGGTTCAGGGACTGGGTCTCAGGTCACACTTCCAGGTGGTGGCAGAACTGTGCCCAGATCTCAGTGCCTCGGTCTGTGGTTCCTCCTTTTCCTCTCAGGATCTCCTGACGGGACAGCAGGTGTCAGAACGGGGTGCAAAGAGCAGAAACAGCACTGGGTTTAAAAGGGGTACAGTCTCTAAGGGATGACGGATGGGGGAAAGTAAACAAAGAAAGCAGTCGAGGGGAAGAGCCTGCCTCCCCCATCTCCTGAAGTTTCCTTAGTGCGAGGCTGGGATGCTGCCCTGCCTCCCACACCTGCCCAGGGCCTCCTCAGATATGGCTTTGGGGCTCTCTGCCTGCACACCCAGCCCAGAAGGAGATTTCGAGAGGCTGTGTGCACTGGGTTGGACTCTGAAGAGAGGAGAAGGAGACAAAAGGGAATAATGTCTTTTTTTTTTTAACGTTTATTTATTTTTGAGACAGAGAGAGACAGAGCATGAATGGGGGAGGGTCTGAGAGAGAGGGAGACACAGAATCCAAAACAGGGACCAGGCTCTGAGCGGTCAGCAGAGAGCCCGACGCAGGGCTCGAACTCACGGACGGCGAGATCGTGACCTGGGCTGAAGTCGGACACTCAACCGACTGAGCTACCCAGGCGCCCCGGGAATAATGTCTTTTTAAGGAAGCCACAAACTCCAGAGAAGATTTTGGCCTTACAGGGTAGATGGAGGCTGGAAATTCACCCTGAAATTACCATGTAAGGGATACTTTGCAAAGCGTGAACTCTTCTTTTTTTGTCCAGTTATCTCCAGAGGTAAAGTCGTCTGATTTTCAAGTATACTCCGTAAGAAGTATTTCAGGAATGCACAAAACCCGCACCACAACTCTGATCAGTTAAATCTTCAATTATGAAGCAGCCACTTAGTTGGCTAAACAATGAATTCAAAGAGCGTGCACCTGCCTGCAGACAGCCAGAAGCAGAAATAAGGGTGGACGATACACACTAGTAGGTGAAAAAGCCAATCTGTAACTACATATACAAGGTCCTATCTATCTATCTATACTCCCGCAAGAACGATACGTTGTTTACATGGATGAAATTATTTGATCATCACAACGCTTCTACGATGTAGGTACCCTTGTTTCTGTGTGACACGCAGAGAACAGAACACAAAGAACACACGTGCTCAGGCTCACCTGCCACAAGGGGTGGCCACGAACCCAGGAGGAACAGGTCCTGCGTCCAATCGAACGGCAGGGAAACTATTGTGTCATCTGCTTCCAGGCAGAACCTCTGGGGTCAGCTCAATCCACAAAGGGTCTGGTCAAGTCAGGTGCCCGGCACACCTCCCAGAGAGCCACAGAGGACCGTGGGACCAGAAATCAGAGATTCAGTAAGAAGTGTAATGTGAGGTTCTGCGAAGAAGCTCACGCCAATCATACCAGGAGCCAATCAAAAGAAGGGTCTCATTCCAGCTGGTCTGTCTTCATCCAGCCCCCTCCTGCCACAGACTGAGTCACAAGCCCTCCTGTGCACTTCTGTTCTGTGCCTACTTCCCACGGGATCCTGACCCTTGGTTAACCACTGACCAGGGATTAATGGACTATCCTTGCTTTCCTGAGACTTAGCACTTCAGGTTGGGAGGAGTAAGGAAGCTAAGAAAGCTAAGAAAGCTTTATGGTAACATTGTATCCATAAGATAAAACTCCTAAAACTATTACTTTAAGTGCTGAAAAAAATTTTTCCCCCGTCCTATCTCAAGTCTGCAAAATCCAAGTGCTTAAGGAAAGATCCAATCAGAGGTGACAGAGACCATGAATTCATCTTGCATGAACATAGTAGAAACAATATTCTAAAAACAGTCATTTTTAAGTAGTCCTAAAGCCATGCCATCATTTCCCTTGTGCACAGTGGAACTAAATTTGTTCCAGAAGTAGGAGCAGGGTTATCCTTGCAACTTGAGGCAAAAACGTTCTCCATGGCGACCTCCCAAACACTGTGGTTCATAGAAAACAATGGGAATTAAAAACAGAGGCAGAGGAGCGCCTGGGGGGCTCAGCTGGTTAAATGTCCGACTTCAGCTCAGGTCATGATCTCACGGTTCATGAGTTCGTGCCCCGCATCAGGCTCTGCGCTGACAGCTCAGAGACTGGAGCCTGCTTTGGATTGTTGTCTCCCTCTCTCTGCCCTTCCCCTGCTTGTGCTCTCTCTCTCTCTCAAAACTAAACATTAAAAAAATCAAAATAAATAAAAAAAATAGACACAGAAAGTCCAGTACAAATCAAATCAATTTGGGAAATCTATTTGATCACAGGTTTCCACAATGTGGCTGTCCTTTGTCACCTGTCTTTCCATGCGTGCATATGAGAATGCAGTCTCTTTCTGGGGACACTGCACTTAACACGCTGACAGGCTAACCCTCTCCAAGTTAATTAGATCATAATTACGTAGGTGCCCTGGGGCTCCCAGTGAGTGTTCTAGAGCAGCAGGAAGAGTAATTAATCCCACAACTGAATCTTCATACAGTGGAAGTCAGGACAAGAGCCCCATTTTTTTTTTTTTTTTTACACTAATGGTGGCAAGACAGAGAGTCAATATTTTCAAAGCTCTGTTTCACCTGCACCCTGCCGGGACCCCCGGTCATCCTGGTGCTGTGGCCCCACGGGTCCCTGGGAAGGCTGGCTTTACCACACCCACTCTGAGCACAGGGACACTGAGGTCACAGGGCCTGCCCAGAGGTGAACCCCGTTCACTCGGACCGCAGAGCCTCTCTGTCGCCATCAGCTGCAGCGTAGGGCACACGTGTTACATGTTGACAAAGGTCAGAAGTGAGGCTAGAGACTGCACGCTGGAGGACAGCTTCTCTAGGGAATATTCAGGGTTGATGGTGTTTGAATTGGACTGGACTTGAAGTCAGGGGTTGGCGTGGAGACCGGAGGCCCCGGGGGCATGGCTCACCGCACAGGACGAGAATCGGCCCAGGAGGCAGGAACCTGACAGGTGAGGGGGAGGTGCCACGGAGGTTTTCTGCTTCAGAGAAGCAGGGCCCGGGCGGAACCCTGACCGGCCCACAGCCTGGCTGGAAGGTCGATTACAGGTCACAGGTCGTGGGAAGTCGGCCCTCGGGAAGAGGCAGCGAAGGACCCCGAGAAAGCGCCGGCAGGGAGGCTCCGGGGACAGGCCTCGCTGCAGGAGTGGCTCCGTCAGGTTCCAGGGCCGCTTGGTTTTGGTGTCCGGAAGTCAAACGCGGAAAGAGGGGCAGGGGAGCTAAGTCCAGCACAAAACTTTTGGGGTCTGAAGACCTCCCTCAGCTCTGGGCCACCTGTGTCTTTGGATGGCAGGGGAGAGAGTCGAGGATGTGAGAAAGTGTCACTGGCGGGCAGGCGGCCAAACCAGAGCGACAAGTGTGCAGCCCTGGGCTTTCCTGGGAGCGGCCTGGGCAGGGCACACGCGGATGCCTCCGGTGCATCCTGACCCCGGCAGCCAGCTGGGCGCCCTGACACGAATCCACGTGACCACGGGCCACGGTGATCAGCAGCACCACCCAGTTCTCTCTGAAACGTGCGACTGCCAGCAGGTTCACGAGGACGTTTCCTTCATTTTCAGATGACCTCGTCAGAGAAAAGCACCTGAGATTACAGGTTAGGACAGAAGTGTCACTTAAGAGGCCGCCGGACTGACTCCAGGGTCGGAGAACCGGAAAGTCTCCACGGAGCGCTTCCTGCATCTGAGGCGCCCCCACCCCCCTCAGCCACGCCCCCACTCCTGATTCCACCTCATGTTGCCTCGTGGCACGTTTCCTCCACGGAAAGATATGCTGAGGACCTCAAAAGGCAAGGTCACGGGCACCGCAGGGAGTGCCTACCGTTCTGCTCTTCTCCAGGAAAGAAAACTCAGCCCCCGAGTCCCACCACCCCTGATGCTCTGGGACCCGTGGACACAAGATGACAGCCTCTGCTCTGATGGCTCCGTGACTGCAGGCCACCCTCCTGGGGGAAAGGGCCGTGGTTTGACCCAGGTGTTTGCTCCCCGTGTGTTTCGAGCTCCAGGCCACACACAAAACGGCGCGTTACTCAAACAGGGATTCTTGGACGAGCCCCCGTCCAAGAAAATATAAGAGGCATAATATCACAATATTATTTCCGGGTTACTTTTCTAGGGGGGAAAATTCAATTTGTCCTAAAGCCCAGAAGTTACTGTGTGAAAATGTGTATGTGCCCCTGGAGCAAGTTATGTGAACGCCTCAAAGCCAAGTTTCTGAACCATGAAGATGCTCCAGATGAGACTTCGTGGCGGGGTAGCCGGCGAGGGGCAGCGGGCACGTGCTAGTCTCTGCCCTCGGCCTCCGGGAGGGGCCTCCGCCAGAGGGCTCTAACCTTGGTGCCCCCTGAACAGAAGGGTCTGAAACGAGGGCCCCAGGCGCCAGGTGGGACGTGGCTGGCTGAACACAGGTGGTGCCTCCCAACATCAGCCCATTGCAATCGCACGTGGGGGGCTGATTGTGCCCAACAGGAGACTTTCGTCTGTGTCCCCAGCCCCCATCTCCTGGATGCCGGCCACCCTACTCCCCGAATTGTGCTCAACAGGCGCAGCCCAACATCCACGGGGCACAAGCCCTGTTGGGAATGCCCATGAGAGTCGGGGTGGTCCTCTCCAGGCTGGCTGGCGCGTGCACGGGCCGGCCCTCAGTCTCCACAAGCCCGCTCCCAACACACCCACACGACGACTCCGTGTTCCTCCAGGAGCACGCCCAGGCCACCAGCTGTGACCATGAACTCCCTTCTTCCCACTGTTGTACAGCACGAGGACACACATTCGCAGGCAAGGGAAGGAGACAGGCGGCCTCTGGCCATCACCACACATCCATCGGCCCCCACTGGTCATTCATGGGTCACACCCGTATGAGGTCTACGCTCACTGGTCCCAGTGCAACAATGACCGGGCATGTCCCTCGTTACCAAAAAGAAACAGTCTATTTGAGGGGGAGTCTGTAGGAAAGACAGCGCATCCTCCTCCTGGCTGGGGAGGAAATTCCCGGGAAGGTCCTCACCTTGCTTCCACGCCCCCCACTGCCCCCTCCCAGTCTGAGGCAAACTTACAAAGGACCCCCTTTCATTTCTGCTCAAGGCTGCTTGGGAAGCTGCACAGAAGGTAACTTCAGTCCTGTTTTAATTTTCCACAGAAACGTCTTCACAAAAAATTACAATTCAAGTAAAGGAACGTGGGCGGAGCACTGGGGACTTGAAAAGGTGTGACTCTGTCCCCAGCCAGAATGGTGAAGGAAGAGCAGCATGTGTGGTCACCCCCCCCCCGCCCCCACCCCCGCTGCAGACCTCAGGGTCCAGGCACAGAGTCGCCTGCCCCTCGGGAACAGAGCACAAGCGGAGGGATGCCGCGGCTCAGGCTGGCCCAGCTCTCCTGCTTGGCCCGGGGCCACCATGCTCAGACAGGACGGACACCGAGCTCCTTCCCCCCTCGACAGCCCTGCACGCGGGGCCATCAAGACACAAACCCGGAAGCGCATCGTACCTGTCGTGCCTCAGAGCTCGCATGTCAACGTACACGGTGGTCGGGTCAGGTCCCGAGGTCCCCTGCAAGCAAGGAGACAGTGCGGTTAGCTCAAGTTTGTGCGGGAGGAACCGGGGCTGTGCTTCCTACCAGTTAGTGAGCATTTCTTTGCTAAAATCTCCACCTAAAAGCACTAAATGCACAATTCCCTCCAAGATGCCTGCTAACTTCCAGTCTGATAACCTCAGTTCTGAAAGGAACATTTTACTAGGATTATGCTGGACTTTCACACAGCTGAACTATCATTCACATTTACAAAAATAAGAAGGAAAAGACACGTGCCACACGTCTTGCCCAACGGAAAAGGGCTGGAACTGCCCAGACGTCTGGCTAGCAGGCTGTCAGGGATGGAAGCCTCGTTTGCTGAGAAGTTCCTACCACAGGCACCCCAAAAGATGTATTTTTAGAGGTCAGGATGTTAAAGCAAAACACATGACATGAACTCACAGCTTGAGAAGGAAACCCTGCTTGTGCCTTGGCTCTCCTCCAGCAGAGGGAGGTCATCTTTGTCTGGGACATAGGTCAGGGAGGCGTGTGTTGTGTCAACAGCCCAGTGAGCCCGGGAGCACCCTGTGAACTGCGCTATCTAACACAGGGGGGTCCACAGATCTTCTCTCGGCACCGTGAATCCCTCCACAACACGCTGGGTTGACTTCTCACCAGCGATTTCAATGTAAGAGCTACGTAATTAAAGCTATATTACAAACCCAAATTCTACCTCTGTTTTCTTGGGAAGGCAATGTGGTACCTTGGGTAGAAAAAGATGGGGCCCCAAACACGTTTCCAAAAAGTGCCACAGCCCTCACAACTTATTTGAAGAAGTATGCTAAAATTCCCCAGCGGCAAATCTTAACCACGTGCCGCACAACACTAAGGTAAAGACACCTCCGTTAAAACGTGCTGCTCCTACCCCTCCTGGTCACGGTCTCCCCCCGCAGACATGGGAAGCAGCACACGCAGCCGGCCTCGGCAGGAGCTTCCACCCCGTGTGATGCAGACCTGGGACTCCCCGGGGGAGCCGTGTCACAGACCAGCGCTGGGTGGGGAAGGGCTCTGACGTTCTGAGTAATGCAGAACACAGTGCCACCGAAGGCCGATTCAGAAGCAAACAAGTCGGGAAACGGGTCACTAAACACAGGAAGTGGAGCAAAACGGACAGAACCCCCAAACCGGCAGGGAAACCACTGACTGTGCACACGGAAGTGTCTGTCGCGAGTGCGCGACGTTCGAAGAGGTCTGGGAGAGCAGGTCATGCCGGGTGCCAGTCCTCCGCCCGCGGCCCGCACACCCCAGCCAGGCTCCGCACTCCACTTCTGGTCTGTCCCACTGCTGGAAGCTGACCAGACGGCGGGGAGGGGGGCACTGGTGTGGACGTACAGGAAGGTCCCCTACCTGCTCGGCCGCCTTCCACAGCCTGTGGGGCTACAGCAGCAGGGCGGGAACAAGAAGAAAGGAGAGAACGCCACACCAACAGGACCACAGGGAAGCGACACACAGACACGCAGACAGAACAACCCAACAATTAAAATGGGATGAGGAAGGGGGGGTGGGGAGGAGAACGCAAAAAGCAGGGAACAAAGTAAAAAGAAGATCAAAAACAATGTCAAATATGGAAATCGTTAAAATCAATCACTGTACCATTAAAGGCTAAAGAAAAAAAAAAAGAAAAAAATCTTAGATGTCAACATACCCACAGAGCAACGGAAGAGAGCCACAGAATGACTGATCATGGACACACAGACCCGAGTAGTTTCTTTCATACATGAGGTCGATGGTATTACCAGACAGTTTAATTTTATGGTGCTCTAAGCTTCTTTTCTTTTCTGAGGCAATTGGAAATATGAATCTTACTGGCCCAATCTGTTGAACGTTCCCTCACTGAAACACGGTTGCCCCTTGAACAGCACGGGTCTAAACTAAGCAGGGTAGCTTCCATGCGGGCTGCTTCAGAGAAATACAGGGCAGTGCTGCTAATGTATTTCCTTTCCCCTCATGATTTTCTTAGTAACACTTTTGCTTCTCTAGCTTGCTTTACTGCAAGAATACAGTATATAATACCCATAACACACAAAACAGGTGTTAATTGGCTGTCTATGGTATCACCAAGGCTTCTGGTCAACAGCAGGCTATTAGTAAATTTGGGGGGAGTCCGAAGTTCTGTGAATTTTCCACTGTGCGGGGGTCTGCACCCCTAAGCCCCCACATTGTTCAAGGTCCACTGCAGCCCTAAGTCTCCTAAGACAATCACGAAGGAGAGCCTGGACACGTTTACATCTAAAATCAGGGTGCCTAGCCCTGCTCATCCACAAGGCAGGATGCAAGAGGCCAAAGTACACTTGAAGCATGAAGGAACCAAGCACCAGGCTTGCACAGGGTCCAGGTCAGCTGTCTGATGAGGGTTTTCCCAGGACCCTGGGTCAACCCCTCAAAGACACTGCCTTCCATTTTTCTCTCATCTTCCATGATTTCGGTGCCCGCCTCTACCCCTTTTAAATGACCTACACTGGCATGACAGAAACACTCCAGAAAGCGCCTGGAATCAGCTCCCGTAGTGCCACGTGTTTCCCCAGGTGACCGAGGGGTCTGATCCGATGTGCCCAGAAGCACAGAGTGGACACCATCCCACGAGCACTGCGCTGACGTACAGCCACTGGCGCCAACCCCACCCCGCAACCACCACTTCTGGCCGGACTCCATGACAGCAGTGATAAAAAGTAGTCATCAGCTGGGTTTCCTGGGCTGTGGGCAGTGGCACACAAAGCCAGACTGGAAAGCTATCACCGCTCAACACGGAGGCGGGGCGAGCCTAGAAAAACAGCAACGGTTCCAGGTTTAAAACAAGGGCTCCCTGCTCCTGTCACTGCCTCCCACCAGTATCTACGGCTGCTGCCTTCTTGACAGGGAGCTGACGTAGGACACGAAGAAAGAACCAGGTAAAGGCATGTGCGCTTCAGCGGAACCCGGGACTTGGGATCTATTCCAGCCGAATGCAATGTTTTAAATAAATCCCTTCACGATTCCTTGAATCGCAAACATATTTTTTTTTATTCTCAAGTTAGTGAACATACAGTGCAGTCTTGGCTTCAGGAGGAGAACCCAGTGATTCACCTCTTACATATGACACCCAGTGCTCACCCCAGCAAGTGCCCTCCTTCATGCCCATCACCGAGTTAGCCCATCCCTCACCCCCCCATCAACCCCAAGTTTGTTCTCCGTATTTAAGAGTCTAGCTGGAGCAAAATAAGCCCATATTCCCTCTAAATTATTTTAATTCACAGATTTTGTTGCGATGGCTCAAGGCAGTATTTCGGAGAACAATACGTATGACTAGGAATGAGTTTTCCAACTTGTATAAGCACAGAGGGAACAACTCAGCACCAGGAGCAAAAGCGGTGTACTACATCAACGAGGGCTATGGGAAGGAATAGGTAAAGGGTTAGTATATAGGTGTTTCCAAACTTCAAAAGCCCTAAGGTACACAAATTCGAGATTTCAAGATACGTACGAGGGACTGTACATCTAGCAAAGTTTCCTCACTGTCACAAAATTAATTTCACTTTGCCAAAGGATGCAAGCTGGAGCTTTAAGGAGATCCCAAATGGATAAAAGTGCCCTCAAGAATTTAGAGATCATCAAGCAGAAAGCACCAGCAGGAAAGAAAATGCACCCATTCCAATCGAGCTTATTCAGAAATGAAAACAAAGCATGTTTAAATTTTAAGTTATATTAATCAGGAAAAAGGACTCACTCTAAGGTTCCACTGTACAACAGACATGTCATGTACAGACATATTCACACTAAAAATCATTTTTTCTAGAGGTACAGTTATCAGTCAGGCATCAAGCACTAATTGAACAAATGAGTTATATCTCAATGTCAGCTAAAGATATACAGACTCTCACCCTGAACAAAACCCCAACAAGGAACTTACTTTGAATGCTTCAGCCAGGCAGTGCTTAACTAATAAGCAACTCACACACCACAGTTAGCACAATCTAATATTAGCACACAGCCCCTTAAAGCTGAAAGTAATAAATTCCTTAAAGCCTAAGTAATAAATTGCTCACTGGAAATGTGAGCACAATTCCAAAGCACTGATGTTGGGCATATCTACTGTGCTGCGTGTTGGAGGAAGTTTTCCATAAATGGAGGTCATGGAAGGCAGGTTCGCGGGGTGGGTTCCGGGGAGCACGCAGGGGCATCTGAGCACAGCACAGGGGCTCATCACTGGCCACTCTTGCAGCTGAATTTGGAGTAGGGTTCCTGCCTGCAGGACCCCAGCCAGGATGTTTGGCCCTCCAAGCAAATCTGTGTATTAACAATGATTTCTTAAACATTTTAATTGAGGTATAATTTACACACAACAAAATACACAGGTTTTTCATATTTGGTTACGTGAATTCTGACAACCGTATACACCCCTGTAACTACCACCCCAGGCAGTGTATACAAATTCCCTCACTCCATACCCTAAGAGGCTGCAGCTTTGAGATTTCTAACACCAGAGACTGGTGTCACTGGACTTCATACAAAGTAATACAGTGCGTACTGAGTCTTGCTTCTTTCACTGAACATGAGGATTCTGGAATCCTCCGTTGCACCAGCAGCTCACTCCTTCAAGTTCTGAGGGACGTATCGTGTGAGTATGTCCTCTATCACACATTCTTGTATCCTGCTGCTGTTGAACATTTGGGTTATTTCCAGTTCCGGGCTGTCATGAAAAAGCTTGTACAAATGTATTTGTACAAATATGTTTGTAGACGTGTTTTAATATCTTTTGGGCGCGCACAGGGACATGCTGGCTCACGGGGCTGAAATGCACTTATAAAAATCGCTCGATGTGTCTCCAACCAGCAATGAATAAGGGTTCTAGTTGGTTCGCAGCTTTACCAACATTTAGTGCTGTCAGCCTTTTGGATTTTAATTATTCTAGGAGGTGAGAAATGGAATCACCAATTTTTTCTTTTTTGGTAGTGAAAAATCACAATTTCAATTGAATACGGCATGTTGTGCTTTGACTCGTTTCCTTTTTCTTCGAGGTAGGAAGGATTTCAGGAATTACACAGAGTATGGAATGCTTCCCAGATCCACAGGTCACCCCGCAGGGGCTGTGCTCACCGGTTTGGTATTGTCCTGATTTTAGAGCATGTGCTGTCTACACAAGCACACCACGGGGTTGTAATCCGCACTTTCCTGATGACTACAGATGCTGACCATGTTCTATGCACTCATTGGTCCTTTGTACAGCTCCTTCTGTGAAGTGCTCATTTGAGCCTTTTGCTGCTTATTTTAATAGGTTTCCTTTTTGTTGTTGTTGTTTTTAAAATATATAAACACAAGTCCTTTGTCAGATATGTTATTACAAATATACTTTCCCAGTCTGTATTTCTTCTATTAATTATCTTTAATATATTAAAATTAATTTTAACTTTGATAAAGTCCAGTAAATTGTTTTCCTTTTATGCTTAGTGTTTTGTGCCCTAAGAAATCTTTGTATATCCCACATCATAGTCTTTTTGTATCTCTTCGAAGCGTTATTCTAATTTTTAAACGTTTATTCATGTTTGAGAGAGCTTGAGTGGGGGAGGGGCAGAGAGAGAGACAGAGAGAGACAGAATTCGGAGCAGGCTCCAGGCTCTGCACTGTCAGCACAGAGCCCAATGCGGGGCTCGAACTCACTAACTGTGACTTGACCCAAAGTCGGATGCCTAATCAACTGAGCCACTCAGGCGCCCCTGGAAGCTGTGTTCTACAAGTTGCATTACGGACGTTCATGTCTATGATCCACCTAGAGCTGAATTTCATGTATTGTCCGAGAAAGGGATTGAGGTTACTCATACCCATATAAATCTTCAGTCGTTCCAGGGCCATTGGTCAAAAAACCTTTTCTTTGCCTATTCAGTGGACTTGGTAACATGGTGGGTCTATTTCTGGATTCTTTTTTTTTTTTTTTCCAGGTTACTTTGTTTTTGTTGTTTTGCTTTTCCCTGCAGGTCTCCCTCGATGCCACTATCACATTGTGTCGATCACCACAGCTTTAGAGCGAGTTTTGAAATCAGATAGGTAAGTCGTTCCAACACTGTTCTTTTTCAAGACTGGTTATCCTGTTTTGCAATTCTGTAACAGCTTTAGAACCATTTTGTCACTTTCTTCAGGAAAGCCTTCTTAGATTTTGATGAGACTGATCAATTTTGGGGGAAAAAAAGTCATCTTAAAAATACTGAGTCTCCCACCCCATGAATATGGCGCATCCATTCATTTATTAGAATTTCATTTCTTCCAGCAATACTTTGTGATTTTAGTGTACACCTTTAAGTGTGCCTTTCCTTCTTAAGTACTTGCGGTTTTGGGTATTACTATAAATGGCATTTTAAAAATTTCATTCTCTGGTTGTTCATTGCTACTCTATAGAAATACTGTATTTTTGTTGTATTTTAAATGCAGTATAGTTAACATATAGTGTTATATTAGTTTCAGGTGTACAATACAGTGATTCAACAGTTTCACACAATACCTGGTGCCCATCACAAGTGCATCCTTAATCCCCATCACCCACCCCCACCTCCCCTCTGATAACCGTCAGACGCTCTCTATAGTTAAGAGTCAGTGTTTTGGGGGAAACCTGAGTGGCTCAGTCAGTTAAGGGTCTGACTCTTGATTTTCGCGCAGGTCGTGATTTCAGGTTGATGGGATCGAGCCCTGAGTCAGGCTCTGCACTGAGCACAGAGATTGCCTGAGATCCTCTCTCTCCCTGCTATCCCTCCCCTGCTCATGCTCTTGCTCTTTCTCTCTCTCAAAAAAAAATTCTGTGTTCTGGGTTGTCTTTCCCCTCCCCTCGCCATGTTAGTTTGTTTCTTAAATTCCACATATGGATGAAGTCATATGGTATGTGTCTTTCACTGACTTCAGTTAGAATACCCTCCAGGATCCAACCATGTTGCTGCAAATGTCAAGATTTCATTCTTTTTTATGGCTAGTATTCCACTGTGTGTATGTACATATATATATATATACCATATATTATCTTCTTTATTCATCTACTAATGGACACTTGAGCTGTTCCCATATTTTGGCTACTGTAAATAACACTGCCATAAACATCAAGATGCATAGAAATACAATTTTTTATGTCTAAACTTAAGAAGATTATTTTTTAATTTACATCCAAGTTAGTTACCGTACAGGGCAACAACGATTTCAGGAGTAGATTCCTTAATGCCCCTTACCCATTTAGCCCATCCCCCCTCCCACAACCCCTCTAGCAACTCTCTGCTTGTTCTCTGTATTTAAGAGTCTCTTGTGTTTTGTCCCCCTCCCTATTTTATATTATTTTTGCTTCCCTTCCCTTATGTTCATCTGTTTTGTATCTTAAAGTCCTTATATGAGTGAACTCATATATCTGTCCTTCTCTAATTTCACTTAGCATAACACCTTCTAGTTCCATCCACATAGACGCAAATGGCAAGTTTCATTCTTTTTGATTGCTGAGTAGTACCCCATTGTGTGTGTGTGTGTGTGTGTGTGTGTGTGTGTGTGTGTGTGTGTATACGTATCACATCTTCATCCGTCAATGGACATGTGGGCTCTCTTTCCATACTTTGGCTATTGTTGATAGAGCTGCTATAAACCTGGGGGTGCATGTGTCCCTTTGAAACAGCACACTGCATCCTGTGGATAAATGCCTAGTAGTGCAATTACCAGGTCATAGAGTAGTTCTATTTTTAGTTTTTCGAGGAACCTCCAGACAGTTTTCCAGAGTGGCTGCACTAGCTTGCATTCCCACCAAAAATGCAAAAGAGATCCTCTTTCTCCACATCCTTGCCAACATCTGTTGTTGCCTGAGTTGTTAATGTTGCCATTCTGACAGATGTGAGGTGATATCTCATTGTGGTTTTGATGTGTATTTCCCTGATGATGAATGATGTTCAGCATTTTTTCATGTGTCAGTTGGCCACCTGGATGTCTTCTTTGGAGAAGTGTCTATTCATGTGTTTTGACTATTTCTTCACCAGATTATTTGTTTTTTGGGTGTTTGATAAGTTCTTTATAGATTTTGGCTACTAACCCTTTATCTGATATGTTGTTTTATCAGATATGTCTTCTCCCATTTCACTGGTTGCCTTTTAGTTTTGCTGGTTGTTTCCTTCGCTGTGCAGAAGCTTTTTACTTTGATGAGGTCCCAATAGTTCATTTTTACTTTGTTTTCCCTTGCCTCTGGAGATGTGTTGAATAAGAAATTGCTGTGGCCAAGGTCAAAGAGGTTTTTGCCTGCTTTCTCCTCAAGGATTTTGATGGCTTCCCATCTTACGTTTAGGTCTTTCATCCATTTTGAGTTTATTTTTGTGTATGGTGTAAGAAAGTGGTCCAGGTTCATTTTTCTGCACGTTGCTATCCAGTTTTCCCAGCACCACTTTCTGAAGAGACTGTCTTTATTCCATTTGATATTAGTTCCTGCTTTATCAAAGATTAGTTGGTCATACATTTGTGGGTCCATTTCTGGGTTCTCTATTCTGTTCCATTGATCTGAGTGTCTGCTTTGGTGCCATGTATAAATTTTATTTTGTGTCTTTGTAACTTCACACACTAGCAATTGTAGTTTTGTAGTTCCATGGGAGTTTTTACATTCACTATCCAGCAGTCTGAAAAAAAACAAACTTTAGCTCTCCACTTCCAGAGTTTGGGCTTTTTATGCCTTATCACATTGGCTAGGACTTCTAATACAATGCTAATGTTCCTGATTTTAGGGGAAAAGCTCTCAAAGTGGACCACTGAGTATGAGGTTCCAGCTTTTTTATGTTTTAGCTCAGATTGAATAATTTTCTCAGATTGTCTTCCTAGTTATCCCATGAATGAGCACTGAATTCTATCAAATGCATTTCCTGCATCTATGGATACATCATACTATCTTATTTTTCTCCTTCATTCTGTTAATATGAATCACACTGTTTTTAAATGATAAAGCAACTGTGTATTCCTGAGCTACAACATGTTTGGTCAGGATGCACTTTTAACTTAAAAAAAAATGCTTATTTTGAGAGAGAGGGAGGGAGAGAACGAGCAGGGGACGGGGGGAGAGAAAGAATGAATATCCCAGACTCCAAACTCAGCACAGAGCCCAATGTGGGGCCCATGACCCAAGCCAAAATCAAGAGTTGGATGCTAGACTGACTGAGCAACCCAGGTACTCCTGATGTACTACTCTTTGTATATGTTGCTGCATTTAATATGCTAGTATTTTGTTGAGAATTTCTTTCACGTGGGATACTGGCCTGGATTTTACTTTCTGGGAATTTTTTTTTTAATGTTTGTTTATTCTTGAGAGACAAAGTGAGACAGAGCATGAGCAGGGGAGGGGCGGTGAGAGAGGGAGACCCAGAATCTGAAGCAGGCTCCAGGCTCTGAGCTGTCAGCACAGAACCTGATGCAGGGCTCAAACCCATGGACTACAAGATCATGACCTGAGCTGAAGTTGGACACCTAACCAACGGAGTCATCCAGGCACCCCACTTTGAGAACTTTTGTCAGATACTGGTATTTAGGTTATGCTCCTTTCATAAAACATGTTGGACAGTGTTCCATTTTCCTCTTTTCTGAACAAGTTTTTCTAGGATTGGTATTTTTTCTGTGAAATCATCTGAGCCTAGACGTTCTTTTTTTCTCTCTCTCTCCTGTGAAGGTTTTGGATTGTAGATTCACTTTCTTTCTTGTATATACTAAACTACCTTCTTATAATTACCTTCTCCATCCCTGCAGTATTCTCTGTTTTGAAATTAATATTGCTAGATAATCATATAGCCACTTCAGCTCTCCTTTAAGGTTAGTATGGTACAACTTTTCTGTCCTTTTCCTTTTAATCTATTTGTGTTTAAAACCTGTTTGTCTCTCTGCCAAAAATAAATAAGCATTAAAAAAATCTTTAAAAAAAGGGAGCATCTGGGTGGCTCAGTTGGTTGAGCATCAGACTTTGGCTCGGGTCATGATCTTGCAGTCTGTGATTTTGAGCCCCACGGCAGACTCCGTGCTGACAGCTCAGAGCCTGGAGCCTGCTTCAGATTCTGTGTCTCCCTCTCTCTCTGACCTGCCCCCACTCATGCTCTGTCTCTCTGTCAAAAATAAACATACATTAAAAAAAATTTAAAACGTGTTTGTTGTAGGCTACATATAGTTAGGTCTTGCTCTTTAAAAATCCAATATCATGATCTCTGCATCTTACTTGGGGTGTTTAGACCATTTATATTTATTGAATTACTAACGTGGTCAAGTTTAAATCCATCTTTTTTTATTCATTCCATCTATATTTTTGCCCTTCTTTTCAGACTTGTTTTGTATTTAGTATTGCTTTATAGGTGCATTTTATCTCCCTTGTTGGCTTATTAGTTTATTACCTGCTTAAAGAAAACAAAATTCATGGTCACTTTTGGGTTTATGGCACACACCTTTACCACAGCCTACCTTCAAGTGATATTATGCCACTTTATGTATGGTATAGAAACCCTGTGACCTTATACTTCCATTTCTCCCTTCCCAACCTCTGGACAGTTGTCATACTGATTTTCACATATGATAAACCTCACCACATATTCACCATTTCTGTATAAGCCATCGATAATCTTCTAAAGAGATTTAAGCAGTGCTAAAAGTCTTATATGTTTACCAATGCAGCTGCCATTTCCAACACTACTCATTTGTTGTACAGATCCAGATTTCAATCTGGTATCATTTCTTTTCTGAAAGGATTTTAATATGTCTTCCTGCGTGGGTATGCTGATGGTAAATCCTCAGCTTTTTTTCCGGTGGCTAAAAAAAGTAGTTAGCCTGTGTTCTTGAAAGATATACCCACTGAGTGTAAAATTCTAGGTTGATAGTTCTTTTCTTTCTGTAAAGATGTCCTCTACTGTCTTTTTCACATCATTTCTGATAAGGAATATGAAATGATCCCTATCATTGTTCCTTTGTACGCAACTTGCCTTTTCCCCCCATCTGGAGGCCTTTAAGATATTCCCTGTAACACTGGTTTTGAGCAACGTAAGCAGTTTCCTTCATGTTATATTGGAGGTAGCTGAGCTTTGAGATTTGTGGGTTTATAGTTCCATCAAAATTAAAATAGTTCTTCATATATTTTTTTCTGGGTACAGACTCCTTCTTCCGCTTTTGGGGACTCCAAGCTTCTTATATTAAGTCACCTAAAGTTACCCCCACAGTTCACTGATGTTCTTACCATTAAATTTTTTTCTATGTTTTATTTTGCAAAGTTTCCATTGCTATGTCTTCAAGTTCACCAATACTTTCTTCTGCCATCGATTCCATCATTATATTTTTCATCCCAAATATTGTAGTTTTCCTTTCTAGAAGTTCAATTGGCTTTTTCCCCCTCTTTAACATTCCATGACTCTTCTTAACTTTTTGAATATCTGGAACATAGTTAAAATAACTCTTTTAGTGTCCTTGTCTGTAAATTTAACATCTGCATCAGTTTACTTGTTTTGATTGACTATTCTCTCTCCTCACTGTGGGATTTACCTGTTTTGTGTAATTTTTAATAGTATATCAGACATTTATTAAATTTGACCTTACTGGGTGCTGGGTATTTTTTTTAATCCCTATAAATCTTCTTGAGCTTTGTTCTAAGGCAAATTACTTGGAAAGAGCTTGATCTTCCTGGTTCTTGCTTTAAATATTTGTTAGGTGGGACCTGACCAGTGCCTCATGAATTATGAGATTCTCAGTGTAGCTGCTGCGAACAAGCAGTATTCACTACAGTCCTTTTGGCTGGTTCTTTCATGGTTTTGAGTACTTTTATAACAGGATTGATGCTGATTGGTGTTCAGAGGGATACTTGAGGATGCTCTACAAACACTTGAGGCAGGTCCTCTGTGAATCCCCAGAGCTCTCCGTGTCTCTCTCCTCTGCAGCACCCTGTCCTGTTACCTATAGCCACCTTTGTCTCCTCAGACTCAGCTCCATCTCTCCACTCAAAGAGCTCACCAGGCTCTGTCTTCCCTCAGCCCTTGTCTATTGTGCCCTGGAAGCTGTCTCAAAGCAGTGACCTGGAGAAATCACAGGGCTAACCTTGCTTCTCTCAAGGCTTTTCCTTCTTTGTTCCCTGGTATCTAGTGTCATGCTTCATGTATTTGACCATTCTTCGCTTGTTTCAGGAGAGAAGATAAATCTGGACCCTGCTATTCCATCTTGGCCAATAGAAGAAATCCCCATCCCTATTACTAGTACTTTCCCCCCTCCCTCACTCCTGATCTCTCAGATATATTTAGGTATAATCTGCATGCAATAAAATTCATCCTTAAGCTTACAGGTTGATTGAGTTTAGCCAATAGTCATGTAACCACCATCACAGGACACAGAAGAGTTTCATCACCCCAAAAGTCCCTCCTGCCTCTTTGCAGTCAATTCCTTCCCCTGGCCCTCAACACCTGGCAACACCGATCTGATTGTTGTGCCTACAGTTTTGCCTTATCCAGGATATCATGTAAACAAACTCAAACTCATACAGTATGCAGACCTCTGTGTCTGGCTTCCCTCACCCAGAAAATTGTTCATGAGGTCCATGCTGTTCCCTGCAGGAGTCTATTCCTCCCATTCAATAATAGAACAATGACAGTAATGATGATGATGGTGATGATGATAATACGTTGCTGCATAAACAGACTACATCCTGCCCCTTGTCCTCAGGTAATAGATATGTAGCTGTTTCCAGGTCTTGATGATTATGAACGAAGCTGCTATACACGTTGTGTGTAAGCCCTGAAGAGGATGTACACTGTCACTCCTCTTGGGTGAACACCCAGGAGAGAACTGCTGGGTCATATGGGAAGTCCATGTGCAACCATACAAGAAACTTACAAACTGTTCTCCAAAGTTGCTGCACTGTCCCACACCCCAACCGTGATGCACAAAGACTTCAAAAATTGCCCCAGTCCTTGCCAGCACGTGATATTATTCTCTCTTCTCCTAGTGATCAGTATTGGTAGCAGTTTGCCAAGTTTATTTTTGTAAAGAATCAATTTTTAATTGTACTGAGTTTTCCATTTGTCTGTTTTCTATTTAATTCATTTCCACATTTTTATTTTCTGTTTTCAACTTTGGGTTTTAATTTTTTTCTCTTCCCTAGAGTTTTTAAGGTGGAAGCTTAAATAGATTTTAAACTCTCCTCTTCCCTAACACAAACATTTACTGCTGAACACTTCTTTAGGTGCAACCAACAAAATTTGTATATTTTCATTAACAATCCTTTTAAAGTGCTTCCTAATTTTTCACATGACTTCTTCTCTAATTCATGGCTTATTCATAAGTGTGCTAATTTCCAAATATTTCAGGATTTTTGGCCATCTTCCTATTATTGATTACTAGTTCAATTACATCACAGAGAATATACTCAGTGATTGCAGTCTTTTAACATTCATTGAAAATTGTTCTCTAGTCTTTCTCAGAGAATTTTTCAGGTTTGAAAGAAATGTCAACTCCACAGATGCTGGTGTCTGAGTCTGCTTGGGCTGCCATAACAAAATACCACAGACTGTGTGCTGTAACAGAAACTTATTTCCTCATGGTTCTGGAAGCTACAAGTCAGAGACCAAGGAACCGGCAAGATTGTGTTCTGGTGAGTGCGCTCTTCCAGACTTGCTGACAGCTGCCTTCTTGCTGTGTTCACATGGCTTTTCCTCACTGTGTGTGCGGGAGGGTGTAAGCCCTGAGTTCCCTCCCTCTTGTAAGGACACCGACCCTATTAGATTAACTCCCCACCTCTAATGACCTCCTTCAGCCTTTATTACCTTTTTGCGGGCCCTCTGTTTAAAATTGAGTACAGTGTTCTTAAACTTCCGTTACATCAGGTTAGGCCACAGTGTTGTTAAAATCTTCTACGTGCTGATTTTTAATGGGAGAGAGATGTAAAGTCTTCAATTATGACTCTGAATTTATCTCCCTTCCCTCTGAATTCTGTCAGTTTTGTTTCACGTATTTTGAAGCTCAGTTTTTGGGTGCATATGCATTTAGGATTTTCGTTTTACTGGTGAATTGACCCTTTAACTATCATGAAATGGACACCTGTTCACTTTTTGGTAACCTTTATGTCTAACACATTGTTTTTTGTTTTGTTTTAAATTCAAGTTAGTTAACATACAATGTGGTATCTGGTTTCTGGAGTAGAACCCAGTGATCATCTCTTACATATGTCACCCAGTGCTCATCCCAGCAAGTGCCTTTCTTAGCGCCCATCACCCATTTAGCCCATCCTTCCACCCACCTCCCCTCCAGCAACCCTGGGTTTGTTCTCTGTAGTTAAGCGTCCCTTACGGTTTGCTTCCCTCTCTGTTATTATCTTGTTTTTCCTTCCCTCCCCCTCTTCCTGCACCCCCCCCCCCCGCACCATGTTCATCTGCTTTGTTTCGTCTTTTGCAGACTTTGTGTTTACTTTCAATCTGTCAATACCCTCAAAGTTACGGTGTGCTTCTTGGAACTACATACAGCTCAATCTTTTTAGCCTGACAATCTCTGCCTTTTAACTGGCCTACTTAATTTACATTTAATGTAACTGTTGATATAACTGTTTCCTGGTCCCTTTTGTTTTTGTTCCTCCTTTCTTCCTTCCCCCCACCCCCCACCAGCACAGTATTTTGGGTATAGCGTTTTATCTGCTCTATTGACCATTTTGTTTTAGTTGTTGAGGTAGACATTAAAATTTGCATAATTTATCACAACCCACCTTCACATAAGATTGCTTTATGACAATGAACAGCAGCGTATTTCTGTCTGCCTCCCTGCCTGCCCCGAGGTTTGTTGCCCCATGTGCTGCTTCTGCTCAGGCTCAGAGGCCTCAACTGTCTTTTTGTGCGTTGGGCAGTTAATAATCTTTAAAGAAATGTATTTACATATCTATACAGTGATAGAAAAAAGATCAAACATTTACCTGTGTTTACCTTTCCAAGCATTCTTCCCTTCCTCCTACAGGTCTGACCTGCCTCGTGTGATTGCTCTACCTGAGCACCTCAGCCAGACTTTGCTGAGATGATGTCCCTCAGCTTTGCGCTGTCTACAGAATCTGTTTTCTTCCCAAGAGGCACTTTCACTGATAAACGGTTTTAGCACTTTAAAGATAGCACTCCACTGGATTCTGACTTGTATTGTTTCTGTCTTTTCTTGTCCTTTGTGCATTTTATAGCTGCTTTAACACCATCTCTAATGTTGGCATTTGATGAAGATGCGACCAGGTGTGTTTTTACTTACTTGGAGCTCACTGAGATGTCGAGTCTGTAGGGTTGACACCTCTCATCAGTCCTCACCATTATGTATTCAAACTGCTCTTTGTCCCATTTCCCTCCCCTGCTGGGATCAGACTACATGGAGTCAGACAACCTGAGGTCACCCCAGAGATCTCAGAGACCGGTCCATTTTGTATCTTTCCTTTTCTCCTTGTCTTTCAACTTGGGAGAGTTTCTACTGATTGGACCTGAAGTTTACTCACTGGCCCTCTCCCCTGCTGCTGGAACCATGTGGAATCTTCTGTTCCTACATCTGCAGCTTACATTTCTAGCATTTCCATTTGCTTTTTTGTAGTTTCTGTCTTTTGGTGATCTCTTCACGCCAGGTGTATACCTTTCCAATTAGATCCTTTAACATACATTTCATAGCTATTTTAGAGCTGCTGGTAATTCCAGCATGTCTGCTCTACTGACCATTTCTTCTTATGGCCACATAGTAGATTTCCTTTTCTTTCTGTATGTCTTTTGGTTTTTTACTGTAAGGCAAGCATTGCATTTAAAAGACCAGTGGAGACTGAAGTAACAAACACGCTACTCCTGGAAAGGGCACACCCTTCTCTGACCTCGACTGGGTGTCTCAGTGAGTATGCTGCAGGTGGTCTGGGCTCTCCCAACAGCTCCAGTGAGGTGCCATTCAATGCTGGCTTCATGACAGGGCAGGACCAAGAGTTGGAATCTGAGACTCTGGACACCAGCTTTTTGCCTGATGAGGTGGTTCTCCCTTCTGTCCAGCCTCTCCCTAGCTGTCTCCACTCTGCAGCCCAACATCCAGCCTTTGGAAGGCAAATGTGCCGTGTTTGGTGAAGGCCCAGGGGGCCGGGAGGCACGTGCTCCTGACACACCTCCATCTTCAGAGTACCAGAGTACTGCACCCAGCAGCGTGGGGCTGCCCAAAGGAAGGTACTCGATTCCTGCTCCCTGCTCAGCCCTCAGTCCCTCTGCTTCCCGCCCACGGAAGGCCCACAGCCTCTCAGAGGAAATGGTTTCCCTTCCAGGGCCCCTCCTGAGGCTTCAGAATCCTGCTGCTTTGCTTTTACTGGAGGCCTGAAGAACCTTAGATGATTCTCTCGGCTCTCCTGCCCTGCAGACCCCTCTGGACAGGGCTGGTGCAGGGATGCAGAGTGACGGAGCCGTGCCCCTTGGGATTTTCACCTTCCTCCCCACACTACATGCCGCATCAGCGGTCTGGCTGGTCTCGCTGGCGAATCCCTCCTGCCGCTCCTGTGCCAGGATGAAAACTTGGGTCTCTTCTCTCCACAGAGGACTTCGGTTCATTGACGCTTCTGGAAGCTTCAGCTCTCTGATGGATCATAAAACCTTTTAACTTGTATATATTAACCGGATTTTTTTAATTGTTAGGGTTGGAATGTGACTTCTACAGCCTAGTAAAAAATGGAAGCCCAGACTTCTTTTTAGTAAATGTCTCTTTCACTAACATCAAGCAGAGCCGGTTTCTGTGGTTGGTATTAAGCATTTGACTGAATCAGAAATTGGTATCGGGAGTGGCCGCAGTGAGAGACTGGCAGGGAAATGAGTGGGTCTGTTAGGGCCAGAGGTAGTGAAAATCCAGCTCACGTGCCAGGCCAGACTGTGGCAGTCCGTGCCGCGTACTGACTAACCAGTTAATTAGCTAACTTTCACCAAGGTCAGCAAACCCACGTGCAGAGAAGCCGCCTGCCTGCTTCTGCAGAATTTCCCAGGAACACAGCCATGACCGTTGGCTCACATGCCACCTGCTTCTGCTTGGAGCTATGCTGGCAGAGCAGGGCTGTGCAGACTGGCCACATGGGCCACAGGCCCAGGCTGCCTGCTCTCAACCCTGCAAGACAAAGTGCTATGAAGGCTTCAGGACAGACGGCTGCCAGTCCCCCCAGCGTGAAAGCATGCAGACTGGGAAGCAGGGTGGCTGTGTCTGTGAGCGCAGCTCAAGTGGAAGGACCAACGAGCTCCTAAGCCCATGTTCCTGGTTCAAGGCACAGGCTACAACCTAGAACTTCCTGTGACCGATAATGCACCAACTCAAGCCAAAGTGAACTGACAGTGAGGTGGGCACAGGTATTCACCCGCAGGTGGACAGCCCATCAGGGTGTCTGGGACCCTATGCTCTCCCTGCGGTTACCCCCAAAGCTCCAGAGTGTCCAGAGGGGAAGACACACGTGGAAAGCGGCAGGTCTGACGCCAACTGCCTGTCACCGTGGTCACTCCACGCCTAGCACACGCCCAGAGCAGCCCTACAGAGGGACGCGTGAATGTGCCTCCCCTGTCCCTCCGCCCCTGATCCTACAGAGCCCGTCCGTCCGTGGTGGTGGACTTCACAACCTAGTGCATGGCTTCACTATCAGCAAGGGAAGGGCTACCACCTAGAAATAGCTCAAGTGCCGACGCTTCAGCTCATTTCTTCTTTGGACAGATGGTGGGTGTGTTACTACTGGTTCTAAAAGTGAAAGCCACGTTAGGAGAATTTTTTAGGGGGCAGGCGACATGTAAGAATGGGACAAAGAGTATGTGCTGATTTGGCCAGACAGAGGGATAGGCTGAAACAGCAATCAGTCACCCCTTTTGGTCACCAACCATCTGAACCCTTTTCCTGTATTTGGGGGACCCTCCCCCTACCTTTGGAGCTGTGAGGGATACAAGGCCCCCGTTCTGTGTAGTAACTAAGAACGGCCCACACTGTCCTCCCCACCACCCCAGAAGCCAGCAAGTGACCAGGTAACCGTGTCCACTCACGGCTCCAAAGTCTGAGCTCCCTGCGGATGTGCTGGAAGTGGGGCTGGCATCTAGAACCAGCCGCTCAGTGGTGCAGTTTACAACACCAGTGTCCTCCCAGGAACGGCGCTGGGGCATGAGCTATTCCTGGGTGCATGGTCCCAACCCAGGTCCTCGAGCTCCTGGGCTGCTTGTGACATGACCCATGGTGTCTTGGTAAATGAATTTTCATTTAAATTGCCAAAGAAGGTTCCTGCTGCGTGCAAATCAGAACACTGACTGGTGCACTGGTAACCAGTACAGGTCCATGGTCTCCAGTGTTCATCTTCATGATCTGGGACAACACAGATCAGCAGGAAAGGGTGTGTGAGTTTCCACTGAATATGACTAATTCCAGGGAGCATACAACCCCCTACGGCCCCTCGTTTATTTTTATTTTGCTCCATCTAAAAGCACTGGAGGGGGAACAATGAATGGAGAGCTCAAACTAATGAAAGTATTATAGCTATTAATTTTAGTTTGAGAATTACTTAAGATTTATATTGGCCTCTGAGCTTCCTGGTTTTTTTTTCCTTTCCAACAATCAGTGACTTCACTTTTCATTATCACAGTGGCTGTATTTCTCCTGCATTTGTGAGTTTTAAGATTTAAGGTTGGCTATAACTGTTACTATTGATTTAGTCCCATACAGCTATTTATAATGAGTTTTCCTCCTAGATAGTTGTTAGTTTTCTAAAATATAATAAAGATCAAAGTTTCTGCTTAAGGTGACTTTAAAGTCTTAGAAAAAAGATGACCTCATCTTCCCTCCCTTCTTTCTGCTGGGGAGGAGAATGCTCAGCTTTCTGTTGCAGTGAGCTAAATTTCTTACTCGAATACAACCGAAGACCTTTCAGCTTATACTTCTGACAAGAGCAACTGTGACCGGAGGTGATGTCTTTTTCAAAAGAGGTTAATAAGCACGTGACACTTCCTAACAGCACTAAGCGAAATTTAGGTCAAACTTAATTAAACTGAGAAGTCATAATTTGACCTAATGTCCGCTTGTGTCATAGATTTCACAAATCCAAATCGTTTTAAACCTGTTTTTATGGTTAAAGATTCTGGGAAATGTCATCTCTAAGTATAAAAAATGGCACATACTTCTGCGTTTCTTTCTTGTCTACAATATACCAGTATTTCGTGTAAAACCCAAGGCAGCCACACTTAATTTTATGGGTCCATTCTGCCACCACTGAGCTGGGACGTGGAGCTCAAGGGGGGTGTGCCCAAATAATTCAAGTGGCAGGTCCTGCCTCGGAACAGTAAGCGGGTAAATAAATCACTTGGCTTCTGAGACGGAAGTGCTGAGTCAACAGCATGGAAATTATACCTCAATGTTCTATTTTTATGATGGTCTCACGTCGAAATTTTTTGTACTTGCCCATTTGTATATTTGACAACGATCCATCTGTCAATCTTCCTGATTTTGTCTTAAATCATGCAGGGCTTCATGCAGCAGTGTAAGCAAGCGGCCAGCACTGCTCTGAGCTGCCCAGACGCCTTCCCTGTAGGCCCCCCACCCGCACAGCAACAGACTGGAACGCTTCCCTCAGCGGCCTCCTACCCACAAAAACACGGCTTTCACAGTGCCCGACTCAGGTCGCACGAAACAGTGGGTCTGCCTTAACACACTAGAGAGGAGGACACCATTAGAAACAACTTAGGTTCTCCTGGTGTTCACTGTCCGAGCCTGCTTGGATCATGTGGTCCATGAGCAGTAAAGGCCCTGTCTCTACCTCCCTGCTTGGTCGACGGGGGACGTTCACTTAACTTGTCTGAGCCTCAGTCTCCTCCATCTGAACAAAATGGTGAACTTACCCCCAGTGAGGTGTGGGGAGATCCAACCAGATGCTACCTGGAACCGCAGGGCCCAATACCCTGGTCAGAGAACGCTTGTGTCCTGAGGGTGAACGTCTTCTCACCTAAGTTGCAGGCCCGGGACCTGCGACCTGAGCTAACTACACTGAGGGACAGGGAACCCTTGATTCTCGCTGGCAAGGGAGAGCTACAGCCAGGCCACGGCTTCGATCTGGTGGACACTCACGCCATGGGCTCACTGCGGAGGGGACTCATCGTTGCCACAGAACTACTTCACACCGGAGGCCGGACTCTTAACAAAAAACCGCGCCTGGTTTCTCCAAGGTGATTGGTATCTGCAGCTAAAGGGATCGAATTCTGGTCTTTTGAGAAGGTTGAGTCAGCTCTGAGCATCAGCTGTGCGACCACATGAGATGCTGCGCTGGGCTGAGTCCCTCACTGACTGCGGGACCAGAAGCTGCTTACAAAGGGATAAGCCGTGGCAGAAAGCGTCAGGCGTGAGGGCTGAAGTGCCACGGGAGGTCAGAGCAGCTCGAGAATTCAGAGGGCCACGGAGAGAGGTTTTTGTCACATGAAGATGGCAGAAGTGCGGTTCAGGCCAAGAACAGCACGAGTCGCGGGGCCCAGGAGTAAAAGCATCAGACTCTCTGGTGGAGAATGGCCTTTAGCGTAAAACTGCAGCGTTGGGAGGGATGCTTGGGGCTAGATGACGAGAGTCAGCGCGCCATCCGTGAAAACCATTCTTGCAAAGTAAAAACGATCCCTACCCTGTATCTCCATGTAACGTTAAGACCCCACTTTAGTCTGCAGTCATAAAAACCTGTCCACCGTGTGACTCGGCCTTCCCCCGAAGAGCAGGGACCCCTTCTGAGAGTGGCAGGTGTCCCCACAGAACACGGCCCGTGACTGCACGGCCGAGGCCCCACCCCATCTGGCAGCGTCCCTCCCCACCCACTAGGCACCTGGCAGAGGGCAGGCTCCTTCCCGCTCCCGCCGGGGCTGGTCTAGAGGACGTCGCGCCAACTGGCAGGCCCACAGTGAGGACGGCCGTCAGTCCTCCTGAGAAGGCGTGCCAGACAGTAACGCGTCAGCGGAAGACAAGCGTCCCCGCTCAGTGTGCTGCTGGCACGTGTGCTGCTGGCTCTGCCAGTTCCGCTCCAAGGGGAAAACTGAAACGCCCAACGCCTTTACACACTCAAGTCCAGTATTTGGAACTGAGGGAGGATTACAGCTTTTTGTGCTTTTGATAGTTTTACACCAAGGCATTAATGGTATTACTTCTGGGTAAATGGAATTATGGACTTAATCATTTATTTACCGGCTAATCTGTACTTGCTGTTTTTCTGAAATACTCCTTTATAAAAATATTCAATCCATAAGAAATTCAGAAACGTTCAGGGTATTTCCCTTATGTGTGTAAACATTCATAAACTTCAGTGTTGTGTGTTTGACAAATCTCATTAGGCACTTGTGGGTCAAGCCCTACAGAAACGCCGTGGGAGCGGGAGCCATGGGTGTCCCCTCGGACCGTGGGCTCTGCTCGCGGCCGTCCCCCACGCCCGCTGTAACTTGTGCTACGACTCATGGAAAACTAATGTTTCCACTGACCGGCCCTGCCTCAGGCTTCTGCCTCTCTGGCTTCCTGGGGCACTTTGCTGAGATACCACCTGCTGGGGGGGGGGGGCTTCTTTGACCCCCGTGTCCAAGTCGCTTCACTCACTTACTGAAAAAGCCTCTGCGTGTTCACTCTGTACCTCACTGATTATAAGGAAATGCCCAATGAGGGTACAGCCTGACTCAGGTGACTCAAGGCTCCTTGCCGTCTGGGGGCCCTCCCTTGAGCTGCAGGGACACTGCTGTGTGTGAAGATGGGGTGCTGCCTCCTCAAAGCCAGAAAACCCCTCCATCCTGAAACATACCTGGCCCCACGTGTTTTGGCAAGGGACCATGAGCCTGCATTGCTTTTTAGGATACGCTTGATCTCTGGCGACTTTCACTGATACTAACCATTCAGAAAAAGGAAAAGTGGCTGAAAATGAGTTGAGAATAAAGCAAACAAACAAGTGGAAAAAAACGTAAAATGTACGAAAATATTTCAAGATGCTGCCAAGATTCCAAACTAGCACCATGCCCACGATGGCAATGCCCCTCTGGATGTAATAGAAAATCAGAAAGAAAGAAAGAAAGAAAGAAAGAAAGAAAGAAAGAAAGAAAGAAAAGAAAGAAAGAAAGAAAAGAAAGAAAAGAAAGAAAAGAAAGAAAAGAAAGAAAAGAAAGAAAAGAAAGAAAAGAAAGAAAAGAAAGAAAGAAAGACCCATCTGCAGCTAATGTTTCTGAAGCAATCACATCAGACCAGTCACATGGCAAGAGGCCCTCCTTGGCCAATATCCGTGGCAGAGCAGCACCCAGAGTGCCGGTGAGGACGCGGCCGCCCCAGAGCTTTCTGAGGTCACCCGTGGGGGTGACTGTGAGCAACCACCTCTGGGGTCAGAAATGCAGGACAGTGGGTGGGCAAGTCGGGAGGAGACCTGTGTCAACATGCCCCCTTCCAGCACCTGCTGTGACTGGCGTTTCTATCTCTCAATATGTTCGAGGAACGAAGTCTACAGCTGTGTCCTGTGATGGAATTCCTATGTGGCTTCCCTGTCCTCGTGTTCAGGCAGCTCTGACCCGGTACAGAATCTCCACGGACGGGTGTGCCAGTGCTCAGGGTTCAAAGAAAGAAAGGAACAGTGAGGATGGTCACAGGTGGGCTTTTAGCCACAGTTGCCACGAGAGTATCTTAAGAGGACCGCCTCACACCTATGCCACAGAGGTGCAGCCAATCACGACTGATCGTTTCCAGACTGCCATCCCAGCAGCCAATTCCCAAGTCTGCTAAAGTACCTGGCATTCTTCCTACAGAAATTACTGCCTGTACAGGATTTCTTGCCACAATGAAACCTGTGTCTAGTATGGCATCTTTACACAGCCTGACTTCAGGAGCCTGGGCCAACTGCTACTCACGTTAACAAACGTTAAACTGTTTCATACAGAATAAGTTCTACGAGTGCTAGTTATGAGTCATGGCTACTGACCAACGCAGAGTGAAAAAAAAGAAAAAGAAAAAAACCACAAACAAGTGTGTACCAATCACATGCATTCGATTAAAGCGTGTCTTTTGTACGCGTAGCTCAGCGCCGGCCAAGGAGACTAACCCCACTACTCTGTGTGCCTGACATTTATAAGTCACTCTGACTGGGGCACTTAGGGATCCATGAACCCACCTGCAAGCAAATGGCCAGGTTCACTCTGCAGCCGAAGGAGGTGCTCACGGCCCGCGGGTGGAGACCCAGGTCTTTAAAGAGCTTTGAGAAAGACTGGGTGAGCGCTATCCGAGGCCGCTCCTCTGCCACGACCACACAGGTCCGCACGCGGGACAAGTCCAGGCCCCGTGCCTAGAAGCAAGGACAGCGGTGAGATGTCAGCCTTTCAGGGCTCAAGGGTGTGACCTTCTCAACCAGATGGGTGGAAGTCACACACACTCCACACAGATACTCATTCCCAGGGCCTGGTGTCCACGTTGCTAATTAAACTGCCCTAGGACATGCGCGTGGAACAAGAAATCATTCAGTACCAGATTATCAAAGACGCCACTAGAAACAGATTTTAAAAACCAGCAAGATGCAGCAGCAAGGAGCACGGGGAGGCCAAGCAAGGTCCTGGACAAAGTAATTAAGGGACAGGGTGTGCAGAAGCAAGGAAGCACCTGGATACACGCCTGTAAGACACGGATACACAACAGCACACGCTGCCCACGAGTGAGAAACCCTATGTTTAATGTAACGGTGGAAAAGACACATTCCTTCTGGGTCCCATGAGACTTAAAAGGTTACGCCAAATTCTCACGATTAAGAATGTCTGAGCACACCTCAGTTCTGCGCCAAATCCAGTGAACTGACTCGAAGGAGGGCCTCCCATGAGGGGAGCACGAGACTCTGTGTGGAGGGCGCTTCCCGGCTGGGCTGGGGGCCCGCGGGGTGGAAGGAGCCGCGTTTATGTGGGCGGCGGGTGGCAAACGATGGTCTCCAGCAGAACATGAGCAGTGGGAGGACGTGCGGCACAGGCAGAGCCACGCAGCCCTCCCGGAACCCCCCCCCCCCCCCCCCGCACAGTGGCCTGAGCACAGGGCATGGACACAGGCTCCTGAACAGTGCAGGAGACACCAGCTCAGGTCACTCTGGCACTGGGAGCTCGTGCACAGATAGGACCTCACAGACAAAAATGACACAGAAAACATTAAAACTGGGAGATACCAATGATCGTTCACATAGTTGCGTGTTTGGGGCGGCAGTGCGGCCTGCGTCTCGAGATGGCGGACCTGGATGGAGCCAGACATTCCAAACAGGGCTCCAAAATTCATTAAGTGTAAGAACTTGCTAAGGGTGCCCAATTTCTCTGTCACGTAAGTGTCCTCATCTTTAAAATGGAGACAGTAGTAGTTCCCACTTCACACACCCGTTGTAAAGGTTAGATGAATCAACACGTAAAGTGCTTAGAAAGCACTCAATTGTGTCATCATTCGTGAAAGGTACTCCATGATTTTATAAAACAATACGGGTGGATGTAAGTGATAAGTAGGTCTTACAAATTTCTTTTCCTATATATATTTATAATTTCAAGAAATTACGCCTTTATTTACATAACTTAATGTGAATGTTATCTCGTATTTCTTTTCTTGTTTAAGCTTAATGCATTAGTTCTAAACAGGAAAACAAAATTCAGGATATAAACGTATTGTGTAAGTATTTATATATACTTATTTATATATACAGACAATTTACGTACGCCCGTGCACACACACATACACGATATAACCTATATATACAAAAAAAAGACATAAGCAATGGATAGAATCAGAATATAAATCAACACAGGTGTATCACTATTCTCTCCTCCCTCCTTACTTGGATGATGACTACTTCATTTACCATGAAAATATGTCTATCAAATTGTTATTGGTTTAAGTGGAAGGCAATGCTAATATTTTGATTAGGATGCACACCTATAAATCAGGGTGATCGAGGAAAACAAAAATGAACAGCTAAATTCAAATTATCACTTGAACACCAGCATCACAGTAAAATTAACTCCACTGAACAAGGGAATTCACCAACAGAAGAAAAGGCAATTTAGGGCCTTTCAGGCAGACCTAATGGAATCACAGACGACAGTGCCACACACACTGACCTATAACTCTTGGTGGCAGTGGGAAATCATCTTCTAAACTAAGGTTTTCACATGAAATCAATCTTGGAAGCTTCCGGTGACAGCGGATTATACCTCGGTTTTTGTGGACATTTTAGCACCAGCAAACCCTCCCCATGCCCTCTGACAGCGAGCTTCCCTAGGATGCTGGCAGGTGTTCCCCTGGAAGCCGGGTGACAGGCTGCTTACCTTGAGTGATTCTGTCTGTGAGCCCAGCCCCTTGGTACAAAGTTCCATCACTGAATAGGAGCAGAACGTGTCCCGGACTTTGTACTGACTCACGGCAAGAAGCCACAAGGCAGGGTTGGTTTCCAGCTCAGAAGGCGGGATGAGAATGGACTGGTGCCCAGAGTACACGCTGCAGAGACAGACAGAGGGGCCGGGTGAGCAGGGGACCGCAGACATGCGCTCGGCCCTCCAGGTTTGCAAACACAAAATGAAAGCGAGCTCACGGAGACACAAAAGAACTATAGGAATCATGGTTCAGTGGCTGCCTTTTTGAGCACTCGTCTGAAAACGTAAAAGCGGAGAGGCTGTTACATTTCTCCCAAAGTCGCTACATTAGCAAAATGCAGGAAACGCGGGGATGAATTTATAAAACTGTATGCTTTCTCTAGCGGAGCGTCTAATCGAGTCCTTTGTCCATTCTTCTTGGGTCATCTCTAGGCCCAACGTGGAGCTTGAACTCATGACCCTGAGATCAAGAGTCACACACTCCACTGATGGAGCCTCCAGGCCCCTTGTCCATTTAGTTTTCAACTGGCTTTTATTGCATTACTGATTGAGGAATTTCAAACCTCAGTATGTTGAAACCAAAACTCAAGACGTGTGAGAGTCATCCGACGGTGAGTAATTCACATGCACACACACGCTGTCGTAAAGCTGCACGGCTTTCTCTCTTACTTCATCACTTAACAGTAACCTGTAAGCTGGGAATGTTCCTTAATCTGATCGCCTAGGAAGGAACAGCACAGTGAGTAAAAGAGAGCACCGCCATACTTCGTTTCAACAACCATACACCATTCACTATGTGCACACACGCTGTATCGGCTGCACTCGGGCATCTCCGAGCTCACTCAACTGCCACTGTTACTTTGGTGAGTAACAAAGTCCCACGTAAACCAATCTTCCCTTTCAAATGAGAGTACTTCCTCCAGGGAGGAACAAATACTGACTCGAGAGAGTGGGGGGAAGTGTGCGGAGGAAACCCCACATCAGGAGCTGTGGCCCCACCACATGCCTGGGCATGCCAGCGGAGAAGTGAAAATCATAAGAACTTAACAAGTAACTGATATAACCTTTGGATGCATTAGAATCAATACCACTTAAAAGGCCCTGTTTTTGCTTCAGAAAGCGCCTTAGTCCATCACTACGTACCCCTCCGACGGTCCTTCAGGAAGGACCTGCTGTGATGCAGTGTGACGACTAAGGGGCTGCCCGGCAGCTGCCAGGGCTCAGGATGGCATGACCCCCCCACCCTTCACAGGTGTGGCCCCCACACCTTTCTGCTAATGCCAACCCCTGACAGCTTTCAGAGGTCATACACTGCCAATATGGAACATTTCATGAAGAATACGGTCTTTTTAGACCAACGAAACGGGTTTGCTGGCAGATGGGTTCTCAAGGCAGATCCCACAAATCTTACATCCAAGACATGTGTTTAGAAACTGCTCATTAAAGGAAGACAGGATATGTAACCACATCTGAACACAGTGACATCTGTGCGGAGAAGCAAACGCACACGCCAAAGTACCAGCACAGGTGGCACACATAAGTGGGACGAGGGGTGTTTTTCTGGCCCTTTACTATTTTCTAGAATACTCTCATTCATTTCTATAGAATGTAACACACACGCGCGCACGCGCGCGATCTCTAACCTGGAAACATCCAATCATACATTTCTCATCAAGATGACAAACCACGGGAAGCTGGGAGTACTTCAGTACTTCTAATGGAGAACTATTTATCACAACATGAGTCGACAACCAGCGTGTGTGGGAAGACAACCTAAGTGTTATTTGAGGAAGGAGGCGTGATAGCCAAGTGGGAGCAATTTTTTTTTTTGAGAGAGAGACAGAGACAGAGAGCACATGGGGGAGGGGCAGAGAGAGTCCCAAGCAGGCTCCATGCTCAGCACAAAGCTGGACTCTGGGCTCGATCCCACGACCTTGGAATTGTGACCTGAGCCAAAACCAAGAGTTGGATGCTCAACCGACTGAGCTACCCAAGTGCCCCAAGTGAGAGCAGCTTTTTAAGAGATAACTTTATTAATGAGAACGTTAGGATCTTTCTCAATCCTTCCGAGTCAGTATGAGAATAGACACTCTGTATTTAAAGGGTTAACCAAAAGTGGGACTAGAATCAGAACCAGTTCCGAGCTGATTTTAGATGAAATTTCAAGAGCTCTGAGGATCCACTACTGTTCTTAGTAACCAGGAGAAAAGAATAGCATACGCACAACTTTGAAGTTTCCTTTGAAATCCTGCCGATGGGGAAGTTTTGCTGGGCACACGGTGACACAGAGCGAGTGGCACACCCCAGTGGGTCCCTAGTTAAGGTGCAGTAAGTTACTTCTATAGTCCATGTCACAAAGTCACTGAGGACCCACTCTGATGATTACAGTGCTCCAAATTCTGTCAGGCTTTCTGTAAGATTTGTCCTTGGGAAGCTAACTTAGGTCATTAAACATATTACTCGGGAGATCAAATAACATCACCACAAACCTACCTGCATTACGAAGCCCAGGCACCCCGTTCCTGCAGCTGCTTTCAAGTTGTCCACTACAACTGCAAGTAACAACCCATCACACATTTCTGTACAAATGTGGCCTAGAGTTTGCGGTCTGTGAAAACAAACTTTTCCAGCAGTTCTCCTATACAGAACTGAGATTCTTTAAAATGAAAGTCTCCCTCTGGTTTAGGAAGTTGGCACGTCTTGTGTTCTCACTTTTGGGGCCTATTGTGCTATTTTCAAAGTAACCTTCCAAGAATTACACACTTGGGGTCTGACACCAACCAAACGTCCCCATTTGCTGTACTAATACGTCTAAGGGCCCACTGATACCACCGACCACTCTTAGACAGGTTTTCCCAGGGGCCATGAGGCACAGCGCTCTCCTCTCTGCTGCCAAGACCCTTTCCTAGAGCGGGAAGACCCCGAAAATGGGGACACGTAGCAGGAGGGCATTGCCAAGTGGCCTGACTTGATGGAAAGTGATGTTTTGTTCGGCAACTCTGGGCACAGTCTTACTTTCTGTCCCTTTTATCACAGAGCTCCAGAATCAACTCACACACACCTGCTGTTGTCTGAATTACAGCCTTTCTTGGGAGATAATGTGTTAATTCCAGTCAAAAGCCTCCAGGCAGCATGAAACAGGAAGAAATAAAAATAATGGAAAATGTACCTCCATGAAATTAACATTAGAAGAACCTCAGGGGCAAAACTGGGATCAAATATGGGATCATACAACAGCCAACAGCCTAAGATCTAATGAGCCTGCACATTACGAACCTCATAAATGATAATTATCCACTAGGAAGCAAGCATCTCACTTCTTTGAGAAGTGATGGGGCACAGTTTTCTGTTAACAGCAAATGTTATTCAACCTGTTCATGAATCAGGCTTAATAATACAACTTAACTAATTTCCCTGCATGATTTTTATTGCAGCTCAAATTTACACAGGCGCTGTTTCTCACCAAGGACTTTTACGTTTTCAGTGCCAGGTTCCAAACACGGTCAGTGACGTTTGAGCCATACATCTTAGGGAATCACAATGCAGGTAAAACCTTATGATGATATTCCTTTTAATGATGGCAATTTATCATTTCCATATTGTTCCCAGGGTTTTATTTTACAAATACTATCGTAGGGAGATTCAAATGCAGAAAATTAAATACAAAGCACCCAGGAGTAGTTCTCTCAAGAATACACATCAGGACAAGTGATCTGCTTCCTCTGAACCATTCACACATGAAAGCGCTGGGTCCCTGTGCGGAATTCAAAGCTAGAGAATGCCAAGCACGCTTATGAAAATTAAGTACAGGGGCGCCTGGGTGGCGCAGTCGGTTAAGCGTCTGACTTCAGCCAGGTCGCGATCTCGCACTCCGTGGGTTCATGCCCCGCGTCGGGCTCTGGGCTGATGGCTCAGAGCCTGGAGCCTGTTTCCGATTCTGTGTCTCCCTCTCTCTCTGCCCCTCCCCCGTTCATGCTCTGTCTCTGTCCCAAAAATAAATAAACGTTGAAAATTAAGTACAGCTCACCGTTCTCATTCCCACAAGTAGGATGGAAGTCAACATTAAGAAAATAATGACATCTTGATAACAGAGGACAGACAGGAAGCCTGACTCATGAATTTTTTATATGCCGTTTCCTTGCTCAGTCCAGCAGATGCTGATGAACGGTTTCATCTACTAGCCAGCGCTGACGTCTTGGCGGTAGCCACAAATACTTCCGAAACGGACCTACGTGATAGCAGGTTGCTTATACTGAAGACGTTTAACCTCTGAGAATTTCTGGAACCTGAAAAATTCTAGTTTAGATCTGAACTTCAAAGAGAACAAGATGGCTAAAAAGACACATGGGAGTAAAAAAAAAAAAAGTTTAAAAAAAGGAGGGGGGGCTCAGTTAGCTATCACAGCTCCGGCACTTGGAGCAAGGCAGACGCGGGGCGTGACGACACACACCGCCCTGCGGGCTACTGTCTCGTGCTCTTCAGTTATCCTGATGATGGGCGGTCTTCTTCTTTAAACAGTTTCACTTAGGTATAAAGCACGTACCATAAATCCACTCACTTGAAGCACGGAATTGAAAGGATTTTACTAAACTTGCAGCGTTGTAGAATTATCACCACAACGCAGTTCGAGAACACTTCCATCACACACATGTATGGCTTGGGTCCACCTGGCTCGATCGTCCTTTGACCCCAGCCCCAGTTGACCACTGTCCCACTTTCTGCCTCCATAGACTTGTCTTCTCCACACATTTCGTGTAAATGGCGTCCTATGATACAATCGTGTGATACGTGGTATTGGAGCCTGGCTTCTTAGTGTGACGTTTTGACGTTTATTCACACTGTAGCTGTATTCCATCACGGGATACGACCAACACTGTCCATCCAGCAGCTAGGACGTGTGCACTGCCTGCTTCTTTTCCTCTTTTTTGTGAAGGCCGCTACGGACATCAAGTCTTTGTGTGTTTTTCCTTCTCTTTGGTAGACGCCTAGGAGTGGAATTGCTGGGTCATGTAGCGAATTTATGCTTAATTTTTAAGAGCATGCCAAACTTAAAAATTTCACCATTTTACATTCCCATCAACAACATATGAGAATTCCAGTTTCTGAACACCCTTGGTTATTGTTGCTCTGTAGCACAGTTCTGAAACTGGAAAACAGAAGCTTTCCAACCTTGTTATTTTCTGGGGTTTGTGGCTGTATCTGCTCCAGTGGGTATGAAGTGTCAGCTCACTGGTTTCAATTTGTATTTTCCTAATGAATGTGAAACATCTTTTCACGCGTTTATCGTCATTTGTGTATTTGTGGTGAAATATCTATTCAAACCTGTTGCCCGTTTTTAAATTCATGTTGCATGTTTTCTTCTGGAATTTTAAGAGTTCGTTTTGTATCTGTTTGGAAGGACTGCATCAGGTTATGATTTGCAAATACTTTCCCCCAGTGTGTGGTTTGTCTTTCCAACTTTCTATCAAGTGCCATTTGATGTGCCCAAGTTTTTAATTTTACCGAAGCCACATTTACCAATATTTCTTTTAGATTAAGATTTACTGATTTGTCTTCTTCCAAAAGTTTTAGTTTTTACATTAAAGACTGCAACCTACTTTGAATTTATTTATATGATGCAAAATAAAGTTTAAATTAATCTTTTTACAGGTGAACGCCCAATATTCCCAAACATCGTTTGTTGAAAATACTACCCTTTTATCACTGAACTGTCTTTGCTGAAAAATGAAGTGACCACATGCAACAGGGCTATTTCTGGACTCTCTATTGTGTCTCATTGACTATTTTTTCTGTATGTACCTTCCTACCTACCTTTCTGCCAGTATAACACTGTCCTGGCTACTATAGTAAGGGTTGAACACGGGAAGTCTGAGTTTTCCAACTTTGTTATCCTATTCCAAAATTGTTTTAGATATTGTGGGTTCTTCCTTTATATTTTAGGACAATATCAATTTCTGCAAAACAAAAAATATGCTGAGATTTTTGACAGGAATTTCATCAAATCTCTAAACCTATTTGCAAAGAATTTCCATTTTAACAATATTAAAACTTTTAATCCATGAATATCAACTATCTGAATGCTTTTAAAGACACATTTGATCTTAAAAATATTTTGAAACAAGGGCGCCTGGATGGCTCAGTCAGTTAAGCATCTTACTCTTGGTTTCAGCTTGGGTCATGATCTCATGGTTCGTGAGTTTAAGCCCTGCATCGGGCTCCACGCTGACAGTATAGAGCCTGCTTGGGATTTCTCTTTCTCTCTCTCTGACCTTCCCCTGCTTGCATGCACTCTCTCTTTCAAAATAAATAAACACATGAATATTTTTAAACAACTCTGTTATATCTCAAGTCTCAGATACACAATCCTCTATTTTGTGACTGAAGGGAACTTTAGAATGAAGACATAAAAAATTGTTTCATTCAACTTCTTAAAAATGTTCAAACAATCCAAAGTTACAGAAAAGTTTTGAATAGAAATACTTTTTCCCCTCTTGAATCATCTGAGGGTGAGTCACTGACCTGATGCCCCATCAACCCCAAATACTTCAGCAGGTATTTCCAATAAACAAGTTTATTTTCCTCCACAAAGCCGATTCAGGCATCAAAATCAGGGATCAGATACGTTTCTTCCACCCAAGTCTGGGACCCTCAGTCAAGTTTTGCCAGTTGTCCTGATGGTGTCTTTTACAGCGAAAGGAGCCCGTTGGGAGACAAGGCCACAGATGCCATCGGCCTGCCTGGGGGGGAGTGGGGTCCTCAGGCCTCTGTGACACCAGTGTCCACATGCTGCTTTCCGTCCCTCCTTAGTCTGTGTCTGATGCTCCCTGGCTTGGAGTCAGTGAAGTATCTTTGCCAGGAAGACCCCGGATGGAATGCTGTCTTCCCCACTGCAACCCTCTGGGTGACACACCCCTGCCCCAAGTCTCCACCGTGAAGTTTCTCTCCTTCCCGTCATAATTAACTACTATTTTCTAGACGTCTGCCGTAGCAATGGAGCTTTTAATCTGTTCATCTGTTTGTCTGAATAGTGAAATAATTTCCCGTTTTATTCAAAGCGTTATCATCTATCATAATCTTTACCTTGATGCTGAAATTCCCCCAATTTGGCCAATGGGAGCCCCTCTGAAGGACATGTCACCGCCCTACTGTGAGCACTTTCTTGCACAAAATGACATCCAGGTTCATCTTGTTCATTTCCTGAAGGAACACGAGCCCATCTGAGAGGAAACCGTGTGTGCAGGATTTATGGGTGTTGGGCATCCTCATCACCACTGGGGGTGGGGTGGGGGGGATGCTCCCAGGTCTGGTCTTTAAGCAACTCTGATGGGATCTGTTTCTATAGAGGACCTCAGAAGGAAGAAGTCTGTAGCTATGGTATACTGATTTCTAGTGTTGCAGGGGCAATCGACAGAATATTGTGATTCTGTGACTGCTGAGTGAATTTGCAGGAGGTGTGTTCGTTAGGTCAAGGTTCCTTATAACTCCTTTTAAGAGCCCCCACCATGCCCTCGCTGCTACTAGTGAGCATCCCGTGTTGGTGGATGGACGTTGGCGAAGCACTCCATTGCTGGCTTCAGCTTTACCGGCACCTTGCCAAGTGACACACAGACAGACACATGGACAGTCTCCTATAAAGTAGGTAGGTCAGGGCGGCTTCCTTCCTAGTTGGCCAAGCATGTCTACGGTCGCTGGCACCACTGCTGGAATACCACATCCTAAACTATTTCCCGAGAGGAAAAGTTACCCACAAGGCTACTGCATTTTACAGTGAGGCAGAAATCATTAAGTATTTTAACTCAATTCCATCTGCTCTCTCAAAAAGTTTAATTGTTCTAACTGAAATGTGTTTTTCAAAAATATAGGATTGGGTTTTAATCCAACTTCATATTATTAAATATTATGAATGCATTAGAATAGCTGAGGGGCACATTTAAAGACATTAGAGAATGTCGGCCAGAAAAAAGGAAATCCTAACCACTTTCATACTGCAGCATCTCCGTTTTATACCTATGTTAGCGCATGCTTACAAAAAAACTGTACGCGTACTTGAAGGTTTATGGTGAAAGCGTGCTGTCTGGTGATTGCATTAAAAATCGTTAGGGGACATGAAACAAAGCGGGCCAAATGTTGGTCCACGGGGAGCTGGATGGGTGGCACTTCACGTACTTAAAGATGTTCAAAGTGCTAACGATAAAACCATAGTACGCTACACCAGAAATCAAACTGGAAGACGGTATACCAAAATGCTAATAGTGCCTGTTAACTGGTATCACTGGGCAGCATGATTACTGAGGTCTTTATGTTATTGCATATTTTCTACAGTTTCTTCAGGGAACACATACGCAGTCGGACAAAATGCCAATGAACTTCCCCAAGTTCATCCTCGCCACAAGCACCTGCTGACCCTGCTCTGGGCTGGACGCTGGGTGGCTGCTGGCTGGGGGGCGGTGACAGTGGCTGGGAGGTGAGGGGAGTGCTCATGGCGGTTGCTCCCGGCCTTCCTGCAGCTGACGTTCCTCCCCCGCCCGCGTCAGGGACAAGCCTGAAGGAAGAGAGAGCCTGAGCTCTCACCGGCCGATGTGACACAAACTCCAGGCCGAGGATAACTGCTGGGAGCCTTGGGCTGGAGTCCTGCGCTTGGAAAACAGGGAGCCCCACCAGAGAGCCTCCCAGAATGTGCCCAGAGTCTGTCATCTCTGCAGGTGTCAGCAAAGTTCACGGAGACCACGGTCTCCAGACGCTGCGGGATGTGGAATCCAAGGGGGGTTGGCACAGGGACCCATGCGGGCCCCCTGCAGCCAGCCCCTCTGCAAGTGGAAGTCCTCCCCAGACGTTAGCGTCTACTCTGCCAACGGTCTCAAGGGGGGGCGCACGCGACTGATTTCCTCGTCCTTGTAAAGACGCTGAGGAGGACACTCACCTGCAGAGGCACCACAGGACAAACCCAAGTCCGCAGTACGGGTCCAAGCAGATGGCCACTTCTCTCGAGGGGTAGAGCTCACACTGCAGCTTGATGGAGCGGCAGAAGGCACTGGTGGCTGCGTGGCACATCTGGAAGACAGCAAGGCCGCCTTCAGTCCACGTGGCCGACACCCAGTGCCCAAGCTGGAGCGACCCCGTCCCGCACCCCAACAGGAAGTGGGCACGCACAGGGTTCTCCGGTGATCCCACAGCCCCGGGAAGAAGGTGGGGAGACACTAGACGCTGCGGCTCACGGCCCCTCCCAGGGGTGTGCCCGACACACGCCTGTCATGCGGTAGGGCCGGCAGGGCGCGTGGATGAACATCCCATGTCAGTGACAGGAACCAGGCTCAGAGAAGGTAGTGTGCGGAAGGTCACACAGCTTCGGGCCAGAACCAGCGTTAGTCACAGGACAACAGCCAAGCTCCCGTCTCCCCGCATCGCTGAGGTGACAGTAAGAGGGCTCCCATGTGATGGAAGTTATTGCCAAACAGCATAAAATATATCTCATAAAATCAGTTTTCTCACAGAAGCTTCCTAGCCAATCAAGCCTAAGAGGAAAAGGAAAATTTTCCCAAGTCTGTGGTTTGAAAAACATCTGGAGTTAACGTGAAGTGAACGTCCCATGCAGCTGAACCGTGTGGGTTCAGCTGGAGCGAGCACCCCAATACTCAGGGCCACCCGCCCAAATGCCCGGGGGAAGCACCCGTGAGTCGCGCCGGCAACAGAGGCGAGAAGCCAGGGCCAGGGCCACTTCTGTGGTAAGCGTGGGAGCCCTGCCAGAAGCTGTGGGTGGAGGGAGGTTTCGCGACGGACCCGCCGCACAATCCACACAAGGTAACGCAGAATTACTCGAGAAGTGAGCACACACAGCTCGTCTTCCCCTGCTGTTAAGGCCACGATATTTGCTTAAAGAGGAAACAAGGCTGGGTTTCTGAAACATGCCTTCAACCTCTGCCCGCCCACTAGATCGGGAGTCAGCAAAATCCTAGCTACCGAAATTAGCCACATTCCCAGATTCGCCACTAAAACAAACCTTGCCTGAACCCCTACTCTGTGCAGGCGTTATTTATAGCTCGAGAACAGTTCAGCTCAGCAAATACTAATACGTTAATGGAGTACATGCTATGTCTCAGGCACTGTATTAGGTGCTCAGAATATAAAGAAGAATAAAACACAGCCTCTGTCGGACCTCAGGAGTTTGGGTCCAGTGGAAAATTGAGAGAGAACTCCGGTAACTGCAGGGCCTGTGAGCGCGTTCACGATGGGTGCAGAGAGCATAAGGAGGGCAGGGAAGGGGCTCTCATATCACCCTGGGGGACCCCAGTGTGCTCTGGGTCTTGAGGCTGAGTAAGCACAAGCAGAACTCATCAGAGAGACAGGAGCACAGACAGATGAAGAAAAACGCAACCAGGAAAGCTAAATGACTCGTCTCCAAGCACCAGTCTTGGACCTGCCAACATCACAGCCCAACAGCCCACGCTGGAGGAAAAACTCCCAATTCTTAGGAAGTCAGACTTGTACCTGGATAAGTCGTTTTGAAAAGCCCCAGACAACAAGCTCTAATGCCCTACTCTGAAACAGACGGTGAGAGTAGACACAGTGGGAGGAAGCAGGGATGAGGGCAACTATATGTATTTCCGGATGTGCCTCAGCTCTTCTCTTGGGTGGGTTTACCTTCCAGAGCAGTTTTGCTTTAGCTGACGTTAAAGTAAGTATCCACTCCCTGGGCACACGGCAGCTGCACATTCGGTGGAAGGGAGAGCCACCACCAGTACGACAGCGTCCTGTGGGCAAGCCCAGAGGGCCACTGATCTGAAGGGAAGGGTCCTCCACACGACTTCCCCATTGAAGTGAAAACGTTTCTCCAGGGTCTATCAGAAATCTTCAGAGTTCAAATTAAACTTTTAAATGGTTAGTATTTTAAAACTTAAATTGAACACATAAACATATACTCATGGGCCTTCTACTAAATCAGACATTAAATAGTGCCCGTTAGGGGGAAAACAGATTACTGGCTAAGTCTCTCTCAGCGTTCATTCTATATTTGAATACTTAATGACATTTGGACCAAAAGCTGAAACTGAATCAAAATTTCTGAGAAACATGAGGACATGTGCAACCAAAGAGGTAGAAGAGAATTCAATGAGAAGACCATGACCAGATGATTTCAGTTGTTTACACCTCTCAGTATTTAAGGCAAATGGGTTTTCATTAAATGACATCACAACATATTTTACCTCAGGTACTCATCAAACAAACAATCAGAAGTTTAATAAAAACTTACGAAGATTTCAGAGAAAAGTCTAATTATTTATCCCTCTGGGATTACTAGGGTTTACATTTCTATTAAGTGGAATTACCAAGAGTCACGTCACTTCATCTGTTTCATGTGTAAGTATCTTTATCGAATCAAGATGTAACATTATAGCCCCCACTTCTGTAGACCATGAAAATGGTACGATCACAAGTGTGTGTTTCTGTTTGGCTATGACAGGAGGCGGCTCAAAGCCACTCACCCTGGTATGAAAAGAAATCTGTACTCCAAAAAGCTTTTGAAGAATTATTTTATTTGATATTGCACTTTATTTGGTGTGTCACCTCAGATTCTACTGAAAAGCAGAGGAGAGGATTCTGGGAAGACTGTCTCCATAGCAACCAGACAACAACTGTGTCAGAAAATGATGAAACTCTTTGGAGTTCTGGAGTCCGTTTAAGTCTTACAACTTCCCAAGGAAAGTTTGGGCAATCAATGGTAATTAATTTTGGAAAAAGTAAGATATTCCCATTAAAAAAAAAACAGTTGTGGGAGCTCATCACATTTAAGTACTCATTAATGTACTCAATTACACTCAGACCTGCCATGAAAGAAAGGCTCAAGGGACTCCTGCTGATTGAAATAATAAGATATTAGACATATCTCAAAGTCATGTGAATAAATTTAGATCTCAGCAAAAGTAAATACAATTCAATTATAAATACTAGTATAATTGTAGCAATACTTTGTAACTCCACTTTTCATTTTCTACATGATTTAAGACACTAATATGGTAAAAAAAAATAATCATTAGCTGAAAAAATGATTGTTATTGTAACTTTGGGTTTAAATTCCACTTTTTTCCCTATATAACTTGAGACTTAAGAAATGCATTTAAAAGACTTGCTACTACACATTTTGGGCCACGCAGTATATAAAGATATAACTTTGTGACATCAGCAACTGAGAAAGGAGGGCACGGAGCAGTTTTGTGTGTTCCTGAAATTAAGCGAGTATAATCCAAACTGGAGTACTGCAACTGTAGGGTGTTCAACTCAACCCCCACTGTCACCTGAGTGACACAAGCTGTAGAATATACACAAAAAGAATTCAAATGTTTCGCTACAAAAAAAATCAACTAAGCACAAAACAAGACAGTAATGCAGGAAATGAGTAACAGAGAAGTTATTTTTTAACTTCTTTTTAATGTTTATTTATTTTTGAGAGAGAGAGAGAGAGAGAGAGAGAGAGCGCGCGCGCGCGTAAGAGTGAGTGTGAGCTGGCAAGGGGCAGAGAGAGAGGACACAGAATCCAAAACAGGCTCCAGGCTCTGAGCTGTCAGCACAGAGCCCGATGTGGGGCTTGAATCCACAAACCATGAGATCATGACCTGAGCCAAAGTCAGCCGCTTAACTGACTGAGCCAACCCAGGTGCCCTGCAAAAGCAGTTTGAATGCAGAAATTTACATGAAAACTTAGGCTAAAAAACAAAACAGATCTCACATCAACCTAACTTTACAACCTAAGGAATGACAGAAAGAACAGACTAAACCCCAAGTCAGAAAAAGGAAGTAATAAAGATTAGAGCATAAATAAACAGAGGGTAGAGGAAGCGCTGACTTACTGAAAGCAAAAGATGGTTCCTCCAAAAGATCGACAAAACAGACAAACCTCTAGTTAGATGGACTAAGAAAAAAGGAAGGAAAATTCAAAATACTAAAATCAGAAATGAAAGTGAGGACATTATGGATTCTACAGAAACAAAAATAATCAGAAGAAAGTACTATGAACAGTCGTACACCAACAAACTGCACAACCTATATGAAATGAAGAAATTCCATTTCATGGAAATCGAAGCCCAAATTATCAAGAAGAAAGACAAAACTGGGGTGCCTGGGTGGCTCAGTCGGTTAAGCGTCAGACTTTGGCTCAGGTCCTGATCTCAGGTTTGTAGTTTCAAGCCCCACACTGGGCTCTGTGCTGATGGCTCAGAGCCTGGAGCCTGCTTCGGATTCTGTGTCTCCCTCTCTCTCTGCCCCTCTCCTGCTCGTGCTGTCTCTGTCTCTCAAAAATAAAGTTTAAAAAAATTTTAAAAAAGGAACACAAAACCTACCAAGACTAAATCATAAAGAATAAAAAATCTGAATAGACCAAAAGCAGTAAAGCAACATCAAATCAGTAAAGAAGATTTTCCAGCAAAGAAAAGCCCTGTACCTGATGACTTCATTGCTAAAATCTACCAAACATTTAAAGATGAACTAATACTGGTCCTTCTCAAACGTTTCCAAAAAAATTAAAGAGAAAGGAACACTATTTTTTTAAGTTTACTTACTTATTTTTAAGACAGAGACAGTGTGCACACAAACAAGGGAGGAAAAGAAAGAGGGGCTGATGTGGGGCTCGAACCCATGAACCATGAGATCATGACCTGAGCTGAAGTCCGACGCTTATCTGATAGAGCCACCCAGGCGCCCCCGAGAAGGGAACACTTCTTAACTCATTCTATGAGATTAGTAAAACTCTGATACCAAAGCCAGACAAAACACTACAAAAACAGAAAACTACAGACCAGTATCTCTGTGGAACACTGATGCCAAAATCCTCAACAAAGCACTTACCCAATTTGGTAGCACATTAAAAAGCTTATACATCAGTGGGATTTATTTCTGTAAGGGATTGTAGGCTCTACAAATGAAAACTCAGTCAATGGGGGCACCTCACTGACTCAGTCAGAGGAGCATGTGACTCTTGATTTTGGGGCCATAAAGTTAAATCCCACAGTAGGTATAGAGATTACTTAAAAATAAAATCTTAAAAAAAATCAATGTAATATATATCATATTCAAAGAATGAGGGGGAAAAAACACATGGTATCTCAATTGATGCAAAAAAAATCTGACAAAATTCAACATCTTTTTATGGTAAAAACACTCAATAAACTAGGAGTAGAAAAAAAGGGCTTCAACAGAATAAAAGCCATATATAAAGAACACAGTAAACATCATACTCAGCCATGAAAGACTCAACACTTTACCTCTATGATCAGCAATAAGGCAAGGATGCCTGTTTTCACTCTTTCTATGCATAGTGCTAGAAGTTCTAGCCCAAGCCATTAGGTAAGAAAAATAAATAAAAGGCATTCAGATTAGAAAGGCAGAAATAAAATGATCTCTTCATGGATTAAATTAACTTGTATGTAGAAAACACTAAACATCATACACAAAAAATTGTTAAAAATTGTAAATTCACTAAAGTAGCAAGATAAAAAGTCAACATGCAGAAATCATTTGCATTTCTATACATTAAGTGAAAAATCTGAAGAGGAAATTAAAACAATTCCATTTATGATAGCATCAAAGAATAAAATGCTGAGGAATTAGCCAAGGAGGTGAAAGACTTGTACAATTGAGACTATAAAATATTGCTAAAAAATAAAGACACACATAAATGGAAACACACACCATATTCACAGATGTCAATACTACCCAAAACAATACAGACTCAGTGCAATCTCTATTAAAATCTCAATGATTTTTTTGTGTAAGTAGAAAATGCATAGAATTCATACAGAATCTCAAAGAAATCTGAATAGCCAAAACAATCTTGAAAATAAACACAGTTAGAGGACTCCCCCATCCTGATTTAAAAACTTACTACAAATATACAGTAGTCAGAGCAGTGCAGTACTGGCATAAAAACAGACATACAGATCAACAGAACAGAGAGCCTAGAAATAAACCCTTGCATATATTGGCCAACTGATTTTTGACCAGGGTGCCAAGACTATTCAGTTGGGGAAACAACAGTCTTTTCAACAAAGTGCTAAGAAAATTGCATCTCCAAATGCAAAAGAACGAGGTTGGACCCTTACCTCACACTACACAGAAAAGTTAGCTCAAATTGGATCAAAGACAGAAAGGTAAGACCTAAGACAATAAAACTCTTGGAATAAAACAAAGGACAAAGGCCTCATGACACTGGATTTGACAATGATTTCTTGGATGTGACCAAAGGCACAGGCCAAAAACGACACAAAATTGGACTGTATGAAAATGTAAAGATTTTGTGCATCAAAAGACACCATCCACAGAATAAGAAGGCAATCCAAAGAAGAGGAGAAAATTAATATCCAGAATATACCAAGAACCTATAAGACTCAACAACAAAAAACCAAGCCATTTGATTCAAAGGACTTGAATAGACATGTCTCCAAAGAAGACTTACAAACAGCCAACAACTGCGTGAAAAAATGCTTAACATCACTAATCATTAGGAAAATGCAAATCAAAACTACAAAGTACGACTTTATATCCATTAACATGACTGCCATTAAAAAAACGAAACCCAGGAAAACTCTAAGCGTTGGTGAGGATGGACATCAACTGGAACCTGTGTGGTGCCAGTGAGGACGCGAAATGGTATGGACACCGTGGGCAACAGTATGGCAACTCCCTCCCAGGTTAAAGACGGAAACTACCTCCCGACCCCAAAATTCCACTTCTCCGCATATACCCAGAAGACCTGAAGAGATGTTCGTATGTCTGTGTTCACAGCAGCAATGCTTACAAGAGCTAAAACTTGGAGACAACTCTAGTGTTCGTTGAGGGATCGACGGACAGGTTAAATGCGGTACACACATTCAACAGAATATTAACTCAGCCTCAGAAAGAAATTCTGATGCCCTCGGCAACACGAATGAACCTCCAGGACATTACGGTGAGTGAAATGAGCCAGTCACAAGAGGACAGTGCACATGACTCCACTTCTACGGGGTCCCCAGAGCCATCAAAATCACAGAGATGGGGGTGGGGGTGAGAGGGGATGGGGAGTTATTAACAGGTAGCGAGTTTTAGTTTTAGAAGATGAGTCATGGGGATGGATGGCAGGGAGGGACGGCTGCATGGCAGTGTAAGAATATTCAACGCCACTGAACCACACACTTGGGTGCGTTATTGTGGTAAACTTATGTCATGTATGTACAACCACAATAAAAAAAATTGGGAAAAGGGTAGAGAAAGAGAACTCAATGCAGTAAATAACACAAACTGAGTGGTCAGACCCCCAGAGGTGGGCAAAGGAGTTCCTGAGGCTACTGAGGATGTACCAGTACCTTGGCAAGGACACTGCCAGAGCTGTGAGGGTCCTCATGAGGTGATGTGCATAGCACAACGAACCCATGAACAACACGGGCCTGTGTGCCCCAGCCCACTTACAGACTTTTTATAGTGCAGGACTGTAATCGTTTATGTTTCTCCTAATCGGTTTTCTTTGGCTTACTACTTTACGTAAGAATGCAGTACAGATTACGCTACATACCACGTACTATGTGCACGTGATACACACACTTGCATGTGACACGCCTAACATCATATGATATGTTATATAACACACAAGATTGGTTTCAATCGACTGTTTAGGTCACTGGTAAGCTTTCCAGTCAACAGCAGGCTATCAGGAGGAGTCACAAGTTATACGTAGATTTTCAACTGTGCAGGGGGTTGGCGCTCCTAACCCCCCGAGTTGCTCAGGGGTCCACTCTAGTTGCATGCTTTAACAGGAACACAGGTTACAGCATGAGCCGTCCTCCAGCACACAATAACAGAACCCATGGCAAAAAAGCAAGAAATCCCAGTGCACACAGTTTCACAACAGAACACGGGGATTCGAAAGCCAGCAAGGAAGAAACACGTTCAGTGTTTTATTAGGGGCTGGTGAGGCTGTGTTTACACACACACAGATAGTTGGGACATTCGGAAAGAGTCGGCTGACCTAGGTAACCATGGAAGTGACCGTGCATCTTAAGGCCTCAGTGAAGCGCAAGCACACACCACTCACGTGTGCCACCGTGCAGACCGTGTCACTAACCTTCACTCCAGCCAGCATCCCCGTTGTGGACACACTGAAGTCAAGATAAGCTAGCGTGTCTGGGTTGGAAGGTTTGTAGATCTGGGCAGGCCGTTTCTTTGGCAAATCGTCTGGAGCAAAACAAAGCCATTAGCATGTCTGAGCCAACGGCAAAGCAGACAAGCAGGTACAGGTGTTTGAGGACTGACCTGTGTCCAGTATGGGGGGCCACGCCCTGACGTCTACGGCCGCAGCTGCCTCCCGGGACCGCAACAACTTACAGATCAGCTGTGTTGTCATCAAGCAGGCAGAGCGACTCACCTGAGGTGAGAGAACAAGTTGTGGAGGAAGGAGGTGAGCGGTCGCGCACGGCCAGCTGCTCACCACACACCCCGAGGCCAGCGGCTTTCACAGCAGGCCAGGCTGCCTCCCATGGAGCCAGCATGACGGCCAGGATGTGACCGCGGACCCAGAGCTCAGACACTGAGGCCCCTGGAAATTCCTGGAGCTGAGGAGTAGCCACGGTTGTGAGCGTGCTCAGAAAGGAGTGTCCCAACCAACCACCCTGTCAGCGCTGATCTACAAAAACCGCCATGTGTCTCCACAGACGCGGCCATGACTTTCTAAACGGAGAAGTGGCCTGGACAGTACTCCCACACACCCACAAAAAGAATTCGCGTGTGCTATCCCCAAACCAAGTTGTCTCTCGTGGTTTCTCCTCCAAGGGGAAAACCTTTTCCTAATCCTCTTCAACTTCCCCAAGCATAAGAAAAGTTAAAATAAATCTGCGCTTTCAAAAAGGAATGGCACACTTCTAAATCTTCAGCAGAGAACTTCAGAAAAATATATGACTTCTTCATCAGTTTGGTGCAAAAAACTCCCACTGTCTTTACAGATGCCCGTGAGAGGGGTCACTTTCTTGAGGGCCCTGCGACTCTAATGCATGAGGGAAGCCACCCCAGCCCCTAATGCCACAAGTGAGTGAAATCATGAAATCCCATTTCCAGAACTAGATGGTAGAGGCCTCCCGCCAGCCCCAGAGTTAGCCCTGCCTTGGTTCTGCCATCTGGAAGACCTACGCTTGGACCAGGGCACAGGTGGGAGGAAGGGCCCTGGGGGAGGAGGGGGGAGGACCAGGGGGGGGGAGGGGGAGAACTAGAACCCTGGGAGGAGAACCCCGGGGGGAGCAGGAGGAGGACGAGCAGGAGAGCCCCGGGGTGGGGGGAGGAGGAGAACCCCAGGGGGAAGGAGGAGAGCCCAGGGAGTGGGTGGAGGAGGAGAAGAACCCCAGTGGGGCGGGGAGTCGGGGGAGCCCCAGTGCTTCCAGGTGTGGTTACCTCCACGATCATCTTCACGGTGGGCAGCGTGGTGGCGATGTTCTGCGGGTGCGGGGGGCGGACGGTTATGGGCACGCAGCCCGCATACAGGCAGCCGTAAAAAGCTGCAATCAGGTCTATTCCTAGACAGGAGGAATGCGTAAGTGCTCAGGTGACAGTCCCCGGTGCAGAGGTGCCAGCCTGGGGCTGCGACGGGAACGGACTCTTGTCTGTGCTGTCAATTCCCGCCGCCTGTCCTTTCGGCACGAGATGCCCAAGCGGCCCAGGTGGCTGATTTCTGTCATTTCTCTAAGGAATTACTCACCTCTATCGTCACCAGTGTACTGAAGGATTTAATTATTGTTGCTTAAATGAACTACCTCAGACATCGAACAAAACAAATTTGGACACAAATGTCTTTGCGAACTTTCGCCCCGTGTATGACCTCAGGAGGCACCCAGCATGCAGCACCGCCCTGCGAGAGGTCGCAACTAGACCTAGGGAGCCACACGGAGCACGATGCCGGCTGTTAGCTAGGGCGTGGGCGACAAGGTGGCCCGCACGCGGCTGGGGAACTGCCTTCTCACCTGGTGGGTAGACGAGAGCCACGTGGTCCCCGTCCTGCAGGTGCCCTCTCTCCAGTAGCATCACGGCGATCTTCTCGGCACGCTTATGCAGCTGCACACACGTCAGTGAGCTTGCTATGGCACCCTGAGGGTCGCAAGAATGAGCAGGTGGGATTTTTTTAACGTAACAGCTTTACTGAGATGTACTGCAGGTACCAGCCAGGCACCTTACTTCAAATGCACACTTCAACGGGCACTAGCGTGTCCCCAGAACTGTGCGGCCATCCACAGTCAGTTTTGGCATGCTTTGGTCATCCCCCAAAGACCCCTATCAGTGGTCCCTTCCCACTCCTTCCCACTGGCCAAGAAGGGCAGCACCAAAGAGACATCTAGATGTACTTGTGTCAACAAAAGATGTTTTCAAGAATAATTATTTGACTTAAAGAATAGCTAAACGTACCAAAAAAAAAAAAAAAAGTCAACCTGGTAATTCTGGGACTTTGGTATAATTGCCGAGGGCAGGAAGAGTCAGTGGTGACCCGGCAGGAAAAATAAAACAACTTGAACACGTTTTTAAGAAACACCACGTTAAAAGTCAAGGTCAAAAAAACAAATGAACAAAGCAACAAACCAAAAAACCAGTAAAGTGAAAAACGAACTCATCAAATTCATTTTATGTAGAACATCACACACATAGAAACAAGTGGAAAACACATTTGGATTAAAAAATACCTTAAAAGCACTGTTGTTGCAACTTCTTACTAATCTCCAATTATTTCAAAGTAAACAGTTGAGGAAAATAAATAAAATCTAAACCCTGCTCTTCATGATGAAACCCTATATTAAAGCAATTGACAGGGTGAAGGGCAGGCCGCCCTCTGTGTCTCGGGCCAGGAAGACTCCACGCCACGGAATTTGCGACGACACCGTTTGCTCCCACAGATAGAGCGAGCCAGCAGCGGCAGGAGGAACAGCAAGACACGGGTGATTTTCGGGGACTCTGCGGGTGTGGTAGGCGTCCTGGACCCAAAGGTCATGTGTGGAGAGAAAAGTCCAAAGGGAAGGTCAGTGAGCGGTGCTAGTGTAGAAGGGGGTCACACTGCGTGGACAGAAGTGACCAGGCCCTTGGGGTCCCTTAAAAACAGGCAGTGGTGGCCTAGCGACTGGAGGTGCTGGGAAAACACGTTAGAATTCCTGTCAAAATTGCCTGTTTGTTGGAAACACCTGCTCTGGGTGGGGTATGTGGGACCACCTTTTATGATCAGGATTACAAACACCGGTGCTTGATGCTTGCCAAAATCATCCACAGATAACTGGTTGTTGTGTGGAGGTCCAGGAAGCAACTCATTCCCCTTCATGACCTGACCCACAAGCAGTGCTTGGGACTGCAAGGGCTCCTGCCCTTTCCCACCGGCTGGGACTGGTTTCTGTGGGGACAGGTCAGTGACGATTCTCTGAATCGAGCCTTGTCATCGCACACTTTCCTTGTTTTCCTTCCGAGGAAGGTTAAAAAATGAGAAAATGGAGACACGCGTAGGGTGAGAGAGCCATGGCGGAACGTGGCAAAGCTGGGTAACCAGACAGACCCGGGAGGCTGAGGTGCAAGATGCGGCCCAATCGTGAGAGCTCGGCGCCCCCAAAACCAGGCACTCCCAAGCACCCACTCCTGGAGACCACACCTGTCCAAAGGAACTGAAATGAACACACTCACTGAGCCAAGTGTCCTTTGAACATTTCAAAGTGAGATGGTACAGCTGATGGGGAGGCCCAGGACCACCTTGATCCCCAGACTGGCGGTGGGGGGAGCCCATCCTGCCGGCCGAGACACTCACGCACCAGCTGTCCTAGAGGACAGCCAGCACTACCTTCCTGGCCGTCAGACAGGCACAGCCACGATGCCGGTGGGTGGCGGTGTGCCACGGTGCGCAGGGCCAGCACAGAGGGCTCATCTGTACATCACCACTGAGCTCGGCCCTCCTTTCTGTCCCCACCCTCTGGCCGCCGGTATGGTCTGCTTGTCTTACTTAAGCAGCAAATATTCCCGCTCTGGGCTGTTCAGATTCTGGAGCTGACCTCCTGAGTTTCGGAGATCCGATGCCAATCCCCTATCAATGATCAACTTTTCCATCACGAGACAAAACCTAAGAGATTGCCAGGTATCAGTGGCTCAGAACCATTAGCCTAAGCATATCTGAAAAGATGTTTTGGCCCTAGTCTGTGAAAATTCCCACTGACATGCTTGAAAAAGGTGAAATTTAATTGGCATGCTGTCCTTCAGCCCTACTGATCTCTGAAACAGCTTTCACAACACCGTCTGTAGTTCTTTGGGTTTACGGCGGTGAACAGACAAGCCCCCGCCACAGGTGGTAACCATGGGCGGGGGGCGTCCAGTTCCAGAGTCAGCGATAGGGAACCCAGAGATCCACACTGTCCTCAAGCCCCCAGAAGGTGCCACGCTGGGGCCAGGAGCGCTGGTTCCCAGGCAGTCCAGAGCCTCTCTCAACCCCCCTCTCCTACATGCAGGGTTGAACATGTCCATACCCCACCTCTCACGAGCCCACAAGGGCACAGGCCACACCCAGCCCCAGATTCCCTGTGGGAGCTTCAGCACAACCCCCACCTCTGGGGAAATGGCCCCGGTGCCGGCTCTGCAGAACAGGAACAGTCACGGGCGAGCAGTCCAAGAAGTGGCAGCCCAGTAGCCCTGGTCAACGGCTGCCTGGCTACCCCATTCCCATCCACAGGAAAGGGTGACGTTTCCAGAGAAAGAAAGTTCTAGTGAAACCACCTCACTGGAGAAATCAGGGCTGACTTTTCCAAAAATAAGTTTTGGGTGCAATCATGACAGAATCCAACCCCTGTTCTAAAGTCAGCAGATTTCAGTGTTAGGGACTGTGAATTTTGGCACCACTTCAAAGTTTTGTATTAGGTTAAATAACAAATGAAAAAAATACTAAGGAATTAAGAAAAAGCCAAATGTGATTTATATTTGAAAATTTGAAGGAACTGTTATAAACAAACAAACAAAAAGTTACAAAGAGTTGGCTGATGTTTGTTAAAAGGAGTAACAGGTGGTCTTTTGTATGGAAACAAGCTCCAAAATGTAAGTTTTCCATGATTTGCAATGAATTATGTCCCCACGTCCTACTATAAATCTGACATAACAGCTTGTGCTCTATCGACACCTCTGGCTGTGGTGAAGAGCGTACGAGTGGACACTGTTTGCAACAAGAAAGCTGCTCTCGCAGGTGCCAAATGGTTCACCGGCTTCTACGAGCCTTGTCAAGTCGCCAAATTCACAATCCACAGAATGTGCCACGCAGGATGGAGGCGAGCCTGAAAACGTGGTGAGCCACAGGCTGGGAAGACAATGGTGTGGATACACGGAGTGAAGTTAGACATCATCAGCATTTAACCTCACCGGTTTCCATCTTTTTAAAATACCGCTTTTAGAAAACGTGAAATGGCGTGTGTGGCTTGCACTATACTTCCGCGGGATAGGAAGGGCGACTGACGTGGAAATTACAAACCACCACCATAAACATGGTGATTACGACCTTCAGCCACGGCTGAGCATTTGTTGTAAGTTCTACGTGGGGCCGGTGGGGGGGGGGGCAGGTCCGACCCTTAGACTGGCTCGGAGGCAGCTGCCTGCATGTCCAGAGCCACGTCCAAAGGAAAGCCACCAGTGAGCCACCTCTCTGTGCTGACCCAAAGTGGATTCACTCATGGCTCTGATCTCCTCCCCACCCTGTCCACTTTTCTGTTTCTAACAAAGCCCTTTTTCGAGTGACTCATTTTCCCAAATGATCCAGGGTCTAGCTACAGCAGATGACCATGACCATGGGGTCAGGGATGGGATCGCCATCACCCAGACCAGATCAGCTGGCGAGGAGTCCAGTGTCCCGGTGTCACCCCAGTCCACCATCTGAGGGCTCTGCCCCCATGCTGCCACTCCTGTCATTCTATGGGGTTAGAACAGCTCTGTCTTCCTCCCCTGTGGGGGTGGGTCATCTGTGAACACGCCCGGATCATCTCTGAGTCTGCGTGTGCGTTGCAGGGTGGTCTCCTCCTCCTTAGGCTGCCTATTTGTGCCTCCAAGGGGTCCAGGCAGATTCCACCCCCACTGCAAACGGGAGAGACCATGGGGGCCACACTGGGGAGGGTCAAAAAGGTGACGTGGACCTGTCCCTTACTTTTGCGCAGCTTAGCGCTTACGGAGGACACACGATGCCCAGCGTGTCGGCACCGCCGCAGCAGCTGGGGAAACTGTAGCTGAAGGGACCTGAGAGGTCCTTCCCAGGACAGATGACAGTCATCACTCTGGAGGGCCACTGAGAGACCACGGAGGAGGAACAGTCCCCAGGACAAATGAATGCTATGTGTAGAGGGTGGAGAAAGTCAGCACAAAAGATTAAGGAGAAATCAGGACGGCATCACAGAGCCGAAGACTGTCCGCTGGGCAACACTGTCAGGAAAGCTGAGGGAGGAGCCAATGGAGGAAAGAGAGGAGAAAAGCAGGGTGGACATGTTTCAGGGCCTTGGGTAACTGAACAGACCCTCAGGAGCCCAGGCACTATGCTTCCTACTGCAGCACACCTGGGAGTGCAGAGGAGTCAATCCAGGGAACGGGGTCCACTAGGCCCTGACAGAGGTCAGGGAAGCAGGAGCGCTTTCTAAGACTCTTCCTGGGGGACAGTCTTGAACAGACACAAGAATAAATGACCCACCGGGTCACCTCAGCCCACATGGCAACTCAAGGTCATCAGAGCCTCCGTGGTCATTTCCAGGAGCCACATCGCATGGACGCTGGCCTGATGACTGGGTATCCAGCTGAGAAACCCAGTTACATGATTGGCATTGCCTTTTACTGGTCTCTGATCTATTACTTTAAATGGCAAGAGGTACCTCTGCACATTAAGATTTTGGTATTTTGCAACTCTGAATAGCCATAATTTCTGACAACTGTATATACCCATACTTGTCAAGAGACCTATTTCTATTTCTCAGACTTTATTTCCACAGCAGAAAACTAAAAGTTAAGTATATGAAGGCTTTCGCATCTAATTTTACTGTTAATACTACCTGCTAGTATATCTAAGCTCTTATTCTTAAGTCCTCCTATGAAACAATACCGGAAGAGCTTGCTTTTCCAATGTGAGATGTCAACACAAACCTTAATTACACTTGGAAAATAGAAAAGACTTTTGTTCCCAAGGACTGAAGTCTATAATGAAAGCACATCTTCTTACTTACAGGAGAGTAGTTCACTAATAAAAGACAAAAACGTGCCACAGATCTAACCCATTCCCTGTATTTTGGGGGGGAAATAATGCAAAAAAGATAGTGCTGAAATGATCCATAAAGATCTCAGTCAAAATAGCCACAGATAAATAACATGAAGGACATCACATAGGACTGAAGTCAAAGGGTTAGGGCGGGAAGAAGACAAAGCCACAGGACAGCGACCGGGAAATTTGAGTTCAGCGTGCCTCACCCTACAGTTGAGCAGCGTGTACAGGACGTGGTCGGGGGTGGTCTGCGCCCTCCACTGCAGGACCTCCGACAGAAACAGGAACTGGAACAAAGCACAGCCGTTAGGCCCAGGCCATCCCGGCACCCTGCGTTCAGATTTAAACTCACACCTCTAGATCAGGCTAGCTTCGGTGCTTTCAGGTACTTAAAGCATCGCTTTTCCGAGGAGGAAGGAGGGCCTCCCTGTCACAATCAGAAGAAGAATCCGGCACTTACAGGGTTTTTCCTGCGTGACCTGGATTCCCATGTCTGGCTGGGATTCGCAAGTCACAGGGGCCGGCGCCGCGCCCGGTCAGAGACGTCTCCCCATAACCTGCTGAAGGCTGGGAGGCGCATTCCCGGAATGCAAGGGGCAGCCAGCACAGAAAATCCCTTCCGGCCTCCCAGAAGACGGTGATTTCTGGGGGCTGTGATGGCAAGATCAGACCTATGCTGCTTTTGAACTGGGCTCTCTCGCACTTGTTGTTTCCAAATGGTCATTCCCTGAGGTCTCCCAACAGCACTGCACATCACACAGATCACGTGTACTCTACCGAGTCAGTGTGGAGAGGGAAGGTCAGCCCCACCTCAGGTCTAATCACAGGAAACACCTGGATAGATCCCTTAATCCACTTTTTTAATAGAAATGTACTCTGAGGTCTGAACATGGTAACCAAGTGCTTTAAATAAACGTATTTCTATTTGTTACCACACTGACAATATTTTAAACGGTTGACTTTGTCATGTTTCCTGGTAGCTCATACAGACAGGGGTCACCTTTTGGTGAATCATCAGAGTCCTCAAGTCTGCATGGTGATAATGGGGACCGCAGTATGCGTGACAAAATGTGACATGCATGCTGGGTGTGGCCCCAGATTTCTCCTCTAGCCCCCGAGGTCACGTTAAGGACGCCAGTTTGCCAACCCAGGTTTCTCACTTCTGTTCTCTTGAATTCCACCAGTTAAAGGGCCGAAGCCTTTTGACGCGAGGCCGTCTGGGTGTCACGCCAGGGCTGGCGGGCTCATCAGGAACGAGCGCCCCAGGATGCCAGGACAGAGCGGGCCTCGGGCCTCAGCTCGTGCGCCCGTGTCTCCTCCCACCCCCTTGACCCTCTGCAGTGTCCCGCAACACGGCACCCCCACCACGCACGTCTTTGTGGTGAGACGGTACGGACGTGCGTGCAGGACCGAGAGGGCAGGACGCCCAAGTTCAGGGGCGGGTGCTGAGCTGGCCGTCAGTGTCGTCTGGAGCAGTGTGCCGGCACAGGGCTCGGACAGGAACCCCGTCCGCCTCTCACCTTGCGGGCCTGATCATTGTCCTCTATCTGGCCCAGGTCTCTGCCGCTGGCCTGCGCAATCCTCTTCCCAGACACCAGGTTCCCCACCATCACAGAGGCAGGGCCAATTTCTGGAAAGAATGTGAGGAAACAAGTCAACTTAAAACATGACCGCGCACCTTGGCAAAGAGCTGGCTCCGGGGAAACCCTCTGAAAGGCCGAGCTCTGAGAAAATCTTATCAGAACAGGGCTTCCAGTGTGTCCCAACAATGAGAATGATGGCAGACACGAGCGAGTCTCGATTACAGGGTAAAACAACGTTTTCACCAGATCCCGGTGGCGTCTCCCAAACCCGCTGCTGTTACTCTAATGCCAGTTGGTGGGATGCTGCGATCTGTCCACTTGGATGATTGTGAGAAATAATGCTGAAGATAAGGCAGTAAACCGTGACGCATCTCACTGCTAAGCAGTCAGGACTCTGGGATCACCTGTGTGGTGTTCCCCAGTGTCCCTGCTTGTCACTGAGCGACCACCGACATAAACTATTGCACATTTTTTATAAATACCTTTATAATGCAGGGGGTAACGCCGCACGGGCACAGTCACCTATCTCACTGACGGAACAGCTCTGGGCTCTCGCCGGCCCCGCGGAGATACGGGAGACCACGCCCAGAGGCTCCTGTCGAGCCAAAGTTCCTCTTACACCGCCATTACAGACTCAATTACCAGCACTCCTTTTACTGTTTATGAAACATTTCACAAGAAAAAAACCAGAAGCAATCTAGTCTGACAGCTTTCTCTTCTGTTTCAATGAAAGAAACAAGTTTTCTAAAAAACTACAGAAGCTCTTTCACAATGTCTAGCTGCAGGAAATCCTGGGCACCCCCCAGGTTTCTCAAAACACAATCGTTCACTTTGTTTTGATCACACACACATATGCACGTTTACCAGGGAAGGGTCAGCTGTGAGTGTGTGTGACACAAATGGCGGCAAAGAGTCAGGCAGGGAGCTTAAAGAAGGGAGTGGAAGTAACAAAGACGTCAGCCACGTGCGTTTAGTCCGTGGTTTAATAAAATACAAGTTGAAGGTCACTACTGAATCAAATTCTTGTTTCACCTTTGCCAAAGGCCACCTTACAAGCTTCTGAATCACGGCATATGTTGCCTTCTGTTATTGCACATGGAGAGCCGTGGGTCAGCAGGTAAGAAAGCCTTAGGTTCAGGTTCAGGGGTAGAGGCCAGCAGCTGCCGGGATGATGACCCCCAGGCACCCTGGGAAGATGGGCAGGGCACGGGCTGACGCCTCCAGGTGACATTCTTCTCTGCAGACGTGTGCCCATCCAGAGTTGGGCTGCCGTAAAACATTCAACGTTTTGGGAGAAGGCAGGCACTTCCAGCAGGACTGAAATCGGGAAAATGGCCCATGACACAGATCTCTGGGCCCCTGCTCACTGGCTTCATCGTAGGCAATTTGTAGTCGCCGTGACGCTGTTTCTGTGGAATCACAGAATACACCCTCTATGCTCCGCTACAGCAGGTCTGAATGGTCAGGTGTGGCAGATTGGGACTGCCTGCATTTTTCTCAGCTGGTAATAAAGACACTGCAACAGAGGAGCGGTCTTTCCACATTTAACAAGATGAAAAGACAAGGCAGCGTGGCGTACGGGGAAGCGAATGTGGCTGCTGCGTGGATGGTGCACAGGCTCAACCCGGAGCCCAGCCGACTGGCCCTCCGCTTCCTGACTTGGCGTCTGTGGGTAAAGCATCCTGACGTTCTCCTTGGTCCCGGGGGTGGGCAGGAAGGCTCGTCTGAGAAGCCCATCTGGCCTAAACTGGCTTGAAGTCTTCTCCGTAATTTTTTAAGAATTCAAACTAGGGTGGGAGAAGCACTGTTCTGAGGTGCTGGCAGCTTGCCCCCCCTTCCCCTGGGCTGGTCTCTACTGGATGTGAAGCTCAGACCTCACATATTGCTCCCCCGAGGTAGACTTAAGAATTACTTTCCAAATGGTGCTGGGAGACAGGTGCTTTCCTGTGGCATTTATTTGCAAAATCTGTCCCCCTCCCAAGAACCAAGGGTCTCCCCCCCTTGCCAAATGAGGTGGGTGTGGTGCAAGACACCCTCACAGACTTCACCGCCTCAGGATTTGAAAACATAAGGTTGAAGAGCGCCTGGGTGGCTCAGTCAACTGAGCGTCTGACTCTTAATTTCAGCTCAGATCATGATCCCAGGGTCATGGGTTCGAGCCCCATATCAGGCTCTGCGCTGAGTGTGAAGCCTGCTTGGGATTCATTCATTCTCTCTTTCTCCCTCCCTCCTTCCCCTGCTCCTACACTTTCTCTGTAAAATAAAGTAAAACATTAAAAAAAAGAAAATATAAGGTTGAGATGGACCCAAAAATAGGTACTAAGTTCACCTTTGCGTTCTCTCCCTCCCCTCCCACTTACAGATGCAGAAATGGGCAGGTCGGGAGTTTTATCTCAGAGTTGTCCTCTTCCTATTACTACCCGACTGTGTCATGCAGGGGACACACAGCACATATTGTGTCCTCTGGGTGCAGAACCCGCCAGCCCGGCCGCACTCCTCCCCTTCTCCCCAGCAGGTGCAGTGCTGTCTGCGGCTGCTCCCCCTGCTGCCCTCTGGCTGTTCAGATACACTGTGTCCCAGGGACTGTTAACACTTCAAGTTGTTAAATACTGTTGGTACCCCAACTAATGGGTTAAAGGGCTTTTTTAATTTATTTTTTTAACGTTTTATTTATTTTTGAGACAGGGAGAGACAGAGCATGAACAGGGGAGAGTCAGACAGAGAGAGACACAGAATCTGAAACAGGCTCCAGGCTCTGCACTGTCAGCACAGAGCCTGACGCAGGGCTCGAACTCATGGACCGAGAGATCATGACCTGAGCCGAAGTCGGCTGCTTAACCGACTGAGCCACCCCGGCGCCCCAAAAGGGCTTTTAACATTTTGTGCTCCGTTAAGATACTCTCACACACACGTTGTTAGCTCAGTAAACATGAATTCATCTGCTAAAAGAGGCAACTAGATCATCTACAAACTAAGTTTTAGGAGCTTTGTTTCAAGCATCCAGCAACACCCTCGTGGAAAAATGGCCTCACTAAATGCTTTGGCCACAACAAGTACTTGTTCACAGTCTGTGTCTATTCCAAAGGAGACTTAAAACTCACCACATCTAATCCCCTCATTACATTTACGGAAACTGAGGCTTCAGGGAAATGTCACCTGAGGTACGTTACAGGTCGTTAGCTGAGGTAGGGAAGTGAACCAGCACCTCATGCTGTCATTAATATTTGTTAAAAGCAGCATTTATTCAGGGGCACCTGGGTGCCTCTGTCAGTTAAGCGTCCGACTCTTGATTTCGGCTCAGGTCATGATCCCAAAGTCATGGGATTGAGCACTGTGTTGGGCTCTGTGCTGACAGTGCAGAGCCTACTTGGGATTCTCTATTTCCCCCCCTCTCTCTGCCCCTGCCCTGCGCGCTCTCACGCTCTCAAAAACAAATAAGTAAACAAACATTAAACAATAAAAAAAAATTATTTCCTTACAATAATCAATCACATAAAGCTTCATTCACCATGCTGCAGCCGTGATATCTAAACAGCCCCAACCTCCCAGCTCATCCTTTCTTCCCAGAGGAAGAAGGCTGTCCTCAGGTGCCCCGACACTGCTCTCGAGCAAAGCACCTTGGCCTTTTCATTCGGTCAGGTTTTGCCTTGACATCCGACAGGTGCACTGAGCCCCGTAGTTCTGGAAGCACATCAGGCCTTTGCAAATGACCCCCACCATGAGTATCTGTCCTGAATTCTGCCGTGAGCCTCTCTGCACCCGGGACCACTGGTGGCCAGGCCCCCAGTGGAGGTGTCTGATGGTGAACGGAGGTGGGCAGGAGACAGGGAGGAGTCAGTCACTGCCGAATGTGTGCAAGGACACACTAAGGAGCCTGCCACCATGATCGATTCCATTCACAGACCCCAACACACCCACATGGAGCCACTGCTCTGACCTTCCCACGGCTGTTTATGCCCTGAGACAATAGGAGATAAAGAGGTGATTTTTCATCATTTTGATATGCCGCCCCACAGAAAGGCAATGCTTTGTGTTCTGGGGGCTCGTCGCTTGCAGCCAGTGTGCCCGCGAAATGTAAAGAAATGGACACTTCGTCAGTGGTAACTTTTTGTTTTGCTATTGCAGTTGTATAAGCCAAGGACTGAGAGGAAAAAGAAACGAAGGGAGGTATCAGGGGATCTAGAACCTAGAATGTGAGAAAACAACAAACAGCACAGAAATCCGAAGAAAACCAAAAAGCAGAGATAACTGCGAAGCCAAGCTGCCCAGAAAGCAGACAATGACTCCATACTTTCCAAGAGAACCCACGCAGAGGAGAGAACCGCAACGCTACGTGTACGTCCTCACGAACACATGTGCATCGTGGAGGGGGTAAGGACAAGGGACACAGGCTCGAGACCTGGACTCAAGTCTGTCTGTATACGTGGGGCAACCCTTTCTTCCTGCAGCATCCGCGTCCTCCCCTCACCCTACTGAGGACCACCCACCCACCCTCTCATCCGGTCTCATTTACAGGGCGTCCGTCGGCCTCAGTCCCTACATTTACCACAAGGTGGGCTATGCCCAGAGGTGACCCAACGGTGTCTGGCTGACTCGTCGTCAGCTCTGCCCTGCAGCCACGCTGTACTGGGTGGAACAAACAGTCAACGGGTCTGGGTCTGCCTCTGTCACACTCTGGCCCCATCAACCCCCCCGCCTCTCTGTGACCCATTCTCCTCATTTGTGAAACAGGGACAGAAGAGTGCCTACCACGCAAGCCTCCATGAGAAGAGACGCGTTAATTAGTACAACATGCTGAAACAGTGGTCGTGGGGCCAGCACAGCCCGAGTGTGTGACCCCACTGCCGGCTCCTCCCTGCTTGGACGCCCTGGGACCTCCTGTCACTGCACCAGCAGAAAACCTGGGCCCTCACCTCCCACGGTCTGGAGATAAATTTTCTCTCACTGATGACTATGCAGCCTGAAAGAACATAACTGATTAGTTGCTAGGCATCGAAGTCAGATAAAGGGTAAGTACATGTTCCCCAAACCCCCAAGCGCTAGACACACATTCACTCTTACAACGTCACAAATGAATTTCTAGACTTCTGCACAGGCTTCAAGAGTTTCCCACATTTATTAGGCTTTGACACCTAAATAACCCAGGAGACAGGTAAGGAAGCATTATTCTCATCTGAAGGAAACCGTGACTGAGAGCTTCCATGCCTGGTAAAACGCCACCCAGTCAGACCGAGGGTCAACTACTCCACTGGGATCTACATAGGACTCCTTCCCAACATGCCCCCAGGTGCCGGGCTCCCAGCCAACCATGCTGTCCCAGGAGAGCCCCTCATCCACCATCCAGTGGGGCAGGTTTATGCCCTGGGAGTGTGGAGACCAGGACAGGAGTGGGGTTAAGAACCACCTACAGGCATGGGGCCTGGTCCACAGGGCACCAACAGCACCTGGTTCCAGAGAGCCACCCAGATTCCACACAACTCTCCAGGCCGTGGGACATACCTGGCTGCTTCTGTCGAGGTTTAGGCAAGTTTGTGACACAGGTATGGGGACACATCAGGACGTTGCAGGGGTGGAGTGAGCCCTCCAGGAAGAGCTGCTTCGTTTCTGACAAGTGGATCCCACCGAGTGGGGTTTTGGGGAGGGTGTTTGCTGGAACCAAGGCCAGGCAATAAACCCCAACTTGATGTATGCTGTCAATTGCCTGGAAAGTCATGAGGGAGGAAGTGGGTTAGAACAGGTGCCACAGACACGAAGCAAATGTTCAGACGGTGCAAAGTCCCGTCTGTAACATGAGCAAGCACACGCCATCCGAGTGGGGTGAAGACGCCAAGAGAAGGGGTGTCTCTCCAAATCCAACCAAACTAGCTAATTTTATGTGGGATTTGTGGAATACCACATGCACTAAGAAGGGAAATTCTGAGGAAAAAAATACACTCTGGAGATCAGAACAAAAACTATTACTTGTGACATCCCCAAGTGAATGGTGGGAGCCAGTTTTGCAGACCCGTGACCCCTAATCTTGGTCTGTTTAGTTATTTTCCAAGGATGAAATACACATTTCCCGGTCGATGCAATTTCTGACCCAATGGGGCAACGGTCGGGGAGCACGGGAGCACCGTTGGTGGGGGTTAAGGGAAGCCGGCGTGGAAGCAGGTGAGGGGCCCCGGGGCAGGAGCAGAGCTATACCTGCAGCACCCTGCTCATCCACTGGAAGCTGTCCTCCTCCGTGGAGTCTGGCCTCTGCTCGGCCACAATCACTATCCTCTCGTCGTGCAGGACAGTTACGGAAAACACAGCTATCCTGCGAGGACAGAAAGGAGCAGGTGCGGTGAGCACGTGCTGTAGATGCCGCCCAAAGCACTGTTCATTCCGCTACTGATGGCACAGCCCAGGAGAGCACAGCGCCGGCCTCTGCTCCAGCAAACCTGTGAGGGGACAGGCCCCACTTCTCAGGGCAGACGGAAGGTGCTGGGCTGTGGACGTCAGAACCGCGCACAATCCACATCTTGGGTTGCACCTGTGAAGTAAGTCTCCACATCAAGGGAAACTCTGGGACGAACGAGTTTCTGCCTCTCTCTCGGGAAGCACGGCACCACGTGACTCGGACCCCCAGAGTCCCCCCTATCACACAGAGGCTGCCCTGGCTCAGTGAGTTAAACGGGGCAATGCTACATTCACGTGTCTGTCACTTCCACTCTCGCTGGCATGCCGGGCGGCAGTAAGGCTCTACGGGAGTTCATGACTTCCTTCACATGAGCCAAAACCCGGGGAGCCGCCACCGTGAATTAGTATTTACTGTGCCCAGATCATCAGGGAGAAGAGGCCACAGGACTCCATTCTCCCACACAACTGTTGCTCGACTATTACCTTGGGGTCTTTGGAGATGATCTGCTCCAACATGAATTTTTGGCTGTTCCCTTTGTGTATTTCTTTAAAACACAAGTCTTTCAAACAGATATTTTTATTTGACTCAGAGGAGAAGTGACGAAAATTATGTATGGAGCTCAGGAAATTTCTATAAAATTGGGCATTCAGAACTAGACAGAACGTCAGAGGTCACTCACTCCCACAACTAAGGAATTTGTGCAATTTTATATAACCAGTGTCGATTGCAGACAACCCAGGGCTGAATTCCCAGAGGGCACACGCACACCCACCTTCCTCTGTAGACGAATTTCATGGGCTCCACGGCCAGCGCTGTGGCGACAATGTCGTCCGCGTTGTGTCTGCGCCCGCTGACCACCATGAGCCCGTCCATCTTGCCCACCACGAAGACGAGCCCCCCGGGGCCGACGAAGCCCAGCAGGCCTGTCCTTACGAAGGGGTACTCGCTGACAGGGGCCCCCGAGCTCGTCACGGGGAACACCTGCAGACACACGAGTGGTGAGTGCCCAGGGGCGCCCACCGCCACCCTCCTCCCTGGAGCCCATTGGAGAAGCCCCCCCTACCCCCCCAATGCTCATCCCCCACGGTCCACATGCAAGGCTGTCCACCAGTTTCCTTCCACAGCATCCACACCTAAGAATCGATACTGAGATCATGATGACAGTCTAATAAATGCTAATTAATTATTCTGCTTTAAATCCACAGTGTAAAAGTGATGAATGGAAAACCAAAAATGTGCGTAAGTTGTAAGATGATCCCTACTCATTAATGTTTCCTTATGAGGACTACACCAAAAAGGGAAAATACAAATGGGGCAAATCACAGTGTTCTAAGCCTGCACCTGTTTCCTCAGACCCTGCAGGTAAGTCACAGGAAAAAGGAGAGGGGTTTTCTACAGACTCCAGCTAGCTGGGCTTCAGGGACATTTTAGAACCTGGAAGCCACATTCAACAAAGCACCTCATCGCATCATGCTCTAAGAAACAAACCCCTAAGCAACCCGCATTTTCTTCTTCTTTTCTTAAATGTTTATTTACTTTTGAGAGAGAGAGAGAGACAGAGCGTGAGCAGAGGAGGAACACAGAGAGAGGGAGACACAGAATCTGAAGCAGGTTCCAGGTTCTGAGCTGTCAGCACAGAGCCCCACGCAGGGCTTGAACTCACGGATGATGAGATCATGACCGAGCTGAAGTCAGAGATGCTCAACCAACTGAGCCACCCAGGCGCCCCAGCAACCCACATCTTCTCGTGCACAGTTTATTCGAAAGTGTGCTCCTCGTAAGGTTAAGTATCACGTGGTCAAATGATAGCAATTCTGGGAAACTGAGGTGCGGCACAGAGTTTACCACTTAACTGCCCACAAGGCCAGTGTACGGGTCCGTACGCATGGAGTGCACTAACAGCAAGCCACCCACGCGTGCAAACAAGACACAAGTATGTGTGGACACCTAACACACACACACACAGCATATGCCACACGTGTGTGCATACACACCCGCTCATGCCGTGGAGACAGTTACTTCACGTGTGCATTTGCTCACACCTGGCCAAGTCTGGCTTCAGTGGGAGGGCCGGGCCACAAGGGAGGGTGGATCTGTGCCAGGTGTGCTCAGCCCTCATTCCTCAGCCTATTAGCTGCAGCACTTACTCAAGAGGCTAACGTAAGAACAGCACGACATACAAAAGGCCTTTTTTTCAATGTTTATTTTTGAGGGGGGAGAGAGAGCACGCGTGAGCATGAGCAGGGGAGAGGCAGAGAGAGAGGGAGACACAGAATCCGAAGCAGCTCCAGGCTCTGAGCTGTCGGCACAGAGCCCCATGTGGGGCTGGAATTCACAGACCACGAGATCATGACCCGAGCCAAAGTCAATGCTTAACCGACTGAGTCAGGTGCCCCCCAAAAAGCCCCTTTTAAAGAAACTGTTCTTGCCCTTTTTCAACACTGACTATGAGGTGAAAAAAAGCTGATAAGCTAAATTCATTGAAAATTATTAAAAAAAAAAAAGGCAGCAAGAAGTGCAACCATCTTAGCTCCTAAGAGTATTTTTGGCTGAGAAACTACCACCTTATCTTTCATGTCTGTGCACCTGGCATTGGGGCTCAGCTCCATGACCCTACCTCGAAGGTGTTCTTGGTCATGCCCGAGAGGCCGTAATAGGACGTGCCCGTGGCAATGGCGCACACGCAGAGCTCCCCGATTTCATCCGTTCTACACAGCTGAGGAATGCCGTCCGGCTTCACTGAACACATGATGGCTAGAAGCAAAACAGGACACACAGGTAATATTAGAGAGGGGAGGGAGGGAGGGGGAGGGAGACACAGAGAGGGACAGGGTGGGGAGGGACAGAGGGAGAGAGGGAGGGAGAGAGGGAGGGACAAGGAGACAGAGACAGAGGGACAGGGTGGGGAGGGACAGAGAGAGACAGGGAGGGAGGGAGGGAGAGAGAGAGAGGGACAAGGAGACAGAGACAGAGGGACAGGGTGGGCAGGGACAGAGACAGACAGGGAGGGAGGGAGAGAGAGAGGGACAAGGAGACAGAGACAGAGGGACAGGGTGGGGAGAGACGGGGACAGAGAGGGACGGGGGGGGGGCAGAGAGGGAGACAGGGGCGGGGCAGGGGGACGGAAGAAATGACTGAACACAGGGAGAGCACAGTGAGCGGAAACCGCATTTGGAACAGGAGTGTGAAGGTAAAAGGGAGGCCAGGCCGGTCCTGGTCTTCCCTGAAGTGAGTCATGAGCTTTCATGTTCCAGGAAAACGTCCACTTACACAGCTATGGTGTAAGATTCTGACGGCTTGAACTTTAATGTGCAAATCGTACTGAGGGGATGGACTTCTCCCATCTGGACCAAGAGACACCTGGGAGGAGCCCAGGCCCCCCCCCCCCCCGCACACGGCCCCTCTGTTCCCTGCAAGCCCTGCGCTCCCCCTCCAGTCATCCGGGAGCCCCGGCCGGCACAGCAGGAGGCAGCGTGTGCAGCGCCCTGACGGCCTCGTGTGCGCATTTGTGGGAACGGTTCCCTGACTTTTAGAAACGGGCTCTTCTGCTAGAACCAAGCATTGCTCATCGTCTGGAGCCCCGTCCCTGGATTTTTATACCATCTGCTACCAGCCTCAGTGCCCAGCTTTGTCCAAAAGGTGGATGGCCGGCGGGAACTTGACCCTTGCAGGGAGAGAAGCCCCCCATGGGCTGCAGGGGCATGGCATGGCCCACGGCGCCCGCTAGGGGAAAGGGCCCCGGGATCCCAGCATGGGAGGTGGCAGAGATGCCCCGTGAAGCTTCCTGAACGTTCTTTCACCAGGAGAGGCAGCAGTGACAAGCCCGGATTTAAGTGCTCCGTCTGACCTCACGCAGAGGGGCACGGTGGTCCCGGTGGGTAGCAGCCCGCTGGACACCGCTGGGGCTCCTGAGTCGACCCCCGCCCCCAACGTGTGCAGCCCAGCGTCCACACTCACCGCCAGGCATCACGAGGCCGACATCCTGCACGGTGAGCACAGACAGCTTTTCTTCAGAGTCCACCCGGATGACCCCGTAGGTAAGCCCATGCATGGAGAGGACACCCCGGCCCGGGGGCTGGTTGCTGTCATCTGTGGGCCTGAAAGAGCAGTTTTGTCTGAACACATAGGAGCAAACAAGCCACCATCACCAGAGAGGCATTCAAGTGCACGCACACCAGAGGCAGCCAGACACGTCTGGGGTCCCAAGGATCCCCGAAGCAGATCTGAATGCCACACTGTCCTGTGTTCTTAGCGTGCCAAGGGGTGCTGGTTGTCTGTTTGTGAGATGTCAACGTCATTAACTCCGTCTCTGGAATGCCCCTCCCTTACACGTATCAGCCATCGACTGATTCCTTCCCTCCCCTCTCTCCGAAGGTCTGATTTTCCAGTTTTGAAAGTGGCTAACAAGGGACCACAATGTCTCCAAGAACACGGATGATGGCACGGAGCAGAAACAAGGGAGGTGGGGTGGCCTGGGCTCAAGTTGAGACGTGCACTAGGCAGACAGAAGCTCATGGTGCAGGAATCTGAAATGACAGGCCACGCCATTCTGCATGACAAGCTTGGGGAAGTCTTTCTTCGCAGAAGGCACGTGGTGGAATGCTTTCACTCCATCTTCAGCCCGTCTTCTCCATGGCCCCCGCCACTCCAGCTCACTGCACGCCAGCCCCAGGCCCTTTATCCAGCACCCAGCCCACCCCTTCTGGGGGCTTTCACACTTGTCTCTGCCTCCATCTGGAATGTTCTTGGAGCAGACGTCCCCCTGGCAGCTCAAATACGCAAGTACTCATTACCCCCCAAGACGGCACAGTCGGGCCACCTGACTACCCACACCGGGCCTCCTGCATCAGAGTCTCTGCTCCCCAAGGGTTCCCTTCTGTTCACTGCATAGCCTTACCCCTGAGAAGTGTGCAGTAATAAAGGTCTGTTGACTAATCACTGAATAAATAAAATATTTCCAAGAACATGGATTTTGTCCCTGTAACTAAAGAATCTTCCATGTGGGCTAAGTGAGGCACACTTTAGGGAAATACCACACTTCTTTTTCTAATTTTCTGTATACACAGGGGTAGCATCCTTTTAGGATCTAAAAGTTAGAAAATAAACAGAAGTTTGCTGTTTGGCTTTAAAACTGATAAATCTTGATAATGTTTCAAGAAAACATCAAGATTTATAAGGAACCTAGAAATACAAGTAGAGAAACATAAAGGTTAAAATGTGCAAAAGGAGGGGTGCCTGGGTGGCTCAGTCAGTTGAGCACCTGACTATTTCAGCTCAGGTCATGATCTCACAGTTCATGGGATCAAGCCCCACATCAGGCTCTGCATTGAGCACAGAGCCTGCTTGTGATTCTCGCTCCCCCTCTGGCCCTCCCCCACTTGCACTCTCTCTCAAAAAAACAATGTGCAAAATATCTCATTTGAATCAAGAACTAGGTATTATAAAAAGAAGCATATATTATAGGTCGGTTATACCTCAAATAAAAAAAAAATAAAAATAAACAATAAAAAGGAAGCATAAGAGAGTCTGGAAATTGAAATGGTTCTGTCTGTGAAGCATCCAAAAGGGTAGCGCTAACCAGATACAGAAGAAAAGCCTGCCCCGTGATAAGGTCCACCCAGAACTACCCGGATATGAGCCCCAAACACTGGAATCTATATTGTTCCGCAGGGTGAGAGAGAGGAGCCCCGCAGCAACCCTCTGCTGCTACGAATCCCTGACCCCACTATTGTCCTTGGCCAAAACACAAAGCGAGAGTCTTAAATCAGAATGCTCAGTGCCTGTTGTGGACTGAGTTGTGTCCCCAAAGCTGTGACCAGTCCTGGTCCCGGTACCTTGACTGTCACCGTATTAACATGAAAGAGGATCTTTGCGGACGTCATTAGTTAAGATGAGATCATCCTGGAACCGGGACGGGCCCCAAATGCAATGATCGGTGTCCTTACAAGAGGAGACACAGGCGTCATGTGACAATAGCAGCCGTACAGCAAGGACAGGGGTGCCAGCAGCAGCGGGAGGGCCTGGAGCAGATGGGCCGTGAGAGCCCCTGGGAGCACCCGGCCCTCAGACACCTTGACCCCGGGCTTCTGGCCCCCAGAACTCTGAGGCAGCAGGTTCCCCTTGTGTCACACCACCCGGGAGGGGCGAGGCACTTACGACAGCCCCAGGAGACAAACGCACCAAGGAACGGGATTTAAAAGTACACGTATTTGGCTGGAACGACCACAGGATAGCAAAAGGCTGGCGTGGCCATGACTCAGCCCAAGCAAGGGGTACCGGGGGACCGGGATGGGCCGCGCCCGTGTGCCAAGAGGGAAAGGCTCTCTTAATATTCAAGGATGCAAGTTCTGGGGTCTTAGGCACGAGACCTGCTTTCCTAGAAACAAGACTCCCTGGAGCACAATTATGAACCGTGTTTGCTACAGGAAACCTTCAACTGTAGGCGCAAAACGAAACTATGGAAACTTGGGTACATGCGCTTCAAATGTGAACCAATGACACCACTCAGGTTTTACTTTGATCTACAGCTATATGTTTATATTTAATAGAGTCCCTTGCTCGTCAGAGAAATCTCAGACACGCTCAGCCAACAGCCCTGCCTCCCGATGACACAGCTCCGCTCAGCTGGCACCTGGGTGTGCCCAACTGTCCCGAGCCCTCTGCACACAGAGACTCACTCGGCAGGTACACCCGCACGGCACCACTGTCCTCCGCTTTACAGACCACAACTGCGGGCTTGGGCACGTTCAGTTCATCATCTGCATCCCTGTGGGGCTTGGTGGGATACAGACCCACAGCCCCAGTTAGGGACAGCTTCCCATCTCCCTCTCCTGCCTCTGGCCTCAAAGACTGAGCACTTCTTAGTTCACGGCACACTTTTCTTTTGAGGGAACTTTAGGACAAATGACACGAGTAACACAGGGGCAAATCCTTCATGTGGATGAGTGGGACACTGCACAAAAAGTCACAGCAAAGGCAAAAGCACCTGCCTGACCCCATCCCAGCCCTGCCTCACCGGCAGCCACAACAGACGACCCACCAGTTCCTTGAATCTGTATTTACATAAAATAGGCACATGTGTAAATACACCTGTATTTAAAAAAAGCAAAACCACAATAAGCATGTTCTCTTGCAACTTGCTTTTCCACCAAATGGATCTTGTGGATTTTCCTGTGTGCGTGTGTGTGATATAAACACTATGTATACCGCACATGCCAATGACCCGACCGGTCTTAATTGGTGGTGGTGTTCAATAATAGTGACATGTAGTCACTGTATTTCATTTCTATACAATTACAAATATGACTGTAAAATACATATCTAGAAAAAGAACTGAAGAATCAGAAAGTATATACGTTTAAAATTTTAATAAAGCCTATATAACTTCCCAAAAGACCATCATCTTGCACGGCCACTCTAAGTACTGTTTTCCAATCTACCAGATGTGCACAGGGTACTGTTTTATGCAGGAGGCCACCGGAAGCATGTTGTGCACGTGAAGTATCTTACAGCAGCTCTGAGACACGCATGTCTGTCGTCCCCATTTACAGGCAAGAAGCGGAGTGTGTGAGGCAGTGGCATCTGGGGCACGGCTGTGGGGCAGACCCTGGCATCGAGCGCAGACTGGCCTCAAACCTGCGCTCGTGGCCACGGGGAAGGTGGCCTCCCAGCAGCCACTTCTGCACACCCGTGCCCACACAACCCTAAAAGTGTTCCCGCTTTGATGGTGAAACGCTGTTCCTCTGTTACTTTGGTTTGCATTTGAGTGATTATTAACAAAGTCAGCTTATCTTTCTCTCCATTAACACCTTTCTAGGAAACAAAAAGTCCAAGTAGACTAAACTAGATGAGGAAGTGAAAAAATGATACCGATAAGAATTCCCAGAGATTTCAAAAAGATGTGGTTTCACAATCAAACACAGTACGACGAACAACGGCTGAGAGAGCTTGACCCGTTAGTCCCCCCAGGTTCAATGCCCAGATGACACAGAGGGCTGACTGCATGGAAGAGCAATTCTTGCAGTTCCCAGGACTGCCGAGGGGGTCTCTGCGCACAGAGATACAGAAGGAAGGCAGCTGTGAGCGGCCAGCCCTGCGACCACAGGCAAATGGCACAAAGACCTAAGTGAAGAGACGGAAGACGGAAGGTGAGCACTGGCCTTGGCCTCAGGAGGAATGTTCCTGATGGCCAATGGCTTCAACGGGAGAGCGTGCGCACCTGGTCCCTGGCCATGCCAGTTCTGCCTTCGCAAGATGTTAGATAACCCTCAGGTAATCACGCTGTGTGACACCTGAAGAGGTAGCTATAAGTTTCAACTAACACGTCCACAGTTTGCTATCACTGGCCACGCTCAAATCTGTACCCACACGAAATAAATGCAGTCACGTAAGCCACAAGCATTTGGGACAATTTCCATTCTCAGGATGTAACGGGGAAGTGGCCACTACATCTCTAAGGGTTTAGAGCCACCGTCTCTCACTGCAGCCTCCTGCAGGTGCGACAACAAAGGTCCTTCCCTGCTTCCATCAGATGGAGGCAACCTCCAACTCCAGGAACGGTTGACTCAGGAACATCCAGAGAGCAAAGGGGTCAAGTCTCAGGAAACAGCCCTTTCCTTTGCCAATGTCAGGGTTGACTACAACATTTCCAAAGGGCATGTTGTCATGGGACGCACACGCCCAAGTACATGTGACACTATCGTAATGACACTAACATTAGCCTGAGCCCTGAGTTCTTATGGGCACCACGCAGACCTTCAGCACTCTACATGCACAGATGTTCACACCGTCCTGTGACACAGACCAGTGGTCACGCCCCTTCACAGATGTGGACTCCGAGGACTGAAGGAGGCCCTATGCCGAGTGACAAAGCTGGCAAGAGGCAAAGCAAAGCACAAACAAGCCAGAATGGTGACCCGGGGTCAACAGACTCTGAAATGCACGGGGGGGGGGGGGGGGCGCTGGGCCAGGCTCACTGGACACAGAGCGTAAGGAGGTGTAAGTGCACACGTGGGGTCCACACACGGGCATGAGAGTGGCTTCTGTAACATCACCTCCTTAGGAAATACATATTTGGAGCCGCAGGGCCATCAGTCTGTGTGAGGGAGGGGCGCCCTTGTGCCTGTGGCCAGCAAGGCGCTCCTTTCTGGATGGAGAACGTTCTTTCCAGAAGAGGTACCCTGCCCCGCTTGTCTGGTGCTGTCGTCCTTGACTGAAGTCTCTCTACAGCTGAACATAACCTCATTTACCGTGGCAGCTGGCCCCCGATAACTGAACAGCACCAGGTAAAAACGCCCTTTGAAGAGAGTGGAGCAGCAGACACTGTGCGCTTGTAACAGAAACAACATTTTTAGGAACACTCCTGCAAATTTCAGGAGAGATCCAGTCAAACCCATGAATACGTGCACCCTTCTTCAACGTTGAGATGGCGACTTTCAAAACCACCCACACTAAAGTCTCAGGAAAATTCTTGGTTTTTTTTTGTTTTTGTTTTTGTTTTTTTTTGAGAGAGAGTGAGGGAGAGAGAGAATCTCAAGCAGGCTCCGTGCTCAGTGCAGAGCCCAATGTGGGGCTTGATCCCATGAACTGTGAGATAATGACCTGAGCGAAATTAAGAGTTGGGACACTCAACCAACTAAGTCACCCCAGGTGCCCTTAAAATTCATGATTTTTGACAGGGAAGTTACAAGATTGAAACATCACACCTTTAATTTCTAAGTTATTTTAGTGTGATTTTCTCCCCTTTCTCTAACGAGAGCAGTGCACACTTATTTTTTAAAAATTTTTAAATGTTTATTTATTTTTGAGAGAAAAAAAAGAGTAGGAGTGGGGGAGGGGCAGAGAGAGGGAGAGACACAGAATCTGAAGCAGCTCCAGGTTCTGAGTTGTCTGCCCAGAGCCCGACACGGGGCTTGAACCCAGGAACAATGAGATAATGACCCGAGCCAAAGTAGGACGCTTAACCAACTGAGCCACCCAGGCGCCCTGCACACTGATTTAAAAAAAAAAAAAACACAACAAAAAGCCTGCTTCAAGAGCTACGTAATATAAAAAGGGAATGTTTTCTCCTCCATTATTTTACCTACTCACTTTAGAGATAATTCTTTTCAGCCGGGAAAGGGACCATACCATAGGAGCAGTGTGCAAACTTTGTTTTCATTTGCCCTGGCAACTTCTCCGCATCTCAGGGCAGGCGATCAGGGTGCACAGCAGGGAAGTGTCAGCATGTACATCAAGGGTGGGGCTGCGCCCTGAGCGGCACCTGCTCTCTGCAAGCTAACCCTCCACCACACCAAGCACACAGTCCAACCAAACACAAAACAGAACACGGTTCGCTCCTGCACGTGGGCGGTCAGGACAACTCACACAAGGTCAGTCGAGTCACTGGGTTCTTCAATGCTCCCTGATTAGTCCATATTTCCACTTAGATATGGTGATTCTCATCTTCAAACTATTTTACATTTAGACAAGTTCTACGGTTTTGTCTGAATTTAAAACTTTCAGATTAAAATTTCTGATAATGTAATTTATCTTGTGTTATAAAAACAAGATTATAGATCTTCATGTCTGACTTTTTTTTTAAGGGGCAAAGCCATTCTTGAAAACCCCACTTCAATTCACAGGCTTGTTAACTATTTTTATTCTAGGTCACTGGTTGGGGTGTCCCCAGCAAAACTGTCCGATTCTGGCCCCCAACAGACATCCTGCCACATGGGCCCCTCCCAGCTCTCTAAATTCCAGGGGGACATTTCAACATGCAAAATGATTTTGGTGAAAAAGGGGCAACTTTATTATCCTCTGGAATTGCTGTTTTAATTACTGCTTTACATAATTGTTACCCTTTCATGGCTAAAGCATCAAGGTATTAAAAGAACATCGTGCAGATAAAAAGCCCACAGAGGGGTGACCTGGGTGGCTCAGTCACTTAAGCGTCTGACTTTTGATTTCAGCTCAGGTCTTGACTTCAGGGTCATGAATTCAGGCTCTGCACTGGGTGTGAAGCCTACTTAAAGAGCCTACAAAATATTTTTTTCATTTCAATCAACATTACCACAATGTAGCTTTAAAAAGCAGGTTCTGCATCTATATTTCAGTGATGGAAACAGAACCAGACAGCAATCCCAGAGACACATGGGGCCATGAATGATTTGCCAGTTTTCATTCTGCAATTTGCCCTCTTGAAATAATTCTACAGATAACTTTAGGTATCATGAAACCGTATTTCTCCAATATTTTTGATTTTACAACTATTTCTCAAAGAAAAAGGAAACAGAAAACATGAACCTGGGTGATGACAGTTTTAAAAACAAGAAAGACAAATACCTTGGTTGCTCAGGAAGCCAGGGAAGACCTCACAGGGGAACAGTGTGCTTTACTGCCATTACCTGGTCGACATGCATGGAAACAGACATGCGTGAACAGACACCCGTGAAGACAGATGCACGTGAACATAGGCACTTTCAGATAGATACCCATGAAGACAGGCACAAACAGGACACACACAAAGACAGATACCCATGGGACGGACAAACACACAGACAGTCACTCCTGGAGACAGACACTCATGAGCAGGAGACGGACACCCATGGAGACGGACACCCACGAGACAGACACACGGAGACAAACACCCACGAAGACAGACACCCCCGGAGATGGACACCCCCGGAGACGGACACCCACAAAGACAGACACCCACGGACACAGACACCCACGAGACAAACACCCACGAAGACGGACACCCCCGGAGACGGACACCCCCGGAGACGGACACCCACAAAGACAGACACCCATGAGACAGACACCCACGGAGACAGACACCCATGGAGACAGACACCCACGAGACAAACACCCATGAAGACAGACACCCCCGGAGACGGACACCCCCGGAGACGGACACCCATGGAGACGGACACCCACGGAGATGGACACCCATGGAGACGGTCACCCCCGGAGACGGACACCCCCGGAGACGGACACCCCCAGAGACGGACACCCACAAAGACAGACACCCATGAGACAGACACACGGAGACAAACACCCACGAAGACGGACACGCCCGGAGACGGACACCCACAAAGACAGACACCCACAGACACAGACACCCACGAGATGGACACCCCCAGAGACGGACACCCCCGGAGACAGACACCCACAAAGACAGACACCCATGAGACAGACACCCACGGAGACAGACACCCACGAGACAAACACCCACGAAGACGGACACCCCCAGAGACGGACACCCATGCTGTCACAGGGTGTGACACTGCAGAGACAGACAAGTGTGGAGACAGGCATCCCTCCTCCCTTGTCCCTTCAAGTTCCCTGACTTTCATTCTTAAAAGGACTCAAATGTCCTGCTTTGACCACTAGTCACTTTGTGAACTGACCTTCCTTTCCTTCCGGACCGTGGCTGTTCCTAGGGGGCTGCTTACAGGGCTGGTCCTACTGCTCAGACATGGCCTGGGCAGCTCTCTGCCCCAGGGGCCAGGGCACCAGCCACTGCCCCCAGATCATGGCCACAGTCCTACCACTGTCTCTCGGGACGAAGTCTGCATCCTGCCTGTGTTTCAGGGGGGACGTCTAAGGCTTCCATTGAAAACTGGGAGCCCAGAACCTTCTAACACACTCACCACTGTGTTGGTGACAGGTGATCGGCTACTGACCAGGGAAAGGACATCAAGATGCCTAACAACCACGGCACCCACCGTGAGGCCGGGCTTTCTGCTCTGGACAGGCAAACTCAGAGCAGCCAGAGAAGCCGACCAGTGTGCACGGCTGGCCCTCACAGCCCAAACCCATGGGGGTCTGGCAGCTTTGCCATGGCTACTCTGCTGGCTAATTCATGGATGCTTCTTACAGAAGAGAACCACAGACTGATAGACCTTCCAGAAAGGGCCTGAAGTCCTACAAGTTGTGAGCCACGGAACGCACCTCCAATTTCACCTTCACTGCTGACCACACACAGGAACTGGGCATCATTTCTTAGTTAAATGGACTAAAAGCCAAGAGAGCCATTAGCTGCTCTAGGCAGTTTCCTGGAAGTTCAATCTCTTTTTCATTATGAGGGCAGAGCACCTGTCCCTAGAAGATTATTAAGCATAGGACAGAGCAGCTTAGACAAGAGAAGAAAGAAGGTGGTCAGATCTCAAACCCATTTCAACGAGGGGAAACCAGTCCCCTTTGGGGCAGGCCTTTCTTTCCAAAATGGGGTGGCCTAGCAGCCAAACACTTTTTTCTTTATAATTATCATATGGGGAGGAGCAAAATGTGAGGACATAACACATCCCACACTAGAATTCATGAAGTGTCTAAGAATGGGTGCATTTTGGGGTGCCTGGGTGGCTCAGTCGGTTGAGTGTCCGACTTCAGCCCAGGTCACGATCTCATGGTTCGTGGGTTCAAGCCCCATGTTGGGTTCTGTGCTGACAGCTCAGAGCCTGGAATCTGCTTCGGATTCTGTGTCTCCCTCTCTCTCTGCCCCTCCCCCACTTGTGCCCTGTCTCTCTCTCTCAAAAATAAATATTAAAAAAAACTTCAAGAAGGAAAAAAATAATGTGTGCATTTTGTCCTCACTCTGGACCCACAAGAGCATCCATTAGCCATCCTGGATCCCCACGCAGAACGGCTTGAATAGAATGGATAAAGACATTTTTACTCAGTAACCCAGTTTCTGACCTTTTATGTGTGGAAAATCCCCTCCAGTCTCCAGTGTGCTTGGAGTTAAGTGCACAGACTCACTCTCCAAAAGCAAGATTTGTTACCACCTCTGCACAGTTGTTCACGTGCAACACTAGGAATGGGGAGTTTTCCCTTCCATTCACAGAAAGGAGCATGTTCACAAAATGCAAGTGACTGGCATTTCTGTCATATCTGTTTGAAAATGACTTAAATATTCTAGGTCAACCAAAGAACAGCGTAACCAGTGACCATCCATGCGGGGTTGATGCGATGGCTGGTGACCATCCATGTGAGGCACGTGGTAGCTGGTTACGAAGGCTTCTTCTATGTGACCACTGGCGTGTAACAGCTTCCATATGCGTCGCGAGCCTCACAGTCACGTGAAAGATCCTGGTGACCAGACTGAGGAGCAAGGAAAGGTAGCATGGAACGTGTGGGTGTGCCCTGAGGCCGACTTAATTTTGATGGCGCCGTTATTCCCAATTCCATTTAGCACACTGCAGTCGTGGCTCGTGTTCCTATCTGTTCCTGTCCCCAGACTTGTCTGTGGGCCTGGGAGCGGATGCCCATCACAGGACTGTGATGTCTGAGGAGACGTCCCAGCCAACAGGGTGGGGGCCCTGGGAGGGCCGCAGGGGTTCTTCCTCAGAGCTGGGCAGGGCGATGGCCATCTCTGTTCTCATCAACTCCTGACCTTATACAGCTTTGCACGCGACTTAAATCCTGTGCCGCGCTCCCCAAGTTCTGGTGGGAGGCAGGCCTCCCGCCCGCACTCTGGGGTCCTAAGCTTGCCCTCTCCACCCTGCATTAGCACATCACTGGGGACACGCGCAGCTGCTGCTCAAGACCTCACCCCCGAGGGCGTGTCCTCCTGCCTCAGCCTATCACGGGACCGACCTTGAAGGGCCGCCCACGGAAAGCAGGAAGGACGCACGGCCTTCCTGCTGCTGTTCTCTGGGTGGACCCGGAAGTGACACCAAACAGCAGCTGGATCGTCACATGAAAACACAAACCAGCAGACATAACACCACACGCGACTCCACTCATCAGAACACAAGCTAGAAACCTTCCTGCACACGTGTGTGGGCTCGTCTGCACAGACACCTGGGCAAAGCCCCGGCTCTTCATGGCGTCTGCTTTTGGTGAGTCGCACAGGGTGGTCAGCGGGATGTGCACGGGAAGGACCTTTGCGTCTCGGGTCACATACTCAACGTTTTTGTTTCACTTGTTCCACTTGCTTATTTGTAAACTACACACAAGGCCAGGACACAATCAATGATGGACACACCAGGAAATCACACGGCACACGGGGCGGTAGCGAACATGAAGAAGGGAGGGCAGCAAGTCTGGAGGACCACGGTCAGGACAGGCCCCCAGTGAGGCCAGCAGGGACGGGCTGGACCCAGCCCCTGTGCTTGCAGGTGGGGAAAGGGCAAGGAGGCCATGGCTGGGCTGTGCGCAGGGTGGGGCGAGTCTGGCCTGTGCACCCCTGCACACAAGCTGCCACGGAGTGGGGCCAGGGGAGGCAGGGGGGTGGGAGGCGCAGGGGATTCAGGGTGTTTACACGGCCTCCTCTGAACGGTAAGTGGAGCACACCTTGGGGCTGGACGATGCTGGTACTGAAAGTCATTTCCGCTCTGCCTCCTTCCTTCCCATACCAAGAAGAATGGAGTCATGTCTGGTCTCTGCACAGTCCCGGATTTAACCTAAAATTTCATAGAGAAGCTACAGCAGCGGGCTGGTGCGAGGGGAAAGCTCCGTGACCGCGAGTTGCCAGGCCGCGGCTGATGAGCAGGGCGCTGACTCACCTTGGGACGTAGCCGGTGTGGGCCGGGGCTCAGGGTCTGGGGTGTGCGCGTTAGCAGACACGGCTAGTCGCATCTGCTTCCTCTACAGGTGGGAGAAACTGAGCGTCTCAGAGGTGAACAGGTCTACAGCGACGCAAGTGGACGGTCAGTGTAAAAATCTGCCTTTTCTGCCACCTAGCGTGGCCATGAGATCACAATGACACTTAAAAAGTGCTCTCCCAGATCTACACAGTTCCGGGCAGACAACGTGAGGTGGGTGACAGCACAGCACACGCCTGGCAGACACCTGCCAAGCTACCCAGTCTCGAAATGCAGCTTGAACCTCGTCCACAGGACCCAGATTCCCTCCCAGATGGTACAGCGGGGACACAGTTTGTGATTTCAAGTCTCATCAAACCCGAAACAAAGGGCAGGGAAGCACCCGGGAGCACTGCCCACCATGCGGCGTCTCAGCACGTGGGGCTAGACATCAGGATCCCTCACCGCTGCTCATCATGACCAAGCAGAGGGCTGTCTTCCCAAGCCGCTCCAGGCAGAAGTGTGCAATCGGAGGCTGCGTTTCTCCAGGACCCAGGACGTCTTGGGACAGGAAACCACTCAGCCAAGACCACAGTGCTACCCAAAACGATGGGTTTTAAAAACTGCAACACGATTTTTAACATCACCTGCAGCCTGCTTCGTGTCAGGTGTGCTGGCGGGGATTTTCATCTGAATTTCAGAAACATCCTCCTACTTCAGTTTTGGTCCAAGACACTGAAGAACGTGAAATCTGAGAACGAAGGCAGTAACAGTGCAGAGGCATTTATGGGGCCCAGGAGCACCTCCAATGGATCACACGATGATCTTTAAGAACCCTCTGCTTTCAGATACCTTACAAGGATCTTCCCCAAAATTATCTTTATTTGGCTACAACTGTTAAGTTGATGATCAAGTATGTTATTAGAATTCCAACTAAACGTTTTTCCCTGTTTGATGCAGAAGCAAAATGGAGGGGTCACACTTCACTATCTGTCACCAAGCGTGACCATGAGGCCACAGGCCAAGGGACCGTCTTCCGAGAAGCCTCGGGAGATACCCGGGCCATCCCAACACGTTCAAACGGTGGTCAACAGTGCAAGCTGAGCACAGGGCTCACATCTTTATTCTGAGACAGACAGCCCGGAAGCTTCAAGACAAAACAAGCAGAAACATTTAAACCTCACAGCTTCAGCAAGGACAGGGTGACACAGAAGACGTCAGGCCTGGCCGTCGCCTCCCTCGGGAGTCTGCTCCTCTGGAGCCACGCTGCTGCTGCCACCAGAGGCAGACACGTGAGCCGCCACTGACCCTGTGAGGCATCAAGGGAGCTGTTTCCGTGCTAAGCAGGTCCGAGTGGTGCCTGCCACTCATCCCAGCACCAGCGAGCGGCTAACATGCGCTCCTGGTGATTCAAGTGCTTAAGACAGCGACAGGGGGTGGCTGGAGAGCTTGGGTCTCTCTGGGAGGAAGATGGCCAACGGTGTCTGAGGACAGAGTGAGCCTTCCCACGCACCAGAACCACGGGCCAGCCCCGCAAGCTGGGAGCACAGGCGGACACAGCTCATCCGCTGCCTTTCCAGTAGAGGGCAGAGTGCATACTCCGGGCCCCGTAGCCCTGCCGGCTTCCATTAACCAGCAGCTCTGCCGGTGCCCGCCCCACGCGAGCAGGTGCGGCCGTGCGCCAGCGACGCCTCAGAACGGCCCGTGTGAGACTCAAGGACTCGCGCTCTATTCCCCTCACTCAATGGCAGCATCAGGGCAAATCCTCTCACTGCCTCACGTGGGTGGTGTGCCCTCCGAGGCCCACGCGGGCCCCACTTTGCTCCTAGCTCTGTGTCCAGCACAGCACTGTGCCGGGGGGACAGGCACCCATGGACACCTGCTGAGCTAAGAGCCCAAGGAGGACCAGTGCCCACAAACAGTGCAAGTGAAGTGAACAGATACCGCTCTTGAGGATTAGGAAATGTTCGCAGTAAAACCAGTTTGGGATTAGAAACTGACATTTGCTGAAGCCAGTCACAAACCTTTTCCGTTTTAACCCTTTGGACTATTGAGGATGCTCAATAACATAATAAGCTGAACTGATATGAGCTACGGAAGATTTTGTGAGGAGAGCATGGCAGATATTTGGCCGAGGTGGTAACCTCATGTGTCATTTCTGCTAAGTCAGCTTCACTTGTGACAACGTGGAGTGAGGACAGGTGGTGCAGGGGGCAGGCGGATGGTCCTGAGCCTTTCTGGTGACAATCTTTCTGCCAGCCTGCCACCCTGACCCCTGCCCACATGACAGCCGTCTCCAGCTATGGTGGGCTACAGGACAGAGGGCTCACAAGGAGCCCTGGTCACCTGTATCCTCTGCCCTATCCCAGTCCCTTGATTTTCTTCTGGTAATTTTGGAAACAGCAGACCTCGAAGGTGTGAGAGTGGTGGCCAGGGTCGTGGTTGGGTGCGAGAGAAGCCGGTGGGTCTGCAAAGAGATGCCAGCTCAGTTCAAAGCAAGGCAGATGGAATCAAGTCTCTGTAAGTATAACCACACTCCCGCCTGCTCCGAGCAGGAGCTGACCAGCCCACGGTCTCACAGAGGTGTGGCATCTGCCAGCCGCAGGGCAGAGAAGGACGAGAGCCTCTAACGCTGCCATTCCCAGCCCTCGACGATGGTGTGGACTCAGCCAAGGCAGGTCTGTGCAGGGGATGCGTGGGGATGCATGGGGGGAGGCGTGGGGATGCATGGGGGGAGGCGTGGGCGCATGGGGGGGGGGGCAGGGAGGCACACGGGGCAATGTGTGGTGGTGTGTGGCGTAAGGCAGGGCATAGGGGGCCTGGGGAGGCAAATGGGGAGGCCTGGGGCACGTGTGGGGCATGGGGAGCTGGGGGAGGCTCACGGAAAAGCGCATGGGGGAGGCGCAGGGGGCACGCAGGGGTGCCTGGGGATGTCTGAGGCACTGACCACAGGGGAACTGCAGCAGAGGCCGTTCAGCACAACCCCAGGAAAGAGCAACCCCTTAATTTGTCTGTTTGGGGTATTAAAGTTTTAATCTTCTTGAAGATTTTTAAGCATTTTTAGAGAAACAATGAAAACTCCTTAGCTGATGGGGCGCCTGGGTGGCTCACTCGGTTAAGCCTCCGGTTTCTGCTCAGGTCATGATCTCACAATTTGTGGGCTTGAGCCCCGCATCAAGCTCTGTGCTGACGGCTCAGAACCTGGAGCCTGCTTCGGATTCTGTGTCTCCTCTCTGCCCCTCCCCGCTCATACTCTCTCTCAAAAATGAAATAAATAAATGTATGTGTATACATACATACATACATATATATATATACACACGTATACACACACACACATATACATATACATACATATATATGTATATATGTGTGTGTGTGTGTTTATACTTTAAAAAAAAATCCTTCACTGACCCTCCCTCCCTCTGCCATCAAGTCTGGCATAATCCACTCTACATATCCCAATGTACACAGAAAGCTTCTAGGAAATACACAAATCATCTGATGCTAACAACTGGATCTTCTATGTGTCAGAATCATTACTTATCTTATGAATTATCTGTGGCAATGGTGCTACGTCACACAACTGCACAATCTTAACACTTCAAGGCCAGAGGAAATTAAGAGTCCTGAGTCTAAGCCCCTCAACTCATTGGTGGAGAAAACTAAGGCCCTGGAGATAAGGAACTTGCCCAGGACCCCGTGGCCAGACCCTGGCTGTGTCTCCCGGGGGTGTCTCCCTAGCGTCTACACTCAGGCTCAAACTGGACCTGGTTTAATACTGATCTCGGGAGAGCACTGTGGTATCCAACCTGCTCCCAAAGCCTCCAGGATTCTGTCCAAGGCCAGACACGAATAGCGGGAGATTATATGTGGAGCGCCTCCTATTAGAACAGTGACACCTTCTAAAAATTGGAAACTGGATCCTGGTTAGTGGCGCCATATTCCCTCATCAATTTTAAAATGAGCGACAGACTTCTAATTTCTGCTTCAATCAAAATTAAAACTTTGTTCTGATACTTTAAAGGTTTTCGATTTCTCAACCTGTTAGGCAGTGGGATTGACTTTACGTTAACTAACAAGTAAAACCGTCAGAAGTTATATTACTTACACTCTTCCACTGAGTATTTTTGGGGACCCAAACCTTTCAGTAATGAGGGCAGAAATCACATGCTTTTGTGTGCTGAAAGCTGTGTCGTCCATTCTTGTGACGGAGCACATTTGTGTGACGCGAGATAAAACCTCGTTAGCGATGGAAGGCAAAGATACCAAGTCGGGTCCCAAGCTGCAAGCACGCAGGCGATGCGAATATTCCTTTCCCACACTGTGAGGATGGCAGTTGACGGATGACGATCAAACAGGCCCTTCCTGCACTTCTCAGCTTGGGTGGGATTGGCTTTATGCACCCGTATCCACGCCACCCCCACGAGTGTGCCCAGCACCGGAGCAGGCGGTGAGGCCGACTGACTGATGAACGACCAAGAGCATGAGTGACGCAGGCCCCGTGTCCACACACAGACCCGAAAGCCTCGGACGTGCCACCACAGCGCGAGAGCTCAGAAAGCCAGGACCTCGTGGAAGCTGCACGTCAGCAGGCCCAGCCCTGCCGTGAACACCTCACCCCACCCAGCATCGATGCAGCCCACCCCCGCGTAACACCAGGCCAGACGCGGGCACATGGAAATGTGGGTGACCCCCAAGGACGGGACGTCACTGCTCGCTGTACCTCCAGACGGGCCTCACGCAGTCACTCCCCAGGCTAATGGATCCGGAAGAATCCGTTCCGGCACACGCAGGGAAGCAAAGCTGGCCGCAAACGGCACGGGTCCTGCCCTCCCCCCACGCGGTGGCACCACGCAGGCGCCGCTGCAGGGGCCCAGCTGTACCTCCGGATGGCGACGGTGAGAGCCTCTGGGGAGCTGGCACAAGGACAGATGACCTCCTGGCGCAGGCCTTTACTTTGGAAGACGTTGAGGAACGCGTCGCAGGAGGAGATAGACCCTGCAGGTGAAAGGGGACCACAGTCAGCCAGCGGAAGCTCGGGACTGACTAAAACCAGCCAAACCAGCCAGACGCGAGTGCTCCTCGAGTGAGGGTGTGAGGCAGGCGGTGCGGGAACACACTTCACTCAATACCGCTTAGTACTTATGTCACCCCGAGAGATGATCCCCTCGGGCCGACTGAGCTCAAGGATTTAAAAGTGTAACTTCCGCCGATGAGCCTGCATACCTTCCCTGAGGCCTGTTCCCCCATTTTTGACATGCGTGTTCGCAAGAGGACCATATCTAAGCCAAGTGAAGACAACTCTCCCGTGTTAACCCCACCGGAGAGATACGGGAGCGCGGGAGTAACCGCCAGGCGCCTATCGGCAAACTACTGCCTTCCTCCACGACTGCTGCCTGAGAGCAGCCATGCGCGAGAGCGGCCCACAAGCCATGGAGCCACGGGGGAAACGGAAGAACCATGTACACAACTAACACCGAATCACGTGGGTGGGAGTCCGTGTGTACACATCACGTGTTCTGCTTTAACTGACAAATGTCAACAACGGTCAGAAACAAATGCCTCGTTCACTCACCCTGCTTCTGGCTCACATGCCCCCTCACAAACAACAAGCCAGCTGGGTTCTCTTCCAACCCAGGGCAGTATTTCCCGAGGTGTGTTTACGGCATTCTGTGGGACTCCTAATTCACTTTACCTGGGCGGTTTTTCCCGTAAAATTTTATAATGAAATTCCCTTAAAATGACAGATTAATTTCTTGACCAATAAAATTACTAAAGACCATAAACCAATAATAGTTAATATTTCTTGAGCACGCAGCATCACTCAAGGAAATACACGCAGGGACGACTTATTTCAATCCTCATACACTCAAGATTTAGGCACCGTTTTCAGCAAGAGGAGGAGAAGGACTGAAATCAGAAGGTTAGGGTTTCTTCCACAGAATCAGGAAATGGCAACAGCAGTACTCAAGCCCCGGACGGGAGCCAGGCACTCCTGGTCCCCTACCCGCCACCCGTCGTGGTGCCTTCAGGCTTCAGACAGTCACACTGTGAGGTCGTGAGTTTGACACCGCTTCCTAACCACAGTAATGGCCGGAAAAGGAGAAGCAAAGCGCAGAAACAGACCGAAGGGGATGAGGCTCTCTCCCGCCCGCCCGCCCACGCAGCAGGTAGGTCACTTACAGGGATTTGCACCATCAGCCACGATCAGCATCCGGAGAGAAGAGAGGTTGATGTCTCTCTGATCTCTGTGTGCTACTAACGCCCAGTGCATGTCCCTGGATTTGACACAAGCCACCTTTGCTGTGGGGACAGTAGAGGAAGGGGTCAATATGCACACAGTCAGACCAGGAGCTGTTTGAAGGAGGGAACCGGGGCGCCGAGGCCTCTGGGTGCCTACCTTTGTACTGGCAGACCTTCTGAATCCACGACAGCGGGTTCACCTTCATCAGCGCGTATGGGATGCTGATCACGTGCATCATGTTCATGACGCTCTGGAAACAACGCACCAGGTGACTGCTGACACACTAGCAGGACAGGCACCCCGCCCCACCAGGCTTCGCGCGGGGACGCGACAGGCCCGGGCCCCCATCACGGGCTTGCTCCCTGCTCCACGCTGGGGGCCAAGGGCACCACTGGCCACACAGAAGATGCCAGGCAGGAGCGTGTGCATCCAGCAGGAGCCAGGCCTTGCTCTAGGAGGTGGCAGTGAAATAGAGACTCAGAAACTGCTGATCCAAAGCAACGGCGAGCAGCTGGGGACAGCACCGACAAGACTACTGCAGAGCAACAGCATCAAAGAGGAGCTTGAACGGCAACAGCCCCCAGGCGGCTGCCGCGACCATCGGGCAGGGAGGTGGACTGAGTGCTCACGACACCACACAGGACCATCACCCCACTTGACAGGCAGGAACCCTGTGGTTCAGGAGGTCCTGGGGGCAGGCGACGGGCCTGCGGGCACAGAGCCGCAGAAGGCAGGACTGGCATCGGCTGGGGTGAGGCAGCCCGCGCTCTCCCCGCGATACCTGCTCGCCTCGCGAGCGCACACGGGCAGCCTGGCTTCTCCAGGCTGGCACCTCCCGGGACCCAGAGGCAGAGACCAACCACAGGGAAGGCACGGAGCCCCCACCCTCCGGTCCATGTGCTGCTCACGTGCCCTCACCAAGAGGCGACAAATCACACTTCGTCTACTCATATCCTATCACTCGTGCAAAAGCCCCTAGAGTTTTCTACCTCAGAAAAGATGAAGCTTAGCATAAGGAACTTACAAACAGGGGAGTAAAGATCACCACCTATGAAACCGACACAGCGATGCTCCAGCAGTTAAGCTATGCACACCTGCAAGGGCTGTGCAGACCTTAGATAACCAGGCTGGGTCTCCATCAAAGTGCCTGCAGCTCTGAACTGCCCGCCCTGGCCAGGCAGCACCCACAAGGAGGCGGCACGCATTTCTTTATGACGGGAGTGGAACTGTCAGCACAAGGGGGACCTGTAAAGCGCTTCCCCTGTGGCATAACCAGGCAGGTTTGCAAAATATTCACAAGCACTGACTCACAGAAAGGAAAAAGAACAACAGTGTCAGAGTGAAACCAATGCAAAGGAAAAGTGACCCAGACGGGAGATGTGACTAACATCATCGCAGTCGTGATTCCAGAAGGGGGCAGAGAGATACCCTGTTTCCTCAACAGCTGCACCTCTATATGGTGGGGCGGGGGGGGGGGGGTGTGACTCCCGTGAGTGGCTGACTCCCGCAGGCTTCCTGGGCTTGGGAAGTCGCATTAGCGGACAGCTTAAAGCTTCCAGCAATAACAGCTTTTCTCCCCAGTGCGAGAGGGGCTTGGGCGAGTGGCCATGTGTACAGACCCTAATTCTGGCTGTGGCCCGGGGGGGGACAGGGGAAGGGTCACACTTACTGTTAGGATGCCATGCCAGAGCCCAACGTCCTTCTTGAAATCCAACACGTTCACTATGGTTTCCGCTGAACAAATAAAAATGGAAGATTTTCATGTAGCACAGCCCAAAGGGCAAAGAAAATCCAACATCATGTCAGGGGCAGTACAGGACCTTGGAAACATGGTTCCCAGTACCTCTGCAGACATCCTGCAGCCTGCAAACCCATTTAAAAACGCTGCCCACCTGGAAAAGTGTTTCTAGCCTCCTGACACATCAGTTAACAGCGACGGCTTCACAAGCCACTTAAAACATTTTATTCCTTCTATTTATGTCCTTACTGCCCCTCCCTGCCTGTAACTTTTTAAAGATTCTTTTCATTTCCATCACGGGATCCCCCAGGAAAGGGAAGTACTTTCCAGCAAACACAGGGCATCACATCACTAGAAGCCTCAGGGTGGCTGGGGTCATAAAGGAGGCACGGGATTTGGAAGGACGGTGACGGAACAGTGTTCAAGGTTTATGGGGGACACCTCGTGAAGCGGGAAGAAAGGCTGCTAACGATACATAGTTGAAAACAAGGGCCACGGTGGCATGTGGAAGCTCGTGGAAAAACTTTTCTGAAGCCACACTTGACACCGGGCATTTCCTGACGCCTCCTCTTAGGTCCGTACGCTGTCCTTGTGCTGCTCGCCAGAACTTTGGTATCGTGCACCTGACCCCACTTCACAGAGAAGGCAGGCGTCCCCGCGTGAAGGAAACAGCCTCTGTTCCACGTCCCACGAGTATTTTCACTTTAGAAATAAGGAGCCAGTGTGTGTGTGTGTGTGTGTGTGTGTGTGTGTGTGTGTGTGTGTGTGTGTGTGTGTGTGTGTTTGTTTTCTCTGGCACCCGTGAAAGCGACAGCCCTGGACATTCAAGAAAGCAGAACAAGGAATACGAGTCCTGAGGCTGTGAGAAACGATTAGCAGTCACGTGTCTCAAGGTGAAAGTACCTTGGAAACTAGTTTAGGGACCAAACGTGAGCCAGAACATCCCCAGGACGCAAATGAATTGTTTTTTCAGAGGGACGTTGCCAGTGGCATTGGGGACAGAGAAGGAGAGGAGCATCCAACCCCCAGGGCAGTGCAGATGCCACCACCAGCTTCCTCAGGCACCAGCCCCAGGGCTGCGCTCACGTCCAAGTCCCTAGGGCAGGGCCTTGGTCACAGAAGCCCCAGCCAGGGGGTAGCTGGTTACCTGGGCGGACCCTGCCTTTTATGAGCCCCAGCCAGCACCGTGGCCATGGTTACCTCTGGTCACCTACCTCCTGGCCTCCAGGACCGTCCTGTTCGGGAGACAGAGTGTGCGTCATAAAAACCACACCCTCGGCAGCTGCTGCCCACCCTGAGAAGCTCGCAGAATCCCCATCAGAGATTCTCCCTGAGCTGCTAGGGGTGGGCTGAACATGGGCTTTTTCTGAAGATCCCAGAGACCCTAACTTGCACCCAGGCATGAACACCCACAGAATTAACTATCTGCTACAGCTTGAGCCGTGCCCTCTGAGTGCACGGGTGGAAGCCCGCACACCGGCATGGCTGCCATTGGAAATACGGCTTCTGCCAAGGTCATGAGGGTTCAGTGAGGTCATGGGGCGGGTCTGATCCCGTCAGGACCCACATCCTGGAGAGATGAGACACCAGAGCTCTCTCTCCCTGCACAGTGAGGGCAACAAGAAGGCACCGCCTGCCGAGCTCCGTGCAAACCTGACATCACTCCTTCCGTTACCAGGGGGAGTGACTCAGTCCCTCCACAGCTGACACGAGCCTCCCAGGGACGCAGTCTTGGGTCAGGGCCCTGCCCATACCTTCCGTGTAGCCGCATGCCTGCGTGAGGGCCTGGCAGTGGGTCAGCAGCGCGATCCTGGTCACGGTCACCCCGAGCACGCTTCCGTCCTTGCAGGTCTTATACTGAAATGAGATGGGGACGTGCAGAGAGGGGTACAGAGAGGACAACGCGGCTGCCCCAGTCAGGCCAAGGTCGGCCCAACTGCTCGATGCCCGTGGGCAGCGCTGCAACTCACCTCTATGTACGCGGTATCGTTGTTCGCATCTTTGATGTGTGGGAACCAATCTCGAGGGGGCTTGGAGAGATGCTTCGACTCTGTGACAAACCACAGCAGCTTTGGCCAACCTTGCAAACAAACAAACAGACCCCTCTGAGAGGCGTACTACCCAGAAACCAGGCTTGCCACGTCGTTCCCCCTTCCTGTGGCCCATGTGACACGAGCCAGGGGGGATCGCCAGTGCTTCCTCAAGCCTCAGACAACGTCAACAGCACGCACGCTGCCGGGTAAACCACGCCACACGGCAGGCTGACAACAGCAGGCGTATCGCGTTCCGTGTGCAGAAGAGCATGTCCAGGGGAGACGCAGGACCTTCCTGAGTGAAGAGCCAGACCCCCAGCTAGGCTCCTGGCTGTGGCTTACCTTTGAACTGGGGGATCTCCCCGGTTGGGCTTTTCGGCAGCCCTTTGTGGCAGGCGTCGCTCGTCAAGGCCACAGTGACTCCACAGCTTCCAAGCAAGAACCCGATCTGCTGGCTCCCTGCGTCCTGGGAGAGGCGACAGACACAGAAGTCACAAAGCCGGGAAGGACGGGTACCCTCCTGGCAAGACGTGGCCTTGTCCCTGGGTTCTGGGAGGGAGGGAACCTCCCCGGACTCTGCAGAACTGGGATCACAGCCCCGGTTGCCACTTGCTGCTGTGTGACCTCGAACGGGATGGCGAGGTCACTCAGCCTCAGTTTCCTCACCTGTGCCATGGGGTGAGAGCAGAGCCCTCGAGTGGGTCTGCTGCAAGGAATAAACTGGAGGAGCATGGACAGTGCTCAGTGTGCGCCTGGCACATAGTGGGTCCCTTAAACAGCTGCTGCTAGGTCTCCCTCCAGTTCCCTAAGACTATGACCACAGAACGTAACCGTCATGGAGAGCAGAAAGGGTTCGTCTTCCTCCGTGACACAGAGCCTGACTTTACTCACAGCACAGGGCCCTGCGGTGTCTGTTGACGTCCACTGTGGGCGAACTAGACGCCCGTTCCCAACCAAAAGGCCTGCCACCCTTGTGCGCCCGGAGTACGTCTGTGACCAAGGACACAGCCGGACAGGCGCCTGCTGCAGGACTTGGATGCTGGCGGGCCAGAGCACCGGAAGCCCCAAATGACCAGCACTGACTTAGGAGCACGGCATCCCGCGGACCCCACGGGATGGAGCTTCCCTCGGAGAGGCGATCCAGGGGCCGCCAACCTGTGGTTTTGTTGCTGACCACATCTGGCTGCCCGCAGCAGGTCTGCTCAACCGGCTTTCTTCACCCCCCCAGTCACACCAGCCAGGATTTAGAAAATAAAACGAAAGCCGACAAGGAGCGGACATTCCTACAACTGAAACATCACAACACGGTGAACCGGCCACCCTGGTTTGTTCCCACCGGGCTCTTCCTGAACCCGCTGACAACCCAGCAAGCTTGTGGGCAGACCAGCCCTGCCTTCCGGTCGCTCCGCCCACGTACGCCTCACTAAGAAAGCGTGTGGCGATGGGGTCTCCAGTGGGTAAAATCAGCAGCACGGATGTCTTCAAACGAGCCTGTCAAGCAACTGGGTCATAGTTTAACCCTACGGTGAAATCCAGGTCTCCTCACTCGGAATCGCACCGCCAACCTCCCGATACCCCATGCAGCGCAGAGAGGCGAGCAGGGGGCTGGCGCCCGACGGACAGGGATGTTCCCGTTTCAGGACCCTCACGGTACTTTTCCCTCAAGCAATGCTTTTTCAAGTGGAGTTTTTAATACTCACTCCAATGTGAATTTGGAGGTCATGTAGCCAAACATCGAGACAAGTTCTGAGGTCACGTCTGGTGGCAGGGAGGCATTTCTTTGTGAGCAGGAATTCGCTACCTCAGAGCCACATGAGCCAACAGCTCGGGAGAGTGAGCACGGGTCTGTGGGCTGGGACCTGCCAGGGCCCGCGGCCGTGCCAAGGGCTCGCAACCCATCTCGGTTTTCCCGGCAGACACTGTCCCTGCGCCCTTTCTACAACCTGCTCGAGACTGATGTTCAAAGTGACACATTCACACACATGAGACAGCTGACATAAGGCAGCAGCAGGGGACAGCAGATGAGAAGAGTAATGGACAGAATGCCACAGTTCAGCCCCAAATTCAGACCTCACCTCCAAGGGGCTTCTGTCCTCCTCATCTGGAAAATTCCTACTTGGAGCGCCAGGCAGCTGTGCAGAAACAGCTCTGCCCACCCAACCCCAGCGGCGCAGACGAGACCCCATCGCCTGCTCCCGAAGAAGCCTGTGTGTCTCCTTCACACGCTGAAGCTGAACGTGCTTCACCCCAGAGCCCAGAGCGGGTGGACACACTCTCAACACCACGTCAGAGCCACGGTCCTCCCCGGGCCCCGTCTCTACATGGGGCCTCCCGCCCAGCCTGCGGAAAGAGCCGCCTCCAGGCGGCCCGACCTGCCGCTGGCTTCGGGAAGCTGCCGTCCCGTCTCAGGGAGACTGAATGAAGCCTGTGCACTCTGTCCCCGACTCGGCGCTCCGTGTGCACCTTCCCAGGGAAGGCCCACACGCCCGGCCCGTGGTTCCTCCTCGGTTCGGTTGGGGCTCCACCCTCTCGAGAGCTGTGCTGTCAGGGCAGTCGGTGACCACCTCCCCGGTCACAAAATCCTGACGACGATTCTTTCTGGCTCGTCAAGAAAAGCCAGACCGCACCTGACTTCAGCCTGCCACCTCCAACCCTCTTGCAACAGAGAGGTGCCACGTTACGTCGCCTCGTGGGAAGCCTCCCGGTCTCTCCGACGACCCCTGGAGCACCCACCAGGCCAGGCTGGACACGTCCCAACCAGGGTCTGCTCCGCCCCAGCCTCCCAGGCAGGAAGCAGCAATCTCACACACAGAAGGGTGTAACAAATGCGAGGACGGCTCACAGAAAAGTCCCTTTCGTGAACTCACTCTGCGTCTGGGGCCCCTCACCACGAGGCTTGTGTTTATCCAAGTTTGTCCTGTGCCAGCTGAGCAGCTCCTTGGCTCTCAGCAGGTGGAGCAGGACAGAAGCGCAAAGGCGTCTCACACACGCACGGTGCTGCTGATGCCCGTGGTCCACGGGCCGTTGTGTCTCCGGTCCCGTGGTACTTTGGAACACGCACAGTTTGGCCCCTCCTAACAGCCTGCCACTCTCCTGTAAGATTTGCATGCCTGAGGCGCAGCCCGTGTCGGCAGAGGGGGACTGTGGGCTGGGCCTGCTCGCGGGCCGACAGAGCCTCCCTGCGCACAGCCGGCATGAACCGAAGCGCAGCCGCCTCAGGAGGGTGACAGCGCCAGGCTGTCCTAGCTCTGCTGCGACCCTGCCAGGCCCATCTCAGGAGGCCCCTGGAGGCTCCCCTCTGGCTCCCCCACACCCCCTGGCCAAATCATCCAGGAACTCCAGCCCTTCCTACTGCAAACCCCTCACAGAAAGGGGAGCTTTCTCCTCCCACCCAAGAACTAGGAGGGAGAGTGAAGAAACACACAGGACACTAAATTGTTCAGCCCATCAAACAACATTCAGGATTTAGAAAACGGCTCTCATTAGGCCCTTTGTGGCAAACCCAGCGGCACAGAACTGGCAGAGGAAGTGTGCGACTCCGTCACCTACGCTTCCGTGCACACCTTACCCCATGCTGACCCACAAAGGACCAATGTGGTCTTCTGTTCAAAACTAAGAAAAGTCTTCCAAGGCACGAATGTCATGTTCTGAGCTCAGAGCCCGAGGCCTGGCATGCAGCTTCTGGCTTCACTGAGACAAAGTCATCTCCTGGTCCTGTTTCCCAGCAGAAAATGCTCTATGGACGGAGGAACCCAGCATCTTCTTCTGACAAGTGCCTTCTGGTCCCCTGGTTCAGGCCGATAACCCGAGGGTCTCCGTGGGCTGGGGAGGTGAGGGCACACCACCTGGCAGGTCGCAGCCTAGATGCCCAAGACAGTAGGCAGCCCAGTCCCAGCAGGGCCAACACGGCACAGGTGAGACTGTACTCCCCTGCCCGCGCCTGTACCAGCAGAGCTCGCTTGTGGGTGCTCACACCTGCACGGACCCTTGCCGAAACACCAGACTTGCCACTAAGAGCTCTCTGCCTCAAAGGGGATGGTTGGGCCCCAGGGCCTAGGATAGAACACACCTAATGACATCTCCCCTCCCGTTGATTATTACTGCAGTAACCTAATACTCACACAGTTAGGAAGGTTTCCAGTACAATTAAAGTGAACCGCTTACGTGCCTGTCAAACATCCAAAGGATACTTAACCTCGTTATTTAAATGAAGAATGTTTATTCATTTAATATACATCCAAGCGTGTATTAAGAAATGTTATACGGTGGCACACGTTTGCATCAGCAGTATTTGAAATGACGTGCTTGTATTGTCACGTGACCCAAAGGGCAGAGGCACGTGTCTCTTTGTTCACATGATTTTCCTCTGCAAAACCAGCTCTGCTTTGGGAGACATCAGGCTATAGACTTAAGTAGAAAAATCTAAACCCTCTATGTGATGAGAAGCACATAAATAATAGCAACTGATCACATGAGAACATCACAGAGATAACCGTCTGGTTATTGCAGTGCTAAGAACCAGTCTCTGTACGAACAGCAACCTACAAATTCTTCCAGATTATCGTTTTGACACTATTGACGACAGAACTCCGAGGGCTTTGAGCCTTGAAGTCAGGTAACCAGCCCTTTGCATTTCCAAAAGACCTCAACCCACTGAATTTAATATCGATTGAAGGAGGAGCGTCATATGCCCCGAGTAGGCTTGCAGGTGAACCGTAGTGGAATTTACCACAGTGCCAAAGAATCGCTTAGAAGAACGTGGCTATCCATTCACTCAGTCCCCAAACTCTTCCACATTTCTCCATTGGGAGTATCATAGGACTCGTGGGTGGAGCCTGGAACGCTGGCAGCAAGCACTTGCAAGTAAGCCTTGGACAAAAAACCTGACACCGACATGTGGGGTATGTACAACCTATGTTTCTTATTTTCGAATACACTGTGAGAGCAAGATTTGGAATTACATCTGACAAATCATAGTGAACATGGGACTCAATCACGTCCAAACACCAAAACGTAAGCAACAACCAACATCCCCCAAAATAAAATCAAAACCCTCTAATTTATCCAGATTTCTAGTGTAAGGACACTGAGAAATGAGATATTCAAACACTTAGTTATTGACAGATCACTAGGCTCAGTGTTCTTTTTTCAAAAGGTTCAGATATAATTGACATATAACATTCCAGCAGTTTTAGGTGTATAATATGATGATTCAATATTTGTATATACTGCAAAATTACCAATACACAAAAAAAGTTGAGAACTTTTAAGATTTACTCTCTTGGCAACTTTCAAATGTGCGTGAAGTATCGCTGAATGTAGTCACCATTGTGATTATACCCCCATGACTTCTTTATTACCGGAAGTTTGTACTTCTTCACTCCCTTCAGCCATTTCACCCACCCCACAACCACCACCACTGGCATCCACCGTCTGTTGTGTTTAAGTTCTGGTTGTCCATTTGTTTTCTTAGATTCCATATTTAAGAGAAATCACATGGTGTTTGTCTTTCTCTGACTTACTTCACTTAGCATAATACCTTCAGGGTCCCTTCATGTCGTCGTAAATGGCAAGATTTCATTCTTTTTTACGGTTGAGTAATATTCTGTTGGTATACACATATAATCTCTTCTTAATCCATTCATCCATTGATGGACACTTGGGTTGTTCCCATATCTGATTATAAATAATGTTGCAATGAATATTCGGTGTATGTATCTTTTTGAATTAGCGCTTATACCTTTGTTTAGAAAAATACCTAGTGTAACTGCTGGATCAGAAGGTAATACTATTTTTAATTTTTTGAGGCACTTTCGTAGTTGCTATTACTTGCTATTTCTTGTCTTTTTGATATTAGCCATTTTAATAGGTATGAGGTGAGACCTCATTGTGGTTTTGGTTTCTATTTCTATGATGATTAGTGATGTTGAGCATCTTTGTGCCTGTGTGTGTGTGCGTGTGTGTCTCCTCTGGAAAAATGTCTATTTAGATCTTCTCCCTTTTTTTTTAATCGGATTCTCTTGCTATTAAGTGGTATGAATTCTTCACGTATGTTCGATATTAATCCCTTATCAGATACACAATGTACAAGTATTTTCTTCCATTCTGTAGGTTGACGGTGGATGGTTTCCTCTGCTGTGCACAAGATTTTTAGTTTGATGTGGTCCCACTTGTGTGTTTTTGCTTCTGTTGCCTTTGCTTTTGGTGTCAAATCCAAAAAATCATTATGAGACTGATGTCAAGGAACTTACTGCCTATGTTTTCTTCTAGAAGTTTTATGGTTTCAGGTCTTACATTCAAGTCTTTAACCCATTTTGAGTTAATTTTTGTGTATGGGGTAAGATGAGAGTCTAGTTTCATTCTTTGGCTCATAGCTGTCCAACTTCCCCAACATCATTTATTGAAGAGACTGTCCTTTCCCTGTCATGTATTCTTGGATCTTCTGTCCTAAATTGACCATGTATGTGTGGGTTTATTTCTGGGCTATTTTATTACACTGACCTACGTGTCCATACTGTTTTAATTACTAAAGCTTTGTAATAGAGCTTGAGATCAGGAAGCCAGGTGTCCCCAGCTTTGCCCTTGTTACTCAAGATTGTTTTGGCCATTTGGGTTCTCCTGTAGTTCCATACAAATTTTTGGAATGTTTTTTCTATTTCTGTGAACAGTTAGATTGAGTGCCATTGGAATTTTAATAGGGATTGTGCTGAATACTGTAGATTGCTTTAGGTAATACAGATATTTTAACAATATTACTTCTCTCAATTCCTAAGTATGGAATGTCCTTCCGTACACTGTGTGTGTGTCTTCATCGATTTCATTCACCAAGGTCTTAAAATTTTCAGAGTATTTCCACTTCCTTGGTTAAATTTATTCCCAGATATGTTGTTCTTTTTGATGTAACTATAAATGAGATTGTTTTCTTAATTTCTCTGATAGTTCACCGTTAGTGTATAGAAATGCAACCAATTTTTATATGCTGATTTTCTATCCTGCAACTTTACTCAATTCACTAAAAAGTTCTAAGAGTTTTGGGGGGGGGAGTCTTTATTGTTTTCTATATATAAAATCATGTCATCCTCAAATAGAGATAGTTTTACTTCTTCCTTAGTAATTGAATGCCATTTTACATCTTTTTCTTGCCTAACTGCTATGCCCAGGACTTCCAATACTATGTTGAATAGAAATGGCAAGAATGGGTTGATCTTAGAAGAAAAACTTACAGCTTTTCACAACTGAATGAAAGGTTAGCTGTGGGCTTGTCATATATGGCCTTTATTATGTCGAAGTACATTCCCTTTATACTCACTTTGCTACCTTTCTTTATTCAAAAAATGAATGTTGACGAACAGACATCTCTGCAAAGATGACATCCAGATGCCAACAGACACAAGAAAAGATGCTCAACATCACTTGTCATCAGGGGAATGCAAATCAAAACTACAATGAGATACCACCTCACACCTGTCAGAATGGCTGAAATCAACAACACAAGAAACAACAGGTGTTGGCAAGGATGTAGAGAAAGAGAAACCTTCTTGCACTGTTAGTGGGAATGCAAACTGGTGTAGCCGCTCTGGAAAACAGTGTGGAAGTTAAAAGCTAAAGCTATGGAAGTCTCAAAGCTAAAAACAGAACTACCCTATGATGCAGCAATCGCACTACTGGGTATTTACCCCCCAAAATACAAAAATACTAATTCAAAGGGATACATGCACCCCTATGTTTACAGCAGCATTATCTACAATAGCCAAACTATGGAAACAGCCCAAGTGTCCATCAACTGATGGATGATAAAGAAGATGGGGTATATATATGCAATGGAAAATTAGTCATAAGAATGAAACTTGCCATTTTCAATGGCATGGATAGGGCCAGAGATCATTATGCCAAGTGAAGCCAGAAAAACACAATACCATATGATTTCACTCCTACGTGGAATTGAAGAAATAAAACAAAGGGAAAAAAAGAGGGGGGTCTTGTCAGGGCAAACCAAGACTGAGACTCTCAATTACAGAGGACACATTGATGGTGTTATCAGGGGGGAGGTAGGTGGGGGAGTGGGGGAAACGTGATGGGGATTAAGGAGTGAGCTTGTTGTGATGAGCACTGGGTGTCGTATGAAGTGTTGAATCACTACACTGTACACCTGAAATTGACATTACACTATATGTTAACAGGAATTTAAATAAAAACTTTAAAAAAAAGAATGTCGAATTTTGCTAGTGCTTTTTCTGTGTCTATGATCATATGATTATCTTTCATTTTGTTGGTGTGGTATATCACATTGATTGATTCACAAATGTTGGTCCATTTGTGCATCACTGAAATAAATCCCACTAACTTATGGAATATGATCCTTTTAACATGTTATTGAGCTCTGTTTGCTAATATTTTGTTGAGAATTTTTGCATCTATGTTCATCAAGGATATGTGGCCTGTAATCTTATTCTCTTATGGTATCCTTGCCTGGTGTTGGTATCAGGGCAACACTGATCTTGTAAAAATGAATTTGAAAGTTTCCTCTGCTCTCAATTTTTTGGAAGAGTTTGAGAAGGAGAGGTATTAAATCTTTCTGAATGTTTGGCAGAATTCACCAGTGAAGCCATCTGATGATCCTGGACTTCTGTTTACTGGAGGTTTTTGATAACTGAGTCAATCTACTTACTACTAACCCGTATTCAGATTTTCTACTTCTTCATGATTCAGCCTTGGAAGAGTGTACACTTATGGAATTTATCCAATTCTAGGAGTCCAATTTGTTGGCATATAGTTATTCATGGTGGTATCCCCTAACCCTTTTTCTGTGGCATCAGTTATAACTTCTGTTTCATTTCTGATTATATTTGAGTCCTGTTCTCTTGTTTGCTTGCTGAGTCTAGCTAAGGGTGTATGAATTTTGTTTATCTTTTGAAAGAATCAGCTTCATGGTGTCACTGATTTTGTTTTTCTATATTCTTTTTAGTCTCTATATCATGTATTCCCACAATGATTGTTGCTACTTCCTTCTACTAACTGGGCTTCATTTGCTTTTTTTTTCTAGTTCCTGAAAGTTTCACATTAGAGATTTTTCTGATGGACTGAGGTAGGCCTGTATTGCTGTGACCTTTCTTTTTAGAACCACTTCTGCTGAGCTTTGAAGGTTTCATATGTTCTGCTACCGTTTAAGTTAGTCTCAAGCTGTTTCTTGACTCTTCCTTTGATTTCTTCATTGACCTACTGGTTGTTCAGAAGCATGCTGCATAAAATCCACATATCTGTGAAATTTCCAGTTTTCTCCCTGTAACTGACTTCTACTTTCATACCATTATGGGTCAGAAAAGATGCTTGATAGAATTTCAGCCTTCTTTGATTTATTGAGACTTGTTTTGTGGCCTAACATGTGATCTATCCTGGAGAACACTGGAAATGCCCTTGAGAAGAATGTGTATTCTATTGCTTATGGATGGAGTGTTCAGTATAAATTAAGTCTGCTGATGTCAGTGGGGTATTGACGTCCCTACTACTACTGAATTGCATGTCTCCCTTTAGGTCTGTTAATATTTGCTTCACAGATTTAGGTGCTTCCATATTGGGTACATAAATGTCTACAAATGCTGTGTCTTCTCAGTGGACTGATCCTTTCATCATTAAGTATCTCCCCTTCTTTGTCTCTTATTACAGTCTTTGGTTTAAAGTGTGTTTTGTCTGATAGAACTACAGCTACTCATCTTCCTTTACGTCCCTGCTTCTGTGGAGTATCTTTCTGCAACCCCTCACTTTCCTCTGTGTGCGTCCTTACATCTGAATGGAGCCTCTTGTAGACAGATCAATTGTTTTTGTTTTTTCCCATTAGCCCACTCTGTGTCTCTTGATCAGAGAATTTAGTTCTTTTACATTTAAAGTAATTATTGATAAGTATGTACTTATTGCCATTTTGGTAATTGTTTTCTGGTTTTTCTTTTAGTTGGGCCTCTCTGTTCCTCTCTTCTTCGCTTTTTTGTGGTTTGATGACTTTCTTTAGTATTACACTTAGATTTCTTTCCCTTTGTATTTTGTGTATTAGAGGTATTTGCTTTTTGGTCACCATAAGACTCACACATAACAGCCTATACACACACACACGTTTAATCTTGTGTGTGTGTGTGTGTGTGTGTGTGTGTGTATTTATATATTAAGTTTGAACATACTCTAAAACTCTTGAGTTTTTACCTGCCCTCCCCACAATTAATGTTTTGATGTTACATTTGTATCTTTTCATGTTGTGTATCCCGTAACTAAGTATCACAGTTTTCCTGATTTTTACTACTTTTGTCTTTTTAACCTTCCTTCTAGTTTAGTAAGTAATTAATCCATTACCTTTACTGTACATTTACCTTTACCAATGAGATTTATGCTCTCTCGTATTTTGCTACTAATCAAGGCCCTCTCACTGTAACATTTCTCCCACGGCCTGTTTAGTGGCAATGAGCTCCTTTACGGTTTGCTTGTCTGGAAAACTATCCCTCCTTCAATTCTGAATGACGGCCCTTGCTGGGCAGAGTATTCTTGGTTGTAGGTTTTCTTTTCAGTACTTTGAATATATCCTGCCGCTCCCTTCTGGGCTGCAAGGTTTCTGCTGAAAATGTGCTGACCATCTTAGCTGTTTCCTTGTATGGAACAAGTTGTTTTTCTCCTGCTGCTCTTAAGATTCTCTCGTTAGCCTCTGACATTTTAATTATAACATGTCTTGGTGTGAACTCCTTGGATTCATCTTACTTACAGCTCTCCAGGCTCCACGGACCTGGATGTCGGTTTCTCTCCCAAGGTTAGGAACGTTTTCTGTTCCTTTCTCTCTTTCTTTTCTGTGACACACATATTGTGAACGCTGTTCTGACTGATGCTGTCCTACAGGTCCCTCAAGCTATCTTAAATTTTTCCTGGTTTCTTTTTGCTGCTCTGTGTGAGGTCTATTGTCCTGTCTTCTTGATGGCTGCTGCTTCCTTCTGTTTTTTTCTAGTGGGAACTTCACAGGGCATTCTTCAGTTCCATTACTGTATTCTTTTCTATCTTTTAATTAAAAAAATTTGTAATGTTTATTTTTTGAGAGAGAAAGAGACACACACACACACACAGAGAAAACACACAAGTAGGGGAGGGGCAGAGAGAGAGGGAGACACAGAATGTCAAGCAGGCTCCAGGCTCTGAGCTGTCAGCACATGCCCGACACAGGGCTCCAACACAGAAACCGTGAGATCATGACCTGAGCTGAAGTTGGACACTCAACCGGCTAAGCCACCAGGCGCCCCACTTTACTGTATCTTAAGTGGCTTGACCTAAGTGGTATTCCCTATTTTCCATCTCCCCGTTGAAGTTGTGTGTTCATCCTTCCTTCTCCTGAGTTCTGTGAGCTTCCTCATAACCATTACTTTGAACTCCTAATTAGGTAAAGTATTTATCTCTGTTCATTAAGGTTCTATCTTGTTCTTTCTTCTGGAACACGTTCGTCTGTCTGCTCGTTTTGTTGGCCTCTCTGTATTAAGTGCAGCAGGTACCTCTCCCAGTCTGGAAGGAGTGGGCTGTGTAAGTAATGAATCTCCTCGTTCAGCCTTGCCCTTGGTTGTCTCCTGAACCCCTCTGATTGTCTACGCAGCCAAATGTACTCCAGATATGTTCCCCCTGTTAAGGGTGTGCCGAGACCTGTCCGAGTTCCAAAGGGAGGAATCCCACTGAGCACTAGTTACAGGCTGACTGGCAGCGAGGCCGTCAGGCAGCAGCTTTTAAAGTATGTGTATACATACAGTTTGTGGGACCACAGTCCTAAATCCTGCTGGCCTCCAGACCAGGATGTCTGGAGGTGTCTCCTGGTTACAGTTGCAAAAATTAGGGCTCCTTTCATGGAGGTGCCAGTGAACTGGAGCACAGTCAAGGGAAAGTGCAAAGTTGTCCCCCTGTCCACGTTCCCTGGGAGCACCTCCACAGTCTCTAGATGTGACAAACCTGAAGCCTGTACCTCAGGCTGTGCCCCAGGACAGGTAACCTGTGCCCCAGGACAGGTACTGCGCCCCAAGACAGGTAAACAGACCTTCCTCCCAGAAAGCCTGGGCTGTGTTTCAGTCTGTCATCTGTGCAGTGCCCCGCAAGCCATCTGTCAAGAACAGTCTCTCCCCATGATACAGACCTACTGGGCCCAGGTGTCCTAGCCCCTGGCTCCCAGTGCCAGGCGTGCATGGGTATCCCTGTGCGGTCTATGGGCACCTGCAGCTCTAGCAAGGCAGGAGGCAAGTGTGGGGCTGCAGCACGCTTACTGGCTTCGTTGACGCAGGAGGAGGGCACGGGGCTGGGGTGCACCTGTTGGCTGTAGCAGAACAGCACTAGCAAGGTAGAAGCAATGTGCAGAAATGGTCCCCATCAGCACCTCTATCCCCAGATGGAGTTCCGGCAGGCCCTTGCCCCTCTGGCAGATGCTTTAGGGTCAGCAAATGAACCCTCTTCACACACAGTGGAATCACTTTCTAAACTGCTGCTTCTGTGTTGGGCCTTGGGACAAGTGAGTGGAGCATGAGCCCCGTGGGTATGCTGGACACAAGCCCCAGTATTTCCAAAGGCAGATGTTTTGGAGGTTCATCTCTCTGGTGTAGGCCCCAAGGGCTGAAATGCCTGATGGGTGACGTGAACACCCCACTCAAGGAGGAGCTCTGAATGTGTGAGACTCCCCCTGTGTGTGGTGGCAGTGCAGGGCTGGGGCGCCTGGTGAGACAGTGTCCCTGCCTCGCCCCCCCCAATCCCCCGTCTCCCTTGAAATGGAGGAGCTGGTCAGCAGGTTCTTGGGTGTTCTGCACAGGGAGTCGCTCCACACGCAGCCGCAGCCGCGGGGCCAGGGGAAGAGGCCAGCTCTGCATCCCCCTGCGCCACCGTCTCAAACGGCCCCCCATCAGCGCTCGGAGGCCGGGGTGCGGCAGCCCCACCCCTGAAAAGCTGCTGCTTCATCCTGCTGCTGAGCTGCGCACCCAGTAACCGTCCCCTCTAATGACACAAGTGACGAGAACGTGTAGAGCCTCCCCAATGACAAAAACACCTCTGTGTGTCTCGGTCCACCTCCCGCTGAGATAGAGCCACTTAAAAACCAGCCACCTACGCATTCTGACTTCACCACAGAACGTTCCGCTGTGGCCCAGCCGGACCCTCCCTGCTGGCGACAGCATGCTCTTTACCTTTCTGGTGAGTGGCACTTCGATGGGCACGGGAACAACTTCAGCCAGCAGGCAGCCGTAGAAGGCCACCATGGACGCGGCGGGGTCATTGTTGGGGAACACCAGCGCCACCTGCACAGACACAGAGCAGGAGGGATTAACCGGCAAATCGATGCCACCAGCTTTCAAAATACCGAAAAACGATGCAAACCGCCATGGGCAGCAGGGCTCATGTTCTCCGTGAGAACAGAGGCTGAACAAAAATTAGGTGCACGCTTAAAACTACCCTTCAGCAAGATGCATTCAAGTACCGTGTACTTTCCCTTTGATTCACGCGGAAGCAACACGTATCGCCCACAGTCCTTCCTAACGCTGCCCCCAGAAGACAACTACCCGGATATTCTGCTCGTCATCTTCCTGTCACGTACTTAACACAGGGTGAACCGCACCATCCTCGCTGGGCTCGGTAAGAACTCGTGTTTCCACGTAGCCTTCACAGGGGTGACCGAGCGCTGCGTGCTTCCTCACTGGGGCAAGGCTGGCAGGGCGCTGACCACAGGGCTCCATCCTGGTCCCAGGTCAGTATCAGCCCCTCCACGCCTCAGTTTTCCTGCCTACGTCCTAGTGCTGCGGGGAAGGTCACAGAGAAGGTGGCGAGGGCTCGGTGCAAGGCCCGGCGTGCAGCACACGGCCGTGAATGCCAGCCAGCCGGGGCTGTCAGTCCATCCGTGGCACCCTCACAGATGAGGCTCCACGAACCCCTGCTGCCCTGGTTCCACCCACCGCCTTCCTGCTCGGCCTTAGGGACGAAAAGCACAATAACCTTGGAGTTATAAGAGGTAGGCTGATTTAAATTACCCGGAGTAGTAGGACTTTTTTTTAAAGTTTATTTATCTTGAGAAAGAGAAACAGCCTGTGCATGCAAGAGCAGGGGACGAGCTCACAGAGGGAGGAGGAGCATCCCAAGCAGGCTCCACGCTGCCAGCCAGCACAGAGCCCAGCGCAGAGCCTGATCCCATGACCCCGGGATCGTGACCTGAGCCGGAATCCAGAGTCTGATGCTTAACTGACTGAGCCGTCCAGGTGCCCCGGGTAATATGATTTCTAAAATGTTTTCTGATAGGCCTGAGGTGATCTTAACGTTGAATGATTTTTCCATGGGATGGCTTGTAATTATTCTTCCTCACGTGAAATGCTTTTCATTCCCCTTTTTACCTATTAGCCTATTCGGCCCATCAGTGTTTTGACAAGTACCCTAAAATCAGGATGGATCTTAAATATGTTTGACGGCATTAACTCTTACGCTTGATGCAAAGACTTCTTGCTGCAGTACTGTTTGGTTTTTATCGCTGCATTTTTTACTGGACGTTTGTCAAGACGCCCCTTTCTGTCAGTGCCCCCTACTTAACAAGTATGCCATCCCACGTGAGTCCGTCCGGGGCTTGTCCCAGGGTCTGCCGTGCAGCTCACCTGGCACCAGCCAGCTCTCCTGCCTGTTACTGCAGCCCCTCCTGGAGCAGCCGTGCCCACCTCTCAGGCAGACCGCCTCCTCAGGACACCGCAGTAGCTGTCCCGTGGCTGCGTGTCTGCACTGCCCGCTCCGCCCTGCAGACCCCACTCCTGCTGTAGCCCGCGTCACCCCCACGTCCTGATTGGGCATCGGGGTCCCACTCCCCCCTTGTGGACAAGTTTGCTGCGTGTTCACAGGCACCCAGATCCCACGACTTAACACGCACAGGTCACTTCTGCATGACTCATTCAGGAATTTAACCAATTTTTTCTCTCAAAATGTCCTAACCAGAAGTTGCCAGTTTTGCCAGGAGCAGCTGGGTAACACACTCAATTTCAATATACAAATAAGCAGGTTGGTGTGAAGGGGCGCAGATGGCAGCTGAGAACAGAAGAGGCCACGTCGTAAATTTGTCCCTGTTTGAAACTTAGCGACACAGGACAGCAGGTGGGGAAGAAATCAGCTTGGGATTCAACGAAGGTTTCCTTTCCATGCAGCATTCCTGCAGTTCACTGAAATCAGCTAAATGAGAGATACATGACCCCATAAGGCCAGCAAAAGCCATTCTGCACTACCGACGACTGTGTTTGAGAACCCTGAGAGGTAACCGTTGCTTACGTCAACTTACTCCATCCTGACAGCACTCAGCCGTGAGCAGGGCTTTCCAGAAGTAACTGACTTGCACACGTACACATATGAACCGTCAGCAATTATTTTAACAAAGTGTGTGAGGATCGCAGTAGCTGTAGGGGCTCTGCCTTCAAGTGGCAGCTGAGCTGAGAGCAACAGGTTTTAGATGTGGGTCTGGCAGGGCAACACTGAGCCTTCCGGGTGAGTATCTGTGAGCTTCCGGGTGCCGCCGCCACAAGACGTCTCTCCCTGAAACGGACCAACATGTTTGAGGAAGTCGTTCAAACTGCAGGGAAACACAGGACATACCGCTGTTCCATCCCGAACCAATGGATGTACCTATTCATAAAGGACCAGTTAAATACCGACTTGTTAGTCTTCTTGGAGCACCTGCTCTGGATGCAGGAGTCCCCGCCAGGAGCACAGAACCGAGAGCGAGAAGATGGGGCACCCTCAGACTGGGAACAAGGTCTGGCTGCCACTCCGGCTCCGTTCAAAGGAAGATCAACGAACCTGGGACTGCAAGTTCCCACTGCTTTGTTGCTGCAGCTCATGCTAGTGAGGCCACACTGTATAAACCTGGCAGAATTGTGTTAAATAGGATGAAACGTTAAGTTACAACGTAAAGTGAATAAAAGCAGACTATGAAATTGTATATTGTATCTCTCGATGATATAAAAGTAAGGGACAGGGAGGGTCAGATACCTCTGAAGGCTCAGAATAAAAACTGAACGTTTGTTGCTGTTTTGTTTGGCAGTTTAAGGAAGGGGAGTCTGTACTTCAGTCATTCCGGTTAAGTCTTGCTTCCGTTTCTGAGTCGGTCACAAGCCCTGTCTTACTGGCGGCTCCACAGTGATTCCCGTGCAACGCACACGCAGGTGCTCGGTTCTGAGGGACCCACACAGCTCCCCTGTATTCGCTCCTCCACGGATTCCTTGAGGTGTCATTGGACCTAATCCCCCACAGGGCACAGCAGGCATCCACAAACCAAGAGGCAAAGGCGCAACCCACCGCCGCGCTTCGGAGGGTCTCCTCTTGCTAAAGGGACGCCCCTCGGCCAGCTTGCCTTCAGCGCTCTTCACACCAGGAGCTGCTGCACACGCTTCCCATGTCAGCTCCTTCCCATGCTTTCCTGGAGCCTAGCCTACAGCTCACAGGCTCACTTTTCCTCTCTGGGAAGACTTCTCAGGCCCCAGATGCTCCTCAAAATGAAAAACATCTCTCTCCTTCCAGATAGTTCATCTCCACCTCTTACCCCTCTTTTGGGGACCTGTATCACTTTCCCTTTATAGAAAAGCTGATTATCAGTAATGTGTCTATTTATATTTTAATACAACTGGCAGGCTCCCTTCAGATGTGACGCACCTTCGTGCCTTCCAAAGCTCTGACTAGATATCCCCAAACCCTATTCAGCTTAGGCACATAAAGCCCTTTTCGGAAGCCCAAGAAGGTAATTCTCCAAACAACATTAGTAAGGTCACACACACACAAAATGTAAGTTTTTATGCTAAGGACTGAATGTTCACTATTCTGGGGAAAATTATGTGTTATTCAAAAGTGATTTTCAAAGAGGGCAAAAAATTCCGTTCATAGCAACGTAAGCTTATGATCAATTTACTGCTATGGTTGTGTATATTTATTCAATAAAAGTATCTGTACACATGTGCCCGATATTAACTACATGAATAATGTTTTAAATAACTTAGAGAAGTAGTCTCCCTCACACAGTCAAACCAATCTCTACCGACAAACCTCTTTACATAGTTTATTTTCTCAAAACTGTGCCCCGCAAATTCCTACTAACATCTTAGCTGAACAGAGGCGGTTTATTTTGTAGTTGTTATTTTAAGAGAACTTCAATAATCTGGAGGCCATGCTCTATAAGAATTTTTAACGAAATCACTCTACTAACACTATCCATGAAATTATAGTTAAGGGAGATATTACATACAATTGATTTTTTATTGGGGTAAAACATACACAACGTTGACCATTCATTTATTTTATTAATTTATTTTGAAAATAAAGTGCACAGCTCAGCAGCATGAAGTACATTCACAACCAGAACCATCTCCCGACCTTTTCATCTTCCTAAACTGAAGCCTCACTCCCCTTAAGGAACTTCCCAGCCCCCGCCAGCCCCCTAGCTACCATCACCCTTCTGATTCCATGAGTTTAACTACTCTAAGTACCTGGTACATTTGTCCTTTGCAGCTGCCATATTCCATGTCACGTAGTCTTCGAGCCCATCGTGTCTTATTTAGTATGTGTCTCCATGCATCTGCCGATGGACACTTGAGTTACCGCCACCTTTTGGGTTTGTGAACAATGCTGCTATGAACACTGGTGTTGCTATTATCTGCTCAAGCCCCTGATTTCAATTCTTTTGAAACGGAAGGGAAACTGTTGGACCAAGCAGTAATTTATGTTCAATTTCTAAAGGAGCCGCCATACTGTTTTCTGCAGTGGCAGCACACCGGGGTTCAATTTCTTCATTCTTGCCAACATTTACTTTCTGCTTTCTGACAACGGCCACCCCAATGGCTGTGGAGTGCGGTCTCACTGTGGTTTTAACATGCAGCGCCCTAACGAGCAGTGACATGGGGCGTCTTTTCAGGTGCTCACTGGCCATCTGCAAACCTTCTCTGGAGAAATGTCTATTCAAGTCCTCTGCCCACTTTTTAAACTTATGTTTTGTTTGTTTGTTTTAGCATAGTGTGGATACTAACCTCTTCTCAGATATAGAATTCGTCAATATTTTCTCCCATCTTGTATGTTTCTTTTTCAGTCTCGATAATGTCCTTTGGTGCACAGAAGTTATTTTGATGAAATCCAATTTATGTTTTTATTTTTGTTCCACGGTGTTTTTGGTATCATGTAAAAAAATCATTGCCAAATTCTGTGTTATACAGCTTTCCCCATGTTTTATTCTAAGAGTTTTATAGTTTTTGTTCTTTAAGTCTCCGAACCATTGTGAGTTAATTTTTTAATAGACGGTGTAAAAGGTCCAACTTTGTCCTTTTGCTTGTGGGTGGTCTAGTTTTCCCAGCACCATTTGTCGAAGAGACTGTCCTTTCCCCGTGTCATATCTTAACATCCTCGATGAACCTGCTTCACCGTGCACACGAGGGTTTATTTCTGGGCTGTCTGTTCTACTCCATTCTCCACATCTGTCTTTATGTTAGCACTGCACTGCTTTGATTACTGTAGCCTTGTGGTTTTATAATCAGGAAGTGCTAAGACCTATAACTGAGATTTACAAGCCACAGGTCAAACTTGTTCAATAAAAAAATGGAAAGAATCATAGTCCACCACAGAAGGCTGGGCCTCTGGTAATCTTCTAAAAAATTCCTCATGATGGGCCCCTGTCTTTATAATATCTTAAGTAAATCACAGCTTCTGTTCTTGTTGGTTTATGGTGCTCAGCACTGATATTTTTACTGAATTCACTTGGGAGTTCTTTGGGCACAGGTAGGATAACCCAGTGTTGGGGTCTCAGATACAAAGCAGCAAATGGAAAAAAAGATGCGACATTTGAAGGCAAGAAAATGTGGTTCCAACCCTGCCTCACATCTAAATTGGGGTACAAAGCCTGGACAAGGGTATCAAGTTCTTAGAGTATAACATTGCAAAGGAATACTAACATCTGTCCTCTGTAACTTCAGACTGCAGGAAGAATAAAAATTTGCTTTCGGTTAAACATAGTAGCCTCTGTCCAGAAATTTAACACCAGGAAAGGAACGGCACCAGCAGCGTGCTATAAAGATTTCAGTACACTGATGGATGTAAACAAAGTTTTACATATAATTTGTCCTGCCGACCCAGGTAGATGACACACGAATGTTTCAAAGTAGCAGACGACAGGACAAAGGCTGGGAATGTGGCTCTGGGGTCTGCCAGAAACAACCGCGAGTGCTGGCTGAGCCACTTACGAGTTATGTGCCTTCATCTGATGTGACACTCTCAAGTCTGCACGTCCTCATGGATGAAACAGAAGTACTACAGTCGAACTCACGGGGTTGTTGTAAAGGCTAAATGGCATATTGTGCAACTGACCCCGATTCATAGTTAATGTTAAGAAAGCCTGACTTAGCAGCATTAGCATTAGGAGACACTGAACTCTAGAACTTCAAACAGCAGGTGTCTCTGTCGCATACAATGGAGCGTTTGCAGACGTGCACTTACCCTGTCTCCTGGTCGTACCATAGGTTCCTGCTTTGTACCTAATTTATGCAGAATGTTGTAAGCGACCTTCATACTTCTTGTCCACAGTTTGCCTATTAATACAAGTGATAAAGACACAAGTAAGTGGACACATGCATTTTCAGTTATGTCTCAACATGTACATAACTAGAGACGGTCCTCATTCCTTTTAAGCCTTCAAGTAACCCTGAGTCCATGGAACCCTGAAGGAAAATAAAAGCCAGAAACTCTGACTCATAAGCTCTGAGAGGCCTAAACACTGGAACAAGGAAGGTACTGATACACACTGTAAGTGTGCAAAGCAGCTACAGCAAAGCCACAGAATACTGATCATCACAGAAGATGGGAAGATTTCTGGGGAGTAAAGTAAAGCAGGGACAAGGGCAATAGTGTGTCACTGCCGATTCACGTTATGCAAAATGACACATTTCCACTGTTAACAGGGCCTTGCTCATGAAATGAATGAAATGAGTGCAAAAGGTACTTAGGACACACTTTGCAAGGCCTGACCCCTCTTCCCTCCCCAAGTCCTGAGTTTCTCAGCATCACATCTTGCTTGTCTTGGGGATTCAGGATTTTTTGAGAGTAGTGTTTGAACTTAAAGATGGTGGTAAATATTCAGAGCTAAAGTTCTGAACTCCAGAAAAAAATGACCACAAAGGAGGATTAAAAATAGGATTGAACAGGGGCGCCTGGGTGGCGCAGTCGGTTAAACGTCCGACTTCAGCCAGGTCACGATCTCGCGGTCCGTGAGTTCGAGCCCCGCGTCGGGCTCTGTGCTGACAGCTCAGAGCCTGGAGCCTGTTTCCGATTCTGTGTCTCCCTCTCTCTCTGCCCCTCCCCCATTCATGCTCTGTCTCTCTCTGTCCCAAAAATAAATAAACGTTGAAAAAAAAAATAGGATTGAACACACACACACACACACACACACACACACACCAGAAAGGACAGCCAGCTTGGAAGAACCTCCAGGGTTCCCACCCCTGCCTCCATTCTAGCACCAGACGCTCCTGCACAGGAGCACAGGGCAGGGGACAAAGTGACTCTGACACCTAATAATGAGCTCTTAGACACCTAAAGGGCTTTATGATATCAGCTTCCACATGCTTTCAGAAGCAGGCGAGGTGTCAGAAGTTACATTAACATGATCGTAACAACAGTTAGGAGCAACTTTAACTTTCCCGTAAATACAATCACTGTTTTCAGCTTCTTCCTATTTTGAATGTAAAAGTTAAGTTTTATGTTTATAACACTTGTTTTACTTCACACTGGATTTTGCAGCAACCTAAATTAGGCTTATTGCTTATCTTCCACAGGATTTATCAACTTATCTCCTCCTTAGCGATAAGGGGACAAAAGGAATGTTGTTATCTTAATGTCTCTAACTCCTAGGGTATTACTGGTTTACAGTATGTGCTCAATACATGGTCTTCGTTTCACTGATGTCATAGGCAACCTAAAAAGGACAAAATGACAGTACGCTCTTTGGCCATACTTCTTGAGCACTTAGGCTAATTATCAGACATGAAGGTCTTGTCTGTCCTCCACCCTCTTCTCTAGATCTGCCTCAACACTGCAGTCCTCAAGAGTGGCTACCTTACAAGCATTTGGTCTTTTGTTAGGTGGCTATATTTTTTCCACAAAAACAGCCACTGGCTATTAGAAGTAACTCAGTGATTTTTCATCTAAAGAAAACAAATATTTTGCGCCTTCAAATCTTTTTAATGTGAACAATATTAGGGAATCACAATTAAATAAACAATTACAATCAATTTGTTGTAACTGAAAAACCCAACGGCTTTGTGAACAAATCTGTTACAGTCAGATGATTAGCAATGTTACGTTTTGTTACACTTTCAACGTCATTCTCTGTTTGGATATTATCATATATTCATACAGAAGCCGGTCTACAGTCGGGAGCTTGAAAAGAGCAACATACTTTTGGCAAAATACCACTTGCTGTTTTTCAAGGAGAAAAGCTTTGCTGATTTAAGTTGCAGGAGACACAATGGTTCTTTACTGATTTACAGAAGAGAATGAAAAACTTTCCAAACAAGAGAAGTTACTGGGAAAGGGATCAATCAGAATGGAAGGGCAGACCATGCATTTTCCCAGAAGCAAATGCAAAACCAGACGTGTAAGAAATGTTAAAGAGACTTTTTCATGCTGAAAAGAAATGGCACTAATAAGTAACAAGAAAATAAATAAAAGTATAAATCCCACTAGGAAAGGTAAATCTGGAATAAAGGTAGTGGACTATATAAAGCCAGTATAAAAGGAAAAGGACAAAAGTAGTAAATAGGGACACGCAAGATATCAAGATGTTAAATGTGACATGAAGAACATGAAATGTGGGTGGGAGAGTAAAAATGCACGGGTTTAGAATGTGTGCAAACATAAGTTGTTATCAACTTATGGTTATAAATATAAGCTGTTGTATGTGAGCCTCCTGGTAACCACCAAGCAAACACCTCTAGCAGATACACAAATATAAAGGGATAGCAATGTAAGCCTCACACTAAAGAAAGTCATGAAACCACAAAGGAAGAGAAAAGGAACAGAGAGGCCCTACAAAAACAACCAGATAACAATTACCAAAATGGCAATGAGTACCTCTTATCAATAGTTACTTTAAATGTAGAAGGACTAAATTCTCTCATTAAAAGACACAGAGTGAGTTAAAGGGGGGAAAAAACACACACACACAAAAACAAGAACTGATCTGCTGCCTACAAGAGGCTCCGTTCAGATGTAAGGATGCACACAGAGAAAAGTGAGGGGTTGCAGAAAGATACTCCACAGAAGCGGGGACGTAAAGGAAAATGAGTAGCTGTAGTTCTATCAGACAAAACACACTTTAAACCAAAGACTGTAATAAGAGACAAAGAAGGGGAGATACTTAATGATGAAGGGATCAGTCCACTGAGAAGACATAACATTTGTAAACATTTATGTACCCAATATGGAGGCACCTAAATCTATGAAGCAAATATTCATAGCCCTAAAGGGAGAAATTAACAGCAATATGATAATAGGAACTTTAATACCCCACTCACATCAACGGATAAACCATCTGGACAGAAAACCAGTAAGGAAATAGCGGCCTTGAACAACACATTAGAACATACGGACTTAATTTTTATCAAACACTCCATCCATAAGCACCAAATACACATTCTTCTCAAGTGCACATGGAACATTCTCCAAATCGTACGTGAGGCCACAAAACAAATCTCTATAAATTCAAGACTGAAAACATAGCAAGCATCTTTTCTGATCCATAATGGTATGAAGTGTGAAGTCAATTATAAGAAGAAAACTGGAAAATTCACAAGTATGTGGAGATTAAACAACATGCTACTGAACAACCAGTGTGACAACAAAAAATTCAAAGAAGAAATTAAAAAAATACCTTGAGACAAGTAAAAACGGAAATACAACATACCAAAACTTATGATTTGTAGCAAAAGCGGTTCTGAGACGAAGTCCATAGCAATATAGGTGTACCTCAATGAACAAGAAAAATCTCAACTAAACAGCCTAGTCTTATACCTCAAGGAACCAGGAAAACAAATGAAGCCCAAGCTAGCAGAAAGAAGGAAGTAACCAAGATCAGAGCAGAAATTGTTAAAATAGGGATTAAAAAGGCAATAGAGAAGATCAACAAAACCAAGAACTGGTTCTTAGAAAAGGTGAACAAAACTGACAACCCTTGGATAGACTCACCAAAAGAAAACGAGAGTGGACTCTCATTTAAAATCTCAGATAAAATCAAAAATGAAAGTTATAACCAACACCACAGAAATACAAAGGATCACAAGAGACCACCAGGAACAATGATATGCCAACAAACTGGAAAAAATGAATAAATCCTAGAAACATACGATCTTCCAACAATGAATCATGAGGAAACAAAATCTCAATAGAATGATTACTAGTAAGGAGATTTAATCAGAAACTTAAAAACCTCCCTACAAACAGAAGCCTTTCCTTGTGAATTCTATCAAGCATTCAAAGATTTAATACTTATCCTTCCTAAACTCTTCCAAAATAATTAGAGGAGGGGAATGATTCCAAACTCATTTTATGAAGCCAGTGTTACCCTGATACCAAAACCAGACAAGGACACACAGAAGAAATAAAAGGCCCTTACTCCTCATAAACATAGATGCAAAATTCCTCAACAAAATATTAGCAAACTGAATTCCACAATACAGTAAAAGGATCATACACCGTGATCGGTGGGATTTATTCCAGGGATATGTGGATGGCTCAACGTTGTCAAATCGATCAACATGATACACCACATTAACAAAATGAAGAATAAAAATCATTTCTCCGTACATGCAGAAAAAAGCATTTGACAAAATTCAACATTTTTTGATGAAAAACTCTCAACAAAGGGAATACAGAGGGACCATACCTCAACATAATAAAAGCCATATATTCAAAACCCATAGCTAGTATTGTGTGCCGAGAAAAGAATCAAGACCAGGATGTCCAGTCTCACCACTTTTGTTCAATGGTTTTGGAAGTGCTAGCCAGAGTATTTGGGCAAGAAAAAGAATTAAAAGGTATCCATATTGGAAAGGAAGAAGTAAAACTATCTGTATTTGAGGATGATAGGATTTTATATACAGAAAAACTCTAAAGATGCCACCAAAACCAAAGAAGTAAACAAACAAGAAACCCCGTTAGAACTAATCCAAGAATTGAGTAAAGTTGCAGAGTGCAAACTGATACACAAAATTCAACTGCATTTCTAGAAACTAACAATGAATTATCAGAGAAATTAAGAAAACATTTAGAGTTGCATCAAAAAGAGTAAGTACCATGAAAAATTTCAACCAAGGGGCTAAAAGACCTAAACTCTGAAAATTATAAGACACTGATGAAAGAAACTGAGGAAGACACAAACAAATGAAAGACATTCCATGCTCATGAATTGGGAGAAATAATATTGTTAAAATGTCTGTACTACCCAAAGCAATCTACAGATTTAATGCAATCCCTACCAAAATATCTATGGCATCTTTCATGGAGGTAGAACAAAGAATCCTAACATTTGTGTGGAAACACGAGAGGCCCCAAACAGCCAAAGGAATCTTGAGTACGAAGAACAAAGCTGGGGGCAGCTAGCTCCCTGATTTTAAACTGTATTACAAAGCTACAGTAATTAAAACAGTGTGGCACTGGCATAAAACAGACACAGATCAATGGAACAGAGAGCCCATAAATAAACTCATGCATATATGTCAATTAGCTTACAGCAAAGGAGTCTAGAATACACAATAGGGAAGAGGCAGTCTCTTCAATTAGTAGTGAGAAAACTGGACAGTCACATGCAGAATGGCACTGAACCACACCTAAAAATTAACTCAAAATGAATGAAAAAAATCGAACCTAAGACTTGAAACCATAAAACTCCTAGAAGAAAATAGGTGCTAAGATCCTTGACATGGATCTTGGGGATGATTTTTTGGATCCGACACCAAAAGCAAAAATAAACAAGTGGGACCGTATCACACTAAAAAGCTTTTGCGCAGGACGGGAAACCATCCACACAATGAAAAAGCAAATTACAGAACAGAAGACATTTGCAAATCATTTATCCAATAAGGGGTTAACATCTAAGTACATAAAGGACTCAACTCAATGGAAAAAAATAATGGATTCAAAAATGGGCACAGGAACTGAACAGACATTTCTCCAAAGACACACAGATGACCAAAAGACAATGACAGGTACTCAACATCACTCATTACCAGGGAGATTAAATCAAAATCACCGAGCTACCACCTCATACCTGTCAGAATGACTAGCATCTAAAAGACAGGAGATGACAAGTGTTGGCGAAGATGTGGAGAAAGGGGAACCTCTTACACTGTTGGTGGGAGGGCAAACTGGGCAGCCACTCTGGAAAAACCAGCATGGGGGTTAAAACTGGTCATCAACGGATGAGTAGATGAAGAAAAGGTGGTATATGTACACAGGACATTATTCAGCCATAACAAGGCATGAAATCTTGCCATTTACAACAACATGCATGGACTTGGAGGCATCATGCTACGTGAAACAGGTGAGACAGAGAGACACAAATACCTTGTGATCTCACTCACTTGCAGAATCTAAAACCCAAGCTCATACATATACGGAGAACAGACTGGTGGGGGGGGGGGGAGAGGGAGGCATAACTGGGTGAAGGGGATCAAAGGTACAAACATCCAGTTATAAAATAAGTCATGAGATGTATAAAATGGTGACCATGGCCAATACCAGTTAATAATAATTCCGTATTATGTATTTGGAAGGTAGGGGACATGAAGTCTCAACCGATTTTGCCAAGTTAAACTGGTATTTTAACTGACAAAATAGATATTAAGACTCTAAGATAGCCTGTGCATATAGAAAAAAGAAAGAGATGCGGACATGATGCATGCACTGTCTTACTACAGATTAATTTTAATTTCAATTGGATTTCTGTGAGGAGTACGCAACCATAAGAAGAGTGTAGGTCTGAGGAAGCGGGTAGGTGGGTGAGGAAGGGGTTTCAGAGCTCACGCTCAGCACAGCGGCTAGGTCAGCTGCGAACAGCAGTGGAGCCTGAGAAACACATCGCCAATAATGCAAAGCATAAACCATGTAGAAAGGTTTCTCAACGCTTTTCTAGCTCAAGCACCTGAATATTTCAAAATATCTGGAGCAAAAGCCAAGTCATAAATCACAAAAGGAAGGAAGGAAGAAAAGAAAAAAAGGAAGAGGGAGGGAGGGAGGGAGGGAGAGGGAGTTTGCTTGGTAATAAAAGCGCACTGCAGCAAAGTAGAATAAATTTGCAGGTATCATGCTGAGAACAGGAGGAAGCGAAGATTCATGATAGAAGGAAATTAGTTGCTTAGCATGATTTATTTTTACTAACTAAAGATTGTAAGATGGTGTTTTATTTGTATTGGTAAATGGAGAACAGTGGATTGTTCTACAGGGTTGTTAACCTTCACTCCCTGTATTTTCCATCAAAGATCCCAAGTTTCTCAGCTACCCTCCGGCTTTGCAGGAAGTTAAATGAGAGCCGAAAGTGAACTACAAGACTGTAAACAGTCTAGCCTGCCAATGAGACTGAGTTCCTTGGTATGAGAACAATTCTTATTCAGTGAGCTCTTCTCTCTATTCTGAGCAATACCCAGCCATTACAGGTTCGTCTATCTCAGTGTTTCTACCTACAAAGCACTTTTCTACAGTTTTTCTGGTATTGGCCAACACTTCCCTTTTACATCCTGATGAACTATCACCGTATTTTTGGAAATGCATTGCTTACATTCCTTTAACAGGTCAAAACCAAGAGTGACCCACAGCATATGCCTCATACAGATGAGCAAATGCAAGAAAACATAGATGACTGAAGAGCAGGGGCTGTGATGCTGGGGTGTAGACACACTTCCCATAGATAGCCAAATTCCCTCAGATAACTTCCGGCGTCCATCTTACACCACAGCTCGCAGTAATGTGCACGAAGGCAAAGTCAGCGCTTCTTTGCTCTTTGTTCCCTCAGGAGAAGGGCTGCCCTTCCGACCGCAGTCCTCAGCCTGGAGAACTGTGTCTCCTTCTCTGATGCCCTGCCCCGCGCTGGGCAGGTACACAGTTAGCGCCTCGCACATCTCAGCGCACGCTTGTAGGCAGCCAGGTGGGCGCTTCGCTGCGTGTGCACACGGTGGGTCCTGGGAGTCCCCGTACGTGGCAGATGATCTCTGGAAGAAGCTAAGGAATGGCAGTTCCAGCCACACCACCAGCTTCAGGGCTGGGTCTGGCCAGGGATGGGGGTCACTAAGGAAAGTCTTCCACTTACTTGACTAAGACCTATTTCCAAAGAACATAATGAAAAAATCCAGCTAAGCCTCACCATGGGTGAAATGCTCTTTATCCACTTAGAAATACCCAACATTGCCAGAAAATGGCAAAGCTGGGAGACATATGCTCCTAAACCCCAAACCCATTTCTGTCCGTGAGACGCACAGGTAATGCTGGAGTCTACAGCGGGTACCCCCTGAGGCCCCACATCCCAAAAGGCTGGACTCTGTGTCGCTTATCGTAACATGGGCCAATGTAGAAACGAGCCCCCTTCCTACTCCACGTAAGAGCACTGCTGCCAGGGACACAAAACTTCGATCTAGACACAGGTCACCTAATCTCACACGTGCAGACAGAGGAGGGACAGCTCTGGTCTTTCTGTTATTCAGCTGGTCTCTCTGCAAAGCTGCAGCAGGTGCTGTGACAGTAACCCAACCACCTGCTTTCTCCTTGGCCCCTTACCCAGGGAACAAAGAGAACGAAATCTTTCTGGTACAGAAAACTACTTCCAAAAGTTCACAGATTTCATTAATTGTACTGAATGAAGAACTAAAGAAAACCCTGTTTCTCTTGCTTTTTTGAGTAATCACTTTGGAAATGGTTTTTGTTTTTTCTGAAGGATACACATACAAGAGTTTAGATACATATTCTTTAATTACCCATCCTTCCTGAAGGCACGACTTTCAAGAACATCACATACATGTTCCAAGAGGTAAAATCTACTATCTTATTAGGGTTATGACTGATTTTTTTTGTACCCATTTCTGGATTTTACTCCAAAAACGCTTAATAAGTAGTAACTTTTCATATTCAAATTAAGTACTTTCCCTAAAATATTTCCTTTCTAAGTCCATTTTGTTTCTGTACTGGATTTACAAACTTAAGTGAAGCACCCCAAAAGTGGCTGCTGTATGCAGGCAGAGTCAGGAAGGTGAAGCGGCATACGGAATTACCGTAAGTGAGGATGTACAGGGGCTTCCCGTTCGTGTCCATCGTGGTCAAGCACGGGGCCTTCGGGGAGATGGTCCCCCACCGCTGCAATGCGGCTTCTAGCGATGGCGGCCAGTTCGTCACCACTCCCAGCTGCTCCCCACGTACCGCCAACATCTGCGCTCCCTCTGGCTTTGGCTGGTTCGGATCCGGTTGCTGAACTAAATACATTGGAAGTATTTTAAAAAAATACATGCATATTAGCACAATCACCGTTCTCTTCCTTTTAAAGAAGGTAGAAGACTTACACATGTTTACTGGTGGACTGAAAACATGCACACGTGCTTTCCTAGAATCACAGCCAGGACCTATATGCTAGCTTCACGGACGTAACGGAAGCACTTAATTCTTACATTTTCTAAGGCAATGTTGGGATGGTGAATATAGGGAGACCTGAGCGCATCTGTAAACCGACAAATGAACTGTGTATTTTAACATGCCTGGACTCTGGGATTGCAACAGCTGTTCAAAATATCAACTCCTGATGTACATACACTAGTAATTCTGGACTCCAGAGCTCAAATTTTGTTAAATTATATTTTGCCCTTCAATATGGGGATGTAAATTTGAATTTGCAACAATTACTATCAATAACCAACCCAAGCACATTTTCTTGAGTAAAACAAAAAATGGCCTATAATGCAATACAATCTTCCCAACTCTTTAGTTTAGGTTAGCAACTGTTAGGCTTCTCACTTTTAGAAGAGGATTCTCTCCCTCACAGTCTGCGATTGACAATCTCCCCCTGCTGGCCAGAGAATCAGCAGTGTCTCACTTGTGGTACAAAGAACAAGAAAATAAGGAATCTGGGTTTGACGTAGTCCTGAATTTGCACAGAGGGGCAGGAAATGAGCTCAGCCGCCTGCACACTCTGCCTTCCTCTTGATGCGCTTACGTAGAGAGCCCGTGTCACCTTGAGTCACGGTTTTGTATGCTTCCCCGCGTTTCTGCTACCTGGTGGCGGCCGGGCTCACGGCCGTGACTGCACCCTGGGAGGGCCACAAACATGCAGCCTGGGTGTCTATCGTGCCTTGCCCGCACTTAGCCTGTCTTTAAAGGCGGCTTTGGGAACAGTGCCTACAGTCTCTAGAGAAGATTCTGGTCTTGCAGGGGTGCCAGGATCGTTACTCTTAACAGCCCAGTCATGACAGTCCCTGGGATCACGCAGACAGAGTAAGTGGGGGGCGGAGGCCCCTCTCACCTTCCAGCAATTCTTCAAAGTCATCAACAAAGAATTCCCGTAACGGCGGCCGCTTCGGTCGTTTGAGCGTATTGACGAGCTGTTGAATTTTCGCTGACACCCGGCTACTTACTGGCACCCCTGGAAAACAGAACCACCGACAGAAGAAGGACCAGTCAGTACCTCACCAGCTGAACAAGCAGCCACAGGAAAAATGGTCGTGACACCAGTGCCAGGGCCCCATATTGAGGGTCCTGCAATTGCCACCCAGGACACCCCACCCGGCAAGAGCTTGCCCCTGAGTGGGTGTCAGGGTGCAGTGGCCCCACCAGCACCACAGGGTCTGCAGAGACCCCTGGAACGATGCTGCAGATGTCCTGCTGGGGTTGGGGGAGGGGCACCAGACCCTGGGCTGCACCTAATCACACCTCCCATTCCTGAAACAGGATCTGCTCCCCTGTCCTTCTCCAATGGAGTTCTGAGAGCTGTCTCTGGAGACCACCAGCACTGCCCTCTCTGGGGCCAGAGTGGCCTGCCCAATGTGCCAGGCACATCCTGACACGAGGGCGGGGCACTCAGGCTCCGCGGGCTCCGTGGCAGGCCTGTACTCTGACTATCCGGTGGCCCCCGTCCGTGCCTCAGTTTCTGCTCACCTGAGTGCATGTTCAGCCAGTGCTTCCTGAGCACAGCAATTTAAACGCTCTTAATTTTTTGCATAACCCAAAACACCAGGATACGGCACATACTCACATGTACAGAGAAAAACAAACTCCGTATCATAACAACATATTTCTTATCTACAACAACGAACGACATCATTTTGGAAACTGAATAAATGATTGCCAAAAAGGCAGAAAGATTTTTAAATGCCCCAAATTAACAAATACAAGGAGCATCAGGGTGCTGACATCCTCAAGCCGGACAAGAGTGTCCTTGTAGCACATTCTACTCTGCAGAGAGGTCCTGCAAGGGAACCAGGCTGGAAGGGGCTTTCCTGAAACCCTGGCAGAGCTGCCCTCCTCCTCCTCCTCCTCCTCCTCCCCCCCTCCCCCACTGATGGTCATGTATCATAAAGACAGATCTCAGCGTCTGGAACAAATATGACAGATCTCAAGGAAGCTTTTTATCAAATAAAAAGCATTTTCACAGATAGCCTCAAAATATATTGGGCACTTGCAGAATTGAGACATCAAATATTTTATAGTTTGGGAAACATACAAAGATATAGCACCCAGAACTCTCAATATCTAAACACAGTATTTCTCCACTAAGTGCCCCACTGAGTAGGTTCGGGTGAACGGAAGGTCGTCTCCCACTGCCACTGGTGCTCCGGCTCGGCCACAACACGCAAGAGTCCTCCTGAGGACCCCGCCCCGAGCCTGTGATGGGTTAGGGCTGGGGGGGTTCCAGAATCTGTTTTCTGACAAGGTCCTGGGTGACTCTGATACAGGGATCATTGCACACAGAGAAACATAGGACACAGAGGACTCACGTGGTGTCAGCGGGACAACATGAATTTACCTAGGGGAACAGTCAAAGGCAGACTTCACAGACAACAAAGCTATTAAATGGTGACAAGAATAACAGTAACAACCGACTGGATACAGGATGACTTTTAACAGGGACACAAAGCAACACTGGCACTGCGAGCACCCCAGGGAAACCAGGGCGGCTCACCGACCCCAGGGGCATGGGACTGGAACGAGGACTGGGCATGCCACCCGACAGACAGGTCAGGGCCTTCCTCGCCAGCCCCAAACCACACAGTGCCACAGGACACACACCTAGAGGGATGGACAGCACACCAAGGCCACACTGGCTGCCTTCACGAAAATCACATCTTACATCACCACTGGGTCTACCACACTCTCGTGGCCTGGGAAGGGCTGAGCACATGGAAAGCAGAATAGAGCATGGGGTTGACGCCCAAGTCTGCTTCTCCAGACCGGGTCACAGAAACGGCCACCATACTCAGAATGTACTGACACAGAAGGACGAGGAATGAGGGAGAGCCCCCACTACTGTACTTGATCACCGCTGACATTTTTTTTTCCGATATGGAGGAAAAAACCCTCTTTCTTCAGAAGTCTAAAGCATCACACTAGCCCATACATGTCAATCATCGGTTTACATTTTTTTTTTTTAATTTTTTTTTTCAACGTTTATTTATTTTTGGGACAGAGAGAGACAGAGCATGAACGGGGGAGGGGCAGAGAGAGAGGGAGACACAGAATCGGAAACAGGCTCCAGGCTCTGAGCCATCAGCCCAGAGCCTGACGCGGGGCTCGAACTCACGGACCGCGAGATCGTGACCTGGCTGAAGTCGGACGCTTAACCGACTGCACCACCCAGGCGCCCCCATCATCGGTTTACATTTAACTTCATGTTATCCTTCTCCTAACTGCTCGTGGTCTTAACACGTCCGTGCTAATTTCTTAACTGCCGAACCAACATTTGTTACTGATTAGCAAACATGTCAGACTCATAAAATTTCTGTTTTCTTCTCATGACTGAGTTCCCCCCACACTGATATTTTTTCCTACAGGGAAACACTCTTGGACAACTTGGAGATCATTTGCATTTCTTGTCCCCGTGCCACCTTCCATGGGAGCCACGTAAAGAAGGTGATAAACCAGGTTCCGTGAGTCACTTTGTATCTACAAGAAACACATCCATCCAATCCTGCGCACAGAAGGGCAACTTAGTCGAAATGAGGATTTATAAAGAAGGAGAAATGATTGTCAGGAGACCTACCATCGCCAGTCTCCATGAGCTCCGCGTTGCCATACTTTGGTGCCGTCCGTGATGTCGTTGAGCCTTGTGGCCTTTCTACTTGTATCGAGTGTTCTGAGGTGTAAGTGGTTACATCAGGAGGTGCAGAGTGATTTTCTATAAAGAAGCAAATTACAAGTTTTCAGATCATCACAATGGAGTTATTCTGAAGGGTAAGTGAGCAAGGGGGCTTCAAAAACTGCCACATCCCAAGAAAGGGCCAAGAATCTGAATCCAAGTGCACCACAAAAGTGTCAGGACAAAGATGATCTTTAAGGCAATTTATACTTCTCAAGATGGAACCACATTGATACAATGATATTACAGCTGAAGCCGCATCAATGCAGCACTTTAAAGTAACGTTTTCAAACAGCCAGTGGAAAGAGAAATATTTTAAGTTATGGGTTTGTTCGTAAAGGGTAACTTCCTTGTCTGTCCTAACAGAGACAGTGAGGAGCTCAAGCTCTACAGGTAGAGCGCCTGGGGCTTGTATCCCACTTCCTCCAGGCCCCAGGGGGCGTGCCGGTGCCCTCCTCCACTAAATGGGAATGACATGGCCAGTCCCCTGCAGGGTACAGTGAATGGACTAAACACACGTAAAGCTCTTAAGATACTTTATGATAAAGAGTAAGCATTCAAGAAATATTAGCTGTTCCATTTGTTTTAGCACGCGTGATACTGAATAATCATTCCAAAGTGTGTTTATAACCAGTGTGTATCAGCGCGGTATCACCCACGAGACTGGCCCCAGTCCGTCCCCACCGCGACAGTCACCATGAAGGGAAGCACTCACTGGTTAAGTGGGGGAAGCACAATTTTTGTATTTGCTAAATAAGGCATTAAGAAAAGTGTGTCAATGAGACCATCAATGACATTTTGCATATCTTCAGTTCTAACCACGGGCATTATACCATTAAGTCTGATTTGGTTATCCTTACTAGGCAGCAGCTTGACTGGGTTTCTGTGGCTCCGCATGATTAGAAGCACATGCTCCACAGCCGGCCTGTCTCCTCTGGATGTTGCCCCACTTCAGCACCACATACGAGGACTGTTTAAGCACTGAAACCACCAACCAAAAGCACAAGAAAGACGACAAACAGGGTGCCAAACAGATCGTGTAAAGAACACCTTCTATAGTCCAAGGTGATAAAAGAGGTAGAGCATTACCCCGTTGGCCCTCAGCTGGGAACACGCATGCCGGGGACTCAGATTTTAGCCGTTCTGCACATGTCCTCAGAGAACCGATTTACAGTTATAAATAGGTTGCCCAAGGAGGCGGGTCTGCAACTATGCACGCACGGAGACCGCGGAGTGAACGATTACAGAAGTGATCTCCCATCACGAGGGGACGCCACAGCGAGGGAGATTAACGCGCACCCCTAGGCAAGCTTCATGGGGGCAACTCCCGCGGCCAACACATCCCGATGTGCCTGGGTGGTCCGAGGCATGCCGACCCTGCAGGCACATGGACACACCCACGGCCCTGGTTGCTGGGCTGCCGGCGTCACAGGGTTTGGCCGTCTGCTCGTCGCTGATCCCCTAGGACCAGTTACTAACCAACCTATGCTTTAGGGTCCTTCTCCGTAAAATGGGGATGGTGATGATAACACCTACCTCAAGCGGTAAACACACAGAGGCACCCAAGCGCTGCCACCATTAGGTGCACAGCACAGACGTTCGCCAAAGGGAGCCCGTGAACGCACCTGCAAGGGCAGCACAGGCAGGAGCAGAGCCCCAGAGGGCAGCGGTCGTGCAGTCTGAACCCGGAATCTCCGCACGGCAGACAAGCGGATGAGCGCGCCAAGCACAGCCCGCAGCAGACAGCTGGGTTCTCCACGTCTCACCTCCCTTTTCCAGGAGTGTTCGCCCCAGCACGGGCTGGACTGTGTCCCCGCTAAGTCCCACGTGCAAGTCCTCACTCCGAGGGCCTCAGAATGCGAGCGCACACTGAGACGGGTCTTTAGAGGGGTCACCAGCATCCTCCTGAGGTAGTCGCAACAGACACACACAGAAGGACGACCACGAGAGGACACGGAGAGAAAGCGGCGTCTGCACGTCCAGCAGAAAGGCCTCGGGAGGAACCAGCCCTGCCCACACCCGGATCCTGGACTCCCCGCCTCCAGCAGGCAGGGCAGTGAACTCTGTCGGTTAAGCTCCAAGTCCAGGGTGCTTGTCACGGCAGCCAGAGCGGCCTCACACCCCCCAAAGGACAATTTCCTGGATCTTAGCTCAGAAAAGGAACACCTCTGACAAGGGCGAGTAGGCAGCTCTGTCCGGTCACCGAGCGACGTGTGGCAGGGGGACTCGTGTCGCCTCTTCGATGTCTGAGACGCCGTTTCCACCCTCCTTTTCAGCCCTACCCACGCTTCGACCAAAGAGACTTGCCTTGGCAGTAAAAACGCTGACTCTGTGGCTCAGCGGTACGCTCGCTGGGGTCTCCTATCTTGAGTGAAGGCACAGCAGGCAGCAGAGCGAAATGACAAAGATCCAAGCCGGCCACCCAGCACGGTGAGCGGAGAGGCGCTCACCGTGCTGGGGCCTCACTTTCGCGTGAACCTACATCGGCAGGCAGCCACGTCGCGGGCTCACGTCCGTGTGTGCCTACGTCACCGGGCAGCCACGTCACCGGCTCACGTCCACGTGTGCCTACGTCGCCGGGCAGCCATGTCGCGGGCTCACGTCCACGTGTGCCTACGTCACCGGGCAGCCACGTCGCCAGCTCACGTCCGTGTCTGTCACCGGGCAACCACATCACGGGCTCACGTCCGCGTGAGCCTACGTCGCCAGGCAGCCACGTCGCGGGCTCACGTCCGGGTGTGCCTACGTCACCGGGCAGCCACGTCGCCGGCTCACGTCCACGTGTGCCTACGTCGCCGGGCAGCCACGTCGCCGGCTCACGTCCGCGTGAGCCTACGTCGCCGGGCAGCCACGTCGCCGGCTCATGTCCGCGTGTGCCTACGTCGCCGGGCAGCCACGTCGCCGGCTCACGTCCGCGTGTGCCTACGTCGCCGGGCAGCCACGTCGCCGGCTCACGTCCGCGTGAGCCTACGTCACCGGGCAGCCACGTCACAGGCTCACGTCCGCGTGAGCCTACATCACCAGGCAGCCACGTCGCGGGCTCACGTCCGTGTGTGCCTACGTCGCCGGGCAGCCACGTCGTGGGCTCACGTCCGCATGAACCTATGTCGCCAGGCAGCCACATCGCTGGCTCATGTCCGCGTGTGTCTACGTCACCAGACAGCCACGTCGCGGGCTCACGTCCCCGTGTGCCTACGTCACCAGGCACCCACGTCGCTGGCTCATGTCCGCGCGAACCTACGTCACCAGGCAGCCATGTTGCGGGCTCACATCTGTGTGTACCTACGTCACCAGGCAGCCATATCGCCAGCTCACGTCCACGTGTGCCTATGTCACGGGGCAGCCACATTGCCGGCTCACGTCCGCATGTGCCTACGTCACCAGGCAGCCACGTCGAGGGGTCACGTCCGCGTGTGCCTACGTCACCAGGCAGCCACGTCGAGGGGTCACGTCCGCGTGTGCCTACGTCACCAGGCAGCCACGTCGCCGGCTCACGTCTGAGTGTGCCTACGTCACCAGGCAGCCATGTCGAGGGGTCACGTCCACGTGTGCCTATTGCACCAGGCAGCCACGTCACCGGGCAGCCACGTCGCTGGCTCACTTTCGCCTGATCCTACGTCACCGGGCAGCCAGGTCACCAGGCAGCCACGTCGCAGGCTCATGTCCGCGTGTGCCTACGTCACCAAACAGCCACGTCACCAGGCGGCCACGTCACTGGGAGTGGCCACTCAGGGCTGCGCAGCGAGGCGCGAACATTGCAGGGTCTCCACTCTGAAACAGGGAAGTAACAATTCCAATGCATCTGTTGACTAAGAAGTAGGAGCGGTGACAGCTGGGTGACTCCAAAATGCCTTCCAGACTTACTTCTGCATCATCTCCCCTCCCTCTCAACCTGCTCACAAATCGCACATGTGGCCATGGTGGGGTCACTGCCCCCGCAGCCGGCATCCGGGAGGGCACCAGAGGACGCCGCGCTGCCGTGACACGGGGCTCCAGGGACTTAACTAGGCTGCCTCGAAGCCTGTGACAGGTGCTGGAAGCGTGGCTCAAGGACTGTAAGGCTCATCGGCTTCTGGGGTGAGGCCACAGATGTCCACCTGCAGTAGAACTTTGAGATCATCAGACCAGGTCTCCATTTTCTGCGCAAGTGAGTTCACTGTTTATCAATTTCCCTGTACTTTTAAAATAAAGAAAAAATGGTGGCCATCCTCCAGCCACCTGTCAAGGGTCACCTCTGCTGTGAACCCCACCCAGAGCTGCCCCCACAGGTGGATTCTGTATCATCTATGCCATAGGACTTTTGTCCCCAGCAGCAGATGGTTGCTTCGGAATCTGTAATGCATGATAGCACGGCAGGGGAGTGGTTGGGAGAGGGGTGAGAGGAAGGAGAGAGAGGAGGGGGGGAGGGAAGGAGAGAGGAGGGGGGGAGGGAAGGAGGGGGGGAGGGAAGGAGGGGGGGAGGGAAGGAGAGAGGAGGGGGGGAGGGAAGGAGAGAGGAGGGGGGGAGGGAAGGAGAGAGGAGGGGGGGAGGGAAGGAGAGAGGAGGGGGAGGGAAACGGAGGAAGGGGGTTGGGATGGGGGAGAGAGGGGGGAGAGGAAGTAGAGAGAGAGAGGAAGGGGAGGGAAGGAGAGGAGAGGGGGAGGGAAGGAGAGGAGAGGGGGAGGGAAGGAGAGGAGAGGGGGAGGGAAGGAGAGGAGAGGGGGAGGGAAGGAGAGGAGAGGGGGAGGGAAGGAGAGAGGAGGAGGGTGGGAGGGAGGGAGAGAGGAGGGGGTGGGAGAGAGGGAGAGAGGAGAGAGGGGGTTGGGACAGCGGGGAGAGGAAGAAGGGAGAGAGAAGAGGTGGGGGAGGGAGAGAGAAGAGGTGGGGGAGGGAGAGAGAAGAGGTGGGAGAGGGAGAGAGAAGAGGTGGGGGAGGGAGAGAGAAGAGGTGGGGGAGGGAGAGAGGAGGGGGTGGGAGGGAGGGAGACGGAGGGAGGGGGTTGGGACGGGAGAGAGGAAGGAGGGGGAGAGAGGAAGGAGGGGGAGAGAGGAAGGAGGGGGAGAGAGGAAGGAGGGAGAGAGAGAAAGGAGGGGGAGGGAAGGAGAGAGGAGGAGGGTGGGAGGGAGGGAGAGAGGAGGGGGTGGGAGAAAGGGAGAGAGGAGGGAGGGGGTTGGGACAGGGGGGAGAGGAAGGAGGGAGAGAGAAGAAGTGGGGGAGGGAGAGAGAAGAAGTGGGGGAGGGAGAGAGAAGAAGTGGGGGAGGGAGAGAGGAGGGGGGTGGGAGGGAGGGAGATGGAGGGAGGGGGTTGGGACAGGGGGGAGAGGAAGGAGGAGGAGGAGAGAGAAAGAGGAGGAGGAGGAGGGAAGGAGAGAGGAGGGGGGTGGGAGGGAGGGACACAGAGGGAGGGGGTTGGGAAGGGGGGGAGAGGAAGGAGGGAGAGAGGAAGAGGAGGGGGAGGAAGGGAAGGCGAGAGGAGGAAGGGGGTTGTGAGAGGAGTGAGTGGGAGGGAGAGAGGAGGTGGGGGAGCAAGAAAAGAGGGAAGGAGGAGAGAGAGAGAGAGAGGGAGGGAGGGAGGGAGGGAGGGAGAGGAGGGGGGCATGGAGGGAGGCTGGTCTTCCGGCTGAACCTGGAAACTCCCTGCCTCCTGACCTAGCTCCTTCCAGCTCTCAAGGTCCAGACCCCTGGGTCCTTCATGGACGCCGAGGTTACTCCACCTGCCCGCATCCTCGGCACTTGGCCAAGGCTGAAAAAAGACTTCAAAGAATGAACGAACACAACCTGAAGTAAATTAAGGACACCTGACAACCCGAGAGAAAATGCCTCTGGTTCTAACACCGGCGGACGTGTTAATTCTGACTGTACGCCTGGGGATCCCCAGGGTAAATGGTGATAGATCCCACTTTTTAAACCATATTAACTATTTTTCAGTCCCCAGACAGCTTCTAAGTGAAGAGAGGAACGGCAGAAAACCTGGTTTTTGCATGTAGAAGGCAACGTGCTTCAGGGCCACTGACCGACACAGATGATACACTACGGGCTTCCACTCGTGGAGAATGCTTCCCCAGAGTCCCCCCAAGCTGGCAACATTACCGTGGAGAAGGGAGCAGTGGGGATCCCTGCTCCATGGCCCTGAGACCACTCTGTCCACCCCGCCGCTCCGGCCTGCGCGCCTTCCAGGTGGTTCCTCGATGAAACGGTGGTGGGGAGCCGCACAGGACCTTCCCAGAGAGCAGGGGCTGGCCCTCAGAAGAGTCAGAACATCAGCTTCCCGCTTGGGTCCGTCCTCCACGCACAACCGACTGGGAAAGAGGACTCCCCGCGGTCTCACCTGCGGAGTCTGCCGACCGGCTCCTGGTGGTGGTGACCCACTCCTGCCTTCCAGTTGGTAGGCACGACATCCACAGACTGGACCCGGACGTGGCTGCAGGACAGCCTGGCGGTTTATGCGCCAGCACCTCTCCGGCCACAGTTCCGAGTCGGAGCCGACCTAGAACCGCCTCCCTCCCACACGATGCTACGTGATTCCGTGAAGGCGTGAGAGCCACTGTCAGGTCTCCGGAAGCGCACACTAACATCGGAACGGGAGCCTTCATCTTCACACAGGAGCCTCCGGATTTTTACATGCACGCTTTCAAGTCCGCGATGAGAGGCGAGAGTTGTCAGGAAGCTTGCACAGACCTCGGGCCCTGTGGGGGTGTGATGGGGACACCGAAGTCTTCATTCTTCACGCAAAGTTTAACTGGGCTTTTGTCTGGAAAAGAGCTCTCCTCTGTTGTAACAAGCAGGGCCGCGCCCGAACGGAGACACCACAGGAGACAGGGAACCAGCACCATGAGCAGGCACCCCCACATCCCACAGGTCTGTGTCTGGTCCTGCTGACCACTGACCAGATGGGTGCCCTGCAGTCTCACGTCAACTGTCCTGAGCCTCAGTCTCCCGACTGCAGAACAAGGCGGCCACCACCCCTCACCCGGCTGCAGGAACTAAGTGACAGGGCACCCTGGCTCCCTGCTGCAGGCTTCCCTCCACCTTCTCCTCCCTTAGGTGGGAACCCTGCCTCTTCGAAGCCCTGGGAAAGAACCTGTGAAACTCATGTGCATAAAGCCGTAAATAATTGCGTTACTACTTTCAGAGTTGAATGTTTTTAAATGTTGCAAAAAACCAGAAAAGGCGCATCTCTCTCGTGTGCACCGAGTGACTGTGCAGGCCAGGGAGGTATTCCTGCTGAACGGCACACACAGTGCATGAAGGGTTAGGACACTTTGGGATCCAAAAATCTGTACTTTCATTCTAAGTATAAAATCCAAATAAGCAAAATTTTGAGAGGTGGAGGTCCCAGGCGCACTTCTGCAGAGACAGGAGCAGACCTGTGTCCTAGTAACACTGAAGGAGCAACACACTCAGAACAGCATGGAGGGAAAGGACACGAGGGCACAGGGGCCGTCACGGTCCAGACGGAGGGTGAGGGGCCAGGAGCAGTCACGAAAGAAGAAGGTGTGCAACACGTGTGCAGCCAAACACCCAGAACGTGGACACGCGTGGTTCGTGGGAATGAGGAGCCGAGGATGCTAATGCCTGGAGCCTGCTCCTCGAGGGACCAACTCTTTGGCACGCTGGCCTTGGGGTACAGGGGTCAGCGGGCCGTGTCGGGAGGCACTTGGAAACGGGGGCCGTGAAGGATTTCTTGGTGGGAGATGCAGATCTGAGCATCCGTGAAAAGCAGGTGGCCTTGAAGACCGCAAGTCATGTGTGAGTGCATGATGTCAGCGAGAATGTGGAGACACAAGGGCAGGACAGGAGCCACCTGGGGGGAGGGTAGGGACAGGAGGGCATGAGTGCCAGTGACACCCCCAGCTGGGTGGGAAAGAACCGACCTCCTGGGACCCAGCATCAGAGCAGAGGATGAGCCTTCGAAGAGTGAGCACCTCTGTCCAGAAAAGGAAACAGGAAGACACAGCAGAGACACGAGACATCTGCTGGAAAGGTGTCCGTGGTTACACAGTGTTCCCCAAGGAGATGGAAACACATGGGCGGTGACATTAGCTCCACGCCCCTGGTATTTCTGCAGGTATCAGCTTTATTTACTGTCACCTAAACGTGACACAGGGGTGAGAAGCCTGACAAGAGAGGAGGGTCCTTCTCACAAGCCGGGATTGTCAGCCCCAAATCACCAAAGGAGCCCCCCAAAACCTATAATGGATACCAGAGTCTCCCCTCTGCCAGGGTTATCGGACACATGGTCCGGGTTCTCCTTCTGGCCGTCTCAGAAGCATGGTTTACAACGCTCTGAACAGGATGTGTCAAAATTACGATCATAGGACAGCCTGCCACCCATTTTTATAAATAAAGTTTTATTGCCACACTGACATGCCCTCATGTTTCCAGGTGCCTTGGTACTAGAGAGCAGAGAGGAGAAGTATCAGAGCACACTGCTGGGCCCATAAAGCCTCAGTCATTTGCTCTCTGGCCCCATGAAGGAAAAGGTTGCTGAGCCAGCCGTGTAGTCTAGCTGTGGGAGACAGAGCAGGGGGACCCCAGCTCAAGCGAGCGAGCTTTGCCAACATCACCATCCTTGACAGGTGTTTGATGTTTTAAGACTAAGTGTCTGAACAGTATCAATGCAGAGGTTATGAGAGAATTCAGTACTTCAGATGATTCTACATAAATACGTGTGGGTAGGTTATCAAGCGCTCAGAATAAATCTCCTAGGAAAGAGGCGTCTACATACAAACACACAGCAGCCACACTCCGGGCTAATCACGCAACAAGTGTGTGCGAGTGGGAGCGCCCTCTGATCTCCACCTTCTTAGCAGGATCAGATGCAGGAAACCTGATGAGAACCAGCTTGCTTACGCGGTACACAGCAAACACAGCGTTCACGTCGACGAATCCTACAACACTCTGGAAACGGCAACTACTTCTGTGAACCTCTGGCTAGTGACAACACACCCAGCATACGCTAATGGAACCCCAGTGATGATGCCTCCGCTGTGTCAGTCAGCAAAGGGTGACACGGACCTTCACCGCCACGGTACCTGTGGCCACAAAATGAGAGACAAGAGCTCAAGCCAAAGTCTATTTGCCGAACGTACAAATTTTATTATAAATGTACAACTACATTATCTATTCTGCTTTGTTCTTACTTCTTCGTCTAGAAACGTACCAATAGTTTCTGTCCAAATTTTCCACTTCCGTGTAGTAACCAATTCGTTTTCCTCTCACGCTTTTTGTGAACAAGCCTCCTGGAGTTTAAAAGCGTTCCGCTAATTTTCCTACTGAGTGACGCTCCTCGACTTTCGATACTGATACAGTACTTGAGGGGTGTTAATCCTGCCTGTTGCCGTTGTCTCAAGCATGTGACATGCACAGAGTTCTGAATGAATACCGCCTAGTAATGATCCAAAACATTCTGGTACTCACTGGAACAAGGGCCCTTGCCTGAGGAGCGGGGAGCGACGTCACCCGGGGCCCTCTGCGTTGCATCCTGGAGGCCTCCATCCTCGCGACGGCACACCACGCGAGAACCCACAGGAAGCAGAGCCGCAGGGAGGAAAACCTCCTGGAGGGGGCTTCACACCATACACGGAGCTGGCCTGACTTTGGGGATACACGTGTGGGGTCCCTATGTACACGGTCAGGGTGAAAACCCGTGGGATTTTGCTTCAACAAGGTAGAACAGCCCACTTTGTGGCAGACCCTTGTTGGCCTCTGCTGTCTGTAACCACCAGGCTTTCCTCCCCCAATCAGGGAGCAGCAGGGCCTGTCCCTCCAGCAAGTATCTCACCGAGCGGGATGAGGGGTACGGTGCTGGTGGGCTTACTCTGTGAACACACACACAGTCTCATATGCAGGTGCACACACATTTATATATACACACTCTCACAACACACACATGCGCATTCTCTTGTGCACACCCTCCCTCACACACACAGTCTCTCATACATCCACACATATGTACACACACTCATATACACATGCACGTATACACTCCCAACACACTCACGCACATTCTTACATTCTGCCCTCACACACACACACACACACACACACACACACGCACGGTCACACCCTCACACTCTAGACTTCTCAGTCTCAACAAGAGGGTAAATGCTGCCAGTTCTAGGACTTTCCACGTTGTCTGCTTCGCCATGTAGCTGTAGGTCTCCTCTTCCTCATTTTATTCTGTTTTGCCACTGCTTTCTTTCAAATTTTTCACACGGACAGAAAATTTCCAGGTATCCTAGGAACTGATCTTTGCGCCAAATTAGAGAGGACTGTGACGTCACACTCCCAACAGCTATTTTTAGGTTCTGCTGAGACATGAAGCACATGAGTCATGCAGCCTCTTACAGTCTGGATAAATCTAACCCTGCAACCGGACCTTCCTCCAGGACGTCACAGGTCACGTCACAAAGGGACAGCCAGATGCGGGGACGTTCCGTGTGTCTCACGGTAAAATTCTGAGGCTTTTTTACAAGTGAGGTGAATCACACCATACACACTCCCCCAGGTCGGGGTGAGCAGCACAGGTGGACAGCCTTCCGCGTCACACCACCCACACGGGAGCCACGCGACACGCACAGACACTCTCAGGTCCCGCACGATGAAACCTCATCTCTTTCACGGGCACACGTCTCTGTGTAATTTTTAGCTTACTCTGATCCCAAACGGAGTTCTTGGTGCTCACAAAACTGTGTCACTGTCACCCGAGGATAGAAAAGTGAACTCTAATACGACCACTTGGCATTGGACCGTTACTTTACAAAAAGGCAGAATTTTCCTATTTTCTTTGTACTCACGGCAGCTCTCAGAGGAACAAAGGAAAGAAATCATTATTCTTTTTTTCCCCACTAAACAACTAGAGCAGGAAAAGGGGCTTCTGAAGCTGCCAGCAGCCATTCATGTGGCAACAGAGGCCAGAGCCAGCTCTCCTGACCGGCTGCCTGAGCATCTACAGTAGAATCGAGGGCACACTGCTGACACTGTTACCAGCGAGGTTAACTCTGACTTCGTTCAGAGCGAGTGCTCTTGGGGCAAAGTCCGAAGAAAGTGGTTTGAGTTTCTCTGAACTCTGCCAAGTAGCTAATAATCTAGAAATAAAAGCTTGTGCGTCTGAGATGTCTGTCGAGTACTTAATTCACTACCTTTGCCTGTTTCCTAAATTTGGGCTTTCTGCAGACACGAGCTTTGCCGTGGCGAGGAGGGCATGGTGTCGACAAGCACCGTGAGGAGTGTGTGTCCTGTGAGCGAGGTAAGCCCTGCCCACATTGCTATTTTAATGGGGACCTTCCTGAGCTATCCCGGAACCACATTCAAAGCACGTAGTTCACTCTGTGAAAGATTTTTATTGGGAGTTGAAAAATCTTAATCCACAACTAAAACTGGGTGAGAACAGATCTGGATGCCATACTCCTCCCGTCCACACTGGATAAGGCCTCATTTCGCGGCACGTACCTCCTGTGTCTACGATTCAGACAGCACTGCGGCTCATCCAACGCCCTCTCTTTTCTGCTAGTAATTCTTACCCTCCTTTCACACTATTTTCAAACATCTCAAGCAATGCTTGAGAACGTTTCCTTTACGAGCAGAAAGCCCGACATCCTCGCTGTCAGGGACACTGGGGGCAGTAAAAAGCCAGCTTCACCAAACAGAAAAACGAAAGCATCAAAGCAGCTGAAGGGTTGGAGCCGGGCTCTGTGCCGTCCCTCGAATGGATTCCGCGGCCGAGATGCACAGACGAATCCACAGACACCAAGACCACGGCTACTAGATGGCCACCGGCTTCGGGATGACCACGGCGAGGCACTCACCTATGTGCGTCTGGGCCATGACGTCGGCCAGTCTGTGGGCGGCGCCGCTCCCCCCGCTTTGGGTGGAGGAGGAAGAGGTCGTGGACGTGGTGGAGCCATGGATGGCCTGGCTGATCCAGTGCTCCATGTTGATGCTGCCCTGGCTGGAGGTGGGGGTCCCCTGGGAGTCTCCCTGCACCGAGCCTTCGTCTTCCGAGCCAGAAGAGGTATCTGCGAGAGACAGATCTGCTATGCATCACGGCAAAGAGACAAACACCAGGGCAGACACCACCAACACACGCTAACCGCCGATGCTTTGTGCTTTCGACACTCTTGAAAAGTCACAGATCTCAGAGAACGAACTCTTTTTTGGTATAATGATTTTTTCATCGAAAACACCTTAAATAAATATGCTACAAAAAGGGTTTTTGTGTTTTGTTTTGTTTTGTTTTGACATTACAATCTTGGGCAGAGACATACTCACCTATTTTCTTCACTCAGTTTGCGAAGAAGCCAACTGTTTCTAGGCATGCTTACAGCAAGCGAGAAGGATGGGGGCGGCATTTTCTGAGGCAATGAACTTCCATGTGTTTCAAAGTGTGACTGTAGCCCTTGTTTAGACCTGAGGTACTTCTCTGGGCTGTATTGTTATGTTTGTTTATTTTTGACAGAGAGAGAAAGCATGAGCTGAAGACAGGCAGAGAGAGAGGGGGACAGAGGATCCAAAGCAGGCCCGTGCTGACATCAGCAAGCCTGACACGGGGGCTGGAACTTACAAATCGCGAGATCATAAGCTCAGCCGAGATCAAGAGTCGGACGCTCAACCGACTGAGCCAACAAGGTGCCCTCTGAGCTGTATTTTTAAATTTCGTGTGAGTAAAGGTAACCACGTCCCTCCCCAAAGAGTAAGTTGTCAGCAAGGATAGTGGTGTAGACGTTAGAATGACTCCCATCTCTTTCCCACCAAGGCTTTGCTTCCTCCTGTAGTGAGGATTATATGTCAGCACATTACATGAGTAAACTAAACGTATTTGCTTTAACGCTCATTTCTGTTAAATTTTTTCACTATTCACTTGATTTATTTTCCTCTCTGAATACTGTGCAACTTGGATTGAGATCAAACACATCACTTTTTTTCATTAAAAGTGATAGAACTATTTTTATGTAACATGATTTCCCTAGCAGCCGTGACGTTTTCAAGAATGAAATACTGGTATACTTGTTATTTAAATCCTCATGTAAGAACAGCTTCTGGGTCCTACCACGGGTGAGGTACACCAGGAGGAAGTAGAGACCGGAGCAGCTCGAGAACATCTAAGGAGAACAAGGGAAATGACAATGTGTCTTAAATCAAGACACGGACTTTTGTTTTTTCCAACACAACAGTATTTGTGAAGGACATTGACATTCATATTTTATTATCATTGTGATATGGCCAAGCTCTCTGGAAAATTTTTGGAAGTTTGTTAGGAATTTGTTAGAAAAGCAGCAGTATCAGTAGAAGACCAACAAATTCTCTCCCTCTGCTCTGCTTTGTGAAATAGTGGGATTATAATTTAAAGAAAATTTACACATTTTTTTGTATTCAGGCTTAAGGCTTCTTTCGTTTTTGTTTTTGTGATTGTGGTAAAGTACAACATAAACTTTACCACTGTAACCATTTTTAAGTAGAAATTCAGTGATACCAAATACACTTATAATCTGTGCAACTGTACCCACCATTTCAGTATTTCTCTTCATCTTGCAAATCTGAAACTCTGTCCCCGTTAAACAATGACCCTCCATTCTCCCTTCCCCAAAGGCCCTGGGAACCACCATTTTGCTTTCTCCTTATACAACTGGGGCCACTTTAAGTACCTCACACAAGTGTCTTCATACAGTATTTGTCTTTGTGCGTGGCTCATTTCATTCTGCGTAACATCCTCAAGGCTCATCCATATTGTGGCACACTGCACAATTTCTTTCCTAAGGGTGAATGATAATCTATTTCACGTATGTAGCACATTTTGCTTATGCGCCCATCTGTGGACAGACAAGGGGTTGCTTCCATGTCTTAGCTATTTTGAATAATGCTATGAATATGAGTGTACAAATATCTCTTTAAGATATTTCAATTCCTTTGGGTACAGACCCAAAAGCAGAATTGCTGGGTCATGTAGCATTTTTTAAGTAACTGCCATACTTTTTGCCATAGAGGTGTTCCCACCAATAGTGCACAAAGGTTTGAATTTCTCCCCATCCTCACCAACCACTTGTAATTTTCTGGTTTTTGACAGTAGCCATTCTAGTGGGTGTGAGGTCGTATCTCATTGTAGTTTTGATTTGTGTTTCCCTAATGACCACTGATGCTGGGCATTTTTTCATGCTATTAATGGCCATCTGTATCTCATCTGGAAAAACGTTCAAGCCCTCAGACTTACAATTTTTGAGAAACGCACATACCCCTACATCCATCCAAATATTGTTATCCTCCCAAAAAGTATTCTTATGCTTCTTTACTGTCAACCTTTCATTCCCACTCCACCCTTTCACAAGAAAACTACAGAAAAATATCCCTCATGATACAGACACAAAAATCCTCAAAACATATTAGCTAACAGAATCGAGCAAAATATAAAATGGATAGTACACATTAGGACCAAGTGGTGACATTCAAAAGTCAATTAACGTTATGTACCCTATTAGTAGGATAAAGGGACAAAAACCCTAAGTTAACTTTCAAAGTCACAGAAAAAGCATTTCACAAAACCTAAAACTAACTTATGATAAAACCTTTCAACAAAGCAGGAATAGAAAGAAATTTCCTCGACCTGACACAGGGCATCTGCGAAAACGCATAGCTGACACTGTATTTAATGTTAAAAGATTAAACGTGCAGCTCCTAAAATCAAGACTAAGGTAAGGATGCCCCCTCTTACCACTTCTATTCAACATTATTTGCAAACCTTCAGCCAGTGAAATAAAGCAAAAAGAATAACTTCAAGGCATCCAGATTGGAAAGGAAACATTAAAACTGTCTTTAGTCAATTTAATATGATCTTTTATGTAAAAAGTCCCAAGGAACACACTAAATTCTTCAATTAATAAATTTAGCAAGGTCACAGAATACAAGATAAAGATACGAAATATCTTTATATAGATACTAGACGCAATTAATGGAAGACAAAACATAGTTTGAAAACTGTGAATCTGGTACAGGATTTGTATTCAGATTATATGAAAAACTGTTAACTAGTGAGGAGACAACTCACATAAAAAATGGGAGAGTGTGAACACTCAACCAATGAAGATATACAAACAGCAAATAAGCCCATTAGGAAAATGCAAATTAAAACCACAATGAGATAACATTTCATATCTACCAGAATGGCTACAATAAAAAATACAGACAATATAAACGTTTGTAAGGATGTTGAGAAACAAATCCTCCCACATTGCTAGTGCGAATGTAAAATGGCAGTACCCATATAGAAACAATTTGGCAGTTTCCTGAAAGTTAAGCATAAAATAACTATAGGATTCGTTAACAAATGATATGTGTTGATGCAAACATATGTACATAAATGTGGAGAGCAGTATTATTCATGATAGCCAAAAGCTGGAAACAAGCTCAGTATCCACCAACTAGTCACGGGTAAACAAAACGTGGTGTACCTATCTAACAGGACACAATTCAACAAGAAGGAATGAACTGATGCATGCTACAACATGCAAGATGCTCAAAAAATTATGCTAAAGAAGATGCAAAAGAACACATTTTATCATTTTATTTACAAAATTTCCAGAATATTTACAGAGGCATAGAAATCAGATCAGAGGCCCCTATGGCTGAATGTTATAAGGGGAATTAACTGCAAATGGGCACAAGGAAACTTGTGGAGTGGTGGAAATGTTCTAAAACTAGATTATGGCAATGACAGCATTATCTATATATTTATTAAAAATCACTGAGTCACACACTTACAATAGGTTAATTTTGTGGACTGCAAATTACACCTCAAGAAATGTATTAAAGGTGAATGTGTGTTCCACAGTAGTTGAGTATAATATTCTGTGAACAGCAACTGCATCAAGCTGGATGACCGTGTTGTTTTGACCAATTATTAAGAAAGGTATTTTTTAAATCTCTAGTTATTATTCTTGACTTTTCTATTCCCCCTCACTATTCCAGCTTCTGCTTTATAAATTATACTGCTCTTTTATGTATGCAAGTATTCATTATTACATCTTACGGATAAATTGTTCATTTCCATTATGTAAGGTCCCACTTTACATCTTGTATTACTATGTCTTGCCATCTACTTTGATATTAAGAAAGACTTGTATGCTTTATATTTAATGTTTCCACTGTATAGTTTTTCAACCTTGTATTTTTAACTATCTTCATTTTTGACTTAAATGTGTCCTGGCTGGATCAGTGGGTAGAGCATGTGACTCTCGATCTCAGGGTTGTGAGTTCGAGCCCCATGTTAGGGGTGGAGTTTACTTTAAAAAATACGGCTGTATCTCTTATAGAAGACATATAGATGTATCTTCTTTTTTTACCCAGTCTGACAATCCCAATCTTTTAATTGGGTGTTTGGTCCATTTATAATTATCATAATCAATGATATAAATGTGCTAAAATCTAGCATTTTGCTATTTTTCATTCATTCCACCTATTTTTTATATCTGTTGATTTTTCCTCTGTTCTTTAACCACATTTTTTTAGTTTCATTTTGTGTCTTCTATTAAATCTTACTTGTACTTTTTTTTTTAGTGGTTGATGTAAGGCTAACAGCTATGCATCCTTAATGGGTCTATATGGGGTCAATATTCTGTTTATTCTTCAAATCTGACACTATAAACTTTCTCTTTCACCTCTACTCCGAATACACCTGACACTATACATTTTCTACTGTTCACATTCTACCTACTTCACAAAAGTAATAGCCACACAACAGTATAATGCCACTCACCCCTCATTGTTTTAAAGCAAATTACAATAGGAAAACATAGTATTCTGTTTGCCCAATTATTTACTATTTCCAGTGTTCTCTCCTTTTTACCGATTACATTTTTCATCTAACATCGTTTCCCATCAGCCTAAGTGACGTCCGTTAGCATGTTTGCAGCGCAGTCCTCCTGGCACTATATTCTCTCGCTTTTCATGTCTCATTATGTCTTCGTTCCATCCTTGTTTATTAAGGATATTTTCTCTGAATATGAGTTTTGTTTTTTCCCTTTAGGACTTTAAATATGGCTTTATACTGTCTTCCAGTCTCTATAGTGTCTTTATGTAGGTCGTTCATCATTCATATGATGTGCTCTTGTATGTAGTATAGGTTTTCCTCCAATTACTTTCAAGATTTCCTCTTAATCGTGGGATTTCAGCACTTTGACCACTGTGAACTGAGGTATGATTTTTTTTAACTTATCCTGCTTTGGGTTCACTGAACTTCTGGGATCTATAAGGTGGATTTTATAGCAGTCTGAGAAGTTCTCGACTATTGTTTCTTCAAATATTTCTTCTGCCCTCTCCTCTTTTCCTTCTTGGGTTCCAAATAAGTGGGTAACATTGTACCATAATACTTGAGGTTCTTCTGTTAACTTTAATTATGTCTCCCCGCTCTTCAGTTTGGTTAATTTCTCTTCATGTCTCTTCAGGTTTACAGACACCTTCATCTTCCTCCTTCTCCAATCTGATGTTAAGCCAATCCAGTGAAGTCTCACCTCAGTGAGAACTTTACTGTTCTAGAGTCTCCATTAATTTAAAAAAAAGTATTTTTCCCTTTCTCTACTCAGCTCACGTATTGAGACGATATTTTCCTTCAGTACTTTAACATATTTTAATTTGATTCCCTGAATGTTTATAATCAGATTTTAAAACTCCATCTTCCACTATATCAAACATCTAAAACCAGACCTCTCCAACAGAAATAGGAGTCTCATAACATAGTTTTAAACTTTCTAGTAGCCACGTTAAAAAATAGATACAATTAACTTTTTAAATGTATTTTTATTTATCACTAAATATTCCAAACATTGTTGCTTTAATAAATAATAAATATGAAAATTAAATACCTTCCAGTGATTTTTTCATATTAACTCTTCAAAATCTGGCATGAATTTCACACTTACAGCAAATACAATTGACACCAGCCACAGATGATTAGTGGTTACCAAGAGCACAATGAGGCCATCTTATGTTCATTTTATGTTGACTCCTTTTCCTGTGGCCACAGATCACATTTCCTGTATCTCTTCATATCTAGTGACTGTTTACCGAGCAGTACACATTGTGGATGGTATGTGGAGGAGACTCTGGATTCTATAATCTTCCTCTAAAGCCTTGTGATTCTTATTTTAGCAAGCAGTCGGACGTTGAGCAGACGTGGAGTGATTCTTTGCTAGTGTGGATCTGCAGAAAGCTCCAATCCCGTCATATGCCTGAACTCGGATCTCTGCCTCCTCAACTTAGCAGAACTACTGGCCTTGCTCAGATCTCAATCACTGGGCCATGGTCTAAAAACTTCTCCAGGCAGAAAACTGTGAACTGTGGGGCTCACCTCGCAAGTTTTCCTGCTCTCAGGTTCGTCTCTCACTGCTGGATGTCCGTGGCTTAAAAACAGCTGCCCCATTCATTTGGGGCAGTTTTATAGTTATTTACAGTGCATGGGTTAGTCCAGTACAGGTTATTTCATTATGAGTAGAAACAGAATTGCTGGCAAATTCTTATGTGAAAACTAAAGGAAAGCTTCACCTGTAAAAGACTGTCAGTCTAACAGTGATACTGGTTGGTTACACTGCTCAGTGACCAGTCATTTCACAGAGAAAATATGTATTTCAGGAATATGCTCTGAAGATCAGAGGACACGAGATGAGTTTTAACTCATCAGTGTTAAAGCAACAAAGGAAAAAAGAATGAGAGAAAATAGAGCTCAGCCCCAAGGTTTTGTTCAAGCAAGTATGGTTATAAACAGGTAGAGTACTGCTACGCACAAAACAGGTTGTAAATAAAAATTTTATGATGATGGAGCTGGCATTTGATTGTATGAAACTATCCCATGTGATATTATCACCAGGACCTTTGAATGACAGTTTACAAAATGTATTACATGGCATACAAGCAAGCGCTAACTAAATGGAAATATTTCACCAAAATTATACTCCCAGTAACGTTCTTTTATATTTTGTAAAGATATACGTACAATGTTTGATTTCCTAGAGTTTTGTCTTTCATCATGTACAATAAAATAACATTTCTGAGGATAGGTTCAATGTGTGAAAAGGCACATACATAATCACATTGTTTCTTGCATTTTAAACTCAACATTTCTCATAAAAAACGTAGCTCAGAAAAATGTCAATCTCTTTGAATGCTGTCTAGTTCCAAACATCTAGTTAAAATATTTGAAGTGGGTTTGTTATCCTTGTAAGTGCATTCTGTTACAAAAACACATACAAAATAAAACTTTTCACCACATTAGCAGAACAGAGAGTCCAGAAATGAACCCCTGTTTATATGGTCAACTAATCTATGACAAAGGGGGCAAGAATATGCAATGGAGAAAAGACAGTCTTTTTTTTATGTTTATTTTTGAGAGAGACAGAGAGAGACAGGGATGGACGGATGCACACAGAGTGCAAGCAAGGGAGGGGCAGAGAGAGATAAGGAGACACAGAATCTGAAGCAGGCTCCAGGCGCTGAACTGTCAGCACAGAGCCTAACGCGGGGCTCGAATTTGTGAACCGCGAGATCATGACCTGAGCTGAAGTCGGATGCTTAACTGACTGAGCCACCCAGGGGCCCTAAAAAGACAGTCCCTTTAACAAATGGTGTTGGGAAAACTGGACAACAGGTAAAAGAGTGAAACTAGACCACTTTCTTATACCACACAAAAATGGATTTTTTTCACAATGGATTACAGACCTAGATGTTTAGATGTGACATCTAAAACCATAAAACTCCTGTAAAAAACAGCCAGTAGACTCCTAGACATAGGTCTTAGCAATATTTTTTGGACATGTCTCCTCACACAGGGAAACAAAAGCAAAAATAAGGAATTAAGACTATACGACTGAAAAGCTTTGCACAGTGAAAGAAAGCTTTGCACAGAAAAAGCAACCTACTGAATGGGAGAAGATATTTGTAAATCATGTATCTGATAAGGGGTTAATATCCAAATAAATATATAAAGAACTCATAAAACTCAGGACCAAAAAATAATAATCCAAACTGAGTAAAAATGGGCAGAGGACCTCAAAAGACATTTTCCAGAGAAGACAAAAGATGGCCAACACATGAAAAGATGCTCATCATCACTTGCCATCAGGGAAACGCAAATCAAAATCAGGTATCTCATCACATCTGTCATAATGGCTAGTATCAAAAAGACAATAAATCACAAATGTTGGCGAGGATGTGGAGAAAGAGGAAGCCTCTTTCACTCTTGGTGGGAATGCAAACTGGTGCAGCCACTGTGGAAAACAGTATGGAGGTTCCTCAAAAAACGGAACTATCATATGATCCAGCAATTCTGCTTCTGAGTATTTATCAGAGGAAAATGAAAATACTAATTCAAAAAGATATATGCACCCCTATGTCTTTTGTTGCATTATTTACAATAAGCAAGATATGGAAGCAACTTAAGTGTCCAGCATATGATGAATGAGGATGTGCTATCCGTACAATGGAATATTAGTCATATAAAAGAATGAAATCTTGCCATTTGCAACAACATGGGTGTGCCTAGAAGGCATTATACTCAGTAGAATGTCGGAGAAAGACAAAATACTGTAAGATTTCACTTGTATATGGAATCTAAAAACCGCAACAAATGAACAAAAACCAGAAACAGACTCAAATATGGAGAACTGGTGGTTCCAGAGGGGAGGTGGGTTGGGGGATAGGCAGAATAGGTAAAGAGGATTAGAAGTTACAAACTTCCAGGAGCACCTGGGTGGCTCAGTCGGTTAAGCGTCCAACTTCAGCTCAGCTCAGGATCTCCCAGTTCATAAGTTTGAGTCCCGCATCAGGCTCTGTGCTGACAGCTCGGAGCCTGGAGCCCATCTCAGATTCTGTGTCTTCCTCTCTCTCTCTGCCCCTTCTCCGCTCACATTCTGTCTGTCTCTCTCTCTCAAAAATAAACATTAAAAAAAAGAAGTTACAAACTTCCAGTTATGAAATAGAGTCACGGAAACAGAAGGTGCAGCATGGGGAATACAGTGAATAACACTGCACTAACTTCATATGGCGACACGGTGACCACACATCACAGGGAGCACTGAGTAATGTGCATAAATGCTGAATCACTATGTTGTACACATCTCTGAGTTGAAGTATGTGTTTCTATTACTCTCACTGCTTGCAAACACTCAGGATTCAACTTCAAAACACTCTAAACAACGTTGTACACACCCATTTGTTCTTACTATGCAAGGTAACTTGGGTCTGCAGGAAGGGAGGGTGGCAACAAGGACATGAATAATGTTGGAACCCAACACACAGAAAAAACACGTAATTTAGGCTCAATACTTCATGTTTTCTAATAGATACCTGTGTAATTTAACCTTGCTCTTTACTTTGGTTTTGAAGATCATAAAACACAGACTGTAATTATTTGGGTAAAGAACAGAACTTAGGTAGTTATATAAAGTTCAAGATAAATAAAAGCATAAATATGAATGGGATATTACCTTCAACCATTTAAGATCGAGGTCAGCAGGCCTGTGGATCAAACTGGCCCTCTGCCTGCCTTTATAAATAAAGTTTTATTGGCAAACAGCCACAGCCACTCACTGACACGTTGCCTGTTTTCACACCACCACAGCAGAATAAGCAGCTGTGACAGACACTGCACTGTCCAGAAACCAAAATACTACCTGCACTTTACATACTCCAAACTGAGGTAACAGGATACATTTTTCAATTCATTTGGTTTCTTAATATAACCTTATGACATATGTATGTTTTAAGACTTTGAGAATATATATACATCTATCCAAGCAGAAGAGAAGTCCAAATTCAGTTATAACTATGGAGGCACAAACTCTTCTCTTTCGCTACATGAAGAATTAAGTGAAATTTCGTAAGACTAAAAGTCTGCATCATTTACGAGTCTCAATGAAAAGGTTAAAATACTATTTGTATAGACATACCTAGTAACATGAATTTTCCCTCCGAGTTTAATATAGAGCGTGTACACCATTTCTGGACTTCTAGTTCCGAAAATCTGAATCACAACACCATTACTTTGGAAGCTACAAGGACCGGGACTGCTGAAGCTAGCAGTGAATTCATCCCCAGGCTCGCCCGTCACTTTGGGAAGCAGACAGCGGGCCTGCTTCTCACCTGGAGGTGTGTAGGCGTCCATCGAGGTCTGCACAACCAAGGACCTGCGTTTGGAAGGCATAGGCACTGCCATCTTCCTTTCTTTGTGTTTAGCCAGCGCTGCCTGCACAGCTTCTGTGTGGACATCTAAAACAAAAAGAGAGCTCAATCACTCCATTGTTCACAGACATCCTGAAGGCCCCAGGCTTTTTTTTTTTTTTTCCTTTCTGTCTGGTCCTGTGACATAGTTTACCCTACAGAAACTGTTACAAACAGATGTGTGGGGAAGGAATGAAAAGAAGGATAAACCTGCTGGTTTGAAAGCTGCAGTGAAATGACATTCAAATTCATTCGGGCTTTTAATTATTCATTTTATTACCCTAGAATCTATATAAATAATCACACACTGGCTGCAGAGTGCTTTGTGACTTTTCTTAGGTGAGTGGGTCTTGATCTTTCTCTATTTCTTCAGAAAGAAATTTCTGAAGAATACATTTTTCAAGCCTCGTAATGCATTCTGATGTTCTGCTAAAGGAGGCACGTACTCCTCACAGGCTGTGGCAATGATTTTCACTAACACTTACCAAGCACTCAGGGCCTGTCACTGTGTTTGGCCTTTTGAGTGTATTAAAACCAACTGCAGGGGGCGCCTGGGTGGCTCAGCCGGTTAAGCGTCCAACTTCGGCTCAGGTCATGATCTCGCGGTGCGTGAGTTCGAGCCCCGCTTTGGGCTCTGTGCCGACAGCTCAGAGCCTGGAACCTGTTTCAGATTCTGTGTCTTCCTCTCTCTCTGACCCTCCCCCGTTCATGCTCTGTCTCTGTCTCAAAAATTAAAAAATAAACGTTAAAAAAAAAAAAAACCAACTGCAGCCACCCCACAGAATTTACTGAATGCCTACTTTGTAAGCGCCTCAGGGATGGGTACAGTGGAGAGCGAGGTGGACGAGGTACTGTATCTCACGCAGCTTACTTGCTAACAGGTAAGGGACACACAAAAGACAATCGCATAGGGCAGGAATTAAAACAGAATAAACATACGGCCTACTTAACAATGAGGCCAGGGAAGAGTTCAGTCAATGTTACGTGTGAGCAGTAAGAATAAACAGCCATTCTGGGGCGCCTGGGTGGCTCAGTCGGTTAAGCGGCCGACTTCGGCTCAGGTCACGATCTCGCGGTCCGTGAGTTCGAGCCCCGCGTCGGGCTCTGTGCTGACAGCTCAGAGCCTGGAGCCTGTTTCAGATTCTGTGTCTCCCTCTCTCTGACCTTCCCCCATTCATGCTGTCTCTCTCTGTCTCAAAGGTAAATAAACGTTAAAAAAAAAAAAAAAAAAAGAATAAAGCCATTCTGGCAAGATGAGGATCTCCAGGACACAGAGAAAACCCAGCTCCCAGGTATGGAAGCTGACTGACAGAGCAGGTGCCAGCAGAGAGAACAGAGCCATGCGGAGGGATGCACCTGGCTCCCACTTTCAGTGTGACAGGAGCACTGGGGATTTTCAAGAGGGGATGACATGATCTGACTCCATGTCAGGGGGTCGTCTGGCTGCCATGAAGGCAGCCACAGGAGAACAAGTGGGAGCAGGGAACCAACCAGAAGGCAGTGGGTGGTCAGGCACCAGATGGCTCTACGCAACCTTCCACACAATCCCACAAAGGAGGAGCTCCGAGTATTTTGCAAACGAGTAAGCAGAGGTATGAAGCTCTCCCAGTTATTTAAGCGCGAGTGGCAACGCTAGGTGTGAACCCAGGTGTGAACAACTCTGGTGCCCACACCCTTCACCATCAACCACACCACACTACACTCTAGCTGTTCCTATGAAAACTCTAAGAGATTAGCATTTTAGAAGAGGCCACCTAGACACTCCCACGGGCCAACTGCAGCCTGCGTCTCTCCTTATACAAAGTGTGAAAAGACACTGTGAAAAGAAAAATCTATTAAGCAGAGGTAAGTATTCATTTACAGGTGTGGGGGAGAAAATAGAAAATATACCTGCAGTGAAATGTTCAGATCTTTACACTGATAAAGTTCAATGCATGGAAATGTATCTATAGAACCACTACCCCAATCAAGACACAGGACATATCTATCAACCCAAAGTACTTACGTGTGTCCTTCCAATCAAACCCCACCCTGAATAAACAGCTACTATTCAATATTTTGACTAGCTTTCCTTGGTTCTTGACCTTAATATAAATAGAATCACACTGATTTTATATAACCATATATAGACTCTGCTATAGTGCTATATGGATCAGCACTTCATAGGTTTTTACTGATGAGAACTGTTACAACATATCAATGTATCATCATCTGCATTTCTCCAGTTGATGGTTATTTATGTTATGTGGCCAAAAACACTAAAATTCACCCTCCCAACAATCCAGGTAGTCAGTACAACATTGTCAACCACAGGCACATGGTTGTACAACAGATTCTCAAAGCTCCCCATCCCACAAGATGGAAACTCTACAACCCCACCTCCCTCTCTCTCAGCTTCTGGCCACCACCATTCTACTTTCTATTTCTCTGAGTTCGACTAGCCTAGATACCTCACGTAAGTATAATTGTGCAGAATTTGTCTTCTTGTGATTGGCCCATTTCTCTTAACATAACGTCCTCAAGGTCCATCTATGTTGCGGCATTTATCAGAATTTGCTTCCTTTTTACAGCTGAATAATGTTCTATTATGTGGATACAACATATATTCTTTATTGATTCATCCACCATTAAATACTGAAGTTTTGACTACCTCTTGGCTGTTGTGAATATGCTACTATAAACACTTGTGTATAAATATCTGTTTGAGTCCCTGCTTTCATTTCTTTCAGATAAACACCCAGAATTGGGATTGCTCAGGCTTCCAGGGAAGGTGGGGACGTAGGAGGGTCCTACCCTCACCTTGTCCCATGAACACATCTAGATAACAGGCACATCATTGCAACTAACCCAGAAAAAAACCCTAAGACTGACAGAACAAGCTCTCCACAGTTAATGGTAGACAGGAAACCAAAGTGAAAACAGAAGGAAGGGCAGAGACCCTTCCAGAACCAAACTAACCTGTGAGACTAACCACAAACAGGAAGGAGAACATGAGTGTAGAGAAGGGAGAGGAAAAGACCCCACACCAGCCACCCCAGACACGGGGGACCCTGCACTGGGAAGATGAGACCCCGAGACATTTGGCTTTGAAAACCAGTGGGGCTTAACTTTGTGAGTGTTTACAATCAGTGGGACTTAACTCAGGGTGCTTTAAAACTCAGCTGGCTTACTTCTGGGAGAGCCTGAGGCCAACAAGAAACTGAGTCTCTGCCCTGGAAGAGACAGCAAAACACACAACCCCAGAGATGAAGCATAAAACAGCAGTATGAAAAACTCCTGAGGTACACAGGAAGGATATTTATTTACTAATTTCAGAAACCCACAGGACGGGCAGGGGTCTTTAGGAGACTTGTCTAAGAACAAAACAACTGGTGGCACCATTTTTCCCCCCACCCCCCAGCCTAGTTACCTGGATACCTACAGGAACCAGCACCTACAGTGGCCACCTAGCTCTGCTAACAGTACACCTGACCCCCACATTTTCCTTCGGCCTCACTCCACCCAACCCGCCCCACTCTGCAGGCATCCCTCGAAGTGGCTCCAGTTCCCATTCTGCAACCAGACCAGCACATCTAGCTAACACCCAAGGTGCTGCCACCCTTGAATCCGCCTCATCCAACTTGCCCACTGAACAGGAGTCCATCCAAAGCAGTGCCTGACTCACCTCATTTTGCAAGCAACCCCACAGTGACCAGCACCACGCCAAAGTGACTCCTGCCCCAGGAGAGGGGAAGATCCCCCCACACACCAGTCCAACCACAGCCCCAGCAATGGGCTGGGGGCAGACATCAGGTCTGACTGCTAGCCACACCCACCAGCAAAAAGCTCACAGAGGGGCAGCAAAAAAAAAAAGAGAGAGAACCCTGGAGTTCAGAGTCACTGCAACCCCAACAGTCAGAGTGGGGCAGACTGCAGGCCTCATCTCCAAGAAAAGCCCCTTTGGGGCCAGCACAAGAGAGTACCCTGCAGTAAGGTGTGACTGAAGCCCAGCACACAGGCTAAGAGGAAGCATCTAGTCTGACCCAAGGCAGCCAAGACTGGCCTCTGATAGCACAGGAACCAAACCCTGCCCACAATAGGCAGAGAGAGCCATTGTGGGCAATTGGAAGGCAAACATGGCTCAACCACAACAGCATGGCACATGCAACACACACAGGTGACACTCTGAAGTACCAGGTTCTGGTCAACAGGGGACATTGTACAGGACATTGAACAGGGAGGCACAATAACTCTTCATAAGGCCCCTACTTTCAACATTAGGAGTCATAGCTGACTCTCCTAACAAAAGAAAACAGACACAGAGAGTGAGACAAAGTGAGACAGAGGAATATGCCCTGATGAAAAAACATGAGAAATTCACAGCAAAACAGCTCAATGAAACAGAGATAAGCAATATACCTGATAAAGAATTCAAAGTAATGGTCATAAAGACACTAGATTTGAAAAGGAGTGGAAGATTCAGCGAGACCCTCAACAAAGAGATAGAAAATATAAAAGTGAACCAATCAGAGATGAGAACTTAATAACTGATATTAAAAATACATGAGAGGGAATAAACAGTAGACTAGAAGCAGCAGAATGGATCAGTGACCTGGAGGACAGAGTAATGGAAGCAGCCAAGCTGAATAGCAAAAGAAAAAGAACAATAAAAAATGAGAACAGATTAAGGGAACTCGGTGACACCATCAAGCATACTAATATTCACATTATAGGGATCCCAGAAGGCAAAGAGAGAGAAAAGGGGGCTAAATATTTACTTGAAGAAATAATAGTTGAAAACTTCCTAAATCTGGAGAAAGAAACAGAAATCCAGATCCAGGAGGCACAGAAAGTTCCCAGCAAAACTAACCTGAAGAATTCACATCAAGACACAGAGATTAAAATGACAAAAAGTGGTGATAGAGATTTTTTAAAGCAACATGAGAAAACAGTTACATTCTAGGAAACCTCTTGAGGTTATCAGCTGATTTTTCAGCAGAAACTTTGCAGGCCAGAAGGGAGTGGCAGGATATAGTCAATGTGCTGAAAGAAAAAAAAAACAAAAACAAAAACCTGCAACCAACAATACTCTACCCAGCAAGGCTACCATTCAGAATAGGAGAGATAAAAAGTTGCCCAAATAACAGGCAAAGAAGTTCATCACCACGACACTAGCTTTACAAGAAATACTAAAGGGAATTCTTTGAGTGGAAAGTAAAGATCATAACCAGGAATAAGAAAATTAAGGAAGAATAAAATTTCATAGGTACATACCAACACAAGTACATTAATTTCTTATAAAACCAATATGGAAGTAAAAGCATAAAAGCAGTAAAATCAATTGTATCTATAAATATTAGTCAATGGATTCACAAGAGTATGTGAAGTATGACACCATATACATAAAACCTGGGGGGAGGCAGTAAAAATTCAGTACTTTTACAATGGGTTCAAACTTAAGCAACCATCAACTTAATATAGACTGCTGTATGCACAGGATATTATATATAAACCTAATGGTAGCCAAAAATCAAAATCTGGTAATATATGTGCAAAAAATAAAGAGAAAGGAATCCAAGCGTATCAATAGAGGAAACCATCAAACAACAAGCCAGGAGGGAACACGAAAAAGGAACAGAGAAGAACTACAAAAACAACCATAAAACAATAACAAAATAGCAATGAGTAGACAACTGTCAATAACTGCTTTGAATGTAAATGGACTAAATGCTTCAATCAAAACAATTGGTGAAAGGGGCACCTGGGTGGCTCAGTCCGTTGAGGTTTGACTTCGGCTCAGGTCATGATCTCTCGATTCGTGAGTTTGAGCCCCGCATTGGGCTCTCTGCTGTCAGTGCAGAGCCTGGAGCCTGCTTCTCATTCTGTGTCTCCCTCTCTCTCTGCCCCTTCCCCGTTTGTGCTTTGTCTCTCTTCCTTTTTCAAAACTAAACAAACATTTAAAAAAAAAAAAAAAACAGTGGGTGATGGAATAGATAAGAAAATAAGACCCATCTATATGTTGCCTGTAATAGATTCACTTCAGACCTAAAGACACATACAGATGGAAAGTGAAGGGTGGAAGAACATTTATCACACAAATGGAAGTAAAAAGAAAGCTGAGGTAGCAATACTTTGACAAAAGAGACTTTAAAACAGGCTATAACAAGAGACAAAGAAGGACACTACATAATCATCAAGACAACAACCCACAAAAAGATGTGACAGTGGGGCGACTGGGTGGCTCAGTCGGTTAAGCTCAGACTTCAGCTCAGGTCACGATCTCGCAGTCCGTGAGTTCGAGCCCCGCGTCGGGCTCTGGACTGATGGCTCAGAGCCCGGAGCCTGCTTCCAATTCTGTGTCTCCCTCTCTCTCTGCCCCTCCCCTGGTTCATGCTCTGTCTGTTCTATGTCTGTCTCAAAAATAAATAAACATTAAAAAAAATTAAAAAAAGAAAGATGTGACAGTTGTAAATATTAATGCACCCACCATAGAAGTACCCAAATAATAAAGTAGCTATTAACAAACATAAATGAAAAAAATGAAAGTAATACAATGATAGTAGGGGGCTTTAACACCCAACTCACCTCAATGAATAAATCATCCAAACAGAAAATCAACAAGGAAACAGTGGCTTTAAATGATATGATGGACCAGATGGACTTAACAGCTATATCCAGAGCATTCCATCCCAAAACAGCAGAATACACATTCTTTGCAAGTGCACATGTAACACTCTCCAGAACAGATCACGTATTAGGCTGCAAAACAAGTCTCAAGAAATTCAAAAAGACTGAAGTCATATCATACATCTTTTCTGACCACAGTGGTATGAAACTAGAAATCAACAAGACAAAATCTGGAAAGGACACAAACAAATTGATGTCAAAAAACATGCTACTAAACAGTGAATAGGTCAACCAAGAAACCAAAGAAGTCGTCAAAAAATACACGGAGAAAAATGAAAATGAAAACACAATGGTCCAAATTCTTTGGAATGAAGCAAAAGCTGTTCTAAGAGGGAAGATTATAACAATACAGGCCTATGTAAAGAAATGAGAAATATCTCAAACAATCTAACGTTAAACCTAAGGAAGCCAGAAAAAGAAGAACTAAGCGTAAAAGCCAGTAAAAGGAAGGAAATAATAAATAGTGGAGAAGAAATAAATGAAATCAAGACCAAAACAATAGAACAGATGGATGAAATGAGGAGCTGGTTCTTTGAAAGCATCAAAAAATTGATAAATCTTTAGCCAGAATTATCAAAAAGGGAGAGGACTAAAAAATAAAATCAGTAATGAAAGAAGAAATACCAAAGAAACACAAAGAATTATAAAAGACTATTATAAAAAATTATACATCAACAAATTGGATAACCTACAATGGGTAAATTCCTATAAACATACAATCTCCCAAAACTGAATCAGGAAGAAATAAAAAACTTGAACAGACTAGTGACTAGCAATAAAATTGATCAGTAATCAAAAATCTCCCAATAGACCAAAGTCCAGAACCAGATGGCTCCAAAGGTGAATTCTAACATTTAAAGAAGAGTTAATACTTACTCTTCTCAAACTATTCCCAAAAATGGGAGAGGAAGGAAAGCTTCCAAACCCATGCTATGAAGCCAGCATTACCCCAATACCAAAACAATATACACTACAAAAAAGGAAAACTATAGGCCAGTATCTCTGATGGACACAGATGCAAAAATCCTCAACAAAACATTAGCAAACTGAACCAAACGATACATTTAAAAAATCATTCACCATGATCAAGTGGAATTTATTTCCAGGATGCAAGGGTAGTTCAATATTCGCAAAATCAATGTGATACATCACATCAACAAGAGAAAGGATAAAAACCATACGGTCATTTCAACAGATGTAGAAAAAGCATTTGATAAACTACAACATCCATTCACAATACAATCCCTCAACAATGAGGGTTTAGAGGGAACATACCTCAACAAATAAAGGTTATGTATAAATATATAAAAGTTACAAATATGTATTTAAATATACATATACATATACATACACACACATATATATAAATATAAATATATGTGTGTGTGTGTTACCTTCCTTTTAGTGTCTACAGGGACTGTAACATACATTTACTCATTTGTAATACTGGTTATATTTATTTTTTCTTCCTTGATCTTGCTAGAAACAATCTTCTCTTTCTTTCCTATTTCATTGTTTTCTACTATTATTATTTCCTTCTTTCTACTTACTTTGGCTTAATTTTCTTTTCAATTTCTAGCCCCTTAAAGTGGAAACTTCGACCACTGACTGATTTTGACCTTTCTTTTTTCTGACATAAGCACTTAAAGCTGTGTATTTCCCTCTATACATTGCCTTAGTTCCTTTCCACAAATTTTGATATTTTGTATTTTAAGAACCTTTTAATTACAACCTGTTTCCTTCTCTTTAAAGTAAACCCCTTATTCACAATATACAGTTGAGTTTTCACTTTCTCAAATTCACTTTGATAATCACTGACTTTTATCCATTTATACTTAACAGCTGCACTTAAGTCTTATTTTTGGTATTTATTTTCTGTTTCATTGGGTTTTCATTCTCCCCCCCCCCCCCCCGCCCTTTATACCTCTGGCTTAATCAAGTTTTTTCCTTAAGTATTTCATCTTAGTTCCCTCATTGTATTGCTATCATAACTTTACATATTCTTTTTGATGGCTGATAAAGGAATTATTATATGATTCCTTAACACAGTCCACTTAGAGTTAATATTGTGCCAGTCTGTGAAATAAAGCAATACGGGGAAAAAAAGAAACCAACTTGCAACAGAATTCCACCTCTCTCCATATTTTGGGCTATTGTTATCATATATTTTACAACTGCATTGATAACTACCACTACACAATGCTATAATTTTTGTTTCACACAGCATTTTTCACAGAACTAGACAAAGAATCCTAAAATGTGTATGGCACCATAAAAGACTATGAATAATCAAAGCAATCTTGAAAAAGAGAAAAAACCTGGAGATTTCATGGTATTTGATTTCAGGCTATACCACAAAGCTATAGGAATCAAAGTGGTATGTTATTGGCATGAAAACAGATACACCGATCAATGGAACAGAGAGCCCAGAAATAAACCCACACATATATGGCCAATTAATCTACAACAATGGAGGCAAGAATATGCGATAGGTAAAGGACAGTCTCTTGAACAAATGGTATTTGGAAAACTGGACAGCCACATGCAAAAGAATGACGGAAACTGGACCACTTCTTCACAACATACACAAAAATCAACTCAAAATGGGTTGAAGACTTGAATGTAAGACCTGAAACCATAAAATTCCTAAAAGAAAACATAGGCAGTAAGCTCTCTGATATTGGTCTCAGCAACATTTTTTGTATCTGTCTCCTCAGGCAAGGACAACAAAAGGCAAACATGTGGGACTACATCAAACTAAAAAGGTTTTGAAAAGCAGACAGTTATTTTTAATGAAGTTAACAAAAACTTGGTATCTTCACTCTTTTGTATGAATTCCATCTGTTGTTTTTTCCTTTAGGCAGAGGTCCTAGCTCAGGTGCTAAGCATCAATTCTCTGCTGGCCCTAAGCCAGAAAGACTGGATTTCAGTGGCCACTAGTCACGTGAGGATTGGAGAACGCCCTTAGGAAGAGCACTGCCAATCTTACCAGGGTCAGTTCCTAAATTTCAGGGGTAGATTCCTCTCCCAAAATATAACAATAGGGGAGAGGGAGAGCGCTAGACCTTGTCATGGATATCGGCGAGCCCAGTGTGACCAGGCTAGAGCTGGAAGCACTCCTGCTTCATTAAAATATGTGTTCTGGTTGTCACAGAATTTTGTGTGGACACTGTTTTAACTCATCATTTTAATGACACTGTCCCTAAAGGGACGTCAGCTGAACAATATATCATTGTTTCCTTTCCTATAATCTGTTCTGATTTCAAGATTTTCTCTTTATCTTCAGTTTTCTTCGGCTTGACCACAATGTACCCAGGAGTGTTTTTCCTGGTCTTCAGCCTGCTTGGGGTTCACTCTTCTTAAATCTGAGGTTTACAACAAATCTGGAGAGATTCTTATTATTTCTGCAGGTATTTTGTCTGCCCCTCCTCCCGTCTCCTCCGGGGAGCCCACCTATATTTGTGTCAGGCTGTCTACTGGCTCATAGATCACTAGGACTTTCTTCGGCGCTTTTGATCTATTTTCTGTTACTCAGACCAAATCACTTTTATGACCTATGTTCAGGTTTCCTGAGTACCCCACTCTGTCCAATCCTGTATTATGCCTATCCACCCAAAGTTCTCGATTTTTATGTACGTCTTCAGATAATATTTCTATTTGGCTCCTTTTATAATTTCCATTACTGTGCTCAGTTCCCTATTGTTCCTTCATTTTAAATATATTTTCCTTTAACTCCTTATACAACTTATAATAGCTGCTTTAACATCCCTGTCTGCAGTTGGCTTTATTAACTGTTTTCTCTTGACTATGGGTCATGTTTTCCTATTTCCTCACATGTCCAGAAGTTTTTGGTAGAACAATGGAGCCTGTGGATAACACTTCATGCAGATGAGGTTCTCTGCTGAGTACTGATTTTTGTGCCAGCAGTCAATTAAGCTGGCCAGACTCAGGTTCTAGACTATGGCCCCACCACTAGCAGCTGGAACCCATGCAGAGTGGAATTCAAGTCCCCACAGGCACCCACAGTCCAGGGTTTGCCACAAATCTGAATGGAGTTTACACCCAGATTTGGGGGCCCCCTGCTTTGTGGCTCTTTCTCTCCCAAAATTTTCCCTCATCTCCAGCTGTTCTGAAAGTCCCGAATTCTTTTTTATGACACATTAAGCTAGTAACTCAATGGCTTTCAGCCTGGGTTTTAGAAGCCCCAGACTATGCAAACGGGGAGTATCTTCAAGGCAAAAGCCAAATAAATAAGAATCTCACATGGCGCCACACCCTTCTTTCAAGTGGTCCTTCCATATTTAGCCAAGGTTTGGGAGTTGCTCTCCAGTTCAAGCAATTATTAATATTGTGTCAAGTTGTTATTGTAATATGTGGAAAGGCTGGTCTCATACCAGCTCCAGAACCAGTTCCTACATTCCTTAAGAATTTAATAGGATTGTCCAAGTCAAGTAAAATATAAGTTCAAACCTACTTGGGGCACCTGGGTGGCTCAGTCAGTTAAGCATCTGACTCTTGATCTCAGCTCAGGTCATGATCTCAGTTTGTGACACTGAGCCCCATGTTGAGCTCTGGGCCAACAGTGCAGAGCCTGCTTGGGATTCTCTCTCTCCCTCCTCCCCTGCTTGTGCACCCTCACTCTCTCTTTCTCCCTCCCTCCCTCTCTTTCTCTCTCAAAAATAATTAAATAAACTTTAAAAAAATACTCTACTCAGTTGAGACTGAGTTAAGGGACAACTCTTACCTAAATTAAACCCTTCATAAAGTGACTTTTTAAAAATTTGTGACATTAAAAAAAAAAAAATACCAGGGGCGCCTGGGTGGCTCAGTCGGTTAAGCGTCCGACTTCAGCTCAGGTCATGATCTCTCGCTTTGTGAGTTTGAGCCCCACGTTGGGCTCTGGGCTGACAGTCTGGAGCCTGCTTCGGATTCTGTGTCTCCCTCTCTCTCTGCCCCTCCCCTATTCATGCTCTGTGTCTCTCTGTCTCAAAAATAAATAAACGTTAAAAAAAAAAAAAACTTTAAAAAAAATACTAGAATCAACTGAAAACACCCAAGGCTTACAGGGAACACCACCACTTGGCCATATGCTTCCTAAAAGAAAATTAGTTGAAACAAGTGACTCCCAAAATTTCAAGTCAAAGGCACAAATTATGTGCTTTTTTGTGGTTGTTATTCTTCATATGACAACGTTAAGTTATACCATCGAGGCAGTTACTAAAACTGCAGGCTACCTGCACACCGTCACTGTGGCTCCACAGCTCAGCTCACCGCTTTAAGAAAAATAGTTTTCTGATTGCAAGTTAAACTTAAGGAAAACAAATTTTGTTCAAGAATCCATTTGAGTGATTCAGTTTTTTACACAGAGTTTCTTCCTCTGATTAGTAAACAGCCAACAAAATGCAAATCCAGCTAATAGCTACTCAATGAACTTCCCACAAGTATCTGGGATGCGCTCACCTGGAATCAGCAACGAGCAAGGGGAGATGCAGCCTCACTACTCTTAGTTTCTGGCAGCTTCTGGCACTACCGGCAATTCCCGTTTGTTAAGGAAGTCAGCACACACACTAACTTGGGGCAAATCGTCAACCTCTGTGGACCTACGCGCAACACAGTTCTATTTAATGATCTATTCAATTCTCCTTTTCAAAAAGGCAACTCTGTTCTCTTTTTGCCATAGCAGGGGTTTAGAGAAATTGACAGTGTGTTTGTAAAATTTCCATGGAAGTGCAATCAAATTTGGGGAGCCAAACAGACGGCATCTACTGCACAGAGCCTGTGAGCTCATAGGTGGTGGGCAGGGATCTTGTCTCCCAGGTTCTGCTGCCTGGAGAGGCGTCTGTTCATCTGCCCGGTGCCTGTGGAAGGTGGCCAATGAAAGCAACAAATCCTCCCTCTCCTGTTTCTTCTGTCTCACATTATGAACAGGGATGCACACCCGACTAGCAAAACCCCCTTCCTGGACTGAACTGACCAACTCAAGCTACTTCAGATTTACCTCCTAATCTTTCTTTAGTGTATTCCTCCAAAAGGCCCAATTTTTAGGAAAGTAACCAAAACAAAAGCCACAACCCTGAAACCCACTCTTGCTCTACCGAGAGAGAGAGAGAGAGAATGTGTACCCGGGGTTGCCATGGGACACCAAAAGCCCCACAGCATGCAAACGGAACACATACATCCACACAACCTCTAGTGCACGAACCCCCCTCCTCAATGCCCTGAGTTGTGCTTAAACAATTGACCTCTTGTGCTTAACGTAACCACCACAAGGGATATCTAGCATGTCTTAGAAGTTTTACAAAGTTTTAGATCCTTTTTATATATGGTCTTCTTTTTGCCTCAAAGTTGGTATGCTTTTCATTTTCTCCTCATTTCCTATCTGACCATGATTTGGCCAAGATAATTAAAATTCTTGTGTTTAAAGTTATTTTACTTTTAAACAATTAAATGAACCATGCCAAGATATTAACAGTAGTCATTTAAGAATGATGAAATTATAGGGGTACCTGGGTGGTGCAGCTGCTCAAGCCATCGACTCTTGGCTTCGGCTCAGGTCGCAATCTCACAGTTCATGGGTTCGAGCCCTGTTGGGCTCTGTGCTAACAGTGTGGAGCCTGCTTGGGATTCTCTCTCACTCTGCTGCTCGTGCACACATGCATGCTCTCTCAAAATAAACACTTGTTTTAAAAAGAAAAAGAATAAGGACATTACAATGTATTGATTTTTGTTCATCCTTTTTGACGTTTACTAAGTTTTTTGCTTTGAGGATACGTTACTTTGAAAACCCAAAAATATACTTTTCATATAAAATGATTTTAGTGAAGATGGACAGGTACATTTTAAGTAAACTGTGTATAGAGGCACCTGGGTGCTCAGGTGGCTGAGCCTCAGGTCATGATCTAGCGGTCCGTGGGTTCGAGCCCCTCGTTGGGCTCTGTGCTGACAGCTCGGAGGCTAGAGCCTACTTCAGATTCTGTTTCTCCCTCTCTTTCTGCCCCTCCCTGGCTCATACTCGCTCTCTCTCAAAAATAAACATTAAAAAAATTTTTTTAAATAAACTGTGTATCTTTCCCATAAAAGTAAAAGACTTTTTAAAAATTGCTCATACTACACATGAGTCTGCTAAGTTTTTTCACAAAATTGAGAGAAAATAGAAAAGTAGAATATTCCTAGTCACCTAGAGACCAGCATGCCCAGCCAGGGACTGCTCTTCTGGCCTATGCCCCAGAATGAAAACAAGAGTTTACCTGTAGTTGACCAGGAGTAAGAAAGAAATGTTTGCTGTAAGTCATGAAGACGTTGTTTGTTTACAGCAAAACTGAACAATACATACAAGTGAGTAACTAAACTTCAGGCTATTTTCAAAGAGGCAACTCTATGTTTTATTTTAATGACAAAAAATGGCATAATAAATACTTAAAAATATCTATCCGTAGCACTCAGAAGGTTCCATCAGACTACGTATTGAATACTAATGTTAGGTAAAATAACGGGATGATCCCTTCCCAAAACGCACTATGGCGTTAGCACCCAGACCCCTGGGAGAGGCATGCTAATCCGATCAAAACAAAACAAGGACAATATGTGGAAAGACACGAGCTCCCCTGTAGCTGAAGATGAGCTTCTTGAGGATGTGAGGTAATGATGGCAAATAGCGTTCCCTGCCCTGTAAGAATAAAATCTTTAGATCAAAATTTCCCTCTGTGTGTTAAGGTGTTGTCCCATTCTAACCCCCTAGTGTCCTCGACTGCTAACTCAGATGCTAAACTGCTAACCCTTCACAGAGTGACCAGCTCTTTTTGGAAAAATGCTTTGAAATACAGTGAGTTGTGGGGGACAGACTGACCCACGTCACCGTGCCTCTCTGGGGCCTCCTGACCTTCCTTCTCCCTTTTCCCTCCATGGGGCTGGGGTCCTCACAGAAGACAAGGGACAAATCCTCCTCCTTTGTGGGCCAGCACCAGTGGGCACCTCTGGGAAGCCCTGGGCAGTTCCAAGGGCCCTTGGACACAGGACGGGGGCACACTAGGTGCACAGAAGATGGGAGAGGGGTATTTGCTGAGAAGAAGTTCATAGGTTTTAGCCTAAAACCCAAACCAATCCTACGAGAGCTCACAAAACTAAAACCTTTTAGAAAAATACAGGTAGGTAGGCGGCCACACAACCAATCTCCCCTTGAAAGCCCAACATCTCCTAAAACGAGACTACGAAGTCCAGCAGCTACGACGCGCAGGAGACCCATTACAGCCTTCAATCGAGTGTTGCTGAACCTTCACCACAAAGGTCCTGGACATCGTTTTCACCCAGCCACGTGATTCAGACACGAGGCGTTGGCCCGGGCGGTGGAACGTGCCAGGTACAAGTGAGCAACAGCCAGAGTGAAGAGTGCAGCAGGCAGCAGCGACAACAGCGGACCACACTGGGCGAGCTCAGCCCCAGTGAGGGGCCCAAATACAGGCACCAAGAGATCAGAACACGCACCAGGAGAAAGCCATCTGGCTCTAGAGCTGTACTCTTACTTTCACAGGTCAGAGAACGGTTATCTTCTACCATTTCTAAGGATCAGAGGAGACGGGTACCCAAAACAGGTCAAAGATACTCCAGGCTGCTCACAGAGAGGCCAGGAAGTGGCACTCTGTCATCTCACGTAAGGTGAACACGATTTCAGTTTGGGATTCCAAGTCGGTAATAGCTTGCTGACCGCTAGTGGTTTCCACCTCGTCCCTGCACACCAAGAGCGTGAATTCTCAAAGCAGCACTGTCACAGTGCTGGCGTTTCTGCAAGCCACGTGTCACAGGGCCCTGCGACAGACAGCAGGAAGAGACACAGGCACGAATACAGGCTCCCTGTGCCCACCCTGCACATGGCCTGCGGACAGTACCCTGCTCTCCCTGGAGCTGCTAGAATGCTCTCGAAGGTCACAGGGCCTTTCTCTTCACAAGAGAAAAGCCTCTTCCAAAGTTTCAGGGAGATCCTTGAACAGGAACATCTCAAACAGAAAATTCCACTTGCCCTTTGGTTTCCTGCACTAAGTAGTCCATCTGTTTGCCTAGAAGAAAGTCCTATCTCGCAATATGGCGAATGGGGTATTCGGAAAATAACAGTACCAGCGATCAGAACACCTTTACCCCTCAGAGGGAGGGCATGTCTATGTACACCCGGGAGTTTAAATCTTAAGAAAAACTGACATGTGGCCCCTTCACTTCTCCGTCCTGAAGCTGAAAACCACTGCCCATCTCCTGGAGCTCCCACTGGTCATGGAGTCCTCAGTGTCCTACCGTCAGTAACACGCATGTGGGCGCTGAGGGCGCGGCTGCCCAACTTCACACCAACAGCGAATTAAGCCACGAGAAAGCCTCTGCAACAATGCTGTTTCACAAAAACGGGGCAGTGAAGGCCATGGTTCTAGAACCTGACTACCTGGATTCCTCTAGAGGAGTGTGGGCACATGATTTACCCATCCATGCCTCAGTTTCCCTATGTGCACCTACGTACAGGGGTGGCTCGGAGAATGAATGAGTCAGGGTCCCGAAAGCCTCAGGGCAGAGCGTGGCCCGCAGTAAGGGTGACACCTGTGCCACGCCCTCATCTCTCAACCCGCTACTGCTCAGGATTAACGTCAGCCCGAGCGAGGACAGCCAAGCACTGGAGATACCAAACCTGCGCCGAGAGCCAAGAGGGGCAAGCTTGCCTGTACTCTGACCACTGTCCTGCTACCCTGTCCTCACAGCCAGCAGCCGTCCCAGTGCATCTCTTTCATGGCTACCCTATTTGTTCTTTGGGTAGAACGTGCACCCAGAGGCAGAGGTGCGGCACACTGAGTGAAAATGAAGAGTGAAAGAACACGGGGACGGTAGGCAGAGTGTGTTTCCAGCGAGGGTGTCCATCAGAGCAGCAGGAAGGGTCATCCCCAGGGCACATCCACTCCTCCCCTCTCTGAGCTTCAGCTCCGTGAAGATAGGAAGTCCAAGAACACATGGGGCGGGGACGGACAGCTCGTGAAAGGGGGCTCTGGTCCAACAGCTGCCCATTCAACAATTATTCATTGAAACTCTCCTGGGTCACTACTCGCACTTTTGTCTGTAGAACCGTTTCCAAGGAAGAAAGAACAATGTCACTATTCAGCCAGTAAGTGAACATGTACCAAATGCTTTCACTGTGCTAGGCCCTGCTCTAGACATAAATTATCTTTATTCATTATAAACTCATCCCCATGTTTAGCACTTTGAACTAATGCTTTTGTCCTTAGTAAATGACACGGGAGATAAAATTTTATAACAGCTATAAACTACCCAGGAAAGACACCAAAAGTTAGTCAGAAAAACAAAGGCCAATAACCTTGTTCACACAAAACGAGGCAGTGACACTCTGGAATCGTGTGATAGATTCCATGAGTCCCATAAAAAGCATCTAAAGCCGTGTGTGGTACGACCCAAGTGCTCCAATAAACATGGACTGTCGGGATCAGGACTACTCGGAGAAAACACCAAGTGTTGCTGTGTGCTCGAGGCCCTGGTTGAACACCGATGCGTGCCAGGTGTTGTGACTGTTCCGCATTTTCTAGAATATCAAAACACGGAACTGTGCACGATTAGCCTTTGTATCTGGCTTCCTTCTATCAGCAAAATGCGGAGACCCATCCAGCACATCCACCATGGCTCATCTGTCCTTATTACCTCTTGCCTGTCCCTGGCCCTCTGCTTTCACATGTAAATTCCAGCCAGTTTGTCTCTGTAGAGGCCCCTGTGGGAATCTTTATTAGAACTGAATATAGGAGAGCTGACACCTATACAGGATCACGATTCCTGGGCCCTTTTAGCAGGGCACCCATTCATTTAGCTTCTTTCACCACTTTTATATACGATTTTATGATTTTCACCATAAAAGTCTTACACGTCTTCTGTTTCAATTTTCATTAGGTTCTTTATAAGTTGCTTTTTGGTTTTTAGTTTATGGAATCTTCATATTACTTATTGGGAAAAATTTTTAAGAAAACTAAGAAACAAGATCACCAGGAAAGAACAGAAATATTCAACAGAATTAAAAGCTCCATTTAATTTTAACTTTTTTTCTTTTTAGAGAGAGCACATGGGCACAGGAGAGAGAGAGAGAGAGAGAGAGAATATCCCAAGCAGGCTCCATGCCCAGCACAGAGACTGTGACCTGAGCCAAAATCAAAAGTGGGACACTCAACTGACTGAGCCACCCAGGCACCGTTAATTTTTACATTTTAAAATCTACTGTACATACAACTAAAAAAAATTGTTTAATGTTTATTCATTTTTGAGACAGAGACAGAGCATGAGTGGGGGGGGGGGGAAAGGGGGGAGGGGAGAAAGAGAGAGAGACAACAGAATCTGAAGCAGGTTCCAGGCTCTGAGCTGTCAGCACAGAGCCTGATGTGGGGCTCGAACTCACAAACCATGAGATCATGACCTGAAGTCGGACACTTAACCAAATGAGCCACCCAGATGTCCCTGTACATACAACTTTTTAAATCACATTTTGACACTTAAGTATGTAGACATAGGATTTTTGTTTGTTCAGGGTATATTGATCCATTTGCTAAACACTCATTATTTCTAATAGCCTGGATATTACTTTGGAATTTTTATGTAGATAACATCGTCTAATTTTCCTTTCCCATCACTGTCAGCATCCATTATTGACACATTATTCTGTCCTAGAATGAACTGGGAAGGGTCTTTCTCTCCTCTTTCCACTCTCTAAAACTACAGAGAATCAGACTGGTTAATTGCTTGATAGTGGGATATAACTTAAATACAAGCCTTCTGAGCCTGCTGTGTTCTTTGTGAAAAAGTTTCTAGATACTCTTTCCTTTTAGTTATGGCCATAGGACTACTCAAGGTTTCCACTTCTTCATAAGATTTTATATTAGGAATTTGTCCATTTAAGTTTCAAACTTACTGTCCTATAGTTACACTATTCTGACTATCTTGTTTTCTCCAATATATCTGTAGTAACATGTCCCATTTTTAATTCCTCATACCATTCACTTGTCTTGTTTCATATTTCTGACTGCAGATTCTCCAACATGATTAGTATTTTCCAAAAATAACTTTCATCTTTGTTGATCCTCTAAATGCTATCATTATCCTTTCATTTTTTTTTAACAGATTTTTATTTTTAGGGAAATTTTAGATTTAGGGAAAAACTGAGTGGGAAGTACAGCATGTTCCAATTATCCCCCTCACCTCTGCACACACTTACCCCCCTACACTGATGTATTACTTTAGTACAACTAATGAGACAATATTGGTACATTATTAACTAAAGTCCATAGTTTACATTAGGGTTCAATCTTGGTGCTGTACATTCTTTGTGTTTTGATGAATGCAGAAGGACATGAATACACGGTCACAGTGTCATATTGAATAGATTCACTGCCTAAAAATCCTCTGTGCTCTACCTGTTCATCCCTTCCTTCCCGAGCACCTGGAAGCTGATCTTTTTGCTGACTCCACAGTTCTGTCTTTTCCAGAATGTCACGTATTTGGCACCATAGAGTCTTTTCAAATTGGCTTCTTATATTTTGTAACATGCATTTACAGTTTCTTCATGTCTTTTCAAGGCTTGATAATTTCATTTTAGCACTAAATATTCTATGCTAATGGATTACCACAATATATTTATCCATTCATTTGGGTTTTAATTTTTAACTTTTTTTTAATGTTTTTATTTATTCTTGAGACAGGGAACGAGCATGAGCAGGGGAGGGGCAGAGAGAGAGGGAGGCACAGAATCTGAAGCAGGCTCCAGGCTCCGAGCCGTCAGCACAGAGCCCGACGCGGGGCTCAAACTCACAGACTGTGAGATCATGACCTGAGCCAAAGTCGGACGCTCAACCAACTGAGCCACCCAGGTGCCCCTCTGGTCATGCACTGTTTTTTTTTTTTTATTTTTATTTTTTTACTATTTTTGAGAGGCAGAGAGACAGAGTATGAGCAAGGTAGGGGGCAGAGAGAAAGGGAGACACAGAATCCAAAACAGGCTCCACGCTCCAAGCCGTTAGCACAGAGCCCGACGCAGGGCTCGAACCCACAAATCGTGAGATCATGACCTGAACCGAAGTCGGAATCTTAACCGACTAAGCCACCCAGGCACCCTGATCCATTCATTTGCTAAAGGACATCTTGGTGCTTTTAAGTTTAGGCAATGAACGAATAAAGCTGCTATAAACATTCATATGCAAATTTCTGTATGGATTTATTTCCAACACATTTGGGTAAATACCAAGGAATATGATTGCTAGATCATATGGTACTGGTAGGTTCTGTTTTGTAAGAAACTAGCAAACGTTATTCCCAAGTGGCTGTACCAGTCCACATTCCCGGCAGTAACGAGAGTTCCTGTGGCTTCACATCCTTGCCTGCATTTGATGTTGTCAGGGTCCTGGATTTTTGTCGTTCTAATAGTGGTATCTCATGATTACTTTAATTTGCAATTCTCTAATGATAAATGACACTCAGCATCTTTTCTTTTGTGTATTTGCCATCTGTATGCCTTCTTTGGTAAAGTGTCAGTTCAGATTTTTCCCCCACTTCTTAATGGGTTGTTTTCCGACTCAGGGTCCGAAAAGTTTTTTGTATATCCTGGACACCAGGGTTTTGTTTTTTTTTTTTTTTTTTATCAGAAATGTGTTTTGCAAAGATTTTTCTCCCAGTCTATGGTTTGCCTTTTCATTCTGTCTTTTGCAAGGCAGAAATCTCTAATTTTATTGAAGCCCAACTTATCAAATTTCTTTGTCTCTCGCAGATTATGCTTTTGGCATTGTACTTAAAAAGCCATCACCAAACCCAAAGTTTATATTTTTATATTTTATATTATATATACATTTGTCATATATTATATATATATATATACACATATTTATATATATATATATATATATATTTCCCCTATATTATCTTCCAACAATTTTATAGTTGTTGGTTTTATTTGGGTCTATGATGCATTCTGAGTTAATTTTCCAATGGTATGTGTTGAAAAGGCTATCATTTCTCTACTGAATTGTCTTTGTGTCTTTGTCAAATATTGACCATATTTGTGTGGGTCTGTTCTGGGCTATCTATTATGATACACTGATTTATATGTCTATTATTACACCAATACCTCTATCTGTACTATCACTAATTTTATAGTAAGTCTTGAAGTCAATTAACATCAGTCCTCATCTTTGTTCCTCTTTGTTGTTGTTGACTATTATTTAGGGTCTTCTGCCTTTCCATGTAAACTTTAGAATTGACTTGTTGATATTCACAAAATAACTTGCTGGGATTTTGGCCAGAACCGTACTGAATCTATGCATCAAACTGGGAAGAACTGACATCTTGATAATATTGAATCTTCCTATCCACGTACATGGAATCTCTCTCCGTTTAGTTAGGATTTCTTTTGTCACTTCTATCATTTTCCTCATATAGGCCCCGTACATTTTTAAATTCCATCCAAGTATTTTATTTTGGGGGGCTGATGTAAATGACATTGCCTTTGAATTTCAAATTCCGATTATTTGTTGCTGATATATAAGAAAGCGATTGGTTTCTGTATGTTAACCTTATATCCTGCAACTTTGTTATAATCACTTATTACTTCCAGATTTATTCTTGATTCTTGGGATATACTTTTGATTCCCTTTTACTGTCCCATTGGCATTAGCTAGGACTTCCAGGACAATATTGAAAAGGAACAGCGAGAGGGGACATCCTTGCCTTGCTCCTGACTTGGTGGTAAATCACTTAGTATGATGTTAACTGTAACTTTTTTTTAGATGTTCTTTATCAAATTGAGGAGGGTCCCCTAAGTTCCTAGTTTGCAGGGAGTTTTTAATCATGAACGGTTGTTAGATTTTGTCAAATGCTTTTTCTGTATCTATTGGTAGAGTCATATGGGTTGTTGTCCTTAGTTTGCTGATGTGATGAATTACGTTAATTTATTTCCAAACATTAAATCAGCCTTGCATACCTGGAATAAATCCCACTTGGTAATGGTATATAGTTTTTATACATTATTGCATTTTATTTGCTATTTTGTTGCAGAAATTTATATATTCATGAGAGACAGCCTGCAGTTTTCCTTTCCAGGAGAGATACTAACCTGTAGTTTCCCTTTCTTGTAATGCTTTTGTTACAGTTTTTGGTATCAGGTTCAATGCTGGTCTCACAGAATGATAAGGAAGCATTCCCTCTACTTTTATCTATAGGAACTGAATGTAAAAATGGATACAATCTCTTCCTTAGATGTTTGGTAGAATTCACTAGTAACCCATCTGGGCCTGGTGCTTTGCTTTGGAAATTAATTACTGATTTTTTAAACAGACCCAGCCTTATTCAGATTGTCCATTTCTTCTCGTGTGACTGTTGACAGATTGTGTATTTCAAGGAATGGGTCCATTTCACCTACATAATCAAATCTGTGGACATAGGGTTGCTCATAATATTCTTTCATCATCCTTTATTGTCCTTTATTCCTACTATAAGTAGGAATAATCAGTTTTTCATTTCTGGTATTAGTAATTTTTATCTTCTCAGTTCTTTTTAGTTAACCTAGTTTATTTTTATTGATCTTTTCAAAGAACCAGTTTTTGTCTTCTTTGATTTTCTTGCTTTTCAATTGCATTATCTCTTAAGTTTCACTATTTTTCTTTTTTTTTAATGTTTATTTCTGAGACAGAGAGAGACAGAGCATGAGCAGGGGAGGGGCAGAGAGAGAGGGAGACACAGAATCAGAAGCAGGCTCCAGGCTACGAGCCGTCAGCACAGAGCCCGATGTGGGGCTCGAACTCACGGACCGTGAGATCATGAGTTTTGTTGCATCCCGCAAATTTTGATCAATTTCTCTTTTTTAGTTCAAAGTATTTTACAAATTTCTTAGGCTTCTTTGATCTGTGTATTATTCAGAAAAGTGCTGTCTACTCTCCAAGAAAGTGGGAGTTCTCCAGTTATGGGTCAGAAATTTTTAGGATAAGTCCACTGTGGTCTGCGAGAATATTTTTATTCCTGTTCCCTTCCATTTAAGGTGTGTTGTATGGCCCAGAACGTGGTCTATTTTGGTGACTGTTCCGTGTGAGCTTGGGGATGCGTACTCTGCTGTTGTTGCATGGAACACACTCCAAACTTCAATCAAATGCAGCTGATCCCACTGAACTCTTCAGTTCAACCATGTCCTCACTGAACTGCTGCCTGTTGGGTCTGTCCACCCAGATACAGAGATGCTGAAGTCTTCACTGTAGCCATGGGTTTGTCTATTTGTGCCTGCAGACTTATGGTTCCTGCCTCATGTATCGTGATATTTTAGTAAGGCAGGTATACATTAAGAACTATGTCTTCTTAGAGAATGAACTCCTTTATCATATGTAATCCCTGATAACTTTTCTTGCTCTTAAGTCGGCTCCATAAGAAAATGTAGCTATTCCAGATTTTTTAAAAATTAGTGTTAGCATGCGGAGCACCTGGGTTGCTCAGTCAGTTGGGCGTCCGACTTCGGCTCAGGTCACGATCTCACGTCTCATGAGTTTGAGCCCCACGTCGGGCTCTGTGCTGACAGCTCAGAGCCTGGAGCCTGCTTCGGATTCCTTGTCTCCCTCTCTCTCTCTGCCCCTCCCCCACTCGTACTCTCTCAAAAATAAATATTAAAAAAATATCAGTGTTAGCATGGTGTATCTTTCTCCGTGTCTTCACTTCTAACCTAGGTCTTTATATTTAAAGGGCATTTCTTTTTAAAAAAAATTTTTTTTCAACGTTTTTTATTCATTTTTTCGGACAGAGAGAGACAGAGCATGAACGGGGGGAGGGGCAGAGACAGAGGGAGACACAGAATCGGAAACAGGCTCCAGGCTCTGAGCCATCAGTCCAGAGCCTGACGCGGGGCTCGAACTCGCTGACCGCGAGAGCGTGACCTGGCTGAAGTCAGACGCTTAACCGACTGCGCCACCCAGGCGCCCCTAAAGGGCATTTCTTATAGACCACATACAGTGGGTTTGTCTACTCTGAAGGTGTAAGTGGAGCAGGTAGGTCAACGACATTTACAGCGATTTGTATGTTTGGGTTACTGTTTAACAGGTTGTTACTCTTACCTATTTATTGCACTTATTCTTTGTCTTCTACTCTTTTTCTGCCCTTTCCAGTTTTAATTGAATGTTGTCTATGATCTGACTTTTACTCCTCTCTGGGCACATCAATTATACTTCATTTTTTTTTTACTTTATTACGTAGTTGCCCTTAAATTCACAGTATGCATTTATAAATAACCCAAGTCCGCTTTCAAATGGCACTATAAGACTTCAAGGGTAGTACAGATGTTTTATAACAGAGTACTCTCAATTCCTCCCTCCTGCCTCCTATAACATCACTACCATTCATGTCACTCATGCATTTGCACCCAGTACATTGTTCCTGTTATTACTCTGAACAAACCTTAATCTGTAAGATTAAGATGTATAAAAATAACAGATTCCATTTCATCTTCACGTAACCCTTCTCTAACATTCTTCCTTTATGTAGATCTGAATTTCTGACCCCGCCACTTGCGGTCTACTGATGAGCCCATTCATCATCTGTGTTACAGCTGTCTCTGACTTCTAGCATTGCCCTTCCGTTCTTTCCAGGTTGTCCATCTCTCTGCTTCCAAGGCCCACCCCTAGTTCTCCCTGTGACTTCATTTTGCTGACAGACCAAACAGGGGGTGCTGGTTTTCCATTTGCTAAGCTTCTTTCTTGTACAGATCCGTGTGAAGCGTCCATGCTGCCACGGAAGCCGAAACTATCTCCTCCACTCCATTTTACTGTTATTTCTCATTTCTCCGGGACTTACTCAATCTTCCTTTTCCAACTTAAGTTAAATCCTTTTTTCTTCACTTTCCAGGATTTCATATTACCTAATGTAAATATTTTAGGCTATCAATTTCTAGGTAACACTTCGCTGTACCCGACAAATTTTGACTATTCTTTCACCTGAACTATAATAGCCTCTTAACGTCTCCCTGCTTTCAGACAGGAACCCACCCCACTTCAACCAACCTATCCCACACTACCTGCTACACACGGACGTTTCCAACATGCAAATCTGTCATTTTCTGTTTAAATGACTAGGCCCTGACATCAAAAATGAGTTCGTTTTCATTAGTTTTGGACAAAGAGGCCTTTATGGTCTGTCTTCAACCACATCTTCCATCTTCCAAGTCTCTCACAGCCGTGGTTCTAGCATGGCTCCGTGGGATGACACCTTCTGCTGTGGCAGTTTTCTACGCCTGCACTGCCCAGTGCAGCAGCCGCTGGTCTTAAATACGGCTGGCGAAGCAGAAGAACAGAATTTTAATTTTAATTAACTTAAATGTAAGAGGTCCCATGTGGGTACTGGCCACCACACTGTGTGGTGCAGTTGGACACAGCTGGGCCTGTCTTTCACGGGGAATACCGAACCAGGTATGCGGTCTGATTTAGTGCCTTCTACTCTTACTCTGCTGTGCAAAATATGTTCTGATGTATACTAAATAATGAAAAAACTTATTTCAGACAGAATCGGATCTCAGAGTCAGGAAGCATGTTAAAATCAGTGAATTCAAGCCGACTAGAGAAGGAAGACCTTCTCCATGTAGGAAATTAAACTGTAATGTCAAGGAAGGACTCACTACGGGGTAAAACACTCTGTGGAAGCAAATACAGCGTGTTCTGTATTCTTGGCTCACCGACAGTGCACAGCAAAAGCGCAGCACGCGAAACTGTCTGCACACGTGTTGAACGGGTGCCAGGACACCAGCCACTGATCACTGGAGTAGGTCAGACTGTAAACCGTCAACAGCGCAGAGCCAGCCTCGGGAAGGGGTTCGCACGTGGAAGTTTGTAGTTCATATCCTCTCTCAAGTTTGAAAGAGGAACTTCATTTTTACCACATAAGCAGTGGTTCTCAAACTCGTAGACCCAAAGCACGTTTTTTAAACTGTTAAAAAGGGGCGAAAACATTTTAAAAGCTTTTGTTTATAGGACTGACGTCTTGATGTTTACTGTATTAGAAAGTAAACTGAAAAACTTTTTAAAATGTGAGATTTCACAATCACCATCTGCACCAACTGTCAGAACGCAGCACGTGTCCAGCAGCCTCAGGAAAATCCACGTACGACCAGGAGGGGATGGGTGTGGACACGGCAGATCATGTGACAGTGTTACTCTGGCAACAGTCTGACCTCACAGATGTCCCTGGAGGGTGGGGGCCCCCTGGGTCCCTGGACCTGTCTCAGTCTGCTGCGCAGGAGGGAGACAGGGCTCTGTGGTGTTCCACCCGGAGTGAGTGTCGGGCCCCTGGAAGGCAACCTCTCTGGTCCAGGCACACATATGAACTGGGATGTGCTTTTTAAAGCTGTGTGTCAGCTCACCAAGAGACAAAACCATCGTTTTAAACATACTATAGTAGGAAACTGTATGCTCCATGTTTATTTTAAGGTATCCTAGTTGGTCCTGGTAGGAATAGAAACAACACAAATCTTCAAGTTTTTTCTAGGACTCCTGGTTGGAGGAAAAGGGTGTAAAAAAACAGCTAAACTCCCTTTAAGCTCCAACCTAGACTTATTCAGTAAGAGTAACAGAGTTTCTAATACAGAGTTTGACATTTTCTAGGTACTCAGGAAATGCCTGTTTGTTCATTCATGCATTCATTCACTTTCCAAATTAAATTTAAGATTCCAAATAAAGTTATTTTAAAAAGAGAAAGGTACACACTACTATAAAGGATTCCAGTAGGACTTCATTACAATGGAAGACCATGGGTTTGGAAATGAAATGGAAAAGTATAGCCAAGAGAGATTAAATTTGAGGCTATATGGTTGACTGGATTGAGTGTTAATTAGGGCAATTATCAATGAGATAATAGAATTACTTCTTGGTTTATGTCATTTGATCACTAAAGCATCCAAAGTACCTCTGCTGCAAGCTGAGTGGTCTAAGAATTTTAGAAAACAAAATCTCCTGAGGGCCACAAAACTTTTTCTTTTGAGTCTCTTAAATCTTCCATGCTGGCTCAGGAAAAAACAAACCAGAAAATCCTGAAACCTGTACACTGGATAGACTACAATAAGCTCTTAAAGTTTCACATCATATTTTAAAAAATGATATGTGAATATATACTGTAAGAGAAAGTAACTTACAGTGTATTAGTGAAATGTCTAAATCAAGAAAACTCATGACTAGTCTATTTTAACAACAGGAAATAGCAGAGAATAAGGTCATGAGTGAGACCATCAAATGGGCTGAATGGTGACCCACGAGCCCTCACGAGCACTCCTCCAGGGTGGCCACCACGAGACACTGGGGAGGTGCTCTGTGTGGGTCATAGGAGATGACAGTCCTGATGAAACCCCGCTGAGATTCACAAGCACATGTGAAGAGCTTCTGGATAGGTTTCCCCTATACGTAAATTAAGCAGTTATTATTTATTCAAAATTGACAGTAGTATGAATTTTAAAAAATTAGAAGTCTATAAGGAATAACATTTTCATAGTATTCTTTACACAGTAAGTGAACAGCAGGACAAATCCCACCACCTTTAACTTACAAAAACCTTAATCCTCTAAAGAGGAACTGGAGACCATCACCCACACAGCTGGAGGGCACCAGTCACCAGGAATTCCCACCTCACGTGCCCCCATGCTAACCCAGCCTCAAGCTCCTATTGCTGTCACCTTCTAAACAGATGTCAGATCTCACTGGCATGGATGCCTCTCCTAAACGTGCATCAGTCTCAGAGTTTTTCCAATTCCTCTACGTGCAATCCATAGGCCATAAAGCTGCCAAAGTCCTTCCCAAACCCTAAATCCTCTCCTCTTGTGCCTTTGCATAAAATCTTCAAGGAGTACCCTGTCATCTTCAATATAACGTCTAAGTTCTCAGGCACAGTACACAACAGATCTTAAAATCTGGCCATCCCACCTAACTTCTTGCTTTTCCCCAAATGTGCTATGCTCCTTCACCTTCCTTCCTTCCAGAACTATCAACTAGGCACCATTTTCGATGCTTGCCATACATGAATAAACAAGAAAGACCCTGGTCTTTGTGAGCCTTACATTCCCACGGTAGACAGACAGGTGGATAAATTGGTACACGGATTACTAACATAGGTAGCAAAATGACAGATAGATGGACAGATGACAGGCAGGTAGGCAGGAAGACAGATGGCTGATAGTGCTGGTGTTGGTAACTCAATGGACACACATGAAATCAGGAGGGGAAGGGTAGGGACTACACACAAGGTGATACCGTGTCCTACCATTTTAACAGGGTGGTCAGGGAATGCCTCACAAAAGCAGTAACCCTTGAGCACAGATCTGATGGAAAGGTAACAAGCAATGTATATACATGAGAGAACGTTCTAGGCAGCAGGAGCAGGGAGTAAAAGGCCCCATAGCAATCAGGTGCTCAAGAAACATCCAGAAGCCAGCAGAGCTGTGGGAAGAGGATGATATGAAAGACCAGGGAATAACGGGAACCCAGACCACACACACGGTAGATGCGAGTCTTACTCTCAGACCGACGGAAGCTACAGGAATACAGAGCAGAGGAGTGTCACCAGCTAACACTAGGTCACTGGTCCAGCTCTTCCCTTGGACTGTGAGCAACTCTGCCCAAAGCAGGCTGAGCTCATCCCCGAGTCTGGGTTCTAACTGGAAAGGGCAGACACCAAGCACAGCAGGTGTTACACCACCTCATGGGGATGCTGTCTGATGTGAGCAGAGATTCTGAAGGAGGCTCCAGGTGGCCCGGATGGAGACAGGTGCAGTTTCCTCCACTACCACCCTCCACCCATGCTTCCCTCCCACATCTACTCCACTCTCCCTACACAGGCTCATGGAAATGCACCTGAGGCCAAGGCAGCTCCTGAGGCCAAGGCAGCACCGTTTCCTACTTTGTCAACCTGTCTCAATGACAGAGGTTTTCTTTTCTCTTTGAAAAGAAAAACAATGAGGCAAGCAGCACCTCGCCTGTCTCCTACAACAGCCAGGAGGATTAGCAAAATATACCTTAGCAGATGCCAGGTAAACTTAGGGTTATCATCCCCACCCTTCCTCATTAGGAAACAGAGGTAACACAGGAAATAGACTGTGCTATGTCTTACTTTCCAATTAAAAAAAAATTTAACACAGAAATTTAGAGCCTGGAGAACAAGACAAGTTGCAGTCTTCTATGTGGTAAGAAGCCAGATAACAGACCAGACAAAGCTAGACTTGCACCGTTTTGACGAGCTATTCACTGGGCTATTGTTAACAATCACATACCTCCCTGAACTTCTAGTTTCTCATCTAGAAGATGGAAAAAAGAACACTTAACTAGTCTCTGTGAGAACTGAAGATACCGGTGATAGTAAACATGTGTCTACATGTATATGTCTACACATCCGCATGTGTCTGTGCATGTCGGTGTCCACATGTGTCTACATGTGTGTGTCTGTGTACAGATCTACACATATGTGTGTCTATGGGTCTACATATGCACCTGTGTGTCTTAACTGTGTGTGTAATTATGTGGTTACGTTTGTGGGTCTACATGTGTGCTGTGTACCTATGTGTCTACATGCGTCTCTGTTTACACGTGTATCTACATATGAATTTACTTTGTGGGGTTATATGTACATTGGTGTGTGTATGAGTGTGTGTCTATGTATGTACCTGTGTCCACTGTACGTACGTGTGACTTTGTATGCATCTATATGTGTCAGTACTTGTGTGTCTACTGTACCTGTGACTGTGTCTACGTGGGTGTCTATACCTGTGAGTCTCCCCTATATGTGACTATGTGTATGTTTATGTGAACCTACTTGTGTTTACTGTACGCATGACTTGTACCGTATTGTATACACACGTACAATACTAACATAGTAGCATTAAGACAGTGAGGTAGCTGAAGCATTTCACAGAAAGCTGACGGCCCGTGTGTGCCTGCCTCCACCCTCCCGGCTATCTGAAAGAGGCCTGGGACACCAGAATGAGGATGGGTTCCTGACACATGCTGGCTGTTCACACATCTCTGGAAAACAGAAGGTGGGGTTGAGAACCAGCTCCCGCTTCATTCCATCTCCACACCGTCCCCACATCCAGGCGTCCTGGGGGTGTGTGGCAAAGGGGTGGCCCTCAGCATTGGCTGCCTTTCAAGCCCACTCTTCTTCCGCAGATGATGACCAGTGATACCCTAAGATCTGCCCTACCTCTTCCTCCCTCTTGGGAAGGAGCACAGCCAAGATGTCAGGGAGACACCTCTGTACAGGAAAGGGTGGGGGGTGGGGGTTCGTCCTGTCACCCCCACTACTGGGAGGAGACGTGAAACAGAACCGAGACCCTTACGTGGTCGACCAGCCCAGCCCTAGGGTGAACTGCCTGAGCTTCCTCGTGCTGTATCCTCGGATTCCTTGTCTGCAACATGAAGGCGCAATAAGTAAGTCACCTGCTGGTTATAAAAACCACAGGAGACAGAGCCTGTGAAAGCGCTCTGCTAAATAGAAAGTAAAGCAGAAACATGATCTTTTAACTGCTGTCATTAGCAATCCACATGTGGCCTGAACAATGACACTTACTGACAATTTTCCTTAAAAACTGTAGTGAGGGAAGCAGGAAAAAGCAACTGGAGTGTAGGTGTCAGGAAAAAAAATCTCTCAAAACATAATTAAAAAATTCATCACTGTGCAAGTTTCCTGATGCTAAATTAATGAAGGAAATGCGAGCCAGCCAAACCCAGGTGATGGCTCCAACAGAACGGAATTACTAAGACACAGCACCATAAAACACAAAAGAAATAACAGAGAACATAGAAAAGTTTAAGAATTTTCTTTTTTGAAAACTACTTTTTTGAAAAACAAATCCTGAGGTTAAAATGAAAAATTATACTAGGAACCGAGATAATAAAAACCAAACTGCAAAATTTGTCTCCCAGGAGATTACTGTTCAATTGTCACTAATTTCTAAATAGCAGACAGTATCTATAAGAATGTGAAAAGAGTTACTGTTTACTGAGTTTTAATGTGTACCCCTGAGGGTATATTTGTTTATGAGGTAGAATGTCACCAGCTATGATCACACAACCAACCAAAGGACATTCAAACACACCACACCTCTGCCGCATCACCACACAGCTGCTGCAGACATGCACCCACCCACCCATCCATTTCAGCATCACATCACAGACTAGGGGGTCAGTGACCTCACGGCCGCATGGTGCCTTACCCGACCGATAGCGCTCATCTCGTGACCCTGAGGACCTTCGGCGGTGATAGCGAGTGGAAGAGGCAGGAGTGACTGGAGCCCGGCGCTCAGGAGGCAAAGCTTGATCCACCCCTGGGTTAAGGGAAACAGCAAAGTAAGATAAGGCTTTACTTGGCAGCCAAAGTGCATCCACTTTGCAGAGTAAATCATTCGGAATAATAAAGCCCTGACTCACTGCATGCCTACAGCCAAGCTAGAGCTCACAAGGGCATGGCCGGGGTGGGGAGGGTTGGGGACAACGGACAGGAAAGGGAGAAGCGTCCTGGGCAGGGGCAGGCTCATACCCCGACACTACAGCCTTCAGACACCAGCACAGCCTCCCTTACAGCACAAACGTCTACTAGGTCATGTGAAGAGACTCAAGTCTCTAAAACATGGGTAAGAAAACTAGAGCCCAACAAATCAAGTTGTGATTTTCTTTATGTAAGACACATACAGGAAGGGTTATATTAATTCTCAAGGAAATTTAAAATCACGTTTATCATTAAGTTACCTATGAAATAAATTTTATAGGGTATCAACACCACAATTCAGGTACCAGGATTGAGCATAAATTTTCATCTTTGCTCATTCAAAATTTCTAACTCTGAAACCTTATTCCATTTGATGTGAATAGCTGAAAATTTTTTATTTCAATATGGCTTTGATGAATTACCTAAAATGATAAAATGGTCAGATAAAAACGACTTGATAGGTATCTGTCAAAAGCTGACCTAAATCTGGCAACCATGATACCTGTTGGACTTCGGAACTAGAGCGACAAGAAGCACAGTCTAGGTAAAACTAAGTAAGTTGACGGGAAATATTTCATCATTACAGTTCAGAAGTAAAGACATTCTGAGCACTGAGCAAACAGTAATTGTTGCTTCTTCAGAAAAGGACCAGGCAAAACCTGGCAGAGAAAGTAAACCAGAGACAGCAGCTTTATCAGAAACTATTTATGGTTTTCCATGATGGCTCCGCGAGAGTTATTTCCATCAGGGATTTAATACTTCTCTCATGCTGGTGATTTCTGCACCCCGATTCTTTTTTCTTGAAGTAGGATCTACACCCAATGTGAGGCTTGAACTCACAACCCTGATATCAAGACTTGCACACCCCTCTGCACCTTAATTCCTGGTGGCATGTTTGTGGTAGATGACAGGTTAGGTTAACCTCACTACGGACTAACTGTACTCGGTGAACTGCGTAAGCACCCCAGCCCACAGTCGCCTGGTGAGGTTCTGTGAGCTCCTCGTCTAGCAGGCGTATTGACACTTCTTGACGACACAACAGTTCACGGCTACCAAACCTCACCCAGTTGCAGTCTACAAATCATCTTTCGAAAAAAACTACTCTGGATTCTCATTAAAGAGATACACAGAATTTATGACATCAAGGAGTACTATTAAGTCATAATGAAAATTGGTCACTTGGCATTTTTACATCCATATTTATAAGCATGGATTTAACAATCCCTCTTAATTACCCATTTTAGACAATACATGACTTCTTCACACCAGTGTAGCCGTCACTACACCATTATTAGGATCATGAGTCAGTAGTGTGCTGCAAATACCCTTCTAATCTTACGTGCTTTTATTATTCTGCGGTTAGTATCTATCTTTGGGCTCCATCATCTTGGTTTTCAATGTACTTGTTAAATCCTTCAAAATATCCCAACAGAAATGAAAAAATCTTTCCAATGCATTCCTCACTGTGGGCAATCACTGATAACCTGGTAACAGTCTTAGTTTGATTTTCTTTTTCCTTAGAGACCCTCCTGGTGGATCCCCTCCTGTTCTAACCCCAGCTGGCTGGTCCACACCTGCTGCATAACCACCAGGGAGCACTCCTACCTCCAGAACTTGCTTTCGCCTAGAAGACTAAGCAAGATCATGTATAAATTTGAAATCTTGAAAATGTGTATAAATAGATTTATTTAAAAATTACGTGGGAGCGCCTGGGTGGCTCAGTCGGTTAAGCCTCCAACTTCAGCTCAGGTCATGATCTTGTGGTTCTTGAATTCAGGCCCCACATCAGGCTCTGTGCTGACAGCTGAGAGTCTGGAGCCTGCTTCAGATTCCTTGTCTCCCTCTCTCTCTGCCTCTCCAACCCCCCTCCCCCCCGGCCCGCTCACATTCTCTCTCTCTCTCTCTCTCTCTCTCTCAAAAAATTAAAAAAAAAAAATTTTAAGTTATATGCATTCATTACCTCTCAAGTATTGTTCTTAAGTTACATGTCATTCTGGTGGTATATTCTTTACGAAAAATCTGTTTTTTTCTTTTCTCCTCTACTTCCACAATTTTTTCTTTCCTGCCACCAAAGGAGTTGCAAGCCTGTGTCTTCTGTGGTGAGGTTATCACCGTATCTACCTGCAGCAGATCTTTTATCTGAGCTGTTCCATTTACCCAAAGAAAAGCCCTCCCCAGTCCCCCATCTTGTGAGACACCTGTCAACACAGAAGCATTTGTCATTTGGGGCTGAAGCTGTCCTCACCCTCCAGGGCACATGCTCCAGTTCGGCACTGCCTGGTACCCCAACTCCAGAGGTTCTCAGTTCCATTTCTCCAGAGAACGAACATCTCTGGGGGAGTGGGGAAGACGTGGACCACCTGGTTCCAAGGCGCTAAGCCTACCCCCTCCCCCGCCATGGTGCCCATGAAACCAGCGTCGTCACTTGTCGCTTCCTCCCCCCTGCTAAACTGGGCACCCTCGTCATCAACCCCAGAGATCATAAAACCCTGTCATGGACTCTCCCACTCTTTCATCCTGTGGATGACACTTCATCCATTTACAGACATCTTAGTGCAGTTCCAGGAAGCAGAGCTAAATGTGCATATTCAAGCCGCTGAGGTCAAACAGTGCCTGATTTATGCATATATCCAAGTCTGGCGTTCAATTTCAGCCATGCCACAGACCTAGTGCATTCAAACACGCTTCCTGGAATTAACTTTCACCCCGCTCGGGTCCCCAGGTGGCCACGTACTTCTGGGAAATGCAGTCACGGGACACAGACCAGTGCCCGCCTGTCCACAGAGGTGCACATCTGTCTTCAACCAATTTCGCATGCAAACACTGTGCACGTTTACAGGCTTCACAGGCTGAAGTTCACAGCTTACAGCACAAGTTTTAAGAGGAATGAGTTATTTTGATAAAAGAAAAACAGCTTCAACAGGTCACTGGCAACAGAGCATTTAAAACAAACTAAAATATTAGCGTAGCATGTGCATACCCACCATTAATTTTAATCTGACCTCACTGCGAATGAAATCTCAAGTACCGTCAAGGTATGTTCTGACGGGAAGAAGCCATCAGTCAAATTTGCAACTGAAATCAGAATTTCCAACGTGTCACCACAGGAGGACCCAGAGGTAATAAAAGAGGGTCCTTCCTGTTGAATTCCATAAAGTGAGTACACGAATCATTACTCAAACACACAGAGCTCAGCACACAGCTAGCCGAGGGCCCATGTTCACACCACAACTGGAAACCAGCTCTCAGGAAAAGCACAGACCAACCAGAGGGCCTACAACAGGATGCGTGAGTCGGATCTGAGAGACGTCACTGGAAGGTGAGCCGTCTCGTGGGAGGTGGGGTAACCCTCCAGAAACACACAAATCTCGGCGGGGGGGGGGGAGTGAAAACATGACAGGGATGGAGAGGAGCTATCTCCCAGGCACTTACTAAGCATCAGGTCCCACGTGAACTGAGGGAAAGAGCACAGAGACAACATCCTCTCGGATACCCATCACTGTGACCCTGGGCCTCAGTTTCCCATCTGTACACAGCCACGACACTTTCAAGTAGCACGTGAATGTTCTCGGGTAGCTGCCCCTTCCCTTGAGATGGGCGCCCCCCCCCTCCCACCAGGGATCTCGCTCTCCCTCTCGCTCTCCCTCTCTCTCTCTTCCTCTCGAGATCCACCCCGCCAGCACACCAGGCTCACAACAACGCTCTGGTGGCTGGGTCCTCGTGGCAGAGGCCGTGTGCTGCTTGGTGCTGTACTCTTGATACAATGGCCATTTGTCACACTGCTGAATCTGGCTGGTACCTTGAAGCCACCAAGAAGTGCCTTCATGATCTCACTGCCAGACTACTCGTCCACCAGTGATCTTCTCAGGACACAGTGCTGCCCAGGAGTTAAATCCAGGCCGCTGAGAGCTATGAGGTCATCTGACAACAATGTGGTCTTCGTCTTCTTACTCAGGAGGCTGCGGTCAGGAGCTAGGATGTCTGTGGGCTCCTCTCCTCCCTGGGCCGAATGGCCCCTGGCCTGCAGGAGGGGCTCAGTGACGTTCCTGAACCAACATGGGATGTTTTCACAGCACGTGCGGGTCCTTGCAAGGCTCCTGCAAGGCTTCAGTTCAGCCATGAGCATGAGATTTTGGTTTTCCTCGAGAGTTGCAAAGGGACGCCAAGTACGACTCATCAGAGGAAGGAACCCTAGTAGCCTAAGGGGGGAGGAGAGGGGCGGCCAGGATGGGAGAGAGGGACCCGGCCTCCAGGCCCCTGACCTTCAGCCACGCCACTGCCAACACATGATGAACAAAGGACTCACTGAAGAAAATTCTTGACAACGCAGTTGTCACTCCAACAACCCACCAATTCCAGACCCTCAAATACACCCAGTGAATTCATCATCACTACAGGCAACCAGACAGCAGAAACCACAACAATCCCCACAGTAACCCGGAAATATGGCCATCGGGGCTCCAGCACTCTGATGCACCATGTGCCACAGGCCAGGAGACCTGTGGTGTAGACAACACGGGGTCATTCAGGATGGCAAATGTTCCAGAAAACATCAAGACTTTTCCAGACAGCAAGGGAAAGACGACACTGATAAATCTTGGTTTTCAACATATTTTTAAAAGAAATCATGAAAGATACACAGAAGAGGACTTGAAGAAAAACGTATATGGGAGTCAAAACCAGAAGACCTTGATCCAGACTCTGGTCTGACTCTTACCACATGCGCAACTGGACAAATCCCTCAGCTGCCACCTCAGCTCCCATGCATGTTGGGGTGCAGACATGGACACGGTCACCTGTGACATCCCCCAGGACCCTTGCTGGAACGGACACCTCTCTGGCCCTGTCCCCTGGCAGACAGTGCCTGTGGATCCCAGCACCTAGCAGAGCCCGCCACATCCACGGGGCTCTGACACACACAGATCCTGCTTCAGGAACCTGGTAAAATTGCTGAGGGCTTTTCCAGACTTCAAGTCTGCACCAGAACAATTTCTGGGTTGTCCCCTACTCTTCTAGTACCTAATTATACTCTCAAAAAACAGCACTTACTTCTAAAACAAGTGCAATCAAGCCTTTGCCAGAAAATAACCAGTACAATCGTTGCACATACGGGTAAGAAATTTACTACATCTGCTTTGTATTGACTCAGATGAGAACACAGCACAGAAAGACAAATTCTGTCACCTTAACACCTGCCCCAACCATCAGCCCGAGTCTTATGTTTCTGCCACTGTTGTTTCTACCCCTCAAAACAGAAGTCCTTGCCAAAAATCAGTATGAATTTGCTACAATATTCTTGTTGATGTGTTTTAATTTGATTAGATATCATAATGTGGAGAAGTGCAGAAGATCTGGAACTCTAGGGAGTTTTAAGTGCACCCAAACTCTCGGCCTCTGCCCATCGGGTAAGAGAAGCTCAGGAAGGATGGAGCGTGCAAAGTCAGGAGCAGGGCTTCAAGTATTTTCGTTTCTCAGACACGTCACATGCTCTTTGCAAAAACCCACACGAGCCAGTTCCAGAGGGGACGCATCTCCAGCTGCCCGGGTGAATGATCAGAGATCCTGCCACCAGCTCTGCTCAAGCTCCAGGGGCGGCTTTGCTGCTGTAACCACTGATAACCGGGGAGGAAAAATCCGGCTGGTAAAACACCACTAAACATAACGGGAAGCCCATCTGACCAAACCAACAACTGTGTGTGACAAAACAAGAGTACTTCTCAGGCAAATGACAGCAACAAATAGTGTCCCAAGATCAAGATCGTGGATGGCTTCCCCAAGACACAGGTAGTTTACCTCTAGTTGAGAGAAACTTATTTCCTACTGCAAGTCAATCTGGAACGAATTCATGCTAAGTCAGACAGGCAACCTGATTTAAATACCCTTTTATTCCTCTGGGAGTTGACCCTGCAGCTTACACCCCACCCATCGTCAACAAATGGCACAGCATGACTCAGCTGAGCAGGCCCCCAGGGACAGGCTTGTGCCCCTGAAGCCCAGGTTGGGACAGGCAAACATGGCTTCTGGGCCGAGGGATGCACTTTGGGAGACTCTAACTCCTGTTACAGAAAGACGGCCTGGGCCAAATCGTGCACCGGGCACCAGAGAAGCACAGCAGTTGTTCGTGTGAAGAACCAAAACCGGCCGCCCCCAGTCTCAGGGAGACCACAGCACCGGCACACTTGATCCTCTGACTCTGGAACACAATGGCAAAACACTCCGGTCTATATCCTTCAACACAGGACGAGAAAGTTCATCTCCTGTGAGACTATAAATTGCACAATTCACAAGCTGGGAGCTCTGCCCCTTGCAGGAGACTCCTTCACAAACCTGCAAACCCAGCAGACTCCTCATTAGCTGGGTTTCAGGTACAGCTGCCTCCACACAGGCCTGTCGTCAGGATGGTGGGTCTGCAGTTGAAGCTCTCAACACCGGGGTTGTTGAGCTGAAATCCAGGATTCACGATAATAATAATAAGACACAATTCAACTGACTAGTGTGCAGAGGCCCCAAATCGTGTTACTCTTTAACCACTAAGGTATGGAAACAAGGAGAGCACTACGTGTCACCGTTTACCACTTAAATGTACCCAAACTGGAAATCAAATAGAGCTGTGCTCACAGATAGGAGACAGCTACGGCACTGACAGGTCCATTTGTCTGGATGTTCGAGGCATCGTACAGAGCTAAGCACCACATTGGCCACGACCTCTGCCCTCAGCTGGGCTCCCCGAGACCCACTGAGCACCAGCACCTGCCAGACACATTTGCTTCCCTGCCACATGTGGTCTGTGGCCAGGAGGACACGCGGCAGGGCCCTGCCTGCTACCTGCGTGGTTGTATAGGTGGCCTGCCCCCCAGCAAATGGCCTGTAACGTGCAGATGGTTACTCGTTCATCCTGGCGGGGGTGGAATCATCTCATATTGAACCACCACCAACCTACAACTTCGTAATCATTTCAGAAGTAGGATGCTGTTCAGGGGCCTGTTCTAACCCCAGGGATCCTTGCAGAAGTGACACCTGACATGAGCTTCAAATGACGCGCAGATGCAGGCAGAGGGCACCGGCACACGCAGAAAGCCGGCCTTGGAAACGGGTGACCGTCAGACAGAGTCCAGCAGCAGGAAGGTGCGTGGAGCTGCAGAGCAGCTGGGACTGCCGTGTGCCAGGCCCTCCTGACCCAGACCCGGCTACACTCTGCGCATGGCCATCCGCCGTCTCTGGTAGGAGCAAACGGGGTACAGTTAACCTAACCGAGAGAGGTCCCCCCTGCGAGGGGGCCATTCATGCGGGTCCCACGGCCGGTTCCCAGGGAGCAGGAAAGCAACAGACAGACTAGCTCCCTGTTCTCATTATCAGAATTCACCCAGATTTCCACAACCACGCAGTCACGGGAAATCCTCATAATTGAGCCACTCAAGGAAAGGCAGGCTGGGCACAGAGTAGACCAGACCCACATAAACCACTCACCACTGGGAAATACGCCCGGACGGTCCCAAGGAAAGTAAAATCCAGCTAACATACACGTTATTAGAAAGAGGAACTGTATCTGGTTGAGAAAGTTTCACTACTTATGGTAACCGGAATTTTACTACTTTACGTCCCCATGGCCTTGTCACAGGGGCCGTGAAGACTCAGTGATAGAAGATATGCCCGAAGAGACTGGTACAGTGGAGTTTTCTCCCGTTTTTTAAGTTTCATCAGGTTTAGGAATGAGTGAGAGAGGTGCTACATAACGGAGCACTAGTACCAAATGTCTTAAGATTTTCTCCTTGCAAATGATCTTTAACGTATTCTTTCTGACCCTTCATCAAACACACAATTTTCATCTTTCCTTCTAGCGTCTGGCACACTTTTTCTCATCTGGATTTAAGGCAGTGCTCAACACTGCTCCCCAAAAACACGGTTATCTCCTGGGCAGACGGGACCAGGAAGCAGCCTGTGTAGGGAGCACAGTCCCCAGACTCTGGCACCAGGGCTCAGACGCTGGATGCCTGCACAAGCCATTCTGATTCAGAACTGTGCGTCCCAAACCACATCTTAGGAATATTTGTAGCATACTTTACAGAAGTGTTAATATTTTCTCTGGTAAGTAAAAATAATGTGTTAAAAAAAAAAAAAAGTTCGTCAAAACACAAATCCCCTTGTAAAAAAGCAGAGGGTGGGTTAGGGTCACTACAAACAAGATGCTTTTCATGAGATCCTACCCCAAAAGAATGACTTCTCAGACTGAGCTCGTCAAGGAATAACACTCTGAGAAGCTGTTGCTTTCCATGCTACTTCCCCAAAGTTCCACATAAGGAACAACTGCTCACCCCAGCAGTTTCTCAGAAACAAAGACGAGCAGAGAAAACTGCGAAACTGACAGGGAACCTGGTCTCCCGAGCTTAGAACCATGGGGGGACCTGCCTTCCCTTCCCTGGGGGCATGGGAGGTGGGGGACCCAGGCACCCAGAGCAGCGGCCCCAGACAGGTGCTGCCTCCCCACATTGTGGTCAGGCGCCCGCGGCTTACGTAAACCGTGATGTGGGCCCCGCAGCTAGAGCCAACTCCTCCACCCACTCCCCGCCTCTGTCCCCAAGCTGGTCCAGAGAAGAGGGGCAGGAGCCACAGCCAAGGCCTCTTCTGAGACCCTAGGGCCAACGCAACACTAAATTTCTCTATTTCTTCCTGATTTTCAAATAATGGCTTTTATTTGGGATTAAACCCTAAGGGTAAACTTAAAGCTTACAAACGTGTTTTCTTTTTCTACTAAAAGATGCACTGAACTCAAACTGGGGCTTCTCATATTCAAAATATTGCCCACTGAAGTAACTCCGGCCTCTGAATAGGCTCATTACCTCTGAGTATACACTCGAGGATCACTGGCTCGGTTTTCCTATTTCCCAGTGGCATGGTGCCCTCTGGGAACCTGACGGTGCTGCAGGGCAGACTCGCCCCCAAGCAGAGCTCAGGGCCAGAATGGCCCAGCACACCCTCGCTGAGGCCAGGGACATAGGGTGGCGGAGGACCAACCATTTCAACTAGAATTTTATGATTTGTCACGCATTCTTCTTTCTCTAGTGTTTTGTAAATGGTGCTCCAACTGCGGAAATAGGATTGTAAAACACGGTATTATATTTTCACAGGAAAGACTCAGAACTGGGCCCTGAGGCAGCGGGACAATCAGGGTCCGGGGATCGTGACAAGCTCTGTGACCGAGGGGCGGTGGGGCCCTGGCTGAGTCACAGGAGCTCGCCTGGAGGCTGGGGCTCAAGCCCGGAGCCCCGCCTGAGCCTGCACGCGGCTCCGGTCCCCCACGCTGGGTGTGCACGGCGGCGGCAGGGGGAGGCCGGCCCGGGAGGCCCCCCTCCGGGTCTCTCTCAGTGGAGTGCGCTCACCGAAGCGAAAGTAAAACAGCGGCCGGTTCCCCGCGGTGCTGGCCGCCCGCTCTCTGACCGCGGCTTCTCGGATGTCACACACCCCGATGTTGCCGGAGTGCAGCGCTCTTCCCGGGGCTCCTTCACTGTGCTGCAGTCTACACCGGACCACGGCAGCTCCATTCGCTGCTGTAACAAGTTGAAAAAAACTAATTAATGCAAACTTTAGTTTTTTTAAAATTTGTTACAGCACTGAGCAGAGCTGCCGACCCCATGCAGAACGGCACAAAGAACACCAAAGGACCACGCGACACAGGGCCACCCTCAACGCCCAGCCAACACGGGTCAACCATGTCCTCTGCACCACCGCGGCTCAAGAATGCCTTCTGGGGACGGGCGGCACCGTCACAGGAATTAAAACCCAACAATGTCAAGAGCCCACATCTGCCCCCGAGCAGCCCTCCTCCAAAATGTGGAGGCGCCTCCTGCAGAAAGGAATTCACAAGGACGGGCCAAGGAAACGGCCAACAGCTTGGCGGTTCTGTTAGAAAACCGTCTGGCCATCGGCCCACATCTACTCTGAAAGCCTCTCACACATGGGTGTCAGCCAGCCAGAAATCGGATTCGATTTTAATTCACTGAATAGAACCGAGCTTCTTCCTTCCGTGAGCCAGACAACAGGAAAATCCAGCCCATCGGCTAAGTCAGGCCAACACAACACGCCCACCTTTACATTATCTTCTTAAGTATCAAGGAAGGAAAGAAAAATACACAGAATCAAAACAAAACTACAAACACAATGGAGACTCAACACACGAATTCAGTTCCCTGGAACGTGCTCTGTGGGACGCGCCCCTTGCCAAGCTAACGGAACACCAGCTGGACATGCCATAGCCTGGAGAGCAGAGGGGCAGAGCGGGGGTCTGTACGCTGTGTGCACCTGCAGATCTGAACCTCTCACTGGGCTTTACACATGTTGTTTCAACAGTGAAAACGAGGAGTTCAGGAAGCACCTTCGAGATTTAGGTTGCTATCCTTTATTCTTGAGGACTTGGGTCAGCCTGGAACCATTCCTAAAGCCTAGCCGATTTTCAAGGTCACCTCTGACTGAACCACAACTCCATCAGAACTAACGTGTTGGAACTCCAGCCTGGTAGCAGTTTCTTTTCCCTGAAATGCGCAGAATGCATCTCAAGTGCACAGAGATTCTACAAACCTCCGCACAGGAAACACCTGAGTGAAACAGACTTTGTACTTCAGGGGAAGATCCACAGCATTTTACAATCACATTTCAGAACACACCCAACCTTTACCATTTCATAATCCCAGGCAGGATGTCATTCAGTTTCTAGATTCTAGATCTGCCCCCCTGTGACACCAACAAAAACCTTGGCTTAATATAAACTATAATCAATAGCAATAATTTTTAACTCACTAAACCAAAAGTTATGTTTACATCATAATGTTCATATTTTTATGGTTACAATAAGCATTTTAATCAACATATTCTTGCCTTCTACAGATGAAATACCTACTAAATTTATTGCACACATTTATAGAAAAGTCACGTGTGCCCCCCTGTATCCACAAAACATGAGCAACCACACAGAAGAGTTTGACGTGGCCCGCACATCAGAAGTGTGACTTTCGTGCAAGTTGGGCTAGAGGAAGGGTCTGCACTCAGCAGTTTCTCTCTCGTGTCACACTTAACTCTTAAAATTAGACGCTTTATGTACTCATGGAAGGTACGTACTCGGAGGCTGGGGCAGGTAGGCTCCAATTAGTTTTGACCTCTTCTTTTCATATCCTTTTTGGGTGATGTCACCTGTAAGAGAAGGAAAGAGGCATTCAGCATGGTCTCAGTGACGAGCAGGTCACTCAATGGGCTCTAAGACGTCGCAAGTTACCTCCTTTGTGTCTTGTTTGCCTTGTACTTATAATTCAAAGGAGAAAGCACCATATGTCATTCACCTTGGCCCTCCCCACCCTCACAGAGTCATCTAAGACACATAAAAATCCTCGCTAGGCTCACATTTGTCCCAGACCCTCCTCACAAGGCTCCGGCTCTGACTGGGCCCAGAGTGAGTCTTGTGACTTTATTCACATGGGCCGAGCAGAAAGGCCCCCAGTCTACCCGGCTCCCAATAGCTTAGCCAACAGGAAACTGCAGGCATCTACGCTGGGGATAGATGTCCACCAAAACCATTGCTGATTAGGATTTTCCTCCACTGACTGACCTGCTTGTTGGTCCCACAGACACTCAACTGCTAGGGTGTTTATGAAATAAATGACTCAGACCAGATGAAACATGAGATAAAACAGAGCAAGAAAATGTGGGACCTACAAAAATCCAAAGTATGCAAGCAAGGTGCTTATCCTTAAAGCATAAATTAAAATTTTAAAGCCACAGGTTCACACACAGAAGAACAAGGGGGCTCACCATGCTGACCTTTTCCCCAAATGCGGAGTACCAAGGACAAAGTGGAAGCACTAACACACACAAAATGCTGGGTTTGTCCCTGAACGTTTTGTGATTATTTTTTCCTAATATTCGGAACAAGCCATCATTCCCAGAAGAGCTTAAAAACTCAAGTTTTAATAAAAATACAGCAAATGAGAAGTTATGAGTCATACACAAATTGGTGAATTTGCTTTTCCTAGTGACATATGCTCACCGAATCTGAGCAAACCACGAGCACCCTGTATAAAGACTGCCCGTGACCGACCCGACAAACTCACAGCTCACTTTGCAGGCTGTGTGCCAGGTGAAACACACACCTAGTTTTTAAACAACCAAAGTTTCTGGAAAACGTATCCCACCATCCACGATGAGCACTTCCGATGCGACGGCGTGTCAGCGGCCACTGTCGACACACAGACGGTCTGCGGCCCTTAAGTGTATGTGCTATGGCTGCACACATAACACAGTTAAGGCCCCAAGTCTGCTCAGTTGCTTCTGGAGACGCTCCATCAAGTTTTAAAAGGCTGTCTAAAATCTCAACAACCAAAACATCCCGTGTGCACATACACACTCTGGAGCATGTTTGTGATTTACCAGGAAAACAGAGTAAGTTACCGAATTAGGATACTGGCTGAGAAGTGGCAGTCATGGGCCATGCCTTCTGATTTCTGCCCACGACTACCACGCCTCTTAACATTAAAGACGAGGGGCACCAGCGTGGCTCAGTCAGGTAAGCATCTGACACTTGATTTCGACTCAGGTCATGATCTCGCGGTTCTGGAGTTGGAGCCACAAATGAAGCTTTGGGCTGACAGTGCTGCTTGGGATTCTCTCTCTCCTTTTCTCCCTCTCTCTGTCCCTCCCCTGCTTGTGTGCCCGAGCACTCACTCTCTCTCTCAAAATAAATAAATAAACTTAAAAAAACAAACAAACATTAAAGGCAAGGAGCCATCTGGCTTTGGAAAAACAGGATAAAACCAATCTGTAGGAGGAATCCCAGCGATGCCTGGAAGCTGTGTGGTCAAGGTAGGACCACAGCGGCCGAGGAGGGGGAGGGTGGTCCATGGGGAACCAGGCCCTCAGGCTGCTTCACATCAATCTGCCTGAGGGCAGAATAAGAAAAGCAGTCAAGCCCCAGGGGACGGTTGAAGCTCCCAGTCCTGCTCACAGACAAGGAGGAGCCCCCCCCCCCCTTAGATGACAGATGACAGGACAGCAGGACCACCACGCCTTCTCTCAGCCCCTGGGTTCGCTGTCCCTCACCACGCATGCTTCCCCAACGTTCTCTGAAAAGAACGCCATCGAGGAAGCCAGTTCCCTTGTAATTTACGGCTCCTGCATCCGCCGTGGCTCATGTCAGCCCTTCCCGGACTCAGAGCCCGTCTGCTCCCTGCAAGGGAGGGGAGGGGAGATGAAATCAGGGACAGGAAGAGGAAGGCACAGGTGAGGGTGTACGGCTGGGACCACGGCACACACAGCGCCCTGAGCACGAGGTAGACACCTGCTGTTTACCTGTACTCTGCAGGGTCCTACACCTGAGTCCCAGCAGGGTAGGCCAGCACCTTTCATGGTGTGTTCTGTACCCAAAATTCAGCTCAAGTTTCAAAAACTTCTCAGATGAACATCTACGTGTGGGGGAAGGAAGTCTGCACCTAATTGTCGGCAGAGACCAATCACAAGGAAACTCAGTTTTAACTCTGTGTCACTTCAGGAAGCTCCCATCATTAAGACTTTAGGCCTCAAGGAAGATAAGCCCTTTCCAGGTGAAAACACACTCTTCACTCTTCATGAAGTCAGAAGACGTCAGTGTTGTTCTCCAGAGCATCTCTACCCAGGTTCCTGGCCCGGCTCGGAAGGGGCTGGATGGTGGGAGGAGTCAGTGCTTCTGAGCAGGTGATTCGCTCCAGCCCCACTATGAAATCATGCTCACAAGCACCCGGCTCACAGGGGATTCCAGATACCACTCTCAGAGACCCCAGGTTGCTACCAGCTCTTAAAACCTACAGGCGTGGAAAGAGAGACACTTTTTATTAAATCACTTCATCTAAATGAGGGGGCGGCAAACGACAAATCCAGCTTGCAGACTGTTTTTGCACACAACGCTTTCCTGGCACACAGCTGCACCCCCTGTGTGCACCACAGCCCGGACCGCACGGCCCACACCACGACAGACAAGTTTCCACAGCCCCTGTCCCACGCGTCCCAAAGAGCCTTTAATCCTGAGAACTACTGATTTGACAGGCGAGAAACAGACAAACGGTGCTCCTGTTTCCGGCCCAGGTCCCCAGATCTAAGAAAACAAACTCTGACCAAATCGCAAACAACTTCCCACCGAAGCCACACCTGAAACCTTCCACTCCAGCCAACACGGACGTGGTCGGTGTTCTGGCCACTTGCCCATGACATGCCTCCCCCCGCAGGACCATCCTGGCCTTGGGCTCCGGCCGCAGAGAACTCTGCACGAGTCATGGTAGTGCTTTCCTCACGAGGCCTTGGACAGCTGCTGCCAGCTTACTCCTGTCACATACGCAAGTGACTCCCTCAGAATACGGGCAATGCCGTCAGGACTAGCGTCCTACAGAGCTGAGCCCCAGACCCACTGTTTCACAAACAGGCACCGCGTGTCAGTGGGTTTAGTCACACAAGCCAGCACTGGACATGAATGTCACAGAGTGACTTCCAATAAACAGCTGGACAGAGTCTGTGCTCATCATCCGGGCACACAGAGGGTGATTATTTAACTGTTTGGGGATCATTTGGGGAAGAGGCAGAGAGGGATGCTCAATGACTCCATTATTAGGGTGTCTGAGACCACAGCTTCAGGGTGTGTTCCCCGAAAGGATCCAGTGTCTGTGCCAAGGGCCCAGGGTCATTCAGGCGCCCCAAGCATCAGGGCTAAAAACGTTGCCGCTTTTCCATGGAGAAAGTCCAGTTACTTTGAACTCTGCAACTACTTTAGCATCAATCTGTAGCAACCTCTCACTGTGAGTTTATACAGGCAGATTTTCTCGCCAGGGGCTCTTACGTTCTGCCAGTGAGCTTTTCTGCGCTGATACAGTAACGAAGACACGTAAGTTGGAGCAAGAGGAGAGAGATGACTGACCGATGAGAGGAGGATGGATGGAGCGATGGAAGGAAAAAGGATGAAGGGGTACACACGATGGACACGAGCTGGCTGGCTTCACACGCGACTCCGTCCTCCCAGGGCGCCTCCCCAGTCTCTGCCCAAAGCTGATTGACAATCCGTGCCATGATGCGACACCACCGTGAAAACACGCTTCTCCTTCTCTCATCATCCAGGCTGAAGGCTCCATGGGCACTCCTCTCTCCTCCTCACCCTGGATCTGTGGTGAGCATGCAGCCTTCAGGGTAAAACCGTGACTCTGAGTAGAAGGGCCACCCTGGGAGGAGCCACTCCTTCCTGCCACACCAACCCTTGCTCAAGTATTTGCCACATAAAATCCAAACGGCATACTTCCATACTCCTGTGTTGAAGACACCCGCCCACGTAACGCCTTTCTCCTTTCAGGAGTAAGAACACAGGACACAAAAGTGCAGAAATCGTCCTTTCTCAGTGAGAAGAAAACGCAACCGATCTTCTGAAATACTTCCCACTTTATCAAAAATTTCCATATTGTCATCCTCCAAGAAGCTCAATAAAACTTAAAGTTTCATAAGAAATTGAAGTTATGTCTTTCAGTACCAAAAAAAAAAAAAAAAAAAAAAAAAAAAGGTTTGCAGACAAGTTCTGAACCTAAACAAAAAGCCAAGTAAGGCAAAACTACCGATACATAGCTGAGCAACACTGAACAGAGACCTTTCTCACCTTCCCCAAAGGAAGCATCCTCTTATTACCATCGTAGCCCAGAGGTTCAGGTGAACCCCCAAGTCCTTGAAAAGAAGCCAAGCAAATGCAGGGCTGAAGGAGACACCGCAGGCCCCCATCTTTCCGACCCAGCCTCGCACCATACACTCAGGCCCCACGAGGGTCTGTGCAGAGCCACTGGCCCTGTGATGCCTGGCTGGGAAGGGGGAGCCTGGACCACCAAGACATCTCAAGGTGACAGGATGCTCCCTAGGAGCGAAACTCAGGCCACAGAGCCAGGCTGGGATCAGAGTAAACAGACCAGCCTAATGGGATGGTTTCCATTCCCAGCATTAGGACTTTGATTCTTCATCTGAAGCTGGAACGAATGCTTATGTAACAAGGCAATCATTCCCATGTTTGGAATTTTACAGCTGTCAGGAACCTTCCTAACATCCCGCTCCTGGGCCGATGGCTTTATAAGGTATCAGGAGCACCCTGGAAGGCACTCTCCCCCCGGCCCGGCTGCTGGAGGCGTGTTAGCCACTCTGTGCTGAGCTTTTTGCAGAAAGAGACTGTGGCGTCCGTGCTTGCACCCGCCTGTCCAAGGTGGTGGGAGCACACAGACCCGGGACCCCTTCTGTCCCTGAACACAGCTGGGGGCCCTGAGGGTCAGTTTACTTCCCCAGGCCTCACCTCTCTCGTTTTTAAAATACCGGTAACAATATCTACTACCTTCGGGGCACCTAGGTGGTGCAGTCGGTTGCGCGTCTGACTTCAGCTCAGGTCACGATCTCACGGTTTGTGGGTTCGAGCCCCATGTCGGGCTCTGTGCTGACAGCTCAGAGCCTGGAGCCTGGTTTGGATTCTGTGTCTCCCTCTCTCTATGCCCCTCCCCCCCCACACACACACTCTCTCTCTCTCTCTCTCTCCCTCTCTCAAAAATAAAGATTAAAAAAATTAAAAAAAAATAATATCTACTACCTTCTACTGCAGTGGAAAAGGTCAAATACAAGGGATGGGAAAGGTCTCAGTGAGCACCAGCAGACGGGAGAAGGTACTTTCAGCCCCACAAACACTTTCCGTGATCTGTGACCCGTTCATACTGTGAGGGACACTGGGGTGCCCAGGCAGCGTTCCCACCCCGGAAGACCTCCAAGCACCTGCTCAGCTCACTAGCATGCGGCCAACAGGCAGCAAGCAGCCATAAAAGGACCCTCCCAGGAGAGGAGGCCAAAGACAGGCCGTTTACCGAAGCAGAAACACTGAGGAAACGCAACATCACGCCCTCTAAAGCGTCCACTTGCTTCTCCTCTCTCCCTGACACCGCCACCTGGGCCAACAGTCCCACGTCTTCTGGACGGCCACTTGCAGCCCATGACCTCCAGCCCAGTGCCTGTCCTCACTGAAAGGGCAACACGGCCATGGGACCACAGTACTCAGCACATGGAAGGCTGGTCACCGCACTCAGGGTGGACACCAAGCCCCCTGGCGGGGCCCGTACGTCCTCACAGAGTGTGGCCCCATGTCCTGCCAACACACACCCCACAGCCACGACGCTTCCTCTGACGCCATCTAGATGCAGGGCTGCTTTCACTGCCCCCAAGTTTTCTAAGACGGAAGCCACACTTCCAGTGTAAAGTTCAGAAACTTGAATTCCATAGGGCATTTTACGTAAGGTGATTGGGGTGAAGACAGTCCCTTCTGTATGAATGCAAAATCACCAAGGCCTATTTAAACACTCAGTATGATGGGAAAAGACTCTGAAGAACTACCAAGTAACACAATTGGTATTTTTATGTTTATGTGAATGACCAGAAACTTCCGTAAGGCATTCAGCTAATGCCGTGACCAGAAAGACAAATATCATAAATGTGCCACTGTGATAAAATCCTAATCCTAGCCAATAAGGTCTCAGATATTATCACTTAAGGTTTTACTTTTTGTTGTTAAATATTATCATGTGTCCCCTGTAGCTGCCTTTTTTGGTTTGTCAGGAACTCCAACTGTATGAAGGTTTAAAGAAAATAACCCGTTGGAAGTCCGTTCTATTCCAAACCACACAAGAGGCGTCTGCCCAGCCCTGCAGCCATAGATATGCAACCAAGCTGCAGGTGTAAAGGGGGCCCTGTACCAGCACCCCCCCCCCCAGCCGGACAGGACACCAGGGCTCTTCAAGAATCCCAAAAGAACCTGTCAAATTCTTAGGATGCTGTAGGTCTGCTGTGCAGGGGAGGGAGGCTTTGTAAGTGTGAGGCTGCTTTGTTCTCTGGCTGCAAGGCCTCCCTCCTGCCCGGTCAGTCCAGAACATTCAACTTGCTGTGATCACTTGCTATAAATACATTAAACAAGCGTCCTTTCTTGGTATTTTCTGAGATTCAGAGATCCTTCCCTCAGAAAAGGAGGAAACAGTCTCACACTCCAAGAACAGTGTTCCTGAAAAGACCACAGAAGTCTGAAACACAGCTGCTCCCACTTTCCAGATGGGACTCACTTTTGTGGATCCCGAGTCCCACAGGTAAGCAGGTTTTACTAGATGCTGTGACTCTTTCTCTGTGGGAGAGCAGGAAGGGGTAAGGTTGGGTGATGGACACCATTTTTCATGATTTCTAGCTAGAAATTCAGAAGGAGCTGAGGGCAGGGTCCCGGCTGGCCCCCCTCTCTCATCCAAGCCCCAGAGACCTCATGAGTGAGCCTCCTGCCCAACGACAGGGACAGCGTCTGTACCTTGGATTGGGAGGGGACAAAGCACAGAAGGGAAAAGGACGGGTACGGGCTGTCTCATGATTCGGGATCTTCCTGGGCACCTTACAAATAAAGGCATTTATACTTCAGAGTTCCCGTAACCATCCTCCTGCTCATCTTCCAGTGAAGGGGTGGCCTGACCTGGCTACCGCACTTGCCCACAGGCCCGCCGAAGGCACCACCCAGGACCGTCAGGTGCCCATCCTCTGAAGCCCCCCCACTGTCCCACCATGAAATGTGTCCACACCTTCTGCAGAAGTGGAAAGAGGGCAAACAGAACCAACAATGTCCGTGTCACTCCTAGGACCAGGACGGTCTCAGGCGTGGCCCGTGGCAAGCACGCAGCAGGCAGCAAAGGCGGGGCGTGTGGGCCAAGCACCGGCAGTGGTTATGAACTCCACCCCTCGGCGCCCGGTCGGAAAGGGCTACATGGGCACCAAAGGAGAACGAGAAAACCATGGAGTTTATCAAAGGCTTCATTACTGAGACAACAGGAGGAAAACAGGCCCATTAGTAGCTACAAAAGTTCATTCCAGTGCAGAAACCCCAACACCCAGAAAATCGTGTCCCTGAAACAAAACTCAGAACCATTGTTTATACACATCAGTTACGGGAGTGCCAGCAGACACGGATCCAAAAGAGAGGCTGTCCTAGTTTTCCACAAACATACAAGTACTATCTCCCTGTTTCATAAACACACCCTCACTCACCTAGAGTTTGGTCTTAAGTGTTCCCGGAATCATTTAAGCAGCTCCACTGAGGGTCGCTACAGCTATGGTTGTCTGCTCGGCTGTTTTTGCGGCAATACCAACAAGGCAAAGCAAACCGAGAGGACGCCTGGTCTGCCCCAACACAGCGTCACGAGAGGAAGCTCACAGAAAGGTGAGCGACCTGACCACCTGTGCCCTGCCAAAGCGACCCAAGGCAACACGGAAACAGGTTCCAAGCAGGGTCCCCAAAGTCAGCTACTGCACACCCTGCTTGGTGCCACTGCTATTTTTACTTGGGCCCATCTGACGGGAAGGCAGCAGCATCTCAAAATGGTTTTACTTTGCTTTTCTCTAACACCCAATGATACCGAGCCTGTTTTCATGGGTCTTTTTTTTTCCATATGCACATCCTCTCTAGTGAAGTGTCTGTACCTGTCTTTAGCCCATTTTCTCACTGGACTTCTAGTGATATTGTTGAATTCGGAAAGTTCTTTATGTAGTGTGAATACCAGTCTGTTGTTGAGCATGTGGGTGGCACATGCTATCCACATCTGTACCTGGTCTGTCCACCCTCTTTCACAGAGCAGGTTTTAATTTTCGTGAAATCCAATTCATCAATATTTCTCTCTTAATTTTTGAAGGGACTGTGCTTGTAGATTCAAGTCTACAACCTGTTTGCCTAAGCCTAAATCTTGAGGATCTTCTATGATTTTTTGCTATAAGTTTCACAGGTTCACATTTTACACTCACATCTATGATCCTTAAGCAGATTTTTCTGTAAGTGTGGGATTCAGATCTAGATTTTTTTTCTTACGGACATCCAACTGTTCCAACATGATTTTCGAGAAGCTTATCCTTCCCCCAATGAATTGCTTTTGCTCCTTGGTCAAAAATTAATTTGGCATACTTATGTAGCTGTGTTGCTTTCTGGGCTGTTGGGATTTAATGAGTACTTGTCCCAAGGACACCTTCAATGTCCAGATGTCATTCTCTAAGTGTCACTGTCATCCTAAAGGAATCATTGATACGTTAACCCCTAAAGCTTAAAATGACCTAAGGGCTGGCCTGGGACTGGACGCTGCCATGGCTGGAGAGTGGCCAGCTCTCAACTCAGGTGGGCTCTTGGGGCACAAAGGACCCAAGTAGGTTCAGACTCCGGGAACACAACTGGGGACCTGCCAGCAAGCGCAGGCCACCTACAAATTTTTATAGGACATTTAGGCTGGGTCATGCCCCCTTCTGCATATCCACACACAGGGGCCTACTTCCCCTCACAGCTACCTGCCCATGGGTCAGAGGTTAGGGCCCAAAGTGAGCTCACACTCACTCCCTGCAGCACACCTACCCGCCCCACCTGCAGGCCCCAGGAGCACTTCAGGGAGCGTGGAGATGCCGGTGAGCACCGCACATCAGGCATGGTGATGCAAGCCCAGTCTTCCTCCCTAGAAATAAGGAGCCCCATCACCCGCCCCCTTCTTTCAGACTGAATAAAACACACCAAGGAGTCACTGTGACCTTCAGGAAATGCAGAAATCTACAGCTCAGTAGGGCATCCCACCTAAAACAGCAGCAAAGTAACACTGAAGCTTTGGCCTGCACCTGAGCTCGGAATTTCCTAATGCCATCAGAGGGTCCGGAGTTTTATTACCATTCACTCATTCATTCGTCCAGCAAACACGTATTAATACCTACTATGTGCCAAGCAGTTGGTAGAGGATGGTACATGAGAGAGACATGGCCCCATCACTAAATGTTTGCTGGACCAAAGATAAAAGTTTTTGAAACTTTTTAAAGGTGGAAATAAAGTAGCGACTAAGTTAACGATTCTAATGACGTTCTTAAATTGTCCCATCTGGCCGAGTAATGGGAAATAAGAATGGGTAAGTATGATGGCCCTCTTGTTGGGGTCAAGAGACAGAATATGTCAAGATTTTTTAAATCATTTTATCTTCAAATTGCATATATATTTTTAATCCTGCTTTCTAAAATAATGGCTCAGTCCTGTAAAGTCTTGCTCTTAATTTCAAGGATTTTGGAGGCAGGGAGGAAAAAGGAAGAGGGCAGATATGCCAGGAGACACGTGTGATAAACTAGTTATTCGGATAATTTTATGTAATCATTAAAAAAGATGTATACTTTTTGTGAGACCGATGACCTATGAGAGTCCCTCCAGAAAACACGCTGAGGTGCACAAATCCACCTGCAAACAAGACCAAAACTATCCTGAACTGCTGGGAATAAAACATCTGCACAGCCCCAGCACCTAATGTGTGCATGATAAAATTCTGATGAACCACTACCTACTTAAATAAAAAGAACCATGAAAATATAAACTTTTTACTCACGGAAACACTGTGCTTTTTAAACATTCTGCCCAACTTGGATCAAGTGGCAATTATTAATAATACATTTTATTCAAAAGGCCAATAATAAAGCATAATGTATACAATCCTGTACCTGATGATGCACTGTTTGAGGTCTCTGCTTTACTGCTGGAATCAACAAACCTCTGCTGGATATTTGACTACACACATGATTAAAGGTAACTTTTTAATCTTTACAAAATAACGGACACTGGCACCATACATCCCAATAGAGGAAAGATGAGCACACAGAATGACAAAATAGAAAAAAAAAAAAAAACCTTTTACATAAAATAAGAAAAAATAACAAGTAACTAAAGCTTAAATCAACATATAAAATGGCTTGAGGGGCGCCTGGGTGGCTCAGTCGGTTGAGCGTCCGACTTCGGCTCAGGTCATGATCTTGCGGTCCGTGAGTTCGAGCCCCGCGTCAGGCTCTGTGCTGACACCTCAGAGCCTGGAGCCTACTTCTGAGTCTGTGTCTCCCTCTCTCTCTGCCCCTCCTCCGCTCATGCTCTGTCTCTCTGTCTCAGAAATAAACATTAAAAAAAAAAAAACTGGCTTGAAAACATGGTCATGTTGCAAAATAGCTTCCAGAGCAAAGCAGCTGACATAAGCCCAGAGACCAGGGTGGGTAAGTACAAAAGTGAAATTTCACTTGATCAACACGTAAGAACTACAACGCCATCAAACACATAACAACAAGCCTCACGTGCCTGCTGCGTGCCGAGCCCTGGTCCCGGCATGAGGCAACAGCAGAATACAAACCAGAAGACCCCTGTCATCCCTGTTGTCATGGCACTTAAGTTCAAACTCCCACACGGTAATGACTTTTACATCACCAACACTCCACACATCAGCCAACCTCCCTGGCAAGGTCCACTGCTGTTAGTGGCTGGTCAAGGCACAGACCACGAGAATATCAGGCGGGAATGCTGGAAATTAAGCTGCACAAATCCTAGCCATGATCGCTAGCCAAAATGAGATTTGGATGAACTACACAAAAGTACCTTGAACTCTCAAATGAGAGTGAAAGATATTTCCTACTGAAAATGGAAACCAAAATTTCTGGAATATAGCCAAAATAGTGAATAGTACACTTATGGCATTAAAAGTTCAGATCTGAAAAGAAAGGTCTGAAATCACTAATCTACCCTTCTTCTACCTTAAGAAAGTTGAGGGGGGGGGGATCCAAAGCAAGCGAAGGGAAAGAAATAATAAAGGGCAGAAATCAGAGAAATTGAAAACAGAAAAACCAAAAGCCTACAAAGAAAATCCAAGGAATCCATAAAATTAACTGCTAGCCCTACTAACTGACTTTAGCAAGGTCACAACATACAAAATCAAATCATATTAACATACACTAATAATGAGTATCTGGGACTAAATTTTTAAAAACATTTTACCTTTACATATCATTTACAGTAGCTATACAAATGAGAAGTACTTAGGTATAAACCTAACAAAACATCCAAAACATGTATAGGATCTGTAGGATTTTTACAGAATCTGTATGCTGACAAGTATGAAACAGTGAAGAAAGAAATCAGAGAAGATCCATACAAATTAAGAGACATACCATGTCCATGAACATAAAGATGCCAGTTCTCTCCAAATTAATGGATACATTTAACATGATCAAACTAAAATCCTAGCAGAATTCTTTTAGATGTACCCAATTCCACAAGATATATGAAAAGTCAAAGAAACCAGAATAGCAAAAAAATGAGAATAAAGTTGGAGGTTTCATGCTACCACATTTAAGATTTATCACAAACTTACAAAAATCAAAACAATGTGACCACACACACGTCTAAATGCTTTCTGACAAGGGTGCAAAATGAATTAAATAGGGAAAGGATGGTCTTTTCAACGTGGCTGGAGTAACTGGTATCTATATGCAAAAAAAGAATCATCGTCATCTCAACCTAACCCTCAAATAACTCAAAATAGATGACAGAGCTAAATGTATTAACAAAACTAAAATTTTAGAAGAGAACACAGGGGAGAATCCGCATAACTTTGGGTTAAACAAAGAACATGAGCCATAAAAAAATAATGAAGTGGACTTCATCAAAATTTAAAAATTTGTTCTGAAAAAGGCACTCTTCAGAGAATGAACGCTAAGCTAGTGACTGGGAGAAAATATTTTCAAACCACACCTCTAACAAAGGACAGACAGCATCCTGATTAAGAACCTGGCAAAGACGTGAACAGACACGCCAACAGGGTGGATCAAAAGCTTGCGAAATAAGCACCATGAAACACACAGATCTGGGCACCAGTTAGTTTTACTATATGTTAATCTTAAAAACAAGACAGAATTCCTATGAAAAGTAGAGACAGCACCACAGGCTACAAAGGCATGCAGTGTACCAGCCTGAAGAAAACCACTAGGTGTCCCCCACTCACGGCACCACCTGACGACCCCCGCGAGCCCCCAGCAACCACCTGGAAACCCACAGTTTACACACAAGGTGAAAGAGAAAACGCAATTTCAGCAACATTCAGAAGTATTTCTCCAGCTCTTAACCTCCTGTTACACTGGAAAAGGAGCCACACTTTGATGGACCTTCTACAGAAAATTAGGTGGCATTGCTAACACTTTTGAATTCCTTTTGAGAAGAATCTTCCTGTCCATTCTCACCCCCCCCCCCACCCCGCCAAGGTTTTCATAAAGATTCTTACACACCTGATAAACTCTGTAGCTATAACAGCTTATGTCTGGACCCATCACAGGGACTTAGCCTAAAGTTCCATGTCATTCTGATTTCAAAGCCAAGTCAAAAGGCATATCGACATAGTGATTATTTCACCCAAGAATTAAACTACAGCTTCCTGATCATGCTACTTGAACACGGCAACTTCCTTCTATTTGGGGGTAATAGGTAAAATTGGCCTACCTTTGTGAGCTAAGAAACAACTGCACGGAGGGGCACCTGGGTGGCTCAGTTGGTTGGGCGTCTGACTTTGGCGCAGGTCATGATCTCACAGTTCGTGAGTTTGAGCCCCACATCGGGCACTGTGCTGACAGCTCAGAGGCTGAAGCCTGCTTTGGATTCTGTGTCTCCCTCTTTTTCTGTCCCTCCCATTCTCGTTCTCTCTCTCAGAAATGAATAAACATTAAAAAATTTAAAAAAAAAAAAGAAAGAATTTCATGGAAAGGCCTCCCCTTCAACTCCCTGTAGTTTACAGATGGAGTACCCCAGCCTTCCCCACTAGAGCATGCCTGTCCAGAGTAAGGGTGAACAACAGAGAATATTTATCCCCAAGTCTCCGTGACGTATGGAAATCATAGTCAAATCACCACTGGGCACAAATTTGTTCACATGCTCTGGAGAAGATACAGCCCACACTTGAACAGACACACGAGAACAGCTATCAGCAGGATGATGGTCTGTGCTCCCACACCCAAGGTCAGAGCTGCTTCCAGATTTTCTTCATGCAGAAAGACAAGGGCTAGTCATCCCAGATACATATACTGCACCCTGTTGTGACTCCCCTGAAGTTTTAGGGTGGAAATGCAGTGAGTGATCCTGCCTCAAAGCGAGGATTTCATTACCAGCTTCCACGTTAGGACCAAGATAGTAAAAGATGAATAAAAATAGGTTCCTAAAGCTACAGGATGCCAATTCAGAAGAAAATACCCTGAAATCTCAGTGATCTAAATTATAGATAGTGAAACTTTTTCCTGGTATTTTGTGTTACCTTACTCAGCGACTAAATAATTCTGTATATCTTCCTTTTTAAAAAAAAAAAAGCATAACGACTAACAGGATGTGCCAGCTAGCCTGCTTCTTTCCAGCTTCGTGTCAAAGAGAGGAAACAAACCAAAATTACAAAGGTACCACGCCTTACATTTGCATGGTCCCCTTTCTTGCAGGGCAAACCGTCACTTTCACCAAACAGAACCTACTCCAGGTAAAGGTGGGAAAGAGAACAGCTAAGCTCGTTTACATCTGTTTCCTGACACAGCTCCTCTCACGTATTCCTTTGTGAGCTCCTGCGAATGGCGGGTAGTGGGTTTAATACCTTCAGTCACGCAAACATCTTACAGGCGTGACTTAGGAGATTCCAAGGATGAATAGGGCCTACTCCCGCCCCAGGAGACCAGGCTCTCGTGGGACTTGCATCCTTGCCTCTGCAGCATTCTGGCCGCCTCACTGGACCTGGGCTCGCCCTGGAGGGAGAAAATGTCCTGCCGCACAGAGCAGTCGTGGCTCCCAAGTGCTTTGAGGAGCCATTACAGCTCCAAACATTTAAAGGAAACAACCAATACGTAAAGAAAGGATTAGTAACACTCCATCAATTCCTTCAATCCCTTTCAAAGATTATATAGCCACAAAAACATGAGCCGTCCGGGGAGTCTAAGCAGCGCTGCAGACAGGGCTGCCTCTACCGTCCACGGCTACAGCACGTGTGCCTGTGACAATTGGGGCACGGCCTGTCAGCTTCTCAAGCTGTTTTGTTTTTTTTTTTGAGAGATAGAGTGAGACCAGAGGAGGTGGGGGGAGGAGGGGGAAGAAGAGACAGATAGAGAGAGAAAGAAGAAGGGACAGAGAGAGAATCTCAAGCAGGTTCCATGTTCAGCACAGAGACCAATGGCCCTGGGGTCATGACCTGAGCCAAAATCAAGAATCAGATGCTCAACCGACTGAGCCACCCCAAGCTTCTTAATCTATTAACCCCTCAATCTATGAATCTCATTTCTCTGCAGCACATCCCCGGTTAAAAAAAAAAATGTGTCAAGCTTCCGTTTCTTGCTGTGTATTATGACAACAGTAACCATACTGAATATATTTTCTCAAATGACACTGGACCCACCCTGAGAACACAGACCTGGTCTCACCTCCATCTGCCCCACCATCCAGCTGTGGAAATCACTTTAAAGGCAACCCTATCAGAAAGGAAGAAGTAAACCAATCACTATTTGCAGATGACACAACACTGTATGTAGAATACACTAAAGACTCCACCACAAAACTATTAAAATAAATGAATTCCATAAAGGTGTACAATACAAAACATACAAAATCAGTTCTATTTCTATACTAATAGGAAGCCATCAGAAGGAGAAATTTTTAACAGCCCCATTTACAATTACATCAAAAAGAATAAAATACTCAGGAGTAAATTTAACCACAAGGTGAAAGACCTGTATTCTGAAACACAGATGAGAAAAACTGAAGATGACACAAATACCCCTTGCTCACAGATCAGAAGAACGACTAGAGTTGAAATGTCCATGCCTATCCAGAGCAACCTACAGATTCAATGCAATACCCATCAAAAATACCAGGGCATTTTTACAGAAGTAACATAAAAACATCCTAAAGGTATATGGAACCTCCAAAGACACTAAACAGCCACAGTAATCCGGAGGAAAAAGAACAAAGCTGGAGGCATCATGCTTCCTGGTGTCAGAGTATCTAACTAAAGCTGCAGTAATCAAAACAGCATGATAACTGGCACGAAAACAGACACACAGATCAACAGACCAGGAGAAACACCCTGGAAATAAACCCAGGCTAACACGTTCGATTAATCCATGACAAAGGAGGTAAGAATACAAAACGGGGAGAAAACAGTCTCTTCAACCAATGGTGCTGGAAAACTGGGCGCCCACATGCAAGAGAACGAAACCGGGCCGCCTTCTTACACCGCACACGAAAATACGTTTACAATGGATTAGGGCTTAAATGCAAGATCTAAAATGATAAAATTCCCAGAAGAAAACACAAACAGTAAACTCTCTGACATTGGTCTTAGCAATATTTTTTGCACCTGTATCCTTCAGGCAAGGGCAACCAAAGGCAAAAATAAATACATGGGCTCACATCAAACTGAAACGCTTCTGCACAGTGAAGGAAACAAAATGAAAGGGCAATCTAATAAATGGGAAAAGATATTTGTAAGTCATATCCAGTAAGGGGTAATATCCGAGATACATAAAGAACTTACACGGTATCAAAAAAACTAAACAGCCCAACTTTGAAAATGGGAAATGGGCTTTAGTAAACATTTTTACAAAGGCATACAGTTGCTCAACTCACTCATCATCAGAGGAATACAAACCAAAATCAGATATCACCACACACCTGTGGGACGGCTAGTATCAAAAAGATGACAAACGAGTGCCGACAGTGCTGCAACAGTGAGGCACCGTTGGTGGGAATGCAAACTGGTGCCGCCACTGCGGACCACAGTGTGGAGGTTCCTCAAAAAGCTAAAAATTGAACTGTCGTGAGAAATTCCTACTTCTGGGTATTTATGTGAAGATCAAAAACACCAATCTGAAGAGGTATCTGCACCCCACGTTCACTGCGTTATTTACAACAGCCAAGATAGGGAAGCAGCCCAAGTGTCCACAGACAGATAAATGGAAGATGTGGGGCATTTACACACATACACACATACAGGAATGTGACTCAGCCATAAGAAAGGAATGAAATCTCGGCCACTGCTGAAACATGGATGGATCTAGAGAATATAATTCTGAATGAAATAAGTCAGAGACAAGTCCGTATGATTTCACTTCTGTGGGGAATTTAAACAAAGCAAATTAGAAAGAGACTCACAAGTACAGAGAACAAATGTAACAGGATGGGCAGAAGTTGGGGGCAGGAGAAATAGGTGAAGAGGATTAAGAGGTAGAAACGTCCAGTTATAAAATAATAATTGTGGGGATGTCACGTACAGCATAGGGAATATAGTCGTTAATAATGTGATAACTTTTGATGGTGACCACACTTCCAACATGGGGATCAGCTCATGGTGTGTAGAAACATCAAATACACCCAAAACTAATAGGATATCCAGTGGCAATTACGCCTCAACAAAAATATCACTCCAAAGAGTCACGAGTATTGGTGAGCAATTCTCTTTTTCAAAGAAAAGGGAGAGTGCTGAGACACCACGGGGCGTCTACAGCAGTTTGTTGGCACAAGGAGATTAGGGGGGAGGTATGGCAGTTAAGCTTGGTCACGCGTGGTGGGTGCAGCTGGACGACGACCGCTCTTAACAGAGCTACCATTGTCCACGTTCCAATGCACTTTCCACGCACAATACCTTCGGGAGACACATCCAGATAAATTCGTGACTCACTGGAGCACGACCACGGATGAACCCAAGCCAGTATTCTAACCCCTGTATCCCGTGAATGCAGGATCTTAGCCTTAAGCCAACACAACTCAAAGTGTGTAAGAGTTACAAAAAGCGCGCAGGGTCACTGAGACGCAAAGAAACCACAGCAGAACTATTTTCCTGCTCCCATCTTTGGGCACAGGGAGTCTTATAAAGTTCGGTACTAAAATTTAAAAAGTTCAAAATCCTGGGAGGAAAAAAAAGGTGTGTATGGATGCAATTCTGTATGTGTCTGTGTCTGTATATATGTGTATCTGCATGTGTCTGCATACACATGTGCCTACCCGCATGTGCATCCGCGTGTACGTGTGTGCATCCATGTGTGCATTATGTGCTTGTGTGTATCTGCAATTGTCTGTGTGCCTGTGCATGTCCGTGTGTGCATGTCTGTGAACATGTGTCCTTGCATGTATGTGCATGTGTGTTCATGTCTCTACGTGCACATATGTACATGTATGCTTGCGTATACATGTCTGTGCCTGCCTGTGTGTGCATGTGTCTGTGTATGCGTGTGTGTGTGCCTGCATGTGTGTGCATGCCTGTGTGAATTTAAATTGAAGTGTTCAGAAAAAGCGATTCTCTCTGGATCATGTGTATTTACCAACGTCTTGGCATTTTGTAGGCACAGACAGCTAATAAAGTATAGCAACCATTTTTAAAATCCTCTAATGAAACAAATTACTAACTCACTGTCACGGAAAAACCAGGCTGGCTGACACTTTGGCTGCAGCAGGAGCTAGTAACTCCATAAGGAAAGAAGAGAAAACTGAAAATTTTAATTTACACTTTGGAATATCTCATTAACCCAGCCCTGTAACAGTTACCGTGTAAAGCATACAGCACTGGGGTGCATGGTGTGTTGGGACATGAGGAGAGAAGCATCTTGACTCCCGAATGCTGTTCCACACACTCCCCACATGCACTCGCCCCGAGGCAGGATGGGGGAGCAACAACTCGGCCGCAACAGGCTCAGTTCACCGAGCCCTGGGCAGAACAACAAACACATTTAAACACACACACTATTTAAAAACACACTTCTGAAGGCATTACGTGACAGAGTCAATTTAAACACGGTCACAGTAAATTCTGGACAACCAGTTGTGACAGGTCCACCAGAGTCCACACTTCTCAATACGAGGACTTTTCTGATCTCTGGTGTCAAATTCCAGTTATGACAACTTGTGTCTTCAAGGGGGAAAGTGACACACACATTGGTCATTACAAAGTGATAAGTGGTGAGACCAGGAAAAGAACACAAGTGGAGAAAAGGAAGATGCGCCAACAGGAACTAAATATAAAAATATTTAAAATGCCCACAAAATGAGATAAGCCAAGACAAGGAAACAGAAGAGAGACCAGAGAGATACAGACAAGGAAAAGCTACTGTGGACCAGGAAAGGGAACTGAGAAAAATCATGGTTCTACTTCCTACTCAGTTCAGGAAACCTCATCTCTGAGCTCTGGGTTCTTCTCCTGGCGAAGACTCAACAGGAGGTCCACGAAGCTGCCACAGCAGAAACAGAAAACACACAAACATGGACTCCTCCGAGCAGAAGCAAACCTTGTCTCCTCACCCAACCCTAGGACTGCCACAGTTAAGGCAGCAGAGAACCACGCAGTGCCTTCGTGGTCTTCAGTTTAATGGAACCATCCACAGAGCCTTCAATCCTCCCTCTACTTGAGATGGACCAGACCCAAACCCGCTCGCTCTTCTTGCTGCGCAGCTGGACTTTGGTCCCAGCTTCTTCCGGGGTCAAAGGTGTCAGGCGTGTCAGAGGCATGCCAGCTGTGGCTGAGACCAGTCCGCTACATCAGACAGGTGGTGACGCCATGACAGCTGACGCACTGGCCCATCCTGTCCCTCCCCACAATGCCTGAACATAGAGACTGCCAGGAAGGTGGCGGGTGCACCCACGGCCGCCAGCACCTGTCCCAAAGGCATGCCTAAGGCCACCTGCTGGCCAAGAACTCCACATGAGTTCGAGTTAGGCCATTAAAATCTTGGGACTTGTTGTAACAGCTAGAATTATGAAGATTAATCCAAAAACCAATTATCTTTTTTAACTAGACCCTAATTATGTGAGATTGCTTTAGACACCCGTGGACTTGAGATCCAAACACACCTGAGCATGAGCACCTTACAGCCAACAAGCTGGGGCCCCGGACGCCACTGCCTTCCCTCCCTAATGGATCCTGTACACCCAATAGGCACTGCAGCTTGTGAACACTTGCTGTATGCTGTTTTCTTTGATCCTTACAACAATCCCACTGGTACCTGTCGGGGCTCAGTATGGGAGAGATCTGGGGCTCAAGGCGGAAAATTACATTAACTGCTTGGTGGGGGCCACAGGGTTCGAATCCAGCCCGTCTGATAGCGAATGCCATGCTCTCAGCCTGTGACGTTAAGCTTTCCCCCTGAAGCGCCTGATCACCCCGAAATCTTCTGTGTTTCAGTCATTTGCAAAGGAAAGGAACACCAAACCAAGGAAATACGTAAACTGGGGGGAAAACGGGGTGTTACCAAATTTTAATACACTAAAGGCTACGATAGTGAGAAAGTCGCCGCCACATACGCGCTACCAAAGCTTTCAACAGCATTTTAAATGCGTTACTTTGTCTCCCCAGCCACACTGTGCAGAAGGCAGTGCTAACAGCCCTGCTGCACAGACGAGAGAACTAAAGCCCAGAAAGGTTAGGAGTGAAATCTCATTCGCCAGCGTTTCCGCAGAGTAAACCCTCAACACGTGCGGGACAAATGAACACAACGTGGATGTTGCTAATGATTAACGGAAGCCCCCGCCGAGCTCACCGATGACGAACCCAACAGGGCTCCTGCCGGTCAGGGGGACGGAGGCCCACAACATGGACCTGCCCGTAACCACACGACAGCGTGGGGTTCAGCGTGAGGTTCTGCCTGCCCAGAGCTCTCGGCTCCGTGCAGGCGCAGAGGGAACGCCCACTTGGCGTCTGAGCTGCACCCACAAGACACGGTCCTTAAAAGAGCAGGCGCAATGGTCTGAAATTCACAGCCGCTGCTAGAACGCCTCCGTCCACCCCCAGGAGGAAGCCGCGCTCAAGCGTGGGTGCAAAGCTCAGTACGCACCGCGTCCCGCCCCCACGCCGTCCCCGACCGGGGCAAGCCCTCACGTGGGCCAGCGTCCCGCTCAGAGGTCCCGCGAACTCTCCTGCTGGCGTACACCCAGCCCCACCTCTACTGCGCAAACTCGGCCTCTCACAACGTGCCCTGGCAACGCCCAGAGGAGCCCCCGGGGTCGACGGCTCGGGACGCACACCCGGAGCCCTCCTGTCGACGGGGTGGGGACCACGCCACGCTCCGGCCGCTCCCTGCGCCCTACCCTCCCCGCAAACTCACCGCCGGGGCTCCCCAAGGGCATACCCACGTCCTCAGCAGTGACAACGGAGGTGTCCGCGCCTCCAGTACCGCCCCGGCCCGCCCCCAGCGCTCACCGGGAAGACGATGTTCCCGAGTTCTCTTTCGGCGCCGGCCCTGGAACCGCACTGCCGGCCGAGCACCACCCTCCTTCCGAGGAGCTGTCGCTGCGGGGCTGCATGGACCCCGGGGGCACAGACACCCTGCGGGGGGGTGGGGGGGGCGCCCACGCCGTCCCTCCTCGGTCCGGGACCCCTCGAGCTCTGGGCTGCTGCGGGCGCGGGGCGACGCCCCCTGTCGGCCGGCTGCGCAGGTACCGCGTGAGAGCCAGTGAGCGCGGCCGTCTGTGCCCAGGGCCCTCCGCGCGTCCACCCGCGCCACAGCCCCTCTGCAGAGGGGGGCTCTGCAAAGGCGCCCCCCCCCCCAACAACGCCACACGACCGAGGAGACGCAGGCGGCTCACCCCGCCCCATTCCCCGCGGAGACCCCGGGCGGCGGGCGCTCAAGAGCGGGTTTGGGCTGCAAACCCGCGGTAAAAGGCAGGCGGCCCCAGGAAGCCCAGGCCCGACGGGATGTCCCCAGGAGGGCGCCGGCTCCAGGTCTACCTCCCCGCACCCACCGCGCCGGGGCGGGCGTGAGCGCGCGTCACAGGGACCCCAGCTCCTGACCCGTTCTGTTCAGAGCTGCCGAAGGCGCCACGAGGAAGACACGCGGTGGCAACCGGCACGTCACGTGCTGTCCCGGACAAGCTTCGGGGGCAGGAAACCGTCCCCGGGGACGACGAGAAAATCACCAACAGTGCCGACTTTACCGACAAAGTGTTCGTTTGCTGGCTGTGAAGGACGCACCAGCCCCTCGCGTCATGGATACACCTCCCTCCTCGCATAACAGACCTGCCCGGGGAGTGGTGGACGCGTCCTGCTCGCAGGACGGACGGAGGTGCTCGGAGAGTGAGGGCGGCGCCCGGCTCGCGTGACGGACGCGCCCAGAGACTGACGACGCGCCTGGCTCGCGTGGGGCGTCCGCCAGGAGCAGGAAGTGTGGGGTCCGCGAGAAGCCGGTAGCATAATCACAAGGAACTGTTCTACAGTTTAGTATGGAGATTCCCTTCGTTGGAAAACGAAGCCATTCCCATGAAATCTTTGTCTCGGAAGCATAAAGGACTTCACTTTCTCCAGAAAGGTAACACAGCAGGAAATAGACGATGCAGCAGCGTCTGCTGCTCGAGGCCCCGGAACCGCTGGGAAAGCACCCCCCACCCCCACCCCGGGCCTGGGCCGCCCTCCACACTGCAGGCAGGTCGGGAAATGCAGGGCCGCACGGGCAGCACAGACGACGTCAGGGCGACGGTTCCGGCCTCCTGCTGCCCCGGCCGGGACACGCACAGCCCCACGGACTGACAGAAACCGTCCGCCGGGGCACCCGGGCCTGCGGTCACCGCCAGCACGGACGCCCCCCCCCCGTGGGGACACTGGAGCAGCCCCATTAGCTCGCTGGGTCTGGGGCTCCCGCGTCCTCTTCCTGAGCAGCACCGCGGGCCCGCAGACGCTCCCTCCCTTGTGTCTGGGGCTCAGGCTCACACCCCCGGACCCCGCCGCCGTGGCCCACGCCGGGCGTGCTGGCTCCCCGACAGCCCAGCTCAAGGCGAACACGCTCACGCAGTCCCCATGGAGGCTACCGAGTGACGCGCAGACGACGACGCGGGAGATCCCGCGGCCTGGAACCTCCTGGAGCGGACCTCTGCGAGACGGTAGGGAGCTCCCCCGACGGGCTCCCAGGCCCGGCCCCTGTCCCGGCGGCCGCATTCTTGTCCACAAGGGACCGGTTCTCTGCTCTTCTGGGGAAGGGCCGCCCCGCGGGTACCCCCACCGAGCAAGTCGGCTGCCAGGCACCGTGCCTCCAAGCAGCACAGCACCGCCGGCCGCGCCTGCAGGCTCCAGCTTAGTGCACGAGCTGCTACAAGTTCTCACTTCAGATCTCCAGACTGCCTGGCTGCGCACGATGGCGCATGAATGCGGCTGTGTGGCCGTAGCCATCACTCTCAGTGTTACCTCGGCCTCTTTCGGAACCTCACGTCTTCAGGGGTTTTGTGGAAGCTCACCCCCTTCAAAGTGCCACCTGTTCCTCCACAGAGCGTCCAAGATCGGAGCCTGCACACCCAGCCCCTCCTGTCTGATCCAGAAACGGAGTCAGTGTGTCCAGGCGTTGGGGGCCACGGTGGGGTCCCTGCAGTCCTGCGCCCCAGACCCCAAATCTCCATCCACGACGTCTGCAACTCAAGGTCATCTGTCCGACCAACAGTCTGTGCAACAGTTTGTGCCTGGGGTTTTAGCAAAGAAATCGGAGACAGCCTCATCTTGGCCCCGACTGTCACAGCAGAGACCACGAGACTGGCCCCTCAGACTCCAGCCTCACGGGAAGGTGGTGCCAACCTGAAGTCACCAGCTCTACCCACAGGGTCACAGGCTGCCTGGACTGCTGTGGGCAGCATTTCATGTTCGCTACCCACACTCCCAGGACTCGACCACAGAATCGGCCCCACGTACTTGGGCATGCAGCTCAGGGAAGCCTTCGTGACCTCCAGCCTCAGTTTCCCCATCGGCAAGCTGTCCATTCGCTGCCAGCTGAGGCTCCCAAGTATAAATGAGCTACATTTTAAAGAAACGGTGAAAAGGAACTGAAAGCAAATGTTTCTGCCAACTACATTCCTTTCGCCTCCCCTTCCCAAGCCCACAAGGGCTGCCACATGCCTCTGCCTGTCACGCCGCCATCCGCCACATCTTGCTGTCCTCCCGTTCCTCCTTCGAGACTCTCCTGGCTGGCTCACTGCCCTGACCCGGCCATACACGCTGTCTTTCTAAAACGGAAAGCACTCTTTTTCTGTTTCTGGGAATATCTGAAGGGGTTCCACCTTCCCCCCCAAACCCCTCAGCACCTGCCAACTACACCGTCCCTCGCACATGGTGGGCTGGCCAGGCATCAGGGTCCCAGCCCTGCACCCGTGTCCCCAGCTCCCTGCCGCTGCCTTCCTGGGCATCGATCCCCTAATGAATAAAGGAGAAGGAGCCCAGGGCGCTGCAGGATTGAAGGGGCACCACACACATCACTGCTCAGAGCATGTGCTGCTCTCGTGACAGCTCTTACGTGGGGCTGCTGTCAGGGCCCGTGTCTCCAGCTCCCCCAGCGCCTCGCAGCCCATCACAGAAAGTCCCTGTGGGGACAGGGCCCGGCAGAGGGCCAGACCATTGTCCTTATGTCCTCAGGGGGCAAGACCTCTGGCAAATGAATGGTAGATGGTGACATGCTGCTCCATCGTGAGATTAATCTTAAAATAGCATTTGTTCTGGCCAATAGGATGAGAAAACGCTGCAGGCGTTTTGTTGCTATCTGATTTCTAACGCGTCCAGGAAGAGATGCACGTACCCCTACCCAACTTGCATCACTTGGCCTCCAACACCCGCAGGGCCTCGGATTTCAGATGCCCGATTCTGCAGCGCTCCCTCCAGGGCCACAGTTGCCACAGCACATACCGCCAGGAAGAGCAGAGCAACCAGGAGGTGGGCCCGGAACAGTAGACTCCAAGCCCCCACAGCACGCACAGAGACGCTCAGAGCCACCGCCACACAGGTGGGCAGAGGAGGAGATCCCCGCCACGTCTCATCCCTGCTGGCCTGGGTGCCCCTTCTGCGCTCCCCTCACTGCAGTCTCTCCCAGCTGGAAGTCCGACAACCTGCCCCCCACACCCTGAACCAGCTCGCGCAAGGGATCCCTGTGAAAATCCACGTTTGATGAACCGGGGAAAGGCAGCTTAGGGGATTTCTTGGCAAGGATGTCAATGAGGCGTGACCAAAAAAGTAGGAGTCATTTCCAAAGAGGGCAAATGACCTCTGGTGTGGGCCCAGCTGGCCAGCCCCCAGACCGCCACACAGGGCTCCATGACCTTCCCCTGCCCCACCTGCTTCAGTGATCTCTTCTCCCCTGGCTTCCTGTCAACCGTCCCACAGACACTGACTAACCAAGAGGAAGAGAGGGAAGACTCGGGACTGCCCTCTCAAGCACCTAACATCACCTTCACACATGCTAACATCTCAGACTCAGCTGTGGACAACCTTCTCCTACAAACAAGAAAACCTATGTTCACAGACACTAAGGCACTGCTCCAAGGTCAACAGGTAAAAGTCCACACTCCCGTCACACGGCCTGCCCGTGCCACAATGGCTCCTGACATGGAGTGCAGGACGGTGCCCACCACCCACCAACATGTAACGACGCACAAGTCAGCTCCTAGTGGTAGAAACTCAGCCAGACTTGAACTCAGGGGACCACACTCAATCAGCTCCAAGAGGATCTCCCTTGTGCTCAGAAATCTGGGCGACAGGCACACACTGCTGCACACCCTCATTCGAGTGGAGACCCCCCGCCTGGCCGGTGCCCCACTCATACCTCCCTGGATTTCCTGCTGGGGCCTGCAGGGGTTGGGGTCCCAGACCCTCCTCTCCAGCTGGCTCTCCAGAAGCAGGTGCTCCAGGGAAGTGGTGTGTTCCCCCAGCCTGCCCTTCCCACCACCTGCCCCACACCACACTCCACTGCTGGGGACAGAACACTGTTCACACACTCATCTGCAAAGTCACAGATGTAGGCTGTCCCCTGGGGCTCACACAACCAGACAAGACAGAGCTACACGAGATGGACAGCTAGTCAGTTCAAGTGCCATTTATTATGTACCAACTGGATACCATCACTGTGTTAAGAGCTACCAGTCCTGAGGTGACAGAACAGGAATCCAGGCTTCCCTGCAGATCTCCTTCACAGTGGACATGGTTCCCAGAAACAGTAAGACTGGGACAGTTCACTGCTAAGGAGTCAGACTGGCCTCTTAGTGGCCATCAGCACGCATAACAGATCACCAGCTTAACGAACAAGCAGTAATTGGAGATCAGGGGCTCTGACGCCAGGCATAGGAGGAGGAAGCTGGGGTGTACCACAAAGATCAGGGGCAGGAGCGTTCCTTACATAGGAGCATCTGGACAGTGGTGGGCAGATGTGAACCTGGACTCCAGCAAACCCCACACCTGTAGTCCACACTTAACGATCAGCTCAGAAACAGAGACGCTCCAGCCCGTGCCTGGGACAGGTCCTCCGTGGCATTTCATCATCCTCCGCTGGGTGTCTGGATGCTTCCCAGGTTCTTGCTTTCATAGCAACAAGACGAGAAGGTGATCACCAGTGTGACATGTCTTAGCCCAGTGGTAAGGAACAGGGGACTGAGCACAAGTTTGCAGTGTATCAGACAAATGAAAAGCCAGGTTACCATTTTAGCGCTCAGCAGCAGAGCTATCTACTATGTAGATTTATCTGTACCAATTATTATCATTAGAACGTTAAGGATGACTAATATTTACTGAATTCTTACCTAGCTTCCAAGCACTACACCAGGACTTTGTGCATGACCTCAACCAGTAGCAGCAAATCTGTGAAGGAAGTTACATGTGATCATCCCTAATTTGGAGACCAGGAAAGTGGGGTTTGAAGGGCTAAGTGAGAAAACCAGACTGTATACCACATCTGTCACCTCTGAGACCCTTGCTCCCACCTTTTTTGTTTTGCTTTTAAAAATCATTATTGTGCTCCAACTTTTTTCTCATGAACTTCCTATTTACCTTGAATATACGCATACTCACTAAGTAGTACAGGTGCACTAGCACATGCCAGTTAACCATGACCTTTCCCTCTTCCAGATGTTCCTGGTCTGCTCTCTGATCCTGCCTGCCAGGCTTCGAGACACAGCAGCACTGCAACCAGCACAAACAAGCAGTGGCTGGTACTTTAAACAGGACTGCCAGTTCAACAGTACAGATAAATTGGACAAAAACTCTTTCATTGAAACACAGACTGAAGTCCAGAAGGACAAGGAGAAAACCCCAGTGAAAGAGCAAGAGTACAAATGCCAGTGGACTGTTCCAGATGCCCCACGAGCCAGCAGGTTTGAGGGCAGCATTATTACCTGTCTGCTCTGGGGCTGCTGATCAAACCTGTGGCATAGATCATTGGTAACTCAATCAACCCAATGTGGACATTTTGATCATTCTAATATGGCGGCACAGAATGACCAGGACTAGTCACACTGGGGCACAAAACACACCCTCTTTCCATTCCTGTGTTCTTTACACCTCCTTCCTCAAAACCCAGTGTTTTTTCCGAGACAAGAGGCATAACATGGCCAAATTCATTGTGATCCTGTAGACATTCTCAACATCAACGTGCTCTGAGCTAGCAATCTAATGTGCATTGAAATCTTTATTGCTGCTCTCAACACAAACGTTCGTGCACAGCTGCTTCTGGAATGCAGCACCTCATGACCAAGGGCATCCTGCCCCAAGTGTCCCTACAGTCTCCAGTGCACAGCCCTTTGGGGGGGGCTGTCACCCAACCTGCCATCAGGGGGCAGCGAAGAGTGACAGCAGTCTAATCAAGAAGGAATGGTCAGGAGTGCCTGGAGCACAGGGTGCAGTATTGCCTATAAAGCGCTTTTATGTGCACACAAGAGTGTGCCCTGTGCAAACTTCTTAGTCACCAACTCTTCTGCTGAAGAAGTGCTTTCAGTGGCTTAGCTAAAATGAGGGGCTGGCAGATTGATCAGAGAAAAATTGTGCCCACCATTTTTTTTTTTTTTAGGAAAAAATGTTACCAAACAACCTTAATCTTAGAATTCAACGTAAAATAAACAACAATTTTGTTTTCAAGCCAATGTGCTACTTACTGATCCTATTCAGGATCCTATTCAGAAAAGTTAAAACAGGCAAAGCATGGCATTTACTTTGAAGAAACGAAACCAAACCCCTCTAATTTTCCCTATTTCCTAAAGACTGAGAATTGTGTAATCTTTACGGAAGTGTGAAGGATGGATTCCGATGCCTGCCCAGCCTCCAGCAAGGAAGTTCTCTTCCATGACGCATCAGACCTCTCCCGGAGGTTGACCTGGTCAGGCAACAAGGTCACTCCACACAGCCAAGGCCAACACACATGCCCATCCTATTTACCACCTGTCCCTCCAGACCTGACAGTCAGAATTTTGGATGCTTGTGCTTACTTGGGAGTATTTCCTCCAAGAATGGACCAATCAAGTTCCAATAGCATGTGATGACCCCATGTCTGTAGCTAAGCAACCACAGTGGTGACACAAACCACAGGGTTTTAATGTCTTTCTACACAAACTGAATACAATTTAATTTTTTCACATCCACATGTTTAAGACTTCCCACCTGGTGGGCACACAAGTGCTAATTCCCAGAGAAACAAGCTGTTCAGGAATGTTAACATTTACCGTTATTATCACTATGAAGAATTATCCTTAAAAATGCATAATAATCTCATTCTCGCATTCACCAACTGATAGTCACACAGGAATGTTTCCTGTCAGGTTTCTGATCAGGAAAAAAAAATGGATTGCTGGCAAAGAGATAAATATGTAAAACTATGCAAAATACCTCAAGAAAAGTTAAGAAATAACATAACCCAATTAGTTCTTTAAAATGTTGTAAATGCAGGTGAATTTCAATAGTAATTTGTAATTAAAAGTATCACAAAAATCTTTCAAAATGTTGATACTCGAAGAATAACCATAAATGGACATAAAATGCAAGCCAGCAAGCTGGCACCAGGGTAATTCTGGGCTGTTATTTTTAACATACGCGGTTATTATTTACTCAGCTAAAGTATAAGCCTCTCCACCCCAAGACTGATTTTCATAGGGAGGCTGATCTTTAGTAAGTAAAGGCAGTTTTAAAAGAGGTTGGGACATCTAAAAATAAGCGGTAAGCACTCCCCCAGGGGTCGCAAGGCCAGCTTCACATCTGATGTCAGCACCACAGATAAAGGTTCGCCCCGCTCTGCACACACGATAGTCAATGCTCCGCAGCAGCACGAGAATACATCAGCGCTAACACTGGACTAAAAGAAAACTATCGGGCTCATAGGTAGCATTCAGCTATACGAGCTGTGACTTTAAGAGCATGTTTATGCTCAAAACTAGATTCCTTTGATTTGGGGGCAGGGGAGAATCCTCTGGGTGGAAAAGCTTCTGTTTCTAAGGTGAACTGGACACTGCTGTCTGGGGCCTACCTGTCACAGGTCAGCAGATGGTGGAGCAGGGGGAGGTGGGGTGGCTTTCCCGGTCTTCCCCAGCAGGCCAGGACTTGTCCACTAGCGCAACGGGGCCAAAGTCTTCCAGGTCCAGTAATGCACCTAGAGACCCACTTGCGTTGGAAATCAGTGAGAACACGCGATTTTTTCTGTTTTAGCAACAACCCAGCACATAGGTGAATTTTAAACATCAGACTATGTGGAAGTGCCAGCAGAAGTCACCCTGTAGCTGTCCCTTGTCCTTACTTGAAATCGGCTGTTCACCCCTCAAGCGAACTAGCCCTCCTGGCTCAGGCGTCACGTGTATCACCCTCGAAGAGACAGCATCCGGTGGCAGGAGGCTGCCAGCCTCACCCACATCTGTGGCCAGGCACACAGACATGGGAGAGGGGCCAAGCATTCCCCACCGAGAACTGGGTGTTGGTCCCACCACCCTGCCCAGGGTGTTATTTTCCAATACATCCATCCCTGCTTTCTGCTTCATCGGCAACTCCCTGCTTTCTGCTTCATCGGCAACACGTGTTTATATCAATGGACTTACCCTAAAAAACAGGAAGCAAATTCAGATTTCAGATTAACAGGGATTGTGTGAACTCAGGATCTCAACACAAGACAAACACAAGCAGCAGGAGCACTGGCTGCACCCCACACGTGCAAGCCCGACAGGGCCCCAGGGTTTTCTTGGGAACTAAGACACAACAGGGAACATGGGCCACCTCAATCACTTTCTGCCAACAGCAAGTACACCCACTGTCCCCTGGGCGCACGCCCTGTCCTAGAAACAACCCCAAGCAGCAAGCATCCAATCAGCAGGCAAAGGGTATCTTCACACCCTGTGGGGGATATGGGGCCACATCATAAGTCTTGTGTTTTGGGAGCTGAGAAGAAGACACAGACGTCCACAGACTGATGCAGGGACTCCCGAGGGCACCACAGGGTGATGCGCTGAGTCTGTCCCTGCCAAGGCCTGGATCTCCGGTGACTCTGCACTGAGCCCCACAACCCACGGCGCAAACCCATTGACACCCAATCCCACCCTGCAGAGCCTGTACCCCAAGCAAGGCTCAGTGTGGACCCCATTTCCCAGGCCCAAGGCAGTCAGCAAATCGACAAAGAGTTGTCTGGAACACCTCCCAGAGACAGCTGGGGCCTGTTCTCTGCCTTGGGCGGGCAGTGCAGTCTGTGGTTGACGGATTCCATGAGAGCATCCTGACACTGGACTCTGCTGCCCCCATTCCGCACGCAAGCCCCCACCTTGCCAAACACATGCCTCTTCCTCAACCACCCTCCCTCCCCGTCTGCAGTCCACCATCTTCATTGAGTGTAATCCCACCACTCAAGGCAAAGGCACCACTAACCTACCGGCCACCAAGAGGGAGACGTGCTAATTACGCTATGATGCCACTTAGAAGATGCATCACCATTTCAGCGATGCTAAATGAAAGAACAAAGGAGCCTGGAGGGGGGCCTTAGGACCCTTCCATGAAGCTCCTTTGCTGCCACGGCCCCAAGTCCCCTCCTCCACGCACCCCCTGTGCCCCTCCCCCACACCCTTCCTCCACATGCCCCACCTCCACGCACCCCCTCACACACCCTACCCCGCCCCAGTCTGAGAGTTCACGAGGCCCTGTTTATATCTCAGCGGCCAAAAGTAACAGGTGCTCCCCATAAGCTTTCTTGGTGATGATGACTAACACAATTTCTCATTATACCTAGACCACGAGGAGAAACAAATCATGAGACCAAACAAAATGGGGACGGCTTCTAGATAAATTTTTAAAAGATTATACTGAAGGCCGTTCATCATTTTCCATCAGAGTGAGAACAAAATATTTCAAACAGATTTGCCCCTGGCAGAGATGCCCTTTCCTTTCACTGACAGCTCACTAATACTCCTACATTACACTGAATTTATCTCAAGGCATCCTATTTGTGCCAACATAAAAGGCCGCTTTACTAACAATCAACAGCCACCCCGACTGATGCGTTCAACAGCAAGGAAGCAAACCCTGCAACACTCAGATGCCATCTGAAGCAAGTCTAGAAGCATCCTCAGTGCAGTTTCACGGCAAAGAAACGTAACATCATGATGTCATGCTCTCCCTACACCACCAGATGAAATGCTCACTGCAAACACCACACAGGGACCCGGACACCTTCCAGAAACAGGTCTGGGGGTAGCGGTGCTGAGGAAATTTCACATACAGAAGAAGCCACTAACCTCTGCCCTCCCCTCTAACTCACGAGACAGCCCGGCTCCCATCAGAGCCACCCTTGTGACCAAGTATGACCCTGTTTCAGGCTGCAGCCCCAGGACAGCTCCGAACCCTCACAGAACAGTAAACAGCAATCCCCAGTCACCCCGCAGCTGCAAGCTCTGCTCCCCACCGGACGAAATCTCAGAGTAAGTCAAGTCTGTCACAAGACCCAGCAGTGGTGTTTATCCAGACAGGACTCTCCGGGGACCCTGAAGCCCAGCGCTCTGACTCCTGGGCTCGCCAGGACCTGCAGGGGCACTTCCTGCTTATGTCCAGGCACAGGCTCCACCCTTCGAGGACCCAGTTTGACAGAAAACCACACGTACGTTAGGAACCTCTGCACAGGATGGACTTCACCGGGGACAGCTGCCCCTGTCCCAGGAGAGGCTGTAGACCTGGTCTGATCAGAACTCCTAACTGCTCTCCCCCACCCCCACGACAACAAAATTTCTGATTCCAGCAGCCAGCTCTTCACTGCCCTCAGCCTTTAAGTAAGCAGCTATTACTGTTAAAAGAAAGGAGACTCCCTGTTCGTCCAAAGACTACAGCCTCAACAGCCATCGCTTTATGCAAACGCCCCCACTGACCCAGAGCCTAGGCTCTGCATGTGGGGTCATGTGGACCTTCCAAGTCATATTCAGTCCCCACCTCTCTGTCCACTTCGCTTACATCATGCATACTTTTCTTCATTATCTACCCACCCTCCAGCCCGGGCGCTCCCGATCCGGCCCCTGCCATGGTCATGGGCCCAGGCACCGGCCATTCTCATGGCCACAGGGTAAGGACTGACCCTCTGGCAGGCACTCGGCACCCCCAGCCTGTCCCCAGGTCCTCAGGGCACATCCAGGGGCCTTCCAGAACTACATCAGTGGTCCACAGCCACACAGAGGCACCACAGATGGGGCATAGAGCCAGTAGACAAAGTCCTGGCTATCAGGCCCAGTCGTTCAATCGCTGATGCCACCGAGCCGGCCACAGGCAGTGGCTATGGCACTGAAACACCTGTGCAAACCACTCCCACAGTTAGACGCCCAGCCAATACGCGGCACTGCCCACACCTCACATCTCAGCAGAGGTGTGATGACCTTCCCAGGGCCTGATAAATCCCCTTCACGGCCAAAGCCAGTGCGCATCAGGCCCATCACCCAACAGAATTCGAGCCCTCCCAAGTACCTGACAGCGCGTGGACACATCAGGGAGGGACACGGCCCCTTGCAGTTAATACACACGGCCTGGGGTACAGAAAGACTCCAGACCCCTCCCTGCAGCTGCTCCACGCGGTGTCAGAGGAGGGGTGGGCTCCGTCACCAAGAAAAGAGACCTTGAACCGCCAACACACAGAGGGTGACAAGGTGCCTTGAAGGGTGGCTCTCCCCAAAGAGAGCCTTGCAGGAGTCCTGGAGGGCAACAGAAAGCGTGAAGCTCAACTGAGACAACGACGACATCCCTCCCCAAACAGTCATGAGCAAGCTCTGGCGTCACCACCACACCTACCAACTGTACTTACACCTTGAAAAATCTCACCAGTACTGACGTGGAAACGTCAGGCAACAGAGTTCAGAAGGCTGCATGGAATTTCCCTAGACGCACAGATTTTTGAGTTAAACTCAGTGAGCTAAGATACTGGGTAGTTTTTACATAGGACCTTCAAGGAACACAGCTTAACGACAAGCGGCATAGTATTTAGGGTGATCACACCGGGAAGCTCACGGTGAAATTTAAAACAGAGATATCTTGACAAAATTATCAAAAAGTAAAACTGAAGCATCAAATGATCTTTAAACAATACTACGGAGCCTCCAACAACTGTAATGTGTATCAGGTATAAGACCTACACCCACATGCAGAAAATTATTAGGGATGTAACAGGGGAAGAAAAATTAGAAACAGAATTTTAAATGTATTTACAAAAATAACGTTTGCACATCCACAGGCTTTCTAAGGACTCCCACAAACTGCGCATCCCAAGTTAAACAGTGTGTGTCTTGCGTGGGAAGAGACCACTTCTCTCCAGAAACCACGTGAATGCCATAGCCTCACAGGAGTTTCAGCCCACGCGCTGTCCTGTCTACTCCACCACCAGGCCCCAGGCGGCCCGTGCCCCTCTCTGTGCTCAAGTCAGACCAGGCAACACCCCAGCGCCCCACGACCTTTCTGTTCTGTGGCCACTGACCCTTAGCCACTGAAGTTGGGCTTTAGGGCAGACAAGTCGAAAATTGGAAAATCACAGAACCTTTAGTTTTTTAAAAATCTGCATTTTCAGTTAACACAAATGATCTGAAAGGGTAATATGATAGGCACTGATTCTGCCTCTGTGGTTTGCTGCCTACCTCTGCATATTAAATTATACTTGTGAAATACATATGTCCTTTAATCAACATTTACAGGGCATACGCTATTGACTATGTGTAATAGTCACGTGATATCGTTTTAAACGAGAAGTTTTAATTCGGGGAGTTGAGACATCACTCTAAAGTTAAGCCCCCGACAACCGTTAACCGAAAATACCGCACAGAATGATTACAAAACCAGGGACAGGGTTCAATACAGATCCTGTGGCTTTGTTTCCCTCAGTGTGCACGCTAATATATAAATGTTTCCACTTAGCATTCTCACAAATCTTTGAGCCCAAATTCCCTAATTTTCATAACCACAGGTAAGTAAGTACCCACATAGGATGAAAGGGAACAAAGCATTAGTTCTTGAAAGCGAGTAACTGATTCCAGGCACTGCCGAGTCCCAGCCCCTACTATCCGGGCAAAGCCACGCTGACAGGAGGAGCCTTTACTGTGATTCTGGTTTCAGGGGACCACTGCCCATAACTGCCTTTGCTCTCTGAGTCCCTGTGTCAAAGAAGAAGACGCTATGTGGCCCCTGGTGCCCAAGAACAGATCAGCTCGTTAAAGTTAAAACAAACAAAAAAAAATGGTAAAAAACTTAACCCTGTTCCAGGTCTAACATCATCTCTGCCACCCAGGCCCATTCCTGGCCACACTCCAGCTGTGTGACCCTGGCAGTCACTTCACCTGGAAGATGATCTCTGCATCCTGCCAGCTCTAGAGACCTTGCTGATTCTGTGATTTACTTCTCAGTGAATTAGCTAATGATAAAGGGTTAAGTTATAAGTCATTTGCATGAATATATTAACATGGAAGTCCTGGACAAAACCGCACAGGCCTCATCTCCCTCACACAGATTTTCACTAGTATTCAGCCCCCCTCCATTATAGACCTTATTTTTAAAACAGCTGGCAATTCACAGGAAGAGTAGAAGGTATAGACTCTCCCATGCAGCCCTTCCCCGCACCATGCACAGCCTCTCCCACCATCAGCGTCCTCACCAGACGGTGCATTTGTCACAATCGTGAACCAACATGGACATGTCATCGTCACCCAAGGTCCATAGTTCGCATATGGTTCACTCTGGGTGCTGTACATTCTGTGGGTTTGGACGCATGTATGACGACACACACCCCCGACCCACCTCCCACCCTGGCAAACACTGATCTTTTATCATCTCCATAGGTTTGTCTTTCCCGGAATGTCTAGAGTTGGGATCATACAGGATGGAGCCTCTTTAGACTGATGTCCTCACTCAGTAACATGCATGTACAGTTTGCCTTTTTATAGCCTGAAGCGCATTTCTTTTTAACACTGAATGAGATCCCACTGTCTGGAGTAACACAGTTTATGTATCCATTGACCTTGAAGAACATGCTGGCTGCTTCCAAATTTTGGCAATTCTGAATAAAGCTGCTGGCGACAACCATCGTGTAGATGTAAGTTCTCAGCTCCCTTGGGTAAACACCAGGGAGCATAACTGCTGTATCCTGTAGTGAGGGTACATTTAGTTCTGTAGGAACCCACGAGACGGCCCTCCCGAGTGGCTGCCCCCATCCGCGTGTCCGCCTGCCGTGCGTGAGAGACGTGTCCTCACCAGCATGCGCTGGTGTCAGGGACCTGGATTTTCCACTGTGTCCCTAGCCCCTTACAACTTTCTAAGGAAGGTAACTTAAGTCAGACAGGGCTTGGCATCTGCAAGGGGCTGATCAGGCAAGAAGGAGGCTGTGAAGGCTAGTGGCACAGTCACACTGGAACAGGTACACTAGGAGGTGTTAGCCTGGACCTTAGAACTCCTCTGAGGACCTGGGGGGTAGGACCATGAGGTCCCCAGGGAAGGACCCTGACCATGTGGTAAGAGTTAGGCAGCTAAGGCGCAGCCTGGGGCTAGTCTTGCCCACCCCCCATCCCCCGACTCCTACAAGCTGTGACTCTGGGGTATTCTAGACACCGCCCTGCAGTGACCCCCTGGCCCAGAACTGAGTGTCCATGCTAAGGGAAGGCAGGTCTACCCAAGGGACGCTAATCCAGACAGACCAGAGACACCCCTGAGACGATCCTGTGCTATTGTGAGCAACCCCCAAAACTGAAACGTGCCGTGTAAGATGGAGAATGTGGGAGGGTCCACACAAGATGTCCCTGATCATATCTGGGAGAAGTCGCGAAGCGCAGACCACAGGACAATCTCTACGGCCCTTCGGGCCACAGAGGAAATCACAGTAACTTAGACATATACCTGACCACAAAGCACATATGATAGAAAATAAGCCACAAACAGAAACATCTTCAGATCTGGAAGTCACACTACCTCACTGATGAAAGATCTCGGAGGGAGGTGACTACTCTCCAGTTGCATGTAGAGATTAAAATGTGAAGGTCTAGCAACAAAACAGAGTTCTCTCAAGTGTCAGCATTTTGTTTTTTAAAACTAAGGACGTGTTGGGGCGTTCAGGGTGGCTCAGTCGGTTGACTGTCCAACTCTTGGTTTCGGCTCAGGTCAGGATCTTACCGTTTGTGAGTTCGAGCCCCACGTTGGGCTCTGTGCTGACAGTGCAGAGCCTGCTTGGGATTCTCTCTCTGCCCCACCCCTGCTCACACATGTGCTCTCTTTCCTTCTCTCTCTGCCCCTCCCCTGCTCTCTCAAAAATAAATATCAAAAAAAAAAAAAAAAAAAACCCAAAGCACTAAGGACATTATCCTCTTTCCCCTTCTGAACTTCCATTTTAAATAATCACTTTTACTTAGAAATTCCAGAACTTGCTAACTTGATAGCTAAAATTAATAGTTAATAGGTTCAGCATTACTGAATTGATTTATTTTTTTAATGGAAACAATATGATTAGGAAATCTGCTTGAAGGACCATCAAGGTTTTAAAACATAACATTGTCTCTTCCTTTGACTCACGAACAAGGTGGTGAGCCCGCAGACAGGTTCAAAGCCAGATGGTGAACATACAGAATCACATCCCCAAGGGCAGAAGGTCAAGAATGAATGCAGAATATGCTGAATAAGATCATTTTACACCACGTCATTTAAAATATCCCACGTATCTGGGACTTGGGTGGAACAAATATCAGGAAAGCATTCCTAACCGGTATAATGGCTCAGTGACAGATCGTTTCATATCAAATTTGAAATTTAATTAAATGGTCATTTTCATTTCATAGTTTCAGGATTTCTAAAGCTCTTATATCCTCCAACCAGACTTAGACTTTGGCTAGGCTAGGCAGTCTCCACATCACAAAGAGCCTTTGCGTCAGAAGCAACAGAATGCCGCTTTTGATGAAGATTTTGTAAGTGGAGACAAAAGCCCCCGGGGACCACAAAGGCAGATTAACCTGTAACAGAACAGATATAAGTGCATTCTGACGGAAAACAGTGGAGAAAATACTCAACAGAACAGGAAGATGAACACGGCGCTTCTCACGCAGGGGGCGGACGCTTGAGGAAACATTTTCAACTCCAATAGGGGGAGTGGGCAGAAAGCTCCCTCTGGGGTTTCCCCTTCCGTACGAGGAGACAGACCTCTGGATTGCCCACCTGAGAGGTCAAGAATATCAGGAGAGCACCCAATAAAAAGCCTGGCAAGTGGAAAAAGAAAAGCCAGGAAAACAGAGCCAACACTGAGCACCTGTCATAAGCCGCACCGTTCACGTATTTAATCCCAATGTCAGTATCTGGTGGAAGAATCCATACCCAAGGGCAGACAGGACTTGTGTAGTCAGTGGTTCTCAAACTGGGGCTGGATGAACCCAGATTCTCATCCGGCAGGACAGGGGCCAGGGTCTGCACTTCCGGGCACCCGCAGTGGGCAACAGGGGAGGACAGTGCCCTGCCCCACACTCCCTTCTCCACAAGAGCTGGTGCTAGACTCTCCTTCACTGGTCACCCACACTAGTCACCAGCAGAATGACAGGGAGGAACACAGAGCTTATGCAAGTGTGTAAGGGGGTGGACCCTAAAGAGCGCTAACTGGGGCTTGCCGTCAAATGCAGACAAAATGCAGGACACACACGCACACCCTCACAAGAGGAGGTGAAGCCCTACACAGCAGCCCCATCAACGCCGAGTGGACTGCTTTGGAAAGTTCCGACTGGTGGAAGGGACGGAGGCACCGCCTAACTGTGTTCATGCTAAATTACAGAATCCAGGTGTTTACACTCATTCCACGGTCGTGTTTTCATCCCGTCTCCTACAGCTGTACCTGCCCGCCTGCGGTCCGATTGCCATCATGGGCACAGACCCACACGGCCCAGAAACCTAGTCAGAGCTTCTTCATTCAAACTGTCACAGAAGTACTTTGACAATGTTTTTAGAGATAAAAATTCTCCCCCAAAGACTGCCTCACGTAACGAATTTCACAATAAAAGTACCTTCTGAGCTCTTTCAAGAATGCATCCACACTCATGCCTTTAACTATTTCTACACGGATAACCTCCAAGGGCATTTCACTCATGTGTTACATCGAAGTATCAGTCTACACTCTAACAGCAAACTGATAGTGACTCCTGGACGTTTTACGCCTGTGCGTGTCTCCATCGCGCTGGAGCACCATTTCCTCCAGGTGAGGCCCTGGCTCTGAGGTGGGGAATGCTCCACACCTGTGCCCACATCACCCAGTTACGTCCTGAGGAGGGACAGAGGTGTCCTCACCGTGGGAGACGCCATCAGACCTGCTCCAACAGTGACCGGGAACAGTAATTTAACCTGAATCTTTTGGGACCGTGCACTCAGGATACGTACTACCGCAGCAGGCAGAGGGAGGAGTGAGCCTCTGAAGGGATTAAGGACAGCGAAAGCAGGACCACCACAGCAGCCACAGAGCGGGTGCTCTGCCTCTGGGAACACAAGGTCGTGTCCCCCCGCTGGGCTTCCCTGGGTCTCCCCCACCTGTCGCCCCAGCCCTGTGGACCCGGTCAGCCTTCAGCGATACTCACTTGGTCTCAATTCGGACACATTCGTGATCTTTGCCCAATTCATAATTCAGTCCCAAACGACCTTGGTGTCCTGGCAAGGGGACGCCTGTGGCGTCTACTTTTTCTCCACAGCATCTGAAGAGCAGACCTGCCCTCGTCGGCCTCCTGACCCGGGTTCCCAGCTGGCTCGTCAGCAGGCGGTGCTGATGGCTGGAATCTCCCTGCTTCATTCTTGCCAGCTTGTTTAAAAATTAATGATCTTGGTACTTCCGGGGTGACTTTGGGGGCAGGAAACTTATAAAACGATAGAAAGATTTAGGTTCACTCTTCTTTCCGCTCTCAGCAAGGGTCTGCTGGAAGCAGACTCCCCAGAAGAGAGTTCTGTGACCCGCCTCCTAGAGAACAGCTAACAGCTTCGTGGACAGAACACCACGTGTGATGGCGACACCAGGCTGAGAGGTCCGCCAGTTCGTGGTGCTTCCAAAATCAGCATAAACGTTGGCCGAGGGACACAAAACACTGTCATGAGATCAGCAAGTGACCAGCCTGGGAACAAGGCTCTCTCAACCTTACAGTGCAAAGCCGTTGAGGAAATTCTGTCTACCTGAGAGGGAAAAGGTAGAATTTCACGGCATAATCGAGCTGTTTTCTCCAGCCCGCTCACGACACACCAGCGGCGGTGGCTGCTCCTCCAGGGCTCACGCTGCACGTCAGGCCCTGCGCTGCTCAAGCGCATGCGCGTGAGCTCCTGCAGGGGGCGCCCAGCGGGCGCCCAGCTCCTGCAGGGGGCGCCCAGCCGCTGTCCGTCCCGGGAAGGATGCCAGTCCTAGGCCCGCAGAGCAGGGATATGGAAGGAACCTGGATCATCGGCCTCACGTGAGAGACAACCTTCTTTGTTCTTTAAGCTATCGTGTTATTGCGTTTCCGTAACAGCACCTGCCTTTACCCCAATGCTTGGGCTGCCTGTACCTTCGCTTCTTGTGCGAAGCACAAGCACACATCGCAGCAACAGCCATGCACACCACGGACTCATCCATGTCAAAATCCACTATAGGTGATCCAGCACCTCCACGTCTGGGTCTATACCCAGGAAAACTGAAAGCAGGGTCCTGAAGAGATTTCTGCACCGTGTTCATAGCAGCTTCATTCACAACAGCCAAGAGGTGGAAGCAGAAGCCACCCTAGTGCCCAGTGATGGACAGAAACTGGCAAAAGGTGTAGTTCATCCATACAGTGGAGTATCACACAGCAAGGAGATCCCACAATGTGCTACAGCACAGATGAATCTTGAAGACATTACAGTAAATGAAGTAAGCCAGACCTAAGAGGACATGGGCTACATTACTACACTTCCCTGAGGTACTTAGTGTTTAATGAATTACAGGGATAGATGGATGGCGGGGACGGCTGCACAACAACATGAATGTATTTATTTGTAAATATTTGAGAGACAGAGTGAGCACATGTGTGCGTGATCAGGGGAGGGGCAGTGAGAGAGAGAGAGAGAGAGAGAGGGGGGGGGGGGGGAGAGAGAGGGAGAGAATCCTAAGCAGGCTCTGCACTGTTAGCACAGAGCCGGATATGGGGCTCGAACTCACAAACCGTGAGGTCATGACCTGAGCCAAAATCAAGAGCTGGGCACCTAACTGAGCCACCCAGGTGCCCCCAGTGTGAATGAATTTAATACCAGTAAACCACACACTTAAAAACAATCATGATGGCAATTTTATATAAATTCTAATTTAATCAATTCAATTTAAGACCAGAGGAAAAGACCCACTGTCCACATTAACTCTATTCACATCATAATCCACTAGAATTACTGTTACAGTCTGCTAATAGATGGCTTTCTGCTGGAGATACATGTTGCATGTTCGTTGTACACAGTCTGTGAGTTGACAGATGAACACAGGTGGAGACCAGATATTAGCAACACATCACAGCAAGGCACCACCTTCCTTGCAGGACAGTTCTCCGTGTCACTCACTGTTCCACTCAGCAGCCGACACCCAACCTCAGCCCCGTACAGTCCTCCCATTACAAGCACACACGCCAGGAAGCACTGCCCTGATACTTCTGCACGGCGGGGCAGGGTGGGAAGGAGCAGCAACACTCTCAGCTGCAAACAACGCCCCCTGGAACCCCTCACACCCAGGCCGTGCCCACGTGGGCACGGAGGCAGCCTGGCCGTGCTCCTCTCCCGGCCCATCTGCCTATGCTCTGGAATGGCCAGGAGTCCTAATGAAAACACCGTCAGCAGCTTCTGAGGTGTACAATTTATCACGTGAGTACCTTTGTGAGAATCACTGAAAATCTGTCGGAGTAGATTCGAAGCTCTCCAGGAGGCCACAGATGTCCCTGTCACCTGTGAACACTTTCACGGGCCGGGGAGCCTCATATTTATGGCGTGTGCACCTGCACCCCTACCTCCCAGCGGCAGACTGGGGTGCACGCCCACGCCTGTGGGCTCGCGGCGCCTCCTCTAAGTGGGACCCCTGTGGCCTGTGAGCGCCCCTGCTGCAGGCAAATCCACACAGTGCCGCTTAACCGAAACTTTTCTTGTTCTTTTCAGTTCCAAGTTACAGAGCCCAGCCAGAGCAAGTTGTCTTGGTAGGAGGAGAGGGAGGCAGTCATTAATCAGCGACAAAGAGGAGCTCCTGCTGGTACTCTCGTGCGTCCAAAGTCTATTCCCTCTCAAAAGAAATCACCCTCCTTTCTGCTTATACGGCTGCCCATTTGTTTCATTTTTGGTTTTTGTCCTTAAAAGATATAAAAGCTATTTCTCAACAGATGGTCTATTTTACTCCTGCTTAGGAATAAAGTAGCTGACTACTCCAGAAGGGAGAGACCAGGAAAGGAGGAAAGAGACAAGGGAATGATCATAAACCCAGATTAGAGAGAAGATGCCCACAGGCGTACAGGTTAGCAAGAGCGTCAGAGGTAATAACGGGCATTTTTCTCACTTCTTCCATTAACCAGTGGTGTACCCTAAGGCACCCCACTTAACGACTTCTTGTTACACCTGTTAGGATTTCTGCCACTATTATTCTTAACTGTTAATTTCTCCTTGCTACCAAAGAAAGGCTGAGCTCCATTTCTCCGCTAACAAACTCTCACTTGCACGCTGGCAGGTTAGGCCCCCAGTTATCCTGACATCTCCCCCTCCTGACTAGTCGGCCTCCAGGACCTGGCTCACACTGCAGGGCTGCCAAAGCTTTGCAAACAGTGCCGTGCCCTTCGGTCGCTACCTTCAGAGCGCCCCCGTGGCCGAGGCTGACCTACGTGCCAGGCCAAGAGACAGCGAAATTTCCCGCCTTGCTAGCGTGGATGCTATTTTATCCCACAGTAGAACTCCGCTTCTTGTGATTAGATATCACATGTCACAATGGATAAAATGTGTTGGAAATGAATGCATATCTCAGATATGAAGTGGAGTGTGAGAAGGGCTTATCAGGTGCCTTGGTTATTGGATATGTGCCTGATTGAAAATAGCTTTCTGGACCGGGGACAAACATCCTGATGGGTTAGCTTCTGGCTTTATTTACAGAAGAATCACCCATTTCATAATTGCTCTTCCAAAGGGAAGCATCATGGGACAGATGTTTATATGATGCTGACCAGTGTGCTGAGGGGTCAAGAGAGGCAGGGCATCGCTCTGAGTTCAAATCCATACTATTACAGGGGCATCTGGGGAGCTCCATCAGTTGAACGACCATCTTCAGCTCAGATCATGATCTCACAGTTCATGAGTTCGAGTCCTACATCAGGCTCGCTGCTGTCAGCACACAGCCTTCTTGGGACCCTTTGTCCCCCTCTCTCTGCCCATCCATGCTTGTGTTTCTCTCTCTCCCTCTGTCTCTCAAAAATAAATAAAAATCATTAAAAAAAACCATACTATTGCTAAAAAGGTAACAACCAATCACACAATTAACGAATGGCGATTGCTCTAACTGCACAGGGCCTCCTGCGTGCTGGGGCCGAGTAATAGCCCGGTGCTTCCTGAGCTCCCTGAAAGCTCACTCTGGCGGTGAATCCCGGCAGGTGGAGACTGGGAACGCCCACCAACAAGACAGGCCGTTTCCACCCGGCAGGTGCAGACTAAAGGAAACTGACAGTTGTATGTGAGGAATTCCTGGTCTGACATGCATCTTGTGGAAAACCAGGATGCAACCAGGTACTGAGTCCTCTGTGCAGACCACCGGGTCTGTAAAGCTTTGCATGCACGGAAGGCAATGTCTGACGGCAGAGCCTGGCACTGTGCTCCATCATCAACAAGACAGGCTGTTGGGGAGGAAGGGCCCAATCACACCACAGCTCCTGATAACCACGAGGAGTCATCCACGTGCATGGGCTCCTGGCCGTGCTCAGCCACAAGTGCCAAATTCTGGGACCGAAGTTACCAGCAGGCCATAACTAGTTGTAATCCCATAACTTACATAACCGACCAATTGGGTGAATACAGGGTTCCCTGAGACTCCAAGAGATTAGCCCAGAACCTGTGATCTAGAACAGAGGCAGCTGCCTCTCAGAGTGCTATTAGTCACTCTTCTCTAGTGTGGGAATTCTCGATCTAAATGAATAAACACACTTCTTAAACCACAAGAAGCCTGAGGCTACCTCAAGCAGAATCTTTGAAGAGATTCTTTCAAAACACTCTCACCCAAAGGTCAGTGCACAACCACAACAGGAAGCTCTCGGATCTCGAGCCTCATTTCCCCACTGGACAGACGCAGACACAGACGGTCACAGCAATAGCCTCTGGATCCCGATCCATCCATCCCAGCCCTCCCCTGGAGAGCCCTGTGCCGCCACCCACCTCTCAGAGCAGGAAGCCCAAAATAACTACCCCCCCCCCCATCCAGGAGCTGCAGCAGAAAACCAGCTTCATCTGTAAAGTTTGTTTCCAAGAAGGTGATCTGCCCCTGTGTTTCTTACTGGCAAACGAGTCAAAATCATCATCTTGTGCAAGGCAACCAAAACAGGGTGGTTTTTCCCCACTTAAAAGACCTCCCTGTCTTTGTCCATTTAGAAGTGACATTTTTTAGGGGCACCTGAGTGGCTCAGTTGGTTAAGCATCTGACTCCTCGTTTCGGCTCAGGTCACGATCTTGTGGTTCTGTGAGTTCAAGCCCCGCATTGGGCTCTGTGCTGATGGTGCAGAACCTGCTTGGGATTCCCTCTCTACCCCCTCTCTGCCTCTCTCTCTCAAAATAAACAAACAAACTTACAAAAAAAAAAAAAAAACAGGAGCGCCTGGGTGGCTCAGTAGGTTGAGCATCCAACTTCAGCTCAGGTCATGATCTCGAGGTTCGTGAGTTCGAACCCTGCGTTGGGCTCTGTGCTGACAGCTCAGAGCCTGGAGCCTGCTTTGGATTCTGTGTCTCCCTCTCTCTCTGCCCCTCCCCTGCTAGCATTCTGTCTCTCTCTCTCAAAAACAAATATATCTGAAAAAAAAAAAACATTAAAAAAAAACCCAGAAGTGATATCTTTGGAACTCAATATTCCTGAGTTTGGCCATGTGAACTTGGTCACGTGGACCTCAGTCCGCCTTTACAGCTTAGAGATTTTTCTAATTCTTGGCTATTTTGGTGTAGTGTCGATACCTAAGAAAGGATCAGAAATGACCCTCTCTCTCCATAAATTCTAATGGCAAATGCAGTAAAACCCCACATAGTGAAGTTCTGACGTTCAAATCCTAATTAACAAGATCTAAGAAGTAGGTCACTCTCTTAAGCACCCACTGATGCTATCTTCTGCAAGTCAAGCTGTGAGATTCCACAAGCCAACCCTGTCCCCTCTGAGCAGATTCTCCGAGCAGCACCCGGGCCCACAGGTATGCAAACAGCCACACACAACCAAACCCTATGGCCCCGGGGCTAAAACAAAATGCTTGAGTCCTTCCAACTAGCTTGTTCTTCTCAAAACCACATAGCAGACAGCCTTCTAAAACACTGTGTATGGGACCGATGTGTTCAGCAAATGTTCCCTTCTACACAGATACAAAGACAGAAGCTTGTGGAATTACAAAATGTCATTTGCATTAAGTCCAAGAAATTGAGGGCTTGGAGTACTAAGAATGTTTCAAAAATCCTATGGAAGGGCGCTGGCTGGTTTATTCAGTAGAGATTGCAGTTCTCGATTTTGGGGTTGTGAGTTCAAGCTCCATGTTGGGGGTTGAGTTTACTTTATGAATGAATGAATGAATGAATGAATGAATGAATGAATGAATGAATGAATAGGGGTGCCTGGGGTGGCTCAGTCGGTTGAGCATCCAACTCTTTACTTCAGCTCAGGTCATGATCCCAGGGCATGGGATTGAGCCTTGTGTCGGCCTCAGCACTGCTTAGGATTCTCTCTTTCCCTGTGACCCTCTCCCTGCCTCACTCTAAAAAATAAAATTTTTTAAGTTTTCAAAAATTAAAACAAAATAAATAAAAAGAAGTCCTTTCTAATGCTTAATAACATCATGAAGTCCAAACTCACGTCTTGGGTGCTCAGGACGATGGAAGAGGGGATCCAGCATGTTGACATCCCCACAAGACACCACCTCTCACACAACTGCTTGAGCCGGATGCTCAGGGAGAACCCGCAGGGACTGAGACTGGCAGGCACTAACACCGTCCCGTCGGGGACAGGCACATCCCACCCACCTTCCTGTCCTTCCTGCTGGCTGGGCCCAAGGCCCGTGGCAGAGCAGCAAGAGAGGCGAGTCGGGGGTGGAGACAGACCCCCTACCTGGGGTCTATTACAGAAAAAAAGTTTATTTCCATTGTTTGCAAAACCTGAGAGAAATAGGACAGGAGTGTTTGCCGACTGGCAGTGTCTAACTCCGTGGGGGGTTTGGGATCGAAACCTAACAGAAGGAAACCGACCCTGCTGCTTAGGAGACCAAATTCCAGCCTATATTTTCCACGTGCCCCGTGGATGGTCCGTGAGCTTAAATTACAGGCCTTCTCACAAAACAGGTAAGAATCTGCTTCTGGTGTGGGGATTCTGGTGGCTACCTTGCGCCCTCCTCCCGGGACAGGGTGCGGCCGCCTCAGTCCCAGAGAACGCGGGTCACAGGCCGCTGGATCAGAGCCGCTGTCAAGCACCGGCGAGGCCAGTCCCCACTCTCACGCCGGCGCTCCCGAGACGAAAGCCCAGGGGCCCCAACAGACCTGTGTCCGAGGGCCAGGCTCCCCACCAACGACCCAGCCCAGACAGTAACGCCTTTGCTTCCAGAACCAGCCTCTCGGTTCAGAGTCAGGCCTGGAGAGGAGGGCAGCAGGGGAATGAGCGGTTTCAGATCTTCACCTGCTGTCCCCAAGTCGCACAGGGGGACACAGGGGACCCGTGATGCGCACCGGCGTACCAGTGCCTCACTGGTCGTTTGACCTCAATTCCTCGAGGGCACGTTTAAGTTAACAAACCCTGAAATCAGCAACATGTAGGATTCCTCACAGAGCACACCTCACAAGAGGGCGACACCTGGTGGCACCCGTGACACAGGACTTCCTGTGCATCCCACGGCCGTTTCTGTCACCTCTTTGACCTGGAGCGACAAACAGTCCCCGTGCTAGGTCCTGCAGTGAAGTGGGACGTGCAAACACAAGTCCCCACGCCGACTGGGGACCATGATTCTAATTCGTTTACTCCTGTTCACTTACTATTATTTCTGTTTAAGTACTCAGGACAAAATGGGTCGGTCTGGTCACAGCAACCACGGCAGCCCTCGTGGGGTCGGGCCACCTGGATTACACCTTCCACATCAAACCTGAGAACGCACAGCCTCGCTTAAGAAATTACTCGGCTGTGCTCAGGAAGCGTGGCCTCTTAGGTCACACTTGCCACGGTGGTAAATTCTTAGACTTAAAGCCGTGGTCAGAGTATGAAGGTTGTACATACATATCTGCACACAGATGGGCGCGTAGGTTCACGCCATATCGTTAACGCGTATCCCGCATTCCTCCCGGGAACTTGCACCTGAAGCACAGTACATCTTCAGGCAGAGGCGACATCATTTCCTGCGGTTGCTGTGATTAGCGTAGACCGAGTGGCTGGGCAGAAATTGCCCCCGACGTGGACCTACGCCCTCTGTGGGACCACCCCCCATGCGGACCCACACGGCCCCCACCGCCCCAGTGGGGATGCTCCCCCACAAACCTACAGCCTCCACGTGACCACCCTCCACGTGACCACCCTCCACAGGACCACCCTCCACAGGACCACCCTCCACCCAAACCTACACTTTCCACGTGACCACCTTCCACGTGACCACCTCCACGCCAACCTACACCCTCCACGTGACCACCCTCCACGTGACCACCCTCCACCCAAACCTACACCTTCCACGTGACCACCTTCCATGTGACCACCTTCCATGTGACCACCCTCCACGCCAACCTACACCCTCCACCCTCCACAGGACTACCCTCCACCCAAACCTACCCCTCCACCTGACCACCTTCTGCAGTACCACCCTCCACGCCAACCTCCACCCTCCACGCCAACCTCCACCCTCCACGTGACCACCCTCCATGCCAACTTACACCCTCCGCAGGACCACCCTCCATGCAAACCTACACCCTCCACATGACTACCCTCCACGTGACCACCCTCCACACAAACCTACACCTTCCACGTGACCACCTTCCGCAGGACCACCCTCCACGCAAACCTCCACCCTCCACGCAAACCTCCACCCTCCACGCAAACCTCCACCCTCCACGCAAACCTCCACCCTCCACGCAAACCTCCACCCTCCGCAGGACCACCCTCCACACAAACCTATACCCTTCGCGTGACCACCCTGCACACAATCCTACAGCCTGCCTCCAGGATCTGCCCCCGTCTCTGAAGCACTCGCAGCAATCCCCACTTGGAGCCCCCAGCTGGGGGCTGGGTGGTTACCGTGTGGGAAGACAGGGAGGTTCTGTAGAGGGCTGGTGAGCCCAGAAGCCCAGCACTGTGAATGTGCTCAATGCCACTTAACTATACACTTGGAAATAGTGAAAATGGTAACTGTTAAAAAAAAAAAAAAAGAGAACGAGGAGGGGAAGGGCAGAGAGAGAGAGAATCCCAAGCAGGTACAGCACTGTCAGCAAGGAACCCGACACAGGGCTCAAACCCATGGACCGTGAGATCATGACCTGAGCCGAGATCAAGAGTCAGATGTTGACCGAGTGAGCCACCCAGGTGCCCCCAAAATGGTAGCTTTTAAGCCATATAATTTTACAATTAAAAATTAAAAATTTGTCAAGTAATATATAATCTATAACTCACAGTCTCCATCTCTCACATCTTGTAAGATGTGTAAAGTCCTGAAAATAGTTGGCTCTGTTATGAAAGATGAACATACCTGAGGTTTGTAAAACCCACACAAAATCTTTCAAGGTGTTTGAGGTAAAGCCAGAAAGCAAAGGGCCTATTGGAAGTAACGCCCACCAAGCTTCTCGATTGATGGGACGTACTGAGGATACACTGAGCGCACATGTTCCCCGGATGCTGAGGCGGCCTCGTCTGGCCTTCCATCTCTGACCACCATCCATCTGGCCCCACACCTTCACTGCCCGAGAAACACCAATAAATCCGATGGCTGCACATTAGGCTGACCGGCAAACTACAACTGTGGCCAGGCGAGCCAGAACCCCAAGTGCTTAGAGGGACAGGACCCAGGCAGAGAGGTCCCCCACCCCGCTGCTCCCCACCCTGGGGCACGATCGTAGCCTACCTCCGCCCCTGCTTTCCTGCCGTGTTTGCCACTGACCTAATGAGCTGTGTGGCTAGTCTGTGGGCCTTCTGGTCCCGTGATGTTGGGGACAGCTGGCCTGGGAGGCCCCTTCCCAAAAGATACAGGCATTCTTCCAGCTGTGAGAGCCCTCCTGCTTCCACGCTACAGCTCCAAGAGGAGCTCGGCCCTTCTCGCACCTGGCAGCCTCCCTGCCCCGGCCCCCTGGCCCTGATGACCTCCTTGTCTGCTGGCATCTCCAAGAAAGCACCTCCAAGTTCAGAGACCCCGCTCTGCTCTCACTCCACAGCACCGCCAAAGGCTCACCCACTGAGCATCCACACAGCCACTTTTGATTTTACCTTTCCAGGCCAGGCCTTGCGTGTAAGCTACAGTCACAACTGGCCACTGGATTCAAATTCCACTCTGCGACGGGTTGCTTAACCTTTTACCAGACTGCACGGACAGCAGGGCTGAGGCACATCCTCAGAATTCTAACACAACGCAGCACCCAGAACATCGTATCCCTTGACAACCGTACCTCCTGCTTCTCTTTTCCTAGGGTTGCACGGTAGAAGGGGACTAACCCTTCAGAGTTCCTGCCCGTAACACCGGGAGACAAGAGCGGCAAGTACGGACGCCATCATCAAATGCATTCGGGAATCACACGCGTGCAAACCCGAACCCCTACTGCGGACCGCCAGGCCCAGGAAATGTGAATCGTGATATTAAAAAGAAAGACTCCACAAAGCCACGTGAACAACATATGAAAACAATCTAAGGGTGCGGGGTCCTCTGATTCCGTCCCTACCAAGAGCTCAGATAATCAAATAACTCGTTTTTCAAATGAGCACTTTTCTCTACCCCATTTAAGAACCATTGTGAGTTTCGTGGTTAGATGCATTTCAGCCAATCGCTAGGATGGGTCTTTATTCCCGAAAGAGAAAAGGCACTCAGTGCCACAAAACCCTGGGGAGGAAACCCTACGCTGACTTTAAAACGGTTTACGGGAAGAGGCTGTTGAGCCAAAGCTGTACCAACGACCCGCCGACCACGGCTCACGGACACCCCAACCCAGGCAGTCTGGGGACGGTTTGAAGTGAACAGCACGGGGGACCAGGAAGGATTAAGCTCACAGCAGACGCCAGGCAGCAGCAACCCCCGCTTCCTCAGCAGCAGAAGGGGAGGGATGTCTTTCAGGTGGAGGAAACCAAGTGAGTGCGCCCTCCTGAGAAGCCCTCCTCCTCCAATGCCAGGTTCGCCTCGGCCGGGCCGGCTCGCCCAGCACGTCTGCCGCCGCGGTGTCTCCCGGACAAAATCAAGCCGGTGGCTACCGGCCTTCACTGACTGGACAGCACGTTCCGTAAAAGCCCGGGGTCCCTGGAGCTTCAGGTCCCGGAGAGGACCAAGAAGAGGACTTTGCAAAACCCCTCGCGCGTCTCTGACGGCGGCCAGGTTTGGAAACCACGCGAGGGACCAGCTCCACGGTGCCGGACACGCCACCCTCCTCCAAGCATCTCCAGGCCGCGGCCGGCGGCCAGCGGGGTCGGGGGCCCTGGGGGTGGTCAGGCAGCCCCGCACAGCAGCGCCCCAGTCCAGCAGCGCACTCGAGAGACACGCTCTACCCCAGACGGCGCAGACAGGCCGGCGCGGGCGGCACGGAACCGTCCTCGCCGTGGACACGGGCTGCTGCCTCAGCGCTCGTACCAGGAACGGCAGCCACCTTGGTGTGCGGCACTGGCCACAGTGGAACAGCTGCAGACACGAGCACCACCCGTCAAGGGCCAGGAGCAGCGAGGGCCCTCTGCACGCTCCAGTTCCTGAACCTTCTGGGCACGGCTCAAGCCACTGCGCATGACAGTCTCCACGAGGTTCCCTGGACTCCTGCTCCCCAGGAGCTGTCCTGCCAGCACACCTGCCCTAGCCAGTCCCACGCCCCTTCTGCGTGGACACCCGTGCCAAGTGTCCTCACTGTTTCCAGTGGGCAAACACAGGGCACACGAGAGGGGCGACCCCGTCGGGAAGGCTGTGGGAAGGAGGTCAGCGATACGTGTACCGAATTCTTGTTGCCGTGGAGATAAAACTCCCGTACTCGGCACCTCTTGCCGCATCAACAGCCACTTGGGTAAAAGACATCTCCTTTGCGTCGCGTTCAGCCTGCACTTACCCGTTTTCCCTCTGCATGAAGGCCAGCAGTAAGTTTTGTGTAAGGCAGATTAACAACGTGAGCTACGGCATAGGGTGGCTCACTGTGTCTAATACGCAAACACACAGTTCAAAACGCTATGATGACAGAGCAAGTTTAGTCATTTTAGCACAGGAGTTCCCTAGTAACAGCTTCACACACAGCACTTTGCACCAGTGGAAAGGAAGATATTTCCTTCTAAAATATCAACGCCAGCAAAGAGCTTCTTAATTTCCCTAACTGAAACACAACCTATAAACCACAAAATCCCTCCTTTTAAAGCATGCAACTCAGTGATTTTTAGGGTGTTCTCAAGGTCATGCACCCATCCCCCACGTTTCCACCGCCCCAAAAAGCCCCCCAGCACCTGGCTAGCATTCCCCTCTTGAGTCTCCATAGATGCATCTGTTTAAGCATTTCATATGAATGGGATGTTCACTGGGTGGCCTCCTCGGACTGGATTCTTTCCTTTAGCACAAGGTTCATCCACCTTCCTTCCTTGTTCTAGCTGAATAACTATCTCATTGTACAGAGGGGCCACATCTTGGTTACGCCTTCATCTGCTGGTAGACATTTGGGTTGTTTCTACCGTCTGGCTATGATGAATAATGGTGCTGTGAACGTTTTTGCATAAGTTCTGTATGGACGTACATTGTCAAGTTTCTTGGGCATATGCCTAGGAATGGAATTTCTAGGTCACGTGGGGATTCGATGTTTAACATATCGAGGAAATGCTGAACTTTGCAAAACAGCTACACACTTACAACCCCCCCCCCCCCCGCCCAGCAATGCACGAGGGTTCCAATTTGCGTCCCCCCAGCACCTGTCACCTTCACAGTGGGTGTGAAGTATTAATTCATTGTGGTTTCAATTTGCATTTCTATAAAGACAAGTCATGTTAAGCATCTTTTCGTGTGCTTTTTAAGGCACTTGTATATCTTAGGAGAATGTCTATTCAACTCCTTTGCCTATTTTTAAATTGGGTTGGTTTTCTTTTTACTGTTAAGTTGTAAGAGTTCTTCATGTATTCTGGATATTAGACTCTTATTAGATTTAATTTGCAAATAATTTTCTGTACGTTTTCTTGCTTGCTAATGTCATTTCAAACAGTTACAAACATTTTTAATTTTGATGAAGCCCAATTTATTTTTTCTTGGTTTCTTCTGCCTCAGAGGTCACCTTCTGAGAAACCAGTGTCTAACCTAAGGTCACAACGATTTTCACCTGTGTCCTAAAGGTGTTCTGAACTGAAACATGTCCCGCAAGTTTCATATGTGGAAGTCCTAAATGCCTAGGACATAGTTATGTGACTACTTGGAGAGAGTGACTTTAAAGAAGGAAGGTAGAATGAGGTCACTGGGTGGGTCCTAATCCAATCTGGTGCCCTTATAAGAGGAGGCGGTCAGGACACAGACACACAGAGACACACGTGGAGGGATGACCAGGAGAGGACACGTGGGGAAGACGGCCCTGCCCACGCTCCGACCTCAGTCGGACCTCCAGCCTCCAGGACATGAGAAAATATATTTCTATTGTTTACGCCCCACGGTCTGGGGCACTTTGTTACAATAGCCCTAGTAAGCCAACACAAAGGTTTTCTTTTCTTTTTAATAGTTTTTGCTCTTAAGTTTGATCCATTCTTGAGTAATTTTTAGTAATTTTTTTTTTTTTACGTATGGTGAGATAAGGTCCAACTTGCTTCCTCTGCACGTGGGTACAGGACACACCAGAACCACTAGCCGAGAAGACCGGCCCATCCCCACCGAGTGACCTTGGCACCCTCATCAAAATCCAGCTGACCAGAGACATAGGGGTTACTTCTGGAGTCTCAGTTCTCTTCCATCAGTCTGTCTGTCCTCATGCCAGGACCACACTGTCTACATTAGTGGAGCTTCGTAGGAACGTTTAAAATTGGAAAGTGTTGGTCTTCCAATTTTATTCTCTGTCAAGACTATTTTGGCTTTTTACTTCATTTTTAGGGAATTTAAAAACTGTACAGTCAAGGACTGACCTTGCACAATGAAAGGGTTGGCCCTTGTCCCAGGCTCCTGGGGGTAACTGCTGGGCCCTTAGAATTTCTTACCTAGTTGAGTGTCCCAGCTTGCCTGGGGGCTCAGGCTGTGCCAGCTATGCCCACCAACAGTATGGGTCATGATGGGTCGTAGGCTAGTCTCAACCCCTGGAAGGGCTGGAGGCAGAGGTCAGGCGTGCAGGCAGTCAGTTGCATCTACGAAATGCCCTGGACCCCAAGGCTGGGGGAGCTCCCTGTTGGCCACACTCGGTGTGTGGGTGAGGTCTGAGCTGTCCACAGACCACTGGGATGAGCCGGCCAGAGGCTCCACGCCTGGACCTGCCCCAACCTTGCCCTGTGTGCACTTCTTTTTGGTGATTTTATCCTGTTTCCTTTCACTGTGAGACACCTTAAATGTGAAGATAACAGCTTAGCTGAGCTCTGTGGGTCCTAGCAGATCACTGAACCTAAGGACGGTCTTAGAAACCATCTGACTTGCACAAATTTAAAAGCAAAGCTCTCTAGGCACTGATAAACTTTTATTCCAAAGTTCTATTGTTCACACTGAAAAGCCCCATTCTGGCTCCTCGCCAAGCTGTCGGGGATTACGTAGGTAATCTACGTGATGTGAGCCTGCTGGTCGTTTGGCATCACCTGGCATTTTCCAAACCATATTCTACAGAAAACTTATTCCACAAAGGACCTTTACACAACCAGCACTATTTTTCAAAATGTGTCCAGGATATGCAATATTCTGAGATAGGAAAGGAAAAAAGTAATCTCTTCAATGATTTTCCAGAAAAAGAAGTTAATGGCAGACAACTTGCCATCCGTCTAGGCCAGTGGCTTTCAGACTATATGCTTAAAATGACTGAAGATCACAAAAAGCTTTTATGTGACAGTATCTATTATTAGTCACCATATTAGAAATAACAATTTTATGTTTGTACTAACTCACTTTTTTTTATTTTTTTTTTTAACGTTTTATTTTTGAGACAGAGAGAGAGCATGAACGGGGGAGGGGCAGAGAGAGAGGGAGACACAGAATCGGAAGCAGGCTCCAGGCTCTGAGCCATCAGCCCAGAGCCCGACTCGGGCTCGAACTCACGGACCGCGAGATCGTGACCTGAGCTGAAGTCGGGCTTAACCGACTGAGTCACCCAGGCGCCCCTGTACTAACTCACTTTAAGGCTCCAGGCTCTGAGCCATCAGCCCAGAGCCCGACACGGGGCTCGAACTCACGGACCGCGAGATCGTGACCTGAGCTGAAGTCAGACGCTTAACCAACTGAGTCACCCAGGCGCCCCTGTACTAACTCACTTTAAAATAAACTCACTACATGCTAATCAACACTCTCCTAAAGAAAAAAAAAATTCCAAAATTAAAAAACACCAAGGTTACGGGTTAAAGTGGCAATGAGCTACTTTGCTGCACATTTCTGATGTCTGACTTAATACAAGATAGTAGGACCTCACACCTGCTTCTGTATCAGTTTGTTGTGTATGTAGTTTTAAGGGTCATGAAGAAAATTGGGCCTCACGCTAGTAGAGACTTGGAAAAGGAAGAGAGACACTGAACAGTGTTTTTCAGGCAATTTTTGGTATTTGTTTATGATGCTACATCAAATGTAACAACTGGTTCTTTCCTTAAAGGTTATTTGAAATGTGGAATCTGAAATTTTGTCAGGGAATCTTTTGTGCTCAATGTCTTTTATTTTTTTACTTAATTTTTAAATTTATATCCAAGTTAGTTAGCATCTAGTGCACTAATGATTTCAGTAGAATCCAAGGATTCATCCCCTTCCCATTAAGTGTCCTCCTAAATTCCCCTTACACATTTAGCCCATCCCCCCACCCACAACCCTCAGTTTGTTCTCTGTATTTAAGAGTCTCTTATGTTTCGTCCTCCTCCCTGTTTTTATATTATTTTTTCCCTTATGTTCATCTGTTTTGTATCTTAAATTCTTCACGTGAGTGAAGTCATATGCTGTTTGTCTTTCTCTACTTTCGCTTAGCATAATCTAGTTTCATCCATGTTGCTGCAAATGGCGAGATTTCATTCTTTTTGATCGCCAATACTCCACTGTGTGTGTGTCCGTGTGTCTGTGTGTCTACACACATCCATACACACATACCACATCCTCTTTATCCATTCATCCATCAATGGACATGTGGGCTCTTTCCATACTTTGGCTATTGTTTGTTGATAGTGCTGCTATAAACATGGGGGTGCATGTGCCCCTTCAAAACAGGACACCTGTATCCCTTGGATTAATACCTAGCAGTGCAATTGCTGGGTTGTAGGGTAGTTCTATTTTTAGTTTTTTGAGGAACCTCCGTACTGTTTTCCAGAGTGGCTACACCCGCTTGCATTCCCAACAATGCAAAAGAGATCCTCTTTCTCCGCATCCTCACCAACATCTGTTGTTGCCTGAGTTGTTAATGTTAGCCACTCTGACAGGTGTAGGGTGGTATCTCATTGTGGTTTTGATTTGTATTTCCCTGACAATGAGTGATGTTGAGCGTCTTTTTATGTGTCGGTTGGCCATCTGGATGTCTTCTTTGGAGAAGTGTCTATTCATGTCTCCTGCCCATTTCTTCACTTTTTGGGTGTTGAGTTTGATAAATTCTTTATAAATTTTGGGTACTAACCCTTTATCTGATATGTCATTTGCAAATACCTTCTCCCATTCTGTCGGTTGCCTTTTAGTTTTGCTGATTGTTTCCTTTGCTGTGCAGAAGCTTTTATTTTGATGAGGTCCCAGTAGTTCATTTTTGCTTGTGTTTCCCTTGCCTCTGGAGACATGTTAAGAAGCTGCTGCAGCCAAGATCGAGGAGGTTTTTGCCTGCTTTCTCCTCGAGGATTTCGAGGGCTTCCTGTCTTACATTCAGGTCTTTCATCCATTCTGAGTTTATTTTTGTGTCTCATGTAAGAAAGTGGTCCAGGTTCATTTTTCTGCTTGTCACTGTCCAGTTTTCCCAGCACCACTTGCTGAAGAGACTGTCTGTATTCCACTGGATATTCTTTCCTGCTTTGCCGAAGATTAGTTGACCATATGTTTGTGGGTCCATTTCTGGGTTCTCTGTTCCCTTCCACTGATCTGTGTCTGTTTTTGTGCCACGTGCTCAATTCTTTTAAACTCACTGACCACCTTGCACAAAGTCAGAAATTAAACCAGAGGAAAGGCTCAGTGCCATGTGCAGCCACTGAGACAAGAACAGAGAATGACCCTGACTTATCAGGAAAAAATAATTCAATCTATAAATACATTATGATAATCAGCATTGGAGAACGTTTACTTATAGAGCAGGCTGTTTTTGGACCGAAGCCACGCACGCATTGAGCTAGTTACAAACAGACAAAGCCTGCCCATCTCTGCCGTCCTCACTGAAGCAGGCTGAAGACCTCTTCTCCTGGGGACACATTAGCTTGATTCAAATTCCTTTCTCTAGATTGTTTCTAATTTTATAAATAAGCTTTCATTAAATAAGACCAGTATTGACATCAAATTCATTTTACTAGATCATGTGACCTGGACGCAGTAGGACTCAGTTCCACTGATCAGAACAGAAAACCTCAAAGTTGCAGCAGCTTCAACAATACTCAGGGGTGTTGCCTGCTCACATGGACAAAACCAGAGCCCTTGGTGGGCCCCCCAATCCTCCAGGACATGGTGGCCACCAGGGAAAGCAGATGCCCACACCTTAAAAGCCTCCCTTTACCCCTTAGTCAAATCACTGTCAGGTGGCCACAGCAGGGCACACAGAGAAGCAACGCCACTCTGTGATAGGACAGCAGGACCTGAGGTGGGTACGGGACACACACACTGACGGGAGCATGAGACGGTCACCTGGCGCTCCACACGCAGCCCATGACATGAACAGAGGTGTTATTGTTGCCACTGTGCCATAAACACGAACACTAAGCTCCGGAGAACTGAAGACGGCCAATGCTGTCCCAACAGACTGCGAGGAACACTTACAGGTGTGCACACACACACAGCAGTCACGTCTGTGCGTGTGCACACACAAGGACAGAAGCAAGACCGGGCTCACGTCTGGGCCCCTCTCCAGCGGGGGGGTTCGGTGCCCTGCCCGGCCCCTCCCCTCCCACCCAGGCTTCCCCTCCTGACCACACCGCACACCTCCCTGGGCCTGGAACGCCCCTATCTTTCAGGGCCGCCTGCTCTCCCTTCAAGCACAGCCCCGAAGCCACTACTGGAGCGAAGTGTTTCCCACTCACAACTATGACCGAGTCACCGAGTCTGCAGGATGATTGGAACCAGCGACCTAGGAAGTGCTTTCCTGGCGCTTGACACCTGCTCAGGAGAGAAGCTGGAGTGCGGCCCCTCCTCCCCACTCCACTGTCCCCCACCAGGAAGGTCTGCACCCCGGGGGGAGAGCCCCCCCTCCACACTGCAGGAAGCAGGAGGCCACGCTCTACGTCCTGTGAGCATCCAGCTCCGAGCACCACTCAGGAGCACAAGCCTCGGGGACACCGAGCTTTCTGAAAGGGACAGCGAGCTGAGGGAGGGAAGCGAGTGGCCGCCCTGCAAACCCTGATGCAAACCTTGCGCCAGAACAGAAGCAGGGGCTGTCTGAGCTGAGCTGCGGGCGACGTCGTAATTAAAATGTTATACCTAATGTCAAAGAAAAGTAGCAATTTAGGTCACTGTGCACATTTAAAGCGGTACAAATATAGCGGCACTTCCGGAACCAAAGAACAGGAGGCTGGCAGAAGATACAGAGCAGCTCAGCTCACCCCAGAAAGACGGGGGCAGAACAAGTCATTCCAGGTCAGTACGGGGGGCTCCGCAGCTCACGTGTCCAACCCACCCAGAGGGCAGTGGGAAAACGACGTAAACTCGCTGTTCGGTTTTACTTTCTCCTGGGGGGGCTTCCCTGATCACCCTGCTCCTCCGTCTTGCCCCGAAGCTCACGGCAAGCGCAGGTACTCACCCACAGAACCGAGCATCTGGCCGCAACAAAGATCACTAATACCTGCTACCTGGGCAGAGGCCACCAGGGGCACATGTTGCTTAAAAAAAAGGAGTCAAGGGGCACCTGGGGGGCTCAGTCGGTTAAGCATCTGACTCAGGTGGCTCAGGTCATGATCTCACAGTTCGTGGGTTCAAGCCCCGCATCAGCCTGGAGCCTGCTTCGGATTCTGGGTCTCCTTCTCTCTCTCTGCCCCTCCCCTGCTTGTGTTCTCATTCTCTCTCTCCCCTCTCTCCCCCTTCTCCCTCTCTCTCTGAAAAATAAACATTTTTTTTTTTTTTTTTTACAAAAAAGGAGTCCACACCATCAAACTTAATACTGTGCCCTCCACAAATCTCTACCAGAAAAAACTTTACCTTCCAGACCCTGTCCATCCAGGGCAGTAACCACAAGTGACAAGTAGCTAAAGGTAATTGAAATCCAGATCAAACGTTTGGTTCTGTGTGGGCATTGATCCCTTTCCCATGACTCGGCAGCCACGGGGGGTCAGCTCAGAGTTGTGTGTCCATCACTGTTGAACCTTCCACTGGACAGCACTGTTCCAGACCCTCTTGATGTCCACAGACTGAAACCACCAATGCTTTCTCCGCATCCCTGCCACGTAAAGTAAGTGTGCTGTCACCACAAACGGATCTGTGCTGATTCTGTCCTTTCAAAGTCCCTCCTCTTCTGTATCACAGCCATCTGCAGGGTGCCCCCTTCCACACCCAGGAAAATGGACATAGTTGTAGAAAATCAGAAACAAGATCAAGGTCCCAACCCCCTCACCTACAAGTTTTGAAAATCCCCTTAAAATCCAGGATAATCGCCAGGGTAGCAACAACAGACACCCCCAGGGCATGTGGCAATGGGGAACCCAGACAGCTCAGGTCCTCTGCTCAGACACGGCCTGTGGCTTCCACCCCCAGCTCAGGTCCACACACTGTCCTCTTTCCTTTCGTCTCGCCAAGGGCTTCCCTGCCTCTTCTTGATGCTGAGCGGCCCCTCCTGCCCACAGAGCCAACACGTGCCCAAGACACATGTGAAGGACAGGCCAGGCCACCCTGCAAACCACCCGAGGTCACCAGACGAGCACCAGTTCATGCCCTCGCTGCACCATCACGATGTCCTGTGCATACAGGGAAAACGGCAGGCCAGGAGTCTGACCTCCACGCCTACGCTCGGCTTGTCCTGGCCTCCGTTCTAGAGCAAGCATGGTGCTCTCTGAGCTGGATCCCGAGCTCCTTTGTGGACTTCGCGGAGGGAAGGAAGCCCTGGTTCAGGACCCATGGCTGGAGCTCCAACCTCCTGCCGGGTTGGATCAGGGCCAGCAGTGATGCTCAGGACTGCTGTGCCCCAACATCCACCCCCAGTGTGTGCTGAGCCCAGAGCGTGTTGCAAAGAGAACCAGAACTCAAGGCACAACTTTTTTTTTTAATGTTTTTTAATTTATTTTTGAGACAGAGAGAGAGACAGAGCATGAGCAGGGGAGGGGGCGGAGGGAGAGGGAGGCACAGAATCGGAAGCAGGCTCCAGGCTCTGAGCTGTCAGCACAGAGCCCAACACGAGGCTCAAACTCACAAACTGTGAGATCATGACCTGAGCCGAAGTCGGATGCTCAACCAACTGAGCCACTCAGGCGCCCCAAGGCACAACTTTCAAACTTCTCGACCACATTCCCAGTGTTAACAGACTAAAGTTCAGTCTTCACTGATCAGGACCATCTTCTGGGACAACGTACACCTGCCGTTTTCCAGGGACCACAGAGAAAAGTTCGTATAGATTTTTCACCAGCACAGCATCAACAAGAAGTAGGAACAGGCTCAAGTCCCTGACAGCTGTAGACACCCCGTCCTCCCTCCCTCTCATGGAGGTACAAACACATCAGCACCACATGACTGTGCCGGAGCAGAAGCACAGAGGTCTCGGAAGGGAAATGACCGGTCACTCCGGTTCTTCCGGCAAAAGTTTGGGTGCACCCAGGGGACCACTGGACCGAGGTGCAGGCTGGAGCCTTCCGGGCCTCCCGATTCGCCACCCCTTCATCCGGACGTGATGACGACACTCTGCAGGAGCCACCACCAGAGTCTCCAGGGAGGGCGTCACCCTGGATCCCCCCACCCCAAGAAGGCCACACCTGGGAACTGGAGGACAGACCCTCTCATCTCTGCAGCAAGAGGCTGCACATTGTCTTGGTGACGCGGGAGCAGTTGTGCGGGCCGCTGCCGGTTGCCATGGGGATGCGCACTCTGCCGTAGCCAACGGAGGCTGTCAATGGAAGCTCTCGAAAGGCCAGGAATTACAGCTCATTTCTGAGATTTACTCTCCATATTTTCTATTCACTATTTAGATGGAAAGCATCATGGGGTTCTAGTGGAAATAAATTTTCTCTGCAATCTGTCACATCGAGATAGTAGAAATATAGCTGGGATTTTAATAGGATCTATGCAAAGGAACAGATGGTACTATTTTAGGAACAGTGCTTGCTGCCTTTTTAGAAACATAGTAAAGTCCTTGCCAAGTAAAAGGGTTGTTTATGCCTTTGCTTTGGAAACGGAGCGGAAAAGTCCTCCTTTATTATTCTGATATATTCAGTATTTAAGTATTCTGGTACACTAAATGTATTAAATATTCAAAATAAGCAGTCACATTTGGTTTACTTCATTCCTATAATGCAACTGTGAGGATGACGAAGCACCCTGGACCAGCCGGGTCTGAGCCCCACTGGCCCGTGTAAAGCCGACAAAGGTCTTGGGAAGCGTCACGCAGAAGCCTCCGCAGCTCCGGCCTTTGTTCATGGATGAGTGGCTGGGCCGCCACACGCACGGCCGTCACAGAGGGAGCCCACGTTTGCTATTTTATCCATGGTGTACGGAGACCATTCCCACACTGAGCTAGGGCCACTCTGCAAGCAGAGGCTCGGTGCTGCGGGAAGCCCTCTCCCCACCTTCCCCTGGGCCCTGACCCCGTGAGCAGGGGGCTCTCCCTCCACACGGAGGCCCATGCTCTCAGGGCCCCTGCGGGGGAGGGGCTCCTGGTTGTTCCTGGTTCCTCGCAGAGGCCGAGGGGCTGGACGCACAGTCGGTCCACGGAGGGGTTCCGCGCCTGAATAGTCGGGGAAGCAGACTGCATGTGTTCAAGACAGAGGGTGTGAGAACCAGGGTGCCCGGGCCCACGCCACACCCTTTCTGATCTGTGACAAAAATAAAAGCCTCTGGGGGGAGAAATCATCATGTTAACTGGCTTTTCACCAAGAACCCAACCCTAGAAGGCAGGGCAGAGCAGGAGCCAATGGCAAACTGTCCCAGGTGATTCCTGGAACCAGGAACAGTAGGTGACAGCTGGAGGGGGTGCAGGTGACAGGAGGGAGCTGTAGACAGCACTCAGGCAACAGCTCGTCCCTCCCTATGTGGTCAGTGGGACCAACCACGTCCGCTAAGAAGGAAGACACGCCTCCAGGCACCCGCGGAAGCAGCGGACGGCAGCCTCCCCACGCCGGTCACCACGAAGGCGCCTCGACACCCGCCTTCCGTGACCACGTGAACCCTGCGGTCCGCTCCTCCTCGTTCACTGAAGACACAGGTTCTGGGCTTCCCATTCAAATGTGGAGCCTCAAGACAGGGAAACCCCACCCAGGGACCGTGCACAGATGCCTCCAGGATCAGACCGCGCACGCCTACTCTGGGTAACCTTCTGGCATATTTTTGAAAACCAGTGCAAACTACAATCAGCTAATTCAAATGCAACAAAGAAAATAAAAGCAAATGCAAACGTGCACCGACAAGACGCAACCCTCCCTTCACACCCTAGATACCCGACTTCAGTGTGTGTTTTTATCAGCGCTTCATTACTGTGTACGCTGTCCCCATCAGCCACGTCCTCAGATGTGCTCACTTTCCTGTGCACAAGGAGTCTACCCACTACGCACAGGGACTTCTTCCCCACGGTCTGACCATGTGCGAGTTGTAACGGCAGCATGATTTCCCCATCAGCTTTGTGTTTCCTCCACCACCAACTTGACATCAATAAAGAGGGTAAGAGCTGTGCATCAAAACTCAAGTAACTCAAGTCTGTGACAAGCTAGAATAAGGAAATGTTGGATACTTAGGACAGAAAGTTCCTTGGCCACCAGGTCCTGAGCCCCAGGCACTCCCAGCTCCCAAGAAGTGACATGGGCTGACAGCACAGACCCCGTCACACGTCAGCGACAAAAACAAGGAAGAGAAGGCGGATGATTCATAAGCAGGAGATGTGGACAGTTCAGGTGCACGGTGGTCTGGGGACCGGCCACCTGCACACAAGCACCTTGCCGGACTCAGACCTGCTACATCCGAGTTCTAACGTGGGGGCTTAACGAGCTCCCAGGGCAATCACTTTGTACTCCAAGTTCAAAAGACCCACCTGCTTTGAACCAACTGCATGTGGCTCAAAGCAAGACTTTCATACAGGGAGTCCTCACCCCACTGTTCAAGGAGAAAGAACAGTCTTCAGAGAACAGCCTCCCACATGATGCTGATGACCCCCCAGATCCTACCGACTCTGTCCACGGAGAGCAGGACCTCGTAGGCTCCTGCCTGAAGCTGCGCCTTTGGTCAGCCCATTTTCATGGAGTCCCCTGTGCCCTCCCTTCTGGTCGGACGTGATTTCACCTTCCAAGCCCAGGGCTGAGCTCACTCAATCCCATGTTATCCTCAGACACCTTTGTATTTAACGTTACTTGTGAACAGCACTGCCTGGTTTTGCCACAGTTTCATCCTGACCGAAGCCCCAGGAGGCAGGTGCCACTGGAGGTCCACCATGCACACGGGGCCCAGAGCAGTGACGTCAGAAGGCGTGGAGCATGAGGCGGCAAGCTTAGGTTTGCACCGCGGCGGCGGGTGCCGACAGTCCATACCCTTTGCTGCCCTCTTATCCGCACAACTAAACAGCTTTCTGACAAAAGGAAACTGGAATTTGAACAGGAAGTTTCTTACAGGTTAAGTTCCAGGGGGCACGCTCCACAGGAATCTTGCCTGGAGAAGGACTAAGGCAGCAAAGTGCAGGGAGGGGCGTCGTGTGATGAATGGCTGAAGAAAGTCCGTTCTTCTGAAAGAGGGAAGGCTGGAGAGATGTGGCAAATGTGCCAACGTCTGAAGGGCCATCAGGGGAAGAGGGAGCAGATCTGATCTCAGCTGTTTCTGGAGGCAAAGCAGAGAGGTCCCAGGGAGCCTGTCTGAGGCGGTGCACAGGGCACAGCTTGTGAGGAGGCCAGGCGTACGGGCAGCGAAGGGGCAGGGGCGGTTAGCTCACCCCTGCCCGGCTGGGCCGAGGGCCGGTCATCTGCTCCCGTGTCCACGTGAGCCTCCAGAGCGGCAGCAGCCGGGGGCCAGGAGGCGGCAGCCCCACAGGCAGGGCACGGCCCCCAAGGCGGGTCACCGTGGCAACCCCAGGAGCCCAGGCAGCCCTGAGCAGCCCCGCCGCACACCCGGCACCTCCCCTGGCTCCGCGGCCGTGGGGGGAGCACCTGGCAGCCCCGAGCGCCCCGCAAGACCGCGTCCCCCTGGAAAACGCTCTTGCCCCTAGAATGTCTGAAGTCACGTGGATCCTACAGCTTCAGCTTTGCAGGGCTCTGAGTCCCCCAGACCAACTCTTGGGAAAATTCCTTGACGATCCAGCTCAACTAATCCTGCTGTCGTTTCAGCTACTCGCTGTTTTCTTTCGACTCGGACGCTCATTCCCCCAGGGGACAGAAGTGGCTCTCTGTGGGACAGGGGAAATGCAGGGAACCGGAGAAGCCCTGGAGAGGCACCTCCCCACGAGGCCAGGTAGACAGAACCCAGCAGGCCCCGAGGGACCTGTCACCTCCCGCTGTAACACCTTCTCCATCCGGGGGCTTCCGCAAGTTCCCACCAGGCCAGCAGGACGGGTAGAGGATTTCCCCAGCGGAGGAGCCCTGGGACATGCGTGGGGTACACATAAGCCTGTACCTGACGGGGTTTGCACGTGACCACCGTGCGACCTTGGGGACCACTGGACGACCACGCTCAGCACCCAGGACAGGGGCTCAGAGCAGCTGCCACCAGTCACCCCGCCCCCAGATCTGGGATGCGCGGTAGCTCGAGAGGGCTCCTGTGCCCCTTGCGTGTCCCCGTGTCCCAGAGGCGAGCCTCACATGGGAGAGGATGCAGAACCGCCCTCCCCCGTCCAGGCCCCGCTCGGCCACCAAAAGTAGCCAGACCACAAAGGGACAGTCACGGTGACAGCTGCAGGGACCGTGGCTGGCCATCAGGAGCCAGAAAAATAAACCTCAGTGTGCAAACTGTCCGCCATCGGGATTCGGTCACACTGACACAGACAGCGACGAAGAGGAAGAAACACTGATGCAGATGTCAAGGCAGCGACACCTGGTGTGAGAGTCGCCGTAGAAGCCTGAAGCTGGCTGTAGCTCCAGCCCCAGAGGACGTGGTGCTGGGCCCACACGAAGCCACACAGGACACACCCTGGGTCTGTGGAAGGCTGCACAGGACGTGGTCTCGGGTCTGTGCAGAGCCTGGACATTCACTCCCCTTCGACCCCCAGGGGGCAGCGGCAAGGATCCCCCATGCGGAGTGTGCTGGCCACGGAGGCACACGCCCTCAGCGTCACGTCCACCTAACACAGACGGTCTCTCCCACATACTCGGAGTCGAACAGGGTTTAACTCTTGCGATCACCTCGTGGGACAAGCGAGCTCATTTCACAGACCCGCTGTCTGGCCACGAGCCTGAGCGGTCTGCCTGCCCCTTTGCTGACTGTCTCCCCATCTGCCAGGTTTGCTGCAGGGACAGAAACTCTAGGGTCTCTGGGCCAGACCCAGAGTCGGAACCTACAGTTGACAGAAACATGCACAAATTGGTGTTATAAAGCACTGGCCCTCAGTCTTCTTTACACAGCCAAGGAACCCTGCAGGTGAGCCCAGGCCACGGTGGCCGGGGAGGGCGCTGACAAGCACCAGACCGCCGACCCTTGGCCCCATCCCTGGAAGTGGGGTCGTCACACAGTCACACACACACACATGCCCCGTCGTGTGAGCCAGCCACAACCCAGAACAGGCTGGGCCCCACAGACCTGCTTCTGCCAGCTCTCTTCCATCACGCTCACAAAGCTGGGACAAAAGTACAGGTCCTTTTGTCAATTCACAACAAACCAGAAGGCAGCTGTTCATTCCATCACTTTTCAGATAAAGAAAGTGAAGTAACACAGGTCAAGGCCAAAGGAGGCGGGCAGGGCGGGGCGACCACGCTGGGCTCTGCGAGCCTCCATTCGGTATTCAGAACGCGCACGTACAGTCTCGGTACCAAACAAACTCATCTCCAAGGTGAGTCGCCCGTGGCAGCTCCCAGGACAGGTTCCCACCCGCTAGCCAGCCTTCGACACCTCGAGGTCTGGGGGGCAAGTGTCCGTGCTCCGCTTTCTCTGAGGGAGAGAGCAGTGCACTTAGCGTTCGGGCCGCCCCGCGTAGAGGAGGGTCAGTGCCTGGCCTGCTGCCTCGTAACTGTGCAACCCGGGCTCCATCGTCTCCCTCCACACCTTTTGAGGGCTGCCCGGCCTGCATCGCGGCCGCTGCCCAGATGGCCCCGTCTTACAGGGGCGCCCAGCCCACGCTTAAAACGGAGCCTCCTTGCTTCACCGAACCCAGTCACGCCCTCCCTCCCTCGGCCGGCTCCTCAGAAGGGGCCCCGCCTTCCAGTCTCCGTAAGCCCGGGACCTAGAAGAGCACCTGCCACGAAAGCCGGTCCCTCGTCAGTGTATCCGGAAGAAAGAAGGCACATTTCTGGCACAGGGTGCTGTGCTGGCACAGGTTCTTGAGTGGAATGGGCCATGGCGCCTCAGTTCCAGAAGGCTGTGGATCGCTACTGGCGTGAAAACCCTCCTTTTGGACAGGAGCAAACCCAGAGCCAGAGAGGCTAAGTGGTCTGTGCCCAGCTCACAGCATGAGGGGGTGGAAGCCGGCCACACTCCCCACCACGGGCTCCGGCTGGTGCCAAGCACCAGGTCACCCGTCACTTACAGAGTGACCCAGGCAAACATGATTCAATGAGCTGGTATTTTCCACCACTAGTGACCTCCATGGTTTCCACGTCCAGGGAGGCAGCAAACTGGTGAAGCTCATGGAGGTTTCTCCCTCCTGAGCAGGTCTCCCCACCTCCCGCTCCACGTGGACACCACACATCAGTGTGCAGGACGCGTTCTGGAGCCCCATGTGGCCCCGCCCCTTGAGGGTCCCCGGCTTCAGCAGACCCCAAGTCCCGGCTCCTCTACCTTTCAGCAAGCCCAGAGCCTGCACCTGTGTGAAGCCCAAACATGCTGAAATACATTGATCAGAAGACTTCTGTTATCTCCTCCTGTCTTCAATTTAAGGTCTCGTAATGAGGGTGCTCAAAGGGCCAAGGGGCGAGCCGGACGGCCTTGCTCCCACCCTCACTTACCAGGTGTCCGCGAGCAAGCTCAAGGGTGGACGCCCTGTGAATGCCACCAGCCTGGCACTGGCACCCAGAGCCTGCAGGGCCTGCATCCGGGCACACCCAGCCGGCCACAGCCACGGTCACCTGCACAAGAGGGTCACAGCCCTGCCCCAAGGAACATGCCCCCAGTCGGCACAGACATGGCCAGCAGGCCAGGGCAGCTGTCCTTCCAGTCCCCCCATCTGTAATCACGTTGTCCCAAATTCTCAGACTAATTCCACAGTCTGACTTGAGAATAATTACTCTAAACTCAAGTTCCCTTGACTTTCCCCCACGTCGATGGCTATTCCTTCCCCAACAAGGCTCATTTTAAAACACCCTTCCCATTCAGCCTCACAAACATACTTACTGTCCTAATGAGGTTTTCATTCAGACTCTGGAAAGCTTTGTACCTGAACTCGGAAACAATTAAGCTGGTGCTCACGGCCGACCCATCCCTGAATAGGCCTGAGGCACCAAGGTGAAGGGGCCCCAAGCACAGGCAGCAATGACCAAAACGCAACGCAGGAGGCCCCGGGGCGTGGACAGGCCGTCGGAGGGAAAGGCCGCTCGGAAACTACCTCTGAGCCCGTCCTGGAAATCAGCACACGGGAACAGGTGCAGGCAGGACCGTCCCCACGCACAGCTCCACGCCAAGGGGCACCCGGGGAGCCACCTGAGCATGTGACCGGAGGCCCATTCACTCTTGATGCCACGGCTGCTGCTGGCAAACCCACGTGGCATTGCTGACTCCCATCCCAGAAACCACTTCTTCACCCTTTTTATGCACCCACGCCACAGGCCTTCCTGTTCTTATTCTGTCACATTAATTTCAAAATTTAATCATTTTTATCAGATCTGCAGGACAACGAAAGGAAGAAACATAAATGGAAGATGCAGATAAGCACACAGGGTGACACGGACACTTTGGTGACCCGACCACCCTCTTCCTAGAGATCCTGGGAGGATCTCACACAGGACATGGACCACCGAGGAAAACAGCAGAGTCTGAGGGGAAACGGTGCCTCAGTTTCTCTGGCTGGTCCCCTCTGGCCCCTCTCCTCCATCCTGAGCGTGCGCGGATGTCCACCTGGACCTTCCCTGAAGACAACCCACCAGCCACCTGATCGCCCCACGGGAAATCTCCAAGGACCTTGAACAAACTCAGTCTGTCCCACTGCCCTCAACCTCATCCCCCACAAAACCACCTCAGGAAACAGCACCGTCCGCCCGGTGCTCAAAGCTCCCTGCTGTCCCGCGATGGCACGGCCGCGTCCCCACCTGAGGGTACCCCTGGACAGCTCCCGACGAACCCTCCGCGTTCTCCATTACAAACAGAACAGACGACCTCTGAAAGCAAGTGCGTGCCATAATGAATTATTTTAGAGTGAGCATCCATATAACCAGTCCCAAGACAACCAGAACTCTGCGACCCCCCAACCAGAAGCCTGTCTGTGCGCCCCAAGGACCCTGGTGTTTTTAGCTATCCCCGTGCCTCTCTGCTCCTCCTCTGTATTCCAGATTATGTCAAACCCCAGTTCAAGCTCTTTCAGGCCTAACTCAACTTTAAGATCACGTCCCAAATCCTACACGGCCTGGGAGCCGGGTCCAGATGGCCCCAGTGACCCCACGTCCGGGGCCCCTCCCTCTGCTGTCAGTGAAACGTGGCACAAGGAACGCTGTGAGAAGAGGAGGTCTTGTGAGAGGACCTCCAGGGACGCTCAGGTGGTGAGGGGGACAAGATCCTTGAGGTGTATGCAGCCCCGCCAACGTCTGGAGCCAGAACTACCCGGGTCAAGGCTACCCATGGACCCGGGACCCTAAAAACGGGAAGAACAAATATTCGCTGTTTGAGGCCACGATGTTCTGGGGTAACTTGTTAAAACGACAATGGACGACTAACACGCACGGGCTACTGGGGTGCGGGACCCGCTCCCGGCTCCCTCTCTGGTCTCTCCCAGCGTCACGCGTGGAGCCCTGCCCACCAGCAACGCGGCATCACTCTCGGTGACTCACCGTTGCCAGATTCCCTTTGCCACAGAATATCTGCAGACGCGAGAAACGTTCAGTGGAGAAGCATTATGTGATCACGTGATCTGAGTAGGTATGCAGAAATGCCTGCACATGTATGGACTCACCAAGACCGTAACAATCACACCTGGTGTGTGCTCTCCAAGACCCGGTTGGAGCCCGCTCTGCACCGCACACGCCACCCCCCACGCCAGCCCTTGTCCGCGGCCTCTCCAGAGCAGAGGCTACACCTCCCCACCCTGCTCTCAGCGTCCAACAGACGCCGGCAACGAGTATCTACTTAACCAAGACCCGTCTGTGGATAAATCTGAAAAATGGTCGTTAACACGATTCTGGAATTTTTATCAGAGATCTCGTAATTAAATGTTTCCTTTATTCTTCCTGTAGTACTTCTAAATGTTTGGTGCGGAGTTGGCAAAAACACCAGTGGGTTCGGGCCAAGACGCTTTGACCGCGGACCCCAGACTCGGAGTCCATGCGGGATGATTAACAGGCATTGTGTTTGGACACTTGTCTTTTGTACTTAGATTAAAATAAAAAATAAATAAATAAATAAAAACCAAGACACTCAAGTAGCTCACATTCTATTTCAATTCCCTTGATTTCTGTAGTAACGGGCCCCCTTCCCTCCGCTTCCCCAGCCAACTGCTAAAAAGGGCCAGCTGGAAAGTATCGATGTCTGGGCCTCTGTTCTAGTGTGAGGGAAAGACGGAGACAGAGACACAGAGACAGAGGGAGAGAATGTGGGAGACACTGGTGTCTCGGCTGCATAAGGAGTTGGCAACACCGCCAGAGCTGAAGTAACAAAAACACTTAAAGGAAGATGCTCTAGCGCCTACCAGTTCTTACATTAGTGTCCTCGTTTGCATTCTCCCTTACGTAATTTTCTACAAATTGCAAGATAATGCATTTTGCTGCCAGATACACTGTTACCAAAGAATTACACGCGTAATAAAACCCAGCTCACACCGCAGGCCGTGAGCTCTCTCAACACAGCCCTCAAGGCAGGAATTCCTTTCCCTTCTTTCCCGATAAACAGGTTCCAAGAAAGCACGTGCCCAAAGTTACACAGCCAGCCCAGAAGGCCCGGCCCTCTCCTCGCTCTTTCCTTGCAAGGACGAGCCCAAACTGTCCACACAAGTAACGAGTTACACTCCTCTGAACTTAGATGTTCAACCCCCGAATCCAAAACCCTCTCCTTACTCAAAAATGCATACATATAAACATAGGGGCACCTGGCGGGCTCAGCTGGGTGAGCGTCCAACTCTCGACTTCAGCTCAGGTCTTGATCTTAGGGACACAAGTTCAAGCCCTACATTGGGCTCCATGCTGGACGTAAGGCCTACTTAAAAAAGGTATACAGATACATAGGATTATTTGAGGATAAGCTGCCATATGAAACACAGGACTGATTTGCCTGTGTTGGCCTTATTTAATTACATTTAATTTCAAAGCACGGCAGTAGAAAATCCAAAGTTTCTCCAAAGGGGTAGGTGTAGGCCCTTCGACGAAGCACATGGCCCGTGGCAGGCTGTGGAACAGGGAGGCAGGCCAGCCCACGGGGGGGTCCGTGTAGCAAACGGACAGCAGAAAACAGGGGACACAGGCGGCTCAGCACCACAAAACCCGTCAACATCAGCATCAGACGGCATCAGACGGTGGCAGAGGGAAACTCTAAGTTACAAACAGGAAAGGTCTTTGCTGGCTCGTAAAACATGACACCTTCATCCCGGGTTCTGCCTCCACCAGCTCCGCCATTCCTTCCGCTCGCGTCCGCTCAGCGGGGTCTAAACAACAGAGCACGACGTTTTCCACCCAACGGTAAAGACGCTCAGTCAAACGTACGGCAGCGACTGGACAGGTCTGAAAGTTGGGGTCTGTTGGCATATTCCAACCAGGTCTAAAATGTGATGAATGTGCACGGAAACCACACAATCTGCCACTGCTGGATAAAGGACAATGGGAAGCATCAACTACTAACCTCATCAGTGTGCTTTCCAAGAGAACCTTATTCTCCAGCTATTTAAAAAAGCGGGATGAGGGGCGCCTGGGTGGCGCAGTCGGTTAAGCGTCCGACTTCAGCCAGGTCACGATCTCGCGGTCCGTGAGTTCGAGCCCCGCGTCGGGCTCTGGGCTGATGGCTCGGAGCCTGGAGCCTGTTTCCGATTCTGTGTCTCCCTCTCTCTCTGCCCCTCCCCCGTTCATGCTCTGTCTCTCTCTGTCCCAAAAAAATAAATAAACGTTGAAAAAAAATAAATTTAAAAAAAAATAAATAAAAAAGCGGGATGAACCATTAATGTTTTGTGAAATGACCCTTATACAAAGATTCTAGGTACTGCTTGGTATTCATACTTAATTCCCACAAGTGGTCAGTGTTTGGTTTGGGTTTTTATGGAAACACTTGTTTTGACTGTTTCCTCTAGAAACCCTTAGCAGAGAGTTTGTGCAGCGGCCTTTTTCCTGCGAAGCAGTTTTTCCTCATCTTTCCATCAATCACGCTACTCCAAAAACGAGTATTCCTTTTACATACAGCCACAGACAGCACACATACATTTTTAAACCATCGATGCACAATCTGGTGAGGCTTACCAGCCAGCAGAAACAGGACAGCTTGGCTACAAACCATGAGCTCACAGAGTTCTGGATAACCAACCAATTATCTTCTGCACTTACAAATGCCCATGTCATTCATTAATCCATTTGTAAACATTTATCAAACACCCACTAAGAATCTGCCACTGTTAACTCGCTCTCAGGGAGCATTCTGGTGGAAGAAGCCAGAAGGCAGAGAAAACAGTGAGCACACACAATAAAAGATCAGTAGAGTTAAAGGTAGGAGGCACCTGGGAATAACAACTCTAGATTAAGTAGTCAAGAGAGGTCTGAGTTGTCAGAATGGAAAAACAAACGCCCCAAGATTCAGGGGCCAAGGTGCAGGCTGGCACAGCTGGCCAGCACTCAAGCCATCCACTGTCAAAGGATCATCAAGGGACTCTTCCGTTTCTGGTTAAGGAAATGTCACTTTCCCTCGCTATGACCTCAGACCTGATAAGGCGCATATGAATCAATGTTTCAGGGATGCCTGGGTGGCTCAGTCAGCTAAGCGGCCGACTTCGGCTCGGGTCATGATCTCACACTTGATGAGTTCAAGCCCTGTGTTGGGCTCTGTGTTGACAGCTCAGAGCCTGGAGCCTGCTTCAGATTCTGTGTCTCCCTCTCTCTCTCTGCACTTTCCCCACTCACACTTTGTCTCTCTCTCTCTCAAAAATAAAATAAAAACAATGTTTCAAAAGTCAGAGGTTCTGTCAGATACTAACCCTTACGACAAGAAGCCCATTAAGACTTTTCCAGCTCTGGGACTCAGATCTCTCTGCAACAAAGGGTGTTCTCTATAGAAGGCATTCAGAACGAAGAGAGCCACTGAGATGCAAAGCCAAGCCCCAAGTGTATCTGGCTCTGGTAAACACTTCTCTAAGTTACTTCAGGCAACACTGGAACAAAATGAAAAGTGTCTGTTAACTCACTTAGCCAGCTAATAGCTCAGGACCTATAATAACACTCCCCCACGGCTGTCCCATTAAGCACGTAATGGGAAGAACCCAGAGAAGGAGACAGAACCCTCGAGCCTTCACGGAGACCCCAGAGACGTCCCCCGACTCTTCCTGTAATTCCCACTCAGCAAGACAGGCAGGTGGTGGGATCAGACCAGTGACTGCCAACCAGGAGTCTGAGGGAGACCGTTCAAGATTTTGAACATTTATGAGAATGGTCTATTTGCATCTGTGAGATCACACAAGCTAATAAAAAGCGACATTTCTCCTTTTCTCGAGAATTACCATCAATGCACTGTGTGACCACTGGCTGTACTTCCTGGTGGCCACAAGTTTGGAAGGCAATTCTGTGTCTGTGATGAGGGGTCTAACGATGACAACAGTACCTGGGCATGTGGGCCACCAGACCCTAGACATGATCCGTAACTGGGCACAGAGCCAGGCCTGGGTGTCTCATCTTTGTGGGGGAGCCCTGGAGCAAAGAACCAGACAGCACAGGGCACGGCATGGCCAGGTAGGACCAGAGAAAACCACCGCAGATGCGCGGCCATGGCACATGGTTATTTGAGCGGAAGGCACTCAGGAGACAGCAGGTGCAGGGAGAGATTTTCTCTGAACTCCCCTCAGACACCTGAAGACAGATCCTCCAGAAGGACCTCTGCATCCTCGGTCCCTCCCCGGGAGACCCACCAACCAGGAGGACGGACTCTTGTCACAGGAGACGAACTGAGAAGTAGGCTCACACCCAGAACACTGTCAAAAACTGTCCCCCTCCCATCTGTTCCTCTGAGGACCCAGCCATCCCCCCCAACCCGTTCACTCCCCGAGAGGCCTGCACCCCCCCCCCCCCATGAGGATGGCACAGGAGCCCAAGTCTAAGCCACCTCGGGAAGGGACCAGCTTCCCTGGGCATCTCCCGTGTGTACACGAGGTAACACAGATTAACAAACTTCTTTTCTCTTCTCTCGTCCATCTTGTTTACTGCGGGGGTGTCAGCTAAGAACTCAGGAGGGTACAGGGAAGACTGCTTTTTCTCCCCGACAGAACTTCTACTCAAGAAGGAAGCTCTTAGCCCAGAACAAGCACTCCCGCCTCAGGGCCCCACGCACATCCTCAAAGCCTGTGACTTGGCGGCTTAGTCAGCGTCATTCCTCACGTTGATGATGATGCATCCTGCAGAGTTCCTGACGGCCCTCCAGCCACGGGTGACGGCCGAGAACCTCCCACCATGAGGACTGCACACTCGCCAAGGCTGTGGCCGTCCTGCCCGCCCATCCCCACCCCCGCGCCGTGCTCCGCTCACACCTGTGTGCTTCCCTCCCAACCACCGGGGGCAGCGTGGCCACCGTCCCTGACTCCCAGAGTCCCATCAGGAGAAACAGACGCTCATTCGACCAATTAGCCCGTCAACCTGAGACACAGAGACCTCGAGACGGATTTCTGCCCTGGACCAAATGCCCTCCCCATCCCCCAGCTCCAACCACTGGCACCCCGTCTGCCACTGTGCCTGACGTGGCCCGAGGGACAGGGCGCCGGGAGGCCCAGACGATGCAGTCGCCGGAGCCGACGGTGACCCACGAAGGGACCACACGATCCAAGTGTGTCCGAGCGCCCACGGTACACGGCGCACGGCCCTGGGCTCCCGGGGCTAAATCCCGTGAGGAAGAGGGCACGCGTACAGCAAGAAGGAAAGCCGGGCGGGAAGGCCGCGAGACGGCGCAGGAATGGAGGGCAGACGGAGGGCAGAGCTAAGCGGCATTCAGTGGGTGGCACTGGGGACAGAGAAACAAGAGCCGGTGACACGTGAGTCCCACAAACACTCATCTTTAAAGGACACCTCGCTGCTAATTAAGACTCAGTCAGGATGCAAGTTCTTGACCGCCTGACGTATCACCGTGCAAGCTTCTCCAACGTCCTCTACTTGCTGGCAACCAACCCGAGGCGCTCCCGGGAAGAGGCCCACTCGATGCGTCACGGGTTCTCAGGCTGGTTTCTAAGCAAGCTTAGCCCCTTGGCTGTAGCTCAGTAACTAACATGCTTGAAAACCCACGATGGCCAGGAAGATCAGCTCATTTCAGCAAGTATTAATTGCCACACGGTGCCCTCAGCAACAAATGGCTTTCTGGTTCTTTTTCATACGTGTGTTTTCTTGTTCTTGGAGGGGAAGAAGCCTCACAGGGTAGGGCTGATGATCAGCGTGTGGCCAGGGGATTCCAAACCGCCTCAAGGAGATGTTCTCACACACGTGTACGTACGTGTTCATGCGTGTACACGCACGCTCGGCGGGTACTGGCGGATCGGCACCCGGTAGGGTTTCTCGTTTCAAAGCCCCAGGAATAAAGCCCCCGAACTTGACCACGTGGCAGGGTATCTGTCCAGGCCTACTGTGTATTTTTTCTTCTTTGGCTTCCCCTGGAGTCCACACCTCAGACAGCTGTACGCATGGGCCCGCACCCGCGGCAAGTCTCCCTGGCTCGCGAGCGTGGAGCCGTGGCCCCGCTCCCCGCAGTCTCCTTGCACTCACGCTGGACTTCCCGGGCAGGGAACCTCTTCAAGCAAGTGACCGCAGCCCCTCACTCTTGGTGCCAGTGCAGCTTGTCTGCTGGGAAGGAAGGCTCCAGACACCAGGAGGTTCCTGTTCCGGTTGTAACCACTGGAAGACAAAGTCCTTCTGGAGTGAACACTCGCCCTCCTGCGAAGCCACTGATTCACCGATGTCAACACCGTCTGCACATGACCAGCACAGAAGCCACATTCCAGGCTTGGTGGCCACCACGACCTTGAGTGATGACAGAAGGGTCTCTTCCTGGTCTCCTCGCGCCCCCTGGTTCTCCACGCTTCTTGCTGTCTGCTCAGCTGCGTGCCCGCCCCACTCCTGTTAACGGACTGTGGACAGAGAAGGCACACCACCACCAGGGTCGGGTGCGGGCATGTTTCAGAAAGATATTTCTTTACAAAAAAGCAGGAATTTTACTGCAGGAAGTCTGCTGTATCTTTTGTTATTCCCACTTTTGATCTTCCCAAGGTTCCAAAAATGATCCTCGCCACGAGGGTCCCAAGTACAAAAGGACAGGCATCAGGCTATTTTCTAATGTTTAAAACGCTGTAAAGAGGTCCACCCTCAAGAATTTTCTGTCAGTAACACCAAACAAGGTAAATTTTCCTGTTGAGAAAACGGAGCTCCAGAACCACAACTATGCTCTTGACGAAGCTGTGTATGGATGCTTCTGTCTGTGAATCGTTACTTTAAGAATGGTGGCTCTCTATTCAAAGACATCACTTGGCTGTAAAGAAATGTGATTTATCATTTTCTCTAATTTCAGTTTCAAGTATCTGACACATGAAGAGACTCCGGATAAATTATAAAATCTCTACTAACCAGACAAAATTCTTTTTTTTTTTTTTTAGCAGATACCATTTTTTTCACCCCACGTGTGTGTGTGTGCACGAGTATACACATGTGTACTTATGACTGCAATTTTAAATTGACCATCCCAAATTAAGATGCTTTCCATTTTAAAAATTGTTCAAATGTTAAATGTTCTATTACTACACATTTGTAACAGGATTTGTATGAACAGCCTTCCAGATTTCTTCCTCACTGAAAACCAATGTATTCCAAACCATTTTCTCTTGCTTAACCAACTTCTCATGTTTTCATCGATAAACAATCCACTGCAGAAAATTCCAGAAACCAAAATAGTTTTCAACAGTGAACATAATTATGACAGGCCAGCAGCATTCTAACAATAGGGCAGAACTAAATGTTTATTCATTTTTTTGAGGAGGGGAGGGGCAGAGGGAGAGAGGGAGACACAGAATCCAAAGCAGGTTCCAGGCTCTGAGCTGTCAGCACAGAGCCGGACGCGGGGCTCAAACTCACGAACTGTGAGATCGTGACCTGAGATGAAGTCGGACGCTTAACAACTGAGCCATCCGGTGCCCCCTCAACTTGCCCGCTTTTAAAAGGAACAAACACAGGTCAAGGTTCACATGTGTTGATCTGTACACAACCTGGGCAGAGCCCCCACTGACCTGCAGGGTGTCTACGGACAGGGCTCTCGCCCGTGTGGACCCGCCTGACAACCACACACTACAGCCTCCATACCCCCTGCATCCACCTCCTGGAAATCGTCCCAGGCTTAGATCCACCTACTGCACTGAAATCTGAGTCAAATGCCTTCCCGTAACCCAGCCCGCAAGTCCCTCAGGGCTCACAGCCAATGGCGACCAACACCCACGGCTTTTCCTGAGGCGTCCTGCAGGCTGGCTCTGCTACGCATACGGTTATAAGGTCTGGCTTGGCGTTTATTTTTTTCCCCCATTATAGGTGAATGCTTAAGTGTTCTTAAAGCTGCAAGCTTTCCCTATTTTTTGTATTTGTTCCTTAATGAGAATAGAAAGTTTTCAAGTATCCTTCATCCTAAAACATCTCCTACCAATGGCAGCTGTTTTACCCCCTGTAAATAAAAGGAAATTCATTAACAGAATTTACCAAACTGAGTCAGACCGGTCTTCAGGAGAAAATGAGAATTATACACAGGTATTCAACAGACTTTCTCAAAACTACTTTAAGTCAGGGACCAAGAAACCTGAGCCCGGGGGCCAAATCCAGTCACCCTGCTTTTGCACAGTTATGAGCTGAAAACTGGGCGTCTACTCTCAGGTGGTGGAAAGAATCAAAAGAATATTATTTTGTGACACATTAAAGTTTTACCAAGTTCAAATCTAAGTGTCCCTAACCGCAGTCACCCTGGGGCACAGCCACACTCCTTGTGCCTGGCACGTGACTCTGTCACTCTGCAGTGCTGCGACGGGAGCTACGTGCGCCTCGCGACGACGCACGGGAGGCGGTTCTATCTCGAGTGCCACGTAGATCCCGTGTGTAATATCTTACGTCATCACGTCAAAACAAAAAGAGAAAAGTGGATTTCAGATGCACCCCTTTCATGGCGCCCGGCGGGCTCAGTCAGAGGAGCGTGTGACTCTTGATCTCGGGGTCGAGTTCCAGCCCCATGTTGGGTGTAGAGATTCTAAACAAATAAAACTTAAAAAAACAAAATTAAACACACATAAATATGATCCTTTTCAGCAGAGAAGAGCGGAAAATACGTAGTCACAGAGATGAACGACAAAGCACTGTGCTCAAGAGGCCAGCACAGGACAGCTGGGCCAACGTGCCCAAACTCTAACACTAACTACATCGCAGCAGAATTCCACCAAGAACAAAATTGAAACTGTAGCCGATGTCTCAGAGGCGCGTCTGTCAGCCAGGCAGGGGTAGGTGGTCAGCGGCAGCGAGATACATTGTGTCTGACCACAGCGACTCTCAGGACGTGTGTCCAGAGGAAAATAAACTTTGTAAAGAGCAGCAGCCTTTCAGCAACAGCAGCCATTTGAGGCTTCAGAACACGAAGCAACATCGACAGTTAACACGGCAAATTATTCCAAGTTTTCCTTGGCTCTTAACGAACCAATAGTTCCAACACTGCTCAGTGTTTATTCAAAGGATCGGAGTCTGAGATGCCAGAAGTGTCCCCTAGGAATACTCTGGATGGACCAACTACAAAGGACGGTATTTTCAAAGCTGAGATGACACTTGTTCAGAACAACCTGAAGTGGGATCTGCTGAGAGGTGTTAGAAGTCATCGCGGGGACGACGTGCAAGGGAAAGGCATCGGAGGACGAATTTCCGGGGCTTGTGGAATCACTCGGCGTTTAAGGTACAGAGTGCTCACTGTATCATTTACCTGCAGCTATGCTGGGGGAAGATTTTAATCCCTCCTGCTTTAGCGGAGGAGTGGGGTCACGTGAACCTCTCTGGCTCTCGTGGGCTGAACCAGCTTCCGTCCCTTAGTGTCCAGGGCCGATCAGCCAGTCTCCTCGGTCACGATTCCCTGGGCTCTGCCTGGGTCCCCTCCGCACACGGAGGACCAGGGACCTCAAGGCAGGAGGAGCTCACCCCAGGGCTCACCTGCCTCGTTTCCCATCTGTCAGGTCAAGTCCTTTGGAACTGATTGTCCACATCCTTTGTTGTACTTTGAGGCAGAAGGGTGATGCTGCCGGGGGGGGGGGGGGTTCACCCCACCTTGGATAGAAGCCGGAGTCCACGGTTACTCAGTGATTTGCACCAGCTCCAAAGCCAGACGCCTGTGTTAAACCTCTGCTTTGTCATCTTTTGCAAGGACAGGCATACCTCATTTTATTGAACTCTCTAGATTTTTTCTTTTTCCTTTTTTAATTGAAAGTTTGTGGCAACTCTGTGTCAAGCAAGTCTATTGGCACCGTTTTTCCAACAGCACTCGCTCACTTCAGGTCTCTATCACATTTTGGTCATTCTCATACTATTTCCTACTTTTCATTATTGTTATAGTTGTTATGGTGACCCCTGATCGGTGATTATGACTTGCCGAAAGCTCAGATGATAATTAGCATTTTTTGGCAATCAAGTATTTTTTAACTTGGGTATTTACATTTTTTAGACATAATGCCACTGCACACTTAATTACCATATAGAGTAAACGTAACAGGTATGCACTCGGAAACCAGAGAGTTCATTTCACTCACTCTGTTGCAATATTTGCTTTCTTGCAGTGAGTCTAGACCCAAACCCACAATATCTCCAAGGCATGTTTGAACCTTTTGGCATCATGGTCTTTACCTGTGAGTTCCAATTTTAAAAGAAGGCATTTTCCACAGCCGACTATCCCAATTACACTGACAATTCACTCGTGCAAATACAAGTAATAGTATTTGCCTGTTAAGGTTTTTAGGAGGATTAAAGGAATCAATGGCATCTTTACGAAGCACTTAGAACAGTGCCTGACATATAGCAGGTATTACATTAAAAACTGCTATTTTGGAGGCCACTTCAGCTAAAACCACCCATTTGCTTTTGACATTTTTTTAAAAAATTTTTTAATATTTATTTATTTTGGGGAGACAGAGTGCAAGCAGGGGAGGGGCAGAGAAAGACAGAGACAGACTCTGAAGCAGGCTCCAGGCTCCGAGCTGTCGGCACAGAGCCCGACGCGGGGCTTGACCTGGGTTGAAGTCGGATGCCCAACCAACTGAGCCACCCAGGCGCTCCTGCAGCATTTGACATTTTAAAAACATACAGATATAAACAAGAAAACAAGAAATATATTTTCAACCTGACTTGTTGGAAAATTCAAACAACCAGACAACAAAAGTTATTTTCCTCTCTCTCTCTCTCATTTTGACCTTCTATCATATTCGAGCAAAACTGCATCACAACTGAGTTCAGTCTTCTACTACAAAGCCTGGCAATGCCACACAGAGCCTTCTTGAAGGTGAAGAGAAGAGGAAAAACACTTACCTGCCCCCTTATCTGCTACAGATTTCCCTACTGCTGTTGAGGGGAAAGGCACCAAGCTGCCCTATGCTGCAGGTACAGGACTGCAGCATCGCTGGGGAGCTGGAAGGACACCCCGTCTATGGGCAGCTGGGCCAGCTCAAACCTGGGGCCGCCCTGGTCAGCGTTAGGGCCCCGGCTGCCCACGGGCCAGGAGGAGAACACAGCCTTCCATCAACGGACCAAGTGTTAACGGTCAGGAACATCCCTGCACCAAGAATTACACTAGAGTATACCCACATCTGTAAGTATAAAGTGAGTACTGCCCTCCAAAATGTTTAATTCACTTAAGGCACACTACTGCAAGGTCACCACCTACACTTTCAAAAACATACATTCTACATGAGTGAAATGGCCTTCAACTAGAATTAGCCCAGAAAGTTTCTTTTCCATCTTGGTTCTGCTTTTTTAAACAATGACTATGAGGAGTAATCAGTGTTTCCCATTTTAAAAGAAGGCATTTTCCACAGCCCACTATGCTGGTTACACCCAGAATTCACAAGCACTAAGACACAAAACCATGCTTTTCCACTTGCTACGTGCAAGGTTAGTTTCTACCACATCACCAAACGCACTTAAATTTCAAACCCATGGAGAGAGAAGCACTGTTACACACACAGTGACAGAAACTCACCATCGCAAAGAAAACTTAAACACGCGAATTATACACACTCCAACACAGTGCTCTGCTCACAAGTATCCAATAGCTTAATAACGTAATAGAAATACTGCTGAGCCTGGGTGGCTCCGTCGGTTAAGCGTCCAGCTCCAGCTCAGGTCATGATCTCACAGTTCGTGGGTTCCAGCCCCGCGTCGGGCTCTGTGCTGACAGCTCAGAGCCTGGAGCCTGCTTCGGATTCTGTGACTCCCTCTCTCTGCCCCTTCCCCACTCACACTCTTTCTCTCTCTCAAAAATAAATAAACATTCAAGAAAATTAAAAAGAAAAAAAATATTGCTGAGTCTGAATAAACAAAGAAACTTGATTAGTACTTACAACACATCCGGGAAAATGGAACATCATTTAGCACAAAAGCTGCGTCTGTGACTTACTGTTAAACTCAAGTGGCTGCCTTAGCAGCGCGTGTCCTCCTCTGCTGGTTCGCCTGTCACCACAGCACACCTCCATCCTGACACCCGTGCAACTTTACAATGGAAAGAAGATTCCAAACCACATCAGAGAAACAAGAAGGTGCTTTTCAAAATTCGAAATCGTTTTTAAGAGATACATTAAAAGGGTTTTTTTGTTTGTTTATTTTAGAGAGCAGGTGCCTGCATGCAGGGGAGAGGCAGAGAGTTAGGGAGACGGAAAACTCCAAGCAGGCTCCACACTGTCAGCATACAGGCTGAGATGTGGGCTTGAACGCGCAAACCGTGAGATCACGACCTGAGCCGACGTTTAACCAACTGAGCTACCCAGGTGCCCCTCTAAAAACGTTCTAAAATCAGTGCTTCTTTTAGAGCACTCTTATATTAAAATCTTCAGTCCAAACAATGTAACAGCTTACCTGGTCACTTCTCAAAAGAGCTGCCATGTAATTTTTGCCAACTGGAAACTAAATCATGACTACTATTTATTGAAAGCTTACTTTTAATAGACCTTTAAAAAAGGAATCCTACAAATACGCTTTTCTTTAGAAGGCTGTACTATTACTCGTCTGTTCACGTGATACACAAACATTGGCCACCAGGAGACACGACCAAAGCCTTTACTTCTACACTTGGCTTTCTGCTTTTATTTTAAAAACCATTCCAAGAATAAACAGTGCTAACTCTCTGGCACAGTTGCTATTGTTACAGCTCATTTAGACCTGAAGCTGTCACACTCAGAAGGCAGCAGCGACACTCGGTGTGGAGGGGATGGGCAGGCCGGTTCCAGCTGTGGGCACCCACAGTAGGCTCCCAGGCCAGCAGCAGGTGGAAAACAGGAGCCTGTCTGAATAGCGAGCGGCTCAGGGTCCTTGAGTATCTCACCACAGAGACAAGGCTTCTACGACACCACGGGCACCACAGAGCGGCCCAAACGGAGTGTAGTTGTGGCCTCTGTCGATCCTCATCTGCAGAAATGGCCGCTCACTGGACAGCCCGGGGCCATGTGGACAGGCTAACAGGGCAGCTAGGGTGAACCTGAGGGCCAGATGACAATGGGGCTCTGCACACCACAACCCTGCTCCCCCCAAGCCCTTCCTCTGAATCAAGACTCAGTGAGAGACATCCTCCTCCACAAACCATGAAATGACAGCCACACAGCCTCAGAACTGACGCTCCAGGAGTTTAAATCTATTTGTGATAACTGACCTATTCTGGAAAAGTAATTCTAAGTAAATGGAAATAATACGCTAAACTCCACCACAAAGTGGGCTCCCAGAGCGTAGATCAGTGGTTCTCAACAAGCCTGGGAACTTGTTAGAAAGGCACATATTTGGGCCCATTCCAGACCCACGACATCAGAAACTCTGGCCCCAGGACAGTAACCTGGCATCTGTGAGGCTGTGGCTAACACACAAAGGGGAGAAACAGCAGAAAATTAACCTGACTGTGGTTCCTCTTGGCCAAAAGTGCTTCCTAAGTCATCTGAGTGTTTCTGGGGAAACTGTTTGCAGCTTCACGTACATGCCTTGAGCATCAGCAAGAGTTTCTGATCAAGGCTCAGAGCACAGTTCTGGGGCCAGCTTTATGGCACAGAAGGGGTGTCCTGGGCCATCAGTCGCCATCCTGAGCTTAAGAGTTATTGGGGACACAAGGAAGAGGACGGGGCTCTACAAACTGACATGACATTGCCTGACCCCAGGAGGGAGACCCACGGCAGCGTGGGAACAGTCAACAAGGAACATGGTCCCTTTTCCACGTTCAGGCGTGGAGGAAGGAAAATGGTTTTTGTTCACTTCTATAGCCCTAAAAAAAGAGTAAATACTAACCCACTTGTGAAATCAGAGCTCAAGGTCTAAGTTAGGCAGAAAAAGCCTATCTTCAACAAGTCTCAGATCCAAACGGGAGCAGGAAGGTACACGTGTACTTAGGGAGAAGATTAAGCTCCTTTCTGACCTAGAGATCAGCTGTGGATCTCCCAGAATGTTTCTGCAGATGCCTCCGAGAGATGTTCCCGGGAGAAGTGAACAGCATGGCTGGACCACCAAGGCCTGCCCGTAGTTTCTTGGGCCTGAGGCAGTGTGGGCGTCAGCAGCCCTCCAGATTCAGGAGCGACAATGGCCTCACAGAAAGGGAAGGGGGCTGCCCGGGGAAACTTCCCACCCCAGGGCGAGCGCTTCTTAGCCCAAGCAGTCAAGGAACAAAGTAGCCAATGGCCCTACTGCTCCCAGCGCCAAGAACAAACCTGAGTGACCAAAGGTCTTCAAACTATGGTCCCTGGAAGAAATCCAATGAGCTCAGAGTGAGTTTTACATTTTTCGTGGGTTCTTGAAAGCAAACAACAAACATGACTACATAAGAGACCCACACATGGCTAGTACAGCCTAAGACGTGTGCCCTCTGTGTCCTCACAGAAAGTTCCCAGCTCCAGCCACCGTGTTTCTACAAAACAAGGTCACCGACTCTCTAAAACCAATGCACTGGGGCATCTAGGGCTGGAGGAGACGCTTCCAAACACCCTCGATAGGTACACAAGGTCCCATCCTTAGCTCAGATTTGATTTTTGTAAAAGCTACAAGGAAGGTGGTTCATCTGAGAAGTAGTACAGCTCGAGACCCATAAGAGCATGCGCTGGTGGGGCAGTGAGCAGGTGTCCCTGTGCGGCGATAACCAGCCCAAAGCCAAGTGCCCAACCACCCAAAGCACGGCTGGACGACGCCCAGTGGCAGGACGGTGCAACGGAGGTTGAAGGCTTACAGTGCGTGCTCAGGGTGACCTGGGAATCACTGTAATGCAGGCGAACATACCTGCACACGGCCATCAGAGTGAAGCCACACGTCTGACGTGCAGGACCCTGTGGCCAGGGTAACCCCCTCACGTCCCATGTCTATGAGCCGACAAGCGCCAGCACTCAGAAGTCCCACCATTTCTGACCCACGGACCTTCCCTGCGACTCCTCTGCCTGGACCTACATCACGTACCCGAGCCGCTCACTCACTCCTGCACCATTTCTGTAGCCTCTCAGCGGTCGCGCACCATGCACACCACAGACCAGTGACCTCGGTGCCACTTGGAGGGGGTCCCTCCAACGGGCAAAGACTCAGTCTTGCACCAATAAGTCCACGCGCTTCCCCTGCCCTGCACAGCTCCAGCATCAGCCCAGCCACCTCCTGGGCCCGTATGTGCCACAGAGGATAACACCTGCTCCAGAGGTGCACTGTGTCCTCTCTGCAGACACAGAAACGGCCTTCCGGTTCGCTGAGAGTGCCGTCCAGAATGACACACGGAGGAGCCCAGCAGAGGCTCTGCTGACTCTGGGCCGGAGGGGGACCTCTGTCCAAGGCCCCCCGGTCTCCACATCCATCACCAACCACATGAGCCCATCCCCCGCCATTTCCAAAACACAGCCTTGCAGCTCCCATTCTTGCTGTCGCACAGGCCACACCCACACGTTTCCAACTCTCCACAAGGACCCAGCACCACCCCATGCAGAGGCGGCACCCCTCCCCTGTACGCAGCAGGAGCCCACAGCCCCTCCCCTGTACACAGCACGATCCACGGCCCCTCCCCTGTACTAGCATGATCCACGGCCCCTCCCCTGTACGCAGCATGAGTCCACGGCCCCTCCCCTGTCCGCAGCATGATCCACAGGCCCTCCCCTGTATTCAGTATAATCCACGGCCTTCTGGTCATTACAGGGGTTGTTACAAATTCCTGTGCAGCACCATGGGACTGGATAGAGTCAGAGGCACTGGTCTCCACAAATTCCTATCCCTCCCAGAACATTGCCCTACACGAGCTAAGCAACCAATTAATTCTAGAATTAAGTATCAGCAAAATACTCCCTTTCAAAGAAAGAAAAGATCACAAGGGACTTTAGTAATACCGAAAAGTTCCATTAGTCATTAAAAATTGTTTGCTGCATCGTGATGAAAACATACTATTCCTTATTTAGCTTTGATAAGAGCCTATTTTTTCAAAAGAAATCATTTATCAGGATTCCTGTACAACAAGGGCATCATCCATCACCTCGGCGTTGCCACAACTGGACCGGCCTGAGTCCAACAAACCTCAGTACTTTCTCCAGCAAGAATTCCAGAATCTGAACTGGCCAATTGGTGTGCAATGATACAGAGACGTCATTAAACCCCGACAGCCCCACGGAGAAGCCGCTCAGCTGACCAGGGTAAACATCGCCGCTCAAGTATGACCCACCGGGAGGAGAGCCCTTCCCAGGCGGATGCAACAAGTGACAACCGCCATGGCAATCATCTGTTTGGTGGGCATTTATCACCGTTGAGTCCCCGTAACAGTCACCCACTGATGAAGCGGAAACCCTCATCAGAGCACCCTCCCCACATGCACCAGAAGCCTGACTCCTCAAGCTGGCCTCATGAGCGACCTCCACAGGTGGCACCACACCCACCACGCTGCCCACTTCCCAGAACAAGTGACTTTTACCGCCTCCCTCCACCTATCCCCTCTCCCTTCTCCGTCCCCCAGCCTCTCCCCTCTTCTGTCTCTCACTTGTCCCAGGATCAATTTCTCGGTCCAAGTGAGGCCATGTATTGGCAGGATCCACCGGGTTCGCTGGGAAATGTTTTTCGTCCTGTGTTTTCACAGCAATGATCATTCTTAACCTTAATCTAAATATGCATGCTCCAGCCCCCTCCCCCCCCCCCCATAGCTGCCCGTAACCGACTTCTGCCCTGGGACTGCCATGTCACGTGTGCACAGGCCCACCTGCTAAGGCAGCTGTTGGGGAGGCACAGGGCACACAAGGGACAGATCAACCACACTCAAGATGCAAGCAGCTATTTCCGCAAAACGTCCTTTAAATCGACCTTGATTTCAGAGATTATACAGTTCTGCTATTTAACTTGCATGCTGCGTTACTTAGGTGGTCTGGAACGAACCCAAGGTATCGCCAAGGTGTGTCTGTAACTTGCGACAGATCAGCTCTACAGTGGAGTGGATTTAAGATTACCAAGGATTGGGGCGCCTGGGTGGCTCAGTCGGTTGGGCGACCGACTTCGGCTCAGGTCATGATCTCACAGTCCATGAGTTCGAGCCCTGCATCGGGCTCTGTGCTGACAGCTCGGAGCCTGGAGACTGTTTCAGATTCTGTGTCTCCCTCTCTCTCTGACCCTCCCCCGTTCATGCTCTATGTCTCAAAAATAAATAAACGTCAAATAAAAAAAATTAAAAAAAAAAAGATTACCAAGGATAAAACTTCCCAGTGGCCCCAAAACAAAATAACCGAGCACCCTTTTTATGTAACTTCTACAAATCCAACAGCCATATGTACGTTTTCTTGCACAAAGCTCCAAAAGACCAGTAAGCAAGGTTTAAACGTGTGAGCCCAGGTGAGAAAATGGCTCCCTCCAGCCCCACAGGTGAACGTCTGGAAAGCCACCACCCTCTGCGACCAGTGTGTCAGGAGCCCACTCTGTCCAATGTTCAACTAAATAGTAGCCAATCCTATCAGACCAACTAAGTAGGCCAGAGATTGGGACCTCTCGGAAGTCCTATCCACTGTGGATTTTTCTACAAACAACAGGGCATTATGCCCGAATACTGAGTAAGGTGTAAAGATAAAAATATTTGCAGAAAACAATACAATCACCCATAAAAGGTACCACTGTCATTCTACAAGGGAGATACTTTAAAGCACATAAATTTTAACAAACGTGAACTCCTCGGGTTTTATTGCTTCTGTTATCAAATGTAGTATATCATTCCAAAAGTCAAAGTCATGTAACTCACATCCAAGGAAATGAAAAATAATCCCAGTTATTAGCAATCATACAAGAACCCTGCTCAAGGGGTCCAATTGTTCAGACTATAAACAACGATACACTAAAGAAATTGGAATAATGAGGAAATTTTCAATATTAGTGAGAGACTAAGCATTGTTAAATTTACATGACTCTAAAATGATACAGAGCATCACATCCGATACAGTTCATTCACATCCGAATTCTATTATATATCTATTTTATGATTAACTGCTTCAAATTATTAACGGCATTCACATACATTTTCCAAACTAAGCCAAGTACAGTAATTCTATAAGAGAAAGAAACTGTTAACAGAGTTTTCACACATCTCAAAACTCACAACTGAAGGGGCACCTGGGTGGCTCACTCAGTTAAGCATCTGACTAGTTCAGGGCATGATCTCGCGGTCCATGGGTTCGAGCCCCGCGGTGGGGACTGTGCTGATAGCTCAGAGCCTGGCGCCTGCTTCGGGTTCTGCGTCTCCCTCTCACTCTGCCCCTCCCCTGCTCACACTCTGTCTCTCTCTCAAAAATAAACATTTGGGGCACCTGGGTGGCTCAGTCAGTTAAGCGTCTGACTTCAGCTCAGGTCATGATCTCACGGCTCATGAGTTCGAGCCCCACATCGGGCTCTGTGCTGACAGCATAGAGCCTGGATCCCACTTCGCATTCTGTGTCTCCCTCTCTCTCTGCCCCTCCCCTGCTCACAGTCTCTCTCTCTCTCTCAGTAATAAATAAATATTAAAAAAAAATAATAAACATTAAAAAAAACCTCACAATTGACATGCTAGGAAAAACACACTGTATTCTATTCACGAAAGCAGCTTTCTGAAATTACTACAGAAGTCATTCTGTGGACCCTACCAGTAGCAACTACAAACTCAAAAGTAACAAGACTATTTCTAGAAAACTCGGGCCATGCTCTGGAGGTCTGAACTCATTCTGAATGGTCCTTCTGATGACACTTGATTCTGTTTTCCACTCAAATATTTTGCCGAGGACTCTAAGAAAATGTCACAGATAATTTTTTAAAACTGATGCTTTTCTTATGTTAAGTCACATTATAATGTGTCTTACTGACTAGATGGTCAAAAATGTTCAAACATTTACCCACATCAATAAAGAGAACCATTCCTTTCAGCAACAAAGCTTCCTCTTTTACACATTAACATCAGTAATGTAATAGACTGATCATTTTCCATAAAGACTTTGCACAATTCCTAGCACAGATTATAGCAAGAAAAACTCCATGACAGTCTTTCCACAACTAAATAATTAAGAAGAGGGAACTACATATTGCTTATTAGAACGCCTGTGTTGTTTTACATATACATAAATTCAAATGAAAAAATTCAGTAGAGTTATGCTTTGGAAAACAGCATTTCCAGTAATGGGAACAGCGAAATAGAAAACTAGTCCTCAGGTGACAGCCTCACGTGGCATGTGACAAGTGAAGTACCCAGTCCCAAACCCAAGCTTATTAACTGAGAAACACAGAAGAAAAGCACTAGGCCCAGGAGCGTCATCATAACAGGCTGAGAACCGGGAGAAGTGGCAACAATTCCTCCATCTTCTTGATGGGAAAAGCAACACTCTTTTTTGAGAGATATGGACAAAAAAGGAAAACAATCTGCCCCACTGCAAACATCCTTAACTAACACAAAACATGGCACAACCACAGAGGTTCTCAGGCAGGTTCTCGGAAACCAGAGTGTGGAAGGTACACAGGTTTTCAAATGCTCAAAGCCAGTTGTCGTGAAGTTGCTATCACACCAAGGTCTCACGCAGGCCAAGTAGAACCTCCTTGCTCATCGGCCTCTCCCAGCACTTGGTGCTTTATATATACAAAGTCAGCTCTTAAAACTTACTTGGTTTAATAGGATTCCATTCACCAGAGAAGAGATTTGTGAAATTCGACATGCCAATTCTTCTCACCAACATGGCAGAATGGCTTCAATATACTGAGCAGAGCTGGGGAGACCCAGGAGAGCTGCTCTGATGCTGGGCACTCAGAACCGATACCACCCGTCAGTGTGCAGGCCTGGCTTACAGAGAAACAGACCCAAGGAAGGAACTAAACCTGCTCCATCCAATATGGCTGTGTTTTCAACTTCACCTTGTAAAAACCTAGTGCATGACCTTGTGAACACTTATTTGAAACTCAGAGAACTGGGGTGCCTGGGTGGCTCAGTCTGTTAAGCATCTGACTTCAGCTCAGGTCGTGATCTCATGGTTCGAGCCCCACATCAGGCTCTGTGCTGACAGCTCAGAGCCTGGAGCCCGCTTCGGATTCTGTGCCTCCCTCTCTCTCTGTCCCTACCCCACTCACATTCTATCTTTCAAATAAACATTAGGAAAAAAAACATTAAAAGCCTTTGAAACTCAGAGAATTACTTAGACAACAAAGTTTATTATGAGTATAATTCACTAAGTATATATAAAACATTTAGCAAGACCTTTTGAGATTGCTTTTATAGAAAGTAAATTCTCATTTGAGGGTCATGTACATTAACTGATGGTCTCAAATACCAGCAGTAATTGGCATTAAGTATATCTGCGGAAACTTCTTTTGGCTGGTCGAGGCAGCCTTGTTTTTAAAAGGTACCGATCACGGACCATAGTGTCCAATTAAGTGAATAAACCACTAGATTTTAGAGCACATCCGTCAGTGATTGGCAATGACTTGTTTTTAAAGGGAGAAAAGGGAAACATCGGGATTATAAATAGGAATTAATACAGGCAAATGGAAACTTGAAAAATCCGTCACATTCAGGTCAATGCCGTTTTCCCTGTGCCATCAAGACGCCCACACGCCGGTTTCTTAGACTTGAACACACTGGTCATGATGTGCCGTGTGTGAGGACGGCCTCCCCAAGAACAGAACCTCGGGCTCGTCTCTGTGCCCCAAGCAGCAAACACCACGTGAGGCACACAGTAAGAGCCTGTGAATGTCTGTCAAGGGAATAAAGGGATGAATAAAGGGTTTGCCACGCTGTCACCGGCCCTGGGGCTCACGAAACGTAGAGTACCTTCCTGCCTCGAAGGTACTTACATTTAACCAGTTTAAGATTTTCTTTCTGTGAGGGGCGCCTGGGTGGCGCAGTCGGTTAAGCGTCCGACTTCAGCCAGGTCACGATCTCGCGGTCCGTGGGTTCGAGCCCCGCGTCAGGCTCTGGGCTGATGGCTCGGAGCCTGGAGCCTGTTTCCGATTCTGTGTCTCCCTCTCTCTCTGCCCCTCCCCCGTTCATGCTCTGTCTCTCTCTGTCCCAGAAATAAATAAAAACGTTGAAAAAAAAAAAAAAAAAGATTTTCTTTCTGTGAAACGTTCAGTGACCATGAATCACACACACACACGCACACACAATTTTTTTAAGAGACTGGGAACACACGTTCAGTAAGGTGAACTTGGCCATAACTAAACATAAAGATTATTTTTCACTGTCAGAGAAAGGAGCTGAGACGGCGTCTCTTAAAATGTTGTGGCTTGTTTCTCCAGAAGCAGAACCCGAAGTCTGCCTCTGACACAGCCTGTTCTTTTGTTCTAAGAAAGCAGAATATCCCAGCAGCAGTCCGTCAAAAGCGCAGTTCCCCCAAGAAATGGCAACAGACATTACTTATTTAAAAACAGAAAACTTCAGACAAATACTGTAAGATTTGAAACATCCTACTGTCAAATCTCAAACCTGGACATGTTTTTCACACAAACTTCTTACTTTCCCGGTTTACTTAAATGCCCTCCACCCTTCTCTCATCCTGAAAGTCCTACTCCTCCTTCCAAACAATCCCTAAAAATGAGCTTATGTGTCATTTTCAACACAGTGATAACTGCGTTGATTTTTAACTGCTTCCATGAGCAACATCACAAAGTTTCTGCTACTTAGTGACACAGCACAGCACACTCGTCTCCCTCCGAACAAAGAGCAGCAGGAGGAAGACGAACGTTTCCTGGCGGCTGGTAACTGTTAAGCGGCTACCAACAAAGGCTGTGAGAAAGAAGTGAAGGAACAAGAGCGCTGATCGGTCCCTTCACGTCTACAAGCCACCCCGGGCACGGTGAAGTCGTCTTCCCTTCTGGGGACAAAACCCACTTTGTAGCGCTGTTACGAAGAGTAAGCAAACACACGCCCGCGTATCAATTACGTGATAGGGATCGTTCCCACATTACTGCAAAGGTACAAAACCTCGCCAAGTTCCACGTACTATGCAGCCGGCAGAGAACAAATGTTTTACCCTACACTATGCCTGCGCTAGCCGCCTGGTGCCTCACCGGAGCCCTACTGGAGCCACGTTCCTGCTAATGCGTGGTGTGCACACATACACGTCCATATGGCGCACGCACATGTAGAGCACGTGTACAGCACCTGACCATACGCATACACACATATACGTCCATAGAGCGCACGCACATGTACAGAGCACATGCGTACAACTCCTGACCATACACGTACACACATATGCGCCCATAGAGCACACGCACATGTACACAGCATGTGCGTACGGTGCCTGACCATACGCATACACACATATACGTCCATAGAGCACACGCACATGTACAGAGCACATGCGTACAACTCCTGACCATACACGTACACACATATGCGCCCATAGAGCACACGCACATGTACACAGCATGTGCGTACGGTGCCTGACCATACGCGTACACACATATACGTCCATAGAGCGCACACACATGTACAGAGCACATGCGTACAACTCCTGACCATACACGTACACACATACGCACCCATAGAGCGCACGCACATGTATACAGGACGTGAGTACTGTGCCTAACTGTATGTAGCCTACGTACACATAGCATATAACCATATAGCATATATACATATACAGTGCATACGGTGTCCACAATACATAGTGCTTACAGAGCACACACACATATACAGTACACACATACTGCACACATAGTGTATCTGTACATAATATATATCCATGCACTATGTAAATACAGTGTCCACAAAAATATATAGTGTATAGTGTATGCACATATACAGTATATGCACATATAGACCCATAGTGTATGTGTATATAATACACATGTCCACGTAGTGTATAATAGTTTATACACATATGTGAATATTATACACATGTATAGTCCCTACACATAGAGTATGTACTTGTGTCTATACAACGTACATGCATATAATGTATCCATATATGCATATATATACAGTGTACATAGTATACATACAGCAAAAAAACACATATGCATAGTGTATACACATGCATTTACACAGTGAATGCATATATACCCACAGTATACAAACTATGTATAACATATATAAACAGCACACACAGTATATATAAAATATCCATATATGTGTAGGGCGTATGCATATAATGTATACACATACAAATGGTGTACATACAGCTTATAGCCATAGGGTCATATACAGTACACGTGTAAATAATGTACACAGCGTATATGCACAATGTACACATGGTACACATGCACACTCGCAGTACACATATACAACATACACACACATGCACCTATAAATACATGCGGTGTACATGCACGCACAGGCACACGCACAGCAGATACACCAACCCGGTAGAAGGTCCTTGCTTAATGTCACCCTTTTACATTCCATACAAGAGTTGCCAGTTCTATGTAAGTGACTTTTTTCCAAACCAGAACTCAATGTTTTTTTGCTTTTTGTTTTTATTTTTCTGAAGTTTTTAAAATTTATTTTTAATTTATTTTTGAGAGAGAGCGCGCGAGCAGCAGAGGGGCAGAGAGAGGGAGGCAGAGGATCCAAAGCAGGCTCAGTGCCGACAGCAAACAGTCCAACACGGGGCTCGAATTCACAGTGAAATCATGACCTGAGCTGAAGTCAGATGCTCAACTGACTGAGCCACCCATGTGCCCCCAGAACTCAGGGTTTTTAAAAATAATTTTGTCCCCCTCTTCTGAGACAAACCCTTGTACTTGATAAAGTTCCTACTAAGCTGCTTGAGCTGTAGATGCTGTGTCAGATTATTCTTCATTTTTTGATGAAACAGACAAATGTCCCAGAACAAGGCCACCTGCCAGGCGTCAGAGTTGACGGCCAGCAGCCACACAACGCAGAGCACAGCCTGAGCCAGGCAGGGCTCTGTCCTGAGGGGCCTGTTGCCAGCCGCTCAGCGCCAGTAACTATTCTGACATATTTCTGTTTTTATTTTTATACCTCCTTGTTTCTTGAATTGCACGAGAAAAAGAAAAAAAAAAGAAAGAATAGCCCAGTGCCTGGGGGGCTCAGTTGAGCATCTGACTCTTGATTTCGACTTAGGTCGTGACCCCAGGGTGGTGGGATCTCTCTCTCTCCCCCTCTGCCTTCCTCCCCCACTCATGCACATGCTCACTCCCTCCAATCTCAAATGAGTGAATAAATGAATAAAGAAAAACAGGCCACATGTTCGTATTTTTAAAAAATTAAAACTTTCTAAACCAAAGACTGGTATCTGTCAGCAATGTACCATCAACATTCACTAAAAATGTGGCCCCTGTGAAATAAAGGCTCCAAGTCTCCAAATATAAACCAGCTTCTGAAAATACAAAAATCAAGGAAACTTACCTAAGGAAACCTGTCCATCAAATTATTCATCAAAGCTACGAGTCAAATATGTACTTGGAGATTTTTTTCAACATTTTCTCATTGCAATATTTGGACACCGAGAGTGAAAAGTAGGAACGAATATACCAGTACCTGGAAGATTCCTACAAAGCTGTTTTTGTGTGTTTTTGATACAAATAAAACCAAATCCTGTAGGTAATGGACTTGGTTATTCTTTATTTGAAGCTCTGAATGGGGTTAATAACCAGGAGGGAGTAAGGTCATGTCTGCAGGATGCAGACAGGAAGCTGCACCTGAGCCTGGGGTCATTAAGTTCTGTGTGCATTCCACCCTCAGGCTCCGCCAGGCTACAAAAGAACCCAGCTTTAGAAGCTATTGATCTCCCAAATCTCTCCAATTTAGCTTCTCCAAAAGCGGCCTGAGCCCAAACATCTACTAACATCCGAGCCCAAATGCGCTTATTAAGCGTGTATAGTTACTCGAGAAGCTCAAAGAAGAGTCCACACGGACTCTGACAAGACAGACCGTCCAACAAACTCAGCACACCACAGCCCATACAAGATGTCTCCTGCTACCCTCGCTGGTCTGGGGGAAATCCGAGGGAGAGCTCCCGATCTTGGCAATTCTCTTTGGACCTGATCCAACTCCAACAGATACAGAAAATTCTCCTTAAAAAAAAAAAAAAACCCATAGTCAATTCCCTAGAAAAACCTAAGGAAACCTACTGACCCTGAAGTGGAGGAAAAAAACAGTGTTATATATACTAATAACAACAGGTTTCCAAATGGAGTGTGCACACCCAAGTGGCCATGAGACCCTGTCCTGTCCTTGGGAATCACTGACAAGGCCGCAGGTTTCCACCTATTCTTGTTTTTAGGTAAAATGGGGCCCAACACTGCCCTAACACCAGCTGTGAGAAGTCTTCCTAGGCTCTCGGATTGCCTGCTTATCAAAAAGAAATAAACGTATGTATGTGTCTATGATTTAGTTGCAAAGTCTGGCTCAAGACTGCAAGAACACAAGTGGAAGGAAGTTTCTGAGTGTCCAGTGCACATAAAAGTTACTTTGGGAGTAAGATTAAGGAAAGGTTCGCCTGGAAGAAGTTATTCAGGAACTACAGAACACACAAGCCAATCAAGTACTCTTTACCCAAGATTTACAGTAAGAGCTAGAATTTTAAATACTCTGGTTACGGCTTGTGATGGTTCCACTTACGATTTTTCAATGTTCAGACTTTACAATGATACAAAAGCGATATGCATTCAGTAGAAACAATTCCTTGAATTTTGAATTTGGATCTTGCCCCGGGTAAGCGGCATGTGGGATGATGCCCCCTCACGAGTGGCTCCCTGTCAGCCCCGCGATCACGAGAGTAACAACGGATGCACGGACAATGACAATCGTCCGCGCCCACACCACCACTCTGCTCCTCACCTCGAGCGCAGGATTCAGCCCACTACGTGAGACAGTCAACACGTCATCATCAAACAGGCGTGGCGTTAAGGACTCTGCCCAAACCTAGGCTGAGGTAAGTGCTCTGAGAACGTCTAAGTAGACCCAGCTAAGCGGTGAGCGCTCAAGGTTAGGGCACTGGATGCACTTACCACTTACGGTATTTTCAATTTAGGAAGGATTTTGGAGGGATGTGACCCCACCGTAGGTTGAGGAAGATCTATAGATGCGACGTTGTAACAAGTTCAGAAAGAAAATAGCCAGGAGGTGAGGCACGTGCTATGGGGCAGAGACACGGGCCGGCTACATGCCCTTGGACAGATTTATTAATCTAGAACTCTCATTTTCTATGCAAGTCAAATGAAAATGACATTGCCTAGTTCATTGGTTTCTCTCAAGATCAAGTTTAAAAGTGTGCAAATGCTTAGCTCCTAAGAAGCTCTCGATGTAATTTATTTCACTATCATTATATTTAATATTAATATTAAATACAAAAAATTAACAAATATGAAGTGTACAGCCAAATGTCAGATAAGCCAAATTCTAGCTTATTCATCACCCCAATAAAAAATTCACTGAAAAATCTGTTGTGAACTTAAAAATGCAGAAACCTAGAGGGCCATCATCAACGACCACGGCCAGATGCTCTTCTGGAAGAACCACGTATTCTGGTATCACCCATGAAGCATGGAAGCAACCTGTGTGTGAAGACCAGGCCACTGGCCGTGGTTGGCCACCACCGTTATTCTTGACCGTGCCTAAAATCGCTGGCCTCTGGCCTCAGCGTCTGTCCCGCACAGCAGTCTGCACACGGCCCTTAGTGCCCCAGCACCGACTCTGCCTTTCCCCCACAGTAGGTTCCACTGTGGCCAAAAGCTGGTTTTAAATCCTCTTAACTACAGTCCCACCTAACTGTCAACAAGGACAAAAACCAAACACTCAAATAGGAAATGAAAAACACCCGCAAACCCTGTCCTACTCGAGACATTTTGCTCCTAAAACAACGAGAAAGTTATGATAATCTCTAAAACAACAGCAACAACAAAAAAAAAAAAATTAAAAAAAATAAAACAACAGCAACAACCATTTAACACGTGTTTTTGAGGGGTACCTGGGTGGCTGAGTGTCCGACCTCGGCTCAGGTCACGATCTCATGGTTGGTGGGTTCAAGCCCCATGTCGGGCTCTGTGCTGACCGCTCAGAGCCTGGAGCCGGCTTCTTGGATTCTGTCTCCCTCTCTCTCTGTCCCTCCCCTGCTTGTGCTCAGTCTCTCACTCTCAAAAAAAAGGTTAAAAAAAGAATCTAATGTGTGCTTTTGAAATGCTTCAGCTGATCAGGACCATCTTCACCAAGAATGTTTTTTTAGGAACTCAGCCGACAAGTCCCACGTGATCTCAAAGCCTGCACGCTGACCCTCACTCAAAGAGATCACCTTTTGTGGCGGAAAAGCCACAGACTCTATTCAAGGACTGAGGACACATGAGGGTTTCCCTCTCCACAATACAAAACATGTGACCTCTCCAAGCTCAAAGAATAACTATGTTCATGTTTTTAAAGTCTCCCACTGACCTTGTTAAACAAACAAATGCTACTATTTACACTTTATCTTTCCTCCTGTGAGAAGTGTCTCCAGCTAGGGAAGCACGGAGCTCACAGATACCTCCCGATTCTCCAAATTCACGTCACACGAGGCCCACTCCTCAAAGACCCCAACTCTGGGCATCAGGAACATCTGGACGATACTCAGCAAACAGTTTTTAAAGAGAAACTCAATTTCTGATTATCCAATACTTCCAGAAAAACAGCAAGTCTGGGGAGAATCCGTTCTGTGCTTGGTTCAGGCTTCGGCACTTCCCGAAGCTGCTTCCTCCGGGCACCCCCAGGACAGTCCCGCAGGCTGGCCAGACCCGCTGCCCCTCGGGAGCCGGTGACAAGAGCTTGGTGAGGCCACCCCATCACCGCACGTGGTGCTGTGGCAGGAGGAAGCCGGGGATGGCCTCATCCCAGGCTCTGCTTGGAACCTTCCCAAACAAGAGAAAGGGGACAGAACGGGACCCCGGAGATGAGATGACCCACAGGAGCTCAGCATTCCCTGGCCGGGCCGCTGGATATGTGCTGCTGCAGGCAGTGAGGGTCGCCTCAGGAGAACCAGGCCAGTGGCTGCTTGCCTGCTGGCTGGCCGCCACCGCCCCCAGTCTCTCCACCGACCACAGGCCACCGCAGGTGTGCAGCTTGTAATAACCGCCGTGGAGACCCGCTCAGGTCTCCAGAATCAAGAACGCGTCCAACTGTACAGAGGCCAGGAGGGAGCAGCGAGGTGTGTGGATGCCGGCAGCTATGTCCTAGAGCTGAGACGCCAGAGACAAGGTTACACGGGGGACCAAGTGGGGACTCGGTGTTTCCGTCCACTTCACGACAGAGCCCTTCTGTGAACAGGCAACGTATCACTGCTGCCATCATCGGCTTCAAAACATCGCATTTATCAGCAATCGTGAATACTGACTGTTCCCTGGGACTTTGTACCAGGTACTCAAAACAATAAAAAATTTTATCAGGAAGATTTGGGGCCAAATCTGTTTTCAGAATGAATTCTATGTTAAATTATGAAATGCTTAATGAAAATCTGAACGAGGAGATCACGTCAGGTTCACCTGAAATGCATCGTGAAATGCCTATTTATCGCAAAGCTTTGATTTGAAGAATAGAAATGGAAAAATAATATCCTCTAAAGGATATCAGCCAGCACAGCTATCATCTCAAACTATGACTGCTGGCGTGTACTTCAGGATAAATTACAGACACAATGTTAAGACCACAAGCTGAAGGTGCGTCTCAGCACAGTGGGAGAGCTCTGTTAGGATACGGAAAAAATGAAGGTGTCTCTGGAGACCATTTAATAACCGGGACTTCGACACTGCAGGACTGTGGCCAGAAGCTGCAGGACTGTGGCTTGTTCTTTGGGGTTCAGCACAGAAGACACCAGCCCTCGCAAGTCCCAGCTCATGCTGCCTTGCAACGAGGAAATGAGAGAAAACCATGGACCGAGCTGTGTCGACACCCAAGGAAAGATACAGCGGGATGAAAGAATCTGTCGCCACTCACACCTTACTTCACTATTGGAAAAACTTCCCTTCTTTTTTGGGACTATTAAAAAAGACAAAGAGGAGAGGATGACACACATATTTCTGGAGTTTTTTTTCTTGGGAATTCCTTAACAATTATGCCAGGACTCCGAAAAGTAGGCAGAGTAATTTGTAAGAATCAAGAAGATAAGGCAGTATACTGATGTGAAAACAAAACCATTAGATATGATCTGATTTTAAGTTTCCTAGGACTTCTAATTTTATAATTTTTGAATGTTTATTTTTGAGACACAGAGTGCAAGCAGGGGAGGGGTAGAGAGAGAGAGAGAGACACACACACACAGAATCTGAAGCAGGCTCCAGGCTCTGAGCTGTCAGCACAGAGCCCAACATGGGCCTTGAACTCCTGGGAGATCGTGACCTGAGCCGAAGTCAGATGCTCAACCGACTGAGCCACCCAGGCGCCCCTAGGATTCTAATTTCAAAAATGTTGTTCCACTGGCCTTCTACCACTTTAAATGAAAATAAAATTATTACCACAACCTGAAAAGAAGCTGTTCTAGCTCTGATTGGACTTCATAAAGTGGCCCCACAGCCTAAAGGTCCATCATTATGTTTGTAAGTGATGCAGAAAGGAACAGTCCCACCACACACTGCCCCACACTTGGGCAGGTACAGACCCAGCATGGATGACAACCATCATGGCGGCAATGACCCCGGGATGAGGGCAGGGACTCTGCGCACAGAGGGTGCTTATGAAGAACATTTTCACCAAGGTTTGCTTTTCACTGTGCAATGGAGAGTTTCCAGATAGACTTTTCCATCCCCACAGAGAACCATCCTTGTCTTCTACGAAAAGGCACAAATGGGTAAGGAAAATTGCAAAGCACAAAGCTGGACAGGACGTGACGGAGTCGGAGCCCGAGCCCAGGACTGCTGACCCAGTGTGGTGAGGACGCCCATCACCGCGGATTCCCCACCACCGTGCAAGGGGATGTCCTCCCAGGCACCAGCACACTTTGCATTAGCACATCTACCTGCCCTGTAGAGTGCAGGAACGGTGACCGTCGGTGCGAGGAAGAACCATTAGAACACGCGTGCCTGGGGTTTGTGTGGTTTAAGTGCACCAGGCTGCCTCAGGAAAGGGATGCTGCTGCCAAGGGTGGTGAAATGCATTCCTACGAAACTGTTTTGACCCATCTTCAGTGGAGAAAGGGATCTGGCTGGAGCACCAGGGTAAAGCTGTTCTTATAAGGAGCACAGGGCAGAGACCTCCAGATTCCCTGTGTCCAGGAACAACCCCAAGTCACCAGGGCTCAGCTACAGCAGAGAAGGGAGTCCCGTGAGGCTGGCGCAGACTGGATCAAGTCTAAATGGCAAGTTTTTACCAGGTAATTTAAACAATACAGTCACTTCTCAAAAACATGGCTGTTTTAGCGAGCTACATTTCAGGCTGAAAACATACACACAAACCATCTAAGGAAACCAAAATCATTTCCCTGTCAATAAAAGCAACTTGCTGAGGGGTGCCTGTTGAGCATCTGACTTCGGCTCAGGTCATGATCTCGTGGTTTGTGGGTTCAAGCCCCACATTGGGCTCTGTGCTGACAGCGTGGGGCCTGCTTGGGATTCTGGGTCTCCCTCTCTGCCCCTGCCTTGTCTGCACTCGGTCTCTTTTAAAAATAAATAAAAACATTTTTAAAAACTTAAAAAAAAGAAGCAACTTGCTGAATTCATCATTCATTTCCTTCTTCTGATAAAAAAGGAACTTACAAAGAAAGATTTACTGTTAAACCACACATACAAAATTTGGAGATTAAGAAGGGCTTGAGAGCTTTCCCCAGTCCTTCGGAAAATAATATGTAAGAGCTATTCCAAACAGAATTTATAAAAATTTAGAAAAATACCATTTAATTTTGGTTTCCATAGAGTAAGACACCAGAGCCCTTAAAAATTTTAAGTTAGGAACTGTACTTTTTCTAGTACTAAAATGGAGAAAGACTGCCTTTGCCAGGGATAAGGTGCAGGCCGTGGCTGGGCACTCGATGTCCGACGGTGCTGGGCTGAACCCTGCCCGTGCGTTACCTCGGCCGGTCCTCACAAGTGCGTGACAGAGGCAGCAAGAAACGCCCTAGTCTGAGCGCCCTGCAGGTCTAGGGCAGGAAGGGTCCCCAGACCCTACTCTCCTGCTTGGTCCCCACAAATTCTGAGCAAAAGATCTTTGACCTGAAAGGATGCTCTGTTCTGCCTTTTCAATATATTTTTTTCAACGTTTTTTATTTATTTTTGGGACAGAGAGACAGAGCATGAACGGGGGAGGGGCAGAGAGAGAGGGAGATACAGAATCGGAAACAGGCTCCAGGCTCTGAGCCATGAGCCCAGAGCCCGACGCGGGGCTCCAACTCACGGACCACGAGATCGTGATCTGGCTGAAGTCGGACACTTAACCGACGGCGCCACCCAGGCGCCCCTTTTTCAATATATTTTATTACAGGGTTAAAAAAAAAAAGTTAAAAGTCTTACGGTCATTAAAATGACTGGGTATAACCTCCATTATTGGCCGAATTCCAAAGTGGCAGATAACACCGCTTTTTCTACTTTCTAAGAGTCTAACAAACTTCAAATAGAATTAATGTAACACCAGGGCACCTGGGGGCTCAGTTGGTTGAGTGTCCAACTCTTGATTTTTGGCTCAGGTCACAATCTTACAGTCCTGAGTTCGGGCCTCACACGGGGCTCTGCTGATAGTGTGGATTCTCTCTCTCTCTCTCTCTCTCTCTCTCTCTCTCGCTCGCTCTCTCTCGCTCTCTCTCCTCCTTCCCTGCTCACTCAGGCACGTAAGCTCTCTCTCAAAAAAAAAAAAAATTAACAATTAAAAGAAAGATTTAATGTAACACCAACTTGGGTATATTTTGCCCTGACTCTGAAGTTATAAAGGGAATTTTTGTAACAGAAAAGTCTTTCTGCCACTGCCTTGCTTCACAGCAGCTTAGTTAAGTGGTCTAAAACAAAGGAGAGGGTCACCATTCTCCCGAAGGTCATACGGCTATAAACGTGAGACGGGTGCCCTCTGCTCCCAGCCTGGCACGGTCAGGGTCTCCTTGGCAGACAATTACCTCCTGGAATCCCTTCAGCCACTTGCACGCGGCTCTTAGAGACACCGCAACCTAAACCAAAAAGCGCGCTTCCTGAGCAAACTACATGAATCTAAGCAGCCAACGACTCTCGACGTGACCCAGGCGATGCCAGGCACAGACAAGAGCACCTGGTGCATCACGGACGTCCTGCGCTCGCTCCGCCAACCAGGGGTGGCACACACCCGCACGGCCACGACGCGGTTCGAACACGTGCAGACGTGAGGCCTCAAAAATTCTGGATCCTCTGCTGCCTACAGTTCTCCAGCACTATGCAAACCCTCCCTCCTCCAGAGAGACCACCCCACCCACCGAGCAGGGAGGCCGGACGCCCTCCATTGAGTAACAGGGGTGTTGATTTACATCAACGACACTCGCCACAGAACAAGGACCGAGTGTCGTCTCCTCAGCGTCTTCTGTACTTAAAACTATTTTTTTTTAATTTTTTTAACGTTTATTTATTTTTGAGACAGAGAGAGGCAGAGCATGAACGGGGGAGGGTCAGAGAGAGAGGGAGACACAGAATCGGAAGCAGGCTCCAGGCCATCATCAGCCCAGAGCCCGACGCGGGGCTCGAACTCACGGACCGTGAGATCGTGACCTGAGCTGAAGTCGGACGCTTAACCGACTGAGCCAACCAGGCGCCCCTTAAAACTATTTTTAAAAAGCCACTAAGAGCAGCGTGTGTGCAGACGCGTGACTGCGTGTGTGCGTGGGGACCAGGTTACTCCTCCAGCAGCAGCAATACGGTTTCTCTCCTGCACGGCACGCTGTTCTATCGTGTCGCTGTTAACGGGCTCGTGGAGACGCCTGGCTTCCTTCAGGGTCCGGTGGGGCATCGTGCGGGTGGCCTGCTCCCACCGCCGTCCACAGGCAACCCAAGCCCTTCCACTCAGCCAGCCCTGCCCACCTGCAGGCCCGCCTCGCGCCTCCGGCTCCCAACGCAAGTTATACACGTCTGCGCCCACGCGGCTCGCCCTCCGAGCCCGCCCGTTTGCTGAGGACTTCCTGTTTATCTGGTCTCCTTAGCACCTAAACTGTGCTTGACACACTAATTATTCACCGCAGTTTGTGGCCGATTTAAACAAATGAAGCACATGGTGTCTCTGAATTAAAGGATAAAGGCCTGCTTACTTAAGACACATCCTGTTACCAGACAAAGAGGATTTTTTTTAGTATGCATAGTACCAACTGGGTGGTTTACGCGACAGGAACCGATGCTTCGGAAGCTCTGACCCATCACCCACGGTTCCCAAAGCGCCTCCACCGTGCCCTGGGCTCTGCTTCCCACGCTCACCGCAGCTCGCCTGCAATCAGACCAACCACAGGGCTGTAAAGCTGACACACAGACACACAGACTCTTGAACGCTCCGCTCTTCTGAGCTGCAACGTCAGCAGAGCCCAACCCAAGAAGCAGGAATGGAAACGCCAGGCTCCAGACACTTCAGTGTTCTACCTCCCAGAGAATTTTCAAAAAGCTGAAAACAATCCCCACGGAGGAAAAAAACACACTGGGATGAACACCTTCAAAGCGTAGTCGATCATTAGTGGGCAGCCGCCAGGTGGTAAAGCTGCTTCAAAGAACATTTGGGGAATTATTTACAGGCACTTGGGACAATGACGGCAGCCTCAGAGGGCCGGCTAGAGGGGGCAGAGGCTGGGGTCAGGACACAAACCAGATGTGTCGCTACCGGAAAAAAACGCGCAAGTGACGGAAACGTCACTCCTGGCCTTTCGTCGGCAGTGACTAACACTGGGCCAAACCCAGCTTGGATTATCAAGCCACGAGTGGGCCCGTCACATGTGTCCCGCCCCACCCGACAGGCACGCTGCTCCCCTCTGCCACATTCTCAAGCTCTGGCCGACTTTTCTCGGCGCCCGGCAGGAAGAACTGTGCTCCACTCAATAGGTAAACCAGCCGAGCTGGGCTGGGGCTCCTATTTGATGCTGAAAGGAGAAAATACACGTTATTAAAAACTAAAAAACAGAAGGGGCCTAGCAGGATCGCTTTAACCCAGGGTCACAGATTCCCTGACGGTGCATTTGCCGCCTCGTGATCCACGTTCGGCTTGGGGATGGGACCCGATGCACCCCCCAGGGCTAGACCGCGTGGCTTCCACTTTGGCCAGGACACCGGCCCAGGGAGCCATGTGATGGCACGCGGGGAGGGCCACAGCCACCAAGCCGCCGCACAAGGGACTCTCAGCCACAGGCGGGGAGGGAAGCGGCCTCCAGGTGGCTCTGGGCCCCAGGTCTGCCCACGCCCAGCTGTGGCCCCAGACATCCCGAGCAGTGACACATCAGTAACCACCGGCGGGTGGGGAGCTCCCACGGGGAGCAGCGGCCGTCACCTCCCGCGTTGTAGGGCAGGCCTGCAAGTCCCCACTGAAGGCAGCAGGGTCTGCGGTCTACACTCCCAAGGCTCCAGAGCTGGAGCTCCCACTCTCTCCAGGGCAAAGCTCACCCAAAACCTGGCTCCACTGAGCAGCGTCTACACACGTGTGCAATTACAGTAGGTGAAAATGGGAACGGCCAGGGTGGGTCGGGGTTGTGATCCCGGCAGCTTCGAGGTCTCTTTGGATGGCCCTTGGGGTTACAGGGTCCAGTCTACAGGCTCCGGGGGCTCCGAAGCTGGGACAAGAACCACTCCCTGGTTTAGTTTTACTGGAATCAGCTCACGACTGACTCCCGTTCGGAAGGCTGTGCGTGACACTTTGCACCCCACACCCCGGAGCCGGAGTCACACACGAGGTCAGTGAGGACAACCCCGGCCACCTCAGGGACGACAGACAGACATGCACACCGAGCGCTAACAGCGGGGCGATAGGCAGGTGGCGGCCGGCCAGCTTCTCTGGAGAAGGATCCGGAACAGCACTAAGCGGCTGCTTTCCCCACAGGGCCCAGTTCTGCTGAACTGACAGGCCCAACTGGAATCGAGGCTCTGGATCAGCTCACTACCTGGATGAAGAGCTTTCAGAATTCACTTCAACCCTCAGAATGGGGGCCACATGCAGCTTTCTCCTGTACACACCTTCTCTCTTACAGGGAAAAGAAAAATCAATCGGGAGAGAACGCAAAGGCCATAAAATACAGCCACCAATTTAAACATTAAAATTTAATAACACTCTGAATCGAAGACGAGTTAAATTACATCTCCAAACCTCTAAAAGCAGCTCAGGCTGTGCAGGGAGGGAGGCCATGTCTGCGATTGCGGGGCTCAGGGACGCACTCACGTGCCCCTGGGACGGGACGGAGGCAGCCCACACGGAGCCCTCCCTCCCTCCCAGCTGTCCGACGGGTCTGTTGGGAAGAAGCGTGTGTGCGGGCCACGAGCACGGGGGAGGAGACCCCCGCCCACCCACACCCGCCCCAGCATGACAGCCACACGGAGGAAACGAGTCACTGGCTCTCAGCTCGCAGGCAAGCTCTCCAGGAGCACCACTGGGAGCACGGCCCGCCATGGCGCAGAAAGAGAAACCAGCAAACGCCACTCACTCTCCCCCAAGGGATCATCCAGCCACGCATTCCAGCCTCCACCTAGGTGAAGCCAGTTCCTTCCCAGCACCAATGGCACGGGCGGGACCCCGAATGTGGCCCACCTCCCCTGCAGAAGCGTCTGCTTGGAGAGGACACTCGGTTCCAGGCTGACACCCAGTCGTGCACTCCTGCTCCCCAGCGAGAAGAGCAGGACACGTGGCACCAGGGAGGAGCCTGAGGGAGGACAGGGCCTTGCCACAGCTCCCACCAAGCAGCCACCAGGATGACTTAGCCATCCGAGGCCACAGCCACTTGCCAACAAGGGCCCGCTGACTCCAGAGGCCGACGGGCCGTCCTCACGAGGCTGAGGAGGTGGTTGATGGTCCAGCACCAAGAGAACTGGACGCTGACGACACCCAAACCCACCCTGAGGAAGGCCGGAGAGGACACAGGATCACACCTCCGCAGGAACTGGGGTTCTCAACCCTCATCTTTAAGTAAGGCTCAGGCCTCAGCCTGTTTTAACCGCCAGAAAAGTCAGACAGTTAGCCACGGATCATTCACGGTGTTTGTTAGGGACCTACTTTCTCCTAGAGCATCGTGCTGCAAAACACTGGTGACATGACCCCTACTCAGAGCACCCAGCAGATGCCCAGGTAAATCCAGATAATGTGACAAGTGAGGCGTGGGAGGTTCTGATAGGAAATCCCACAGACATTTGGGCCTATCATGTCCACAAGACAAGGGAAGTCCTTAAAGTAGAGATGTTAGAGGGGAACCTAGGGGGCTTAGTCGGTTAAACATCCGACTCGATTTTGGCTCAGGTCATGATCTCACAGTTGGTGGGATCGAGCCCCAAGTCGGGCTCTGTGCTGACAGTGCAAAGCCTGCTTGGGATTCTCTCTCTGCCCTGCCCCTGCTTGCTTGCGCTCTCTCTCGAAAATTTTTTAAAATTTTTAAAAAGCCATAGATGTTATAGAGTCTTTGTGTTCCCCCTAAACTCATATGTTGAAACTTAACCCCCAGGTGATGATGTTAGGAGATGAGGGTCTTTGGGAGAGGAGGGGGGTTTGAAGGTAGAACCTCCATGATGGGATCAGTGTCCTTGTAAAAGAGGCCCCAGGACGCTCCCTCGCCTCTTTGCCATGTGAGGACCCAGGAGAAGACGCTGTGAACCGGGAAGGGTCCCCACCGGACACGGAATCTGCTGGTGCCTGGACCTTGAAGCCTCCAGAGCTGTGAGGAACCAGTTGGTTTCTGAGCCCATCTGTGGTGTTGGGTCCCAGCAGCCTAAGCTGAGACAAGAGGGAACCTGAGAAGACACAGGATAAAACAGCATCCTCTCAGGGATTCGGACGATAACAGAATTTAGGAGAACACCAGAAAATCCTCGCTTAAAGAAACGTCCAGCCTAACGTAAAGGGAGCTGCCCAGCATGTGTGTGAGTACAGGGGAGCATCCGTCACCCGGGTCAGAATGTTCCTGAAAAACTGGACCTGAATTACATCGAGCAAATAGCATCCAAATCTTTCTCAGCGTGACTGCTTTTAATTACCCTAGAGTGCATAATTCCATAAAACCAACAACCACAGCCTTAATAGCTCCACAGGCCATGGGTCTGGCTTCGATGGCATACGTCCTAAAGCCCTGTTTGCTGCGGTGGGGCCAGTGAACTGAGCCGGGTCAGCGCCCAGGGAGGCAGGAAGCCGGCCCGAAGCCTGTGCTTCTCACATGGCAACACCCTCACGTCCCTGGACTTGCCAACACCGTCCCAGGCAGGTCTGAGAAGACAGTCATCCACACGTGAGGAGTGTGGCGAAGCGCATTCGTCAGGGGTAGCACCAACGGCAAGACCTGAGGATGAAAAAACCCTGACCCTTGAAGAATGACCTTGACCCACACCTCAATACACGTAAATACACCTAAACCACCACATTAAAACATCGGGGGAGAGAGGACGTTCACTGTTCATTTCGCATCACACATTTCTAACTGCCATACGAGAGGGGAAAGCAATTTGCCCAGCCAGAAAACAGGGTCTTTTAGAGACCCAAAAGGCCCCTGAGAGACTATGGCCTCAAAACCAAGAGGGCAGAGCGATCACAGCATGGATGGGACAGAAATGGCCCTGCCACCCTGGTGAGGGCTCAGCAAAGCGGCACCACACTCCATCCTTACTAGGGTCTGTCTGCCATCGCTTCTTCAGTCCTTTCTAGGTTTCCACCTAATTAGCTCTGAACCGTCTCCAGGAGAGAATGAGAATTCAATCACCTGAGCCTCTCTCAACAGGTAAACAAAAGGAAAGCCCCGAACTTAAGCTTCTGCAAAGGCTGAGAGCAGAGTTCCAGTACTGTATTGTCTTGTTAAAACCCCAAATTTCCTTCCAAACTGGTAGAGACTGGTGTAAGATTAGAGCACAAGCGTGTGTGAGGCCCAGAAAGCCCAGACTGTAAAGGGGGAGTCAGGTCCATGGTGGTGAACTCGGTAGGGAACCTGAGGGTCCCACGTTCCTGCTGGGAGTTCTTGCTGCAGGCTGGACCAGAGACCCCGCTCTCAGCCCTCGGCTCTGGAGGAACGAGACCACGCTGGACAAGGCTGCAAACGGGCCACCCCTGCAGTGAATCATGCCCTGGTGGGAGTGTGTCCAAGCTGACGAAGTCACCTGTGAGCAGAACCCGCTTGGCTATATCATGCGTAGCCCATTCACCCACGTCGCTCCAAAAACTTCTCAAACTAGAACCCACAAAAACCTGTTCCTGTACGGAATATTTAGTAAACAGAACTTTACAAGTAAAATTCCTACTGTGGAAAACAGATTTTCAGGAACTCTGATGAAATACAAAACACACACATATCCAGCACATTTCCATCGCCTCTGTTCCCCATCCCAGACATGCCTGTTTCAGGGAATGCATGAGTCTCAAAATGCTAACATCTCATCCATTAATAGGAAGTCCAGTCCTGTCCCACAAACCCACAAATGCTACCTGGAAGCTGGGGAAACCCAGGGGCTTGGGGATGGTCAAGGGCATGAGTTCCAAAGCCCGACTGCCAGAGTCCCTGTGAAGTTTACACAAATTATCTGAATCTCCTAAGCTTTAATTTCCTTTTCAGTAAAATGTGGATGACAGTAGCTTCCTCCTGAGTCACAGGGTTAACACACAGCGTCAGCTGTCAACACGCAACTCACTGGGGCTGCGCTAACAGAGCAGGCCATCAGCATTATGTATGAAAAATCAACATCGAGGATGTAGCGAAAACCAAAAAGTCTTACACGTCTATAAAAATCATCAATCTTACCTTTGAGCTGTTAAGCAGCAAATACAGAGTCGTCCTGTGCATAGGCTCTAGTCTGACCACCCCCCAACCAAGCAGGAAAGCCCCCGCCCATCAAGCCTTCTCCGTGTGATAGCCCTCAAACCACCCCCAGTGATGCAGAAGGACAGACTAAGGGCCAGGACTGCAGCTTAGGATTTAAGCTAAAGGGGTTGAGTCTGAAGTCAGTGCTGTGCACTCAATGCACGTACGTGTCCCCAACAACCGGGTGAAGATGCTGTCTGCAGGGCTTAAGGTGCTGCATGCTGCCAGGGCCAAGGGCTGTGCGCCCATCCTCTCCCCAAGGAAACCTATGCCAAGACCCCTCTCAGCCAAGGCTCTGCATGTCCAGAGCGGAAAGGACCCTCCTGGAGGCAGGTGCAAGCACCCAGGCTTGCGGACCACTGCCAGGGACGACACCAAGGTGCTGGGGGTACCAAGACCTACACAGCCTCCTCGTGAAGGGACCAAAGCCACAGGGTCACCCCTTAGGCCAGTGCCCCCTCACATGCACTGACTCACATGCACTGACCACAGCCCCTCCAACAGCACAGTCTGGTTCACCGAGTACTCCAGACCACTGGGCAGCCTGCGTCCCCTTCAACAGCCCCCATCAACAGCCCTCCCCCAGTATTTGTGACTTTTCTTTCAATTCACCACATCGAAACATAAAAATAAAACTCCATACACAGTTACATTAAGGAAACAAGTTTTTTTCAAAAGTAATTTAGGGTAACTTTCACCAGAACTATTGCCATTGCTGTTAAAAGTGACTTTAAATTTGTTACAGGGCACCTGGGTGGTTCAGTCAGTTTAGAGTCGTGACTCAGCTCAGGTCATGGTCCCAGGGTCCTGGGATCAAGCCCCACTTGGGAGACTTAGATTCTCTCTCTGGCCCTCTCCCCCACTTGCACTCACTCGCTCTCTCTCTCTAAAAATAAATAGAAAGATGAAGATTTTAAAATTAAAAAAATAAAACTATGTTTTTTTTATGCCATCTTCCCTTATCAACTAAGACTCCAGGAAAAAGAAAAAAATAGAATCATCATGGATTCAATTCCATTTTGTCATATTGGAAGTACACATATTTCCTAAATATTACAAAGCAGTGATGAGCGAAACGAGAAAAATAAGATACCTTGCATTCACAGATAAGAATATTGCGAAAATGTTCACGCTACACAAAAGCATCTATACTTTCAGTGTGATTATCAGAATCCCAATGCATTTTCCACTGTTATAGAAAAAACAATCCCCAAATTTGTATGGAACCACAAAAGAGCCAGGATAGCCAAAGCAATACTGAGAAAGAAAATCAAAGCTGGATGCATCCCACTTCCTGATTGGAAGCTATGTTACAAAGCTGTAGCAATCTAAACAGTATGGCATCATCACAAAAACAGACACAGAAGATCAAGAAAACGGAATCAAGAGCCCGAAATAAACCCATGCACAGACACCCAACTGTTCAACCAGGCACCAAGAACACACAATTGGGGGATGTATCGTCTCCTCAACAAATGGCGCTGGGAAAACTGGACGTCCACATGAAGAAAAATGAAGTTCGATCCCTATCTTACACTACGCACAGCAGTTAACTCAAAAATGGATCAAAGACCTAAAATGTAAAACCTGAAACTACAGTACTCCTAGAAGAAAACACAGGGAAAAGGTCCTCAACATTCATCTTGGCAACAGGTTTTCTGTTTGTTTGTTTTTTAACCTGACACCAAAAGCAAACCCAAACAAGAGGACCACAAACTAAAAGCATCTGTGCAATGAAAGAAACAAGCAGCAAAATGAAGACAGCCCACGGAATGGGAGAAGATACTGGTGAGTCACGCATCCGATAAGGGGCTGATATCCAAAACACAGAAGGGACTCCTACCAGTCAACCGCAAAAAAAACAGTTAAGAATAGGGCAAAAGGCTTCAACAGACATTTCTTTTTCCAAAGAAGACATCCAGATGCCAACAGACACACAGATGCTTGACATCACTCTTCATCAAGGAAATACAAATCAAACCCACGATGAGGTACCACCTCATACCTGTCAAAATGGCTAAGCTCAACAACACAAGAAACAAGTGTTGGTGAGGATGCAGAGAAAGGGGAGCCGTCTCGCACTGCTGGTGGGAATGCAAACTGGTGCAGCTGCTCTGGAGAACAGTGTGCAGGTTCCCCAAAAACTTAAAAAGAGAACTACCCTATGACCCCGCAATCCCACATCTGAGTGTTCCTCTGAAGGAGGTAAAAACACTGGGTCTAAGACATCTGTGCCCCGACGCTCCCTGCAGTATTATTCACAGAAGCCAAGAGTCCATGAAGGGTGACTGGGCACATACGCGGTGGAATATTACTCAGCCATAAACAGGAGATTCTGTCCTTTGCGATAACATATATAAACCTGGAAAATGTCGTGCTAACCAATACAAGCCAGACGGAGGAAGGCAACCCCTGGATCATCTCACCCCCTATGTGGACTCTAAAAAAGCAAAACTCAAATAGAGATGCGTCCTCTCTTTCTATGGTTTTGTCTTTTCCAGAATGCCACGTAAACAGGATTTTATAGAATGTGATGTGTGAGACCGTATTCTTTCATTCAACACCAAGCCTTTGCGAATCATCCAAGCTGCTGTGTCAATAACTTGTTTCATTTGACAGCGGGGTAGTTAGTATTCCACGGTCTAGATGGCCATACCACAGTTGGCCTGTTCATCTCTTTTCGGCAACTCCGAACGGAGCTTCCGTAAGGGCTCCGGTACAGGTTTTTGTTGGGGAGACATCCAGGCGCAGACCGCCGGGTCACAGGTGAAGCACATGTTCATTTTTGTAAGAAAGTGCCATTTCTGGAGCGGCCGTGCCAGCCTGAGTTCCCACCAGCAGCAACCACACACACCAGTAGCCCCATCCTCGCCAGCACTCGGTACTGGCCGTGCCTCCGTCCCAGCCACGCTTCGGCACGTAAAAGCGTCACGCCCTGGCTGTCATGGGCCTCTCTGTGGGACTGGTCATGGCCAACAGTTCCTGCGCTTATGTCCCTGTGGCTTTGTCGATAAAGCATCCGTTCGAATCTTCTGTGCAAATGATCTCATTTGTGTTCTTTGCATGGAACTGTGGGGTCCTTTACATATTCCGGGCGCAAGCCCTTCGTAGGGTGTGTGGTTTGTGGATACTTTCTCCCAGCGTGTAGGTGGCTTCTGCTTTTTTCCTTAACAATGTCTCTACAGAGCAGAAGTTTTTCGTTTTGGCGAACTACACTTAGGTTCTTCTTTTGTGAGCCGCCGTATTATGTCCAGAATGCTACCTTCAGGGTAAAAAGAGTTCCTCTGATGTTGTGTTCTGGAAGCTTTAGAGTTTTACATTGGAGCTATGACCCCATTACAGTTGACTCGTGGATATGGCACTTTTCACTTTGTTGCACGTGGACGCCCGATGCTTCCTGCACCATTTGTGGAGGAGATACTCCGCTGTCCGCTGAACTGCTTTTGCACCTTGTCAGAAATCAATGGCCACATTTACGCGGGTCTATTTATAAACTCTATGCTCTATTGATCCATGTTCCTTCCTGAGTATATTATAATTCACTACTTACTTTAGCAAGTGTCTCTTTGTGGAAAAAAAAAATAACATTATTGTCTGGAAGCAAAAACAAACTAATAACGCTCTACATGACATTACTCTTCTTGTAAGGAAGGTGCAAAGCCCTGAACACTTAGATGCCTTCATGGCTCTCAGGCACATACACATGTAAAACCTGAAAACATTTAGGGTGAAAGCAATTCATTTCAAAATAGCTTCCAAAGGCTATCAGCGTGGAGCCAGTTTCTCCGTGCAAACACCAGCCATTCAGCAACAGCCTGAAAGTCATAAGGAACTACTCAAAATCTGTTAATTAAAATTATAATACGAACATATTTGCAGATGAAGACTAGGGGATCTATGCAGACTAGATCATAAACGCCTACAAGGACAGTACAGACAGGTCAGAAGCTGGGAGTGGCTTCCAGAGGAACGAACCTGACAGAGCAGAAGCACAGACACAGTCTCTAAACCGATCCTGAGAGTAACTTTATAAACTAAACTGGGGACCAGAGTGGTGGCCGAGGGCCTGCCCCCTGAAGGCCTCAGACCTGACGGCCTGTCCGCTCCCCTGAAGAGAGGGCTCGACTGCTGGGACAAGAGCAACAACAAGTAATTATTGGGGGAAAGCATACAACTAGCGCGTGGTGCTGTAAGGGCCTAGGACACGATGCTGCCTTGGGGGATACATGGCCTCAAGACACAACATGCATACGGACACACAGCTGCTACCCGGCCCCAGAGAGGTGGGGATTACTGACGCCCACACAGTGCCGGCCTTCCCTTCCCTGGATGACGGCTCTGGATGGCAAGGCCCTCGCTTCCTTCTAACCCAGAAGTCCAACGAGATCTCGGACAGCGACCCTTCTTCCCAGAATGCTCTCCTTTAAAACCTAGCATGCCGTGAGCTATGCACACGCCAGCCTGGAGGCTTCCCCATCTAGGACCAGCACCTCAGGCCCTGACCGGCTGAGAGAAGGGCTCATTAGTCCTTAAAGACACACACCGAGAGCGGCTCCTCACTCTTTGTCCACAGTGTCCTGTCCCTGAGAGTCAGACGAGACGCTCCCCACGCCTTTGCCTTCACAGCGCCAGAAATTCAGTTAGAAATAGGAGAAGGAAGCTGGAAACTACTAGGACACGAGAATGAAGTCTCGAGCAGTACGTGTCATCGTGAGGAAGCTCTTGGAGGGGGACCATTCCCGCCTCAAGAGAGTAGCATACACATCAGTCCGCACCAACTGCTATCAAGATGCTGGTCTGGGAAACCCTCTACCCTGTGGTCACCAACGCTGCACAGCAATGCCCCCCGCCCACTGCGCAGAGCCCGCGGGGCGGCCACGTTTCCGTAGCAAACATAACAAAGGGCACGCATCCCACGTGTTGTCTCTTTGGAAAGAGCCACCAGGGAACATTACACCATCTTCCAAGGAGTGAACGGCATGGCCCCAAACGTCTCTGGAACTGTTTTTTTGTTTTTTTTTTTAATGTTTGTTTATTTTTGAGAAAGAGACAGAGCATGAACAGGGGAGGGGCAGAGAGAGAGGGAGACACAGAAATTGAAACAGGCTCCAGGCTCCAAGCTGTCAGCACAGAGCCTGACGTGGGGCTTGAACTCACGAACCACGAGATCATGACCTGAGCCGAAGTCGGACACTCAACCGACTGAGCCACCCAGGCGCCCCTCTGGAACTGTTCTTGACGCAACCTTTCCCTTCCAGCCCAAACGGCCCGAAACAAAATTCACAAAAATCTCTGCACCAAGAAAGACGTCAGGCATCTCCTTCTTTAACCATAAATCTTCACTGTTAGGGTAGGACGTAAAATAACAGGGTCCCCAAACCAGTGGCCCTTTGGCATATTGTGTCTTGTGTCTGACAATGACGCACCTTTGTTCTAAGAACTGGATTTTTATACAGAATCGAGAGTGAGACAAACTATCTCTGGTGACTTAAACTAGTGTCCCTGGCTTGTAACACATGGTGAATAAGCTGGACAAAGGGAACGACTGAAGGGAAGAAAGTAACTCGAAGCCTGACCCCTGAGGAAACCGGACTTAAAGACAGAGCAAGCGGCCAGTGTCGTGGAAACGACGGGAGCCCTGGTCGAGACTGCGCCTCCTCCTTGGCGCTGGTGACCGAGAGATAGCCTCTGAGCTGGCCTCTTGGGAGTTCCCTCCGCCTCCCTGGACCCGGGGGGAGGAAGGAAGTGGAGCCCCAAAGCCATTCTTCACCTCATCCTGCCCAACCGCCTCTGGATGGGACCATATTCCAGGAACTCCCCCCGGAAACAATGGCTCTCTGCCCTTGGCGCCCCAGCCCTGCCCGTCCTATGCTGGGGGCTCCGTGACCAGAATCCGTGACCAGGCCCCCTCCACCCCCACAGTCACCTGCAGGCACCCCTGGAGGCTCCGGTCACACAGTCACAACGCACACGCTGAGCCCAAGGGGCCAGAAGGAATCTGCCTCTGGCCCCGCTGGATCCGCCCAGACCTGGAGATGGTCATCCCCCTCCCGTGTGCCCGCTCTTTGCTCCTTAGTCCCAGACCCCCGAGCTGAGCTCCAGGGACCCAGGAAGTCGTCTAGGAATGTCCAGGCTCAAGCTCTTACCTTTCCCTGGTCAAGATCAGCACTGCAACATGGATTCCACACGTTTTGTCATAAAAACAAAACAACGATCTCCATTTATCAGAGACAGTGCAGGTGCTTTGCATTATTAGTGTAACTGGTAAGCCAAGCACACGCCCACACTTGTATCTTTTAAAACTAGTCTCGGGCACCTGGGCGACTCAGTCGGTTGAGTATCTGACTTCGGCCCAGGTCATGATCTCACAGTTCGTGAGTTCAAGCCCCGCATCGGGCTCGCTGCTGCCACCCTGGAGCCCACTTCAGATTCTCTGTCCCCTTCTCCCCACCCCTCCCCCACTTGCCCTCTCAATACATACATACATACATACATAAAACTAGTCTCGTGGCTACATTTTTCTTGATAGAACCAGACACTTACCCATTTGGAGGACAAATAACCAGACTTTTAAATTATTCTTAAAAACAAAAAATGCCATCGATGTGCACAGAAACTTCCAAATACCCAGCTGATCTGAGCCCTGCACATAAACAGAGGTTGGTGATGGAAGAGAACATCCCTTTCCATTTATTTACGTTCCAGGTTGGAAAAAGCACAAAGTCCACAGGACAGAAAGGCAAATAAGACTCATTAGGCAAATAAAACTTGGGTTCAGCGGAGAAGCAGCATACTCCCCGCCCCCACATCTGGGACTGCAGGACAGTGAGACTCAGAGGGTCATCAGAAACCTTCTCTGTGCTCAACAGTCCCTACAAGTTCAAGGCCACCTGAGGGGCAAACCGCCAGGTCACGCAATGCAGAGGGACCATGTGGAGACATACAACACGCTGCTTACTGGGAAATTCTGGGCCACAAATGGTGAAGGTTCTGTGCAACTGATTTTTACATTTCATTCAAGAATTATGTGCCAGTCTTTGGAGAAGAGCTAGAACACTATATTCAAATATAATTTTACATTTCTAGCAAAAAACACAGTGGTCACATAGGAAGAAGAAAAAACTAACAGGTCATATATTTGGGATATGAATTAAAATGCAGTTTCTTTCTGTTCTTAACATGTAATTTCCAGGGGCGCCTGGGGGGCTCAAGTCGGTTAAGCGTCCGACTTCAGCTCAGGTCATGATCTCGTGGTCCCATGATCACCGAGTCTCTGCAGAGAACTAAGGGTCTTCAGGAGAGTCACAAGAGGGTCCCCTAAGGACAGCAAGTGCTGCAGAAATCAAGCCCATGCCGATCCCCTAGAAGGACAGCCCGACTGTGGTGCATCTGGGGGTCGACCTCGGTTTCCCCACTGGAGGTCCACTCCATGGGAGAAGGTTCTGTCGTTCACCTGTGAACTTCCGAGGTCGAACGAGGGCCCGCAGGGGTGACGGGCTGGGGGACAGCGTGCAGCAGGCCCTTCCTGCAGCAATCAAAACACCCCATTTATTACTGACAACAGTCATAGCTGAGTCACCGGTGCAGGAATGCGCCCAGCTCGGCTCATCACAGCTCGCTGTAACCAAGCAGCAGTGCGTGAATCCTATACAGAATCTAGTAACGGTAACTGAAAGAGCTCACTGTATGTAGTAAGATAACTTAAAAACTCCTGTCGCATTTTGCAAGCACTAGCCAGGAATGGACGCGGTGAAGGTCATGGGCCACCTCAACTGTTTATAAGCAACACCCTTCCTTACAAAAGCCCTTTTTTAACTGCACAAATTCCGAAATCTTCCTGCATCCACGTTTACATGAGGAAAAAAATTTAACAGGTATCATACAACCCAAGGAGAAACTTCCCATTTTAGACCCCACCCCGATCTGCATGGGCTCTTTGAGCAATTATTTCACACACAAGGGCGTGGGGAGGCAAGAGGAGCCATTCCTGAGTATTCAGCACTTCCTGACACGACGTCCTCAGCACTGGGAAAGGCCCCATCACGGAGTTAAGAAAACGAGTACAAAAATTAGGTATTTGCTCAAGATCACACAAGCACTGAACCACGAAGCAGGGCCCTGACGCCCAGCTTTCTGGGGTCGAGCTGCATTTACGCTATTCGGTGCCACTGACGCCATGAGAGATGGCCATCCTGGATCCTCTGGGCTTCAACACCCAGTGACCCAGAAGATGCTGGGGTATCTGCCCTGTAAACAGCCCTAAATCTGACACCGTACTTCCCGAGTATTGGCCACTTTGGGGCTGCCATGGAGAGGTGTCCGGGACCCGGTAGAGGGAGACTTCTCCACGCGTGGGATTGGGGGCGGCCAGGACGCAGGCTCTAGAATGCCAGGAAAGGAGTCCCACGGGATCCCCTCCAGGCAGGGCGGCCCCAGCTCTCTGGACAGGCTACTGAGGGAGCAGGCATGTGTCCTCTACTGGAGTCACATCCAGAGCCACGACTGCGGGGAAGACAGAGGCCAGTTGAAGACAGACCTTCTCACCCCTGCAGACACACAGCCGTCGGTAAGTTCACAGCAAGCGTCTGGGACCCTCGTGGGATGTTCATCCAGAAGACGCATGTGAACGGGGATGACTCAGAGCCTGCTCCTACAGCGGAAGGCGAGACCGTGAGCTCACCTCCTTCCAGAGGGTCCCTCGGACCGTCAGAGGGAACAGGATGATGACACCGCGAGTGCTCAGTCCCCTGGCCTCTATGCGGAGGGACAAGACCTGTGTGCACACAGCGTGAGGAACACCACCGGGTAGAAACAGCCACGGAGCCTCATCCTGCCGGTGCTGTGTGTGGGCCCCTGGACACGCGGCCCAGGACCAGTGGGGACGCCGCAGTGTGCCCCACCTGCTCGCAGATCAGCAGGGGCCACCCCGCTCCAAGCACCGCAAGCCTGTCCCCACACAACCCAAGTGGTGCTTCGAGGCTGGCTCACAGCTGACCAGACCCCAGGATCCTGCAGATGGCCCTCTGTTTCACAGGCAGGGAAACACCCACGGCATCACGTGGGGAAGCGGCCAAGGCTGTGACACAGCGGCCTGACACAGCCCCGGCCCAGGGAGAGGGAGGACCTGGCCTCAGCCTGGCTCTGTGCAGGCACGACGTCGGCGGGCAGCCGGGGGAGACGCCGCCGTGCAGGGACGGAGGGCTGGCTGTTCCCAGGACACAGCCACACCTGCAAGAGTCAGCAAGTGGGCACTGGGTCATTTGTCCCCACGGACACTTAACCCTAAGCTGGAGGGTCAGGATGACGAGTCGGTCATCGCAGCATGCACACAATACAAGTTAGATTTTGCTGCAAAGATGCATCTTCATTAAGACCGCTTTCACTCAAAACTGCTTGAGCTCACACAGTAAATTTTTAAGGCACCTTCCCAAAAGAAAATAATGTTAAAGAAATGAACGTCTTAAAAGGTGGACTTTTTAAAATTCAAACAGAGTTAACATACAGCATTCCGTTAGTTTCGGGTGCACAAAACAACGATTTGACAATTCTACATATTTCCCTGTGCTACAAGTTATATGAATATTTTCACATATTGACATTGAGGAAACTAGCTTTAGTCTCCAGAACTGACATCACAAAGACCCCAGACTGTGCCCTGTGTGACAGAACTGGACTCCATCATACCCACGCCCAGCGGCACTCCCCCCAGGACCTCACTGGGCTTCCCCCCAAACCAGAGGCGTCTGTCCACTGTCCTGCCCACCCCAGACAGCAGCCCACGTGCTCCAGCAGCCACGATGTTGGGCGGCTCTTCTGTCCAACAGGGCGGATGTGGGGTGAGGGCCTGTGGCCCCAGGTCTGACCCGGAGGCCGTGAGTGGGGCAACAGAATCGTGTCCAGGCTGCTGCATTTCAGGAGGCTGCCTGACCCCAGCCTTTCTCGTCTGCTGGAGCAACCAGCACAATGTAGGAAACGTCCCGGGGGTGCTGAGCTCCCTCGGGACAGTACCGGGCCCACCCCCACGCCGTGCGATGCTCATTTCTATCCCCAGGACACTAGAAACATCGCTATCCCCCTGAAAGAGTCCAGCTTCCCCTGTGAGGGTAAAAAACTAGGTCCATCCTGAATACAGGGAAGCAACCGGAAACAGTCGGTCAGCCACAACGGTCTTCAAAGCATCAAACACAAAAACGACTGGAACGACTTTGGAACTTACGCCCGTCAAGTTTCAGCACAGCAGAGACTCAACGCACCGGCAACGGGGCAACAGTGTCAGCAAGCCGAGCGCCCCAGAGGCACTACCGACCCCCAGACAGGAGCTGGACGCCAGCTTGTGGGGTGTGAGCACACAGCCACCCCCCAGCGTGGGGTGGGGGCATCGCTGGAGGCGGGAGGGCACGCAGGCTCCTGTTAGAGCTTCCCGCGTCGGACCATCGCTCCCCGGCACGTGTCTGAAGCCTCTCGGCCACCGGCACCCGTGCTGGCCGCAGAGAAAACGGCTTGTGGGCGAGCCGGCCAGGGCGGGCGAGCCGGCCAGGGCGGGCTGTGCCGGGTGACCCCGCCTCGAGGCCCCACGACTGCCAGAGCGCAGGGGGCTGGCCCTCTGGGTCCAAGGATTCTGCCCCAAGGAGCTATCTTGCAGCTCCCAGAACTGCAGGGGCCCCAAGCAGTGCACGTGGATCCTGCCACAGACACGCGAACACGTCGTCCTCCTCCCACAGCACAAGCCCGCCCTTCATTTCCCCCGTCCTTTACTCCACACACAGGTGCTTCTGCAACGTCCCCTCCGCACTGCTCGTAAATCTTACGGGTTTCATAACCAAGACTTCACCGTCAAACATCCTATCTGTAGGAGTCACGCTTTCACTTTTTGAAACAGTCCTCTGACCGCTGTACCAGGCCCAATCCGGTGAGCGCCCTCCTCCGTCTGACTTAACACACGTGTGGGGGCTCCCCCTACAGACTATCCACAGCGAATCTGCAGCCCAGTGCTCCCCAACCGCAGCAGCCTGCAGCATGTGCCTCCGGGACGTGCCCGCACACCTTTCAGAGGACCGTACCGAGCTTCGAGGCAGAGGGAAAGGTGAGGGGGCGGGCCCCTAACAGATTATCTGGCATATTCACAGCGCTTACACGAGGGAGAAGCTTACCATCAGGCTGACAATGAAATAAAAGATCACAAACATGAACTCGCAGAGCCCAGGGTCCCAGGCCCCAACCTGGTCACTGACCAGCTTCAAGTGCCTGGGTCACTAAGGTGGGTCCTCAGTTTCCTCTTCTGTGACGGGACGGGAACACCTTCCCACACTACCAAAGAGCACAGAGACATGAGTGAAAGGTGTTGCAGAAAAGATCCCATAAAAAAAAAATCCCTGCTTTTTAACGGAATTCACTGTATCGATACAAATATTGACTAAGTCATGTAATACTTGGTACTAAACTTTCATCTTCATGAGACGTAGCATTTATTTACCTGTTTATTCCACAGGTATTTACTCAACTCTTGAGAAAATTATACATTAGGAGACACGACAAGACAGTTTCCCCTGAAGGAAGACCAAACCCCAAATGGAAAGCCCACGATCACTGAGCCACATGAGGCAGTCCGTCAGAGGGCGAGTGGCATCCACAGAAACCGCCTGCGTCCTCGCCCGCTGCCTCCTGCTCCACCTGTGCTGCCCAGAACCGGCTTCCCGAGCGTTTCGGCCAGCACGTGAGACACAGCAGGACCTCCCTGGACGAGCTCCCAAAGCCAGTGCAGGGGAGGAAGGCGGAGACAGAGAAGCAAACCGCACTTACATCCACTCCAGGACCTGGCCCAGATTATCCCCCTGAAGGGAAGACCACCCGTGGCCTGGCCTCACCCCGAGACCCAGTGCCCCCACCCCTCCCGGGCCACTCAGAGTGAGGAGCCCCGGTGCAGGCAGGGCGCACAACGGCTTTAGTGACAAAGGTGATAAACATTTTTACTGAGTATCAATCAATAATCAATGCTTGCCACCACAGATGCAAATAGTAAAGATATTTTTTAACTATTTAAATTAATTTGGGGGCGCCTGGGTGGCTTGGTCGGTTAAGCGTCCGACTTCGGCTCAGGTCACGATCTCACGGTCCGTGAGTTCGAGCCCCGCGTCAGGCTCTGGGCTGACAGCTCAGAGCCTGGAGCCCGTTTCAGATTCTGTGTCTCCCTCTCTCTGACCCTCCCCCGTTCATGCTCTGTCTCTGTCTCAAAAATAAAATAAAAACGTTAAAAAAATAATAAAATAAAATAAATAATTAATTTGTCTCAGGGCACCTGGGTGCCTTAATCAGTTAAGTGCCCCACTTCGGCTCAGGTCATGATCTCACAGTTTATGGGTTCGAGCCCTGTGTCGGGCTCTGTGCTGACAGCTTGGAGCCTGGGGCCTGCTTTGGATTCTGTCTCCCTCGCTCTCTGCTTCTCCCTTGCTTACACTTTTTCTCTCTCTCCTTCAAAAATAAATAAATGTTAAAAAAAAATTTGTTTTAATGGATTTGTCTCATGATTTGCTCCTAATGCGACATGATAAAACTAGGCTTCTATTATGTAAGTCTTCAAATACCCTTGAACTGTTTCTGTCCCTTCTTATTCTTGTATACAATAAGCCTAAGGTTAGAGGAGCACAAAAAATACCATTGATAGCAGCTGAGATGACGAGGGCAGGACTTGCCCCCACAAGGGACTGACCCCAATTCCTCTCCTTCCCTCACACGCAAACACCAAGAATCCAGGAGTTAGGAAGGAGTGTGGACCAGCCCCTGACTGCCAGCATCCCGGGGGGTCACCGCTACCCGGCAAACAGACCCACAGCCAGGATGCTCGCCCCCAGCCCCACCTCACGGCTCCAGAGAGCTCAAGCCTCTGCACACGTCACTGCTCAGGACCACAGCAGGTGCCAGAGAACACTGTTAGCCTGCAGGCAGGTCAAGGGTCGAAGAAGCTGATCGGATAACCGCTCCTCCGTGGGGAAGACCCACACGTCCTTCCAGACAAGGAGCCACGGGTGCCCAGCGAATCAACTTAAGGGTAAAGCATTTAGCTCACACATAAAAAAAGGAACAGGTGAGAGCCGCCATTGGGCCAATGTGGCTCAAACACACACACACACACACACACACACACACACACACACACACACACACACACACACACACACACACACACACGCTCCAGCCTCCACTGCAGGGGCGTCTTCCCTGCCCTTGCCCTCCAGCGCCACTACAAGGGAGCACTTTGCTGCCTTTCCCAGAGATCCCCAAATTGTGCCCAAACCCTCTGGTTCAAGCCTTGAAATCAATAAAGAATCTCAACATGGACTTTCTCTCCCGAAATCTAAATCCACCCCTCCCCCCCATAAAACATACAAAACATACAGCTATGATACACATTTCCTGGAGGAAACCATTGAGATCCCATCCAGACACCACAAGGAAGGACACCTTGTCCCCTCCCACCGCCATCAGCTGTGCCCCAGAGACCCCTCCCATCCTGCACCCCCGGGGGCCACTGGGGCCGCACAGCTCAATGAAGCCACTCAGTCCCCAAATCCAAAGCAAAGCAGGGTACGGGGGCGTAAAAGGAAACCCACCCCATGCCTCGCTTATGTGCCGACGTTCTTAAGAGTGAGAACAAAGAATCCTCATTTGATGGGAACGTGACAGCAGTCGACACAGAGCAAAATCTCTGCGGCCAGGGAGAGGTGGTCACCGGGATCTCTGACACCAGCGGTAAATCTGCAGCTTATCTGAAGCCACTTCTGGCAAAACAGAAGCTTGTGGACGTTAGCTTTTCTGTTTACAGAGCATAAATCTCTACAGCCACACCCAGGGACATCTTCCCACGCCTAGAAATGTCTGCATCAGGCACACACGTGGGGCCTCATCCCTGCTTCATACACGGAGGTGACACAGGCCATGTGAAACCAGGACCCCAGAAATAAGAAGGAACAAGTCAGCCCGCAAACCACACCTTTCCTGGTTGTGAACGAAGTCCAGAGCCAGAGTCCCTGACTTCTCACCACTGAACAGAATAAATGCCATTGCCCCCTGGTTTGGGCGGCGATGGGGCAGGGGGACGGGCGGGGAACAGCAGCCTCTCATTTGCTCAATGCCAAGAGAAGTGAGGCTTCATTGAAATGATTAGAATTAGTCCACTATGTGCACGGAGCGTTCCCATTGGAACACAGCACCCACAAAAACAGACATTTTTAAAAGGATTCACAGAAACGTCAACTCCTTCGAGTGCCTTTCTCCTCCTGCTGCCAGGAAGGTATTTACTTAGCAACAAATCTAGTGGTCTGGAGCCAGCCTGCCAGTCAGTAGGTCAGGGATGAAGCCCCAACAGGGACTGACACACGCCCTCGGGCCACCAAATCCAGCCACCACACGTGGAGCCCTAAGTCCCTCACCGGACGTTCAGCAGAAATGAAGGGCAAACTGGGCGCCCAATTCCCCACCACCCACCTCCACCTGTCTTCCCAGCTCATGGCATTTATGAGTACTAAAGAAATATAAAAATCATAGGTTTCAAAATAACACGTTTAGATTGAGAGCATAAGACGGAAGCTAAAAAAGCAAGGATGAATGGCCAAGAAGCTTTGCAAATTCTCCCAAATATGGTTTACTGAATCCCCAAACTCACACACCAACCCTCCCAAAGGAGAGGCGATGAATTCAGCCTCAACCATTTCTTAAAGTTTCACTTGGGTTTACAGAGTGATCTGGTTCCCTTTTCCCTCTTAATAGATGAACAATCCAGTAAGTAGTTAGTTATTTCGTTTCAGGGAAAAGACTGAAACCATTTTTAAAGTCCACACAACAAAACACCACATTCTCATTCATCTCTGTGCCTTATAATAAAAGGCCTATTCAGCTTCAAGCATCTACAGTACAGCTTCTGTTCAACAGCATTTATGTGAACAGACATGGGAAAGTCAGAACACACTCAGTCTGAGCTTTCAGAACCCACAGAACACGTTTTAACAGCAAAGTGTAGGTCACCTAAATATTCTTTGCTGTCACCCAGAGGGGAAAAAAAAGCTAAGTAAATGCCCCATTCCCGCCCCCCCAAACAAGAAGTATTCCTCACACGAGTGATTTCTAACCACCTCCTTCTTATCAACATCAACCAAACAAAACCCGCAAGATAATTTCAACATATTTATCTTTGATTCCACTGAAACTAAGTTGAAGGGTTTACAAATAGTTTATCTTTAGAATCCAAATGCAGGACTCTAACAGAAATTAGCTCCTTTTATTAGGGGTACCCTAAACTTTTCTAGAATGTTCTTTGAGAGACACATCCATAAAGCTTCCGTAAGTTTTCCATTAACTGCTGTGGAATGCAGAGGTTGGGCTGAGAGGCATATGTGTAAACCCACAAACTGCACACATTCCCAAATTCTCCACTCACAGGATGAGCCCTTTTTAAGGACTCAGATAGGAGTACAGTGGTTGTCTGGGAAGGGGGAGGATGATTTTTAGAGAAGATAAAATGTTTTTCATGCAGAAACAACTGCTGACCCTGACCCCTCCTCCCACCGCTGCCCACGTGCACGCCCATCAGCTTAGCGGGGACACCCTCTCTCTGGACCTGCCCGAGATGTCACATGGCTGCCGCCATATGCATTTGTGCTGGCTCGTCTCCGTTTGTGCTCCCCTCTCAGGCCCCGAGTCCCCACGCAGGGGCTGCCAAGGGGGCGCTGGTCCCCTCACTCACAAGGGCATGTTTACGGACACACCCTTAGCGAAAGGCACAGCACCGAGGCCACAAGCAAAACAAGGGAAACCATTTGGTTGAAATGACTAATAGCTGATAAAGTCTGGATGGGGCTTCAAGAGAAGGGAGACCGTCCAGGTCACTGCGTTCTCAACAAAAAGCCACAGACCACCCACCCACACAAACACACAAACGCACACACCCACACACCATCTATGTGAATCTCAGAAACGTGCAGCACAGCCTGGACCCCATCCCTTGTTGAGTGGCTCCGCGTCCACTGGGCTCAAGGCGCTTCACGTCCTGGCCTTCCCTTCCTTGCTTAAATTGAAGCAGAACTGTTAGCACCCAGGTGGGAGGGCCGGAGGGCTCCAGGAAACCAGCCTCGTGTGGGGCGCAGCAGAGCGTAGGGCACACGGGAGCTGCTGCCGTCCTGGGCCACCATGTGTTACCGGCTGGGCTGGGTCGTGTGCTCCTGAGGCCGCTACTAAGCCTGGTCTACACCCGCTCGTCTCAGACTCACGCTGACCCCCAATCCAGAGGAAGGGCTGAGCTGGGAAAACCACCCCCACTGCAGAGCAAGTCCAGGGAGGACCACGTGCTCCAGAGGGAGCCTGGGACCAGCGACTGAGGGTGGGTGGCGGGCTCTCGTCATCAGACAGACAAGAGGGCACGGACACCCTGTGCGTGGCGCTGGCCAGAAGCCTTTGGTCCTGGTATTCTGGGCTCCCCGTAAGGTGCAGCTCAAGCAAGGTGCTAGCACCGTCGGGACTCCAGTTTGATGCCAGGCAGGAACACTGGACACCTGAGAATTTCAGGCAGAGGCGTCATGAAGGCTGTTCTGCCAGGTGTGTGTCTCAGGGGTCCACTGTGGTGGCAGAGGGACAGCACCTGGTGGCCTCAGGACGTGTAGGGTCACTGGAAGCCGCCCCCAGGTGCTGTTTCCAGAGCACCTGGTGTACGTGTCCACAGGCACCCCAACACACAGAGGACCCCACTCAGAAGACCTCAGTTCATGGCGCGGCCGCATCTGGATGATTACACGAGCCCCCACGGCACCACCTGTCGAGACCACGCAAGGATTCGGTCCCTCTGAAGTGCCGCGCGTTTCAGGGACACCAGCCTTGTCGCTGGGTCACAGGAGGGGCCCGTCCTCCCTTCCTGCCATCGGCAGGCAGACGCCCGTGCCATGGAATCCAGTGTCCATCCTCCCAGAATTCAGGTGTTGAAGCCCAGCCTCCCACGTGACAGAGTCACAGGCAGCCTGTGGTAGGCAAGGAAGTCATGGGGGGCTGTGGGAGGTAATGGGGGGTCGTGAGGGCCCCTGATTTGGTGGTTAATACCCTTGTAGGAAGAGGCCAGGGAGCTGGCTGCTGGAGGTTGCATTCGGGCTCCCCTCCCTCCCACCCCGGCAGGTGCAGCCCGAGTGAGAACCAGAGGGACCCCCGCTTCCTGCACCTGAACTGACCACACGTGGACTCCAGCCTGTAGAGCCACGAGCCACCAATGCTAGAGCCCCCATCTGGGGTCCTTTGTTACTGCGGCCCGAGCTGACACCTGGAAGGGCCTGTGTGTAGGGGCCACTGCACCCGCACACAATGGCCACCACCCACCTCCCCCCACTTTCACCGGAGCAGAAATCAACATGACCTCCCAGCTGAGCTTCGAAACCATCTCCCCGCTTCCTGTTCCCTTCCAGCCCCAGAGAAGGGCCGCCCGGGCCAGAAATGGCCCAGAGCCTGGGGAGGACACAGAGCAGAAGGGACGGGCAACATGTGACGGCCACCGAAGCCCGGACGGGGCGCGCGTGTGACCTTCTCAGTAGCAAGGACGTTCTCCGCACCCTCAGCCGCTTGCTGCATGATGCACTTCCCCAGCTTGGGCAGACACCAGCTGGCTCCCACGAAACATGCCGTGGCTGAGTCAGGGTCACAACAGGCTCGAAGCCGTCTCGGGAGCAAAGCCAGGCAGTGACGTGGACGAACATTTCCCAAGGTTCCAGCCATGCCTTCGCCGCACAATAAACCACGTGTCCAGAACCCGCCCTGCCAAGATTTACATGTGACGTGTTACATGTGAGTGTGCTGCACGTGCACGTGAGAAACCGGGCCACGGGACAGCCAGGCTACCCCCCCACCCCATCTCCACACCTGTCTGCTCCCCGGCCCCACACCTGCTCACAAAGAAAACCAAAGAGCTTTCTTTCTTTCTAGCCAATCATCCTACTTTGTGCTACAGTTAACCCATGAACAGCGGGGGGTCAGGGCTGACGACACTTGTGCTCCGAAATATCCACGTGACTCCCCCACATGGAGGACTCCCCCTCCTGTGACTCCCCCAAAAACTTTACAAACAGCCTACCGTCAACAGGAAGCCTTACTGATAATATTAACACAGATTTCACATGTGATATTACATACTGTATTCTCACAATAAAGTAGGCTAGAGAAAAGAAAATGCAAGGAAATTTTAAGAGAAAATACATTTACAGGGGCTCCTGGGGGCTCAGTCAGTTGAGCCTCCCACTCTTGATTCCAGCTCAGGTCAGGATCTCGCAGTTTGTGGGTTCGAGCCCCATGCTGAGCTCTGTGCTGACAGCAAGGAGCCTGTTTGGGATTTTTTGTCTCCTCTCTCTGTCCCTCCCCCACTCTCGCGGTCTCTCTCTCTCTCTCTCAAAATAAACTTTAAAAATGCATTTACAGTACTGTCTTGCATTTACGGGGAAAAAAATCTATAGAAATGGACCCATGTACTTAAAACCCATGATGCTCAAGGGTCAACTGTACATGGTTTAAATTACAACACTTTCCTTCTAAAAAAGTCCTACAAATGCAACTAGTATTGTTACCACTTCAAGTTTTCAGTAAATTTCTAGATAACCAGGTAAAAATCAAAAATAAAGCTACATTAAGGTTTACAACACTCTACAATAAATACAGCCATGCTTTGAAAATCACCATTCCCGTTTTAGACATCTAACTGCATGAGAAAAGTGGAAATGCTCTTGATTTTTCTTAAAACAGAAATGACCACTTTTTACAGTTTTAAGAAATGGCTACTTTTAGAACTACAATAAGTCTGTGGATCCAGCCGGATGCTGTGCATTGGCTCGCTTGATTTCAATTCCAGCTGAAGCTAAAAACTAAAAATATGCTTCCCAGACACGCGGGTTCCCCGTGTGCTCCAACACGGTCTGGAATGCAGCTCACTGCTCTGAGAGCCTCACATCAGGTAAAAATAAAATTGGAATGTGCTAAGCAGAGACTACGCGGAGGGCTTACCAGGGTGGGGGAAGCAAGCACCACAACAGGGAGAGCAGGGGCCATGGGAAGGCCGGAAGCCTGCTCCGAGCTTGGTTAGCAGGCACTCTACCCACCCCCTGGGCAGTGGGGCAAGCGGCAGACCTCATCACACGTGCGGCGAAGGTGGGAGTGAGAAGGGTGCACAGGGGCGTCAGGGTCCTTAGGTCTCTGGGGACGGGGTTCCTTGGGGTCGGCACGGCTTAGCCGACCTGTCCTGCAGGACACAGGGCTCAGGAGAGCTCCTTGGTGTCAGACACGAAGGTCTGTAAGGTCTGGAGCACAGAGCAGCGGACAGACCCCTACGGCCACCTGCACTAAGTCCCCATGCCGCATTCCCATCGAAGCATCTGGCTCTAACCCCTCGACCCACACAAGCTGCTCCTAGTCTCCCTTCAGGAGCACGGCAGGAGGAGACCATGTTCTACAGCCCAGACCCGGCTTCTCAACGGGTCGGGGCTCAAGGGGACCCTACAGACGCAGCCGAGCCTCCCCAGAGCGTGGCAGGGGGCCCGTGGAGACGTGCGCCCCCCACCAGGGCCGGAGCCTCTGCAGCAGAGGCTGGCAGAGCGCTGGGGGACGGCAAGCAGACATACCCACAGACGTGGGAGACCTACTCGTGCTGATTTGTAGGGGCTCTTGTCTCGGGGCAGGCGGGGGGGGGCCTCGGAAACAAGCCGAAACCTGTCCCAGGAATGCGCCACCGCCAGCTTGCTGCAAAGATGTCAGACGTTCACGTTTCAGTTCCGATGTGGAGATGCACGCATGAGACCTACGTGAACCTGAGCGCCAAGTACATAAACTAGGAAAACAGGAACATCCAACAAGCCTTTTTACCCTTCTCAACAGTTAAGCGGGTGAGTTCTGCACGCCGATACCCAAACCTGGATCAGTGCCGACTCAGGACTTCTGTGGATCCCTAATATGCTTTAATTTTTCATTCTAACACACAACGTGTGAAAGCCTGGTCTCCCAGTGATCCCGTACAATGCACGTTAACAGCAGGAATGGACTGTGTGCACAGCGTAGGGTTTTTTAAAGGCTCAAACAACAGACGCAAAGATGAGAGTAGTCTGTTCGATTTTCTTTTGCGAAGTGTAAATACCTATTTCTTAGAAACCACCTCTCATGATCATTTAAGGCACAGGAAAGGCTGATACAATGTAGTTCTTCCTAAAACACTCAGAGGTAAAGAGCAGAAATGCTGTGTTAGTTCCTACTTCTGCTGTAAGAAATCACCACAAGCGTAATGGCTTCTAACCCCCAAATTTCTTCTCCTACAGTTGCAGAGATCAGAAATCTTACCAGGCTAAACTCAAGGTGCGGGCAGGGCGGGTTCCTCCAGAAGCTCCAGGAGCACCAGGCCCCCTCCTTTCCAGGCTCTAGGGACGCCTGAGACTCCTTGACTGACAGCAGGCCTCACACACCTCTGCCCTCCCTGTATCTCATTACAATAAAACAGAGTCTGATTATATAAATGTTTACAGTTTGGAGCTTTTATTTTTTTTAAGTTTATTTTTATTTTGAGAGAGAGAGAGAGCACATGCACACATGAGTGGAGGACGGGGGGGAGAGAAAATCCCAAGCAGGCTCCAGGCTCTGAGCTGTCAGCACAGAGCCCAATGCAGGGCTCAAACCCATGAACCATGAGATCATGACCTGAGCTGAAATCAAGGGTTGGATGCTTAACCAACTGAGCCATCCAGGCGCCCCTACAGTTTGGAGCTTTTATAAGTAACTATAACATACATACACACACACACACACACACACACACACACACACACACACACACACACAGTTCTCCACAATTACAGACATGAATTGCCTCCACAAAACACATTTCTCAATTCTATGGTCCCACATTAACTAAAAAGGTAAAGAACAAGGACAAGAACTTTTTAGTTAATTTGAGTTAGTTTAGTTAAATTAACTAAATTTAATTTGGTTAACCTGGCCACGCAGGACGTACCCCTGGCCAGTCAGGGAGCAGCAGTACCCAATCTGGGGGGAAGGAGGGAAACGTGATCTCACTCAGGCCCAGGCCACATGTTCCAGGTTTTCTCTATCAAATTGCTGGCTTCTACTTTTCCTACGCATTCTCAAAACCAGTCTATCACAGAAATTATAGTTCAAGGACACGGAAATGGCCATCACTATCTGAAACATAGGTGCGAGCCAATCGAGAGACAGTGCAACTGCTTTACAACAAGACAGAACATCTAAGTACCCCAGGCGGACGGCTGCCTGTGGGTGCTCACGGGGACCCTGAGAACAGGGATGTGGGTGTGGGGGGGGGGGTATGCTCCTGACCTGTGACCTGAGAATCACAACCCACCCCACACCCCTCAATGCAGAGTGTCGGGATTCCGGGCAGTCAGGCGCCAGGACTTAAACACGTGACATTTCACATCCATGCAATGTTTTCTTCCTAAAATGGGAAATCAGGGCCGCATGATGGGATTTCTACCACCATCTCAACCACTGGCCTCAGGGATCTTAGGACATCATGAGAATCTGAATCTGTCAGTTTCACACCAGATTCCAGAGTGTCCTGAAACGTTCCTTTCAGTTTGCCAGTCAGGATTCTCTCGCCAAATCCAGTGAAGTCTAAATCCCCGACCAAAACATCATGTCACCACAAATCACAAGATGAACGGACGCCCTGCCCTCAGCCCTGGTCTAAATATAAAAAACCGTCATTTGTACAAGATGGTACTTGAGGCAAAATCTCAGCGGAAACCAGAAGCCGTGAAATCTCATCATCCCCTTTTTCGATTTGGATGTGAAGGCTATTGCCGAACCAGGTCTCGGAGTCTCAGAACACACACGTCTAAAGTAGGATGTGCACTTTAATTCACAGCCCCCTCTGTTTGGGGAACTGATTCCTCCCATGACTACAAAGCACAGTCCACCAATACTTGCGGGTCACTGACCCAGCCACAAAGATTACACAATGATCAAGCCATAAAACTGCCTTCTTGGGAGTGTCTCTCACACTCAGAAGTAAACGAGGAAGTGCGGGGGTTGAGCAGGGAATCCCCCCACCGAGCAGAACCACCAGAGCACGGTGGCTCTCTGCTCCCCAGCCCCGGGGACAACAGCCCTCTAGGAATACACCAGTTCTGTGTACACACCCTTCTGGGCCCATCTCACGGGTCCCCTCTTGGGAAGCACCGCCTCCCCTGAGTAACCCAACGGTCTGTCCCAGGCCCCACAGCAGCCAGGTCCACACTCGCCTGGTAACACCTGAAGGCCGTGGTCTTCCTACATGGACCCCGGGAGCCAGACGCAGAGTTCCCCACTGGGAAGTTTCAGGAAGGGAGAACCAACCAGTCCGTTTTCTTCATTCTGCTCTGCAAATGCTCAGTGGTCTCTTCCAGGTGAATTCTGTGTAAATGAGGAAGGGCCTGCCGTGTGAGACCCGCCTATCACAGCCCAGACATCAGCTCACAAGCTCCACACTCAGGGTCCTCATTTAGATGCTGGCAGGCTCCCCTCTGCCTCCAGAAGGCACAGCAGGGACCCCTGAAACCACCACCCACCTGACTTCTCTTCTGGGACTTGACTTCTCCGTAATGAAGAGGAGCGTCCCACTACTCAAGATCTTGCTATCCCCCCCTCCCGAGACCAACCTTCTATAACGGTAATGTTTCTCCAATTTCAGAAATCAGACTCATCCCAAAATCAAAAAAGACACGTGCACACAAATTTGTGGGATCCCTGGCTCATCCCCTATTTCAGATCACCACGGCTCATTTCCACTTCGGAGCTTTACCGCAGAGAATCCAACTAGAATCTGAAGAGGGTTTTCAGCAATAATTTGAGAGACAACCAGAACATACCAAAAAAATCCCCAAACACAAGTTCCTGTATTCATGACATCCCCAATCTTCTGCTACACGTGCACGCATGCGCACACACACACGAGCCCCACACCGAGAGGTAACACTCTGATTTGATCTTATGAGCCCTTAATCACACCCAATACAGGGCCAAGCACAGAGCAGGCCCCACAGCATCCTATTGGACTGGGTTCTCCGGCCCAAGGGAGGAGGGTGCTTGGTGCTCAGCCTGGTATTTAAGGCTCTGGAACATCCTCCCTCGTTTTCATCCCAGAAGGCCTTGAAGACACAAACTCGACCTGGATCCACAAGGCAATTCAAGTACACGCCCGACTCTGAGGCAGAAGACGACGGTACCTCTAACCTGAGTGACCAGGTACTAACGTAAACACGTACTAACCCAAACACGTACTAACCCACCCCGAGCTTCAACGAAAACACAGCTGGGATTAGGGCAAAGACACATCAATAGTCTGCATCCTTGACCAGGAGCTGACCACACCAACCCCTTTCAGGTTTGCAGGCAGACGTGGACAGGACTGTTCATGACCATATATGTCCAGGACTCCCCATCAGACGGAGTCTGCTTTCGTGGATAAACTACAGCTGCCACCTTCATCAACGGAGGCCCAGCGAATCACGATTTACACTCCTCAGAGCGGATAAGGGGGAAACCGACAATTGGATTTGAGCATTTTACGGGTTCAGACGAAGTCAAAGGGGTTTTGAAGGCCCTCTGCGCCACGTCACTAAGCCGCACGAACCTGCAGGGTTGTTATGGCTCTTGCCACAATCCCACAGGGTGAGCATTCCAGAGGACACCAGGGCCAGACAGAAGCCCCGGTGCCAGGTTCTCCCTGAAATACGCACAAATGCTCGCCAGCAAGTCTGACAGAACCCCCGTCTCCCTCCCGTCACCTGGAAAAGAAGTCACCACACACAAAGCTCGGCCAGAAAACATGTTAGCACTTGCATTCGGTTCTTGCCACTCAGAACAGACTTTCTGGAGGTAAACCTCCCTCAAGCCTGCTGCATACCTTCGAAGACACAACCCAAGCAGGTTCACTGCACAGGCGATCGTGTATAAAAACATGGCCATTTCATGAGATCATCATCCCCGTGACACAATTAATGCACTCCTTACCCCGACACACAGCACAGTATTTATTAAAAATATGACTAACTTGCTCTGCTGAAATTCTGAACATGTTCAAAACAGAAAACCCCTGTACTGCAAGCCTAGTCCTCATCATTCCTTATCATGGTCATCATATAAACAGAATATTCCACCAGAAAAGGAAAAGGTAAGAACACATTTAGCTGCTATGACTCACTGCTCTAAATTTAACGTAAAACATCTAAAATTATCAAGAGACAACTACGATTACAATATATTTAACTATTTCCACCTAAATTCAAGTCCCTGTTAGGCACTGTGACCTTTTCTCTAATTGTACAAACTTTCCAAAAGTGAGCTCTAGACTTAAGACAACTTTTTCCAGTTCTGGAATCGAGATGAAATTGGCCGAAGGCTATTCCCTCAGCTGTCAGGAACTGTTCGTTTGTGAAGTATCAAAGAAGGGAAGGACCCATGCCCTTTGTTCACCCCAGGCAGCAAAGTGAAATGGACTGGAAACACTGGGCAGGGTTTTGTAACAAAGCCGATACTCAAATTAAGATCAAGGTGGTTTCCTGAATGAATAATAGCCTCCATGATGCCTTTTCAAAATGAGTTCATACGATCTGATAATTAACTCAGAAAACGATGTAAGTCATTCTTTTATCTTGGAAAAAAAAAAAAGAGGATAACTTCCCCCCCCCCCAACAGTTTCCCTTTCCTTCAAATGATTCTGTTTAATCTAAAGTTGAGACTATTTAACAGGAAACTCTCATGTTCCTTGGCTTTTCTAACTGAAGATACAGTGCTCTATCAGCTTCAGGTGTACAATACACCGATTCAACAATTCTATACATTTCTCAGTGCTCTTCATGACAACTCTACTCTTCACGCCCTTCACCCATTTACCTGTCCCCACCATGTCCCCTCTGGTGACCATCAGGGTGTTCTCTAGAGTTAAGAGTCTGGGTTTTGTTTTTGTCTCTCTTTTATTTCTCATACTCCACATAGGAGTGAAATCATACGGTATTTCTCTTTTTCTGATTGACTTCACTACACTTATACTCTCTAGATCCATCCATTTGTTGCAAATGACAAGATCTCATTTTTACGGCTAATATTCCATTGTATACATGCCACAGCTATCCATTCATTAGTCAATGGACATTTGGGCTGCTTCCATATCTTGGCTACTGTAAATAATGCTGCTGTGAACACAGGGTTGCATAGATCTTCCCCAATTAGTGTTTTTGTTTTCTTCCGGTAAATACTCAGTAGTGGAAATACTGGATCATAGGGTAATTCTATTTTTAATTTTTTGAGTAACCTCCATACTGCTCTCCACAGTGGCTGCACCAGTTTGCATTCCCACCAACGGTGCATGAGGGCTCCTTTTCCCCACATCCTCGCCAGCACCTGTTGTTTCTTGTGTTATTAATTTTAGCCATTCTGACAGGTATGAGGTGGTGTCTCAACAAGGTTTTGATTTGTATTTCTCTGATGAGGAGTGATGTCAAGCACCTTTTTCCTGTGTCTGTTGGCCACCGGCATGTCTTTGTTGGAAAAGTCCCTGTTCGTGTCTTCTGCCCATTTTTAATTGACATTTTTTTCAAGTGTTGGGCAGTGGGTATCTAGCTTAAGCTAATATTACAGTAGCCAATATTTCCCAAAGAGAACCAATGACAAAAAATAAAATAAATGTAAGTAAATAAAACTAAAGGCAGAACTGGCTGACGTGCATAGAAGGGACAAAACGCCCCACGACCGGCAAATTTTTCTTCTTCTCTGCAACAACTGTCAAGTTGCTGGTTTCCGCCTATTTTTTGGAAGCCCTCTGCCAGAATTCCTGAGGCTGTGCCAGGAAGTCTACTTTTCCCATCCCAGGGAACCAGGCCTGCCTATCCTTAGGGCCCATGTGGTCTTTGTCAAAGAAGAACCACGTCCCTAAAATACACTTCCTGCCAAGAGCTCTCTCACCAACAATGTCTAAAACTCTCCCTCATGAAGCCTTCCTCGATTTATCAAATGAAAATCTGAACATTTACTTTCATTCACTTACTCCGGGCAACAAAACATCTTATGCTTTCTATTTAACTAAAAGGTAAAAAGAAGCCTGGGACTTGTTCACTCATGACTGACTCCCACCTCCGAGAACGGCCTGACATTCCGCAGTTATTAGCTGAATTAAGATCAATATTTTGGGTAGAGGTTGAAAACCATCTGTGACTTCAGACCACTGGATCTGGATCCACGGGTCGAGGCACCCACAGGACCACAGTGTGCACTGGGGCCATTCACAAGTGGTTTCCAAATCCTGTCCAAATGGGTCTTTTCATTTCAGGGCTTTCCAGACACAGCTGCTTCGGTTATTATTTTGGTTTCTTTATTTTGTTTTGTTTCAAGAAATCTTTTACATCACTTACCACCAAGAATAAACCCATTCACCTACTTTTCACAAATAAAATGTCAAATATATCAGGTAAAAGATGGTGACAAATTGGGGTGCCTGGGTGACTCAGTCAGTTAGGCCTCTGACTTTGGCTCAGGTCATGAGCTCACAGTTTGTAAATTCAAGCCCCATGTCAGGCTCTATGCAGACAGTTCAGTTTGGAGCCCGCTTCAGATTCTGTGTCTCCCTGTCTGTCTGCCCCTCCCCTGTTCATGCTCGCTTGCTCTAAGCATTAAAAAATGTTTTTTAAAAAGACGGTGACAAATAACATGTGAAGGTATTTTTAAATCCGGTACATTGAGTGTAGCTCGATCTTTAAATGAGGATGTGACGTTGGGAAGAAGTCACCCAAGGATTCAGTTACTGGAGAACCTAAAACCTCCAGGAGTCAAGTATGGGGTAGGACTGCAAGGCAAAATTGTTCTCCGAGTTTTGATTTCAAAAGAGCAGAGGTGCCTAAATGAGCTGTCATCTGTACTCTGTATTGCTGCCCCCCCCCCCCCCCCCCCGCCCAAGGAGATCCGAGGAGCACGACAGGCAGGTCACATCAGGGCAGCACCTTCAAAGCCATACTTTCTGGTCCTGGCCATCCTACAGACAGAACTCCACGCATACCTGATAGAAAGGATCATTCACAAGGAGCTGCTCACTGCCTTGAACTTGCACAAACCCTCAAGAAACAAAACCAACGGTCAAGTTCCAGAGCCAAGGGTGTGTTTCTTCAAAGTCAAGAGGGCCAGGTTTCACAGGAGACACGGGGTTCTGTTATTAGAAACACTTGCTTCCTTGCTGGTTTCATCCTTAAATAAACTTAGAATTTGAAGTGACTAGTGACCATTCTCTGCAGGTCGATGTACGCTTTGGTATGTTTCGGCCCCATGCTTTGCCCTGGTTGTCCTTAAAATGCACCTTCACACCTGTGAAAGGGTGGCACGGGACAGACACTGGGATGGTCAACGGCAGAGCTGTGTGCTGCCTGCTCTACAGGAGGACATCAGTCCCGGTTTTGCACAGGCAGCGCCTATAAATGGCATTTAGAACAGACGACTAAAAGACTTCTGATTCCATTCCAGAAGGACTCTGAGGAGCAGGGGTGCAGAAATCTAAGCGTACCTGCTCCCTACAAGCCAATGGGAGGGGGTCCGGACAGGAGGTCCCCGAGCTTGTTCAGTCAGCACACGCTCCCACCGCTCCCACCCCTCCCACCGCCAGGGATGCCGAGCCTCTGGGTGTGGGCCCCGGGACGGTTCTCAGGCCCTAAGGTGGTGACTGATGAGCGCCAGGGTGTGTGGATTCCCAGAAGCTAATGAACAGAAACCCAACCTTTCAGCACTTCACGTCCGAGGTCTGCTCAGGCTGAGCCAGATTCGGACGTCCAGCTGCAGAATACCCTGTCCTGGGACAGGCCGTACCTCAGCGTGAGACCTGCCGGACAACCAAGGGAGACTGCAGCTCACCCAGCAAGTCATGAAGCGATCCACACAGATGCATGTCGCCGGTCCCCAGACGGCCCCACACCCCAGGCCGACACCGGCACTCTCTGCTCAAGTAAGAGAGGCCATGTCAGCAGACGCACGTCGGAAGGCACCTGTAACCTCCTTGTTCACCTCCTCTCCTGGCAAGCCCCCCCTCCCCCACTCAGCCAGGGCATCTCCCCTTGGCCTCCGTGTCTCTGAGAATTCCAGTCCAACAGGTAAAATAAGGTGCTGTTGCTTCTATAAATAAGCAGCACGTCCTGGCATCCGAGTGGAATGTGCCCGCGGACGTGGGAGGGACGGCGCAGCTGAGGTCATACCAGCTGGCGAAGGAATCCCACTTGGAGGCGAGTCAAGGCACCGAACACGGTTCCGCTGGCTTCACATTCCTGGCGAGGCTGGAGCGAGCACACAACGGCACCCACTTTCCTCACCCTGATGGCGTGGATTCCTCACCTTTTATTAACTCTCACCGTTCCCAACTCGTGATCATTGCGATGGGAACTTAACAGCAGGGAATTAGAGCAAGTGCACGATTTGCTACTGAATTTCAATGCCACAGAGTCCTAACAAAAGTGGACGTTATACCAGGGACTGTGCCTGGAAATGGGGTCCACCAGGCTTCTGCTCGTGGCTGGAAATGTGGCCACTGCAGCCACTCCTTCAGGCCCAGAGCCTCCCGAGCAGAGCGGTCCCAGCTTTCCCGGTGCACCTGCCCTTCACCCTTTGCAACCCCAACATGTTCCCCACTCCGGGCCCCCGCCCTGTCTTCCCCCACCCTAAGACTCAGGGACATTGTTTTTCCACGCAGATGGCCAAGAGGCCTGGGTCACCCCACACCAATGCCTACACCACCACCAAGTCTGTAGCACTGAGGACCAGAAGAGCTAGCTCAGTTATCACTGCCAGGATCTCTGGATTTCAATTTTGAAATCCAGGATTTCAAAACACAGCTACAGTAAAACCTTGATTTGTGAGCATGATTCGTCCTGGGAACATACTTATAATCCAAAGCGAATTTCCAGAACCATTGGCTCAGTTGTGATCATGTGACATTCGGCATCATGTGCGACTTGTATTGCAGGACATCGCTCGTTCATCAAGTGAAAATTTATTAGAAATATTTGCTCGTCTTGTGCAATGCTTGCAGAACAGGTTCTTTGCAATCCAAGGTTTTACCATACTTGTGAATTCAAAGTAGCAACCACACATTTATTTTACAGAACCAGTAATACGGACGAATAGGTGTAAGCGTTCTGTACTTGGCCAGGAATCAAAGCAGGGCTCCACCTGTGTTCGCAGTACGAGGTCAACACAACACCAGGTGGTGTAGACCATGGGGGCTGGGGCTTCCCATCAAAATACTACTGGAGACTCACCGGGATGGGGCGGGGAGGGAAGCCAGGAGCTGCCCGCAGCCCCCACCTGAGACCAATGAACAAAAATGCTGTGAGCGGCTCTGGGGAGAAAAGAGGCCATTCAGACCTGCATGTGCCCTGAGGAGCCAGAGCAGGGCGGCAATTGTCCGCCCCTGCCCCAGCCAGCAAAGACCTCGGGGCGCCCCCGGCCCTTCTGTGCAGGTGTCATTACTGGGACAGCCTGACGGGACAGAGACGACCCTTACCTGCTCTGTCCAAACAGAGGCCAACGGGCACACGGGGCTGCTGAGCTCCTGAAACACACCGAGTGTGACTGAGGGACTGAAATTTGATTAACAAGCTTCTTTCGCAATGTATTCAATTCACGTGATTCAATTTAAGGGAGCCGGTGGCTACCAGCCACCACAGCAGACACCGCATCTGGAGAGAGTCCGTGTGGGAGGAGGCAGACGCCCAGCAGCTCATCTGGTTCTCCAAAGTAGCTCGCCCCATCGTCACCACGAAGGACGTCCCCAGGGAACAGGAGACAACAGGTGTGATGGGAAGAACCCATCCGCAGGCAGAGCGCCTAGCTCTGAATCCCAGTCCTAACACGTACACGACCCGTCTCCAACTCCCCGCCGAAAGCGGGGACAGTGCACCGGGGAAGGAAGGACAGGATGACGGAGCCTGCCCGCCACACACGCCCAGTTGTCACCCTTTGCAAACCAGGCAACTGCTGCCCCAGACTGTCACAAGGAGGAGGACTGGGGAGACCATTTCCCATGCTCCTCAATGAAACATAAATGGAAATCGCACTGTGAAGTGGTGTAGGATCTGAGCAGCCCCAGGTGGGCTCCTGCAGGCGGCTCTTTCTGCCAAAACCCAAGCGACAAAAATAGAAATCTCGTGTGCGTCACTCGCTTCTTCCTTTGAGGAGAAACCATTTGCACAGCTGTTAAAAGAGAGCAAACAGCTTCTATCTTCAGCCTAATCACCAAGGACTACCATGGCCGCCTCCGCAGGCCTGGAAACGTGCAGAAGCTCTGCAGGCGGGTGGACGGGACCAAGGAACAGCTTCTTCCTCGCCGAGGGTTTGCCTCCCCAGATACAGCCAACCAGCACCAACATCAAGGTCACTCCCATCCAGTCCCAGGAGAGATGTGAAGAGATGTACCACGTGCCGATCGCTTCACCAGTGGAGGAAACACCCGCACACAGCCACCCGCTGGGAAGAGATGCTAGGCTGTTGCTGAAAATCCCTTTCTGCCATTTTCACCAGAGTTTAGTTGGCAATGAAAACCCAGACCTGGTGCATCAAGTTACACTCATCCTCAAAGCAGCCGGAATTTGACCCCCTCACATCATCCCGAAGGGCTGAGGAGATGCTATCCAGAGATCAAACGTCACCAGCTAGTTTGTTTCCAAATCAGTTCCTCTGCGAGCGCACGATGGTTGCTCGGATTCCAGATTCCAGAGTCGGCTTCTACCACCACAGGAGAGGCTCCGGGTTTAGGGGAAGACACGGTTGGTGGAATTCTTCACCTGGGGCTCCCTTTCTCCCAGCGTCGCCCCCAACGACCGCGGAGAAACAGCCGAGCTCTGCTCCTGCTTTAGCGCGAAAGTCAGGCTCACATCTCCCCACCACCCAGTCTAACCCTGAATTGTACACTTTTGTGGGGGGGAAAAAATCATTTCTCACTTTGGGCTCCAAAACAAGCACTGAATTTCTAACAGTTTCATCAATTAGATTTTCAAGCAGCAGTTTATGATCTGAACTACAAACTGAGGCAAAATTCACAACTCACTGGGCTGCAATAGTAGGTCTAATTTACGTTGCAGATAAACGCAGATGAGAGCACCAACTAACTATAGGTCAGTTCACAGGACGCTTCGCAAACAAACCAACTACTCAATCAATGAGTGTTTTCAGTCAAATGCAAATTAATTTGCTTTCTTTTTTTTTTTTAATTTTTTTTTCAACGTTTATTTTTTTGGGGGGACAGAGAGAGACAGAGCATGAACGGGGGAGGGGCAGAGAGAGAGGGAGACACAGAATCGGAAACAGGCTCCAGGCTCTGAGCCATCAGCCCAGAGCCCGACGCGGGGCTCGAACTCCAGGACCGCGAGATCGTGACCTGGCTGAAGTTGGAGGCTTAACCGACTGCGCCACCCAGGCGCCCCTAATTTGCTTTCTTTATGAAAGACTTTTTTTCTCTTTTCCAGTAAGAATTTCAGCGTTAGGGAAAATTCACAAATGTGTGTTTGTTCTGAGTAGGCCTGTGTCCGCCTTCTCGGATGGGACCCTCCTAAGGGAAGCCAGCCCCACACTGGACAGACCATCGGCCTGAGGCAAAGAAAGAAACCTCGCTGAACCTGCGTCTCCCACCGGGGCAACCGACTGAGCCACCAGGCGCCTAAGTGTCCGATTTTGGCTCAGGTCATAATCTCACGGTTCGTGAGTTCGAACCCCACATTGGGCTCTGTGCTGACAGCCTAGAGCCTGGAGCCTGCTTGGGATTCTGTGTCTCCTTCTCCCCGACTCACGCTCTGCCCCCTCCCTCCCTCTCACAAAAACAAACATTACAAAAAATACTCGGGCGCGCACACAGATATGTTGTGGGGCTCCCAGTGACCTGCATGTTACTGATTCTGTGGCTACAAAGCTGGAGCACCACGCGGTTGATCCAACTCAGCCCTGCCAGACTGGACTCGATCATCCCCATGCCCTGAAAGGATGGTGATTCGTGTACCAGACCCCAAAGGGCAGGTTTGGGAGGCAGATGGGGCGCTGGACAGGGCAATCACAGAAGCTCCAGGGAGAGGCAAGGCCCGAGGGGAAAGGTGCCTGCTCCAGGCCAGAGAGACAGAGTATCCCACCTAACCGAGTAGCAAAGTGCTGAAGCCACAGCCTGCACAGGCCTCCCCAGGCTCAGGGACCCCGCTCGCGGGCCTCCCTGGGGCCCTCAGGATGGGCCTGGGGGACAGGCTGCCGGGAGAACGCAAAGAGGGGAGACAGGACCCTCAACAGAGTGGTGTCTTCAGCCACTGGCGGGAGGGCAGCTGCCCTGTGGACCCCCACGGCACAGGGTGAGACCCAGAGCCAAGAGAAAAGGCAGAAAAACAGGTCCCTTCCTGGGAAGGGGTGGGGGGCGGGGGGAATCTCCTGCCAACAATAACAGGAGACTGGCTGCCATGAGAAAGTCTCCCCCAAGAGACTGGGGGCTGAGAACGGGCCAGGCGGCGCTCCCCCTGCCCCGTGACCAGCAGCCACAGCCTATGGAGACAGGGCATGGAGAGACACCCCAGCTTCTGGCCCGAGGCTGGATCAGGAACACTGGGAAAACCTCCAGACCCCCCAGCCCAAGAACAAGGTGGGGTCACAGGAACTGAAGGGGCTGTGACAACAGACCCCAAAGCCCCCTCCCACAGCAGTGACTGTGCGGGAGAGTAGGGCCATCTCAGCACAAACACCCTTCCCTTTAGTCTCTACCCTCCCCCACTGGTGTTCCGTCAAGAACATACACGTTACATTAACTACACTGGAACTTAAAAACTTAAAAGAAAAAAAAAATTGAAGACACATGAAAAAAGCAATTAAAAAAAAAAAAAAAAAAACCACAACCAAAAAACAAAACAACACACAGACCCAGAGCAGAGAGGTCTCAGAAGTCACAGCCAACAGAAGGGGAAGTTTTCAAACTTACAATCAATGTGTTAAGGGGTCTAACGGGACATGTGGCCAACACACGAACAGATGAGTAACTCTGGCAATGAGGAGGAAACCATAAGGAGGCAAGAAAAGGAACCCATGGTAAGAGATGGAGAAGGCCTTCCACACGCTCATCAGTGGATTCAACCCAAGTGAGGGGGAGGCCTGAACACGGATCAAGAGTCACCCAACTGAAGCTCGAAGTGAAAGGAGGGTGTCCACATGGGGGCGTCCATGTGGAACAGGGAAAAGTAGGGAAAGGAAATATCTAAAGAGACAACCACCAAGGATCTCCAAAACTAATGAAAGACATAAAACCACAGATTCCAGAAGCTCAGAGAACCTTGAACAGGAAAACCCACACCATTTTTGTGTGGTTATTCTCAACAGTAAGAGATTAGCCTTCAGGGAAACAGCAGAATTATCTGGAGAGCTCTGTCCAACTATACACATCCCAGATTCCCTTTACAAAAAAATCCCTGCCTTAGCAAATCTGTGTCCTTCAGGTATGCTGGATCAGGGAACTGGTTAAAAATCATTCAGATCCAAGCACTTTAAAACGACAGTTGAGGGGCGCCTGGGTGGCGCAGTCGGTTGGGCGTCCGACTTCAGCCAGGTCACGATCTCGCGGTCTGTGAGTTCGAGCCCCGCGTCGGGCTCTGGGCTGATGGCTCAGAGCCTGGAGCCTGTTTCCGATTCTGTGTCTCCCTCTCTCTCTGCCCCTCCCCCGTTCATGCTCTGTCTCTCTCTGTCCCAAAAATAAATAAAAACGTTGAAAAAAAAAAAAAAAAAAAGACAGTTGAGACAGAACACATGTCGGACTCACTCCAGGCAGAAGCAAATAAAATCGACAAAAACCTATCCAGTGCCTCCGTGGGACAGGGGACCTACCAAAGAAATTTTCTTTTTAAATCTGAGAAGACGGTCTCTTCCTATGATAAATTTTAAGAAGGCAGTTACAGTTATCTGAGCCCAAGTCTGGTTGGAAGAACCTCACTTCAAGAAAGCCAACAAGGAGAGAAAGGTCTAACTGTCGGTCCGCAAACGCTGGGGATTGAGGACGTTATCACAGCTGAGGAGCCATCATTCTGATCATCTCAGGCACCAGCTCAAGAGCTGTGCACATGTCGGCAGACCGGACCAAAGACAGTCACCACCATACACGTGTAGCGCACGTGCCTGTGGAGGCCACAAAGGCCACACTGGAGGCCTCATCAGCACATTCCCAACCCTAAACATCAGGCCCGCCTGGCTGCCCGTTCGCTGTGCGCACACATCCTCGGGATGCCAGCGTGCATGCACATCCCCCCCGCCCCCCGCCCCCGAGGCACACTCCTGTGCACACGAGCCAGTTCGGGCAGCCCTTGCTCCGCAGAGACCAAAACTTCTCCAGATGGAAAATTCGGGATTCATCCTGCACTCCTGTTCTTCTCATCCCTCAGTCCACACAGCCACCAAGCATGGTCTGTCTGCTCGATGCCCCATAAACGTTCTGGGCGCCCCTCCACGCAGCCACCAGCTGCTTTAATGACTGGCACACACCGGCCTCACTCCGCAGCCATGACCCCTTCCCCGAAGCCCCTCCCCAGGCCGCAGCCACGCCCCCTCTCCCGAAGCCCCTCCCCCAGGCTCCTGTGACTATCTACACTGTAGACAGAGGTGAGGGTGTGGAGTCAGGACCTGCCCTTATACTGGTTCCGCCACTAACCAGCTGTGGGACCTTAAAGACAAGTTGGACTCTGGGGTTTCTCAAATGTAAACTGGGGCAACTGAGCCTCCCTCAGAGGGTTGTGTGAAGCCTGGATGACATCACAGCCCTCCACACATGCTAACGAGACAGGTGCCTATGTGTCAGGATTCCCCACCGCCACCGAAAATACAATCTGAACCACGGGGACACAGGGCAATACTCACCAACCATCAACACAAACGCTGCCTACCACAACCCTCTCCCCGTTCCCACCCTGAACACCCCCACTCTCACCTACTGCCCCCGACAAGAACACAGTGCACCCAGCTCACACATGCGGGCTCCCTTCCTGTGCTCCTGGGTCTCAGGCACCCCCTTCCGCGACAAGAACACCCTTTCCGGGAAGCATTCCCTTCCTGTGTAGGCCTGTCTGCTCATCCTGCATGTACTGACCCCTCCTTTTTTAGAGAGTTTTTTAGAGCAGTTTAAGGTTCACAGAAAAAATGAGAAAAAGGTACGGAGATTTCCCACACACCTCCTGTCCTCCACATACGCACAACCTCCGCCATTATCCACATCCCCACCTGATGGTACGTCGTTATCAAGGATGAACCCACATGCACATGGCCTCATCACCCCGAGTCCTCAGTTTACAGGAGGCGCGCTCTTGGTGCTCTGCATTCTGGGGTCTGTTCAGATGCATGACGGCATGTGTCCACCACTGTAGTATTAACACAGGTAGTTCCACTGCCCTAAAAATCCCCTGTGCTCCACCACCCATCCCTCCCTCCCAAGTCCTGATCTTTTACTGTCTCCATCGTTTTACCTTTCAAGAAGATCACACAGCTGGGGTCACAGCACGGAGCCTTTTCAGATTGGCATCTTTGACTTAGTAACGTGGCTAAGTGACTTAGGATTCCTCCAGGCCTCCCCCTGGCTCGACGGCCCATTTCTTTTCATCACTCACTAATGTTCCACTATCTGGATGTAAGCTTATTTATCCATCACCTACTGAAGGACATCTTAGTTGTTTCCGAGTTTGGGCAATTCTGATTAAAGCCACTGGAAACATTCACGTGCAAGTTTTTGTGGACGTAAGTCTTCGACTCTGTGAGTGACTACCAAGGGCTGTGATTGCTGGATCGTGCGCTAAGGGCACGTTTAGTTTTCTAAGAATCGGCCAAACTGTCTTCCCAAGTGGCTCCACCGTTCTGCGTTCCCACCAGCCACAGAGTTCCTGTTGCTGCACACCCGTGTCAGGCCAGGACTGTGGCCATTCTAATAGGCGTGTAGTGGGATCACTCCTACTGCTGAAGCAATTTCACTTTGCTTTCAAGCACAGCATGCATTCGCTACAAGAATGGCAGTGTCCTGGCTTGCCAGCCCCAGGACAGCAAGTCGCTGACCAGCACACACACAGACCCACAACCATGTCTCTCCTAAGATTCTAAGTGTTTTTAAATCTGAAATATTTTGTTTTAAAATGCTGCTGTGGGGACGGGGGGATCCTGGGTGACACAGTAGGTTAGCATCTGACTCCTGATCTCCACTCGGGTCATGATCTCATGCTTTGGGAGTTTGAGCCCCACCATCAGGTTCTGCACTGATGCCGTGAAGCCTGCTTGAGATTCTGTCTCTCCTTCTCTCTGCCCCTCTGCTTGTTCTCTCTCTCAAAATAAATCAACCAACTTTAAAAAATTAAAAATAAGTAAAATGCTGCTGGGGGGCACCTGGGTGGTTCAGTCAGTTGGGCATCTGACTCTTGATTTCGGCTCAGGTCATGATACCAGGGTTGTGGGATTGAGCCCTGTGATGGGCTCCACACTGAGATTAAGATTCTCCCTCTCTCTCCCTCTGCCCCTCTCCCCTGCTCACTTGCTCTCTAAAATAAATTTAAAAATAAATAAAATGCGGGTCACCTGCATTTATTAAAAATAAATAAAATGCGGGTGGCCCAGTCGGTTGGGTGTCTGACTTCGGCTCTGGTCATGATCTTATAGTTTGTGAGTTCGAGCCCCATTGTTGGGCTCTGTGCTGACAGCTGGGAGCCTGCTTCTGATTCTGTGTCTCCTTCTCTCTGCCCCTCCCCCCACTTTCACTCTGTCTCTATCTCTCAAAAATAAATAAAAACATTAAAAACTAAAAAATAAAAATTTTAGAATAAAATGCTGAAACGTACTTTGTGCATAAATTGCTAAAAAAAATGACACGTAAAACAAATGCCTTCACATTGTTTACACGATAGTAATGATGACAAAGTTACAAATCTGCCAAATAAGATTTTTTGCAGTTTTTAAACTGATAACATCTGATGCATTCTGGGTATTCAAGTGCCTCACATTTACGTGAATTACAAATATCCCTCTGAGACACGCGTATCTGGCACGAGAGAAGCAAAGGCAAGCCTTGAGCTGAGTTCTGGCAGACCTGCGGGCTCGTCAGAGCAGATGGTCCGTTTGCGGAGACAAAAACGGAGCTGTTGGCCAGTGGTGCGGCCTCGTCCGGGTCCCTCCCAGCGCACGGCCCGGGCTGGCTCAGCCGGCCAGCCCGCGTTTCTCAGAGGCCCACACACAGCTGCAGCTCACATTTTAGATGGAGCCCTGGCATGTGCACACTCCCGCCCCATGTTAAAAATACTGCCAATGAGTGCTCTGTGTCACAGGTCACATGGGTTAAAGCCACACTGCAGCTGATTCCGCGGCCATACCCATAAATTATGTGTATTTATAGCCGTGACTACTGAATAATAATTTTTAAGTCATCACAGGTTCTGTTTGCTTTTTTGCAAGTAAGTTAAAAACTATAATGTTATAGACTCCGAAACCATGGAATAACTGATTTGGGGAACAAAGCCTCTCTAGGGATTTATCAGCACTCGAGCACATCACCCAGCAGTTTCCCTGGGTACAAAACCACACTCCGCCTATGCCCATCAGGAGAAACACCCCAGAGGGCTTTGCTGGGCACAGAGCCCCCACATGTGCACACAGCTGAACGGCAGCCACATTATGGCCCAGAAGCACTTTCCTCCATTAAAGTTCGAGCTTTCTTTTTCCACAATGTTAAATCTGAAAGGACGGTGTATGTTAACACACACACACACACAATCACAGTTCCATTTTTTTTTTTTCCAATTCAGAATTCAGTAAGGTCATGATCACTTTAATACAGCTGTTTTTCCACGAAATGGAGAAAATCAGAATCCTTGTGACTGCCTCCCGGGCTGGGGCAGACACTCTCTCTAACCCTGAAAACCTTTGCTGTAAGGACAACACAGTGAGCTCCCCTCACTGAATCAGAAAAGCATGTTGTCACCAGAACGTCTCATCATGCTATTTACCTAACTTGGGTGTGAGCCGACTGGTGAATTGTATTTCCGTATGTGTACCTTGGTGTTGGAGTTTCCTCACAGCTGTAAGGAATTGCTGGAAACACAGCAGCTCAAACACCACCAGTTTATCTTACAACTCTGGAGCTCGGAGGTGGTACAGGTGAGCCTCAGGGCCGACGTCCAGGGCTGGTCCTTCGGAGGCTCCACAGAGAACCGGTCTTCGCGCCTCTTCCCGCTTCTGTGGGTGCCCACCCTCCACCCGTCTTCATAGCCAGCAACGCCGGATGCCCCAGGGATCACACTCTGGTGCCTCCCCCAGTCCCGTCCCCCTCCACCTACCTCCCCGGCCCCCCTCTCCACCTTCATGGACCCTCATCCTAGCAATCAGGGCCAGTCCATGCCGGTCACCTGACCAGCAACCTCTGTCCCCCTTTGGCATGGGCTCCTCAGGGTGGACGTGCATGTCCGAGGCCATCCTCAGTGACAAAGTTCCAGTTTTTAATGTATGAATAATAATCACTTATAAGGACTCTGTGTCAAAGCACAGGAAGTCCCTTACTTTCTGTAGACCCAGGGCTCCATTTGCCATCACAAACAGAACCTCCCACTCCTGCACATGGGTGCTGAGAACAAGGGGGCTGGACAGATGGGTGCCCCCGCTTACCTGGCAAGGGGTCAGACCAGGTGAGAGAGGGTTTGCGTGCACATGTAAAAAATCTATCCATTGCCACATCCAAAGGGCACTCACAGAGGACACAGCTGCCTGACAGCCACGTTCGGTACAACTTCAATCTCTACTGGGAAAAAGTCGGCACTGAGCAAAGAGACCTTCTGACGGGTCATGAACTCGACAGGCCACAGGGGACTTGGGTAAGGAGGATGCGGTGTGTGTGGAAGGGCAGCCAGTAGGTCACAGGCAGCCTGTGGCCCCTGGACCCCGAAGGAACCCACAACAGCCTCCCTAGGAGGCAGGAGCCCATGCCCCAGCTCCCCCAGAACCAAGGAGCCAGGAGCTACTCCATGACATGCAGGGACACCAAGAGCAGGCCTGGGACATGCACATTCATGCCCCCGACCCCAAGACCCAGTGTGGCACCAGGTCAGCAGCCACCAGTGGACCGCGAGCTCACCCTGGCCCAGGCTCTACACAGAGGACGACACAGGGTTAGAAATGGCAATGTCAGCAGAGCCATCTGCTCACAGAGGGGCTCGCAGGGTTTTAAATGCCCAGGTGGGGGTGCCTGGGTGGCTCAGTCGGTTAAACGTCCGACTTCGGCTCAGGTCGTGATCTCGTGGTCCGTGAGTTTGAGCCCTGCGTCGGGCTCTGTGCTGACAGCTCGGAGCCTGGAGCCTGTTTCAGATTCTGTGTCTCCCTCTCTCTGACCCTACCCCATTCATGCTCTGTCTCTCTCTGTCTCAAAAATAAATAAACGTTAAAAAAAATTTTTTTTAAATAATAATAAATGCCCAGGTGGTTGAGGGACACCACACACAGGACTGAAAACCATGTGCCATCACACCTGTGATATCAGACCTGCAGTCCCGCCGGCCCGGGAACTGCCACTTGGAATAAATCACCATAACCGTGCCCAGTATGAGTGCTCGCACAGCCAGGGTGAACCCCACTAGAACGTTCTGTTGCCGGTATCATCAGGGTCACGTGCAGCTAAGACCCAGATACACAAGGGCTCGGAAGCCCACTCAGCCAGACCGATGGACTTTCTATTGTTTCTAACACCAAAGATTTCATGCGTGTTTTGTTATGTTTCTGTGGCTTCTTACCCCGTCTGCTTTATGGGAGTATTTCCCACTCTTTCAACTGCGGAGATACTTCAACCATAAGTTTACAAAAGTTGCTTCTAAGTGCGCTCAATCACTCTGTACTCGACAAGAAAGCAGCAAAGAGGCACATAGAGAAGAGGCCGTCTTCTCCCGCACAGCAAACCCACACTGAACTCCAAACAACAACACGTACAGAGGGTCTCCACTTGCAAAACCTACACACAGGGGTCCTCCAGGCAGACCGTGACATGTGCAGACAGGGCAGTGGGGCTACAGCACCACCAGACTCGGAGACAAGGCCGTTTGGGTAAATTCGGGCTCCAGACTTAGATTAACCGAAGCACGAATAAAAACCACCCACAACAGTTTGTCTAAAGAGAATGGATACCTGGAAGTGCGGGGGAGGGTAGGAACAGAATGAAAACGGTACTCTGAACAGCAGAGGAAAAATGGCCTATTATGTTTTTCTCTTTGTTGTGATGGGTCTCGTAGGACAAAACTGAATTTAGTCACTTTACTACTTTTGATTGTTTTGAAGCAGAGTAGAAAGTATCAATTATGCCAAACAATAAAATCCTGAAACTCTCAAAACAATTCTAATTTGTTTGAATTTTTAAATAAATGTGTTTTCTCTGGACCCTTAGTTTATTCACTGGCTCTCTTACCAACATAGGGATGGGTCCATGTAACGGCTGAATTATTTAGTCATTGCAGCAAACTATACTAGACTTTCTGGTTTTGCTTTTCCCACTGAAGACGCATGTGAACATTCTCACAGTTGCAGTTACCTGGTTCTGAGGAGACCCAGGTCCCCAGAGAGGAAGAATCAAAGCCTTCAAGACGCTTGTGTTCAGTTTTGGGGAGACTGGGAGAGACACAAGCCTGAGGGCCACTGACGGGTTCACACCGAGAGCACGACCACCCTGACGGAACAGTAACGGTCTATGAAACAACACGCATGCACACACGCGTCACTTGGACGCACAGGGAGGGATGGGAGAGGAGGGACAGGACGGGTGGGCGGCGAGCCGGCTGGCCCCCAGCTCCAGCCCCACCGGGGGCGGGGTCAAGTCCACCAGGGCAACGGGAGCAGATGGCACTCGGTCCAAGTACACCAGCGTTTATCGAGAAACCGCTAGACCAGGAGCTATATTTGTTGCCGGGACAAAGACAGTCGGTTAGACCTCGAGCAGCTTAAATGTTCTCAACGTAAATTCCAGATCGCAAATTTCCTAGAAGTGCTTAAGCTCGTTACCCAACATCAACCCAAGGATCGCACTGTTTAGATCCCGTATTCTAATCCTAAACTGCAAAGCATCAGCACGCACCGGGTCATTTTTCCGTTCAGAACACTGAGCAGATAGAAAGGCTTCAGCAAGAATGGGGTGCGGGACTACCCAAGGGTCCCCGGAGCATTGAATCGGACAAAGCTCAAGTACGGGAAGAGCCAAAACCACCCAAGAGAAACAACGTTAGACATCAAGAGATCACGAGTGTGTAGGCATTGGATGCGGCCGGCTCTGAGAAGGGGGGCGTCGTGGCTGCAGCTGGCGGGGAGGCAGGGGAGAGGAGACACAGGCCACAGAAGCAGGATGCCAGGAAAGCAAGGGCCGCTAGTCAGAAGCTTCTCCATGCGGCCGAAATGCACTCCGAGGGGAAGAAGGCACAAGTAAATAGCATGAGCCCCCAGACTTTGTTTCCGTGGTAAACGTACTTTAATAGATCAATCTCTGAAAGTGCCTACGATGGCAAGAGGATATCCCAAGAAGAAATCTAGCAGACCAAGCCAGAACGGTTGAGCTCAAAGCCCTACTCTGCTACTGGACCCACCAACCACGTGCATTTGCACCCGAGTTCCTTGTGTGTAAGCAAGTCCACTCTCCTGCCTCCCTCAGCACTTCCCTCTCTCACCTGCACACACACCTCTAACCGGCCCAGGTGAGGCCGCTGCCTCACGCCCCAGGAGCACGGTCCACCAGCCACAGGGTCAGCAAACAGATGGAATTATTTGTATTGCCACAAATCCTAAGACTGAAAAAGGCCTCAGAGACACATCTGAACCTTTCACTTCATGCCTGCCACCAGATCACAAAGGAAACGCTCTAAACTAAGTAGGATGTTTAGACCATAACAGGAACAGGCCTGCTTCCTCTTTGGCATCCACTCTCCTGGACCCTCTCAGCCATGGTGCACAGAACTTGTCCTCAGGAATGGGTGCCAAATGATTTAAACCAAAGCGTCCGGCTCCAGCCCCTTCAGGAAGCAGCAGGGCTGTCCCTGGTCGGCTGTAATTTGGGGGCTCCTGAGACACAAATTCACACGGTGTTTTTTCCAGCTTTGAGATGTACTTGACCAAATGCTGTCAAAGCTTCAGGCGTACAACATGATGATCTGATGTGTGTATGTGTAGCAAAATCATCACCAGGGAGGGCTAATCAATGCCTCCCTCACCTTACACAGGTGCCCTTTGTGTGTGTGTGTGTGTGTGTGTGTGGCCTAAACACGGAAGATACTCTAAGCAACTTTCACGAACATAATGCAGTATCACTAAGCCACCACGGTGCACACTAGTTACCAGAACTTACTCATCTTCCAACTGGAAATTTATCCCCTTCAACCAACCTCTCCCCATCCCCCCACCACCAGCAACCACCATTAAATGCTGCTTCTTGTTCAGTTTTAGACTGAACGTGGAGTGCATATGGAATCACAGAAGAATTTGTCTCCCGGACTGATCTCACTCAGCCTTTCATGCTTGTCCATGTCGTTACAAATGGCAGGATTCCCTTCTCTTTGTGGCTAATATTCTTGCCTGTGTGTGCAACATGCTCTCTCTCCATTCATCCCCTCGATGGACACTTGGATTGCTTGCGTCCTGGCTACTGACTGACTTCCTCTGAATATATGCTCCCAAGTAGGACCGTTGGATCATACGGGGTTTCTGGTTTTAACTTTTTGAGGAAGCACCACACTGTTTTCCAGAGTGGCTGCACCAATTTACGTTCCCATCAATGGTACACAAGGTTACCCTCTTCTCCATCATCCTCACCAACACTAGTTATTTCTCATCTTTTTGATAGATACTGTCTTCACCCGTTAGAATGGCTACGATCTCACTGTGATTCTGATCTCCTAATCAGGGGGGCTGAGCACCACATTTAGTGGATTGTGATTTTTTTTTTTTTTGGCCATTATTTGTACGAGTTCCTTATATATCCAAAAGGGTTAAATCCGTTGCTGATCACATAGAACGTAGGACTGACTCCGATCGTGAAGCTGGGACATCTGGCTGCCCGCGCAGAGCACCAGGATGTAAGCACTCCAGGAAATCACGTGCTGACGTTGCAGGGTTTATCCCACGGCGGCTGAGGTACCTCCAGGTAAGGAAACCGCTCAAAGTGAACACATTCTCCCTTTTCCACTCAGTTGCTTCAGTCCCAATCTCCAGCTCAGCATCCACCGCAACAGCAGGGAGTGTTCAAATCTCGTTTGGCCGGATGGGTCTGGACCCCAAGCCCACAGGCCCTCTTCCTGTGCATCTGGCCGCTCGAGCACACTCACGGCCGTCACTTACGGTTCTCTACCTGCCTGGGCCTGTGCCCCGGCCCCCCGACTTGCCCGGCCACACCTCGCGCTCCGACACGGTCGGCTCCACTGTGAGTGCAGACACAGTGCGGCCAAGCAGCTCCTGCTCCCGGTGGGTCTGCACCCGGCTGGCCCGACTTACAGTCGTGGCCCTCAAACCTGAGCCAGCTCAGGAACCAGAGAATTCCTGGTGCCACATGACTGACTGCTAGGCCTCTCCTCCCCTCGCCGGCTTCTGGTCAGTAGGGCTGGGCTGGGGCGAGTCACGTGTGCTTCTGACAGGTTCCCAGGAGACGCTGGTGCTCCTGGCAGCCCCCCACCCCACACACACCCCAGGCTTCCATCAGGCCCGTCCCCACACGGCCCCAGGCTAACTCTGTACAGTTCGCACCGTGTGAAGACGCTCTCCCCAACTTCCCAGCCACAGCTGCCCCATCTACTTGGTCTAAAACAGTCATGCCCATGACTCAGGTCGGCCCCAGGTCAGCAGCCATTAAGAAGGACCTTTCACAACCACACTTATCAACACAAACCTTACAGGATAGATTACTGGCTAGAAAAAACAGCTGATAAAGCTGATAAGAAACAAGTGATAAAACTATTTCAGAACACAGAAGTATTGGTTTAAAATACAGACAGGTGGATGGGGGGACAGACCCTGGGAAAAACCCTGCAAGAATATGCATTACGATATTAATAACGGTTATTTCCAGTGGTGGCATCACCTGTGGGGTTTGCCAAATAATTTTCAATTAACACGACTTGCTAATAGCTTTCCGTTTGTTTGAAGATATTCAGGGAAGAGCAAGCTTCTGTAAAGCTTCTTCAGAACATCCATTTCACTGGTTACGTTCAGTGCCACCCCTCCCAGCGTCACCGTGCTTCAAGGAGAAGGCACGGCCTCAGAGGCCACAAATCACACCCGTAAGCGGAGAACACATCTCGGCAGCACACGCCGACGGGCCCCAGAGCAGATGACACGGTCAACACGGAGTTCTCCTGAAAGCTTCGGGGGCACGGACAGGACAGAAGGACAGATATTGACTTGGCCACTCAGCTGCGTCTGGAAACCCGGCTCTTACGTTCCACTTGGTCCACATCAAAAGGCACAAAGAGCTGCTACGTTCGATTTTAATCCAATTGCGTTTTTATGGAGTACTGGTGTCACAGTAGCACGTCCTTGAGTGACCCGGACCCCACTCCAACGCACCGGCCTTTCCAGGACAGCCTCCTCAGGTTGGCCGCAAAGCCCCGAGAAAGCCCTTCATAAACACCTCAATGACACAAGACACATAACCAGGCCGCCTGCCCGTTCAAGGAGGATTCGCTGCCCTGCTCACAGGTACAGCTGAAGAGAATGCAGAGGGGAAAGCCCAGCAGGGGCCGAGGAGAGAGTGGCAGCGTGAGCCCCGGGGCCAGGCAGCCTCCATGCACATCGCCACGACGACACAGGTTGGGGGACCGTCAGCCTTGGGGCAGAAGGGCTGGGTCCCAGGCAGCGGGTAAAACCCCAGTCGCCCTCCTCCCGCCACTCCTCTGGCGTGCACCCAGGCGGGACCCACCTTTGCCCACCCCGGTTTCTACGAGCAGAACCACAGAAGTGAGAACCGCTCCCACCTCCAGGCAGACACCGGGGAAAGATTGCCGTGGACGCCCTTCTGCCGGACAGCCTCCTGCATTTTCCATCTGGGTTCCCGAGGTGAGCTATGAACAGTAAAACTCGCGGGCCTCAGTCACAGCCGCTTCTGGCCACTGTTCGTGCTAACCATCAGCAAACAGCTGGGACGGCACCAGGAGACAGACCCCCCTACCACCCACCGGCCCGAGGGGATTCCTCAACAAGGACACCGGCGGCCTTCCCACGTCTGCCGGCCTCGGGCAGACTGACGTGCGTCCCGTGAGGCTAACTAACAGCCACAACCAGCTCAGCAGAGGAAAAGCACGTCAAGCCTAAATGTGTCCTAAAAGTGGGCAGTTGGTAGGAGCCAATGCCTAGATCAAACACGGCTCAGAGGCCGTCCTTCACGGTCTGCACAGCGCTGACGACGGCTAGGGCGCTCCACGGGGTCGGGAAGGCCGTTAGGGGGCGGGTATGCCCGGCCCTGGCCAGCCCCTGCCACACCACACCCGGCTCCGGAATGCTGGGTTGGCACAGAGGAGAGGGGCAGGAGGAGAAGGCTCGGGGAAGAACAGGAAGAACACCAAGGACTCCTGCCACGTCTGACCTCACACACACGCGCTGTCATTTCCATCGGGGTGACTGCACTCAGCGGCTCTTGCTACATCCAAATAAATACACCACCTTTTAAAACTACTGAATCTGATTACTTACAGATGGGCAACAGTTGCCTAAAATGCCAAAAAATTTCTAGGAAAATTAATGTGAAATTGTCTATAAGTTTTTAAGTGACAACCCATCAATTTAAGGTAATTAAATACTGGAGGACATGGCATCAGATGGCAATGGAATAAAGCAAGGAGGATTACCACTGAATTTCCCTGAAAAGGGGCCAGCGAGATTTTCTTAAATGACATGTCAGAAGACATTTTCATAGCCTGGAAATCTAGAATAACTGCATCTAAATGAAACACACAACAAATCATCCCAAAATAAGAACCTACTTAAAAATTATGTTCACCAAGAAAAGCCAGTAAGCTATGAATAGATGAAAACCACCTACTAACACGGAGCCACTATTTCCACGGGGCTCTCTTGCCAAACTTCAATCACGTCACTTTTATCAAGTGCTTATGTGCTGGGTATTTTCAGTGCACAGCATGTGGTATTTTCATGACCACCTTCTGACTGAGCTACACTTACGATCCCTGTTTTACAGATGGCAAAACAGAGGCGAGGAATGGTCAAGGGTCCCGCCAAGGTCACACCGGTGATGAGGGCCGCTGGGCCACCAGCTGCAGGGCCCCTGAGCATCACCTCAAACTGCACCTGCTGCCAGAACTCCCTGCGTGCACCCTCAGCAGCGACCGTGTCCAAGCTGGGGTTGGGGTGGGACCGTGCACCGTCTCGTCCAGCAGCACCCGGGAACGGCTACAGTCCCCTCCTGCTCCCTCACTTCTGCCCCTCCTTCTCCCGGCACGTTTCACCTTCTTCCTTTTTACCACGAGCTCCTCAGACGGCTCCACTAGTTTGAAGAGGGTCCGTGCTGACCCTCTGACAGAAGATACTCTGTCTGCCTCTTCAGGTCAGGATGCCAGAGCTGGGAAGGTGCCCGAGCAGGACAAGGAGACCATCCAGGTGACCCTCACATCTGGAGGAGCTGAGCCCACGAAGGACAAAACCACCTCAGGCCCCACCAGACAGGGTGTCAGGAGCAAAGCCCCCATCTCTGTTCATCACGGAACCCTCAACTTGTCTTGTTCACAAACCCGTTGATTTTAGCCCTAATAACTGTTCATATCTACTCTCCGCTTAGGGGATGTTCTCCTACAAACTACTCATGAGAAACCAGATCAACAGTCCCATCTATTACAGAAAAACTCGTGTCCTTCCTTCTGACTCTGCCCCCATCATTAAAGTGAGATCTGATCGCATCTCCCACTGTGACAGTTCTCACAGCTTTAAGAGAAAATCTGAGAGTGGCTGATGTCAACAAGGATCCGTCTGCCTCATGGGGTAAAGGTCCAGAGAAGGGTTGGTATGCAGCGGCAGCCCCAGGACAGACCTCCAGGACCCTCTCCTCCTCGCACCAAGAGGCTGCTTCTTCACCAGACATCGCGCCGTGGCCCCGGCAAGGAGAGAGGGTGAGGGTTACACGTTTTAATCCAGAGAGGCACATCCTCCACCCCAGGAATTCTGATCAACATCCCCTTCTCTAGGAAGGTAACCCAGCCACCCCTGGTTGCGTAAGGGACTTTCGGGTGGGGCCACTTCTTCCCCAAACAAAACTGGAGCATTCTGAGGAAGAAAGCTGGGGAAAAACACATGGTTGTCGTCGTGGAGACCAGCAGTGCTGGCATCCGGGTTCTCGGCAAACCCAGGAGTCACCGCGAGCATCTCATCTGAGCACAGGAACATCTCCAACCCAGACTGTGGTCACTTGATGCTTTCACCAGGAGGCATGAACTCTGCCTCCACTCGGACACCACCCAGGAAACCATGGGTTGGCCAAGCACATCGGACTTCACCTGGGTTAAGGGAATCCCTCGGCCTCCCTGAAGACCCAGAAGGATCGAGAGCACTGCCTGCTTCGGCCCCAGCATGGCCACCTCGGGGCAGGTGCAAACAAGGCAGAGGCCCCCAGGGATGGGCCAGGCCGGGCCCCCCAACCCCGCCAACCACCCTGGACCTTTACGGGAAGGCCCCCTCAGCAGTGCGTCACAGCTCTGGCCAGGATGCTGGGGTCCCACGCAGCTCATCTGCTGTCCGCCTCACCACGGCCATGACGAATCCACTGCAAGTTCATGGCACACGCAGTCTGGTTTTTGTTCACGATTTGGGGATTTACCCAGACACGAACATGCCGAACCACAAACCTGAAAGGTCATCAGCGTCTGAAACAGTACGTTCGAGTAGCTGCAGGGAGTTATCTGGTGAGTAAGCAGCAGAATGGAGGTCGAGATGAGGAGGCTGACCTTGCGCCGACCTCTCTCTAGGCTGAAGTAACACCCAAAGTTCAAAGACATACAACATTGCTACACACGAGCCAAAGAGGACCACTGTGCACGGCCCTGGGTGGTTTACTCCTTCACTGCACGCTGACACCTTTGTGTTCAAGAGCCTCCCAGCGCCAAACTCAAATGTGCACACGCCCCAGAATCGTTTTAAACGTTTATTTTTGAGAGAGAGAGAAAGAGAGAGAGAGAGAAAGAGAGAGACAGTGAGAGCAGGGAGAGGCAGAGAGAGGGAGACACGGAATCCGAAGCAAGTTCCAGGCTCCAAGCCGTCAGCACAGAGCCCAACGCGGGGCTCAAACTCACGAACCGTGATATCATGACCTGAGCCAAAGTCGGACCCTCAACCGACAGAACCAACCAGGCGGCCCTAAAATTTTTTCTAATGTTTATTTTTGAGAGAGAGGGAGAGGCAGAGAGAGGGAGACACGGAATCCAAAGCAGGCTCCAGGCTCCAAGCTGTCAGCACAGAGCCCGATGTGTGGGGCTCCAGCCCACAGACCGTGAGATCATGACCTGAGCTGAAGTTGGACACTTAACAGACTGAGCCCCCGGGTGCCCCCCAAGAATTTTTAAATAGCCCAAACAAGCTTACTTTCGGCACTGAGATCCTGCCTGCTTTGCCCTCTATCAGGCGACACCACCCTGCAGGAGCCCTGAAGGACGGGCAAACCATTAACCAGCAAGACAAGAGAAGCAGGACCCTGTGTCAGAGGGAGAGAACATGGGGGTGGGGGTGGGGGTGGGGGTGGGGGTGGGGAGGGCAGGAGAACGAGCACGCTTCTTTCACTAGCCCCGCAGGGTGCCACGGTGCTTGGTCATCGTGTGGGGCTGCCCTCTGCAGGGCAGGGGAGCGGCAGCGTCCCTCTCTCCATGGACGCCCGTACCACCCCAACCCTGTCCCAGTGACCAAAGCTGTCTCCAGACATCAGCACAAACGCCCTGCCCTGGGGTCAAGATTGCCGAGCTGGGAGCCACCGAGCAGATTCACGGCTCCCGACAGCTCAACCAGGAGTCGGGTTTTGTTTCTGTGGGTTTCAATCCCAGGAACAGCACGACCAGGGCTCCCTGGGAGAGCGTGTAGGACGGATTAGAGAGGCTTCTCACTGCCTGGTTCCACGGAGCACGAGACACATGGATGCCACGCGGCAGCAGTAGGAAACAGCAGGCCACGGGGGACAGACCCCAACCCTCAGGCGTGCCAAGCCAGGGGCTGTTTGCCGATGTACGAATCCTGACAATAATGTGAGCACGTGGCCGTGGCCGCTCCCTCTCCTGACAAAGGAGCGGATCCAAGATGAACAGGAGCACAATACGTGGTCCTTCCACAGCCTGGGTCCCACGGGGCATCAGGGCCACCCTGGTGCCACCGGAGTGGAGGGTGAAGCCCAAGGTCTGGGTGTTGGCAAGCACCCGGCTCCATGCCCCAAATGTCAGCTCGAGGGCGGTGCCCCACACAGAAACCTCCAGAACCGGACCTGTTCCAGACAGAACCGGACCTGTTCCAGACAGAACCAGATGAAGCTCCAATGACACAGAAGACTGCCCACCACGCTCCTGTGGACTCAGCCCCGTTTGACACACTGCACTGCCCTTCCACGGAATCTCGTTACTGGGACTCAGCATGAAGGTCACCAAACGGGAGACGTCGTGGCCAGAGTTCGAGGCGGCACGTGTCCCCAAGGAGGGGTGATGGTCTCCCCTCAACACACACTGCCTCACAGAAACCTCACCGTCTGCCATCAGTTCCGTCTTGCTTCTGTTGGGTCCCCTGGACCCAGATCTGGACTGAACTCTCTCCAATTTGTGGCCCACGAGAAAGAGCCTGGCAGAGGGGAGTGGCCCTGGCATGGCACCAGTTGACCCTCTGGCTCACCGCTCGCGGGGACCCCGGGGCCCATCTGCCGAGGATTCACCTTCTCCGCAGGAAACAGCGCCGCTGGCTGCACCCCACTCCGCACTCGAACGCGTGATACGAGATCACGGGCTGACCACGCCTCCCATCCAGGAGATGGACCACTCAACTCCTGCCAGAGCACTCCCTCCGCGGGGCTCTCCACTTTTCCTTTGTTCACATAATTCAAGACACTTGTCGACAAGGAAAAAATGCGCTACAAAACTGAACCAAAAAAAAAAAAGTTTTCTAATTAAAGATTTTTAAATTCTTCCATATACTTTTTTTAATAGTTGTAATTATAACCATACTTAACGTTAAGCACTTCAACTAAATGAGAGGTTAATTATACAGACTTGAGTAATTACGAAAAGTAAAATAATATATAAAATGTCATAATGAATAATTAATAAGGCCTCTTTGATCTGGTTGAGACCAGGGATACAGTGCTAATAGGCTCTGTCTCTTTGGTACAGGGATAATTTTACTGAATAAATCGCATATCTGCTACCAAAAGCAGGTTTTAATAAGCATTTAACCCTGCCCAAAAACAGGGCTGCGCATTTTCCAATGGTTTCATACTTAGATACACAAAACATGAGGCATGATGACTTAAGTGCCTTGTGGCACAGAGCAGAGACAACGTGTTTGTGACAAACGTTCTGGGACTCTGTTTACCTTCTGTTGTACTGTGTTATGGGAACACCTTATCACACGAAAAAACTTACAGGAAAGGGGCACCGAACTGAGCAGAGAAGCCTCAGGCTGGATGCCCACCCTCCGAGAACCCGAGGCCTCCCAGGAGGGCAAAGCAATCCAAACAGTTCAAATCAACAATTAAAGTTATTTCCTGGATGGCTTACTGAAAATAACTGAAAGTATTTCAAATAATTCAAACAACTACAATTATTTCATTTACAGACTGAAGATAATTAAAATTAATGCTAATAAATTACTTTATTACTTTAATGTAGGAAAATATTTGATGTAGTAAAATACCTTGTATTTCCTCCATTTCCCATCTTTTAGGGAAAGAATAGTGAGTATTCTGGAGTCTTATGTTCCCATCCTTTTATCGGTCCCTTGGGGCACTTATAGCCTTGTAGCAATCTTCATTTTAATTAAATCTGTGTAAGAATATGTTATCTGCAGGGACTGGATTCTGCTTTAAAAAGGAGTCTTATGATCGCATTTGATACATGGTTAGCCATCAACATCAATGCTGCCTAAATGTGTCACCTTGTGACAAGTGACAACAGGGTGGGACCGTTAGTACCGAGTACCCGGAGGGGTCAGAACACGTAAAACGTTGTTTACGGGAGCAGTCTTTAACGAGCGAACCTGTAGAGGGAACTCTAATCTGACACGGGGACACATCTTCATCAAATGTTCACCCAGTGCTGAACAGCCCCCTTCTCCAGCCAACCCCGCCAGAGAAATTGAAAATTTAGGAATGAACGGCAAACGTGTGCAGACCCCAGTGACTCCGGGGCAGGGTCTACAAGGGGAGCTGGGCGTTTGTACACAGTTCGGTGAAGACATTTCCTACTTCACTGGAATCCATGACAGGATCCAATCCTCGCTTTCACTTTATACTCAAAGATGTAGTTTTCTAGTAAGTGAAGGACCAATACTCAATAACCAATATTCCAACGGACTTTTGAAACCTTTAGAAACTCAACATGATTTAAGAATGTTTTTAATTGTCGTGCTCGCTCCAGCAGCACACAGACTAAGAATGTTAATTGTTAAGCTGAACAGAACCTGTTTCTGGGAAGGCACCAAAGCACATGAATGCCCAGATTTAAGTAAAAAATACAACAGGATTAACAGAAGAGTCCATGCCATCCTGTAAAAATCACCTAAAGAGCTCCCTAAAAAGGCCAAGCTAGTCATAAAAAACACTGAGGGTTCCCTCTGCTACCAGGTCTGAGAAAATAAACTCTCGCAAGTGGTGCCTCGGGGCAAATTACGGTTCTAATTTCTCAGAAAGGTGCGGCAGGATCGGAATTTGCGTCTGGACGGTTGCTGGAGGGGCGGTAAAGTTAACGGGGACAACCCGTGTCCCCATGACTCCTGTTCCGCAGTCGCCTCCCACACCTCGGGGCGCACGGGCTCATGGCGCAAGCAGCGGTCACTTGGGGGAGAGCACGTGTCCACCCGAGTCTGCCTGAAGCGGCACCCGCCGGCCCACGCGGCCCGGACGTGCTTCCCCCAAGTCCCCTCGGAGACCAGGGAGGGGCGCGGGCCACTCGCGGGGGAGGCGGCGCGGCAGCTTTCTGGCGAGTCTGACCTCCGCGCGGTGCCTTTGAGAGGACCGCACTCGGGCCCTCAAGAAATCCGACCGGGAGCTGGGAGCGCGGCGGAGGGGAGGAGCGGCCACCGCTTCCCATCACACGGCCAGGCCTCTCCACCACCTGCCACCGCTCCCAGAGCGCTGAGGCGTTAAAAGTAACCCGGCCGGCCTGGGAGCGCACCAGGGTCGGGTTCACCCGGCTGCCGGCTGCACGACGGAACCGATATCCTCGCTCGACGTTCACGAAGATACTCGTGTAAAGAAGGGCTTCTCAACACCAGCCGCACGTCACACCCTTCCAGAACAGACAGCAGACCCCCACCACGGCGGCCGTAACGTACGGCTCGGGCTGAGGCTCAGCTCTCCCGCCGGCTTCGGGGCCGCCCTCAGTCCCCCGAGGTAAACACAGCCCTTTCCACGTTTATTCACATCAGCTGAGTCTTTCTACTAGGCCCTGCCTGATGGCAGACACGAGCGATTGCACTCAGCAACACCTTGCCTGCCTACTTCCGGGCTCCCTCGCCTAAAATATAATGGTCCTGGCCGCCCGGGTGGCTCAGTCGGTTAAGTGTCTGACTCTTGACTGCGGCTCAGGTCATGATCTCACGGTTCGAGAGTTGGAGCCCATGTCAGGCTCTGCACCATCAGCCGTCTGAGATTCTCTCTCTGTCTGCCCCTCCGCTGCTTGCGTACTCTCTCCCTCCCTCTCTCAAAACAAATAAACTTTAAACAAAATAAACATAATGGCTCTACCAAGCTGATAAAGCTGGACTCCGGCCTCCAGAGAAGTGCTAAAGTCTGAAGGAGACACATTCCAAAACCACCTTAATAAGCCTCTCATTTGTGCAACGATCACAACAAAGGCTTGGGCGTCTCCTGTCAGCAGTCGAACCCTGTCCTCCCATAACCAGACTACACGTGCAGGTGCTCACGTCACTGGCAAAGGGTGAAAGGTTAGGGCACAAAGCTGTTCCTCATCTATTCCAGGCAAGTGAGTCTCCTCAGACCCAGCCAGCCACCCAAAGCCACTGTCTGGACCCCTGGCATTCGAGCCACCTGTAGAGTGGGCCCCAGGGGGACAAAATGCCCTCACCACTGGACCACTCTCCACACAAAAAACAAAGACTTGTTAAAAAAAAAAAAAACAACAACTGCTAAAACCCGGGACTTATGACGGTAATACTGTGGATTAAGAAAACAGAACCAAAGCTGCAATGAAAAGCCAAATAGGCACCAAATATACATACAGTGTCTCAGTGACATTACCGAAGAGGAATTTTACTGCAACTTTTTCGCCGGGTAACCCTGCCCCCAGCAGGGCAGCTGGCACAGCGAGCGGCCAAGACTATCTCTGAAGTGATGTGGGAAAACGCACTCGACTCCCCAGACGGACACAAGTACAGCTCTCCTCCCAGAACCTCTTCTGGAAGCTCTCTCCCAGCCTTGCCTATTGAAGGGACAGTCCCCCAGCCCCGGCATGCAGAACCTCCCAGTCGACACCACTGCACACTCCCACCGGTTAGCCAGGCTGAGCCGTGCTGCAAACCCCAGCGATCGGTCAGGGCAACCCCGGCTTGCCAGCCACACTAGAAGCATTTCGCGGGAAGGAACCCTAACAGAAACATTAGCATCTACAGAAACACGGTCCTTCAGACAGTCAGACTTCCCAGGAATAGCCAGCCAAGGGAACACACCTATCCTAACGTCTCTCGACATCCTACTGGCCTGTTACAATGATTTGTTATTTTTAACCTGCCTGCATCGAACAGCTGCACTTTCAGCCACGAGGTCACCCCCGACTCACGTGACATCAGCTCAAGGGAGTCCAAAATGACACTAAGGATAAGGTTTTCACTGGATGTGCCCCCCCTTTCTTCCAGAGATGCAGATTTCACACCAAACGCAAACTAGGTGGCGAATCCAAGGGATGAAATCCTACATCGAACGAGAACATCACGAACGCTCAAGTTCCCCACGTCTGAATCCAGAAACAGTAGCTTTGATCTGGACTTCCCTTTTAATTTCCAGATTTTCTCCCACTCTTTATCATGAAAAGTCTCAAACATACTTAAAGTTGAGAGAATGATACCATGAAAATGCCTCACGTTTCTCCACGAGGACCAGCCGCCAACACTCTCGTGCCGCGCCCGCCCGCATCGACCTGCGCTGCCCGCTGTCACCCCTAATTACTCAGCCAGATACAGTCTTAGGGACAAGGAAGCTACAACCGGAAGCCATCATCACACATAATTAACAGTTTCCTATTATCACGGTCTAGCTTATATTCAAATTAACTCAATTGTTCCCAAAAAACGGCTTACAGCCATTTTCTTCTCCAAACCAACCCAGCCAAGGTCACGCGCTGCCTTTGGTCATTCTCTCTTCTCTTTCATCTGCAACAGCCCCCAGCCTTCACCCCACACTTAGTTTTCAGGATCCTCACTCCTTCAGGCATCCAGGTCAGCGCCCCGTTCCACGGGTGTCTCCTGCGGGGTCAGGAGTTGCTCCTCTATCCACCCCGACTTCCCGAGGGCACGAGGCTCCCCACTCCGCCTGATCCCAAACGCTTTGTGGCCAGAATGTGGCTCAGTAACCTTCCTGCTTAAGGTCACGCACTCTCCTCAGAGCGCAGACTCACAGCCCCCAAAACGGCATATCCAGGGAGGCTCTGGCCGCAGAGTCCACGCCGGGCAGGTGCACCTTCAGCCAGAGCCGCCGCTGCAGCCTGCGCACAGGTGTGCCCGGCAACCTCTCCGTGGACAAGGGCATCCTCCCACTCCATGGGCAAGGAACACCACTGGCCAACCAGCTCCCCAGGTCCCAGAGTCCAGTGAAGACGCCTCCCAGCCGGCCTCAGCGCCGCTGGGCTTAAAGGTGGACACCGTCTACTTCCATCACCTGCGCCCTTGGTCCGCTGCCTCCGGCCAACAAAAGTTCCCTCCCCCAACCTCCTTTTTGAGCTTATGGATTTTTATTTCCCTTTATTTACCCTGTGGACTTTTATTTCTTCAGTGCAATGTGGTGAGTAATCGTTGTTCCGACACAAAATTTGGCATTAACTTCTGCTCTTATGTAAATATTGCTGAGAAGACCTAACATGCAATAGGGTGACGATTGACATTATTTTCACAAGACTGTATAGAATCACAAGATGGTTTACATCATCCTAACCCACATTTCTCCAGGACTTAGGGCTGGGTCTTTTTTTTTCCAGATCCGTTCCCTACATTCCTAACATCTGAGTGGTTAACATTCCTTCTTCCACAAAACTGTGGAGACACAGCAGTGTCGAGGCCACAGCCTCAGCCACGTTTGGGGGACGCTCATGAGGCCGACACTGAAGGGGCAAGACGTCTTCATTCTCCACAAGAATTTGTGAGTTTTCCCCACCTTCTGCGGAGGGTTTCCATATTCGCCAATGGCTGCTGCCAGATTTCATCCACACGTTAATCCTCAAAATACGTCTACACACCTGATAGGACATTGCCTTGATTTTGCTCTGTGACAGGTTATCAGATGTTCATCCAATCAAGTGTCAAGTTTCAAAGCGGGGTGAGAACTGGGTCAAATCTCACTGTGACACTGGATTCCAGAAGGATCCACACACTGGGGAGGGAGGGTGGGAGGGGCACACACCTCAAGAGAGGAGGAGTCAACTCCTGATGGGAAAGGCCACCAGGTCACCACAGAGATGGGACCATCAAAGGACCACACGGAGAGAAGTAAATTGGGTGTCTTCCCCGAGGGACAAACCATTCATACCTGCCACTTGTACCCAGACCTGCTGACTACAGATTCCAGAGTTCTCATGTTTTCTCTATTCTAAGGGCCAGTTGTCCACAGTACTCACGATTCCAATTCATTCTCTCTTTTCCAAAGACGAACAAGAGAGACTTAACTCAGAGGTAACAACCAACCCAATGAAAATAACCCAAGCTCTTGCCCAGGACTAATCCCTCCATGGAAATGCGAAAGGGCCAGGTATCTACCGACACTTCCTTCCACAAGACGGGGAGCCACAGGCCGACTCGGGCAGAATGGGAGAATGCCAGCAAGAAGGGCCAACCCCTGCCGTGCACCTCATCTCAGGAGTAGATTCTGCAAAATTTAGAGGGTGTGCTGTAGGGCTGCACCCTCCCTGATCAACCCCAGCCCAGGTCTACACGTGACCTTATTGCAGGACCAGGCAGAAGGGACTCTGTAGAGACATCAGCGTGACTGGGGAACCGGGACAAAGCACTGAACCCATGCATGACGCATGAATGAATTTCCAACATTTATGAGAAGAGCATGCATTGTTTAGGAAAACGCTGTCTGCTATGACATTCTACTACATGGCTGCTTCCTCATACGGGTAGATCTCACATCAGCTAACTCAAGAAGACGACATTCTAACGGCAAGACAAGGCTTTACCAAGAGCAAAAGTACATTGCAGATCCAATCACACAGGACAACGTAGCCTGAATACTTAAATTCCTGAAGCACCATTCTTGCAAAATGAGACATTAACACAAATAATCACCTTAACGCGAGAAAAGGCCGCCTTCTCCCAGAAGGTGACAGTTAGACTGTGAGTCACAAGAAAGGGCCATCCAGGTAGAAAAGGCTCTTCCTCTTACAGCCTGTTTATGCAGTGAGACTAGGGTTTCAGGTTTACAGGCACTTGGAGGTTTCTAGCACTTCTACCAGAAAGCTAGACAGCTGGACGTCTCCAGGGTGTGCAGGTTTAGAATCACACGAACACTTGCCTGGTGCAAAGTGCGGACAGGAGAGGCATCATCTACTGTGCAGATTCCAACGTCATGTTGGGATTAGTCCGTGAGATGTCCTCAAGGCAGACCCGTGACCGCCGGGAGGGAACAGCTCAGGAAAAGGAACTGTAAAACCCACGCGCCGAACTTAAGCTCTCCCTCCCGAGGTCTGGGTGAGGTCACCTCATGCCTAAGTGAGAAAGGTCCCCCGTCCCGAAAAGTAGGGAGCCACCATGTTATCGATGTCACGAAAGAAGCAATTCTTCTTATGCCACAAAGCAATCCACACCGTCCATTTCCCACTTTGGAAATGCTTTTGTCCTCCCTGCTTCACTCTGCGGGGACCCCCAGAGCAGAGGAAGGGCCACCAGGATGAGAGGGCCTGCTGGGCTATGGTTAGTGACACTATTTGTCACAGCAAAATAAGGAAAGAGAGCCAACCTCCTCGCTTTCTCACAGTAGTGGCCCACTTGTTCCCAGGCCCGTAAGGGACACACGGGACTGTCCTCTCCCCTGCCCTCGAGCTTCCTGGCACACGCATGGTCTGTACAGAAACCAGCGCGAGAAGGGGCTCACTCAGCTCCCGTGGGCCTGCCTGGGATTCACAGTGGGCGAGCACCCAGCGTTCTCCGCAGTGCACCTGCTCACGGGCCACACGGAGGCCCGGGACAGTCACACGTGAGAAGCAGCGCTAGAATTCATCCTCCCTGTGTGAGGGGTCGGTCCCGCCGTGAATCGCACAGCCAGGGGGTCACCGTCCTGCCAGGCCCGGCCCCCACCTGACCGCTCCATAGACAGGAGGGCACCCAGGACCCGGGCCGGGGTGGGGGGGCCACGCAACAGGCTGCCTCCTGCTGCAAAACCACCGCTGCGCGAGCATGGTGTCCACATTCAGGAACCCCCCCAGGGACGGCACACACAGCGGCCAGTGTGGGGACCCCTACAGGTAGGGGAAAGGCACCGACAGGCAAGCCCACCCCCACGTGCGGCACAGAAAAAGCCAAGCGGCCTCCAAGCAGCAACACACATCAACTCCCAGTTGACAGGGGGCAGAGGTGCTCAAGTGAGGACAGAAACCAGGAAGGCCCAACTCAAACAGGGCTGCACCCCCACAGGCCCACACTCCTGAGATGGCCTTCGGGCCCTTGGGGCTTCGTGGCAAGGCAGCAGAGAGCCCACGAGGCCTGGCACCTGACTGGACGTGCCAACGGGGCTACGCACGCGTCATTAGACAACCTGATCGCCACATTCCTCTTCTGAGGCTTTCCCAGTCGTGCCCGGCTGGCACGCTGGCACTCTCTTCCTCCATTCTATCAGAAGAGGGGGGAATACAGGTCCAAGATGATTCACAACAGACCACGGTCAGTCACATCTCTTCTGATCCCAAAGGATCTCTAGGTAGTACCTCATCCTGGGTCAGAAGTGAGACTCTCCTCACCGACTTTACTCACTCTGTGTAACTGCAGAGAATTCACTTTTCTTAAAATGTGTAAGAGACAGCACAAGCATGAGCAAGGAAGGAGCAGAGAGAGAGAGGAAGAGGATTCCAAACAAGCTCCATGCTTTCAGCACAGAGCCCGATGCAGGGCTCAAACCCATGAACCTGGAGATCATGTCCTGAGCCAAAATCCAAAGTCATACACTTAACCAACTGAACTACCCAGGCACCCCAAAACGGACCCCATTTTAACGTGATCTACTAGTCAATCAAAGCTATCGTAGCCAACATCACTGGAGTAAAGTCCTATTACTTAGGGGGAAAAAAAATCAACATGTATTTAGCTCGATTAGATGAATGGTTTTATATCCCTGCTGCAAGAAGCAAAGGCAAGAAATAATGCCTACTAATTTGAAGTCTTTGCCAAATGTGATGAAGGACATCATTTTTCTGACCATGCCCGTTTTTTGTTTTTTTTTTTTCAACATTTATTTTTGGGACAGAGAGAGACAGAGCATGAACGGGGGAGGGGCAGAGAGAGAGGGAGACACAGAATCGGAAGCAGGCTCCAGGCTCTGAGCCATCAGCCCAGAGCCCGACGCGGGGCTCAAACTCACAGACCGCGAGATCGTGACCTGGCTGAAGTCGGACGCTTAACCGACTGCGCCACCCAGGCGCCCCATGACCATGCCCGTTTTAAGAAAACATTTCTATTCCCGTGCCACACGATACTACAAATGGCTACTTCAGAACCTGGCCGTTTCATGCTGGAAATTCAGCAAGCACCATTCACTGGCAGCCTGCATACGGGAGGTTCTGGAAACTCCACCAGAATCATCTGCGGGGCACACCCTCCCTAGAATCTCTGCCCTTCTGGGTGAGGAGTCCGCATTTCTGGACACACTAGGATACACCTGGGTATGCCAGGCAGGGCACATCTAGGGCACGAATGCCCCGACGCCATGACTGCCGATTCCCAAATTAAAAACAAAAATGGCCACGCAGGCTTTGTTGACTAGATTTATGTCCCTAGGGACACGTCGGCCAACTCGGGCACGTACGCATCACCCGTACTCGTGTCTTCCGCCCCACTGCGACTTTGGTCAGAAGACCGGCTCGAAGGGTCAGGGCCCAAGGCCCCCCACACGGGCCCCACGCGTGGGGCACACACGTCTGCACCTGAGACACAACAGGCCCCTGTGTTCTCACACGGACAGGACAGTCCCTTCCGCCTTCTGTCAACTGCAGCTGGCGTCCGTGGAGCTAATTTAAGAAAGGAATGTGATACGAATCCACGTGAGTCACGCTAAACTCCCCCCATGTGCTCTCCAGGGAAAGAGATTCAACAACCCAGCACAGGAGTGCAGGCAAAGGGCCAGTGAAGTCCCACACTCGTGAGGTCGTGAGGTCACCCGTGATGTGCAGAGGGAGGGAGTCTGCAACCCAGCTCACCAAAACTACTTGTTATTCAAATCACAGCACTTTGAGCGGGAAGGGGCTTGGCCTTCATCGTTACCCCTCCATTAGGCCCGTTTTATTCGATAAACGTGCATTAGGCACCGACGATGCATAGAGAATCCCCTCCCTGCAGGGTTCCGGGCTATCCGTTCAGAGCATCAAAAAAAATTTTTTATTGAATTCTGGCTGGTTTGTAATGTTACACATATCAACACTTCTGGGTTTTTTTTCCCCCAGTTTTTAAAAGAACTCTCATTCGATGCATTTGCTTTATTAAATCCTACTGCACACTTTTGAATTACAAGGAACGATTACTAGGATGCTCCAGGGATGAGTGGGGGAAGTCACAGACTTGGAACGCAGGGTCGCGAGCACAGGGGTGGCCTGCAGGGGGAGGGGAAGAAATGGAAGCAGGCACCCCTCTCCCCTCGCCCACCGCCTGGACCCCAGTGTGCGCGTGCACTCACGGGGAGAGGACGAGAGGTTCGCAGTTAGTGCGGAGACACAAGAAGCCTTAGGAAGAAGCCAAGTTTTCAAGGGGAAACGAGGTAAAAAATCAGGATTCTCTACACTCACTCCTGGCTGAAAAGACGACAACACGCCACAGGGGGGTAGAGCGCGAACCCTGGGGAGAGGGCAGGGGTGTGGGGCAGGAGGCCTCGAGGGAGGGTCAGTCCACAGGCGGAGACAGCGAATCCAGCCGAGGTCTCCGCCCCAAGGGAGGCTTGCTGATGGAGACCCCATAGACCCTCTGGGAAGTCTGCAGGCAGGTTTCAGAGAGCAGAGGGGCCGTCACAGCTGCTCCTGCCTCGCACACGGCCCCCGTCTCCCACGGGGGATGGAACCAGCTCCACCTCGGCCAACACACAAGGGGCCTGGGGGTTCAGGGTCCCCCCCCATGCCACCTCCCTGCAGAGGGCCAGGGGGGGCCGCAAAGCCCCCTCCAGTCCACAGCCCTGCTGTAACCTCCCCACCCCCAGTCATTCTCGGCGGAGCAAGAACAGCGACCACAACCTGAGACACACAGTCAGGCCGTGGAAACGTCGCAACCGCAGCACCAATGAAGCGACAGCCAGGCCTCGGACAGGATGGTCGGCATCAAAACTCTAAACCGTGAAAGTAGAACAGACCACTCAGGAGGAAAGGACACAAAACACGGGGCTCACGACCCAACCAGGCACCTGTGACGGGCGGTAATGGTCCAGAAAACACGACAAAGACCCCAACAAGTTGAAGCTAAACATCAGCTTTCCGTGACGACAAAGGGGGAGAAAACTGCAAAAACGTTCAGGAGGAAAACAGGTCTCGTACCAGGAGACAAAAATCTCGATTTCCCTCCACAAACCGAACCCGGGAGGACGGCAGAGCATCGAGCGGGTGTCGCGAAGAACTACGGGCAGTAGGTGGCGGCGGTCACACGGGACTGGAGGCAGCAGGAAGGGGCTCAGAGCCCCATGGTCCACGTCCCTGCGAGGACGGACTCTCATCCAGAGGGACACCAAAGCCAGGAATGGGGTGCGGGAGGCAGGGCACACCGGGAGCCTCCCTGTCCGGAATCGCCGCGGGACTTGGTCCCGAGGGCCGCCTGCCTCCCCCAGACAAGAAGATGCACCGTTCGCACCAGCTCATCCTCAAGGGCATAAGGAGACCGGGAAAACTTACCAAACATGGACTGGACGGGGGCAGTTAAAAGTAATTTTTAAACAAGTCTCAATCTTCCACAACGAAAACCGTAAACACGCCTTTTAAATGTCCGCTCACCTGTCACGTGATCATCGCATAACCAAACACGGAACACACCAGAAGGCAGTGCACTGCGAACCAGTACTGCGTCCCCCCCAACAGAGGACTCGGGGATGCTTTTTCCCCTCCATCCTCCTGTGTGACAAATGTTACTTCAAATGCGAACAGAAAACAAACGCCATAGTTTAGGAAACACTGTCAGTCACCAGCACATAAGCTCCCTCAAAATGTTTTCCCACCCATCATTCTGGTTTTGGTTTTTAAATCAAGTGGGTTTCTCCCCCTAGAAAATTACACAGAGTGTCATTACTTTTTAGACTAAAGCGAATTAACATTCACGCTGAACCAGATACATTTTGGAAAGAGGATACGGGGGAGTTAACGGGAATCGTGTTCTCCAGCGAACTTTGGCCAGTGCCAACTCCCGCCAGCCCCGACGGGAGCCCTGGAAGAGCACGGAGGCCAGGCTGTGCTCCTGACGCCCAGACGCCACCCTGGCCGGCCCCTCACTGCTCCCCACACCACCTCGCTCAACGGTGACAATGTCCAGGGTCCACCGTTCCTGCCTCTGTGCCAGAGCACAGGCGCCCACGACCCCACCACCCAGAAAACACACCGCGATCTACAGACCCAACATAAAGGGTGGCGGACCCACAGTCTCTGCACCACCACCGGAGCGACAGGTAGGATTTTATCCCCACTTCGTTAACTCCATGATACTGGGTCATAACATTTTACAGCAGTTACCAAAACATTTCATTTTGCATTTATGATTAGCCAAGCAACTTAAAAATACAAAACAGGGGCGCCTGGGTGGCTCAGTCGGTTGAGCATCCAACTTCATTCAGCTCAGGTCACGATCTCGCGGTCCGTGAGTTCGAGCCCCACATCAGGCTCTGGGCTGATGGCTCAGAGCCTGGAGCCTGCTTCCGATTCTGTGCCTCCCTCTCTCTGCCCCTCCCCCGTTCATGCTCTCTGTCTCAAAAATAAATAAATGTTAAAAAAATTTTTTTTAAAAATACAAAACACACAAGAAAAATTTTATAGAAAGGGGTTTTTCTTAAACTGTCAAATTACTTTAAGCTGGAAATTAAGCTAATTAAATCTGATTCTCTAGATGGGGGCATTAGAGGGGGCAGTTTAAAAATGTTTTTTCTTCCTAACTTCACACAGACCCACTCAGTTGAGAATTTCCTTCACCAGAAGTACATATTCTTGAGGCTGAAAACCACTGCATTAACATGTATGAACGGTAACGTTTGCTTTTTCACCAGCCAATTTGAACATGACCCATAGTGGCAGGGTGGGGAAGGGCAGAGGACACGAACATCACAATTATTCTATAGCAATAGGATACTTTTTAATTAGAAGTATTATATTTATCATAATTATATGCACGCTGCGTTACTTAACTGAAGTTCCTATCTAGTAAGGAAATGATTTTTCTTATTAGAATAAAGTAAGCATGAAATGTATCTTCTGTAAAGCAAAATACCAGAAGCAGCTTTCCTTTCCTCATGTTACCCAATAATTTTCAGATTTGGGGTTGTGTCGTGTTCCAGCAAATGCTGTGAATTAGACGGAACTCAGAAGTCAGAACACAGCATGTGTTATTTGAATTCTTAATAACCAGAGTATGTTGAGTGCTAGAAGATGAAATGAATTTATAGTTTAAACCAATTTCTCAAGTCACTTGGCAAATGATACTCTGTTTTACATAAAGTATAGGTTCTTTCTGGCAGAAAATCAAACTTGGTATCTGAGGTAAGAGAAGCAACACTGTTCTTGTTACAAACACGCACACGGCTCCCTTGCAGGGGACCATCTGTCACCCACATTCAAGCGTTTGGCGCTTTGAACCATCAACACGTCGAAACTTAAGAGAAACTTTGGACCGTATTTGCTGTCCAAAGTTCACGTGGACTCCCGCCGTCTACAGGCACACAATTTCCTTACTGGGAAGGGCATCCCGCGTCGCGGAGGACGCAGGCCCAGGGAGAGACACACGCGCGCCCACCGCCTCCTGGTTCCGCACGGAGACGCTCCTGTGGGCTGCCTGCCGGCCGAGAGTCAAGTCCAGAAGCACGTGCCAGGCGCCCCTGCTCCAGGTGGGGGCTGGGACCTCGCTCCCACTGGGACAACACACCGCAGGCACCCTCAGGGGCCAGGGCTGTGGTCTGCAGAGAAGGAAACGGCCACGCGCAGGACTCACGACGCCACCCGCCCACTGAGGCCACACACCCGGGTCTCAGCCTTGGAGCCAGTGGGTCCTGCCTCGGACTGCTCCTGGGTCATCCCTGTCCTCAAGCTCACTCCTGTTCTCTGTGTAAGTTAGCTGAGCTGTTTTCTCTTCTTGAGTTTATTTATGTTGAGAGAGAGAGCACACACGCACACAAGCGGGCGAGGGGCAGAGACAGAGGGGACAGAATCCCAAGCAGGCTCTGCACTGTCCGCACAGAGCCCGATCCATGCAGGGCTCAAACCCATGAACCACGACATGAGGACGTGAGCTGAAATCAAGAGTCAGACGCTCAACCAACTGAGCCACCCAGGGCCCCTGGCTCAGCGGTTTTCTGCATCTTGCCGCCAGAACCCTCAAAGCCACCACCCTGCAGCCAGGACTCTGCTTCACCACAGCTCAGGTCTTCCGCACGTACACCCACCTGCTCACCGAAGACACTGCAGACCCCCCAACGCTTCCCTGACCTCCAGGCACATCACAGGTGTGCACGGAGGAACCCTGAAGTCCCAGAGTCCTACAAGCATCTGCAGAGGACAGACACTGGGCTGTGCTCTGCTATCCTCCCCCGCCCCCACCTCGGGCCGGTACACATGCCCCCCCCAACCGCCCAGGGTCAGCACCCCCTGGACGCCCTTCCCAGCCTCACCTGCTGGCCCTTCAGCTGCGTCTCCTGGAACCTCCTCCCAGCCAGCTCCCGGCCCCGACACCCACCAGAGCCCAGGGCCTTCACCTCTGCACCCAGCGCTGCCTCCCACGACCACCAGCCTCTGCCCCACCTGCATCACCCCAGTGAGCACCAGTCAGCACCCCCAGCACAGATCTGGGACCACATCTGTCCCCCACTCTGCCCTCTGCCTGGGAGAATGCACCACAGACAGCTGGAACGAATGCATGGATGACTGAATAAATTTTTAAAAACACAAGATAAAAAATATGTGAGGCAATTTTAGGCTACGTATTCCTACAAAAGGGAGTATGTAAAAAACGGAATTTTTCTTTACCTTGTTTCATGCCTCCCAATGAAATGTACTCAAAAAAAACATTTCCCCAGGATGTACAGCTTTGACAATATAAGAATACAGGCCTCTGACAGTAACTCTGAACATCCACACGCATTCACATCCTCGAAGTTTTCTAAATACCGTCCTCGGAACAAAAAAGTCTCTCGGTCGAAAGCCGCACCGGGCACGTAGCTGCTGGACCAGCGAGGTGGTATCTCCACCAGGTGGCCCGTCGCCACAGTGAAAGGGAGAGCGGGAGGAGGGACCGCAAAGAGAACCGCCTAAGGAGTAACCCGCAGACCCCTCGGGGTACGAAATGAAAGGGACACCGGTGCATCCTGAGGAAGATTCTATCGACCCTGCTCACGCTAGTTCACGTTAGCTAACCCGGACCCCAGCTTGTGATGCCCTCATGTGAGAGCCGACGCAGTAAATAAAATGGACAAATCAGAGACCGGAACTTCGTATTTCAGCAAGAGTCTTGAACGTGCACCACAGGCGGTAAAGAAGCCATTGGCTGCAGACGCGACCAGCTTCCTTCTCCACCCGCCCCCTCGGGCGGCACTGAGCCCCAGCCAGGGCTGCGTGAGCCACAGAGGGCGGCCAGGCTGCCACCCCGGACCGTGCAGGACGCACACACGCTGGAGACCTGGGACCCCCGGCTCGCTCTGCGGTCAAGGAACAAGCCGCCGTCACTCGAAGCCACCACATGCTTGCGACTGGCCACCACAGCCAGGCCGACCCAGCACCCACACGTAACTTTGATCTCCCGCCGTGAGAAATAAAAACCACGTGACACAAGCACCCCCAGCCCCTCCCAGGGCAAGCCGCTGTGCCCAGACCCTGACTCTGTGTGTCTACGCTGAAAGCACAGAACCCACGCGGGGCCACGTCTTTCGCACAGAGATGGAATCGTGGCAGAGGACCCTGTTGAGCTGCTGCCGTCCGTTCTCGGGCACCTGTGCAGACCAGCAAATCCACGCCCCACTCCCTTCTCGCCGGCTCTGCCGTGGTCTGTGACAAGCCGGGCTGTAACTTCTGCCGTCGTCCCGGGGTGCGTCCAGTCCCTCGCGGCCTCTGGGCCACGCACCCGAGGGGGTTCGGCGCACCTGCGGGCGAGAGCCGCTGGCCACCCCTCGCTCCAGGTGCGCGGCCCAGACCCTCAGCTAGGCTGTCCAACCCAACAGCCACCTGTGTCCCGCACGGCCCAAACCGTGAGCAGACGTGCCGGGCACGCTGCTGGGACTTCCTTAAAAAGGAAAGGGAAAGGCAGACGTTTGAGGTGATGTTCACAAACTTCCATGAACACGTGCAGGGAACCAGAAAGTTCTGTGCTGGACATCAGTCACCTTTCCTAACAAAACAAGCATCTTTCCTTGCAAAGCAGGGCCCGGTGCCTCCCAGGACTGCAGGCCGTGGCCCTCAGACAGCCTCGCCCAGGATGGTGCTGGGTCGGGCCCACCCGGCTCGTCCTTCCCCAGGGCCTTCACCCAGCCGAGTCCCTTCCGTGGTCACAAACGTGCTGTCCTCACCGGTGTCTCGTGCACGGCCCGGACCCAAGGGGGAAAGCTGGTGTCTCTGCCACCAGCGGCCATCCCCTCCCTCAGCTCCAATGCTCATGTCGACTCAAGACTGATTTACGGGTCAAACCCCGGGGTAGGGGTTTCTGTCATACTCCCGTTTCACAGCCGAGTTGTTTTCTCTTCTAACACAAGTGATTGTTTCCACTATCCTACTCGGCGTGGGAGCCCAACACCCAAACATGTCCACTGCGGTGGCTCCCGGGGCAGCTAGGAACGTGGCCCCGCTCCACACCAAATACTCCATGCTTGGGGGGGAGGGGAGGGAGCGGGGAAGGCCTCGGTTCAGGCACGTCACTAAGAACCAGAACTCGTGTTTCCTCGTGTTCTAAACCACCCGTCTGTCAGAAGCCAACATCTGGTTGTCTGGAAACAACGATTTTCCGAGAAAGATGTGCTCATGATCCAAACTGCCCACAGCACAGGGGAGGGGCCCTGCTCCTCTCGTGAAGCAGTAGCAGGAGGAGCACGGCCCGGGGAGGCCTCCCAGCAGCCCCTCCACTTTATCCCAGGCAGCTCTCCAGGCCTGCGCTTTCGGATGGGCACAGAGAGGGGAGGGGAGGGGAGGGGAGGGGAGGGGAGGGGAGGGGAAGGGAAGGGAGGGGAGCCACATGCTGACCTGAGCCCACCCCCAGGGCCTCTGGACCTCACTCAGCTAAAGGGGGAGGCAAGGGCTCCCATCTGTGACCCCACCCCACTTCCCACCAGAAGACCCAAGAGCACCCAGCTCGGCACTCTGGGAACTCCGGAGATGCCCCCCTCAGACTCGGAGGCAGCCCTGGATGCCATCCAGCGTGTGGGACAACCGCTGGACAGGATGCACCCAGCAGAGGACTCCCAGGGAGGGTACTCGGGAGGACGGAGATCAGGGCCAAGCACGTGTTTGTACAGAAGACGCAGCAGCGACAGGCCCCCGGGCAGGACCTGGCCGTCAGCCAGAAGTAAACACGGGCACGGGGCACCCTCGTTCTATGCCCATCACAGCCTAAAAGTGTCACAGTTAAGAGACCCCACAACCTGCGTGGCAAATCAGTAACCATCAGAGGCTCATCAGTAAACCTGGGGGGGGCGAGCCCGCAGCCCTCCTGGCCAGCACCACCCAACCCCGCCCTGCCCCCCGGCGTGACGGCCTGTTTCCACCACGGGGTCTGCTCCTGGAAAGGTGAGCTTTCTCACGTGGACACTTTGGGCCGCGGACAGTTTTTCAAGAATGTGCTTTGAGAACCACGTGCCCAGACCACCCGGAGCCTACACGTGAAGCTCCCAATGACTAATCAACAGCCTGGGGCCCACAGAAAAGGTGCAAGACGTGCCAGTGCCATTGAATCAAGGTGACAGGAAGCAAGGACACTGAACAATCCCTGGGGTCGGGGCTAAGTTCAGCACGTGAGGTCCTGACCGGCACACATCCCTGAAGCCAGAGGGCTCTGAGAACTCCCCCAGGGTCTCAGCCGCCCTGCCCTTCAGGCCTCTCGAGCAGCAAGGCCCAAGTGCTGGAGGGCGATCAGAAGCACCGCAGACAGGGGAGGGTGTTCTGAGAGCACGGAACTTCCCCAGGGAGCCAGGCCTCCGGGCAACAGCTCGGGCTCAAGGCCAGGATGTGGGCTTCCAGGGCAGCTGCCTGTGAAGGGCCACAACTGTGACCCGGAGGCTTGCTGGGGAATCACCAGTCACAAACTCAAACCATAACTGTGTCTCTAGAATCTCCCAATTCAGAAACTTGAGAGGAGGTACAACTTTGGAGGAAAGGAAGTGTCCCCCTGGATGGGAAGCAATGACCCTTAAGGGTTCTCAAGCCCCAGGGACCCAAGTTCCCTTCCCTGAGACCCAGCAGGGATGAGACTAGGGCCGGCTCGGAGGGGACGTGCGGCACTCCGCCCCAAAGGGACCCTGTGCTCTCGGGTCTGGGCTGTCCCAACTCGAGACGGGGCTCCTCAGACAGGCGATGACCACCAACTACAGCATCGTGTGCACTTCTCAGGGCCACCGGACACTGGCTGTCTCACCCCCACCTCTGGGAGGGCTCCGGCCAGAGGCCACAAGGAGCCCACAGGGCCACAGGACGAGCCAGGGACACGCCAAGGGACGGTGGCGACATGCTGCCTCCCCCCTGCACACTCCACAACTGCCTGCCAGTGCCGATGGGCGGGTCATCAACAACTCAGTCTCCCTGTAAGGACGGCCGGATGAAGGGTGCAGAGAGCCACGAGTCCTTTGCAGGGGAGACCACCCCGTGCACAGCACCAGAGAGCCCCAGCATTCAGAATCCAGGGGGCTCCTTCCCAATAAAGTTCTACTTTTGTTCAAAAGAAGCCCTCGTTCTCAAAAGGCTGATTTCCCACATCCTGTGGTACGGATGGCGTGCCTGCTTCCGGGTGAGAGAAAGTACACTTTAGAAGTAATTAGAGTATTAACAATGACTAAACTCCACCGAGCACTGGACACGTGCCAGGCACGATGCCTAGATTTACAAACTCCCCATTTACCAACCCTACCACTCAGAGCAGACGGCCACACAGAGGACTACCAAATAAACAGGACCGTCAAATGACCCCAGAAAGTATATAAATGGCTCCTAGAAAATAGCCTTGTCATACTCCTGGCTTTCAGTCCTGAGTCTGAGTACACCACAGAAACGTCCAGGGCAGAGACGCAAAGTTGTGCTGTGCTGGTCTGTTCTGTACTACGCGGTGCTCCGTGGCTCTGTGCTGTTCTAGACTCTTCTACACTATACTACACAATACCGTGCTGTGCTATCTTCTATACTATGCTACACAATGCTGTGTTCTGCTGTGCTGTGTGGTCCGTTGTATCCTATACAATGCTAGAGTAGTCTGTTTTATACCACACGGTATGGCGCTATGCTATTTGGTCTGTTCTATTCTATAGAACACTGTGCTCTGCTGACTCTGCTAGCATATACTGGGGTCACACTTCACGAAAGTTCTGCTTTTATGATACCTTTTTTCTAAGCTCTTTTCAAAGGCAATATCCAAATGCAATTTTTCATTATATTTTTAAACAATGTTTGCTAATATGCACATGCATATTCACTATAACCACTGCCATTACCTACCTCATAGAATTAACTGTTTCTTACAGCCAGCTTCTATGGGCTTTCGCCTGTCTTTTGCAGTCTGGTTTCCTAGTGAAGAAAGGCATACAGCATGCAGTGGGATGCTAGACAACCAGCACTGACCTGGAATCATCAGCATGCACCCGCGAGGCCCCGTGTCAAGGAGGTCGGCGGATGATGGGCATCAGGCACACAGTAGACTCCAAAATGGCAGAATGGAGAGGGGATCCAATGCTCTGGGTTGAGCAGAGGGTTGATCAAAAACCCCAGCTCAGCGTGGAGCTTTGCTTCAAATCATAAATGCCCTAAGGAGACCAAGGAGAAGACGGCAGGAGGCGGTCTTACAAGTGTTGACAACTGGCTTCAAAAGCGGGGCCCCTTGGAAGGGAACACTGACCTCCCACTGGATTCAAGGGACACCAACGCTGTAGATTTATAGGGAAAAGTGAAAGAACCTGAGAGCAGATGTCCCAGCTCCAGCCAAAGCCAACAGGAGGAGGAGGAAGAAACAGAAACTGTGCTATTAAGCCGGTATAGTTGTTAAGCTGGGAAATCTTTAAGCATTGAAGATCACACAGTCTGTTTGTTACCAGGAACACTAACCACTATCCAGTCCTCCCTGGCAAACATTACCATTAACCCATCTGCATTCTGTACAGCATACTCTATCATGCGTGCAGGAAATCACATGCAAAGCTCATAACAACTAAGGATGTTACTTTTCTCTTGATGTCTGTGATGCCTCTGCACCATTACAACATCAACTCCTACAACACAGGTAGATACAGATTTCACATACTTTCAGGCACCTCTACCTAATGGCTGGGCTGTTTACATGTGCTATCCCTGCCTCCCTGAGCAGAGAGCCAAGGGGTTGCAGGCAAGGGCTGACCAGTGAGAGGTCCCTACCAGATAGGAGTGTACAAATCTCTCTCTTGTACACACACACACACACACACACACACACACACAAACACACAGAAAAGTAAGGAAAAGAACTACAAAAACAACTGGAAAACAAAAGGCAATTACATGCCTATCAGTAATTAGTTTAAATGTAAATAAACTAAATGCTCCAGAAGAAATAGGGTAACTAAATGGATAAAAAAACAAGATCCATATACATGCTGCCTACAAGAGACTCACCTCAGACCTAAAGAGACATACAGACTGAAAAAGAAGGACTGGAAAAACATACACTGCAAATGGAAGCGGGGGAGCCAGGATGTCATGACTTGGACAAAACAGACTTTAAAACAAAGGCTAGAACAAAAGACAAAGAAAGACACTATATAATGATAATGAGATCAATCCAACAAAAAGATATAAACAATTTTAAATACATATGCACCCAACAATGAGAGCACCTAAACACGTAAGGCAAATAGCAACAGACATCATGGGAGAAATTGACAGTAACATAATAGTAGAGAACGCTGACACCCCACTTACATCTGTAGATAGATCATCAGAAAGAAAACCAATAAGGAATCCACGGCTTTGGATGATAAATTATACCAGATGTTCTGGATGTATCCATTAGGTCTATTTCACCCAAAAACAGAATACACATTCTTTTCAAGTTCACATGGAACATTCTCCAAGATAGATCATGTTTGGCCACAAAACAATTATCAGTAAATTCAGAAAGATTGAAATCATGTCGACTATCTTTTCTGACCACAATAGTATGAAACTAAAAATCATCTGTAAGAAAAAAAATCTGGAAACAACACAAACACATACATGGAGTTTCAACAACATGCTTCTAAACAATGAATAGGTTAACCAGAAAATCAAAGATTAAATCAAAAAATACATCAAAACAAATGAAAATTTGTCCTGGGCCACCTGGTGGTTCAGTCGGTTAAGCATCTGACTTCAGCTCAGGTCATAATTCAGGATTTGTGGGTTCAAGTCCTGCATCAGGCTCTGTGCTGACAGCTCAGAGCCTGGAGCCTGCTTCAGATTCTGTGTCTCCCTCTGTCTCTGCCCCTCACCTGCTCAATCTCTCCCCCCCCCCCCCGCCCTGTCTCAAAAGTAAACATTAAAAAAACTAAAAATAAAAAAACAAAAAACACAACAGTCCAAAATCTTTGGGACACAGCAAAAGCAGTTTTAAGAGGGAAGTTTATAGCAATATAGGTCTATTCCAAGAAACAAGAAAAACCTCCAAATAACCAACCTAACCTTACATCTAAAGACACTAGAAAAAAGGAAAAACAAAGCCCAAGATTAGTAGAAAGAGATAAAGATCAGAGCAGAAATAAATTGAGACCAGAAAAAAAAAACAATAGAACAGATCAATGGAAGAACCAGGAGCTGGTTCTTTGGAACGATAAACAAAACTGATAAACCTTTAACCAGACTTAACAAGAAAAGAGAGAGAGAGAGAGAGAGCGAGAGAGAGAGCGCGCGCGCGAGCGCGCGAGCCCAAGCCAAATCAAAAATACAAGAGAAATAACAACTGACAGCACGAAAACAAAAGGATTAGAAGAGAATATTGTTAAAAATTATAGTCAACAGGGGTGCCTAGGTGGCTCAGTTGGTCAAGCATCCCACTTCAGCTCAAGTTATGATCTCACCGTCCGTGGGTTCGAGCCCCGCATCAGGCTCTGTGCTGTCAGTTCAGAGCCTGAAGCCAGCTTTGGATTATGTGTCTCCCTCTCTCTCTGCCCCTCCCCTGCTCATGCTCTGTCTCTGTCTCTCAGAAAATGAATAAACATTAAAAAAAAATTTTAACCAACAAATTTGGTTAAATATAAATTTTTTTATAGCCAACAAAATGGACAACCTAAAAGAAATAGATAAATTCCTAAAAACAATCTTCCAGAACAGAATTAGGAAGGAATAAAAAATTTGAACAGACCTATTATCAGCAAAGAAATTGAATCAGGAATCAAAAAAATTTCAGAAAACAAAGTCCAAAAGCAATGATCAACAAAGAAATTCAATCAGTAATCAAAAAACTCCCAGAAAACAAAAGTCCAGAACCAGATGGCTTCACAGAAAAATGGTACCAAATACAAACAGTTAATATCTATTGTAATAGGTAAGAGTTAATACCTATTGTTCACAAGCTACTCTGAAAAACAGAAAACTTTCATATTTATTGTATGAGGCCAACATTACCCAAATACCAAAACCAAATAAAGACACTACAAAAAAGCAAACTATGGGCCAATATCCTTGTTGAACATAGATGCAAAAATTCTCAACAAAATATTAGCAAACCAAACTCAACAGTACATTAAAAAAAACTTTCAGCATGATCAAGTGGGATTTATCCCAGGGATGCAAGAGTGGCTCAATATTCACAAATCAATGTGATGGATCACATCAACAAGAATGAAAACCATAGAATCACCTCAACAGATGCAGAAAAAAAACCACTTGACAAAGTACAACATCCATTCATGATAAAAACCCTCAACAAAGTTAGTTTAGAGGGAACATACCCCAACAAAGGGCCATATATGAAAAACCCACAGCTAATATCTTAAATGGGGAAAAAACAGAGCTTTTCCTCCACAGTCAGGAACAAGGCAGCGATGTACACGCCCACATTACTACCTAACACATTACTACCTAACACATTACTATGTGCTACAAGTCCTGGCCATGGCAATCAGACAAGAGCAAGAAATCAAAGGCATCCAAACCAGCAAGGAGGAAGTAAGACTTTGACTATTTGCAGACGACATGCTACTCTATGTAGAAAACCCTCAACTCCACCAAAAAACTAGAATTGATAAATGAATTCCATAAAGTTGCAGGATACAAAACTAATATACAGAAATCTGTTTCATTTCTATACACTAAAAACAACAGAAAGAAATTAAAACAACCCCTTTTACAACAGCACCAAAAACAGTAAGATTCCTAGGAATAAACATAACCAAGGAGGTGTAAGAGCTACACTCTGAAAACTAGGAAACCTTGATGAAAAAAATTGAAAACGCAACCTGGAAAGATATTTCATGCTCATGGATTGGAATAACAAATGTTATTAAAATGTCCATACTACTCGGGGTGCCTGAGTGACTCAGTGGGTTAAGTGTCTGACTTCGGCTCAGGTCATGATATCTCACAGTCTGTGAGTTCGAGCCCCGTGTCGGGCTCTGGGCTGACAAGAGCCTGGAGCCTGCCATGGATTTTGTGTCTCCCTCTCTCTCTGCCCCTCCCCCACTCACACTCTGTCTTTCAAAAATGAATAAATGTTAAAAAATTTTAAATAAAAAATGTCCAGACTACTCAAAGCAATCTACACACGTAATACAATCCCTATCAAAATACCAAAAGCAGGGGGCGCCTGGGTGGCTCACTTGGCTGGGCGTCCGGCTTCGGCTCAGGTCATGATCCCACAGTTCCTTGGGTTCCAGGCCTGTAGTGGGATCTGTGCTGACAGCTCAGAGCCTGAAGCCTGCTTCAGATTCTGTGTCTCCCTCTCTCTTTTTCTGCCCCTCCCCTGCTCATGCTCAGTCTCTCTTAAAGATAAACAAAAAAAAAAAAAAAAAAATGTTTTTAAGCTTTTGCACAGCAAAGGAAACTAACAAAAAAAGACAACCTACAGAATGTGAGAAGATATTTGCAAATGCTGTATTTGATAAGGGGTTAACATGCAAAATATATAAAGACCTCCTATAACACACACACACACACACACACACACACACACACACACACACCAATCTGATTAAAAGATGGGCCATAGGACCTGAACATTTTTCCAAAGACAACATTCAGATGGCCGACAGAGACATGAAAAGAGGCTCGACATCACTCATTATCAGGGGAATGCACATCAAACCCACTATGACATACCACCTCACGCCTGTCAGAATGGCTAAAATCACAAACACAAGAAATAACAAATGTTGGAGAGGATGAGGAGAAAGGGGAACCCTCGTGCACTGTTGGTGGGAATGCAAACTGGTGCAGCCGCTCTGGAAAAGAGGACGGAGGTTCCTCAGAAGGTTAAAAATAGAACTACCCTACAACCCAGCAATTACACTGCCGTTTACCCAAAGAAAACGAAAACATTAATTCAAAGGGATACGTGCACCCTGATGTGCACTGCGGCATTACTTACAATAGCCGAGATACGGAAGCAGCCCAAGTGTCCATCAGTAGACAAGTGGATAAGGAAAACGTGGCTTATAATTACAATGGAATATTACTCAGCCATAAATAGAATGAAGTCTTGCCATCTGTGACAACGGAGAGCTAGAGAGCACAGTGCTAAGTGAAAGAAGTCAGAGAAAGACAAATACCATGTGATTCGACTCATATACAGAATCTTAAAAAGATAACATTCTTACAGAGAATAAACTGGTGGTTGCCTCAGGGGAGGTATGTGGGGGATGGGCAAGATAGATAAAGGGAATTAAAAGGTACAAACTTTCAGTTGTAAGAGAATGAAGTCATGGAGACAAAAACAACATCACACACACCACATGCTCACACAGTCACACACATGCACACAAAGATGTGTGCACGCATGCACGCAGTCACGCACACTCAGAGGAGGGCCGAGCATTAGAAGTGTCGCATCCTCCCCGAGGGTCTTCTAGAAATTAACGAGCCCACTTTACTGCACCTGGCTCGCTCTCAGGGAACGAGGCCAGGCCAACACCGTCTTCTCCACGGTCTCTCAAACTTGAATCGAGCAGACTCTGCTGATTAGTCAGAGTCCGCAAAGACGTGTGTTTTGACCCCAGACTGAATGTATTCATTCTCCCCGTTCCCTGGGTAACAGCGGTTCTGCGAAGCAGGGCTGTGCAATATGGGGTCACTTATTCAATAGTACTTCCTGGGATCTGACCCACTTACAATGTTTTTTCTGTCTGAGTGATTTCCTCCTGACTAAAATCATGAGATAATTCCTTCCCTTCCTGGTCTTTCTTTCCAAGCCCTTTCATCATCTCAGAAACCAAATCATAGTTGTCAAAACCAACGGCAAAGAAACAGCCTTCAGAACCAACACCACGGCAGGAGGAGCCAGGGACAGGGAAACGTTCTCCAGAAACACACAAGACTCCAAGTCAGGAGCCCTGGGTCCCTCTCAAGTCAGAGATGCCCAGACGTGATGGGGACCAGCGTGCGGCCCAGCCCGGTGTCGTGGGCGCAAAACGACGACTGTGTCCTGTGTTACTCATTCACGGAGCAGCACTGAAGGAAGACCGAGACACACGCATGCCACGCCCCCACAGGGCGGTAAATTTTAAGACCTGCACCTGCTTTATGAGGGACCGGACACCAGAGTGCCTAGGAGAGAGCGCTCGAAGGCCACAAGGCCGTCTTGGGCTCACGGAGAAAACCGCGCCCTTACAGCATCACGACTCAGCTGTCCTACCAACACTAGGGGCAGCGAGTACAGACTTCAGTACCAGGTGCTCCAAACATGACCTGTGCAGCATGGCCAAGAGCTCCCATAACCTGATTTCTAGGAATCTAATTTTAAACATCTTCACAGCTAACAGATCACAAAAATACAGCATTTGGAACATTGTAGCACAAGTGCTATAAAAAAAAAAAAAAAACCCTAACCAAAAATAAAAGTGGCATTTCAGGCAAAACCCTGGAATTAGAAGAACAGAGTTATATCCTGAAGCTCTTCAAAAACCTTCCTTTTTTCCCTTCAGCTACGCTCACCCCCATAGAACAACGATGATCACAGTCACAATAGTTAAATAATTTAGTGGAAATGCCAAGACTCTCTTTTCTAGAAGGACCTCCCACCTGCACTATAAAAGTTCTGTGTGTCCCCCCTCCCCTCACCCCCCAGGGGCTCGAGCGTCCCCTCCCCGCATCTTCCGCCTTCTGTTTGCCTCGCAGAGCCCTGAGCGAGGGGCCGAGGCCTGCGTCACAGCCCTGACTGCTAACCCATCTGTTAGGACAGACACATAGGACTGAAGAAAGGCAGGAAGGAACTGCAGGCGGGACCCGAGAGCAAGAAGTGTCTTGGTCCCCGCGGACGCTGTCAGCTCCGTGCCACAAGGGCACCTCCCCACTCATCCACCACGTAGGTGAGATGAGGCACCAGAAATGCAGGAATTACACATTCACACTAAACCCCCACTATTCCCAGCGGCAGGTGCCCCTTCCAAACGGCAGGGCGGTGGCCAGCCAGCTGCACGCACTCCCGGATCACGCTGGCGGAGGCTGCCCGCAGACCCCAACGGGGCCCGCTCGGAGTTAAGCATGGGCGGAATGCCAGAATCCGCGCACGTGGTGCACCCCCCACCTGGAGGCCCTTCTGGAACCTCCCTTCTGCCCGGTTTGTGAGCCTGCAGAAGCACCCAGTTCACACACACGTGGGAAAAGACCGTGTCCATGTGGGGCCCGGCTCCACCAGCTCCCCCTCTTCCACGGATCATGGCCTCTCCTCTCCTGCCTCACCCGCTCAGCCCTGACCCGCACTAGCGTCTTCCCCCACGGCACCTCCCCAAGGGAATGGACACCCTCTGGACAGGTGGTCACCCCCAGCCCCCACCCAGCTGCTCCACTCAGGCACGAACGAGTCCCTGCCCTCCTGGTTCTCAGCCACGCTTCAAATTCTCTTCTGGAAAACCTCCTTCCTCTGGGCCTTGATGAGCTACACCGTCCAGGTCCCTCCCCCTCACACAGGGCTTTTTCCTCCCTCCACGGACTCTGGCCTCCTTGCCTCCACGCGTGGGCCCTTGTCCACCCTGGTCCTCTACCCACTCCAGCCCGTGTGCTCTCTCCAAGCACAGCTCCCCGTCTTCAAACTCCCAGCTCACATGGCGTCCAGAAGCATTTCAAGGTCATGTCCAAAATGAGCTCACCTCCCTGATTCTCTCGTTTCCTACAACCACCACCAGCGGCCTGGAAACCGCCACCACCCGGCCCGCACCTCCCCTTTCCCCCCAGACTCATTGTTAAGGCTCCTTCGTTTGCTTCCCCACCCCCACGCTCCCTCCTCTTCCCCCGGCCAGCTCAGGCCTTGATCAGCAGTGATGCTGATACTGCACCAGGACATGGGCCCCCAGCCCGCTCTCCACCCGAAGCACAGCCCGGCTCCTCTCCTGGGAACACCTCCAAACCCCTCGTGGTGCCCCAATCACCTGACAGCTGAGGACTCCTGTGTTCTGGCCTCAGTTTTGTCGATACAGAGGTTATCGCCCCACAGGGGTGGTGGCCCCCATGCCCCAAACAAGCACTTCATACCTTTAAGTGTAGGTGAACACGCCTTCTTAAAGCAAACGCCTTTCTGAGAACTTCAGGACCTTGCCACGAAATGCCGAGAAGCAAGAGGTGAGGACCAGGGCCATGAAGAGCCCACCCTGTTGGGCAGCTGGCGTCCCCCGGCCGCCACAGAGGGCTCACCTCCGCCACCTGGGCGCCAGCGGACCTGCACAGTGACAGGGAAACAGGTCTGGTCCTAAAGCTCTTTGCACCAGTCGTCCTGTTAGATTGCTCAACTGATAAAATACAACCCCATGAGGAGAAACTAATCCAATGAAAAGTAGGATGTTTGGCAAAAACTAGATATAGGAAAATTTATTTTTTTAATTAAAAAAAAAAAGAAAGTGCCTTCAAATTAGGTATGGGGAAAACCATAGTAAAACGTTAGGGGAAATACATTATTAAAACCTGGGACTCTAAACTGTGACATGAGAGGGCATGGCCACAGGCATGGTTTAGGCAAGAAAGTCACGTCCAGGCTTTGGAGGTAAGGTATCTACGCACCATCTCCAAGATTCATCATTGAGACCTCTTCAGCTCAAAAACATCAGACAGAAGGGTTCCTACTGTCCAGGAAAGACGTCACGGGATCCCGGCCCCATTGGCACCAACATGAATGGACTGGTCCTCTCCAGGAGGCCAGCATGGTCCGGGCAGCGAGGGACTTGGGGTAGCTTCCTCACCGAACACAGGAGGGGCTGGGTCTCTCTTGTAATTCGACATCCAGCTTTTGAATCGCAGTTTCAAGAAAGGGTAGAATTTTCACACACAGTGAAAGAAAGCAACCAAACTGATGAACAGAACAGCACAGAAGGCAGGCTGGACAGGCTAGAGCTGGTTTGGGACAACCAAGGCCAAAGGCACATAGTCGAGGCCGCTACGCGGGGGATGGTGTTCTTCACCCTGCACCCCAGAACAGAGAGCGAGAAGAGGAGGGAGAATAGCTCCCCAACTAAAAGCTGTTTGGGGTGGGTCCGAGCATGTAAAGGGATCTCAGAACCTCCCTCCCTAGAATTTTCTTCACAAAGCACAGCAGAAACCCCCATAACCCTACATCCTGGGCAGCTGGAAGGTCAGAGTGCCCGCGGAGACACAGATGGAGAAGCATCTAGCCCATGTGCCAGCAGAGCTGTGCAAACACTTCAGGATCCACGCATCAAAAGGCTGCCATTTCTGCAAAACAAAGATGCACACAAATTTCGGCCTGGGCAGATGGAGAAGTACAGGCTAACAGGAGGCCCGGCTACCCTCCCCATACAGGGTCCCAAACCAATCTGCGTTTCCACACCAGGGCACGAGGGATCCCTTTTCTCCACATCCTTGCCAACACTTGTTGATAAGAGCCATTCTAACAGGTGTGAGATAATATCACACTGTGGTTTCGATTTGCATTTCCCTGATGAGGAGGGATGTTGGGCGTCTTTTCATGGACCTGTTCGCCTTCTGTAGGTCGTCTTTGGAAAATGTCTATGCAGGTCCTTTGCCCATTTTTTTAAACCGGCTTATTTGCTTACTGCTGTGGAGTTGTACACGTACAATGGAGAAAGGAGGGTGTGTTCAGTAAGTACTATCGGGGTATACTGGAGAATCACACACAGGAGGAGGAAATTGGACCCTTCCCTTGTGCCCCTCACAAAAACAGAAGACCTGAAACGGTGAGACCCTTACAAGTAATACAGGGAAAAAGATCCTTGACATTGGCCTTGGCAACGATTTCGTGGATAAGACACCAATATCAACGGCAACAAAAGCAAAAGCAAAATTAAACAGTTGGGAGTAAACTTATAAGAGCTTCTGCACAGCAAAGGAAAGCGTCAGGGAATTGAAAAGGCAACCTCCAGAGTGGGAGAAAGGATTTTCCATCCTTCTACCTGACAAGGATTTCTACCCAAAACAGAAAGGGTCAACATTTTGTGTTTTCAGCATAGTTCAACTCAGATGCATCATAATACGTAAAGTTCTTTTTTGCAAAGTGGGGTGCTTTGCAGGAGACAAGCCTTTATGAGATTCAATAGAAGGACCTAGCAATTACATTTTGCTCTGGGTGGGAGAAAACCATGGTTTGGGGAGATGCACTGAAATTCTGTGACTTCCTCACTAGAAATCATCCAGCTGGCAGTCCTGGATGTGGGTCCCGAGCCACCTTTCCCACCCATGAGGCCTGGACATTTAACCTTTAACCCTATGTTTTCCCTCTTAACACTACTTGTTTCCTGTGGTTAAGGGATTATCCAATAAAATGATACATCTGAAACTACGTTGTAAACTAGCCAGCAAAACATTGTTTTATCGTCATTAATCTTCCGAATTAACTTTAAAACGCTATGGAAAAATAAAACGGTATTGTAGAAATAAAAATTTTGCAGTTTTAAGATTACAAATGATTTTTTTTAATGTTTATTATTTTCGAGAGAGTGAGAGACAAAGCATGAGCAGGGGAGGGGCAGAGAGAGAGAGGGAGACACAGAATCCAAAGCAGGCTCCAGGCTCCGAGCTGTCAGCACAGAGCCTGAGACAGGGCTGGAATTCATGAACCGTGAGATCGTGACCTGAGCTGAAGTCGGACACTCAACCAACTGAGCCACCCAGGCGCCCCTCCACAATTTAAAGACTTTTAATCCTAGAAGTCCAGTAAGGATATCTAGTTGGGAAAATGGGAAAAATTCACCTAAGAAACACTAAATAAACTCTAAGTACAGCAGGACAGAAGTTAGCTTTCCAAAACACGAACACTCAGAACTGTTCAAAAGATTGAGTTTTCTTTAACAGAAGTCTGGTAGATTCTACCTTTTCAACCACCTGTGACAAGGCGCAAGTTGAGGGAGCCTTGCTCCTGCCCACGCGCCCATAAGAAATGCTGCAGAACCTGGGACAGGGCTGGATCCTTTCCACGAGGGAACCCTTCCTGAGCAAGGGCCTCACACTGTGTCCCACAAAGGCAACCAATCGCAGCAAAAAGGTGCCCCAGAGGAAAGTGAAAACAGCAGCTAGGCTCCTCTAAGGGCTCGAATGCCAAGCCACCCCACCAATCTTACTTGGGACCCACGCACCCCTGAACAGAACCTGCTGACCCAGGGAAGTCATCAGGTGGAGGTCACCCACAGAAGGTCTGCAGAGGGTGCGGGCCTTCACCTTCCTGCTCCCCCGGTGCTTGACCCTTGGCCCTGGGGGTAAGTGTGGCAGAAAAGGGCAGGGGTCACTGTTGTGCACATGACACACAGCTGTCACAGCACAGGAACCGCTCGTGTCCTTCCTCCGCCGCTGGGGCAGGGGTGCGTTTATTTGAAGAAAGTTTCACCCAACAGACGCCTGAAAATCCATCCTCTTCCAAGTGGCCTTCTATGAACAGCCTTTCCCTTAATACCTACCAGGAAAATTGAAAACACAGCAGAGGACACCATGACCTTCCCCCAAAGGCTGGCACAGCCAAGCCCACAGGTCAAAACACCTGCCTCCTTGGCAGGATACACTTACAGGAAGACAGAGGATTATCTTCAAGGGGAAGAAGCCACTGGCTCCCAAAGGCTGGCCAGCTGCGCTGGAAACCCTCACGGAGCCACACCCCGGCCCCGCCCTTGGGCTGGGTTCTAAAGGCCAGGGTTAATGGCCTGAAACCAGTTTCCCAAGTGATAGCAACAAATGGCCAGGTTTCTGCACTGCAGAACAGACAGGTAATAAAGCAGAGCTCAGGCCAACGTGCTGGCCCAAGTATTTGCCTGCAGCTGTTCAAAGTTTCAAGCACAATGGCAGTTCCCACTGGGCTGGCTTTCTGCAGGTGGCTGCAGGAGTGTCCCACGGACCGCTGGCCGTCAGACTGCCAGCTGGGTGTGGACGCGGCTCACGGGCCAGGTGAGAGTGCCTCTGTTGAGATGCGTGATCAGAGCCATCACACCTCCAGAGGCCAACAAAGAGCGGAAGTCCCCAGAACGTCTGCGGCCACAGCACCTTCCTCTGGCAGCAGGGAAGACAAGGAAAAATGTGAACAAAAATGCTAATTTGTAAGGACCAACTATTGTTGTGCTTTTTATTATCAACCTTTTCAGCACTGTGTCAAAAGATTTAATGACATTAATCGTAACTTTCACTCTACTGGAATACAGAAGTACTTTGGTTAAAAATACCTGTGGAAAGGGGCGCCTGGGTGGCTCAGTCCTTTAAGCGTCTGACTTGGGCTTGGGTCATGATCTCACGACTCATGGGTTCGAGCCCCACATCAGGCTCTGTGCTGACGGCTCGGAGCCTGGCGCCTGCTTGGGATTCTGTGTCTCCCTCTCTCTCTGCCCCTCCCCCACTTGCTCTCAGCTCTGTCTCGCTTTCAAAAATAAACAGTTAAAAAAAAATTTAAATACATATGGAAATGTGCAAGAGGCAAGGGAAAAATGCTCTCACCACTAGTATCCTAACAGGACCACCAGGAACAGTTTACAGATTGTTTACAGAAGTGGGATCATAATGTAGATAGTATTCTGCCACAAGGAAATCTCTTACCAAGAACAGGGTCACAGGTTTGGTGTTGTGAAACACGTAACAAGTGTTTGCACTAGAGTCCATTTTTACTAGTCTCTGCTGACAAATACACTTTAGAAAGACCAAGACCCCAGCAAGGTACAGCAGTCCTCTGGCAGATGGGCAAGACCACAGCAGAGGAAAACTGGGGCCCTCCGGGCAGAGAGGCCAGGACAGGCCTGGAGAGGCGGGACAGGACAGGTGGGGAGTGGATGGCAGGTCAGGGCTCACCGGGAAGCTTCCCTGACACTCTTCAGCCGTCCTCGCAGACCTGCAAAGGAGAGAGGTCTAGACCACTTGCTGCCCTTTTCCGTTTTACAGACTTAAAAATGTTTACGTGTCAAATGTTATGGAGTGTAATGCCACAGCTGTCAGGGCCAGCACCGACCCTGCAAGTCCTCAGCCACAGCTGGGTCGTCAGTCACACATGACACCATGGCCACCTCGTTGCTGCAGGACCAGCCTGCAGACTCCCCATCTGCACCTAACAGAACAGCAACAGCAGCCCCACTCAGGGCTCTCCTCCTGACCTAGGAAAAGTAGAACCTAAAACAAACATTCACATGCTAACAAGGAGGCAGACAACCTCTGATCTTACAAAATAGTCTCTTCCCCACAGCCCAGACGATGGAGGGCTTAGCTCAGTCTTGCACACAGTAACAGAGCCTCCGCTGCTCCAGACCACAGCCAGGGACCAGGGTGGGAGGGGACAGGCTGGCCACACGGAGGACCCAGGGGGTCCCTGAGGTTAGACACAGCACCTCCCTACATGGAACCCACTCGGTGGCTCCCCAATGACCAGGGACCACCCGGCCATGGGGACGAGGGAGCAGCCGGGGAGAACACCGAGCCTCTCCACCAAAGCGAGGCTGGTGCTACAGGGCAGAGGGAGGACGGCACCAGCCGGATGGCCGGAGGAGGGAGCAGCCAGGGCACAGGAGTCACCCCACCCCGCTGCCCCCCAGGTGGAGGGCCCAGCGTCCACAGGAACCCGAAACACAGCACAGACTCCCCTCTGCACACATTCTGCACACACAGGACACACAATCCGTGCACCACGCACGCCCACAGCCTCAGAAGCTGGCGGCTCTGCTGTTAATGATTCACCCCTGCCCGAGTCCAGCACCTGGAAGGAAGCAATCTGGGCTGGGCTAGAAGGAGGCCGGTCCCGAGTCCCTGCACTTCCGTAAACTTGCATACCAAGTAGGAAGGTCGGATAAGGTCATCTCCACGGACGTGGCCTCATGCTTCGGTGTAGCTTTCTACTCAAAAGTCATCCTGCTGAAAAGTACACGTTGAGCCTTGTACAGTCAGTGTGCCAGCTAGGACTTACGTGGAGAGAACACACAAGCTGGGCCCCCAACCACTCACGCGTGCTCTTGAAAACCAGGAAAGCCCCAGATGCCACCTCTCATTAGGCTCAGTGCCCAGGACCCCTGGCCCAAGAAGCCCCCTGCCTCAGCCTGAAGACGGCCAGCCAGGGGAGCAGGAGAAGGCGGAACCCAGCAGCCCCGGGGGCAGAGTGCAGCCACAGCCAGCACCCTGGGCCCCAGGAGTGCCTTCTTCCACTCCCTGAATGGCTCAACCCTCACCTAACCCTGCACTGGCTGGTGGCGGGTCCCACTAGGCTCTCTGCCCCATCGACAGGCTTAGGTTCCAGGTCCTGCTGGGTTATAGGAACGGCTCTCACCGCTCCCTCAGTGTCCGGTCCAGATGTTCAGTCAACTGAATGAATGCTTAAGAAAAGGAGGACAATTCAGAAGCACTCAGGCAGCAAAGGAAGCCTCCAGCTGAGTCTGGAATCAGGTGTAACTGGCCTCACAGGATGGAGGTTTGCAGGTGCACACGCGCCCTTCCCCCAGGGTGGGGCCGGGCGTGCTCCGCCGAAAAGTCCACTCGAGCTGGTGTTAAACAGTACACATGTCCCAGGGCGAACTCCCCCAACCCCAATCTTCACATTTATCACTATACCTCCCTTAGGAACCACAGAAACCCCACAAGGTAGGACAAAAAGGTCGTCCAACATCCCAGCCGACACCAGATTAGAGCACCTCTGGTCCCTGTAGCTCATGGGGCACGTGCCAATCTTCCATTTTATACCCACTTCAGCACAAGGCGCTAAACCGAGGCCAGGACCCTCACGGTCACCCACAGGAACAAAATACGATCCTGCTCCAAGCCAGGGGAGGGGACTTACGGCAGGGAAACAGGCCCCCCCCCCCCCCGCCTCCATGCAGACCTGACTTCCCAGCTGGTCTCTGGGCTCAGACAGGGGACCCTGAGGGCAGAGCATCTCCTGAGGGAACAAACACTACCCCTTGAGGCACTAGGGCCACCTGGACCAGCAGACCCTGCCCCTGAGAGACCCCAAGACAGGGATTGATCTGGTGTTCACTGCCATCAGCAGGTGCCCACCATCCTTTGCCCCCCCTCCCCACCCCCCCCCCCGCCATGAACTTGGAAGGATTTCTGGCACTTTGGAGACCATTTTTTTTCCTCTATGCCAAATTTATTTTTTTTTTCAATATATGAAGTTTATTGTCAAATTGGTCTCCATACAACACCCAGTGCTCATCCCAAAAGGTGCCCTCCTCAATACCCATCACCCACCCTCCCCTCCCACCCCCCATCAACCCTCAGTTTGTTCTCAGTTGTTAAGAGTGGAGACCATCTTTGAAACACTAGTCCTCGGTCTTCCTGACGCTGGCCTCGCTGAAATAAATTTCTTTCCAATCTCACCACTACTCACTTCTCTGCCTTTGGATTCTGTCAGCGGCAAGGGGCCAAAACCTGGGGTGCTGGGGACCCCCAGAGCCAGGTGTACTTGCACCCCTGTGCCCCCCCCCCCCCCCGCTATAGCAACGTGTGGTTTCTTAATTATAGAACTATTTCGTTTTTCTACATACAGCCGGTGCTGCAACAGGCTTGCAGAGCCTCCGTACGCGTGGCCCCACGTGGGGAAGAATTGGCACAGCCACGAAAGGTCAGCCGAAAGCCTGGGAAGAGCATTACGATTTTCCAGAAGCCAACAGAACTGGCGATGCCTAGACAACTGGAAGTTTGCTCAAGGTGTCTTGCTCAAAACAGGTCCTTTCCAAAGGCTGTCAAGGATTCAGGCAGTCAGGACCCCTCCCCACCCACACCCCCCCCCATATATGACGGCTATGGGTCAGAAAGAAGACAGAAGGGAGGAGGAAGAGAGGACTGAACTTAGGGTTTACAACAAAGGCATAAATGGAAATTAAACACAGGCCTCTGGTTATCTCAGAGACCAAGTTAGTCTAAATTACAAGTAGCAACATTCACACTTAATTCTGAGCCTACAGGTGATCTGGAACCACTCCATTAGAAGGATAAATCGAAAGAGAAAGTCAATTCACAACGCAGAATAAGGACTCAGCCAGACTAACCAAATTAGTATAATCTACTAAAAGTCAAATCGTATCTTTCTTTAAGATTGGGTTATTCTGCAGCTCGGGGGCAATTTCAGATTTAAGATAAACTAGAAAATGATCTTGTTTCCCTTCGTTCTGATAACCACGGCCCTCATGAGGCCAAGGCAGAGCAGCTTTCCTGGCTTACAGAGCAGGTGCAACCCAGCTATGCACAAATGACCCAAAGACAGAATGAACGCTCCATGTCCTGTCCCAACAAGTCACGGGACTTCTAACAGTAGTGGCACTCTCGCAAGACAAGTCTATGGCAAACACACAGCACATGGGGCGCCTGGGGGGCTCAGTCGGTTCAGCGTCCGACTTCGGCTCAGGTCATGATCTCACGTCTCATGAGTTCGAGCCCCACATCGGGCTCCGTGCTGACAGCTCAGAGCTTGGAGCCTGCTTTGGATTCTGTGTCACCCTCTCTGTCAGCCCCTAACCCACTTGCATTCTCTCTCAAAAACACACATTAAAATTACATATATATACATATATATATGTGTATGTATGTATATATATGGGGGTGGGGAGAGAGAGAGAGACAGAGATATCTCTAAACACACAGCACAGAAAACCACCTTGGCACTGGCATTTATTTAACAAGAGAAGTCGTCAAGGGTCTCTGATACCAGAACATTTATCTTTATTAATGAAGAGCTACATGTATTCTAACCAAGGAAATGGGAAGTTGTACTGTCCAAAAATACTCAAATGGCCCACGTTCTAGGAAAAGGCCTACATGCCTGTATATGCACACTGTTTAAGCACCAGCTTAGATACATACATTCAAAATTCTGATGCAAACAGGAATAATCAGGGAATAGGGGAGGGTGTAACTAGTGAAAACAAAGCTGGATGTTTTACAAAATTTCTCGAGACAATATCCCCAGGATAGCCAGGTATCACACAAAAATCTTATCTGTTTTAAACATGATTATTCCTGCCAACATTTACCTGGATTAAGACTTACTTATATACAGCAAAAGAAGCTAGAAGATTTGTCCTGTTTTTTTAATTTTTTTTAATGTTTACTTGTTCTTTGACAGAGAGTGAGAGAGCATGGGCCGAGGAGGGACAGAGAGAGGAAGACACAAGATTCCGAGGCAGCTCCAGGCTCCGAGCTGTCAGCACAGAGCCCAACACAGGGCTCCTACTCGCAAACCGCAAGATAATGACCTGAGCCAAAGTCAGACGCTTAACCAACTGAGCCACCCAGGTGCCCATGTCCCGATTTCACTTATGAGTGGAATCTAAAAAAACAAATGAACAAAATGGAGACATAGTAAAAAACTGGGTGTTGTCAATGGGCGGGGGGGGGGGGGGGGGGGGGGGGGTATGGAGTACACACGTCTAGCAAAAAAAAAAAAAGTCTTTGCAGGGAGAAGTCAACACAGAGACTACAGTCAATACCGTGATAACTCTGACGACAGAGGAGACTACACTTATCATGGTGAGCATTTCATAACGCGTAGAATTGTCAAATCACTATGTTGTACCGTGCACCCGAAACTCATATAGCATTGTATGTCAACCATACTTCAATTAAAAAAAGATTTGCCCTAACAAGATTCTCTAATCACTAGATTATCTTCACAATTATGAGTAACCACTAAATAGCTTCCTCTCAAGGATCCCAAACTAAAAATAGGAGAACAAAAGAAAGCCACATCCTGACGACTTTATTAAGCAGATTATAGTTATGAAAATAAAGGATGTTTGAGGCTACATTCCTAAAATATCCTTCGAAGAACTGTACCAGCTGGCAATGGTTACATCAGGTGGAAGAAATATGCAGGTTCTATGGGAGTAAATAGGTCTTAAAAACCACGGATACCATGAAACCTGTCATCTTTTTAAAAATCGTATTTGCTACTTTGGATCTGGTTATCGTTCTCCATGAGGGTGGGCCTGGGGTCAGGGAGGCAGGAGTGAAAACCAAGGTCAGGATGGGCTTGAAGGACAAAGCAGGCTGACGCGGACCTAACCCCCAGCCACCTGGCTTCAAGCAAGCTCCCGAGCAGGGCGGCTTCTCAGGAGGCACGTGTAACTCGGGTCAGGAGTGCTGAGAAAGTGGCGCCTAGAGCAGGGCCTAGCGCACAGAGGGCAACCGTGGGCGCGGATGGAGGGACCGCCCACGTCCAAACCGAGCTCCGTCTGCAACATCAGATTTCAACAACGTCCAAACTGTGCACCACCCGTTCCTACTGACAGGACTCCAAATCTCTGGGGACCAGAGAGAAGCACAGCTCGGTAGGTGTGGCCCTCAGCCCCGCAAGAGCTGGGGATCAGAAGGGGCACTCGGAGTGAGAGTTCTCTACCTGAAGCTAGAAACCGATCGCCTCCTGAGCGACCGCCGGTGGCTTAAACACAATCGACCCCCTCCTGGTTGGTAACGGGGAAGCTGAGAGGTCACCCTTTCCGTGTAGGGACGCTGAAGACACTACTCCTGGATCCTCACTTAGAAGACTTTTCCCAGACACAGGACCAAGAATTAACAGCATGGTCTCTTGACCAAAACAATGAAGATTTCTGACAAAAATCACACACACAGCCTCCTGGTTCTAACGGATGCAGAACAGAAAGGTTAGCCTCTGCAGAGGGGCTGCGTTTTCTGTCCACCTGCCACGAGAAGGGAGTTGCGAACACACAGAAAACGTGAAGGGTCGTGTAACGGACACCCTCGTATCCGCCCCTGGGCGGCAGATTCAATTTTAAACGCCGAGTCGGGGAGGCAGCCCGCTAAGACAACGTCCGGGGTGAACCCGCCCCATCACCGCCAAGCGGGGCGAGGACGTGAGCGTCCTCCCCGGCTCGCGGCTTCAGGAGGGACGGCCACCGCCGGGCCCCCCGCCCGAGAGCACCCGCGGGCGCCACAGAGCTCCTCTATCGGAGCCCAGATCAAAGGCCGGATCCCCAGGCGTGGTTCACGGGAAAGGCAGTCCCACAGTCGAGGATACCGAGAACCGTCAGGAAGACGCTACTAATGTGCTTCTAAACATGAGCAATCTAGTCTCCTCGTCTGTTCAAAGAGGAGGTCATTCCCTCAGAAACTGTTTTAAAAGGACTCGAACCCATCAATACAAAGCCTACAAGGCACCAAGGAATTACGAAGTTGACTTCGCACCCCGGTTCCCAGGAACGTTAGCGTTCCAGTGTGCGCGGCCCACACTACCTCGTGAGCCACCCGTCTCCGGTGACAGCACTCCCAACCAGCGGCCGGTCACCTGCCCAACGGCCACGGAACGCGCCCACCCGCGCAATCCACCCTGCACATTCCTTCCCCAAGGCCTTGCCCTCTCGAAGCACGGGACGCAGAACAGAACACCGTCAGAGCGCCCCTTTCGCTCACACGCTTTCCATCAAGGGCAGATCTCACCCAGAATCCTATTTGTGCCAAACACTAAAGAAAGTCATCAAACAAAGTCAAGGCTACTTCCTGCCTGGGTCCAGGGCCAGATCTTCCTAATACAAGGGAAGAATTCTAAATTACCAACTGTTATAAATCCCTTCCTCATCAGGGATCTAAATAATAACTGCTCACATCTACATGTGAAGAAAGAAAAGCAAATTCTGCTTTTCATTATTTGTGTACAAGTGAGAGAGAAATGTCTCAAAGTCTGCACGCTGATACCAACAGCAAAACAGCCCCAAGGGCGAGTGCTCGTGTGACTGTGTCCTGCTGTGGTCCACGAGGAAAGCATGGCCATCAAAGGAGGCCTACAGTCACCTGTGCTAAAAAGCGAAATGAACTCGCAATCCACCTGCAAAACCTCATTTTTACCGAATTTCCTGACATGATATCACACCACAGCAGTAACTTGTGGCCGTGGAGGGACAGTACAACGCACATTAGTAACAAAGTTTCAGTCCTGGAAAGCTGGTAGGCTAATTCCTGAATTTTAAAGGTGTGTATTTTAACGACTTAAATTTAATCGTGCCCTTGCTTAAGGAGTGCCTTAAAGACTGCTTTATGTTACTAAATCTCACCAGCTCTTAAGCATCCACTATGTTGGAATACGAGAATTGTTTTGAAGCCTGGTCACGCTCACTTAATCTAGCACAAAGCCCATCTGTACCTTGTTTCATGTTACTTTTAAATAGTCATTGTATATAATTGAAGCCACAACTTCGAGATAGCATTAAGTCCACGTGGTACCGGGGTGGGGGAGCTGCCTCAAAACCCTACCCCTAGTTTTTATTTTAAAAGCAGCTTATGAAAACAGGAAAAGTAAAAGATGCTTATGAGAGCCGACACACAAACCGAAACAGTGCTCGACCCATGTGACTGGCAAGGCAAGTGTGCAGGCCAAAGCCCCAAAACATCACAGATGTCATCACACAGGGTGAAGCCCTCGGGCGTTCAGCAAGCGGGGCACAGGGCCATCGCCACAGCAACCCTGCCCATCCCCAATGCCAAGCTCTGAATCTTGGGAGGGGCCTGGCCTCTCAGAACGACCCGAGGCCCACAGGGTCCCACCTGTGGGGCTTATCAAACGACATCTGTACTCACGAATCACCAGACACAGGGCATGAGAAGGGGCGTTCAGCCCAGCACCTCCCCACATGCTGGAGGCTGACGAACACGTGTGTCCAGAAGAAAGAGTCCCAAAGTCACAGCCAGTGGGGCTCTGAGCCTCGTCATCAGGGGGCAGACCCAGGCCACTCCTCCAGGAAGCTTTGGGAATAACTCCAACTGGAAGCCCAACACAGTGCAGAGACGTGGTGGGACTAGAACTTATGTGGGACGTGCTTCCCAGGAACACCCGGGCCAGAACGTAAGTAGGACGTGCTTCCCAGGAACACCTGGGCCAGAACGTAAGTAGGACGTGCTTCCCAGGAACACCTGGACCAGAACCTAAATAGGAGTGCCTCTCCTACTTCCCTCCCAAAAAATAGGCTTAAAGGTGTACTGACCAAAGAGCCCATCAGGAAGGAAGAAGTTTTGTCTTTAAAAAGGGGGGGAGAGGGGCATTAGGCTCTGACACTATTGGTTCACAGCAAGTGCTCAGGTAACATCAGTTAAGAAGTGTGCCCTCCCACACCCTCCTTCCACTTCTGTTCTCACAAGGCTGCTCAGAAGTCACTCTAACCTCCGTCCACCTGGATAAACTCAGTCACGGGGCGGCCAGGGCCAGCAAGCACCAGGTGCTCTAGCCCAGTGGACACACCTGGGACAGAAAGCAGACCCGGGTGTTTACCAAGCAAATAACACGTCATCACCTCACTGAGCCTCGATAACACCCCGGAAGTAGGGTCAGGAGCTCCCCCTGACAGCTGAGGAAACTAAGGCTGGGGAGACGAGCCAGCTCACCCAGGATGGGCCCACACGTCCTCTCCACGTGGACGGAGATCAGGAAGAGGTCTTCTCAACAGACACACCTCAAGATCCTCCCACAAAGCCCTACAAATAGGATTTAGGAAAACATCCAAAGAGATTCAGGAAGCACAGAAGAAGGTCATCCATAAGTTAAAAATGGAATTTTGTGCTCTGAATTCCCACTCTACTAAAATCCAGCCCCCTCCAGCTGATGGCTCCTTAGCAAACCTGTCCTTTCTAAAGCACGTGGCCAACTAAAATATTTCATCTGTTCCTTTCCCCTGACAAGAGCAGGCTTTGCAACTGCTCTTAAATATACTTGACATCCTTACCTGAGGATTTGTAAGCTACATTTTGTCAGCATACAGGTAACTGTCACACCAACGTGACTGGCCATGCTCTGTCTGCAACACAAGAGGTAATCTCTAGGGGCTCCTGGGTGACTCAGTCGGTTGAGCATCTGACATCGGCTCAGGTCATGATCTCGCGGTCCGAGAGTTCGAGCCCCTCATCGGGCTCTGTGCTGATGGCTCAGAGCCTGCAGCCTGCTTCAGATCCTGTGTCTCCCTCTCTCTCTGCCCCTCCCCTGCTCATGCTCTGTCTCTCTCTCTCTCTCTGTCAAAAATAAATAAACATTAAAAAAAAATTTTTTAAGAAGTAATCTCTATCTGTGTTAACTTATTCATGAAGCAGCCTCGGAATCTCCCCAGAAGGTTAATTAATAACAATACAGTTTACATTTCCATTTTCATTTCAGGTAGAGCGGCCTACAAAGTCTATTTTTCCCAAGAAGTATCTCTTGATACTTCCTCAGAAAGACCATCAGGGTGAATCCATGCCAACCTCCTCTTTATGGAGAAGGGAACTTCAGCTTGGCGAGGAGGGGGAACAGGGGATAACACAGGATTCAAAATAGATGCTCCTGTGTTTCTCGAGAGCGCCGGAGTCAGGGTACGTGGCTCCGGGTCAGAATGAGAGCACGATCAGACCTCCCACATTAGGGGACAAAAGTGTGCTCGCTAAAGAAACTCTGGGACATGTTGGCCTCCCCCTCTGCAGGCTTTCATTTGTCCCATGCACTCCTGGCACAGGGCAAGCCCCACCCGTGTGAGGTCTGGTCAGAACACAAGCAGAACCCTTCCTGCGTTCTTGGAACCAGGTGTCCCTCGGCACAGGACCACGTCCCCAGAGCAGGAGCCATAGCTGTGAACGCCTTCCTCCCAAACCAGACACTCAGCCCTGAGCCAGGTGGATCTGAAGCTTACACGTAATTTTTAAATAGCTTAAAAGTTATTAAATGTGTTATTAAATTATTAAACGACTTGACTAACCAGATAATTGAGTTAAAAAAAATTAGCTGTTCACAATTGTGAATAAGTATGTGAGGAATCCTCTCTCTGGAGCTGACAGAACTAGATTGGATCTGGCCCGTGGGCTCCAATCTTTTCATTAGGACACAGATTTCCAACCCAATCAGCAAACACACGACTTACAACCATCAGCCCAGAAGAAAAAGACATATTTCTAACCTGGTATCAATCACAGAATCCCTTCACTTCTCTTTATCTTGGATAGTTTGGTCTTTTTTTTTTTTTTCTTATTTTTAATACCCACTGGACAAAGCCCTTCAGTAAGGAACGCTCTCGATTTGCAAAGCACACAGCACAGAGAGCCCATTTTACTCTCCAGGATTTTCAACAGCAGCACTGACTAGCAGCCTCCTTCCCCGAGGGGACTGCTTGCTGCCGTGTTATCTTTTACAACTCAGGACCTTAGCGCTTCCCCACTTTGTCTCAAGGGATTATTAACATTAATAACCCCAATTGGGTCCAGAAGAAAGGAGTGCACTTTACGTGTGTTCGGAGGACAAACACTGGTGTCTCCGGCATGCTGACCCCTACTTTCTTACCCCACACCAGCTGGGGTTCCCAGAGTCTCCTCTTTGAGAGCGCTATTTATTATCATCACCAACAAACGGAAGCAATTACTTCTTTTGAGACATGACAAGTTTTTGACCCTCTTAGCAGAAAAGAACAGAGCACTGGTAACAATAGGTCATCTCTGAATGGCAGGAAGGAAGGAAGGAAGGAAGGAAGGAAGGAAGGAAGGAAGGAAGGAAGGAAGGAAGGAAGGAAAAAAAAGAAAGAAAGAAGGGAGGGAGGGAAAGAAAGAAAGAAAGAAAGAAAAGAAGGAAAGAGAAAGAAAGAAAAGAAATAACACAAAAGAAGGAAGAATAGAGAGAGAGAAGGAAGGAAAGAAAATCACAAAAAAACTAAAGTTGGAGACCTTGACAGCAGAGGTGGAGAAGGAGAAAGTGAAGCATCAGGAGAGCGCCAACCCTGTAAAGCGTCCAGAAATCCACCGCGGCGCCCACGGTGCATGTTACAACAGATCAAACGTCCCCCGCTCCCAGGGTCAACAGCGATACGCAAAACCAAGTCAAGTACCTGCAGCCAAGAATTTGATTCTTCTTCAGCATGCTTGAGCGATTATGACAAGGACTGGAAATGAGCTTAATAATATGACTAGGATTTGAACTAGTGAGTCAGCCTATAGATATAGGCCATCAAAACGAAGATTATTCAACACATTCTCTTTACCATCCAGAAGAATACAACTCATCCCATAAATCACTGCTTTAAAAAAAAAAAAAAACCAGCTCTAAAAAAAGCGACAACCCATGTGAAAACGGCTGGGATGAGGAAGAGGCAGAGAGTGACTCATAACATCCAACAGCTTGTAGCCTCCAAACCATAACAAGAGTATAAAACCAGTGGGCCCAGTATAAAACAAAATAGAGTCATTGTTACCGCGTTGACCTCATAAAGCTCAGATCTAGGCGTAACTACAGCACTGCAAATATGTTATGAGCACTCGGAACAATTTTACAGGTCTATGCCTTTAATGTGTGCGTGTTTACTCTTCCAGCTTCCGGGCTAAATCTGACATCTATATTTATTCATCGAGAAAAGAACATTCAAATTTAACTATTTTCCTAACTCTGAAGAACTCTTATAATTCAAATCCACACATTTCAAATCCCACACATATCAACGCTGCCATTTTGTAAATATTTTTTTTAAATACAGGTAACAATATTGTGGGTTTATCATGCCAAGCATTCCATTTCATTCACCACAATACTTACAGCCATTTGACAACTTTGAGGCAGATGTAACAAAGTAAACAAATTCTGTTACCAAATTCGAGGTCTGATTCAGGGTGGGGTCCACGTGGCCTCACAGCTGTCATTTCCCCACTCTGGGGACCCCTCCCTTCCTCCCCTCCAATGACAACAAATTATCAATGAGCACCTAAAGGAAAACAGTTTTTCCACACACTTGTTTTCAAGAGTCAACTATATCCTTTCAATGAGGGTAACGTACACAAAGTGTGGGTCGCATTAGACATGGCCGGGCCTCACAGCTTTGGAGGGTGGTCCTAAGGTGTCAGCCAGGGCAGAGCCCTGAAGTCTGTAGAGCGGGGCCTCCGAGAACACAGGGGTAGGACTCGAGTTCCAGAGCTAAGTGCCTCTCTTATCTTGTGCCCAACGGCCCCGAAAATGCCACACTGAAAGTCAACAAACATTCCCACCGGCCATCCCTTTCAGATTTTATTCTTTGGTGACAGGAATGTGCATATGAACTGCTCGCCCGCAATTACTTAAAAAAAAAAAAAAAAGTCATTGGCCCCTTGACCGACACGATGAACCGACGTTAGATTACCTTTCACTTGCCTCCTTAGGTAGCCACTCACTAAGAAAGTGTCCCACCAGACTCTGCTCCAGATCCTAACAGGTAAAGTAATTTGGTGTATTAATTAGCAAAGCAGAGCATGAACTGAGTAACCCCCATAAGCAAAAATTAGGAAGTGAGCAAAGTAACAACAACCACAAAATGTAGAACGTGGACTCTGTTTCTTAAAACCTGCTCTTCTACAAACACCAACCAATTTTCACAGGCTGCATCGGGAGGTGGTTTCCCTAAGTTCTACCGAAATAAGAATTCAGCCAGTCCTGGGGGAGAGAAGGCGTCCATCTGTGGCAAGCGCAGGGTACACACAGCCCGGGACACAACCATCAGTGAACACACAAACGTATTGCTACATTTCGATCAACAACTGAAAAATTTTTTAAGACCTGAGTCTTTTTTAACTTTTCCGTTTCTTCTCCACTTTGCTTGGTGTTTCCATTTAAAGTTTTTCCTTAAGCCAAAATGAAATTATTTGGGGGCCTTCTTAAAGCCAAATAGGAAAAACGCACAATTCCAAAAGGTGAGATGTCGCGAAGGGGAGGGAAGAGGAAATGATTTAGGGGAGAGGAGCCTCGGCCGGCCACCCCACCTGGTGCCCTGCAGCCAGCCAGCTCACCGGCATCTCCCCTGCAGGCCCGTGTTTGAGCAGACGGACACGGCCCACACCCACGACTCCACCCAGACATGCGGACCGGAGGCTGTCAGTGCCCCGAGGAGGGGCCGCCTGCCACATCTCCCCACAGAAAACTCCTGCGCTTTGCTGACGATGCCGCTCTACAGTGAGAGGCTTTCCCCAGCGAGGGAGGCACAGGGTAGTCACACACAGCGGAAAGAAAAAAGGAGGCAACCAGCAGAGCAGGACGGAAAAATCGGAGTTCTGAAGCTTGAGAAGTCAATCTGCAACCCTTTAACAGTGACTCTAGAAAACAACACAGCACCAGCATCCGTAACAACACCCAGCAGACAGCACAAACCCATACTGCACCGGTGCAGAGAAGTCCACACCACACACTCCCATTAGGGGCTGGCAGGCCATACAGGAACGTGTTTCTTCAATCTATATACACATTGTTTTCCACCCTCCTCAGCAGGAACCGAGCACTGGAGATCGCACGTGTTTCCATAATATTTTCTGATATTACAATAAAATGATGAAGACTAACTCACAGAATTTTCTCCACGTGAATCATGACCGAGGGTTAAATGTGATCAGAGTTGTTTGAACATTTCACTTTGCAAGCGGATGTGCTGAGGGAAGTACCACGATGTAAAAAGACAGATTTCTGACCCTTCCAATCTTTGGCTTCTCTGATGCAATACTGAAAAACAAGTTGATTCACCAACTTAAGCCAGGAACAACTACTCTATGTGGTTACAAGACCTGAAATTCCAAAGAAGACTCCACCAGTTCAGCATGGACAAAGCAAGTCAAACACGACACAGCTAACGAGCCAGGGCAGAGGGGGGAGGGCTGGACGGGTCAGTGCGCCAACCCTCTTGTTTCATTCTTCAGTGTTCAGGCCAAGCCTCACAAGGCTTACACAGAAAGACAATAATGTACTTCCCATATGCAGACACATACCCCTCTCTCCACCCTGACACCCAATGGGAAGTTGACGAAGCCCCTTTGAAAAACCTGTACAGACAGAGGTGTTCACGGAGAATGAGATCGAGCATCCCTTGGTCTAAAGTGTTTTTGCCACCCTCTGGTCAGCGGGAACAAGAGTGATGGCTGGTGACAGGTGAGTGTCATCTAACAGGTAAGCGTGCCCCCAGGTTCAGGTGCCTAAGCCACAGCCCCGTGCAGCACGGGGCCAGGACACAGGTCCTCAGCACTGTCCCAGACTCGAGGAGCAAACGCAAGCTGATGTCCAGGCTGACGGGGGAGGTGGCGCGATCCTGTGGAGCTCAGACGGCTTCCCACTTTGCTAACACAGATGGGGTACTGACACAAAATGTCAGGGGAACGCAGACACAGCAAAAGCGTGTGGGGGTAAAGCACAAATGTCAGGGTCCCATAAGGAATACTGAGCAGGGCAAACATGACTAGGACCGGCGGGGGGGGGGGGGGCTCAAAGTGGGGCGAACCCCATCTGAACACTGACAAAATCGCAGAACTTGGGCAAATACTTTCCAGTGGAGACTCCATCCGTTCAAGCAATCTGCCCACACCGCACACTTTATCCACCAGTTTGAGTCTAAATATTGTTCCCAGCAGGCTACTCCTCGTGTGCCCTGCCTTGGGGTCCTCTGAGGCACTAGCAAAGCCCCCTTGCCTTCCAGCAGCCAGAATAGTGTCTGCTGAGCACACACAGTCCAGGAAACAGCCTCCTCTCCTCCCACGGGGCTGCTTCACATTACAGAGCATTACAGTGCCCTGCAGAACCCCAAGTTTGAAACAGAAAAATAGAAAGGCGTCCAGTGCCTGTAACCCTGAAAAGGCAGTTAACACGACACCGCAGCCCCCACGCCAATCCCTCCCTTGCCCTGAACGTGTTAAAAAGGAAAACATAAAGTCAACATTAGCTCCTCCCTGCCGATGAAAATTGGCACGAGTGAACGTGCGTTCTGGCTCCCCGCCCTAACAGAACCGTTACACACGCGCGCACACACTCACACACACAAAAGTTCACCAGGCCGAAGGGCCCCAAATGTAAATTCAAAGCCGGCCTGTCCCCACCCCACATCATGGGGTGGCCTCTGCAGGGCGAGCCGGGGACACGAAATACATGTTAAACACTTCACATTTCGGAACTTTGGTGGTTCCTTTCTTGAGAGGCCGCAAAACGCGACCTAAACTTATGACAGTTGAGCACATGACCCCGCCACTAAGAGCAGATGAGAAGCCGCATCTAACACTCCGTGCGGTCCCTGTAGCAAATCTGTCACCAGTGTGGATGTGCGAGATGAGCGCGCGACAGCAGAGCTGCTGCGGGGGGAGTGGGGGGGGGGGCCCGGCCGCGGCCCCCGCCCTGCCCAGCACGACACACGGAACAATAGTGCGCGCCCCGCGCCGCCTCCAGCCCCCAAGTGCAACGCCAAGTTTCGCGTTAGAACCAGGCCGGCCGGCACCCAGGCCGCGCGACGCGGACGTGTCCCCAGCGCCGGCCGCGGGGCGAGCGCACGGACGCGCACCAAGGACACGGCTCCCCGCCAGGCGGGCGCCCCGCGGCCCAGGTTCCCCCCCACACGGCTCAGCCCCCCCCCCCCGCCCCCCGCGCCCCGCGACCCCCGTCCCCGCCCCAGGCCCCGCCGCAGCGCGGACACCCGCAGGCACCCGCAGCGCAGGGGACCCGGGCCCGGGGCGGGAACAGGGCCGCGCGCACCCCCGCCCGGCGCCCCCCGCCCGCTCCCCCCCGCCCGCCGCCCGCCGCCCCGTCCTCCCCCCCGCGCCCCGGCCCCCCCCCCCCGCGCCCCCGCGCCCGCGCGGCCCGGCCGGGCCTGTTACCTTCCGACAGCTCGAGCTCCAGCTCGGCCAGCCGCGCCCGCACCTCCAGCGGCAGCGCCGTACCCTCCAGGCCGCGGTCCGCCATGCTCGCGGCGCCCCCGCCCCGGCCGCCTCCCTTTGTTCGCAGGCCGCGGTCTGGCCGCTCCTCGCGCCCCGCGGACCCGCACCGAGCGGCAGGCCGGGCGCGGCGCAGCGAGCGCTCCTCCCCCGGCGCCTCCTCGGCGCGGCCCCGCCACGCGGCCTCGCGCCCGCGCCCCCGCCCGGCCCCCCGAGCGCGCCCCCGGACCCGCCGCTGCTCCGGGGCGCGCTGGCGGCGGGGGCGCGCTCGGGGGCGGGGCGGGGGCCCGGGGCGCGCGGGGAATGCGGCCCGGGCGGGGGGCGCGCGGGGGTGGGGGGAGGGGTGGGGGGAGGGACGCTCGGGGTCCGGGCGGGGGCGCGCGGGGGTGAGGATGGGGAACGAGTGTGGGGGTCGCCCAGGAACGAGAAGGGGTGGTCGCTCGGGGGGGGGGGGGGGGTGGGCGGGGGGCGCGCAGGGGCGGGGATAGGGAACGAGTGGGGGGGGCGCGCTCGGGGGACCGGTGCGGGGGGTGGGGCGCGCGGGGGCGGAGATGGGGAATGAGTGTGGGGGTCGCCCAGGAACGGCGAGGGGGAGCGCTCGGGGGGAGCTGGGCGGGGGGCGCGCGGGAGCGGGGATAGGGAATGAGTGTGGGGGGGCGTCCGCGAAAGGGGGTGCCGCGGGGGCGGAGATGGGGAACGAAGGGGGGCGCCCGGGAAAGGGGGGAAGGCGCTCGGGGGGGCCGGGGCGGGGGTCGCACGGAGACCGGGCTGGGGGCGCGCGGGGGTGGAGATGGAGGAAGAGTGGGGGGGGCGCCCAGGAATGGGGGGGGGCGCCCTCGGGGGGGGGGCCTGGCGGAGGACGGTGATGGGGAACGATTGTGGGGGTAGGGGCGCGCTCGGGGGGCCGGGCGGGGGCCGGGCGGGCGGGGATGGGGAACCGGGGACCGAGAACGAGGACGAGGACGCGCGCGGGGGGTAGGGAGGGGCTGGCGGGGCCGCGTCCGCGGGCGGCAGGGGTGGGGGGTGGTGAGCTTTCGGCCGGGGGCGCGCACCGGGGGATGAGGCGGGGGCGCGGGGATGAGCGCGAGGCCGCGCGCGGGAGGTGGGTCGGGCCGGACGGGCCGGCGCAGCGCGCGCTCCGGGGGCGCGCTCGGGGGCGCGGGGCGCGCGCACCGGCCCAGCCCCGCCTCCGCCTCCTCCCGGTTTAAGACAAAAATGCCTGCTGGAGCCCAGGCCTAACGTGCAGTTAACACTGAAGTGTTCTGGGTCTTAGCTGAACGATTTTCTGTGGATCCTTGGGGGTGAGGGTGTAATGACAGTGCGGCCGTGGACTAGGCGCTAGATGCCAAGTTCCAAATTCTGGATCCAGAACCGGCCAGTCCGTGCCCTTGGGGTGATCAGCGTCCCAGACTGGGCTCCACTTCCCCACCTGAGGAAAAGAGGAGCGACGGCGTGGCCCAGCCCCCACTTCCCACATCAGCGCCACCAGGCTGTGACCCGGTGGCACATGGTCAGGGGGACCCGGCCGTCCTCAGACCTCCGGCTCCTGTATTTCCCCACGCCCTGGCCACGATGGTCCTGTGACGTGGCCCTCGGCCCTTTTCTTTTGCACTCCTTGTATGCTTTCCTCTTGGTGGGTCAGTTCCCACCGCATCGGCGTCACCGTGGCACCACTGATGACCAAGTCTGTGCCTCTGTCCTGATTTTGAGAGGCTCTCTCACACATCCCACTGTCCAACTGAAGAGCCTGCTGAGATGCCCCCATACCCAAACCCCAGAAACCCAAAGTAAGCCAGCTCCTTCTGACTGTTTACTTCCACTGGAAAGAGTCCTGGACACTTCTCTTCCTCAGTCTCCATGCACCCTCTGCTTTCCGGTCCTCTCAAGGCTCTGGCCCAAGGACTGAATCAACTGAGCTCATGGTCATTCCCGGTCGCCCCCTGCTGCTCCCCTGAAGCCTTCCCACTCGGTTCTCCTGTGAGTTCGCACTCCACGCTGCGGCCGGGGTTGGCTCCCAGAAGCACACTGCCATTCCTTCCCAGCCCAGGGACGATCTACTGAACACAAGCCCAGCTCTGCCAGACTGGAGACCCTCCGCCACCAGCTCCACGCTGCGGTCCGGCTGCATCCCACAGGCAGCGCATCCCAAGGAGCTGGTGTGCTCTTCCTCAGTAGGCTTGCTCTTTCTTCTCTTTAGCGCCTTTCTTCATGCTGTGGCTTTCCCTGAGCACCCACTCCCCTGCTCTGCCCACACCCTCCCACATGCAGGCCTAACATCAACCCCAGAAAAATCTCTTCCTCCTTTGCTGTGCTCCTGAGACTTGCTGCCCTTATCATATTTGACCTTTTTATTTCTCTTCTTCACTGGTGGAGGCCCCTCAACACCAAGGCTTCCTCCTCATCTTTGTCCTTTCCCTTGACGTGGCCGTTGTGACAACTTAGGTGTTGGCATTTCTCACACGGAGCTGTCTTGCCAGTGGGGAATTGTGAGGGAGCAGCAGATATCTGCAATGACAAGACTGAGAAGGGTGAACCCCAAACTCCTCTGCTTCATGTTCTATGGGCATGAGTCCAGCGGACCGTGGGAGCCGAGCTGTATACGCCATTCCTGTCCCCTGTTCATGACAGACAGACCACCACGTTGCAGAGAGCCCTGCAGTCCAGTCTGTTCATGCTGCAGGTGGAAGGCTTTACAGAAATAACGCTCAGCAGAACTGGGATTCACAGCCCGTCTGCAGAGCAAAGCCCTGGGTCCCTTACAGCAAAGTGGGGCTGTGCCTCAAACAGTGAGGTCAAGTCAGTGGAGGGCAGGATGATGTCCCAGTAAGACTACAGATTCCCTTCTTAATGCACGGATGGGTCTGGGTCATTCACGTATGACGCTGGAACTGAGGTCAGCTCCAAAGAAGAGTACGGTCTGATACTTCGATTCTGAGCTGATGGCTCTTCGCTTCAGCAGGCTCTTGTGTCCCTACACACACACACACACACACACACACACACACACACACACACACAAAAGGGGTGATGTACACTTGGCTTTTCCAACGGCCTGACAGACAATTTTATCTGGAAATCCTGCCATGTCCTCAAAGCACGCTATGTCCGAAATCCGACCCCGCCTACTGCTGATCCTCGACCTCTGCTCATGACCTCTGAATGCAGCCTCGCTCCTAGTGATCCGTGCTCTGAGCCCTGCCTCTTAGCAACCTCACACATTCCCCCGCTTCTGTGCACTGCCACCACCTAAGTCAGGCCTCCAGCACACTCCCCCCTCCCCCACCAGTCTCTTCCTTCTAATCTTTCCTACCATGGCTGCTAGAGTGATCTTCCCAAGTGCCACTTCGAACAGGCCATAGTCCCTTTGCTCTACAATCTATGCTGACTCTCTGCCTGCAAGCTGAAAGCCTCCTTGTTTTGACATTGAAGGTTCACAGGCCTGGCACGGTTTCCTTCCCTACCTTCTGCTCCACGACTCCCCATCATGCACCTGCATTCACCTGCAGAGTTCCTCCACCTTCCCGTCCCCCCCTTACCTGACCTGTGTCACAGCCACACATCCAATCCTTCCCGTCCCCCCTCCCTTACCCCACCTGTGTCACAGCCACACATCCAATCGCACCCGTTCCTGTCCACTTCAACTGCCACTTCTGCCATGAAGCTTCCTTCCTAACCTCCTCATTGGGAAGATTCAAGCCCACCTCTTGAATCACACGCCTCTTTTCCTACCTGTGCCACCTGGATGCATGGTCTACGTGTGCGTCTTAACTGGCAGCTAGTCTACAACTTTCCCACTGTGTTGTTTGATGACACATAAACAGCATATTGTTTCTGTGATGCTTGTGGGTATGTATGTGTGTGAGTCTATGTATAAAAACCGGGTTCAAATGTGTGTCGAGGTGGACATAACAATACCCAACAGAGGCTTATTAGAATGAATTGAATAAGCGTGAAGGGTTATTTGCTTCAAAGGTCTGCCGAAAGCCCTGAAAATTCCACCATCTGAGTTGCATCTTTGAACGACGGTCGATTATTTTCAAAAAGTCACTGGAAAATCTTAAGACAGCTACCTGAGAGTGGTTACGCATCAATGGCATTTATTAACACACCGGCATGGTTTAATTTATCAAACAAGCCATCTTTACGTAACAAAACCCAGAGGGTCTGAGCCACAGCACAAAACATTCTCGGGTGAGGAGAGAGCGGCCCCACGGTGGTGATCCTGGCCGACTCGGAGGCAGCTTGGCCGAGGCCAGTGGATTAAAGAAACTCTGAAACATGAAGTGGTCAGCTCTCTGCTCCCATTCTGTCCCAGTGAGGCCCGTCCCGGAGACAGTATTTGGAGTTCCCTGCGGGGCAGCTACATAGACCTAATTACTTAACCATCATGCCATCTAGGATTTGGGGGCCTCTGTCCGTGTTTTGCTGTACTGCCTGCCCTGGGTGATGTGTCACAATTATTTGCCCACGTATGACAGCTCACCTCTACTGTTTTCTGTTTCGCCGAGCTCCCAGCCACTTCTGAGTGAAAACTTAACCGTTCACATATCACTCGGCTCTAGATTTCAGACAATCTGGTGGGGATGGAAGAGAGCAGTAAAGGAACGTCTAAACCAGGCGGAGAGGGCTTACTTATTAATGAGGTAACTGTAGGTAGGGAAAGACAGGCAGGTGACGGCCTCGCTCACAGATGCGTATCTCAGAGTTCGTACCTTGACTTCCGAAGCCTTACTGCTGATAAAAGTTGATCAGTTCACTCATCAGATTCATGTGGGATTTGTTAATCCTATGCTTTCTCCTGCGTATCCCAATCTTGTGAATTTTTTACCTTTTCCAAAGCCACTAGGAATTGCTGGTTGTAAAATACCACGGTGGGTTTTCTCCAAGTTTTTCTATCATAAATCCTGGGGGCTGCGGTGCCCACAGCCCTCCCATGCCCAGCCTTCCACGGCTGAAGTCCTCCTACAGAACATGCCTGGCAATTTCTGTGTGGGGTCAAGTTTCATTTGGGTCTTACTGTATTATCAGCACTTCAGCTTGGGTGAAGTGAGTTGGGTTTAAAGAAAGGAAAAAAGTAAATAATCTGATACAGAAAGTTTGGGTTTAATTAGTCAGTACTTAGAAAGCAGCTTGAAACCTTGAATGAGACTATTCTATGCAAGCAAGAAACCATTAACATTTTGTGACTTTTCTTACATCCTTACAGAATTAACTAAATAATATGCATGTGACTAAGTTTGGTGAACCACACGGGTATTTGCATCTCGCCTGTGCTGACTGTCCTCCTCTGGAAGTGAAGACACAAGAACAAAGTGTGGGCGAAGGAGAAGAGAGAAGTAATCCCAAAGAACCCACAGCACAGTTAATTTGCTTTTCCTTGCCATTTCCAGAAGTGATGACGATTCAACTGAGTCAAAGATGTTGATGGAAACACAAGTCTGTGAAATTTATCCTCGACAAACAGCCCAAGTGTTTCCTTGTATTCATTATTACAAATCAATTTGCAATTATCAAAAAGGTAATTATTTCTGATCATTTTAGTGAATTGTTAATCACTTCTACTAAAGGTGATGTGGGAGCACAAAACAACAAATTATCCAAAGATTAATCCTGTTTGGTCTTAGATCGCATCATATTTTTATAGCATATTTCCTCTGCCAATTATGATTGACTAATGTCTAGCTTAATTAAGCTAATGTCAAGATTAATTGTCATTCCCAGAAATCGTATCAATTAATTGCTGAGACAAGTCACACATAGGCTTTTTTTACTCAAGGTTTTACAAAGTGTTCTCAGATATAAGGTTTTTTTAAGGGCTTAAAACATAAGTTTTTGAGGTAGAAGAGAGGAGAGTGGTTGAAGACTAAAATCTTGCCATCAAATCCACAAAGTGGGGATGCCTGGGTGGCTCAGTCGGTTAAGTGTCCGACTTCGACTCAGGTCATGATCTCACGGTTTGTGAGTTCAAGCCCCACATCGGGCTCAGCTGACAGCTCAGAGCCTGGAGCCTGCTTCAGATCCTCTGTCCCCCCCTCTCTCTGACCCTCCCCTGCTTGCACTCTCTGTGACTCTCAAAAAAAAAAAACGTAAATATTTTTTAAAATCCACAAAGCGTGGGGCGCCTGGGTGGCTCAGTCGGTTAAGCAGCCGACTTCGGCTCAGGTCATGATCTCGCTGTCTGTGAGTTTGAGCCCCACGTCGGGCTCTGTGCTGACAGCTCAGAGCCTGGAGCCTGTTTCAATTCTGTGTCTCCCTCTCTCTGCCCCTCCCCCGTTCATGCTCTATCTCTCTCTGTGTCAAAAATAAATAAACGTTAAAAAATTTTTTTAATAAAAAATAAAATAATAAAATCCACGAAGTGAAACAGCATCATAAAAGAAAATTTTCAAATTGACCTCATCCTTTCAAAATGGAAAATATCTGTATATACCAAGTTCAGCACACTCCTGAATGGCTTCCACTATGCCAGGTAACATTCTACCACAATGTCTGTTGCAGACTCTAAAAAATCCACTTGTGTAAAATCCAGAATCTTGCTATCAGAAAGCTAATTAAAAGCAGTGTTTTTGAGTGAGTCTGTACTGGCTTGCCCACACACCCTACAAAAGTAAGTAAAAACAAAGATCACGATGCTTATACTGTCCACAGAAGACGGTACACCAGTCTGAGAGAATCCCAAGGACTTAGCTTCCTCACCATCACCTTTCCCTGCACAGCAAGATAAAGTTCGTCCTTTGAGAATGGGACTAGGTAGGAACAGGAGGGCACAGGCAATCCAGGGAAAGCCAAATCCCAGTTACAGTAGAAATCTTACCCTAGTTGGTGCTGGTATTTCCTCTTCCTGCCATGCTCACAGTCATATAATGGACTGGGGTGAGGTAGGGCAGGTTCCCAAGAAGCAGAGCCTGAGGCAAGGATCCAGAGGCACTTGCTTGATTGAAGGCATGTTACAAGAACCTGTAGGGAGTGAACACATAACGGCAGAAGGAAGAGAGCAGACTACAGTGGCCCAATCCATAGACTGATGGGGCAGTTGTCTGTACAGCATGAACTACACGGGTCCACTTATATGTGGATTTTTTGGACAGGACTGTAAATGTATCTTCTCTTCCTTATGATTTTTCTTAACAGCATTTTCACTTCTCTATTATAAAAATACACTATATACTATACATAACATACAAAGTAGGAGTTAGTCAACTGTTCATGTTATCAGTAAGGCCAACAGTAGGCTAGTAGCCATTAGTTTTGGGGGGAGTCAGAGTTATACATGGGTTTTCGACTGTGCAGGGGTCGATGCCCCTAACCCCCCATTGTTCAAGGGTCAACTCACTCTTAAGCACAAGAAAGGTTGAAAGGTGGAAAGAGAAAGATAATGGGTGGAGGAAGGGTAAGAGAAAGAAACAGAGGAGGCAGCAGAGAAGCCAGGGAGAGTAACACGTGGACCCCTCCCCTCCCAAGGAACATGCGTGCAAGGAAACAGAACGGTGTTAGAACAGAAAGGGAGACTGATAGAAGAAAACACAGGTGCAGGCAGACAGAGCTCCAAACCAGTGATTTTAAGGACGTGACAGATTCGATAAAAAATTTAAAAACAGGCAAGCAAAATACTATTCTGAAACGTTGCTGTGGAAATTGGATGTTGTGTTAGGCTCTTAGGGCTTAACAACATGGCACAAACTGGGTGGCTTTGAACAAGAAACACGTGTTGTCTCACAGTCTAGAGGCTGGATGTCTGGGGGCGCCTGGGTGGCTCAGTCAGTTGAGCGTCTGACTTTGGCTCAGGTCATGATCTTGCGGTTTGTGCCTTCATGCCCCTCGTTGGGCTTGTGCTTGACAGCTCAGAACCTGGAGCCTGCTTCGGTTTCTGTGTGTGTCTCTCTCTCTGCCTCTCCCCTGCTTGTGCTCTGTCTCTCTATCTCAAAAATAAACAAACAAACATAAAACCATTAAAATTTTTTTTTTAATTTAGAGACTGGAAGTCTGAAGTCTAGGTGTCAGGAAAGCCATGCCCTCTGATGGCTGGGGGACAATCCCTCCTGACTCCACTGTCACGTAGGCATTTTTATGTTGTCTTCTCTCTGTCTGTGTCTGTCTCCAGGATTCCCCTTTTTAATAGGGACACCAATCCTGTTGGATTAGGGCCCACCAATCCTGTTGGATTAGTGACCTCCTCTGAACTTGGTTGATACTGCAAAGACCCTGTTTCCAAATCAAGTCACAGTCTGAGGTCCTGGGGTTTGGACTTCAACACATCTCTTGGGTCACACAATCCAACCATAACAGATGTTAATATGGGAAAAAACCAATCTAGATGAAAGCTTTACATCCCGAACACCAAGAAATTACAAAGGGCTAACTACATAGGAGCAAATTATAAGACCAACAAGCCAAAATTGGGGAATTGAAGCAGCAGAAGAAATTTTAAGTAACACCTTATATGTAAGTTCAAACATTTTTGAATAACAAGAAATGATAAACTAAAACAAAAGCAACGAAACACAATTTTAAAAAGGGATTGTTAACAGTCCCCAACTTATAGAGGCTCCACTTACCAGTTTTCAGCTTTTACACTTTATGAGGGCACAAAAGCCATACGCATTCAGTACAAACCACACCTCGGACTTTGGATTTGGATCTGGTCCCAGGCTGGCGGTGTGTGGGATGATTCTCCCTTGTGAGCAGCTTCTAGTCAGCCCCGCGATCACGAGAGTAACAACCGAGGCACTGACAGTCGTCCTGCACCCACACCGCCATTCTGTTTGTTACTTTCAATATTCAGTAGATTACATGAGATAGTCACCACTTTGTTATGCAAGAGGCTTTGTGTTAGGTGATCTTGCCCAACTGTCGGTGCATGAAAATGTTCTGAGCACATTAACGTAAGCTAGTCTAAGCTGTGATGTTTGAGGGTTAGGTGTACTAAATGCATTTTTGAGTTGACAGTGTGTTCAAGTTACAATAGGTCTATTGAGAGACATGGTAAGTCAAGGAAGATGTGTAGTTTTCTTCCTAATAGCGCTCGGTGGTTATCATCAGTTGACCCACTGATAAAGCTACTATTCTTTGTCACCTAAGAGTTTCACATTAATGTCACCACATTTTAAGTCACATTAGCAGATGGATACCTGCTTGAAGAAGGCCTCCGGTTCTGCAATTTTTTAGGAGACCAAACCATTAACTTTTATTATAATATCACTGTATTATAGTGAACGTATTTTATCTGCAGGTAAGTGGACTTCCTGGCACTGGCCACAGAAAACTTACTACTGCAAGAGGCAGCATGGTGGGACGGGCCTCCTCCTGAAAGTAGGGTCTACCAGAGATGAACAGTGCACGTGGACGGTACCCGCATGTGTTCTCGGCACACGGCTCACCCCCAAGAGGAACAGAAGAAGTCAGTGTCTGGGCTGTATTATGTAGTTGTCAGTGGAGAGAAAGTCTGGCATCAGGTGCTGTGTCATGGCTGGTAGTAGGAGTCTCTGAAAAATATTTCATAAGCATAATCATGTACACACCAGTCCAAACTGGAGACAAAGAATGGGGAATTCTAAAGGGATGGTTCCAGGAGGAAAAAAAAGAAATTAATAGAATGAACACATTGATAACAGTTTGAGATTGATTTATTTTGGTGATTTATTTGATTTACACAGTTGTAATAATGTAAATTCTGAAAATTGGGATAAAAAGCAATATAGTTGGGGAGGAAGAGAACAGGACTTTAATGTGTGTAAGCTTAGAGAAAAAGAGGTAGATAAGAAAGCTAGGTCCTCATCTTGTGGATGTAGACAGTCAATATCAATAAGTAGTTTGTGTATTTTTAATGTTAATTTTTTGACATTTTTTATTTATTTTTGAGAGACAGAGAGAGAGAGCGCAAGCAGGGGAGGGGAAGAGAGAGAGGGAGACACTGGATCCAAAGCAGGCTCCAGGCTCCGAGCTGTCAGCACAGAGCCCAACATGGGGCTGGAACCCACAAACCATGAGATTATGACCTGAGCTGAAGTCGGACGCTCAACTGACTGAGCCACCCAGGTGCCCCAAGTTTATTTTGAGAGAGAGAGAGAGAGAGAGAGAGAGAGAGAGAGAGAACCAGCAGGGGAGGGGCAGAGAGAGAGGGGGACAGAGGATCCAAAGCAGGCTCCGTGCTGACGATGGAGAGCGTGTTGCGGGGCTCGAACCCGCAAAGTGTGAGATCATGACCTGAGCCAAAGTCAGACGCTTAACCAACTGAGCCACCCAGGCGCCCCGTCAATAAGTAGTTTTATGGAAAGGTGAAAAATACAGACATAGCACTATAAGCTTATTATTTAGAAATACAGAGGGAAACACCAAAAGCATCACCATAAATGTGACTGTGCTTCCTTCAGGAAGGAAGATGGGAAGGCTCTGGGGACGCCTGTTTTTATCAGAAGTCTCCTGGTACAATCACATACTTTCACTGCGAAAAGTAACGGCTACAGAAATGTGCATACATGCTTTGGCACTTAACAAAGAAAGTAGAAAGCCAACTAATTCTCAACTATGTTAGAAAATTGATTTTCATTGCAAGTCTAACTAGATCATTTTTTAAACATTTCTATTGCAAAATGTAACATACAGAAATGTGCATAAATGTTATTGGTAACATTCAAATACTTAGAAAGCCAAGTAACTGTGAACCAACTCAAGAAATTAAACATTATGTACTTCCCAGAAGTCCCTCCTAACTACAATGCCCTCGTTCTCACCAAGACATTCTTCTGACTTGTAATTATTTCTCTGCTTTTCTTAACCAGCATTGGATGCATCCCTATAAAATACAGTCTAACTTTTGAACTTTATATGATAGAATTATACCATAATTATAATTTATATGTTTTGTTTTTATTCATTCAACTGTAGGTTTATAGATTTATCCATATTGTCCCATGTAGTCTACTTTTTCTTTTCCTCTAAGCAAATATTCTTTGAATGAACGTATCAAGAGTTTATTGATCCATTTTATCATTCCACTCATTGGTGGGCACTTGGGCTGCTCCCAGATTTGGGCTATTACAAGAAAAATATAGCAATATAATATACCCTATCATTATTAAACATTTTATTTAATATTTATATTTAATAAATGTTGTTTGATGATTATTACATATTAATAATTAATGCTGTTTAATAGTTATACTTATTTATGATTAAATATTATATTATTTCAGATATGATATGCTGGTGAATATAGTGCAACTTTCCCCCCTGCTCTGAATTGCTCCCTATGCCGTATGTTATCCTGCACACATAGGCTCTTTTCTGTTCCACTCATCTATTGGTCTGTCCCTGCACTGATAGAGCACAGTACTGATACGACACCTAAACATCTGACACACTGAGCTTCACCTCTTCCTTCCCCTCCTCTGCTCTCCTCCTTCTTCAAGCCTTGGCTGTACTTCTCCCTGCATTTTTGTTTATATTTCAAACTCTCTCTCTTGTGTCACTCCTGCAAAATACTCCTGGGATTCTGAGTGGGGCTGCACCCAACCTGGAAGTCAACGTACAGATAAATGGCCTGTTTGCATTTTGACACTTCCATTCCACAAACACAGCGTATCTCTCCGTTTTTCAATAATGTCTTTCAGTAAAGTTACAGAATATTCCTCATAAAGATCTTTCACGTCATCCTTTTATACTTCTTTTGTTTGCCATTTTTGTATGCTATTTGTAAATGGCATATTTTAAAATTACATTTCACATTTCCTTCTTTTTTTTTAAGTTTATTTTGAGAGAGAGAGAGCACAGGTGAGGGACAGAGAAAGGGAGAGAGAAAATCCCAAGCAGGATCCACACTGTCGGCACTGAGCTCAATGCGGGACTTGATCCCACAAATTGTGAGATCATGACCTGAGCTGAAATCAAGAGTCGGACACTTCACCGACTGAGGCCCCCCGCCAGGCATCCCTAAAATTACATTTTCTATTTGTTGCTCTTATATAGAAAAACAATTGAACAATTTTATTTTATTTTATTTTTAATTTTTTTTTGAACGTTTATTTATTTTTGGGACAGAGAGAGACAGAGCATGAACGGGCGAGGGGCAGAGAGAGAGGGAGACACAGAATCGGAAACAGGCTCCAGGCTCTGAGCCATCAGCCCAGAGCCCGATGCGGGGCTCAAACTCACAGACCTCGAGATCGTGACCTGGCTGAAGTCGGACGCTTAACCGACTGCGCCACCCAGGCGCCCCAACAATTTTATTTTTATTAAATTACTTTATTTATAATTTTTATAATTTATATTTTGTTAAATATTATTAATTCTAATATTTTTTATTTGCAAGAAATTTTTGCTTAATATATATGCAATCATTTCATCTGAAAACAATGATAATTTGCTGTCTTCCTTTCCAAAGTTACCAGTCGTGGAGCACCTGGATGTCTCAGTCGATTGAGCATCCGACTCTTGATTTGGCTCGGGTCATGATCCCAGGGTTGTGGGATCCAGCCCCACATTGGGCTCTGTGCTGGGCATGGAACCTAAGATTCTCTCTCTCTCTCTCTCTCTCTCTCTCTCTCTCTCTCTCTCTCTCTCTCTCTGCTTCTGCCCCTCCCCTGCTTGTGCGCACGCTCTCTCACTCTCTCTCTTCTCCGTAAAATTTGAAAAAAAAAAAATTTTTTTTAAGTTACCAGTCCTGATTTTTTTCTTCTCTTACTGTAACAGCCAGGACATCCTGCTTAGTGCTGCATGGCAGTGGTGATCCCAGGGATAGGAGACGTCCTTTTCTTGCCCACCTTGCAAAGGGGAGGTTTTCAAACACTTGTTAAATACAGTGTTGATTGTAGATTTTTGTAGCTTCTCTTCATCTGATTAAGAAAGCCCTAGTTTACTCAGTTTTTAAGCTGATACTGAAATTTAGCAAATGCTTTTCTTGCATTATTGGGAGGATTATGTAGTTTTTCCTGTATTGACCTGCTAATATGGAAAACAATTAACTGATTGTTTTAAATGTTAAACCAACCTTGTATTCCTAGGACAAATCTGACTTAGTCGAAGTCTATTATCCTTTTAACATAATTGCTGAATTTGGCTTAATATTACAGTAAAACTCATCAACAACTCCCCCCAAAATAAACTGAAATTAAAAGTAATACATGGTCACTTTTTCCCCTTTCCTTTCTCAGAGGGTGATTAAAGTTTTTAACCTCTTCAGGGGTTGTGGACAGGGTTAGGGCAGCTGTCAGTGCTGCATTGTTTCCTAAGAGCTGGAGAAGTAGGGGAGAGATCCCTGAATCCTAATCTGAGGCACCTTTGAAAGTCCAGGTGCCACAGCTATCAGAGTTTTCCCCACTGATATTTAAGCCAAAAGTTGACAAACAAAAACAGAAAGGAAAAGGGGAGGGGGGGAGAAAAGACAGGAAAGCATAAAAGATGAAAAATACCCCACACATAAAACAACAGCAGGGGCTGAGGCATATTTGCAATTCCATAGCCCTCCCCAGAAGCCTGGAAGAAATCAAGGGACGTGTGTTTATACAAAGGATTTATTGGGATCTCATTACCACATTGTGGTGGGGCTTTAGCCTGTTCTTAAAATTTTTACATTTGTGTCCATGAGTGAAATTAGCCTAGAAATATTCCTTATGCATCTGTCCTTGGGATCAAGTTTTACCAGATCATTAAATAAGTTGCAAAGCGCTTCTTCTGCTGTCTGGAGGAGGGTAGGGATGGAATCCTTTCTTCCTTGAGCATATCAAATAACTATCTAGTGAAACCAGCTGGCCTGGAGCTTTCTTTTAAGGGAACACACGTGGTGCCGATTTAATTCTTTACGGGTTTCACATTGTTGCAGTTCTGTTTCTTCTTGAGTCAGTCTTGATATACTTCCTCCCAAATTTGTCCACTTCCTCTCATTTTCAAATTTATTGGCATAAAGTTGTTAATAATATCTTCTTTCTAAAGTGGGTGTGTGTGAGGCATCTGTGGTGATATTCTTTTTTTTTCAATTGAAGTATAGTTGATGTACAATGTTATATTAGTTTCATGTGCACAGCACAGTGATTTAACAATTCTATACATGACTTGTTGCTCGCCAGGGCAAGTGGTGTCACAATCTGTCACCATAAGAAGTTATTACAATATTATCTACTATGTTCCCTATGCCATACTTTTCATTCCCATGACTTATTTATTTTATAACTGGACATTTGTACCTTTTAATCCTATTTTGCTCACCTCCCAACCCCTCCCCCTCTGTCAACCACCAATTTGTTCTCTGTATTTATGAGTCTCTTTCTATTTTATTGTGTGTTTTGTTTTTTAAATTCCACATATAAGTGAGATCATATGGCACTTTTCTCTCTGACTTCACTTAGCATAATACCCTCAAGGTCCATCTATACTGTTGCAAATGGCAAGATTTCTTTCTTTATTATGGCTGGGATACATACACACACACACACACACACACACACACACACACACACACACACACCTACTCATCTTTACCTACTCATCTACTGATGGACACTTGGGTTGCTTTCATATCTTGGCTACTGTAAATAATGCTGCAAAAAAACATCAGGATGCATATCTTTTCAAATTAATATTTTTATTTTCTTTGGGCAAATACCGAGCAGTGCAATTCCTGGATCACAGGGTACTTCTATTTTTAATTTTTTGAGGAACCTCCATACGGTTTTCCAGAGTGGCTGTACTAGTTTGCATTCCCACCTACAGGGCATGAGTGTTCCTTTTTCTCCACAACCTTTTCAACACCTGTTGTTTCTTGTGTTGTTGATTTTAGCCATTCTGACAGGCGTGAAGTGATATCTCAATGTGGTTTTGATTTGCATTTCCCTGATGAGGAGTGATGTTGAACACATTTTCACATGTCTGTTGGCCATCTGAATGTCTTCTTTGAAAAAAGACATTCTGCCCATCTTTTAATCAGATTTGTGTGTGTTGAGTTGTAGGAGATCTTTATATAGTTTGGATATTAACCCCCTCATCAGATATATCATTGGCAAATATCTTCTCCCATTCCATAGGTTGCCTTTTTGTTTTGTTGATGGTCTCCTTTGCTGTACGAAAGCCTTTTATTTTGGTGTAGTCCCAATAGTTTATTTTTGCTTTTGTTTCCCTTGTCTGAGAAAACATATCTAGAAAAATATTGCTAAGGCCAATGTCAAAGAGATTAGTGCCTATGTTTTCTTCCAGGATTTTTTTGGTTTCAGGTCTTACACTTAATCCATCTTGAATTTATTTTTGTGTATGATGTAAGAAAGTGGTCCAGTTTCATTCTTTGGGATGTTGCTGCCCAGTTTTCCCAGCACCATTTGTTGAAGAGACCATCTTTCCTCCATTCCTTCCTTTGTTGTAGATTAATTGACCATAAAAGTGTGGGTTTACTTCTGGGCACCCTGGTCTGTTCCACAGATCTGTGTCTATTTTTGTACCAGTGCCATACTGTTTTGAATACTATAAATTTTTGGTGTAACGTCAAATCTGAGATTGTGATACCTCCAGCTTTGTTCTTTCTGATGATTGCTTTGGCTCTTCAGGGTCTTTTGTGGTTCTACACAAATTTTAGTATCTTTTGTTCCAGTTCTGTGAAAAATGCTGTTGGTATTTTGATAGAGACTGCATTGAATCCATAGATTGCTGTGGTTAATATAGACATTTTAACAATATTAATTCCTCCAATCCGTGAGCATGGAATATCTGCCCATTTGTGTCATCTTAAAATTTTTCATCAGTGTTTTATAGTTGGTTATTTGCAACTTCTATTTTTTATCAGTTTCACAAGTGCTTTTGTCAGTTTTATTAGCGCTACTAAAGACCAAACTTTTAGCTATTTAATTTTTGGTTTTATTTTACTTAATTACTGCTCTTACCTTCATTACTGACTTTATTCTTCCTTCACAAATTGAGGATTGGCCCAAAAAATGAAGATGTAGATGAGGTGGACAATTTGGGGGAGATTCTACCAAGAATGACTCAAGAACACTCACTCTGGTGTCTTGCTATCTCTGACATCCTGTTTGTCATTGTCCTTGAAAAGTACCTTTGTTTGTTGGTCACCCAAGATCTAGAATGGATTTGTCTTCCCTCAGAGCACATCTTTGTTCCTAAGATTGCTGGGGATACTAACAGTTGCAACCATCTCAAACCAATTCTATAACCCCATTTTTCTTGGCTTCTGTGTTCCAGATCATGTGTATTCAAGTACAAAGAGCTGATCTGTGACCCCAAATTCCCCAGAATTTTTTTCTTGCCTTTTTCTTCTCTGCTCTGTTTCCTTCTAAGGCAGCTTCCTTAAAATCACCCATGGCTAGGGTACAGAGTGGGTTTAGATATGGTTTATTCTTACTCTAAGTGTGATTGCCCTTTTGGGGGCCCCAGGTTAAGGTCTGAACGTCTCCTTTAAAGCCTTGGATATCGGGCCTGACTTCTTCTGTTCCTTCTGCCTTGTAGGAACAAAAAACTCACCAAAGTAAAACTCACATGTAAGTATGACAAATGTCCTCAGGGCATGAGTACTTTTGATGGCCATGTTTGCTCTCATGTATAAACAGTGTATACTCATGCTTATAGCTCTCATTACAGACTTTCGTAAAATAATTTGCTACTGTCTTCAGATTTTTTAGACATTAAAAGTAATTTTTGAAAAACATGGAAAACTGGGTCATATAATAGTTTTCATTGTTTTTAGCTGGAGGATTAATTTGACTAATCCAGACTGGTGTTTCTGGAAACCAGAAGCCACTCTTGAACTTCAAAGTATTTTTATGTTTCTTTTACTAAAAGAAAAAGAGACACATAAACAGACATAAAGAATGTGTGGACTGCAGAGAAGGAGCTATGAATGAGACAGACACAGTGCAGAGAAGGAGACTGTCTTCGGCCGAGTCTTGGAAAATGAGAACCAAAATCCAGACAAAGATAAAATGTGGACCCAAGAAGAGTCAGCAGCAAATGCAAAAGCGAGAGGTGTGGGGCAGAGCACAGTCAGGGAGGCCACGTGGTGAGCTTCCATCCTGCAGCTGGGAGCCCACAGGGACAGCTGGAGGCTCTTGAGCGTGGATGCCCTCTGACTTGGTCCTGTCATGGTCACTGCCTCCTCACTGACCTGATGTGAATTCATCCCCCATTTCTGCCCTGCCCCCACTCATCAGAATCAGTAGGAAGGCTTTTCCTGCACCAGCCCTCACAGCAGTCACCCTCTGATTTTGCGGTCCTGGCCCCTTGGTTGGTTTTTGATCTAAAATGAAAGTCCTGGTGCCAACCGATTTGCACCCCTGTGGCCCCTCCTGTGACAACTGATGGTGCCAATCACCAGGACCCTGAGAGAAGAGAAGTGGCTTGTGAGGGAAGGAGCTGAGTCATATCTGAAGCACACAGAGTTTGTGAAACTGAAAGTTTGAGGAAGCCGTCGGATCTGCAAGTCCAGAACTCAGAAGAATACTTGGAATGAGAGAAAAGACTTAAGAGTGATTAGATTACACCCCTGGTAACGAAACCTTGGGAAGCCTCGCTGGGTCATGTGAAATAAGATGGGTGACCCCAGAATGAATCTAGAGACCACCAACACTTAATGGTCGGAAGAGGAATGACAATGGCAGCCAACGACTGAGGAGCCTGGGCCACTGCTTCAGCTTGCTCTGATCTCGGGTGGCAGGAGGTGATGCAGTGTCTTAAAAGGTCTAACTTATTACCAGAATCTAGAGTTTAGTTTTGTCTGTTTTGGGATTTTATATAAATTAATCACACCGTACATATTCTTTTTTTAAAAATTTTTTTCACCTTGATTTATTTTTGAGAGAGAGAGACAGAGAGAGAGAGAGAGAGAGAGAGAGAGAGAGAGAGCAGGGGCAGAGAGAGAGGGAGACACAGAATCCGAAGCAGGCTCCAGGCCCCGAGCTGTCAGCACAGAGGCCAACGCAGGGCTCGAACTCACGAGCTATGAGATCATGACATGAGCTGAAGCCGGATGCTCAACCGACTGAGACACCCAGGCACCCCGACACTGTACATATTCTTTTGGGACTTGTTTTTTCCCCAATATTGCTTATATGGGTCATCCTGTTGTTATCTGTGTCTGGTGTTTTTTTAATTTCATTGTGGCTTAGAATCCTATTGGATAAATAACCTTCAACTTACATATCCATTCAGCTGTTGGCAGGCATGTGAGTTCTTTCCATTCAGGGTTATTCTGAATAATGCCACTTGGAATGTGCTTGTACACACATCTTTACACATGTATCTTTATACACATAAGCACTCATATCTTGGAGGCACATCTGGGGTGGGTTATTTAGTAATAGTGTATGATTATCTTCAGCTCTACTAGGTAATACTGATCTGTTCCCAAGCGATTGCACCCACTCAGCCTCCCCTCAGCCCCAGATGACAGATCCTGACATGTCATGTCCTTGCCAACATTTGATGGGGCCAAACTTTAAGTGTTACGGTAAGATAGCAAAACAATAGTATATCTGTGTTGTGTTTAAGGTTTTATTTTTTATTTCCCCGATGGCTGATGAGATTCAGCACATGGTCATATGTTCATTGGTCTTTGGATCACCTTTCTGTGATATGTTCATTAAAGACTTTTTGGTCATTCTGGCTTTTCTGGCTAACTTGCAGAAGTTCTTTGTATATTCTAGATACTAGTCCTTTGTCAAATATCTTTTCCCACAGGCCAGCTTATATTTCCATTATTTTTTATGGCATGCTTTGATGAACAGAGTTCTTAATTTTAATGTGTTAAATTTAGTAATCTTCCTGTGTGTGTGTGTCATTAGAGCTTACTGCATTTTGTTTAAGAAATCCTTCCACTGGCACAAAAACAGACACTCAGATCAATGGAACAGAATAAAGAACCCAGAAATGGACCCACAAATGTATGGCCAACTAAACTTTGACAAAGCAGGAAAGAATATCCAATGGAATAAAGACAGTCTTTTCAGCAAGTGGTGCTGGGAAAACTGAACGGCGACATGCAGAAGAATGAACCTGGGCCACTTTCTTACACCAGACATAAAAATAAACTCAAAATGGATGAAAGGCCTGAATGTAAGACAGGAAGCCATCGAAATCCTTGAGGAGAAAGCAGGCAAAAACCTCTTTGATCTTGGCTGCAGCAACTTCTTACTCAGAACGTCTCCAGAAGCAAGGGAAACAGAAGCAAAAATGAACTACTGGGACCTCATCAAAATAAAAAGCTTCTGCACAGCGAAGGAAACAATCAGCAAAACTAAAAGGCAACCAACAGAATGGGAGAAGATATTTGCAAACGACATATCAGATAAAGGGTTAGTATCCAAAATCTATAAAGAACTCATCAAACTCAACACCCAAAAACCAAATAATCCAGTGAAGAAATGGGCAGGAGACATGAATAGACACTTCTCCAAAGAAGACATCCAGATGGCCAACCGACACATGAAAAAATGCTCAACATCACTCATCATCAAGGAAATACAAATCAAACCACAATGAGATACCACCTCACACCTAACATTAACAACTCAGGCAACAACAGATGTTGGTGAGGATGTGGAGAAAGAGGATCTCTTTTGCATTGTTGGTGGGAATGTAAGCTGGTGCAGCCCCTCTGGAAAACAGTATGGAGGTTCCTCAAAAAATTAAAAATAGAACTACCCTATGACTAAGCAATTTCACTTAGGTATCTATACAAGGGATACAGGTGTGTTGTTTCGAAGGGGCACATGCACCCCCATGTTTATAGCAGCACTATCAACAATAGCCAAAGTATGGAAAGAGCCCAAATATCCATTGACATATAAATGGATAAAGAAGATGTGGTATATGTATACAATGGAGTATTATTTGGCAACCAAAAAGAATGAAATTTTGCCATTTTCACCTTTGTGGATGGGTATTATGGGAGGGTATTACGCTAAGCGAAATTAGTCAGTCAGAGACAAACATCATAGGACTTCACTCATATGAGGAATTTAAGACACAGAACAGATGAACATAAGGGAAGGGAAGCAAAAATTATATAAAAACAGGGAGGGGGACAAAACATAAGAGACTCTTAAATGTGGAGAACAAACAGAGGGTTAGTGGAGGGGTTGTGGGAGGGGGGATGGGCTAAATGAGTAAGGAGCATTAAGGAATTTACTCCTGAAATCATTGTTGCACTATATGCTAACTAATTTGGATGTAAATTTAAAAAATAAAATTAAAAAGAAAAAAGAAATCCTTCCTATTCCAAGGCCATGAAGATATTCTCTGGAATCCCTTTCTAGAAGCTTTTACTTCCCCATCTGGGCTGCTATGTTTTCTACTTCTGGTAATCATGGACTAAGACCCATGGGATGGCCTCCCCTCCCCTGGAGAAAACAATCATAAAACCTGGAAGCATTACCAAAAGCAAGAAGCAAATGCTGTTGGGGGGACCCCACACAGACTGATGGAGGTTCATGCTCTTTGGAGGAGGGAGATGGGGAGCTATGTTTCTAGGTCTTTCGATCTGGGACTGAGTGTGGTCTACACAGCAAACATAGTCTCTTTGGCATGGGGAACCAGAGACGTGTAGCCAGGACTACAGCATGAATGCTGAAGACTATGGAGGAGCCCCATAGATGAGAAGGCCAGGCGGGGTCCCCATATCCTGTTTCCCATATGGCCACTGACCCCGAACCACGCATGCACACAGCAGACTCCAAGTCCCCCCACTGAAGACAAAACATCCAAACAGATTGAAGCCGTCTGTGCCCCATTTCCACCAAGAAAACTACCCACCAGGGAGAGAAAGCAGTACCCATGCCAAAGTAACAGAGTTCTGAAGCCCACAGTTTAATTTTCATAAAGACCCAAATACAGTCCAAAACTACCCGACCCTGAAGAACCAAGGAAAGAGGACACATTTTCAAGAGAAAAGAAAATCAATTGAGTTGGATTCCAAGTTTGCTTCTAGATGTTGAAATTTAATACTTCAGTCTTTGGTCTTTCTATTAACTTTTGTATATGGTGTTAGTAAGGATCTCTTCTTCCTCCCTCCCTGTTTGGCCAGTCAATTTTCCCAATAGTGTTTATGGAAAAACCCCACTGATCTGCCACACATCCCATGACCATAAATCACTTTTATTTATTGCTTTACAGTTTTATAACCTTCATGTCTTTTAGTCCTGATTGCATTGGCCGAGGCCTCTGAGGCGGTGTGAGCTGACACTCTTATCCTGTTTTCAGCTCTCAGGCCCACTTACTACATTGCATCATTGAGTATGGTACTTGCTGGAGGCCCTCTTGCTATCTTTTATCAGACTAAATAAGTTCCTGATTACTCTTAGTTTGCTAAGAGTTGGGTTTTTTTTTTTATTATGAATGCATGTTCAACTTTATTGAATGCTTTTTGTAAGTCTACTGAGGTGACCATCTTATGTTTCTAATTTAATGTGTCAATGTGATGAACTATTTTGATTGATTTTCTAATGCTAATCTCTTCCTGGGATACATTCCTCTTGGTGATGGGGTGTCTTTCCTGCTTGTTTTACTGATCTCAGTTCCTCAATATTTTGTCCAGGTTGCCTGCATCCGAGCTCCGGAGACAAACTGGCCTGTACTTCTCCTTTCTGGGGAAGCCCTCCTCTGGTTTCTACACCAAGGTTGTGCCAGGCTTGTGCAGCAGGTTGGGGGTGTTTCTTCTCTTTCTGTTCCCTGAAATTATGTGTGCGAGGTCAGTGTTGGCATTCCCGAAAGGCTTCCGAGAGCTCACCAAGGTCAAGGCTGCTCAGTGGAGCAAATGCTGGCCGGGTGGCTCTCAGGGCAGCCTGTCTCTCTGCTGGGGGCTCAGCACTGAGGCATCTGTCTCAGGAGCGCCAGGGTTTCAGCAGGAACCACAGCCCGTCTTGACGTGCACACACCCCCGACAGGACTTGCTGCCCCAGGTGGGGGTGCAGAGGGCAGCGCCTTGGGACAGAAATGGCTGTGCTACTCTGGCTTTCCCGTAGCTTTCTGTTTGCGTCCAAAACTGACCTCGAAGTTCCCACTGCTTCAGATCTTTAACGCTTCCATGGTATTTTCTGTCCCTAAACGTGGTCCTTTTCATTTCCTTTCCCTTCAGCAGGAAGGGTGAGCCAGACACCAGAAGCATCAACTATGCTTCCCCGTTTTTCATGTCAGGGGTACGTCTGTACCCTGGTGTCATGACAGGAGGTGGGACGGTGACTCTTTTTTCTTCTCTGTGCAACAACATCAGCAGAGGCTTGGAGGCAGGTCTGTCTTCACACCCAATCACAGATTCCAATCAAATGGGCAAAGGCTGAGCGGGGAGAAAAGCTCATATTTAAACATTTTGTGAGTTAGCAAATGTCTTCGTGTCCTTCCTTAAATGAATAAAAATGGAAAGCTTAGTTTCAGTTGTCTGATCTGAGAAAGTCCTGTAATAAATGTCTTCAAGATGCACATCTCAGAGTAATAGAACCAGAGTCAGAAATACCAGCAAAGTCTATGACTGCGTATTTGCTCCTGTGCTTGCAAGGAGAAAGAAAATGTTCAGCTATGCCTGGCTTTCATCAAAATGCCCGTAAATTTTATCTGTTTTCGTTCCTGGGGTTTAGTGTCTATAATATTCACAATTTTCAATGTTCTTTGAATAAAGAAAAACAATATGATGATGTGTCTGAATCTTTGTTCCACTTTGCTGTGAGAGACCTGTGTAAATTTAGCAACACTAAGGTATTATTGCTTTTTCCACGACAAAAGAACATGGACTTTCTTCAGTCTGAATCCAAAGTCATTGTTATTTAAAATAAAAGAAAGAGTCAGGAAGGGAGTTCTGGAAATAACGTGCAGTGGGTTTTATAAATCGCAGCCCCACTCCTATTAAGGGCTGGTGCAGAGCAGACAGGCACGCGTGTTCTCTGAGAGGATACGTCACTCACACACGCGTTCCTTTATTGGAGGTTATGTCACCAGGGGACAGCTACAGAAAGCATTACACCATTTGGTGGATGCTTTTTATTTATTTATTTTTTAAATGTTTATTTTTGAGGGAAAGAGAGAACGTGAGCAGGGGAAGGGCAGAGAGAGAGGGAGACACAGAACCCGAAGCGGGCTCCAGGCCCTGAGCTGTCAGCACAGAGCCCGACGCGGGGCTCGAACTCACAAACCTCGAGATCATGACCTGAGCTGAAGTCGGACGCTCAACCGGCTGAGCCCCCCAGGTGCCCCTACTGTTTCCATAATTTCACCGTGCAGTCAGTCTTTCTCTGTCTCACTTATCTCACCTAGTGTAACGCCCTCAAGTCCATCATGTTGTTGCAAATGGCAGGATGGCCTTATTTCTTATTGCTGAGTAAGTGTATGCATATACCACATCCTCCTTATTCACCCATTGATGGACGTTTAAATTGCCTCTATTTCTTGGCTATTGTGAATAATGTTTCAAAGCACATGGGAATATAGACATCTCTTTGAGATCCTGTTTTCATTTCCTTTGGACATGTGCCCAGAAGTGGAGTGGCTCTACTGGGTGGTGGTTCTATTGCTAATTTCGTGAGGAACCTCGTTACTGTTTTCTGCAGTGGACGTTCCGACTCCACTCGCACCAGCAGGGCAGGAGGGTCCCCTTTCTCCACATCCTCAGCAACACTTGTTATTTCTTTCTTCTTGATACTATCACTCTGGCAGGTGGGAGGTAATATCTCGCTGCAAGTTTGACTTGCGTTTCCCTGATGATGAGCGATGTTGCTACACGCGATTTTATCAGTCGCATAGCAATTCACTTTTCCTTCCTTCAGATTCTTTGCTCTTATAAATAAATCCACAATGAAATCCTTATATGTGATACTTTATGTATATTTCTGATTGTTTTCTGAAAATAGAGTTCTGGAAATGAGAAAGCATTGCTTCACCAATCAGAAAAGCCTCGGAATGGTGTGAGCTTGTGCAACATTTATTATTAAAGCCATCGTGCTCAGCCCTGGGAATGTGGACGTGGAAATGACAGAGCCCCTGCCGTCCGCAGACCTCCCTACCCTACGAGGCCCCGTGAGCTCAGACTCTTCTCCAGGGCCACCGTGGCAAAGGCTTTGCTATAAAACCAGCTGTGCCGTGACCTCAGCAACTCAGCCCAACCAAGCCCAGTCCCGGCCCCTGTGCACAAAACCCAAACCGGCAGGCCACGCTCAGCCCCATCAAGGGCCATTCTTAGAACAGCCAGCTCTCGTCAAACTGGGGATTTGGTCCAATACGGGTGTTTGTGTGTTTATGTTATTGTAAATTTCTAGGCTAATCAAAGTTTTGTAGATGAGATTCTATCTTAATGAAAGCTTTCCCTGTAAATCCTTCGGTTAAGTAAAGAAAATTGTTACCCTTTTACGGATTTGTTTTTTAAATCCAGGTTCCAGAAGCTTAGAGGGAAACATGCTGGCATGCTGTCCCTATATGTTGAAATCTACAGTGCCTGAGGGAGGGAGAGAAGTCGCCTCGGTTCTCCTTTGGAGATTCCAAGAGGATAGGACCCGTTTGTGCGTGAAAGTGGGCATATTATAGTGGACGCATTGTGGACGGAACCACAGAGGAGCCTTAACTGGATGCATGTCAGGACCCCAAGGCCTTCCTGATGCTCACCCCTGTCCACTGTCCATGGCTGGGTCAGCCCTGGCCACCTGTAGAGTCCTCACCATCTGTAGCCCTTTCCCTCTTGGTCCCCGTCCTGGGCTTGGCCCCAGAAGCCCCATCCAGCAAACCTGCCCAAGCGCTCAGGCCCTCCGAGCCCCTCAGAATCTGGGTCCGAACCCCCTGTCAAGCAGCTGCCACTTGGGGACCTGAATGTTCTGCAGTCAGACCCCTGGGAAAGCATCCTTCTCCTTCTGGGAACATTTGCATGTTAACACAACATTCTTGATAGCCATTTGCACCAAAGGAAAAATGCAAGAGATTCGAGCATGAGGGCCCGTGGCCCCTGGGCTTCATCCCTGCCCATGGGCACTGCCCTGCACCCTCGCTGGCCCCTCCTGGATCCCTGTCTTACACACTGCCTTTGCTGTGTGCCCGTCACCCTTTATGTCTCCTCCTGCCACTGCAATGGAAACTGACTCTGTGTGACCTTCTTGTCAAAAGGGTGTATCTTAACATATTTTAACATGTTTCAACTCACCTTGAAAGAAAAAGGCAATGTCACATATGGGAAGGGTGTGTCTGGTAACACGGCTGTAAGGGTGCACATGTAACCCTGGCGTTCCCAGGACAAGCACGGAACAGCTCTGCCAACACCATGCCTTGGGAAGACACCTGGAATAGACAGACCTTTGGGTGAGCCTTGGAGTCGCTCCAACCGGCGAGGCCCCACGAGGCGTCCCAGACGCTGTGGCTCCCCGCACGGCTCCTGAGGGGCCATGTGTGACAGCAGCGAGCCCCCTGCAGACACAGAACCAAAGAGGAGCCACAAGCTCAGCAGAGGACACATGCTCCTGACACGGCAGAGCTCGGGCAGGACTCAGAGCAGGAGTTTCTGAAACACATTTGAACCTTCCAAGGGGCCCCTCGGGTTAGCGAGGGGACAAACACAGGTGGAGTTAAAACCTTCGACCATCGGGGGGGCGGGGGCCCGGGGGGTATCCTAGCAGATGTGGGGAAAATGTATTCAGTTAGAAGCAAAAGAAAAGCCATCAGTGAGCTAAATGGTCAAACAAACACACCAATGAAAAGCGGAAGTTGAGGAAGATTAAGTGACGGTTACCAAATGAATAAATCAAAGTGCCGCATCCCGCAGAACCAGAGACCCCTTCAGTGTGATGCCCGTATTATACATTTTGCCGTATTTGAATATTATCAGTTCTCAACTTCTCCAAACAGCTGATCACTTACGCTAGAAATGTCTCGTACGCACGACTGACCAGAGCGGCTTTTCCCAGCAGAGCTCGGGCTGCGCAGCGCTGTCTGAGGAGCTCTGATTAGATGTCCATTTCTAGCCCCGTCAGCACCGACGTGCAAGTCAGAAAGACGGCGGGAGCCTGTTGCCGCCCCGCAACCGGGCGCCGCGGCCAAACGCTGATGGCCTTCTCTGCTCACGTGGCTGGACACCCAGCCGCACCGTGGCTGCGTGGATTCCGACGCTCGAAGCTGGCTCTGGCTGTCAGAGGGGCCGTGTGTCTCCGGAAGATCAGCCTGGGCTTCTCCCCACAAGAGCTGGACCCCAGAAGCCCCAAGACAGAGAGAGTGAGCAAGCTGGCTGCTGTCCCGGCGTGGAAAGGAGGGAGCTCCGCCAGGGCACGGACACGGCAGGGAGGGTGGCTCCACGGACGGGGCCTTTCCCCGAAGACACCGCCTGCATTGTGCAGAGAACGGTTGCGATGAACTGCCTGGATTACAACGAGACCCGTCACTGAGGTTTTCTGGGAAACTGTCATGAAGTGTTCCCTGGCCTGCGGTGTCTGTAAGGCGAACGTCCCCTGTGGGACTGTGAGGTCGTTCCCTCACGACCGTTTGTGCAGGACTCCCTTCTGCTCTGAGCACCCTCTTCGGCAGCGTCATTCTCCTCCCCACCCCAGCAACTCAGCAAAGATCCCGTAAGTCTCTGCAGAACACAGCTCGAAAAACACGGAGTAAGAACCTTCTGAACCAGGTACGAGCCACTTCTGATCAATCCTGGCTGCTGTGAACACCAGCCAAACGATAGCAGGCAAGGAACATTCCTGACGCCCACCATACGCCCAACAGCACGCCCGCACTGTGGCGGACACGAGGTCCACGTGGCAAGAAGCTTCCTGTGTGTCTCAGCAGGAAAGGACACGGGACACCTGTCAAACCGCAGCAGGGGCCTTGCCAGGAGACGGTGACAGTTCACACCCTGAATAAGCAATTGATTCACGTTCCTTCCGAAGCTCCTCGTGCCCACGTGGACAGAACCTGAGAAGTGGCTTCTCCCTGAGAGGAGCGTGTTATCCACGCCACGGCTCGAGCTCTCTCTGCCGCTATTTACGGGGACCTGCCCCCCCCCGACCACCTCCCTGTGGTCACAGCCACACGAGCCGGGAGCACCAGCCGACCAGGCCGCTCTTCAGCAGGTGAACCAAGTAAACTCAGAGCCCACCTTGAATCTTCTCTTCTGAAGCCGAGACGAATAAAGCTGTTGGATAAAATATGATTTCTCTTCTCATGAAGCAGAAACCGGGAGCGGCACCCATAACCAGGCTCTTTTCCCCTCTCTCCTGCCCGCTGCACCAGGCAAGCAACAGGCTCGGTTCAGGTCTGTCAAAGATCTGTGTTCACGTGCTCTTAGGACTAAAATTGCTTCTGGTGAGACGCTTCACAAGCTCGACCACAAGCAGTTAACTGAGACAATTTACAAGGGTTATCATGCCTGGTTCTTAAAATAGTTTTCCATTGGAAAAATGAAGAGACTTACTGGTTTTTTTAGACAACCATATTTCTTCCTGGGATATGTGAAATCCTCTGGCCCCTTCCTGCCCTTGCACTATTTTTTGAGTATCAATTTAGAAGAAATGCTTGTTTTCTTTTTTAAAAATTTTGTTTTATTTAAGAGAGAGTGTGTGAGCAGGGTAGAGGGGCAGAGGGAGAGAAAGAGAATCCCAAACAGGCTCCCCACTCTCAGCACAGAGCCTGACACAGGCTCGACCCCACGACTCTGGGATCATGACCTGAGGTGAAATCAAGAGTTGGATGCTTGGGCGCCTGGGGGTCTCAGTCGATTAAGCGTCCGACTTTGGCTCAGGTCATGATCTCACAGTTCATGAGTTGGAGCCCCAAGTCAGGCTCTGTACTGACAGCTCGGAGCCTGGAGCCTGCTTCAGATTCTGTGTGTGTGTGTGTGTGTGTGTGTGTGTGTGTGTGTGTGTGTGTCTCTCTCTCTCTCTCTCTCTCTCTGCCCCTCCCCTGCTTGTGCTCGCTCTGTCTCTCAAAAATAAATAAACATTTTTAAATAAATAAATAAATAAATAAATAAATAAATAAATAAATAAATAAATAAAATCAAACACCCAATTCTCAGCAACAAGGACAAAAACTCACAAGGTATAGAATGAAACAGGAAAACATGGCTCATTCAAAGGAACAGAATTCACTATCCCTGAGAAAGCTTACACATGAGATTTATTCCACAAAAAACTTTAAAACAATCATCTGGGGGCACCTGGGTGGCTCAGTTGGTTAAGCATCCGACTTTGGCTCAGGTCATGATCTCCCGGTTCGTGGGTTTGAGCCCCGTGTCGGGCTCTGTGTTGACAGCTCAGAGCCTGGAGCCGGCTTCGGATTCTGTGTCTCCCTCTCTCTGCCCTTCCCCCGCTCGCACTCTGTCTCTCTCCCACAAACAAGTAAACATTAAAAAATTTAAAAAACAGAAATAAATAAAAGGAGACACCCTCACCCTCTGATTGCGCACATAAAAGAATGCATGCAGAGTTGGACACAGGCCCAAGGGAGGCATGCACGTAGATGACAGTGCTGTGGCTGATCTCCTGACACTAACATCTCAGGATGTGGGAAGGCGGTAGGTGGACGTTGGGAGAAAGAGGTAAGAAAAAAGGAACGTAGGTCAAGGGACCAAGATTTACTGAGTACTCACCCCCTCCGTGTCAAGCACCGAACTTGGCACTGTGGATACACGCTGTGGATATCCTCACACAATCTATGAAGGAGATAATGCTATTCCCACTTTTCAAAGAAGAAAACCAAGACCAAAGGAGGTGAATACAGCTAGCAAACGTCTGGGTCTTACTCCGAAGCTCTTCATACCTGTTATGGGCTGACTTGTGTGCCCCCGAAATTCACATGAGGACCTCAGAATACGACCGTATCTGGAGACGGAGTCTCGGAAGAGGTGAATAAGGTAAAGTGAGATCACTACAGTGGGTCCTCATCCAACGTGACTGGTGTCCTTGTAAGAAAAGGAGATCAGGACACACACATACACATGCACAGAGGGCCGACCACGTGAGGACACGGGAAGAGATAGCATCTGCGCGTCTAGGAGAGAGGTCTTGGGAGACACCAGCTCTGCCCACGCCTGGACCCAGCCTCCAGGACGTGGGACAGTGAGTGTCCGTCGTTGAAATGCCCTACGGTGTGATTTGCCATGGCTGCCAAGCAACCACGGTACCGTAGTCAAACACACTGCGGTGGGAGCAGCGGGGCAAAGCTCTTCCCAAGCAGGGTTCCCAGAAATTCCAACAGGAGAACTGAAGATGGTTCTCAGGTCAACCAAGTGTGAATAAGCTAGCTCGAACAAACTTAAATGATTTTCTTACAATTAGAGAATTTCTCGTATTTGTACATGCTACTATGAAATGAAACTCTGAGGGGGCACATAAAAAGCAGAATCTCGGGGCGCCTGGGTGGCGCAGTCGGTTAAGCGTCCGACTTCAGCCAGGTCACGATCTCGCGGTCCGTGAGTTTGAGCCCCGCGTCAGGCTCTGGGCTGATGGCTCAGAGCCTGGAGCCTGTTTCCGATTCTGTGTCTCCCTCTCTCTCTGCCCCTCCCCCGTTCATGCTCTGTCTCTCTCTGTCCCAAAAAATAAATAAACGTTGAAAAAAAAATTTAAAAAGCAGAATCTCTAAAATGTATCCAGACACGTAGGGACAATGTCATTGGAGGAAACGTCTTTCCATTTCAGACACAGCAGTTCATTCCGTGGCTCCAGCATGGACAGGACCTCAGATACGTCCTCGGGAGGGGAGGGCCATGACCACGTTGGGAAGGGTCAAATACCAATACGGTTAGTGCTTCAAAGAAGTCAAGGGACACCTTTACCTCCTTCTCCTTGTTCTTCCCATTAATACTGGTCTTATGAATGTAAATGAAATTCATCTGGGATTTAATGTTGAATGTTTGGGTAATAAATTATCAGCTCTTTTTCACTTGTCCATTGATAAAAATTTAAAGTATATCAACTGATTTCCTACCACAGTACCTGTGTTTTTTTTGCAGACACCCAAAAACCTCAGATAAGCACCTTGTATGTAAACCTTCACACCCTGACCACGTTCTTCTAATTCACACCCCTTGACCTTTCTTGAACGTTAGAAGAATAAAAAAGGGTCACATGTCACATGGTAGGAGGCACGTTTCATTCCAACCGCCATCCATACCCTTGCCCTCGTGGCCATGAAAATGGGGAGATGTTATACCACAACTGGTCTCTACCTTTCCTGCACAACTGCAATAATGATTAAATCCATGGCTTCTTCTCACCATGAAACAGGTTATGTGCATGATTGACCCATAGAAATAGGAAGGAGTTGACCTCCAACTTAAGAAAAAGTATCTATTTGGGGCTCCTGGGTGGCTCAGTTGGTTAAGTGGCTGACTTCAGCTCAGGTCATGATCTCACAATTCGTGAGTTTGAGCCTCATGTCGGGCTCTGTGCTGACAGCTCAGAGCCTGGAGCCTGCTTCGGATTCTGTGTCTCCCTCTCTCTCTGTTCCTCCCCCGCTCATACTCTCTCTCTCAAAAATAAAGATTAAAAAAATTTTTTTAAAGAAAAAGTATCTATTCAAACTATTATTCTCTTTATTTAACTTAAAAATTTTTTAATGTTTTTATTTATTTTTGAGACAGAGCATGAGCATGAGCAGGGGAGGGGCAGAGAGAGGGGAAGACACAGAATCTGAAGCAGGCTCCAGGCTCTGAGCTGTCAGCACAGAGCCCCATGCGGGGCTCAAACTTACAAGCTGTGAGATCATGACCTGAGCTGAAGTTGGACACCTAACCGACTGAGCCACTCAGGCACCCCTCTTTGTTTAACTTTTAAATTTGAGTATAGCTGACACACAATGTTACATCGGTTTCAGGTGTCCAACATAGTGGTTCAACTTCTTTATATGTTATGCAATGCTCTACACTCTATTTTTTAAGGAACTGTCAAAATTCATATAGACAAGTATTTTCCTATCTTGTGAGGGCACTAAATTTCATTGCTCCATAGTATATATTTTATAAACTAGTCATCTATTAAGAGTAAGGTTCCAGAATGACATTCTGGCGTGTGAAATTCTACACAAGTTCTAGATCTGTGTCCTCTGAGCTTCCCTCAAGGAAAATTACTTAAGTGTCTAGAATGTGCCCATTTTGAGAGAAAAAATTGGAGACTACATACATCCTCAATAGTAGAGTAATTGTTAAATGACTTACGATGTATTCACACAAAGTGATGATGGGATGGCATCCAAATTTTTGTTAACATGGGAAGTGCTCAAAATATATAAAATTCCATGTATAAGCTCATCTATGTAATCTTACACATAGTCATTTTAAAAATTGGAAGAAATAAAAATTGGAAAGATATTGTGGAGGATTTCCCTTTTCAGCTTTATTGAGATATATTTGATATATATGTAGCATTGTGTAAGGTGCAAAATGGGATGATTTGATACACATTTGTAGTGTTAAATGGTTAACACCCTTATTATCTCACATAATTATCGTGTGTGTGTGTGTGTGTGTGTGTGTGTGTGTGTGTGTGTGTGTGTGTGTAGAGGACATTTAAGATCTACAATCTTAGCAAATTTCAAGTATATAATACTGTACTGTTAACTGTAGTCACCATGCTGTGACTATACATTACATCCCCAGAACTTATCCATCTTACAACTTGGAGTTTGTATCGTTTGACCCACATCCCCCCATTGCCCCCACCCCCAGCCCATGGCAATCACCACCATACACTCTGCTTCTACACATTCACCTTTTTAATTTTCTTTAAGTTCAGCTTTTTTAGATTCCGCATATGAGATCATACTATGTTTGTCTTTCTCTGACTTCTTTCACATGTCAAAATGCCTTGAAGTTTCATCCATGTTGTCACAAATGGCAGGATTTCCTTTCTCTCATAGCTGAATAATATTCCATTAAACACACACACACACACACACACACACATACACACACACACACACACACACACACACACACACACACACACACACACTGGATTCTTTATCAATTCATCCATAGACAGACACTCAAGTTGTTTCTATATCTTGGCTATCATGAATAATGGCGCAATGAACACGGGTAGACATCTCTTCAATATCATGATCTTATTTCCTTCAGATACACACCCAGATTTAGGATTGCTAGATAATATGGTAGTTTTATTTTTAATTTATTTTATTTTTATCTGAGGTGGGAGGAGCAGAGAGAGAGGGAGACAGAGAATCCCAAGCAGGCTCCACACTGTCAGCACAGAGCCCGATGCAGGGCTCAATGACCGGGAGATCATGACCTGAGCCGAGATCAAGAGACAGACACTTAACTGACTGAGCCACCCAGGCACCTCTATTTTTAATTTTTAAAGTGTGGGGCTCACTTTAATTTGTGAAGCCCAGTGTGGGGCTCAAACTCACAATCCCAAAATCAAGAGTCACATGGTTTACCGACTGAGCCAGCCAGGTACTCCTATTTTTAATTTTTTTTTGATGGACCTCCATACTGTTTTCCACTATGGCTGCACCAATTTACATTCCCACCAACAGTGCATGAGGTTCTCTTTACTTCACATCCTCACCAACACTTGTTATCTCTTATCGTTTTGATAACTTCACAGGTGTGAAGTGATAGCCCATTGTGGTTTTGATTTGTATTTCTCCAATGTTTAGTGATGTTGAGTACCACCTGTTGGCCATCTGGATGTCCTCTTTGAAAGAAATGTCTATTCAGGTCCTCTGCCCATATTTTAATTGGACTATTTGTTTTTTTTTTTTTGAGTTGTACATTAACTATTCACCAGATACATGGTTTGCCAATATTTTCCCCATTTCATAGGTTGCTTTTTCATTTTGTTGATTATTTGCTTTGTGTGCAGAAGCTTTTAGTCTGAAAAAGTCCTATTTGATGATTCTTGCTTTTGTTGCTTGTGCCTTCATTGTCATATTCAAAAAATGTTGCCAAGATCAACGTCGGGGAGATTTTCCCATTTTCTTCCAGGAGATGTATTGTTTCAGGTCCCGTGTTTTAGTCTTTAATCCATTTCCAGTTAGTTTTTGTGAGTGGTATAAGACAGGTGTCCAATCTCATTCTGTGATTATCTGGTTTTTCCAACAACATTTATTGAATGGACTATCGTCCCACAATGAAAATTAGTCGACCGTATATGTGTGGGGTCATTTCTAGGCTCTCTGTTCTGTTCACATGGGTCTACGTGCCTGTTTTTATGCCAGTATCACACGGTTTTGACGACTTAACTTTGTGATAGTTTGAAATCAGAAAGTGTGATGTCTCCGGTTTTGTTCTTTCTCAAGATTGCTCTTATTGTGGCTACATGGGAATTTTAAGATCGCTGTGAAAAATGCCATTGGAATTTTGATAGGGATTGCATTGAATCTACAGATAGCTTTGGGTAATATGAACGTTTGAAACAATATTAACTCTCGCAGCACCTGAGTGGCTCAGTCAGTTAGGCATCCAACTCTTGGTTTCATCCGATCATGATCTCCCAGTTTCGTGGGTTCAAGCCCCACATCGGGCTCCTTGCTGACAGTGCAGACCCTGCTTGGGATTCTCTATCTCCCTCTCTCTGCCCTTCCTCCACTCATGCTGTCTCTTTCTCTCCCAAAAGAAATACATAAACTTAAAAAAATAAACAATATTAACTCTTCCATGAAGACAGGATATTTTTCCTTTTGTTTTTTCTTTTATTTCTTTCTTCAAAGTCTTACAGTTTTCAGTGTACAGATATTTCCTCTCCTGGTTAAATTTATTCCTGGGTATTTTGTTCCTTTTGATGCTATTATAAATGGAATAAAAATTTTCTCATTTAGGTATTTCATTTCAGTGTATAGAAACACAACTGATTTCTCTATGTTGATGTTGTATCCTGTAACTGTACTGAATCTGTTGATTAGACCTAACAGGCTTTTTTGGTGGAGTCTTTAGAATTTTCTAAATATAAGTTCATCTCATCTGCAAACAGAGACGATTTTACTTCTCTCTTTCCAGTTTGGTTGTCTATTTCTTCTTCCCACCTAAGCACTGAGACGAACTCCCAGTGCTATGATAATGGAAGTGGTGAGTGTGGGCATCTTTCTCTTGTTCCTGATCTTAGAGGAAAAGCGTTCACCCTTTTGCTGTTGAGTAGGATGGAAACTCTAGGCTGGTCACACGTGCCATTTATTATGTCACGGTATGTTCCTTCTACACCCAATTTGTTGAAAGTTTTTATCATGAAAAGATGCTGAATGTTGTCAAATGCTTTTTCTGGTTCTATTAGATGACCATAGGATTTTTATCCTTCATTTTGTTAACACTGTGTGTCACGTTCATTGATTTGTGTATATTGAATCATCCTTGCATCCCAGGGATGATCCCACTTGATCCTAGCGTATGATCCTCTAGATGTGCCGCTGAATTTGGTTTGCTAATATTTTGTTGAGATTATTTACACCTATGTTTTTCAGGGATATTGGTCTTATCTTAAAGTGTTTTCTTATCTTGTACTGTCCTTATCTGGCTTTGCTATCACTGTAATGCTGGCCCTATATCATGAGTTTGGAAGTGTTCCCTCTTTAATTTTTTGAGTTTGAGAATTAGAATGAAATCTTTAAATGTTTCTCCAGGGAAGAAATTCTCCAGGGAAACGGTCCGGGCTAGGCTTTTCTTTGTTGGGAGATTTTTGACTACTGATTCAGTCTCCTTACTTATTTCGGTCTGTTCAGATTTTCTAGTTTTTCATGAGTCAATATTGGTAGGTTGTATCTTTATAGAATATTATCCTTTTTTTCTAGGTGGTTCAATTTTGGGCATATGATTGCTTTTGGTAGATTCTTATCGACCCTTTTACACTTCAAGTAATTAATAATAGGTAAGGACTTACTAATGCTGTCTTATTCATTGGTTTCTTGTGCTTTACAGCTTCCTGTTCCTTTCTTTATCTCTTGGGGCCCTCCCTTGTGAATGGATGATTTTCCATAGTGCTATGCTTTGATTTTCTTCTTTCTGTCCTATTCGTCTACTATAGGTTTTGGCTTTGTGATTAATATGAGGCTTACAGAAAAAAAAAATATCCTAGAACAATGAATTCTGCTCTGGTAACAACTTCACTTTGATATCATCCAACACTCTGCCCTTGGATTCCCTCCCCTCTTATGTTGTTGAGGTCACAATTTATATCTTTTTATAGCGTGTGTCCATGATCGTAGCTATATTTTTAATACACTTATCTTCTCTTTAGTAGAGTTGGCTAACACACAAGCAGATCACATGACTAGACGGTTGTGGGTGTTTGCCAAGGCAGCTCATTCTCAGATATTCAACACTCACATGTTGCTAATTAGCCTGGAGACCCTCTCGCAGCACTTCTCCTGAGGCAGGTCTGCTGGCGGTCTCCTTCTGCTTCTGTTTGTCTGCAAGCGTCTCTCTGCCCTTCATTTCTGAAGGGCGGATTGGCCAGGAACAGTGTTCATGGGGCCCGTTTCCTCTTCTGCACATTCCCGCTGCCTCCAGCCTCACGGTTTCTGCAGAGAAATGCACAGATAATCTTGTGGGCTCCCCTGTAGGAGGTCAGGTTCTCTTCTCTTGCTGCTTTTAAGATTCTCTCATTGAGGGGTTCCTGGGGGGCTCAGCCGGTTAAACATCCAACTCTTAACTTTGGCTCAGGTCATGATCTCACAGTCATGGGATCGAGCCCCATGTCTGGCTCTGCGCTAACTGCAAGGAGTCTGCTTGGGATCCTCTCTCTCTCTCTCTCTCTCTCTCTCTCTGCCCCTCCCCTGCTCATGCTCTCTCTCTCAAAATAAATTAAGGACAAAACTTTTTAAAAAAAGATTCATTCATGTAAAAAAAAAAAAAGATTCTCTCTTTGACTTTAATTTTATTATAATGTGCCCTAGAAAAGATATTTTTAGGTTGAATTTTTTTCATGAACTCAAACGTCCCGATCTCTCCCCAGATTTGGGCTGTTCTCAGCCATTATTTCTTTACACAAGCTTCTGTCCCCTTCTCCTCCAGGGCTCCAATAACCTACAGATAGCTTTTCTTGATTATCTCACGGTTCACATGGTCTTCTTGGTTCTCCTCTGACTGCAGAGTTTCAAAGTTCCCACCTCCAACTTCACAGAGTCTTTCACCCATCAAATCTGCTGCATTTTTCAGGCTACTCAGTGAATTCTTCTGCTCCAGAATTTCTGGTTGGGGGCTTTTTTTTTTTTTTATGATTTTTATCTTTTCTAAACTTCCAATTTTGTTCATGTATTGTTCTCCTGCTTTTGTTGAATTGTCTTTGTTCTTTTCTTATGGCCGCTGAGTTTCCTTGAAACGGCTATTTTGAATTTTTTATCGGTAAATCCCAGAGCAGACGTCTGTGGCGTCTTGCAGTTACTGGAAATCACTGTGATCTTCTGGGGGTTTCTGTTTCCTTGTTTGTCCACATTCCCGCATTGCTGTCTTCACATCTGAAGTATCGATTCTGGTCTTTACCAGCTGCTTTTGGGAGAGAAATGCCTTCTGTCAGCCCCGCTAGGGATTCTGATGCTTTCTCAGACCCCCTACGCGTACGCCTGCTCCATACTTCTCCATCACTCTTACAGCAAAACCCTCAGGCTTGCGTGCCTCCTCTCCCCCCTGCAGTGCACCAGGCCAGGTGTTCACAGTCTCTCTCACTTGCCCAGAGGTGGTGCTAATTCTCAGCTTTGTGGTCTCTCCCAGGCCCGCAGATTCAGGACGGCTTTCTGTGCATGCTCACTAGCTATCTGCAAGGGTCAGCCTCCCCACTAGGAGTGTGCACAGGGGGCTGGCCATGGAGAAGGGAGGTCTGCGGGTGAGGCATACCGAGTGCTGGTGGCACCAGGGGCCAGGAGGGGGGTCCATGGATAGGGTGTCCCCGCAGTCTGCAGGCAGGCCTCCTGATGAAAACCTGACAAGATTAGAAGGATCTATGTGTCTCAGTGCCATCTGTGCCCTGGCTGTGGTTTTCCGAGCCACCCCCCACCCCAAGTCATGTAGCTCCCGGCTCAGCCGTCCGGGTGGAGCGGGAAGGAGATGGGCTCGTTGGCAGCTCCTACATGGAGGGGAGCTGGCTGCTCACTCAAGCCTCTCGCTTCCCCCGAGGAGAAAGCGCGGGCTGAGAAAGGCGACGTTGACCTGAGCTGTGCTGCTGAGTGGTGGCGATGCTGTAAACTGTTCCTATCCCCTCCCCAGGGCACCAGTCTCGGAGTTTTCTGCTCCTTTGGTATCCGGAGCGTCTCCACGGAACTCCTGGATGCCCACTAGGCTCTGTCGTCTACAGGTGATGGTCTAAGACAGTGTTCTCCAGGGGCCCCAGGACCGTGGCCAAAAGGGGCTGGAGCTGGTCCACCGCTAGGACCAAGGTCTGTGAGCCTGTTTCCCAAGGTTCCCCTGCTGGCCCCCTGGCTCCCACAAAGGCACTGTTGTCCGTGGATGGATGTTGAATCGTTATCGCTGGCAGAGGTACGTACAAGTGAGGAACATCTCTTTTGGCCCCTTGTGAATCGCTGTCCAGATTTTCTTATTTTCCTCCAGTGTCCACATTGCAGATGCTTCATAAGTAGATATTCCCTATATACTAGGAATTAGTAAAAATATTTGTGGAAATTCTTGCTCACATAAGTTGTTCTTTCATTTGTCAAAATCATTAGCCACTGCCCGTAACGTACCTACCAACTGCTTGTTTTCCATGAGTCCCTCAACTCTCTGATGTAGGTGAACATGTTGGAAACGTTGGTAGGAGGCACTGTGATGTGCAGAAGGGAGGCAGATGAGCGACTCGGATTTTACTCTGCCCCGCAAGTTGGATACTGTATCTAAGTGCTTTTTTTTCACATTTTAACTTCTGTGTGATACACTGCATCTTAAAATGATAGCTTGTCGTAAGTTTGGCTGGCAGAATTTTTCCTTTCTTTGTGACTCACACAATAGTGGTGTGCCTTGTGGTTGAAGGCATCTTGGGTTCCATGAAACGTGATCATTCCTTGCGGACTTTCTTATGTGCTTCAAGCAGCACTAATGGAGATAGAAATTTCAGTATGTGCTCTGCTCAATCTCCTGGGATAAGTAAAAAAAAGCAAAAACCTTTTCTCATAATCCAGTCTATTTTTTATCTCCATATCCTGCACGTTTTTAAGTAATGAAACTTCTGTTTTTAAAAAAGTGATTTATGCACATTCACAACTTACAGAAATTACCAAAAGGTGATATTAAAAAACAAAACAAAACTTTTAAAAAATGTTAGCATGGCTGGGTGGCTCAGTTAGTTAAACATCTGACTTCAGCTCAAGTCATGATTTTGTGGTTCATGGGTTCGAGCCCCAGTTCGGGCTCTGCGCTGACAGCTTGGAGCCTGGAGCCTGCTTCGGATTCTGTGTCTCCCTCTCTCTCTGCCCCTCCCCTGCCCATGCTCTGTCTTTCTCTGTCTCTCAAAAATAAATACACATTAAAAAAAATGTCATCCTAAATCCCTCCGTTGAGAAATAAACAGAATTGACATTTGGTAAACATTATTTTAGAAGTCTAGAAAAGAACGTTTCCTCTGAAGTCACTAAATGGACGTTCCGTTCCATTTACGGGATCGCTGTGTCAGGACGGAAGCTACCCTCGTGTAGGATCATGTACATCTCTCTGTAACGTCATCGCTAGCTCTTGAACCACTTGGACCTCTCCCTGTGTCGCTCTGACGATCTCAGCCTTCTCCCTCTCAGTTTGGCTCTTCAGTCGCGTCTGTCTGTTCCCTTTTTGCGAATAAAAGATACTCGTCTGCGAAGTTTCGCTTGGTTGGCGCTATGGCTCTCGGCTCTGCGTCATGTCGTCTTACCGCCTCGTGGGAACTTCTGCTTTATCGAGTCCGTGCAGTTATGTATTTCCCTAGGAAGCAAGAAGCACCTGCAGAGAGTTTGCTTCTTCGCCTGGGCTGCTGGTCTTTGGCCCACCGTGCTGCCTCCTTCCCCAGTCTCCGGGATGCACTCCCGTCTCCACCTCACTCGCCGCGCACTCTGGCAGCGCTGTGCTTGCCCTCGCACCCTCCCAACCTCGTCTGAGGCCACTGTCCCCTCCTTCGGAGCACGGGAGCTGCCGCGGTCCAGCCGGGCAGCGCGTGAGGGGTCGGTGGGAAAAGCACTCCGGGCTCTGAGGCACGTCCAGGGGGCCCGGGGCCCGTGTTCTCTTCCCACATCCAGGCAACCGGCTCTGTGACGGCTGCTCCTCCAGCCACGTTTCCCCCCCCCGCCCTGCTCAGTCAGGACATGTCTCCAACCTGGCGGAAAGTTCTGGAAGCCAGCAGGCCTCAGGGCTCCTCCGGGGCTGGAAAGCACTGGAAAGGGCCCCCGGCGCTCCTACCCCTCCTGCTCCCGAGGACCGGCCTCACTCGGCCGGACGGTCCACCCGGTGGACAGTCTGCTCGCCCGCCGCTGTTGGGCGTTAGCGGGGATTCCCAGGCTGCTCCTGGCGTTGAGGGGCAAGGGCAGGATCCGAGGCTGTGCCCGTGGCCCCTCTGTGCCGGCCACCAACGTTCACACCTGTGGGTGAGAGTTGGCCCACTTCCTTTCTGTTTGGCGGGCTGATTTTACTTCCCGGCTCACGGGGTAGGTGTCCCAGGCAGGGCTCCGTCAGGCTAGCCCGGCGCTGACTTGCTGTGTGTGCTTGAACTCGCAAACACTGGCTGACCGATTTAGACAAAGTGCTTCCTCCGCCCGCAGGGCGTCCTTCTAATCTGGGCGCTGACTCATCACTGCATGGTCACATGACGTCTGCCTCCGGTGGTGTCCCTTGAATTCAACACGGTGCCCGGCTGCCTCTGCCGACCATGAACAGCTGCCCCCGTCCCCTCGGGGAGCTCCTGAGTCCCTGCCGTGCTTTGCAGCCTCCAGAAGCCCACCTCGGCGTGGTACGGGGGCCTGGAGGCAGTAGGGACAATGGGAATTCACACTATACAGCCGAGCCCAAGCCAGGAGGCCTCCTGGAATCCTGCACTCGTCTCAGCTGTGCTGTGGCCTCTCTTGATTTTCCAAGTATTTCCTCCATTACACTAGTCAACACAACCAGTTAACTTCTTTCAAGGACATTCCTAAAAACTAAAAATAACCAGAATCCGTAGTTCACACTAGGGTCACTCCTGGCATTGTGCGTTCTATGGGTTTCAACAAACATACAAGGACACGTGTCTGTCATGGTATCACACGGAGTAGTTTCGCTGCCCCCCAAATATCCTCTGCGCCCCACCTGGTCATCCCTCCCTGCCAACACCTGGCAACCCCTGATATTTTCACTGCCTCACGGTTCTGCTTTTTCTAGAATGTCATAGACGTAGACTCATGCAGCGCGCGGCCTTTTCAGACTGGCGTCTTCCACTTGGTCATACTCATTTACGGCTCCTCCGTGCCCCTTCATGGCTCAAGCGCTCATCTCCTTCCAGCACTGGATCATGTCCCGTCGTCTGGCTGGACCACAGGTGACTTATCTATCACCTACTGAGGGACATCTTGGTTTCTACCTGGGTGATCACAGGCATCTAATTTTTTGTTGTTAAATACCAAAAATAGGAGCACAATTACCGGATCATATGGTGAGAGTATGTTTGGTTTTGGTGATTAGTTTTGAACGTTGATGATCTGTCAGTTGTAACAAATGCACCATCTGGTGGGGGTGTTGATGGTGGGGGAGGTGGGGGGGGGCAGGGACATGTGTGGGAGTCTCGGTACCTTCTTCCAATGTTGCTGTGAACCTTAAACTGCTCTAAAAACAAATTCCTTTTTAAAAAATCCCAAAAACAGAAACATTTTGTTTGGAAGTGTTTCAACCAACACTTTTATTGACTTATGATTTATTCACATAAAAACTTAAAAGTTTCCTTGGAAATGCAAAGCGGGGAGGCCACAATTACTAAAGGACACTGTCCCTCATTAGTGAGCTCAACTGATATTTGTGGCAGCACCGGCGAAAATCACTCCCAGAACCAGCCCTTCAAAGTAAAAGCCCCAAGGTGTAGACGCACATGGACAGAAGCACAAGTGTCCACAGGCAGATGGTGGGTGTCCATGGACAGAGGCATGGGTGGGTGCGGGTGCCCATGGACAGACGGCGGGTGTCCACGGACAGAGGTGCTGGTGTCTATGGACAGAGGTGCAAGTGTCCACAGACAGACGGTGGGTGTCCACGGACAGAGGCGCAGGTGTCCACGGACAGACGGCGGGTGTCCACGGACAGAGGCACGGGTGTCCACGGACAGAGGTGCTGGTGTCTATGGACAGAGACGCAAGTGTCCACGGACAGACGGTGGGTGTCCACGGACAGAGGCGCGGGTGTCCACGGACAGAGGTGCTGGTGTCTACGGACAGAGGTGCGAGTGTCCACTGACAGATGGCGGGTGTCCACGGACAGAGGCACGGGTGTCCATGGACAGACGGCTGGTGTCCACGGACAGAGGCACGGGTGTCCACGGACAGAGGTGCTGGTGTCTATGGACAGAGACGCAAGTGTCCACGGACAGACGGTGGGTGTCCACGGACAAAGGCGCGGGTGTCCCCGGACAGAGGTGCGAGTGTCCACCAACAGATGGCGGGTATCCACGGACAGAGGCATGGGTGTCCACGGACAGACGGCAGGTGTCCACGGACAGAGGCGCGGGTGTCCACGGACAGAGGCACGGGTGTCCACGGACAGACAGTGGGTGTCCACGGACAGAGGTGCTGGTGTCTATGGACAGAGGTGCGAGTGTCCACGGACAGAAGTGCTGGTGTCTATGGACAGAGACACAAGTGTCCACGGACAGAGGCGCGGGTGTCCACGGACAGAGGTGCGAGTGTCCACCGACAGACGGCGGGTGTCCACGGACAGAGGCGCGGGTGTCCACGGACAGACAGCGGGTGTCCACAGAGGCGCGGGTGTCTACGGACAGAGGTGCGAGTGTCCACCGACAGACGGTGGGTGTCCACGGACAGAGGTGCTGGTGTCTATGGACAGAGGTGCGAGTGTCCATGGACAGACAGTGGGTGTCCACGGACAGAGGCGCAGGTGTCCACGGACAGACGGCGGGTGTCCACAGACAGAAGTGCTGGTGTCTATGGACAGAGACGCAAGTGTCCACGGACAGAGGCGCGGGTGTCCACGGACAGAGGTGCGAGTGTCCACCGACAGACGGCGGGTGTCCACGGACAGAGGCGCGGGTGTCCACGGACAGACAGCGGGTGTCCACAGAGGCGCGGGTGTCTACGGACAGAGGTGCGAGTGTCCACCGACAGACGGTGGGTGTCCACGGACAGAGGTGCTGGTGTCTATGGACAGAGGTGCGAGTGTCCATGGACAGACAGTGGGTGTCCACGGACAGAGGCGCAGGTGTCCACGGACAGACGGCGGGTGTCCACAGACAGAGGTGCTGGTGTCTATGGACAGAGGTGCGAGTGTCCACAGACAGAAGTGCTGGTGTCTATGGACAGAGACGCAAGTGTCCACGGACAGAGGCGCGGGTGTCCACGGACAGAGGTGCGAGTGTCCACCGACAGACGGCGGGTGTCCACAGACAGAGGCGCGGGTGTCCACGGACAGACGGCGGGTGTCCACGGACAGAGGCGCGGGTGTCTACGGACAGAGGTGCCAGTGTCCACCGACAGACGGTGGGTGTCCACGGACAGAGGTGCTGGTGTCTATGGACAGAGGTGCGAGTGTCCATGGACAGACAGTGGGTGTCCACGGACAGAGGCGCAGGTGTCCACGGACAGACGGCGGGTGTCCACAGACAGAGGTGCTGGTGTCTATGGACAGAGGTGTGAGTGTCCACAGACAGACGGTGGGTGTCCACGGACAGAGGCGCGGGTGTCCACGGACAGAGGTGCTGGTGTCTACGGACAGAGGTGCGAGTGTCCACAGACAGACGGTGGGTGTCCACGGACAGAGGCGCAGGTGTTCACGGACAGAGGTGCTGGTGTCTACGGACAGAGGCATGGGTGTTCACTGACAGATGGCAGGTGTCCACCGTCAGATGGCGCGTGTCCACAGACAGAGGCGATGGTTTCCACCCACGGAGGCATGGGTGACCCCAGTGTGTATCCAATGGCGGGTACTCAGATTTCAGAGGAAGGACATCCTGGCTCACGCCACCACAGGGATGGCCTTCAAATGGTGCAGTGGGAGCACTGTCACCAGAAGACGTGGCCACGGGCCTTCACACGATGCAGCTGGAGGTGTCCCATCTGCACAGACAGAGCCAACAGGGAATGGGGACCCAGAGCTCAGGCCACAGAGGTGCGGCTCCGGCAGAGAAAGGGCTCCAGGCAGGTGTGGGGATGGTGGGGGGGGCACAAAGCAGGGGGGTGGGGAACGATCTCACAGCCGGAGGGGGGTTGGGAGGGCCTCACATGGGGGGGGGGAGGGACGGCCTCACAGCAGCGGGGAGGGGGGTGGTATGGGATGGGACAGCCTCACAGCAGAGGGGGGGTGGCTAGAGTTAGGGGGGAGGGGGGAAACAGCTGCACAGCAGGGGGAGCGGCCTCACAGCAGAGGGGACGGCCTCACAGCAGGGAGGCTTGATGGTCACACACCGTGTGGGGGGGACGGTCGCACACTGGGGGGTGCACTGGGCACTGGCTCTCTGGACTTCTGCGCTGTCTGGTGTCACTGACCACACCGGCTTCTTCAAGTTTCCTCCACGTTTTCTGATTGGACCCACGGCCTCAGCTTCTCTCCCAGACTCCCATTGGCCTGACCCGTCAGCGTATGTGGTTCCAGGGTTCTTGACTCCTCGCTGTCTACACTGGCATCGGCAACATTGTGGATTCACATCTACACTTTCCGCTCTGAGCTCTGACAGAGGTCACAGATGCCCCTGTTCAGTCACCCATTGGGTCTCATCGCCTCCCCAAACTCGGTGGCCATGACCTCCTTCATGTGGGACACTCTCTCCCTGTCCCCAACCCCAAATGCTCCGTCTACTCTCCAGCTTCCTGCTCTGTGCCCCAGGACATTAGCCATGTGGATTCAACCAGCCAACTGGTGGTGTGGGCCTCATGGGAGTCCTGCCAGGTGTCCCCCAGGGGTGACCGCTCTTGTCACATCACGTGGCTCTCTCTGCTGGTCTGTCTTGTACCTCGGGCTCCCGCGCCACCCCTGGTGAAAAGCCCATACTTATTAAGCTGACCTCCAATCACCCGGTTTGAGCATACCCCACCTTTCCCTCCAGGGGACCCACCTGGGGAGGGGGGTGGTGAGCACACTGGTTGGTGGGGTCCAGCCCATCTGTCCGCCCAGCAGCGTGTTTCAGTGCCCAGACCCAGCACCTGTCCACCTGTAGCATCTGTCCCATCGACTTACAGCCTCGGACTCTTCAGTGACCGTCACTCCCTGGCACACCGAGCCCAGCCTGGGTGCGTCCTCCGAACCCGAACCAGTGTGAGCCGTGAAGTCCAAACGTGAATCCGCACCTGGTCCTTCATCATGGCCACAGCTGTCTCTGCTGGGAAGCCGGCCAGAGGCAGGACCGAGCTGAGCATCTTGAGCCACACGCCCTTGACCTGGGCTCTGAGGGGCGGGGCCGGTGGGAGGTCAGACCAAGGTTGTGCGGGCAGCCGTGGCCTGTGAGTCCTTGAGGCCCAGGAAGGGCCACATGGACCACGTGGTTGGGACAGATGCAGAGGTGCGGTCGGGCGAGCTGGGCACGCCTAGTAAAGGGGCAGTTTCCACGGGGGCATCATTTGCTGACGGGTTGCACCGTCTCCAAAGTAAGTCAAATGTTCTGGAAGGACCCGATGAAGGCGCGTCCTGGCAGCAGCCTTCCTGCAGAGGAGACCAGGGGCCAGCGAGCCCGGCTCGGGCCAGCGGGGCCACACCTGCTTCTGTACATAAAGCTTCGCTGGCACGGGGCCACCTCATTAGTTTCTGGTCCATCTACGCCGCTCCTGCCGGGCGACAGAGCTAAGGTGCGACGGAGACCACGTGGCCACAAAAGCCAAAATGATTATCTCTGGGCCTTTACCGAAAAATGGGCGGATTCCTGGACTAGAGAGTGCGAAGAGGTCAGGGGTCTGCCTTCTGCCGCCCTTGCGGGCACTCTGAGGTGTCATTCCACTTCAAGAACGAACATCCACGTTTTCCGTGATGCGCACACGGTTCTCAGCCTCGCCAGCTGCCAGCCCTGCCCGGCTGCATGGCCGCGTGGCCGTGGGCTCTCTGCTCCCGGAGGGAACGGGGGACCCTGACGGCTGCCGCGTGGTGTGGCGTGTCCCAGGCGAAGCCACCTGCCCTGTCCGGGGACATTTTCTAGGGGCTCGGCATGGAGACCTGGACAGGGGCCGGCTGACGCGGAGCCCCCAGACCCGCCTACTTCACACTCCGGGTACGGCCGTGGGAACAGGCCTGGCCTGACTCTACAGGCTCTCCTTCTGGGGTCCTCTCTGTCCCTTAGCTTACATCCGGAGGTGAATTGTCCTCGCCACCGCCTTGAGTGTCACTGTGTGCGGTGGGACCTGGCTGTCACGGATAGCTCCCTTCTCTAAGGAGCGTCTCCTTACCTGACGGTCAGAGAACATTCCCACGGCACCTCTGCCTCACAGTGCAGTCAGCAGGTGTCGGGACAATAAGGAAGACCCTCGTGTTCGCCGGGGTTCTCCAGAGCAAGAGAGCAACGGGGCATATACGGACACAGGCAAGGGGACGTTCATTATGGGAACTGGCTCACGTGATTCTGGCGGCTGGGAAGTCCCATGGACTGAGGTCTGCAGGGGCGCCCATGGTCCGAGGCTGAACAGGGCTGCATGCCTGAGGGCTGGAATATGGGCACCCAGCTCAACAGAAAGAGCGTTTCTCCCTTCGTCCGCCTTTTGGTTCTACCTCAGCCCTCAAGGGACTGTCTGATTCCCGCCGCTGGTGATCTTTCCTCAGCCCACCGAGTCACGCAGAAGTGACGTTTCTCTGTCTGGACACCCTCAGCCCCACGACACTGGCCTTCACGCTTCACAGGGACAGGTTCTCCGCCAGGCCCCTCGGCCACCGTTGCCCGACCCTTCTCCGTACTCGTGCACCCCGAACAGGGCGCCCACTGCCCCCTGCACCTGCAGCCTCTCTCTCTGCAGCTGGAATGTCTACATGCTCACACTCCTGGAGCTCAGGACACGGGTGGTTTGCTCTCGTCCTCTGGTGACCGGTGTGGGGCACATGCTCACGAGGCCACGGAGGTAACGGTGGTGACATGACAGCACTGTCCTGCTCCTTCTGTTCGGGGGTTTGGGGAGAAGCTTCTGTCGTGAAGGGCACGTGTGCGGCAGGCAGAGGCGCACACGGTGGAGACTGCAGGGGGAGGAGGAAGGGGAAGCCGCGGAAAGGCCCCACTGAGACCCCAGTGAAGGGACGGCCCGTTGCTCCCAAGGCATCCAGATGGAAAGGCAAGGGGCCCAAAGCAAAGGTGGTTAAACCATCGGGAAGGTCAGACTGGTCATGTCAGATGGGCAAGGTTACCACACCCCCCGATGGTCGGAGCAAAGGACATACGGCCCCCAGCGCCTGACGCGCTGGATAAAGTGGCAACAAGGTCATGGTCACCGAGCTGACCCAGGAGATTCAGTCCACACTGCTTTCCTGTTCCACATCTTTGGGGAGCACCCAGGACAGAAAGCACACAGCATTCTCTTGTGAAGGACACGCGTGTTATTTCCACCAGAAGCCCTGTCCGGACGCCCCCTGAACTGTCCAGGCACCAGCTTAGCGGTACATAGCCCTCTCTGAATCACTGGCCTCCGTCTCCACTGCTCCTGGGCCCCAGGCGACAGACACCAAGGGAGGATGAATGTCTCTGCTCCTCGGCGAGGAACTGCACCCATACGGCAGAGTTTCCAGGAATCTGATAGATCGAGTCAATTATGGAACACCAGACTTTAAACCCACATGGGAAGAACTTAATCACTTTTAAAAGAAAGAGCAGACGTTTGTCCTGGGGCAGAGAGAATGAGTAATAAGTAAATAATTTATATTGGATTCTAACTTTGCTGGGCAGTATCCAGTGCGAGGCCGTGCACCGCTCAGAGCTGTTGGCGTTTAATGACTGAAATAAGAACACAATAAACGCCCTGCGGTGCCGAGGGCTGGACGCCGGGTTCATAGATTTAACCCAGGCGGGTGGAGATGCTTCTCAGTAGGAAGCTGGAAACAGTTTTGAGGCTTTTGTCCAACTGTTACCTCAGGACGGAGCCCAGAGCCTGAATCATCAGAGCTGAGAGGCAGCCAGTGCGGGGGGCACATTCCTTCACACAGGCCAGCCGTGGGCAGGGACTGATGTAGAATCCGTCACCAATGTGCGGGTGGGCGTGCCCCAAGGGCCCCTCGGAAGTTGTCAGGGGCTCAGGTCCACTCGCCGCAACCACGTCATAAAGACACAGGTTAGGGGCCTCCACCGCTCACACCGTCCACGCCGCCGCACGGCCAAGGCGTAGCCCGTGTGGCACTCAGCGAGCCTCCAGCAGCCTGCCCAGGGGCCCCTCGTCCCGAGAGGAACTGTCCCCGAGAACACGCTCCAGCAAACCCCCCAAGCAAATCTCAGGGTCTGCTCCCCCCGTGCACGTGGCGGCTGCCAGGGGGTCAGGTGAGTGGATGGGGCCATCACAAAGGTGCGAGTGCGGTTAAAGAAGAGTGAAACCCAGTGGTGGGCAGGGCAGCAACTTCAGGGAAGCTGAGCCATCGTGGTCCTGCAGAGGCAAAAGGAAGGGGGGAGAGAGAGACAGAGAGAGGGAGGGAGAGAGAGGGAGAGAATGAAGGCCTCCTGCATGTTCCTGGACTGTCCGATCTGCCGTTTCCCCCACAGCCTGAGCCCAAGCCAGAAGCCAGAGGGCAAAGGGGCCGGTCGGCCCTGGGTGCTGCCCAGAGGGGTGAATTCTGGGTGCAGGACGGCCAGCCCAGGCAGGTGGATGTTGATTCTGAAAAGGAGGAATGATACTGCTGTGCAGCACGACGTTACCTGTGACAAATCTGAACACCTGAGGACACCTGAGGAAGGCTCCTGGGGACCCTCCTGGGGGCACTGTGGCTGTTAGCTGTCTGGAAAGGGAGATGGAGGGAGAATGACAGTGACACGGAGGGAGGGAGACAGAGGAAGAGAGGAGGACGCCAGTAGGGGCAGGAGGGAGCAGAAGGCAACGCCCCAGGACACCCCAGCGCCAGGGCTCCGTGGTCTGCAGAGGTGTGGGGGGCTGCTCCCCACCGCAGAGGCAGCCTCGACGTCCACCCCGGGATCTCAGCCCTTCAGAAGGAGTTCATCATCCACTCTCACATGGAGAAAGAGGAGAAAAAGGGAAACGCGGCCATTTCCCCAAAGGTAAAAACCTCATCGCTGTGCAGACCTGGGACAGAATTTTAGGTCACAAGTGTCACTGTCTCTCTTGCTAGCCACAGATCAACAAAGGGAGCCCTCAGGGGCACCTAAGGGAAAGAGAGCACAATGAATCCTTCCAAATCAGATCTGAATTCCAGAATCTAACTGTGGTGGAGGTGAACCATGCATTTTAAGTGAATACTTCTACATTAAGCTCTTTAGAAAAACTTTTCTTTTTCATCCTCCCCCTATCTGAGAGCGAGCGAGCAAGCGAGTGAGAGAATCTCAAGCAGACTCCATGCTCAACACAGAGCCGGACACAGGGCTCCCTCCCATGACCCTGGGATCAGGACCTGAGCCGAAATCAAGATTCAGACACCCAACCAATTGAGCCACCCAGGCTCCCCAGAAAAGCTTTTTAACAAGTACTTGAAACACACCAGGGTTTTAATTTTGCCACTAAGGCTACACTTAGCATTACAGTTTAGATTGTGTGATTTGTAAATAATAATTAACAAGAGGCATTTTGAGGCACTTCGATCATCAATATTGTGTTTACTCAGTCAGCTTCCCATGCTACCTGTTGTATGCCAGGCACTGTGCTAGGCTCTTAGAGAGTGTTCATGAGTTGGTGACATTTTGGAAACCCTGTAAGAGACTTTTTAAAGAAATACTTTTAAATAACACCTAGTCTGAGACAGAAATATCAATGGTGTATATTGCAAAAACAAACTGGCAGAATAATAGATAATGAAACTTCATTTTTATAAAACAAAAATCATATTTTGGTTTTTAAAGTAATAACCAATTCACTTGTGTATATGGTAAATGATTAAATTTATTATAATTTTAAAAGTCTACACATCAAGTAACTAGAAACAGAAGAACAAACCAAGCCCAAAGTTAGCAGAAGGAAGGAATAATAAAGATCAGAGAAGAGATAAATAAAATAGAGAAAAGGAAACAATAGAAAAGATAAAACTAACAGTTGGTTCTTTGAAAGAACAAACAAAATTGATATTTAACTAATCATTAAAAAAAAAGAGAGGACATAAATCAATAAAATTATGACTGAAAGAGGAGACATTACATCTGATACCCAGAAATACAAAGGATCAAAAGAGACTACCAAGAACAATTATATGTCAAGTAATTGGACAACCTAGAAAAAATGGATAAATTCTAGAAACATATAACCTACCATAACTGAATCAGAAGAAGTAGAAAGTTTGAGCAAATTACTAGTAAGGACATTGAATTAGTAATCAAAAACATTCCAAGAAACAAAAGTCCAAAACCAGATGGCTTCACTGGTGAATTCTATCACACGTTTAAAAAAATTAATGCCAGGGGCGCCTGGGTGGCACAGTCGGTTAAGCGTCCGACTTCAGCCAGGTCACGATCTCGCGGTCCGTGAGTTCGAGCCCCGCGTCAGGCTCTGGGCTGATGGCTCAGAGCCTGGAGCCTGTTTCCGATTCTGTGTCTCCCTCTCTCTCTGCCCCTCCCCCGTTCATGCTCTGTCTCTCTCTGTCCCAAAAATAAATAAACGTTGAAAAAAAAATTAATGCCAATCCTTCTCACGCTTTTCCAAAAATTAGCATAGGAGGAAAAACTCCCAAACTCACTTTACAAGGCCAGCATTACTCTATACCAAAGTCAGATAAGGACACTTTAAGAAAATAAAACAACAGGCCAGTATCCCTGATTATAGATGCAAAAATTCTCAAGAAAATAGCAGTAAACGAAAATCAACAGTACATTATAAAAATCATACACCAAGGGGTGCTTAGCTGGCTCAGTCAATACAGCATGAAATTCTTGATCTCAGAGTTATAAGTGCAACCCCCCCCCATGTTGGGTGTAGAAATTACACAAAAAAATAAAATCTTAAATAGTTCAATATTATTAAAAAAAAACATACACCATGATCAAGTAGGATTTGTTCCCTGAGATGCAAGTATGGTTCAATATATGCAAATCAATAGCGATACACCACATTAACACAACAAAGGATAAAAATCATATGCGCATCTCAATAGATGCAAAAAAGCATTTGACAAAATTTAACATCTGTTCATGATTAAAAAACTATCAACAAATTATCTATAGTAGAAATGTACCTCAACATAATAAAGGCCATATATGACAAGCCCTTCCTCTGAGATCAGGAAGAAGACAGGGTTCCTGCTCACACCACTTCTGTTCAGCAGGGTCCTGGAAGTCCTAGACAGAATAATCAGGCAAGAAAAAGAAACAAAAGGCATTGGAAAGGAAAAAGTAAAACTGTCTCAATTGGGGCACTTGGGTGGCTCAGTCGGTTGAGCGTCTGACTTAAGCTCAGGTCATGATTTCATGGTTCATGAGTTTGATCCCCCCATTGAGCTTTGTGCTGACAGCTCAGAGCCTGGAGCTTGCTTCAGATTCTGTTTCTCCCTATCTCTCTCTCTGTCCCTCCCCTGCTTGTACTCTCTCTCCCTCCCTCTCTCAAAAATAAATAAACATTTAAAAAGAACTGTCTCAATTTGAAGATGACATGATTTTATGTATAGAAAATCCTAAAGTCTTCACCAAAAAAAACGAAAGTTAAATCCAATCCATGAATTTAGTAAAGTTGCAGGATACAAAAATTATTTGCATCCCTATACATTGAAATATCTGAAAAAGAAAGAAAGAAAGTGATTCCATTTGCAGTAGCATCAAAAACAATAAAATATTTAGGAATACATTTAACCAAGGAGGTGAAAGATCCATATACTGAAAACTGTAAGACAGTGATGAAAGAAGCTGAAGAAGACACAAATAAGTGGAAACACATACCATGATCATGGATTGGAAGAATGAATATGGCTAACATGTTTATAGTATCCAAAATCTATAGATTTAATGCAACCCCTATAAAAATTCCAATGGCGGGGCGCCTGGGTGGCTCAGTCGGTTAAGCGGCCGACTTCGGCTCAGGTCATGATCTCGTGGTCCGTGAGTTCGAGCCCCACGTCGGGCTCTGTGCTGACAGCTCAGAGCCTGGAGCCTGTTTCAGATTCTGTGTCTCCCTCTCTCTGACCCTCCCCCGTTCATGCTCTGTCTCTCTCTGTCTCAAAAATAAATAAACGTTAAAAAAATTTAAAAAAAAAATTCCAATGGCATTTTTAAAGAAGAAAATACATCCTAAAATTCATATGGAACCCCAATGGCATTTTTAAAGAAGAAAATAAATCCTAAAATTCATATGGAACCACATAAGACCTTGAATAGTGATAGCAAGCCTGAGAAAGAAGAACAAAGCAGAAGGCATCACATTTCCTGCTTATAAACTATACTACAAAACTAAGTCATGAAAACAGTATGGTATCAGCATAACAACAGACACATAGGTCAATGGAATACACTCATGAGCCCAGAAATAAACCCAAGCATATACAGTCAACTACTATTTTGGACAAGAAAGTCAAGACTACTCTATGGAGAAAACAGTCTCTTTAATAAATGATGCTGGGGAAATGGGGTATTCACAAGGGATGAAACTAGACCCCTATTTTCACACCACTCACAAAAAAATAACTTGAAATGGATTAAAGATTTAAAACATAAGGCCTGAAACCATAAAAGTCCTAGAAGAAATCATTGGGAAAAAAGCCCCTTGACATGGGTTTTAGTAGTGATTTTTTTAGATATGACACCTAAAACACAAGCAACAAGATAAAAAAACAAACAGGTGGGACTACAGCACACTAAAAGCTTCTGCTCAGAAAAAAGAAACTTTCAACAAAGTGAAAGGCAACCTACACACAGGAGAAAATATTTACAGACCATGTTTGATAAGATGTTAAAGTCCAAAATGTATGAAGAACTCATATAACTCAATAGCAAAAAAATCAACAGTCCAACTAAAAATGGGAAAACAACCTGAAAAGACATTTTTCCACAGAAGATATCCAAATGGTAAACAGGTACGTGAAAAGATGCTTGTTATCACTAATCATCAGGGAAATGTAAATCGAAACCACAATAAGATATCACCTCATACCTGTTAAAATTGCTAGTATCTTTGATTTCATTTTGTTGTCTGATTAAAGAACTCACCAAACTCCACACCTGAAAAACAAATAATCCAGTGAAGAAATGGGCAGAAGACATGAATAGACACTTTTCTAAAGAAGACATCCGGATGGCCAACAGGCACATGAAAAGATGCTCAACGTCACTCCTCATCAGGGAAATACAAATCAAAACCACACTCAGATACCACCTCATGCCGGTCAGAGTGGCCAAAATGAACAAATCAGGAGACTAGAGATGCTGGAGAGGATGTGGAGAAACAGGAACCCTCTTGCACTGTTGGTGAGAATGCAAACTGGTGCAGCCACTCTGGAAAACAGTGTGGAGGTTCCTCAAAACATTAAAAATAGAACTACCCTATGACCCAGCAATAGCACTGCTAGGAATTTACCCAAGGGATACAGCAGTGCTGATGCACGGGGGCATTTGCACCCCAATGTTTATAGCAGCACTTTCAACAACAGCCAAATGATGGAAAGAGCCTAAATGTCCATCAGCTGACAAATGAATAAAGAAGATATGGTTTATGGGGCGCCTGGGTGGCTCAGTCGGTTAAGCGTCCGACTTCGGCTCAGGTCATGATCTTGCGGTCCGTGAGTTCGAGCCCCGCATCAGGCTCTGTGCTGACAGCTCAGAGCCTGGAGCCTGTTTCAGATTCTGTGTCTCCCTCTCTCTCTGACCCTCCCCCGTTCATGCTGTCTCTCCCTGTCTCAAAAATAAATAATTGTTAAAAAAATTTTTTTTTAAAAAGAAAAAGACAAATACTATATGGTCTCATTTGTATGTGAAATAAAAAACAAAATCAAACTCAGAAACAGAGATCAGATTTGTGGTTACCAGAGGTGGAGGGTGGGGGTGAGGGAATTGGAGGAGGTGGTAAAGAGACATCAGCTTCCAGTTATAGGGCACCGGGATCCAATGTACAACACAGTGACTGTGGCTAACACTGCTGTGGGTGTATGTGAAAGTTGATCCAAGAGAAGGTTCTCAAAGTTCCCATCACAAGAACACCTCTCTGTAACCATACAGGATGGATGTTAACTAAATGTATTGTGACGATCATTTCCCAACATGTGTAGGTCAAGTCATTACGCCATACACCTTAACCAGTACAGGGCTGCATTTCGACTATCTCAATAAGACTGGAAAAAAGAATAAAATAAATAAAAACCAACTGAAAAAATGTGATAGTTATTTGTCTCATTTGTTTTGAATCACAATAGTAATTCGTGGCCATTATAAAAATGTTAAATGTATGCACAGATAAAGTCACTCCCTTAAATGCAATTTCTTAGAAGTTAGAAATGGTGCTTTTTTCTGCTGTCCAGATCTTTTTCTGTGCTTTTACATAAGTAATTTTTAAAAACAAAATGCTCTTTTATTATGCTTACTGCTTGATAACATTTTTAAAGACATTATAAACATTTTCCATATCAGTTTATATAAATCTACTTTATTCTTTTGAATAGCTATATAATATTCTCTTGTTCAGATATATCCTAATTTATTTAACCCTTCTCTAGTGACATAAATTTAAGACATTTTAACAATTTTTCTATAACAAATAATGTTCCCTGGGCATCTTGCAAGCCTGAAAGTTTATCTGCTTTTCTACCTTTTCCTTGAAATATGATTGCCAGGGTTATGTATTTTAAAAATCTCTCTGGGGGCACGTGGGTGGCTCAGTCGGTTAAGCATCTGATTTCGGCTCAGGGCACGATCTCACAGTCTGTGTGTTCAAGCCCCGCGTCGGGCTCTGTGCTGACGGCTCAGAACCTGCAGCCTGCTTTGGATTCTCTTATCTTCCTCTCTCTGCTCCTCCCCTGCTCACTGTCTCTCCCCAAAGTAAATAAACATTTAAAAAATGTTTTTAATAAAAATAAAAATCTTGCTGGAGTATCATATTGCCTTCTGACTCAGTTACCTTCTCCCCCAGTAATGCCATGTAACAAAGTACCACAAACATCGCATCTGATACTGAGCGTCTCTTGTGCATGTGTGTGGCTGGCTGGCTTGCCTGTGTGTCTGCAGATAGCCTGGACCAGTGATCTTGGGTGGCCCCAGTTGGGTGGTCTGGGCCACTCCACTCCACCTGCCTGTATATCGCCCTCCAGCAGTTTGGCCCTAGTGTGTTCTCCACGTCCAGGGAGGGGTGCAGAGAGAGGACAACTCCAACGCCCACCTGTCAAGTTCCTGCTTGTGTTTTGCCAACACCCCGTGGGCTGCCATAAGTCACACACTGAGCCTAGACTCAGATATACCACAAAATTGGGAGAGAAGGGGTGCTGATTTAGGGAGGGATGTGGAACTGGACTCTTCAGATAGTGTGAGCACATTTACGGTCCCCCAATATCAAATAAGAACGAACGTGTATTCTGCCACAGGCTCATCAACATTGGATATTATCAGCTTTTAAAATGTTTGCTAATCTAGCAGGCAAAGAAAATCATACTGATCATCACTTTAATTTCTATTTCCCACACTACTAGTGAGATATATTTTTTCTATGTGCAAACTGGCTATTTATATTTCTTCTGTGAATTGCCTTTTCATATACTTTTCCTATTTCTCTATTGTTTTTCATGATGTTTAATTTTTTTTCCAGGAAAGCAAGGACCCAATTTTCCTCCCCAGACCACTGTTTTATTTATAAAGGCAAAATGAAAGATAAGACAATTTTTCAGGTAATTCAAGCAAATAAAATCTGCATCATGCACTCAATTATCTGGATATTCCAAGGACAAATTTTGATATGCATTACCTCTGCAATTTCTTTAGTTCTCTGCTTAATTTGCAGCTTCATCCAACAAAAGCTAGATTATTTTCATTGTACTTAGACCAAATAATTTAAAAATAAAACATCGCTCCATTTTCCCCTTAGCAAAACCAAAACCTAATACTAGAAATTAATTCCACCTCTCCTGATTTCAGTAGGTGTGTCTAACAAAGCCTTTCTTACTGATTTTACCTAAAATCTTCCAAGGTTTTGTATTTGGGCATGTTCTTTTTGGCCCTTTTGGCTGAACTAATGAGTCAAGTTGGAGAAGAAAAATGGGTCTCAATTCCTCTCTGTCCTGGATGGCCTCTTCCAAACTCTCATCCTTCTTTCAGGAGGTCGGGCATGGCCTCAGAGAGAGGTATGTGGCCAGGAGTGGAGGCAGTGCCCAGACGTCAGAGAAGGGTAAAGAGCAAAAAGATAGGATATTCCAATAAGAAGGGCAATAAAAATAATAGAAGATGCAATCACTACTTTCAGAGGTTATGATTTTCCCTCTAGAAATGGAAAACACCAAATTAAAATAATTAAAATAAAATCTGGGGGGAAAGTGGCTGCGTGTAAATCAACTTTTAAAATTAGGGGCCCCCCAGGGGGCTCAGTTGGTTGTGTCTGACTCTTGGTCTCAGCTCAGGTCATGACCCTGGAGTTGCAGGACTGAACCCCGTGTTGGGCTCTGTGCTGAGCATGGAGCCTGCTTAAGATTTTCTCTCTCTGTCCTCTACCTCGGTTGTGCTCTCTCGCAAAAAGAAATTCAATAGCATGCCTAGACACTAGCAAGAATGACTAATTAGAAAATGTGGAAAGAGGGAAAAGAGAGAGCGCGCATGCATGAGTGTGCTGCCATTCTTGACAGGACCTAAAAATATAAAACATCTTTGCAAGTTTTAAAGAAAAAGGTGAATACCTTGGCTGACAAAACCTGCAGAGCATCTTGATGAGATCAGGAAGTCCTTCTCTTTCTAATAGTGGCTAATAAGATCCAACTGGACCGACACACTCACAGGAAAACCACAACATTCGGAGAGCACACAGAAGTGGCAGCCTGCAGGCCCAGCGATGACAAGCACATAGAGGGCGGGGCAGCCCACACCAGAGGACACCTGTTTCTGCAGCCTCCACACGGGGCTGCCGCAAAAAGCAGGAGCACAGCCCCCAAGGGTGCCGGCGGGAAACCCCACACTTTATGGCTTGGAGCACCACACAACAGTCCAGGGAAACCACGAGAGAGAGAGAGAGAATCCAGAAGGGAAATCCACAGAGGGGAGCCTCAAACCCTGTCTGTCTCTAAACTGCACATGTGTGGGCAGAAGCTAAGAATATCCGCTCAAGACAGAAAGTCTGAACCAAGACTGGTTTGCAGTCCAACAAGATGACTGCCTTCTGAGACCAAGAAGCAGCACTCCCCAGAGAATGTGACAGAGGTTCACATCTTGAATTTCCAGGATTTCCAAAAATGCCTTATAAACAAACACACACACCCAGGCGAATGGAACCCATCCTCCAGAGAAAATAAAACAGACTGATATAAAACCTGAGATGAGCAGGTGTTGGAACTAACAGGCCAAGGTTTTGAAATGGCTACTATAACTATCCTCAGCAAAGTACAACACAGAACAATAGAAATGACAAGAAAGAAAGAAAGAAAGAAAGAAAGAAAGAAAGAAAGAAAGAAAGAAAGAAAGAAAGAAAGAAAGAAAGAAAGAAAGAAAGAAAGAAAGAAAGAAAAGAAAAGAAAAGAAAAGAAAAGAAAAGAAAAGAAAAGAAAGAAAAAAGAAAGAAGAAAGAAAGAAAGAAAGAAAGAAAGAAGAAAGAAAGAAAGAAAGAAAGAAAGAAAGAAAGAAAGAAAGAAAGAAAGAAAGAAAGAAAGAAAGAAAGAAAGAAAGAAAGAAAAACTTTCTAGAACTGAAAAAACCTGTCTGAAATAAGCGTCCTGTCGGTTAAGCGTCCGACTTCAGCCAGATCACGATCTCGCCGTCCGTGAGTTTGAGCCCCGCGTCAGGCTCTGGGCTGATGTCTCAGAGCCTGGAGCCTGTTTCCGATTCTGTGTCTCCCTCTCTCTCTGCCCATCCCCCGTTCATGCTCTGTCTCTCTCTGTCCCAAAAATAAAATAAACGTTGAAAAAAAATTTAAAAAAAAAAAATTTCACAGGTGGACTTAATAGCCAAATGGAACTGACAGAGGAAAGGATAAGTAACCCTGAAGATCAATAAATACAAATGGCATAGTGAGAAAAAGCATAAGAATTGATTTAAAAAAAAAAACAAAGATGAAAACTCAAAGGACCTAGAAGGTGACATCAAATGATCTTATGCAAAACTGCATAACGGGACAGAACAAGTATTTGAAGAAATAATGGCTGAGATTTCCCATCTTATAAAAGACATAAATTTACAGATTCAAGATGCTCAGTAAACATGAAGCTGGATAAATACAAAGAAGGCTGTGCTGGGGCACAAACAGCTACAGCTAAATATGAAGACTCAATCTTGAAATAACAAGAGAAATGCAACATTAGATATGGGGAGCCACGCTCCAATTAGTGGCTGACGTTTCATGGCTATGAATGGGGCCAGGAAGAGTGCTGAAAGGGAAAAAAAAAAAAAAAGCTGTCAACCCAGAGTTCTCTCTAGTGAAAATATCTTTCAAGGCAAAATTGGGTCTATTTTTGCAAAAAGGCATCTGGGAAATTCCAGTTTCCAGTTCCCCTTCCAATTCACCACTCGGTCCTAACAGCAAGTAAAAAGCTGAGCAGACTGAAAAATTAACACTCTTCTTGGATCCATGGTTGTGGGGGAGTGTGGGGAACAGGACAAACCACAGCCCCCAAATTGGAGAGACAGGCATGGAACATGGAGAATGACAACCCGCCAAGGAGAGACTCCCAAGCAGAAACCCCCTGAGGAACCTGCACCAGGGTATGAAACCTGACCTGTGACCTGACCTGTGATTAAGTGTAAGCCATTCGGTGTGCACAACTCTGAGAGTTAAAACTCCAGAGGGATCCAGTCCTAGGTGTGTGGGGGGTGGGGCACAACAGCGTGAGTTTCACTTCCAGGAGCTCAACCAGGTTCTCACAGTAAATATCAGAGAAACACCCCCTCACAGTTCCGCAGGAGGGGCGGAAAGGAACCAGAATACTCTGTTCTGAACAAGGTTTGTGTCAGGAAACTAGCTAACCAGATCCTAACCTGCTAGAGTTTCATCAGAGCCTAAATGACCTAAGGAAGGAAAATGGCCAAGTCCAGCCACTCTAGCCATCCTGAGAAAAAAAACCCTGAGAAGCATTTGTGAAGGTCACAGTCCAGGGGCACAAGGTCACTAAAAGACTGAGCTCCAATCAGGACTGTGGAGCACTTTCCCTCCCACACACCTCACCACCACACCACTACAGGCCTATTTAGAGCAGTACATCATGTCCAGATTTCAAGAAAAAAAAAACTTCAAGGCATATCAAAAGACAAAAAAACACAGAGACAGAGCAAGCATTAGAACCATTCATGGCAGGGATGTTGAAATTATCAGGAAAGGAATTTAAAACAACTATGATTAATATGCTAAGTGTTCTAATGGATAAAGTAGACAGCAGGCAAGAACAGATGGGCAATGTAAACAGAGAGATGGAAATCCTGAGAACCAGAAAAGAAATGCTGGGGATAAAAATCCCTGTAATAGACACAAAGACTACCTTTGATGGGCTTATTAATATATATTATGATATGGACATTAATATTATGACATGGACATAAAAATGTTCAACACAATGTTAGAGAATTGAATTTTAAAAATATGTAAAAAGAAATACATATTATGACCAAGTGGGATTTATCCCAGGTGTGCAAGGCTGGCTCAACATCCAAAATTCAAATGACATAATCTATCACATTAACAGGCAAAAAAAAGAAAAATCACATGAGCATATCACTAGATGCAGGAAAAGAACTTATAAAATCTAATATGTATTTGTGGTAACAATTCTCGGTAAACTAAGAACACAGGGGGCTCTCTCTACTTGATAAAGTCTATCTACAAAAAAACTTACAATAAACATTATGCTTTATGGTGATCAAATTAAAAATTTTCCACTAATACCAGAAACAAGGCAAGAAATTTCCTTCATGATTCTTTTTCAACAACATGCTAGAGGTCCTAGCTAATGCAATAAGGCAGGAAAAGGAAATAAAATGTATATAGATCAGGAAGAAAGTCATAAAATTGTCTTTGTTTGCAGATGACATAATCATCTATGTAGAAAATCTGAAAGAATCAATAACAAAAACAACCCTGGAACTAATAAGGGATTATAGCAAGGTTTCAGGTTACATGATTAATATACAACAGTCAATTGTCTTCCTGTATGAACAAGTGGAAACTGAAAATAAAAACATAACACCATTTACATTGGCACGCCCCAAAATGAAATACTTAGGTATATATCAAACAAAACATATGTAAGATCTGTATGAGGAAAACTACAAAACTCTGATAAATGAAATTAAAGAACTAATTAAATGGAGACATATTCCATGTTCATGGATGGGAAAATCCAATATTGCCAAGATGTCAATTTTTCCCAACTTGATGTACAGATTTAATGCAACACCCATGAAAAACACCTGCAAGTTATTTTGTGGATATCTACAAACTAATTCTGAAGTTCATAGGAAGAGACAAAAGATCCAGAATACCCAATACAATACTGAAGGAGAACAAAGTTCTTCTAATGTAACCTGACTTCAAGACTTAGTAAAAAGCTACAGTAACCATGACAGTGTGGTACTGAAGAAAGAATACACAAATAGATCATTGAACAAAACAGAGAAGCAGGAATAGGCCACATAAATATAGTCAACTGACTTCTGCAATGAAGCAATGACAACACAATGGAACAAAGATAATCTTTTCAACAAATGATGTTTGGACAATTGGACATCCACAACCAGAAAATGAATGTAGACACAGATCTTACACTCTTCACTACAATTAGTGACCTGGATCACCCTCAATGTAGAACACAAACTTTACAATTCTTAGAAGATAATGTAGCAGAAAACCTAGATGACCTTTGGTTTGGTTTCGCCTTTTTAGACACAAGACCAAAGACATGATCCATCAAAGAAATAATTGACAAACTGGACTTCATTAAAATTTAAAACTTCTGCTCTGCAAAAGGCAATATCAAGAGAATTAGAAGACAATCCACAACTGGGAGAAAATATTTGCAAAAGATGCATTTAATAAAGGACTATTATCAAAAATATATACAAATATAAATTTTAAAACTCAATAGTAAGGGAAAAAAATCACCCAGTTAAAAATGGGTCAAATACCTGACCAAAACCTTACCTAAGAAGATAAAACAGATGGAAAATAAGTATATGAAAATATGCTCCACATCTTATATCATCGGGGAAATGGAAATTAAAACAGCAATGAGATACCACCATATACCTATTAGAATGACCAAAATCTGGAACACTGACAACACTAAATGCTAGGAAGGATGTGGGGCAATAGAAACTCTCAGACATTGGTGATGGGAATGCAAAATGGCACAGCCACTTTGGAAGACAGTTTGACAGTTTCTTATAAAAATAGACACATACCCTTACTGCAGGACCAAGCAATCATGCTCCTTTGTATTTGCCTAAAGGATATGAAAACATGTTGACACAGAAACCTGTACCCAGATGTTAACTGCAATTTTACTTATAATTGCCCAAACTTGGAAGCAACCAGGTTGTCCTTCACTTGATCTTGGCCAAAAGGCCAAGAAGCAATGACAGGATGTCCTTTAATAGGTGAATGCATAAATAGACTGTGGTGTATGCAGACATTGACATATAATATCATTCAGCACTAAGGAAAAAAAGGAGAGAGAGAGAGAGCCAACAAGAGCGAGAGCGAGTGAGCTCTCAAGCCATGAAAAGGCATGGAGGAGTCTTGAATGCACGTGACTCAGTGAAAGAAACATATCTGAGAAGGCTACGTTCTGTATGATGTGAATTAATGACATTCTGGAAAAGGCAAAACATGAGGACAATAAAAAGATCGCTGGTCACCAAGGGTGGAAGTGGGGAGGGATGATTAGCTAAAGTACAGAGGGTTTTTAAGGCAGTGACACTACTCTGTATGACATAATAACAGTTTTATGTCATTATACACCTGTCCAAACCCATTAGATTTACAGCACCAAGTGTGAGCCCTTACTTAGGCAAACTGTGGACTCAGGATGATTATGATGTGTCACTGTAGGTCTATCCCTGGTGAAAAAATGTACCATTCTGGAAGTGACATTGGTAGTGGTGGAGTCTGTGGGGGGGAGGGGGGGCGGGACAGGGAATGTATGGGGAATCTCTGTGCCTTCCTCCCAACTTGACTGTAAACCTAAAACTACTTTAATAAAAAATGTCAAAAAAAAAGAAGGCAAAATATCTGCTCATATAATATAAATGAATTTGCCAGGGCGCCTGGGTGGTTCAGTCAGTTAAGTGTCTGACTTTGGCTGGGGTCATGATCTCACAGTTCCTGAGTTCAAGTCCCATGTTGGCTTCTGCTCTGACAGCTCAGAGCCTGGAGCCTGCTTCAGAGTCTATGGCTCCCTCTCTCTCTGCCCCTCCCCCACTCATTCTCTCTCTCTCTCTCTCTCTCTCTCTCTCTCTCTCTCTCTCTCTCTCTCCCCCTCCCTCCCTCCCTCCCCTCCTCTCTCTCAAAAATAAATAAAACCTTTTTTAAAAAGGAAGAATAAAAAAAGTGAATTTGCCACCAGAAAACTAACACTGCAAGAAATGAGAAAGCCAGTTCTCCACAATGAAAGGAGTTGGTATCAGATGGAAACTTGGCTTGTCAGAAATGAGTAAAGAGCATAAGAAAGAGTAAATATCTGGCTAAATACAAGTATTTCTTTGCTTTCTTTGTCTTTAATTTCTATATACCACAAACACCGATTTAAAGCAAATACTATAACAGTACCTTTGGAGTTCATAACACACGTGGATAAAATATATCTAACAGCTATAAGATAAAGGATGTGGGGTACAAGAAACACAGACCTATATAATTACAAGATTTCTGCATTTTATGTGACATATTAAAACTGTGACTGTAATTACAATGTGAAGAGTTAAGGACATAATATACAGGTTCCTGTTCTAATGCAATAGTCATGCTCTACCTTGTCTTTTCCACTAAATGCAACTATTAAACAACAACATAATGCATGGAGCAGCTAATTGAAGTCCCTGAAAACAGCCAGTAGCAGGCAGACGGAGAAGAAGAGTGGAATCTGAATTATCACCAATAAACAGTGAGTTTACTCTTGTTTTCTTTCAGTGTTGTCCAGCCTGGACTCTGGCTAGCCTACAATCTAGAAGAGAGAGTGCAGATAGAGAGGGCTCTGGAAGAAGGTGTCTAACTCTGGCATGAGTAATAAAACCAGAGTGTCCCAATGCTGAGAAATCTCCTACTTTTTATTTTATCTATTTACACACATCCCAATCTCTAAGCAATTCTGTAGCAGTGGCAACAGCAACAATAAGGGCCCACTGCAGGATCTTAACTGAGGGAGAGGACACTTCTCTCCATTTGGAGATGGTGTGATAGACAAAAGCAAATGCTATTGCTTTTTCTTGTTCTTCTCTGGATTATTGGTTCTGGACACATGAACAGTGACATGAAGCATAGAGCAGAGGAGTGTTAAGTAAAGCTCCCATTTTCTGGTTGGAAGATTGAAACAGAGAGCTCTGGGAAATTTGAAAAGTGCCAAGGAAATTGTGGAGAAGGAGAATCTCAGGAAAATGAATCCATAAAGTTGTTTGTGGACATCTGGGTTCACCTCTGAAATATGCATGCATATGACCTTAAACATGTATACAATTTCCATAGGATTTAAACAAGACCTAGAGTCCCATAACATAATATTCAAATTGTGCAAGATACAATCCAAAATTGCTTGACATAAGAAGAACCAGTAAAATCTCAAGTTGCATGGGAAAAGACTTTCTGAGATTTTAAGTCAACTATTACAAAAATGTTCCAAGAAGTAAGGGTTAAGTCTCTTGAAATGAATGGAAAGATAGAAAGTCACAGCAAAGAAATAGAAGATATAAATAAAAACTAAATGGATAATTTATAAATGAAAAATACAATCACAGAAAAACTTAAAACTCAGTGGTTAGTCTCAGTAGCAGAATGGAGATGACAGAGGAAAGAGACAGTGAACTTGAAGGAGAATTAATAGAAATTTTCCAACCCGAAAAACAGACAGAAAAGGATTTTTTAAAAAAAAAAAGATCATTTCAGAGATCTGTAGGCCAACATCAAAATGTCCAACATTCGTGCCACCTGAGTCCCAGGAGAGAAGAAAGAACGCGGTCAGAAAAAAGCACTTGAAGTGTAATAGGTGGGAAATTTCCACATTTGACAAAAGACAGAAGCCTCGGTGTCTTTTTGAGTTTTAAGAAACTCAGTAAACCCCAAATATGATAAACCTAAAGAAATGCACATTCAAACACATCATAATTACACAGATGAAAACTAATGACAAAGAAAAAGCTTTGAAAGCAACCATAGTAAAATGACACGTTACTTATATGGGAACAAGGATTCAAATGACTGTAGATTTCACATCAGAAACCGCAGAGGCCAGAAGGAAGAGACACATTTTTTAAGTGCTGGAAGGAAAAGGCTGTCACCTCAGAACCATATAGCCAGTGAAAAAATATCCTTCGAGAATTAAGATGCCATAAAGACTATGACAAAACAAAGAGAATCCCTGGCCAACAGGCCTGCTATGAAAGAAATGCTAAAGGGGATCCCTCAGACAGAAGGAAATGATACCAAAAAGAACCTTAGAACATCTGGGTAAATATAATAGACTATTTTTCTTCAGTTCCTGAAAATGTGTTTGGCAGTGGAAAGCAAAAATTACAATACTGATTGGTTTTCTAGCATAGGTGGATGTAATACATATGACAAGTGCAAAATAAAGGGGGGAGGGTGAGAGGGCCCATGTAGTGATAAGGCTTCTGTGTTCCATCTGAAGCAGTCAAGTTATAACTTGACTGTGAAAAAGTTATGTATATTCTAGTCCTATAATATTCCTTTGAGTTGAGTGTCCGACTTGGGCTCAGGTTATGATCCCATGTGCTGACACCTCAAAGCCTGGAGTCTGTTTCGGATTCTGTGTCTCCCTCTCCCTCTGCCCTTCCCCCGTTTACACTCTGTTTGTCTGTCTGTCTCTCTCTCATAAATAAATAAAAACATTAAAAAAAATTTTTAATAATAAAAAAAGAAACTATACAGAGAGGGGTGCCTGGCTGGCTCAGTCAGTGGAGTGAGTAATTCTTGATCTTGGGGTTGATCTTGGGGTTGTATAGATTACTTAAAAATAAAATATTTTTTAAAAACTACACAGAGAGATAGAATAAAAACCGCAACAGATAAATTAAATATTTAAGATATTCAAGTAACAGGAGTGTCTCGGTGGCTCAGTTGGTTGAGCATCCAACTCTTGATTCCGGCTTGGGTCATGATCCCAGGGTCATGGGACTGAGCCCCATGTTGGGCTCCATGTTGAGCATGGAGCCTGCTTAAGATTCTCTCTCTCTCTCTCTCTCTCTCTCTCTCTCTGCTCCTCTCCCCTGCTCGTGCACTCACTCTTTCTCTCAAAATTAAAAAATATGTATTAAAATAACAAAAACAGCAAGGAGAAAAGGAGAAAAAGAGGAGTAAAACCAGACGGAATAAGAAAACAACTAATAAAATCATGGACCTCAGTCTAAGCATATCAATAATTACATTAAATGTAAGTCATTTAAAAACACAAATTAAAGACAGAGACTTTCAGAATATAGGGGGGAAATGACTAAATATGTGCTGCTGACCAGAAATTAACTTCAGATATAGTGATATAGACAGTTGGAGAGTAAATGGATGGAAAAAATATTCTATGAAAATTCTAATGGAAATAAAGCTTGAAAGTGACATCGGAAAGTGGTGGAGTAGGCAGCTCCAGGTTCTCCTCTCTCTAAAGAAACATTGAACAACCAGCAGAAACTGTAAGAACCAATTTTCTGAGAACTCTGGAAAATAGTAAAAGTTTATAGCAGCTATGCAAACACTATATCAGGAAAACAGCACTTCAAATGGTAGTGGTGATTTTCCTTGTCCTGGCCCCGCTCCCTCGCTGGCACGGCAGTGGTCTTGGGTCAGTAACCATCTTAGCGTGGCAGCAGTTTTAAAGCAGTAGCCCATGTTCCCATTGGGGAACCCTTTCCCGGGGCCTGGCAGGAGCAGAGCAGACCTTAGTAGCAAATTACTGTGTATGTCTGTGTCACCTGTCTGGGGTCTACCTGAAGGACCAACACAAGGCAGTTAAGTCAGGTCACCTAACTTGGAAGTCAGGCTAGAAAAATGATAAGACATGCATGAAAATACCACAAGCCAAACCAAAAGCCCTCAGCTACCTGGATAAAACTTTTGCAGTATAAAATATACAATAACCTGCCTAAGGCATAAGCTGGGAGGGTTTCCTAGGGAAACCGGGACATGCAAAAGGAGCCATGAATACTGGCAAATTTAGAAAGCAGCACACATGGCCCGGCATGATGCGTGCTCAGAAAAACCTGAGAGGACCCGAAACTCTCACCTGGGGTTTATTCAGTGCAAGCCTGGCTAACAGTCGAAGGAGGGTCTTGGCACAGCACCAATTTGCAAAGACTGGGAGAGGTCATGCTCGCCCTCTCTGTATCTCTGTGTGTCTGTCTCCCTCTCTCTATCTCTGTCTCCTCTATCTCTCCCTTTGTCCCTTTGTCTCTGTCACTCTCTCTGTCTCTGTTTTTGTTTGTTTCTTAATTCCCACAATTCTAGAAAATCTCATCAAGACACTGGCTGCACACAAGCTGAGGATCAGAGACTTCAGGGAGCGCATCAACAAGGAATACAATGTCTTTGAAACAGCAGTGTGAGAAAGTCTCAAATCAAGTAACCTAATCTTCAACAACCTAAAAAAAAGCAAGCAAAGACTCTGATTTTGAGAGTTACCACTTTATTATAATCAAGTATCATTCTTAGCAGCAGCAGCAACAAAAGACATACAAAGAAACAGGAAAGCATGGCCCATTGAAAGGAACAAAATAATCAACAGAAATCATCTTGTGGAAGTCCAGACTTCAGACTTATTAGACAAAAACTTTAAAGTAACTGTTTTAACTATTCTCAAGGAATTCTGAAGGAGAATACAAAGAGCCAACGCAAATCAGGAAAACGATGTACAAACAAAAAGAGAATATCAACAAAGAGGTAGAAGCCATAAAAAGGAACCAAGGAGAAATTCTGGAGCAGAATACAGCAAACAAAATAAAAAACTCACTAGATAGGTTCAACAGCAAGTTTAAGCAGGTGGATGAATCAACAAATGTACAAGAGGAAAATGAAAGTAATTGAGTCTGAAGAAGAAGAAGAAAAGAAAAAAAGAACAGGGGTGCCTGGGTGGCTCAGTCAGTTAAGCATCTGAATCTTGATCTTAGCTCAGGTCCTAGCCTCAGGATTGTGAGTTCAAGCTCTGTGTTGGCTCCACACTGGGTGTGAAGCCTACTTAAAAATAAATAAAATAATAAAATAAAGTAAAAGTAAAGAGCAAAGCTGAAGGGACTTGGTGGAACAGCCAACATATGTATATATGCGTATTCTATATGTATATGAACCAGTACACACATACAGAAATCCCAGAAAGAAATACAGAGAGGAGCAGCCTGGAAGAGTATTTAAAGGAATAATGATAAAAAATGTACAAATTTGATTAAAAAAAACCCATAACCCTACAAATCCAGGATGTTCAATAAGCTCCAAGTAGGTTAAACTCAAAGAGACATACATGAGAGTCACTGTAATTAAACTGTAGAAAGACAGACAGAAAGAGAATGTTGACAGCAGCAAGAGCAGAGTGACTCATCATGTACCAGGAATCCTCACAAGATTAGTGGCCATTTCTCACCAGAAACTTCAGCAGCCAAAAGACAGTGGGTTGGCATATTTAAAGAGCTGAAAGAAAATGTCAACCGAGAATCCTATATCTGGCAAAACTGTCTATTAAAAAGGAGGGAGAAATAAGACCACCCCAGAAAACTGAAGTCTGAGGGAATCCACTACCACTAGACTTGCCACGCGGGTAGAAATGAAAGAACAGAAGACAACCGCTCACAGCCGTATACAGAAGTGAAGACTTCCAGTGAAGGTAAGAGCACATACAAACACAAAAGTGATATCGTATGTTTGCAACAACATGGATGGAACTAGAGTGTATTATGTGAAGCTAAATAAGCCAGAGAAAGACAGATATCATATGATTTCACTCATATGTGGAATTCAAGAAACACAACAGATGAACAGTAGGGGCAGGGAAGGAAAAATAAGATAAAAACAGTGAGGAAGACAAACATAACAGACTCTTAAGTACAGAGAACTGAGGGTTGCTGGAGGGGAGGTGGGTGGCGGTGGGTGCTCTAAGTGGGTGATGGGCACTAAGGAGGACACTTGTCGGGATGAGCACTGGGTGTCATATGTAAGTGATGAATCACTGGATTCTACTCCTGAAACCATTACTACACTGTATGTTAACTAACTTGAATTTAAATAAATTAATTTTTTAAAAATAATAGAAGAACTAAAATAATTCCATGGAAATGAAAAAATAAATAAAAATATAAATGCTAAAATGTAATTTTAAAAATGCTATAGAAATGCAAATTTATAAAATAAAATGATCTCTATCTCCAATAAGGCATATGCAGTGAGTTATTATCAGAGACATCTATTTAGCATGCTATTTTTATATTACAGGATATGAACATGCTTCTAAGTTGCTAAACAAATGTATTTCTACGCTAAAAAAAAAAGTGAGTATATTGTGTTTGGTTTGGTTTGTATTTCTACTTTTTACTTCCCATAGGATTTTTTTAAATTTATGAATGTATAAAGATATAATTTGTGACAACATAAACAGGAGAGGGCAGAATTGTACAGGAGCAGTTGTATGTGCTTTTGAGTATGGATTGCTAACTAAAAAAAATTTTTTAATTTAGGTTGATAAACATAATCTCTATGGTAACCAAAAGAAAATATCTTTTTAAAAATATATACACAAAAGGAAATGGAAAGAGAAGCAAATGGTTCACTATTTTTAAGAAAAAGATCAACTAAACACAACAGAAGGCAATAAGGAGAAAATGAGGGACACAAAAAGATGTAAGACACAAAGAAAATAGCAAAATGGCAGAATTCTTTCTTATCAGTAGTTACTTTAAACTCTCCAATCAAAAGGCAGAGATAGATAGAATGGATTAAAAACAACAACAACAAAAACCATGATCCAACTATATGATGTTTGCAAGAGACTCACCTGAGATCCAAAGACACAAATAGATTGAAAGTAAATATTGGAAAGATATTCCATAGAAATAGCAACCATAAGAGAGCTGGATGGGTATACTATCATCTGACAAAACAGACTTCAAATTAAAAAAACGTTGGACTGTTGGCTGGCTCAGTTGGTGGACCACGTGACTCTTGATCTCAAGGTCATGAGTGGAGTCCCACATTGGATGAAGAGATTATTTAATAAATAAAAGTTAAAAAAAATAAAAATGGAGTACCTGGGTTGGTTGGGTGTCCGACTCTTGACTTCAGCTCAAGTCATGATCTCACAGTTCGTGGGATCAAGCCCTTCGTCCGGCTCTACACTGAGAGTGTGGAGCTTGTTTTGGATTCTCTCTCTCCTCTGTCTCTGCCCCTCCCCCACTCTCACACACACACACACACACACACACACACACACACGTGCTCTCTTGCTCTCTCTCTCAAAATAAACAAACTTAAAAATGAAAACAATAAAAATGTTTACATGGCAGAAATATTTAAAATTTCAAACCTGTTAAAAGAGACAGAGAAAGACATTCTATATTAATATGTGCATCAAACAACAGAGGTCCAAAATATACAGATCAGGCACTGATGGAGTTGAAAGGAGACATAAAGGACTACACAGTAAAATGCAACAAAGCATAGACAATGCAGACTTAAAGGGAGGAAAGACTTGAACAACACTCTGTTTGCAACAGACACCTACAGAACATTCCACCCAATGACAGAGTGCATGTTTCTTGACAGCACACAGAACACAAGCTCCACAATAAAGCATGCATTAGGCCACAAAATAAGTCCCAATAAATAGAATAACTGAAGGCATGCAATGTATCTTTTCTGATCACAAAGAAATGAAGCTAGAAAAGAAAACTGGAAAAATCCGCTAACATGTGATTAATACAGTCTTATACAATCAATGGGCCAAAGAAATCATCAAAAAGGAAATGAAGAAATACTTAGAGATGAGTGAAAACACAACACAATGCACCAAAACTTACAGGACGCAGCAAAGGTAGTACACAGAGTGAAATGTATGGTTGTAAATTCCTGAATTAAAAAAAAAAAGACTTCAGGGAAATATAAATTAAAACCACTAATAAAGGGTTAGTAGCCAAAATGTATAAAGAACTGATACAACTCAACACCCAAAAAGTGGATAATCCAGTTAATGAATGGGCAGAAGGCATGAATAGACACTTTTCCAAAGAAGACATCCAGACAGCCAACAGGCACATAAAAAGATGCTCAACATCACTCATCGTCAGGGAAACACAAATCAAAGCCACACTGAGATACCACCTCACACCAGTCATGATGGCTAAAATTAACAACACAAGAAACAACAGGTATTGGTGAGAATGAGGAGAAAGGGGAACCCTCTTGCATTGCTGGTGGGAACGCAAACTGGTGCAGCCACTCTGGAAAACAGTATGGAAGTTTCTCAAAAAGTTAAAAATAGAACCACCCTGTGATCCAGTAATTGCATTACTAGATATTTACCCAAAGGATACAAAGATCCTAATTCAAAGGGATACATGCACCACTATGTTTATAGCAGCACTATCAACAATAGCCAAACTATGGAAATAGCCCAAATGTCCATCGACTGATGAATGGGTAAAGATGTGGTATGTATATGTAGATAGATAGATATAGATATAGATATAGATATAGATATAGATATAGATATAGATATAGATATAGATATAGATAGATGTGGTGTATATATATATATATATATATATATATATATATATATATACACATACATACATACACATACACACACACACAATGGAATATTACTCAGCCATAAAAAGGAATGATATTTTGCCATTTGCAATGACATGGATGGAACTAGAGAGTATTATGCTAAGTGAAATTAAGTCAGCCAGAGAAAGACTCACTTTCACTGATTTCACTCATGTGATTTCACTCATATGTGGAATTTAAGAAACAAAACAGAGAAGCAAAGGGAAAAAGAAAGAGGGGCAAACCAAGAACAAACTCTTAAAGAGAACAGACTGATGGTTATCAGAGAGGAGATGGCTGGGGGTGAACTAAATAGGTGATGGGGACGAAGGATCCACTTGTGATGAGCACGGGTGATGTATGGAAGTGTTGACTCACTGCAGTGTAACTGAAACTAATAGAACACTGTTAACTAGCTGGAATATAAGTAAAAACTTTAAAAGTACCCATAATGAGATATACCTTACACAGCTAACATCAAAGAGACCAGAAATAACAAGTGTTGGCGACAATGTGGGAAAAAGGAATCTCTTGTGCACTGTTGGTGGGAATGCAAACTGGTGCAGCCACTGTGGAAAACAGTATGGAGGTTCCTCAAAAGGTTAAAAATAGGATTACCATATGATCCAGTAATTCTACTTCTGAGTATTTCACTGAAGGAAATAAAAACACTAATTTGAAAATATATATGCACCCCTGTATTTACTGCAGTATTATCTACAATAGTCAAGGTATGAAACAACCTAAATGTCCATCGATGAATGAATGGATAAAAAAGATGTGGTGTGTATACACACTGGAAACTTAACTATAAAAAGAATGAAATCTTGCCATCTGTGACAACGTGGATGGACCTAAAGGGTATTATGCTGAGATAAGTCAGTCAGAGAAAGACAAATACTGTATGATTCCACTTATATGTGGGAATCTAAAACAAAACAAAATAAAACAAGTGAACAAACAAAACAGACTCATAAACCCAGAGAACAAACTAGTGGTTGCCAGAAGGGAGGTGGTATTGGGAGGGACAAAACAGGTGAAGGAGACTAAACCCAAAGCTAGCAGAAGAAAGGAAATAATAAGGATTAGAGATGAGGTAAGTAAACCAGAGAATAAAGAAACAATGAAATCAACAAAACAAAAAAAGGTTCTTTTGAAAAGATCAACAAAATGAACAACCCTAGACAGATAGACACAAAGGAGAGAAGATGCAGATCACTAAAATTAGAAACCAAAGTGGGACAGTCCTACTGACCTTATATAAAAGGATTAGGAGAAAACATTATGAACAATTCTTTGCTAACAAACCGCATCACCTAAATGAAATGGACAAATTCCTAGAAACACACAAATGCCTAAACAGATTCCATACAAGGGCACCTGGGAGTAGGTTGAGGTCCAACTTGAGCTCAGGTCATGATCTCGCGGCTCATAGGTTCGAGCCCCATGTCGGGCTCTGTGCTGACAGCTCAGATCCGGGAGCCTGCTTCAGATTCTGTGTCTCCTTCTCTCTCTGCTCCTCCCCCACTCATGCTCTCTCTTTCTCTCTCTCTCAGAAATAAATAAATGTTAAAAAGTTAAAAAAAAATTCCAACAGTCTTTTTTGCAGAAATGAAGGTGATCCTCAAATTTGTGTGATATTTCAGTAGACCCTAAAAGGCCAAAACAACCTTGAAAAAAACAATGTTAGAGGACTCCTACTTGATTTCCAAATTCATTACAAAGCTACACTCATCCAACCAGTGTGGCATTTACATAAGACAGGAGGAATACGTGGGGCCTAAGGGAACAGAACTGAGTCCAGGTATAAAACTAGGTGTGTGTCCGCAGCCGACTGACCTTGGACAAGGAAGTCAAGTCTGCTCAATGGGGAAAGAGCAGTCTCTTCAACAGATGGAGTGGGGACAACGAGATTTCCACACAGAACAGAATGAATTTGGCCCTTACCTCACACCGGATATAAATATTAACTCAAAATGGATCAGTGACCTGAATACAGGAACTGAACCCACAAAACTCCTAATAGAAACACAGTGAGGTAAAGCATCACGGTCTTGAATTTGAGGATGGATTCTCAGGACAACAAAAGAATGATCAGCAAAAGGACAAACGGATACGTTGTACTTCATCAAAATTAAAAACTTTTGTATATCAAAACACATCAAGAAATAAAAAGACAACCTGTAGAATGGGAGAAATGTTTGTAAATCATATATCTGATGAGGATTTAATATCCAGAATATATAAATAACCCCTATTACTCAACACCAAAAGACAAAGAACTTAGCTGAAATGTGGGCAAAGGACTAACATCAACATTTCTCCAAAAAATATGTACAAATGGCCAATAAGCACATGAGAAGATGCTCAGCCTTGGTCATTAGGAAAGTCAAGACCAAAGCACTATGAGACACAGCTTCACAGTGACAAAGATGACTAATAAAAATGGGAAATAACAAGAGTTGGTGAGGATGTGGAGAAATTAGAACCCTCACACATGTTGGTGCTGCTGTGGAAAACAATCTTACACTTAAAAGAGCAAAATCATTTAAATGTGCTCTCTGACAATAATGGAATCAAGTCTCAAAATTAGAAAATATTTCGAACTAAATGAAAATGAAAATACAAGGGATCAAAATTTGTAGGATACAGCTGAAGCAGTGCTTTCGAGGGACAATGAAAGAATTAAATGGTTATATTAGAGAAAGACAAATTCTCAAATGAATAATCAAAGTTTACACCATAAGAAATGAGAAAAAAAAGGAGCAAAATAAACCCAAGGGAAGTCAAGGGAAGAAAATAAAAACGTAAGAGCCAGAAAATCAAAGAAATTGAAAATAGAAAGTCGCCACAGAACGTCAATAAAATCAAAAGCTGGTTCTTTGAAAAGATCAGTAAAACTCATAAACCTCTAGCAGGTCGGCAAAGATAACAGAGAGGAACACAGGGTCTTCCACATCCTAAAGCCAGCTTCATAAAGATATGTCATCAGTAGGAATACAGTGAGATCTGATGTTGAGACCATAAACGACTTCAAGTTAGAAGTGTGTAGGGGCTCCTGGGTGGCCCAGTCGGTTGGGCGTCCGACCTCAGCTCAGGTCATGATCTCACAGTCCGTGAGTTTGAGCCCCGTGTCGGGCTCTGTTCTGACAGCTCGGAGCCTGGAGCCTGTTTCAGATTCTGTGTCTCCTTTTCTCTCTGCCCCTCCCCTGCTCATGCTCTGCTCATGCTCTGTCTCTGTCTCAAAAGTAAATAAAAACATTAAAAAAAAAAAAAGTATGTGCAGTGTCCTACAGCTGCCAGATAACAGTATGTTTCCTTCTAAAATTGCAAAATCCCATGCTATGACTTACCCCGCAGCACTCTGGGAAGGCTTTGTGCGCAGCTGGAGAACCACAGATTTAATCAATAAACAAATAGAACCAATGGTTAAAAAATCTTCCCATAAAGTAAATATCAAAGCCAGGAAGTTTTATAATCAAGTTCTACTAAACCTACAGGGAAGGAACAGTTAATTCCAACATTACATAAACTCTTCCAGGAAATAGAAAAAGAGAGAGAGAATACTCCCAACTAATTTCATGAAGCTGACTTAATTTTATTTTTTAATACAAAAAAAAAAAAACAAACAACAAACAAAAACAGTGTTTAGGTGGTATATTGGTGCCTAGCAAACCACTTGAAAACCTTGTGGCTGACACACCAAACATTTATGATCTCTCATCGTTCCATGGTTGGCAGGACTCACATGAGCTCTCCTGCTCCATGTAAGGTTCCTGGGACTGTGCGGTCACAGGGCCCAACGGGGCTGTGATGTCCAAGATGGCTCCATCGCACAGGTGTGGCTTGGGGAGTGGCGCCTGCAAGGTCAGGTCAGCTGGCGTGAGGGGACGACGGGACCCCCCCCCCCCAACATGGTCTCAGAGCTTGTACTCTACCACGTGGCCTCTCCTGGATTCTCCAGCAAGTTAGCCAGGCGTGGTGCATTGCATCTGATGTTCTCAAAGGCGAGACCACTGAACCCACAAATCCTTTCTAAGACCTGTGCCCAGAACCAGCACACGTTAATTCTGCAGCACTGGAATGTTTAAATTTTTTTTAATGTTTTTGTTTATTTTTGAGACAGAGACAGAGCATGAGCAGGGGAGGGGCAGAGAGAGAGGGAGACACAGAATCTGAAGCAGGCTCCTGGCTCTGAGCTGTCAGCACAGAGCCGGACGCAGGGCTCAAACTCATGGACCATGAGATCATGATCTGAGCTGAAGTCGGACGCGCAACCAACTGAGCCACCCAGGTGCCCCCGCACTGGAATGTTTAAACTGAGCTGTAGCACCACTCCAGATTTGACAGGAAGGGGCCAGCGACACGGGGCGTGAGTTCTGGGAGACATGGTTTGTCTTCGAGGAGGGCGTCATCACTTACGAACACAGAGGACAAACCCTAAACCAAATTTTAGCAACAGAACTCAGCACCATGTAAGAAAGGTAATGGTGAACCAGTTAGACTTATTCTGAGGTTGTAAAGTAGTTTTGCATAGAAAATCAAGTGATACGGCGCGCCTGGGTGGCTCAGTCAGTTAAGTGTCCAACTGTTGATTTCAGCTCAGGTCATGATCTCGAGGTCCGTGGGCTTGAGCCCCACGTGGGGCTCCTCGCCGGCAGTGCGGAGCCTGCTTGGGATTCTCTCTCTGTTCCTCCCCTGCTCTTGCACATGTTCTCTCATGCCCTCTCTCTCAAAATAAATTAAAAAAAAATTGACTAATGCAATTTACCACCTTTAGAAGTTAAATGAGAGAAATCTCATGTCACCCTCTCAGCAAATTCCAAAAAGAGTATTTGATAAAACTCAACACCCATTTATGACAGTGTCTTTCAACAACCTGGGCATGGGTGGGAGCTTCCCTCACATGACAGAGAGTATAAACAAAAATCTGTCACATGGACTTTTAAGAGCTAAAATCAGGATGAGTTCCCAATTTGCTGCAGTCAAGCTTGAACTGAGAAATCCAGACAGTGGTCTTGAAGGTTTCTCGTTACTAAAAGGCTACAAATCTCCTTATAGACAAGTGAGGTGGCAGAAAATGCAGTTTCCCAGGACAAGCAATTAGTATATGTAACATCAAGACTGTTATATTCCACAGAAGATTATTTGAAAGTAAGTATGTGAGTTCTAGATGACACAAAAAGGAGCTTCTAAGATACGAGTACTCCATGTCCTTACCATAAGATCCAGAACAGCGACACAAGCCATGTCCCTAGCATAGGATCTGGAACATAAGAGGTCCTTGACCTCTAAATCTTATAAATGCCAACACAAGAGGACCCTGACCCGAGTTGCGCCAAGATTTACATCCTCTTACAGATTCAATGCAATCTTTGTCAAAATCCCAATGACAATTTTTGCAGAAACAGAAAAATCCACCCTAAAACTTATATGGAATGCCAAGGGTCCCTGAAGGGCCAAGACAATCCTGAAAAAGAAAAAAACTGGAGGGCTCAGACTTGCTGACCCCAGAACTTACTACAAAGCTGCAGTTTTCCAAACAGTGGCAAACCCACAGATAAAACAGTCGAGAGCCCAGAAATAAATCCTTGCATTCATAGTCAAGCGATTGTCAACAGGGTGCCAAGGCCATTGAATAGGGGAAAGAACAGGCTTGTCAATAAATGGTGTTGGGAAAACTGGATATCCACAAACAAAAGAACGAAGCTGGGCCCTGACATATGCCATATACAAAAATTAACTCAAAATGAACCAAAGACCTACATGAAGAGCTAAAACTGTGAAACTCTCTTAGAAGAAAACAGAGGGAACTGTTCATGATTTTGGATTTGGCAATGATTCCTGGGATATGACACCAAAAGCATAGGCAACAAACTTAAAGGTAGATAAACAGGGCTGATTAAAATGTAAACTTCTGTGCAGCAAAATCCACAATCAGCAGAGTGAAAAGGCGACCCATGCAATGGAAGAAAATACTTGGAAATCATATATCTGATAAGGAGTGAATACCCAGAATGTACAAAGAACTCTCGCAGCAAAAAACAGCCCAACCAAAAAAATAGGCAAAGACTTGAATAGACATTTCTCCGGAGATAACAAATGACCATGAAAATATTCTCAACATTTCTACTCGCTAGGTGAATGTGAATCGAAGCCACAGTCAGATACCAGCCCACACCCACCAAGATGGCTACTGTCATAGAAACAGACACGTGGTGGCAGGATACAGAGAAATTGGAATCCTTGTCCACTGCCGATGGGAATGTAAAACGGTGCAGCTGCTGTGGAAAACAATATGGCGATTCCTCAAAACAATGAAAAATTTTAAATGAGCATACGATCCAGCAATCCCATTTCTCGGTCTAAACCCGAAGGACATGAAAACAGGGGCTCCAGCAGCATGACTTACAGCAGCCAGGAGGGGGGCAAAGCATCAATGGCTGAGGAAAGAAACAAAATGTGGTGTTTACCTCAAGTGGAATATTATTCAGCCTTAAAAGGGAATGAAATTCTGCCACCTGCTACAGCATGGATGATCCCTGAGGACACGACGCTGAGTGAAATCAGTTTTCTGATAAAATTTTATATTTGTCCGTGTGTTTCAGATATCAGTTTTCTGATGTTCAGCTTTATTTTTGTATTACCTTGTTTTTAATTACCATTTTTTAAAGTAGGCTTCACACCCAACGTGGGGCTTGAACTCACGCCCCTGATGGCAAGAGTTGCATGCTCCACCAGATGAGCCAGCCAGGCGCCCCTCTGATGTTCAGCTTTAGCCGTGGCTTTGATCAAGTATCTGCTTTGACAGCAGGCTATTTGTTATTTGGCAAAAAATGTATTTGATGCGTTTCTAGCCACTCCAAATATGCCCATAAAATTATTTGCAAGACTTATGGAGAAAATCTTGAAACTTATTTGAAAACCATTACAGAATGACTTAGAATAGAGAAATATAGTTAAAACTAGGAAGACTGAAGATCATAAAGATGTTATTTTCCCCCAAATTGTTATATAGATCCAATATGAGTGTAATCAAAATTCCAAGAGGGATTTTGGGTAATTTGAGGAGTTCATTCTAAAATTTGTATGGAAGGGCAAAGAGGCAAGAACAGCTAGGACGCTCCTGAAGACCTGCCCGATAGAGATGTGCCTAATATCAAGACTTGTCAAGTTGAAGGACGTAGCCCCGTGTGGTGGTGTTGGCTCACGGATGGACAGATGGACCAGAAAAGAGAGCTCAGAAGTAGAACTGTACATATTTGTGAATTAGAATTTTTGTAATTTTAAAATATGAATACCTATTGATGAGCAAGATGAAAATTATGAAATTTTAAAAATTATTAAAGCCATTAAAAAATACAGAAATTTTGGGGCCCTGGGTGGCTCAATTGCTTAAGCATCCAACTCTTGATTTTGGCTCAGGTCATGATATTGTGGTTCGTGGGTTCAAGCCCCGTGTCGGGCTCTGCCCTGACAGCATGGAGCCTGTTTGGGATTCTCTGTCTCCCTTTCTCTCTGCCCCACCAATGCTCATGCTATTTCTTTCTTTTTTTTTTTTTAACGTTTATTTATTTTTGAGACAGAGCATGAACGGGGGATGGTCAGAGAGAGGGAGACATAGAATCTGAAACAGGCTCCAGGCTCTGAGCTGTCAGCACAGAGCCTGACGTGGGGCTCAAACTCATGGACCGCGAGATCATGACCTGAGCTGAAGTTGGCCGCTTAACCGACTGAGCCACCCAGGCGCCCCGGCTCATGCTATTTCAAAATAAATAAATAAGCTTTAAAAAATACAGAAATTTAACTAGTATATCAAAGAATACACCACAAGGAAAGAGAAGCCTTCCGAATGTTAGCCCTTCACCTTACTTTACCTCTCACGTAATCGGGAGGTTGGTTTTTATTGTCGTTAATTTAGCTGTGATTAACATCCCACAAGCAAAAGTCTCACATTCACATTTTTAGGGGTCCTAATAATGTGTTATCAAGATACTATAGTGCACTGTTTTAAGTGAAGAAATTAGTAGGATTATGAATTTATTTATTTGTTTGTTTGTTTATATTTTACTAATTTAAGCAACAGGATCATGGCAGATTTTGAGCCTGGGCGAGGCAAAACCATCTTTCCTATGAAGAGAGAAAAACTCTCCAAAGTCCAAAGCTTTAAAAATCCCACACACTGATGATTGGCTCCATCGCTCCAATACGGCAAAAACTCTCCAAAGTGGGGGATTTTGTGAGATCTCTGAGTGAATTTCTTTTCAATCTGGGACTCTCCTTCTTCAACAATCTTTCCCGTTTCTGTGAAGGACTTCTCTCTGTGAAGCTTGTCTACACTGCTCTGCTGGTGCTCTGCAGATGGGCAGAGACATGGCCTCCCCTCATGTGCACTGTAGTGTGTCAGTGCTATTAGGGATGGATAGACACTACGGAGAGGTTATTTTTAGAGAGAGCGAGAGCAGGAGCTGGGGAGAGGGGACAGGGAGTGAAAGGCAGAATCTGAAGCAGGTGCCATGCTGAGTGTGTGGAGCCCAACACGGGGCTGGAACCCACAACCCTGGGACCATGACCCGAGCGAAAATCAAGAGTCAGAGGCTCACCTGAGCCCCCCACGCACCCCCCCCCCCAGACAAGTTTTAAGGAAGAATTAGGGCAGGAGGAAGAACAGACACCAGGAGGGAAGGTAGATGGAGGGGTATAAAAGACATGAGGCAGATGGTCTCAAGACTTTAATGACACAGAAACTTACTCATGATAGAACATTAGTGAAAAAAATCAGATTATAAAATAGAATGAGCAATGATGTCCTATTTATGCAAAAAATATATATTTTTATACACACATGTATATATGCACCCATGTATATATACACACATGTATACAGTCACACGCATATACGCATATGCGTACGAACTCCATCAGAAAGGTGTATACCACAACGTTAGTGGTTAATTTTTGTAGTATATGTAATTTTTATTTTATTTTTGTGTATCTAGTTATGATCTCTAAATTTTCTAAAATGAACATGTGTTATTTTTGTAATTAATAAAAAAATATTTTAAAAAATAAAACTGAGTTTTCCACTTCTGACTGTAAGGGAGTAACAGCGTCCAGACTTGTCTTCCTATTGTAACAGCTAAAAATTAGACGTAACGTGTTAAACAAACCATCTGCAAACAGCCACAGTACATAAAATTGGTTCTGAATGTTGAACAACAGACCATGCAGGACTGTCATTCCTAGAACAAGGGAAGCAAGGGAGATGAGCCTTCAGCAACCTGGATTTCTCCCTGAAGGCAAGGTGTGGTCTCGGCATGGGAGGAGAAGCATGGCTGGGGTTGCACTGAGTTGGGGAGGCACAGATTGGGGACCCAGGGATGCTGATGCAGCCGAAGTGTGTGAGGCAAAATACTGAGGAGGAAGAGAAGGTGACACAAGCCAAGAGCTTAGAAATGTGCACCAGATGGGGTGCCTGGGTGGCTCAGTCAGTTAAGCATCTGACTTCGGCCCAGGTCACAATCTCACAGTTTGTGAGTTCGAGCCCCTCATTGGGCTCTGTGCTGACAGCTCAGAGCCTGGAGCCTATTGGAATTCTGTGTCTCCCTCCCTCTCTGCTCCTCCTCTGCTCATGCTCTCTCTCTCTCTCTCTCAAAAATAAATAAACACTAAAAAAATTTAAAAAAGAAAAAAATGTGTTTTCTGAGTCTTCTGCTGGAAACCACTTGTTCGTGATCAAGGTAAAACTCCTTCGTGCAGAGCAAATCCCAGAGAAAGAAGGGGTATTGAGACTCTACTGCAGAACAATTTCAAGAGCTTACTCGGGGCTGGCAATTGCTCATATTCCCTATGGTCAGGGCAGACAGACCTTGCTGAACACATGGGCAACCAGTAGATGGCCTGAGTAGTGAGGCTAACATAGTCCTGTAGGAAAGACTAATCTAGGCCTGCCTTAAAATAGCTTCAAAACAAGCCGTGAGGGAATCTGGCAGGAGTGAAAATAGCTTCAACACTTTAAGGAAATACAACAAAATCTAGTAATTGAGAATCTCAACTCACAATGGCTGGTATCCAATGAAAGCATTCCTACATATGCACAGAAGCATGAAAATGTGAGACAATCAGAAGAAAAGTCAGTCAATAGAAACAGACCTAGAAATGACAGAGATGAAGTGATTATCACACACGAACATAAAAGTTACAGATGTGCTCACTATGCTCGAGAATGTGACGGAGCACACGTGCCTGAGGAGGGAAGAAAGGGAAGACATGGAAGATGCAAAAAAAAAAAAAAAAAAGAAGAAGAAGAACCAAATGGAAATTCTAGAGATGAAAAATTCAATAACTAAAACAAAAATTATATGAAATGTTATTAACACCAGATGGGATATGAAGAAGGATAGCTCAGTGAACCAAACATACAGCAAAAGAAGGCAACCAAAATAAAACAGAGAGAAAAATGGTAAGCAAAGCCTAGCACACCAACGGGGAAATCCAGTGGTCGAACAGGTGTGTGGTCGGAGGCCCAGCTGGAAAGTGGGCGGAGGTGCAAAAAATATTAATGATGTAATTTTCCAAATTTGGTAAAGTGTATAAGCCTGTATCCTAGAAACTCAACAAAACCCCGACAAGTATAAACACAAAACCACAAAACAAAATAATAAAAGCATTTAAAACTAGAGATAAAAGGGGTGCCTGGGTGGCTCAGTCAGTTAAGCGTCCGACTTCGGCTCAAGTCATGATCTCATGGTTCGTGAGTTCAAGCCCCACATCAGACTCTGTGCTGACAGCTTAGAGCCTGGAGCCTGCTTCAGAATCTGTGTCTCCTTCTCTCTCCGCCCCTCCCCAACTTGTGCTCTGTCTCTCTCTGTCTCTCAAAAAATAAATAAATGTAAAAAAAAAAGTTAAAAAAAAAAACTAGAGATAAGAAACAAAATCTTCAAAGCAACCAAAGAAAACTGACACAGCAGTTTTTTTAAAAAGCATAAATTGGACTTAAGATGAACACTTCTGGGGGGCCCGATGGGCTCAGTCACTGGAGTGTGCAACTCTTGATCTCGGGGTCATGAATTTGAGCCCCGTGTTGGATGTAGAGCCCACTTTTGAAACATGGATACACCTACAGCAAACTGGCAAAGAAAAAGGGGGGTGAGGGAGAGA